>NC_138058.1:57954236-59154236 GCF_964194185.1 Rhinolophus hipposideros | reverse complement strand
TTGTTTCCCTGGCTGTTGGAATCAAATCCACAGAAATGGCCCTAACACTGATGTCGGGGAGCTTAGCACTCATGTTTTATTCTATGTATTTTATGGCTTCAGGTCTTACGTTCAAGTCTTTAATCCATTTTGAGTTAATTTTTGTCTATGGTATAAGATAGTGGTCTCATTTCATTCTTTTGCTTGAGGCCATCCAGTTTTTCCAGCACCATTTTTTACTGAGGCGATTTATCTTTTTCTATTGTATGTTTTTGGCTCCTTTGTTGTAAATTAGTTGTCCATATATGTGTGGGTTTATTTGTGGGCTCTCACTATGTTCCATTGGTCTGTGGCTTTTTTTCTGCCAGAACCATACTGTTTTGAGTACTGTTGCTTTATAATATTGTTTGAAATCAGGGAGTGTGATGCCTTCGGCTTTGTTCTTCTCTCTCAAGATTGCTTTGACTATTCAGGGTCTTTTGTGCTTCCATACAAATTTTAGGATGTTTTGTTCTATTTCTGTGAAAAATGTATTTGGAATTTTATAGGGATTGCACTGAATCTGTAGTTGCTTTGGGTAATATGGACATTTTAACAATGTTAATTCTTCAAATTCACGAGCATAGTCTATCTTTCCATTTTTGTGTCTTCTAAGCCTCAACAACTCCTCTCAGAGGCTCTTTGGCCTCCACTCCACCCATTTCCCTCTCTCTGCACTGTCAGCATCACCATCTCTTATATGAACTAGTCCTAACTAGTCATGACTGTTCTAGCTCTTCTCTGATCTGTTTTCCACTCAGCAGGCATTTACCCTATTTTTAATCTAATACATTTATTTTAAATAAGAAAATGAATCAGATTGTGTCTCTTGTTCAGAATCATTGAATGGCTTTCCTTTACTTAGATTAAAATCCTCAAATGTTTAATGATTTGCTGCACGATTGGGCTGTTCTCTGCCTTCTCAGCCTTAGCTTGTGGTGCTTTCCTTATGTTGTGTGGTTCTCTTCCATAACCTCAATGACCTCTTCTCCATCTGCGGAACGCCCCAAGCCCTTTCCCAGCTCGGGGCTTTTGCTCACCTTCTTCCTTTTCCCGCAGCATTCTTCCTCTCCGGGGACCAGTTTCCCAATTTCTACAATGCTTCATATTTAGCTTGAATATAACTTTTTCAGAGTTTCAGAGGGCTCCCTTAGCCCCCATCTAAATTAGAACTCCTGCTGTATTCTCTTGTAACATCCTATTTTAGCACTTATTACAATTTGAAATTATGTTTACTGCTGATTATTTATTTAATCCTGAGTCTTATACTAGACTTTTGATCCCAGGAGGGCAGGTACCATGCCTGTTTTTTTCAACACATGGCACAAAGTAGGCACTCAGTAAGTACTTGTCAAAGCTCCTAAGAAACTGTGTTCTGAATGGAATGATCTCAGTGGCCCATCACTTGGAAATATTGTCTGGCCTTCCAAAGTGCCAAGCTAGAATAGTATTAGTGATCAGTACTGAATGGCAAGTAGATAAGGAGTCAGTTTGCAGAATAGCAGGTATTATATGATTGTAATTTTGTGAAAAAGTCATATACACACACACACAGATTTGGGAAGATATTTAACAAACCCAATACAGTGGTTAACTCAGCAGGAAAAGGTATGAGCAGTGAAGGGGTACTTGATACTTTCATTTCTATATTAGCATTTTTTAGAGTGAAAAATTTTTGTGTAATTTGTAAAAAAAAAAAGTGAATATAGCTTAAAGTCAGTTTCTGCTGTACGAGCCCATTGGGATGGCACAGCAGAAGGGGAAATTTCTATTGGTATTAGGAAAAAAGACAGACATTTTGGGGTAGAAGACAAAAGAAATGGACTAGAAGAAGAATGAAATTCAAAGGAAAGCAGCTTTGTCACTTTTTTGTGTTCTTCCCAGTGTAGGTTTATCATGAGAACTCCTTGTGTGAGTATATAATTTATATTGTAGAAAAGATAGAACTTTCAATAGCATTCCGGGAAAGAATATAAAATTGATTTTACTGTGAATCCCATAGTGGACACTGACCAAGGCCGCCAGCAATAGATTCAGAGCTCTAAATAGACGATGTCTGTTCTCTATTTTTTTCTATGAAGAAATGAGCAATAAATGAATTTAGCATTTGTGAATAGTATAAAGTCATTTTTTTCATAGACTGTCTATTTTCTCTGTAAATCTGTGAGGAATATTTTTGTAACTCCCTTTTAAAAGCTTTTTTAAATATATGAGGACATAAGTCTCAGAGAGGTTAAGAAATTCATTCAGGTTTACTTACCTGATACCGTGTTTCCCCGAAAATAAGCCTCAGTTAAGATCGTCAACGAGACGGACGCATTTAGTACATTATGATGATGTTCCAGAAGGAGACAACATGACTGTATTTGAATAAATGTAGATTGTTATACATGAAAAAATAAGGCATCCCCTGAAAATACGCCCTAATACATCTTTTGGAGCAAAAATTAATATAAGACCTGGTCTTATTTTTGGGGAAATACAGTAAGTGGTGGAGATGAAGACTAGATCGCAGGTCTTCTCTACCAGATGTATGTGTGTTTTGTTTTTTTTTCTCAAGAAAGCACTGGCCAGGAAAAGATAGGAATCATATATTAATACAGTATACTCTGGGATGGGTTTTCCAGCCATCTGTATTTGTGAAATATCTTTAGATATGAACATGAAAAAAATTATTGGATAGAATTCAGATCAAAATTTATTAGGTGATTGAGACTAAAACTTAAACATTAGCAATAGTTCAGTATTAGCACTCATTCAAAAAACGTAGCTGTCTAAAATAGCAATATTTTCTAGGCAGTAGTTTACAAATGGGCTGGATCTCAGAGCAATAGATAATTTGACCAGAGTTTATAGATGTCTACAAGTGAAAGACTATGAGGAGGGAATACAATAGTTGGTAGTTGGACAGAAATTAAATACAAGTCGTTATTTTATTGTCTGTCACTGATTGGCTTTGACCTAAACTCTCAGACTCCCATTCCCCCCTCCCATTATTTGAGTTATTGAAGTATGTAATAAAAATGTCTTTAGGAATTGTTAGTTGCTGGTAGGTTTTTATAAATATATGTATTAAACCCATCTTTATATATTTATATGAGAAATAAAAGAATATGTGAGTCAGAAAAGAATTCTGGGGACCAAAATAGTTCAGATGGAGAATGGAGAATCCAGGTAGATGGGGCAAATTGCTGAGATAACAGGTCTTCCAGCATGAGCTCAGGATGCTGCAGGCTATTACTTCAGGTGTGGAGACCTGGGTTTTAAAATTGAGCCACTTTGTTTTTAGACTTTCTGAAAAATTATATGACTGACTGCCATGGATTATGCCAGCAGTCATGTTGCAAGTTTGGGTGACCCCTCCAAACTGGGTCGTCAGATTAGTATCTTCTTACAAGGAATGAATCCAAGAATATGTTGAAGCTATATCTGAATGCAAATGAAGCAGTGTTACAGATTCTGAGCAGCCAGACTGATAACCTGGTGATATATTTGAAGCAGTGAACTATGTTGACATTACTGTCAACTTAGCAGAGATATCAAAAGAACACTTAGAAAGGAATAAGTTAATAGTGTTTGTTACCGCAGTGGGGAAGTCAGAGATTAAGGGGACACCAGGGTAATGCAGTTTATCTTCACATCCAAAGACCTTCAGCATATAACGGATCTTTACAGAAGTGTTTTTCAGACTGTCATTGGTGAAAGACCAGAGTTTTAAAAAAGTTTTAACAGGTTTCCAATTTATCACCAGCTGAGACTTTTGTAAAATACAATAAAAATTACTAGAAAAATGAAATAAAAACACATATAAAATATAAGGCTGGGCTTTTTAATGTTAGATTCAGCAGACTTAAAACTATGCTTACAAGTTGCTTTATAAGTTTCTAAATTCTTACTATCGTTTTCTTTGCTTATCTCATTTGAATAGTAAGTTTATCGTCCAGCAATGTCCATGAACCCTACTTTGAGTAGCACTGTTCTAGAAGGGTCTCTGCATTTTAACAGTCCAGGAGTTGCCCTTCTTAGAATTCTCTCTCAGAGGTGAAACAATAGTATTAATACATTAGTGATAAGTAGTTCCTAACTACACTTAGCATAATTTGAGATACTGTTCTTTTTTTCTTTTTAAACAAATGAGGTAGAACAAATATGATAGATGGTTATAAGAATGGGGTTTCTCTCAAAATTACAAAAATTTTCTGTTAGTTGGGTCAGTAAGGATTCAGAGAGAGCATTATTACTTTGTTTATGTATTTTGTACATATACTGACTTTTGAACATGACTTTTGAGTAAGGAGAGAATGTTTACAATACAGTCCTTTTTTGGGTAAGCACTCTTCCTTTATTTCTGCACATTTTAAAGATCAAACATTTTTTTGCTATTTGTCTGTTAAAGCTATTAGGCTGGTGCAAAAGTCATTGCGGTTTAAATGGTTAAAAATAATTGCAAAAATTGCAATTACTTTTGCTCCAACCTAATATATATGGATTTATGTTTTCTAAGTTGATGAGCATCTTAAGACTATGTCATTGAGTTGAGTGGCACTTCAGTTTTTCTCTGATTGTAACTAATGAAGATTTTTTAAATGACTGTGCCAGGCACATTAAATCCGTTCTTATTACATTGTTTTTTTGTTAAAATATGGTCATTTGCCATTTCAAGTTTATGTAGTTCTTGGTAGAATTCATTTCTTTTTAAAAACTTAAAGAACCGGTGTAGACTTTAGAAGTCAGATTATTGTCTAATATTGTCTTTATTTAGCCTAGAATTGTAGAATGTGAAGATTGGAAGGCCTTAAAAACTCTAATGATCACCATGTGATTGACGTATGAGCCCCTCCTACTGCTTTCCTGCCAAGTGACTGTCCAGACTGTGCCTAAGGATCTCCAGTCACAAGGAAACTCCCTGAGGCCCAAGGCTGCTCCTGGGGCAGCTGATTCTGTTAGAAAGTGCTTTCCTGTATTCACCTGAAACCCCTTTTTGTGTCATTTCTACTTCTTGGTGCCGTGTAGAATAAGCTTAATCAGTCTTCCGTGTGACAACGCTTCACATAAATGAAAATAGCTGTCATGTTTTGTATTTTTCTCTTCTGCAGGCTACGTGTAGCTTTTGTTTATACCATGTGATTTATGACCTTCCACCATCCTGTTGGCTTCTTCTGAATGTGATGCTGTTAGTCTCTATGCATTCAGTTCAGACTAGAACTAAATGAGGTGTTGAGGGAATGGTTTTGACCAGTGTGGAGTAGAGCGCTATCTTCATTTTCCTGGAAGCAGCATCCCCTGAGGTTGTAGTGGACAGAGCTGTGTGTTGCAAACCATTAGTAGGTTGTGATCCATTGGCGTGTCAAGAAATCATTTAGTGGGTCTTAATTTGCGTTTAAAAAATATGAAATAGAATGAAACAAAAGCGTCAGTGCATATCATGTAATAAACTAAGTACTGTTGCATGAAAATTTTCTTTCAATTTGTATATACATATACACACACATACATGTGTACATATATACTCAGTACATATATGTGTACCGAGTGGTGATATAAAATGGTGATTAAAACGTTTCTTACTGTGTATCAAAAAAGTCTGAAAACCTCTGGTCTAGACTCGAGGCTTCCCCTGCTTCTTTTTCTCTGACAGCTCCTTCTGGTCTCTTCTTGCTCTGCTGACCACCTGGGTGTCTGTTCCCCTGTGGACCTCCTGCTGAGCACTTTGAAGGGCATTATGGGCTCCATTAGGTTTGTGTTAGGACCTGGGAAAACTGTTTTATTGCTCTGCTTCAGTCTCTTCATGAGTGGACCCCTCTGAGAAATTTTGTGCATGAAGGCACAGTAATAAGGTAATGGGGGGCAACTGAAGTTTTTTTTTTTCTGTGTAAATTTTGAAAATTGCTGTCCAAGCGAAATTATGGGTTTAATGGAAATAGTGATTGAGATAGTCTTTCTTCTCTATATTTTTGGTTTTGCAATTTGTGCTTTTGATACTACTTGTAACAGTTAAGTACTACTTACTTGGTGCTATGCCCTGTTCTTCATGTGTACCAACTCAGTGGGTCCTCATAACAGCTCCATGGGGTGTGACTGTTACACCCATTTTACAGATGAGGAAATTGAGGGAGAGACACATTCTATCACTTTACAATTTATAGTGTGTAACAATAGTACCTCAAGCAGCAATCAGAAAAAAAATTCTCCCAAACCACCGAACAACCACAAATACATGAATGGTACATTTATCCCATTACCTGGTAGTTCCGGATATGCTCGTTTAGCAGATGCTAAGTCTTTTCATAATCACTTAAACAGAAGAATTTAAGGATTTAAAAAACTTTTCTGCCATCTTTAGAAATCACCTCTCACCTCTAGGAAAGGGAATCCTTTAATGACACTTCAGAATCTATTAATTTCCCTTTTTCCCTTCTCCACTTTATTTTCTCTCTCATGTTCCATTTTACCTCCACCTTGTCATGTGTTTCTACTATTCACTCTTCCACTTGTCTTGCTGTTTTTTTTTTCCTTGTCCTGTCACCCTCCACTTCCTACCAGTTTCCATTCTTTTTTGTGCCCTGCCTTTGTACTGTTCATAGTCACTCAAACTTATTTTTTAAAAGGAAAGCATGTATTGAGCACCTAGCAAGTGTGAGGCATAGTGGAGATCCGAAAATAAATAAAGCAAATATCACGAAAGCTGATACGGGAAAGAGATCAAAGCTGTGCTAGTTCATTCCCTTGAGAATCTGAGTCACATGCCAATATAAATACTCTCCAGTCCTTCCCTGTAATGAGCAGGAATTGAGATTGGAATTTAGATACATAGTACAGTTGACCCTCGAACAATGCATGGATTAGGGGCACTAACATCCCCACACCTCACATTTGAAAACCCGCATAACTTTTGACTCCCCCCAAACTAACGACTAACAGCCAGCTGTTGACTGAAAGCCTTACTGATACCATAAAGAGTCGATTAACACATTTTGTATGTTATATGTATTACATAGTGTATTCTTACAATAAAGTAAGAGAAAAAATGTTAAGAAAATCATAAGGAAGATAAAATACATTTACAGTATGAATTGAAAATAATCTGTACAGTTCAAGCCTGTGTTGTCCAAGGATCAGCTGTACACAAATGATATAAAGTTCCAGAATTCAGCGACTAAGGAATACATCCATTTAGGACATATTTAGGGTCAAGGAATGAAAATGGTGGCCTAAAAAGGTTAAAGGAATATTTTTATTGAACAAATTAAAAGTGTTTAGTATAAAAATTACTTTTATAAAATGATGTTGTACATTAAATGTATAGAAATAATATGTAAGTTGGCCTTGTCGCTGGAGATGTTTTATAATATTTATTAATGTAAGAATTACTGGCATTCCCACAGCTAGAATAGGAATCAGTCCAGGACATTTATGTCATTTGCTTTGACTTTGATATGTCCTTGATACGAGCTTGTCTTCTCCAGTTCCACTTGCTCACCTGCACTATTTATGCAGTGGTTATCAGGTGATTCCTGTGTTTCAGCAGGTACACTGCTGGGCACGAAGGGATTTAAGGTTTAATGCACTCTATTTCTTTATAGAGCTTTCAATCTTAACAGTACGTGGCTCCTTGGTTTTGCCCCTGTTTAATGACAATTGCAGGTAAATATTTTTCCTTCCCCTAGCTTGATCAGATCCAACTCATTCTTAGAGGTCAATTGTTTTCTAGTGAACCTGCCTTGATTACCCCAGCTAAAAGTGGTTTCTCTGCTCTCTCAACTTCTATTGTGCTTACTTTCTTTAACCACTAATTTGGCAATTAATCATGTTAATTGCTTTGTGACTCGTATCTATTGTGGTCTTGAATTGTTATTTAAATTGTGCCGTTTGATTTTTGTCTTCTGATTACAGTTCAAGTTTCCTGAGAATAGAGACTCCTTTCTTTAACTCTTATGGCAGCAGTCTCTAAGCTTTTTTGATTGTGCACCTCAAATAATTTGATTATGAAACCCCCAGTACATGCATATTTATTTAATTATAAAAGTATATTTATATAGAATTATAAAACATTTAAGATATAAGTTAAAAAGAATGATAGAAGATGTCCCATAAAAATAACTTGTTACTTATAATATGGTATTTTCACCTATCATACCTGAAAAAGAAATCTGAAAAAAATATGTAGCTACTAATGAAAGAAATGCAATGTTGGCTGCATATGCTGTGCTATAAGACTAGTTTTTCGTTCCACCCACCTCAAAATTTGCCTCTGTTTGCATTATTGGTATTATTCTCTAGCCACAGATTCTTTGCAAGAATCACTTTAAATCACTTGTCTATTTCTTAAAGGCTTCAGTATGGTTTAAAACTAGGTAGTGGATTTCTTACATCCATGAAGCATATCACAGTATGCTGAAGACAACTAAATAATTGAGAGAACCACCACTAACCCCTCTGGGTTAGTGTGTCCCACTCTAAGAGTGTCCCACTCTTTCGTCAGGACACTTGAACAACTGAGTGGGAATTAAAAGAGGCTGCTGAGGTCAGTCTGTATATTACATATTGGTAAGGAGTAATCTCTGTCTCTGTCTACACGCACGCACGCACGCGTGTGTGCGCGTGCACACAACAAACGCGCGCACACACACACACACACACACACACACACACACACACACACTTTTTACCTAAGATTTTCTTCCTGTACCCTAGTAGATTGTCTCACCTACTCACTGGAAGACGGACCATTGACCTGTGGGGTGTAGCTCTTTATGTACCCACCACAGTAATGTTGAACCAATACTTACAAATTTCATGTGGAGCAAAGAAACGTATGTCCCCAATCACAAATTTCTGGAAAACTTTCTAGCTCCATAAGAATAAAAAAGGATCCTATTAAAGAAGAGATGAAGATCATGGAAACAAGCTGTTTCAAAATGATTTTCTCTCATGGGAAAATGTGAACTTGCCTATGCAGGTGGCTGTGTTGACCCACAGGGAATAGAAAGTCCAAGTCAAATTACTGTGATTAGTACTAAGTCCAGACATAGTACGTACTTAAATAAGTGGTTCTGAAACTTGATTGTGCATCAGAGTCACCTGGAGGACGTGGTAAAACTAGATAGCATAAAACAGCTTCTTCCGTCTTAATAATCTCAGGACGTGAGCATCTGTGTTACCGCTGCCTCGATCAAGAAACAAAATGTTGGCAATGGCCCAGAAGCCCCCATGTGCCTTCTCCCAGTCCCCACTCCCTTCTTGCCCCATAAATGAGCCCCTGTTCTGACTTAACTTGTAGTCCTCCCTTTCCCTTGTTTCTATATTACCGGTACACACACACTACAGTGCTTTTTTTTGGTTTTGAACTTCACACAAATGGAATCAGACAGATCATTCATCACTATATTTGTGGGATCCACCTGTGTTGTTCCATGTGTGTGTAGTTTGTTTCATTATGATGTATTTCGTTTTCTGATTGTGTCCCAACTTATTTCCGTGTCCTGTGGCGGATGGGCATTTGGGTATTCAGTTTGAAATTGTAGTTGCTCATTTGGGGGCGATTTTTAAGAATGCTGCTGCTGTTCACATTTTTAGAATCTGCGTTTCAGGTTCCAGATTAATTTAAGGAGCACTGTCATCTTTTCATTATGTGTCGTTTAATCTACGAACATGTCTGTTTTCACTAATTTTTTTATTTTCTTCTTAAGAAAAGCTTTCTACATAAAGACCTTGAGCACATCTTTTGTGACACTTATTTCCATGTGTTTGACTGTTTGATGTTATTTGCTATGGCATCTTTCTAAATTTTTATTTTTCAACTGATTGTTGGTGTTATTTAGATACACATATACAATAGACAGTTGATTTTTGTGTATGGTCTTTGTCTAGAAACTTTGCTTAAACTCCAATAGTGCATATGAAGATTTAAAAACTTTCCTCCATACACAGTCGTATTATCTGCAAATAAGGTATAGTTTTATTTCTCCCTTTCCAGTATTTATAGCCTTATTTCCCCATGCTACTCTTTTTGCTAGGACCTCCAGTACAATGTTGAATAAAAGTAGTAAGAACGGGTTGGTATCCTTTGTCTCCTTTTCTATCTCAAAGGGAAAAAATTTAACATTTTGTTATTTACTGTGATGTTGCTGTAGGTTTTTATGTAATAACCTTTATCATATTAAGGAAGTTCTTTTTTTATTCTCATTTGCAGAGAATCTTTAAAATCATGAATGGATGTTTAATTTTATCAAACGCTTATCGTGCACCTATTGAGATAATACTATTAATTTTCTATTTTATTCTGTTAACAGAGTGAATTAAATGCACATATTAGAAAAGAAGCTTGAGTACTAATGACCTAAGCATCTATCTAAAAAATTTAAAAGACTTCCCCCTCATAGTTAACTATTAAAAATAGTATTTGAGCCTATCATTCCTACTGAAATCATATTTAATTTAAACCACACTTTTGTTATAAGAAACACCTACTAACATTTAAAAATACTCCCTACCCTAAAGTAGATTTCAAGTCTGTCATCTATAAATGGAGACATGGTATAAAAACTGGGAATAACAGTTGATGCCACATGAACTGGCAAACAATTTTAAAAAATACTTTATAATTTTTAAAACATTGTGGGCTGATTCACTTATTTTGGTAATCACATTTCTAAATCTTATGCTGAGAATTGAATCCATCACTTTCTAGTAGGGCCTAGAAATAGATTTCAGGCTTTAGAGGTATAGAGGATATATGTGGTATATCAGGATCATTATATGTCATTAAGTAGATAGTTCCATTCTCTGGGAGAACAATGTAAAAATATCTGCCTCAATGCAATTTTGCTGCCTCCTTTTGCCAACTTTAATTCTTGAGTCTCCTCAGAGAATGGCCTAACCTTGACCTAGTGGGTTTTGATGTAGTCAACTAGATGGGCCATAATTCCCTTCTAAGGCTGAAGGTGTAAAATTCTGTGAATCAGAAGTTCATATGCCTTTGACAGATAAAATACCTATTTTATAGATTATTTAGATAGCTGTAAAGATAGCCCATGTCAGTCTTTTAGCTTTTTTACTGCTGCATTTCAGTCTAGAAACCATGATAATTTTAAGACCTATATAGTCTTCATGGAGTTATTGATGATAGGTTTAACTCAGAGAAAATAATTCTGTAAAATGAAAATGGCATTATCAGTTAACAATTCACTCTAATTTGTGGCTTAATAGTTAGTTATTCAACAGGCAATTGTTGGTCTTTGAGCCTATTTTATTTCACAGTCACCTGTTATTTTAGGTTGCCAAAACTGAAGACTTCCTTCTCAGCTGATGTTGAATATTGTTAGTTAAGCACAAACGTCATTATCAAGAAAACAGGAAGCTGTGTAGGAGAACATGCCAAATGGTAAATTAATAGTCAGGGTAAAGGAAACTGACGTAGACTCGGGGAAGGAATCTTAGAATCATCTAGTTTGTTCTTTTTAGATGCTTGAAGAATAGATACGGTTTAAATCATTATTTTTTCCCCCAGAAAATACATCAAATAATAGGTTTACCATTAAATTAGAAAGCATATATTTTACATTGTCTTAAAAATGCTAATGTCTTAAATGTTGTGTAATATCTTTTTAAAGCTCTGTTAATCCAGAGTAATTCTTGGCTGTTGCTAGTGAAATTCCCAGCTTTTCCTCTTTATAGTGATACTTTATTAATTTGAATCAGATCTCTGTAACTAGGAGCAAGTAATAATTTAAAGAGGATTCAAATCCAGTTTACCTTTTGCTATTTATTTGAAGAGTTTGCTAAATAAATCAATAGTGTCAACGTCTTAGAGCCTGTTTGTTATGAGACCCTTGTTCCTTTGTTTGCATCATTGATTTACGTGTATACAGTTTTTATACTTATTACTGATAAATCATTTTCTTTTCATTAAAACATATGTGATAGAACACTCTTTTTGGCAGTGTTCTATCAGGTTTTAGTTTTCATTATTATATGTACTTAATAAAATATCATTTGATGAAAAAAATTATAATTCACATTTTTCACTAGGTTTCTCCTTTAATTATTGAGAGATGACTTAGTGTGGTGGTTAAGACCTCCTTGTTTTGGATCCCAGCTCTGTCACTTACTAGCAGGTTACATATCATTTATGTACATCAGTTTCCTCATCTGTGAAATGCACTTATCTCTGAAGGTTGCCGTGGGCTTAAATAATTGAATCTAATTAAAGACTTTAGAGTAGTGCCTGCTACGTAGTAAGTGCCCAACAAATAGTAGCTGCTTTTTAAAAAAAATTAAAGTTTATTGGGGTGACAATTTAGTAAAGTTACATAGATTTCAGGTGTACAATTCTGTAATACATTATCTATATCTCACATTTTGTGTTCACCACCCAGAGTCAATTCTCTTTCTATCACAATATATTAGACTCCCTTTACCCTCTTCGAGAGCCTCCCTCCCCTCTTACCCTCTGGTAACCCCTAAACTATTGTCTGTGTATATGAGTTTTTGTTCCTTCATTTGTTTGTCTTGTTCTTTTGTTGTTTTTGGTTTATATACCACATATCAGTGAAATCATATGGTTCTCTACTTTTTTCTGTCTGACTTACTTAGCTTAGCATAATAATCTCAAGATCCATCCATGTTGTCACAAATGTTCCCACATCATCTTTTCTTACCGCCGAATAGTATTCCATTGTGTAGATATACCACAACTTCTTTATCCATTCATCTATCGAAGGGCATTTTGGTTGTTTCCATGTTTTGGCCACCGTAAACAAAGCTGCAATGAACATTGGAGCACACGTGTCTTTATGTATAAATGTTTTCAGATTTTTTGGGTAGATACCCAGGAGAGCGATTGCTGGGTCATATGGTAATTCTATTCGTAATTTCTTGAGGAACCTCCACACTGCCTTCCATAGCGGCTGCACCAGTCTGCATTCCCACCAACAGTGTATGAGGGTTCCTTTTTCTCCACAGCTTCTCCAACACTTGTTACTATTTATCGTGTTGGTGAAAGCCATTCTGACTGGGGTGAGGTGATATCTCATTGTGGTTTTTATTTGCATTTCTCTGATTAGTGAGGTTGAGCATTTTTTCATATGTCTATTTGTCATTTGTATGTCCTCTTTGGAGAAATGTCTCATCAGGTCCTCTGCCCATTTCTCAATTGGGTTGTTTGTTTTTTTGTTGTTGAGTTCTATGAGTTCCTTGTATGTTTTGGATATTAGCCTCTTATAGGAGGCGCTGTTTGCAAAAATCTTCTCCCATTCAGTTGGTTGCCTCTTTATTTTGTCGGTGGTTTCTTTTGCTGTGCAAAAGCTTTTAAGTTTGATATAGTTCTATTCATTTATTTTAGCTTTTACTTCCCTTGCCTTTGGAGTCAAATTCATGAAATGCTTTTTGAACCCAAGGTCCATAAGTTTAGTACCTATGTTTTCTTCTATGCAGTTTATTGTTTCAGGTCTTATGCTTAGGTCTTTGATCCATTTTGAATTAATTTTGGTACATGGTGACAGAAAGCAATCCAGTTTGAATCTTTTGCATGTGGCTTTCCAATTCTCCCAGCACCATTTATTGAAGAGGCTGTCTTTTCTCCATTGTATGTTTTTGGCTTCTGTCAAAAATTATCTGTTCATATTTATGTGGGTTTATTTCTGGGTTCTCAGTTCTATTACATTGGTCTCTGTGTCTGTTTTTCTGCCAGTACCATGTTGTTTTGATTATTGTTGCCCTGTAGTACAAGCTAAAGTCAGGGAGTGTGATACCTCCAGCATTGTTCCTTTTTATTAGGATTGCTTTGGCTATTTGGGGTCTTTTGTGGTTCCATACAAATCTGATGATTTTTTTGTTCTATTTCTTTAAAAAATGCCAGTGGGATTTTGATGGGGATTGCTTTCTTTTTGCAGTTGATATCCAGTTTCAAAGCCTTGTGATCAGACAATATGCTTGGTATGATTTCAATCTTCTTAAATTTGCTGAGGCTAGTTTTATGTCCCAGTATATAGTCTATCCTTGAGAATGTTCCATGTACACTAGAAAAAAATGTATAGACTGATGTTCTAGGAGGAAGTACTCTGTAAATGTCAGTTATGTCCATTTCATCTAATGTGTCATTTAGGGCTGCTATTTCTTTATTTATTTTCTCTTTGGATGATCTATCCATAGCTGTCAATGATGTATTTAAGGTCCCCTACTAGTGTTTTGGTCAATTTCTCCCTTTAGTTCTGTTAGTAGTTACTTGCTATATTTCGGTGCTCCCTGATTGGGGGCATAAATATTGATGACTGTTACATCTTCTTGTTGTATAGTCCCCTTTATCATTATGAAATGTCCATCTTTGTCTCTTGTTACCTTTTTTATCCTGAAGTCTGTTTCATCTGATACCAATATGGCTATGCCTGATTTTCTCTGGATACCATTTGGTTGGATTGTCACTTTCCCCCCTTTCATTTTGAGTCTATATTTGTCCTTATAGCTGAGATGTGTCTCTTGGAGGCAGCATATGGTTGGGTTTAGTTTTTTGATCCAGTCTACTACTCTGTGCCTTTTTATTGGTGAGTTCAGTCCATTTACATTTAGGGTGATTATTTGATATGTGAGGATTTCCTTTCATTCTGTCTTTGGTTTTCTGGTAAGACTGCGTCTCCATTGTTTCTTTGCCTTTTTGTTGTCTATTATTTCTGTGTGCTGGTATTCTATGATTTTTCCCTCTATTTTTTCTTTTATTACATTATATATTTCAATTCTGGATTGTTTTTGAGTAGTTACTATTAAGTTTATGTAAAAGAAAGTTTCATATTTAGAGTATTCCATTTTCTTCAGCATGCTTACTTTCTCCATTCCCATACTCAGGCCTTTATTCTCCTTCCTTTTATGTTTTGGTTGTCACCAATTTAGGGATTGTCACCAATCCCTATTTATGCCGGTCGAATAGCCTCCTTCAGTATTTCTTGTAGTGCAGATCGTGTGTTAGAAAATGCCCTCAGCTTCTGTATGTCTGGAAAGGTCTTTATTCCTCCTTCATATCTAAAGGGTATCTTTATTGATATAATAATATCAATATATTATTCTTGGCTCATAATTTTTCTCTTTTAATAGTTTGAATATTTGATTCCACTCCCTCCTGGCTTGTAGAGTTTCTGCTAAAAAATCTGCTGATAATCTAATGGACTTTCCTTTGTAGGTTACCTTTTTCTTTTCCCTGGCTGCCTTGAGGATTCTTTCTTTGTCGTTGATTTTTGACAGCTTCAATACAATGTGCCTTGGAGAAGGCCTGTTGGGGTTGAGGTAATTAGGTGTTCTATTTGCTTCTTGGATTTGAGGATCCAGTTCTTTCCACAAGTTTGGAAAGTTCTCGTCGACTATTTGTTTGAATATACTCTGTGTTCCCTTCTTTCTTTCTTCTTCTGGAATGCCCATTATTCTTATATTGCTCTTTCTGATGGAGTCAGAAAGTTGTTGTAGAGTTCTTTCATTTCTTTTAAGTCTCAAGTCTCTTTCTTCTTCTACCTGTGTCATTTCCAGATTTCTGTCTTTGATGTCACTGATTCTTTCCTCCATCTGGTCAACTCTACTACTTAAGCTGGCTATTTCATTCTTCATTTCTTTTATGGAGTTCTTAACCTCCAGAAATTCTACGTGGTTCTTTTATAAAATTTCGATCTCTTTGGTAAAATGTTCATTTTGTTCTTTGATTGTGTTTCTGAGTTCATTAAACTGCCAAGAAAACACATTAAACTGTGTTTTCTTGCATCTCATTGAGTTTTTTCAGAACTGCAATCTTGAATTCTCTGTCATTTAAGTCACATATTTCCATGTCTTTAAGTTCATTTTCTAGAGACATTTCATTTTCTTTCTGAGCTGTCTTGTTGCCTTGGTTATTCATGGCAATTAATGATTTATTCTCTTCCTAGACACCTACAGGAGTGGGTTCTGCAACAGGTTGATAGGAAGAGGTCTTTCTTTTGTTTTCCAAGTATGGGTTAGTGGGATGTTTTATTTTCTCTCCGACTGCAGTCTTGTATTCTCTCTCATACTGTAGTGTTATTTTTTTCTTTGCACTATTCCGGCTTTTCACACACTGGGGGGATCCCTGGAAGGCGAGCTTGTCTTGTGTTAACAGTTCGCCTGGGTCGTAAGGTGCCGCGTCCCTGTGGGGATGCAGAGAGCTTTTGAAGTTCCAAAGCTCTTCCTGCACCAGATTCAGAGCCCGTGTGTTTCAGCAGTTCTGTTTACTCCTGCAGAGATCTGCCCAGCTGGAGGGGGACAGAGGTGGAGTGGATTGTGAGAGGTGGCCCAGAGCAATGGCGGTGACCACCACCACAGCTGGTCCTGCTTCCACAGCTCCCTCCCCTTTGCCGGAACTAGTTGGGCTGTGAATCTGTGTGTCTGCAGACCACAGTTCTCAGAACAGCAAATATTCTGCTCTTTTGATCTGACACTGCTACTGTTCCGCTTCTAGCACCGGGCAGGTAGGGGCGGGGCGAGCTCCGGGAGGGTAGGGAGGGGGCGGCTAGTCTCAGTGCCTAAGGCTTCCGTTCTCTGCTCGGCAGTGAGGGCTTAAACCACCGTTTTTAGCCTTCTTCCCTCAGTCTTTGCTCCGAGGTCTGCCGTGAGTGTTGGGTTCAGCCGTGTTATATGCTGCCCCCTCAGCCCTGTGGGCCATAAGTGGAGCCCTAGCAGTCCGAGTTCTTCCCTCTCCCACAGCTGCGGTAGTTCTGGGATGCAGCGAGCTCGGAGCACTGAGCTAGGTCTGCGTCCTGCGCCAGCGTGGCTCCGTCTCCACACTTCTCCCTTCCCTCTTCCCCCGCTCACGCGATTTGCCCACCTTTAGGTGAATTCAGTAATGGGCCTCTTCATTTTGTCTGTCTGCTGTGCAGGGAGTCCTTTGGGGAGTTATAGTTGTTCAGTTTGTTGTAAACTCCAGGGGAGATTTCAAGAGGCTCACCTCATGCTGCCATTTTTGTGACGTCATCCAGCTGCTGTTGTTATTATTTATTATGAAAATAGTGTAATTTTAGGTAGTGACTTTAAATTTTGGGTCACATGTACAGCTTTTCAAAGGGAAACTCTTCCACAAATGATCACAATTTCACCTTTCTCAGAGGTGAGGATGATAACGTCTTACCTATTACAGTTAAATCATAAGTTTTTTTCATGAAAAGAGCACAGACTGGGAACAAGATTTTTGCGTTCATCCAACATACCTTTATCTCTGTACATAATTACTGGCGTATCCATGTCCTAGACACCGGTGCTAGATGCTGGAGATTTAAAATTGACTTCACGATGCCTAGGCCTGGGAAACAAAGATGTGGCCAGAGTGCCCTGGAAAGGATTTCTAATCCCAGTGCTCTCACTGTGTGGCTGTGAGATCCTCTGGGCTTCACTTGTGTCATCTGTAGAATGACAGTTTTTTAGTTTAGTTTATGATTGTAAGTATATGCTAGAATTTCATCAGTGCTAGGTGCTTAGTGCTGTACTAAATGCTGTACTAAGACATAGGAAACTATAAAACATTTTTTTAGCACCAGAAATCTTATGATCTAGTTGGGAAAACAGACCACAATTAGAAAATAGGTAATAATATTGGAAGTTGTGATTAGATGTAAAATAAGAGACCAAATGGATAAGAGTATATGAGGTTAGTATTTTTAGCATTTTATTGTGTCAATGATTAGCTGCAATTTTTGTTATAAAGTACTAGACTGACTAAACTACCTGACTTGATACTATCAAGGATTCCCAATGGATAATTCCCCTTAGATAACCTGCAGAATGTAATAGTTTACCTCCCTTTGTTCTCCCACTTTAAAATAGTGCATTCGCAGTATATTGAGGCAATCAGAATATAGTAAGACATTTTTAGAGAATAGTTCTTCATCTGAAACCTTTTTACATTATATGCCAGGATATGTTTTTTGCTCTTGTCACTGCTGTATTCCCAGCACCTAGCATAGTGCCTGACATATAGTAAGCACTCAGGAAAGATAGTTGACAGACAAATTTGAAATTACATTTTAATTATCAGTGATTTTTAAATCTTTTAAATTATTTTATTAAAAGTTTTTCAATTGCCATCGTACAAATATAATTTTAATGAAGCCAAGCCAGTAGCTTTTCACTAAGTAGCTTTTTCATATTTGTTCAGGGAAATGACTTTGTAGATGAATGAACTTCCCCAGTCTATTAGTTATCTGTTACTGACATCTGACTGCAACTTCATGGAGACCTTACACCAGAACTGCCTGGCCAAGCCATACCCAAAATTCTGACACAAAGAAACTGTGAGACACAATAAACGTTAGAAACATGAAGTTTTTGATATCACATTATAAAGACTTTCATATACTTTACTTGAGGCTATCAGTAAATCACCTTGCATTCTTTCCTTCTGAAAAGGAGTGAAACACTTTAGAAAAAAAGATAAATGAAGCCATCATAGCCACGTTTCCTTAGTCAAATATAAAAAGGATGTATTTAGCCTTAAAATATTTATATAATTATAAAACAGTTTATGTTCATTAAAAAATCAAAACAATGCAGAAGTCAATCAAACAGTTACAAAAATCAACCAAAATCTTAACACATTTTGGTGACCCTGCCTCTGAAACCTCTTTATGGCTATAGACACACACACACACACACACACACACACACACACACACACACACACAGACACATACAGAGATCTATCTTTTCTATAAGTGGAATCATATTATTCATATGTGTTTTTCAATCTTTCTTAACCCATACACTTTCTTGATTAGCAGAAAAATTAATTTCCTCCTTGAGTGCGATTTGAAATTTAACAGTAAGTTAAATAACGTGATCAAAACCAATTTTAGACAGAGGTCATTTAAGAAGGGGAAACATTTTACCTTAATCTTAAAGGAACCTTTAGGTAACAGGACTTTGGCTTGTTTCCCATAAACCTACTTATCCTAGGTAATAGGAAGATAGAACATAACAGATATTTGAAATAATTTGCTCAACATTTTATTGGAGAAGCTGAGTGCTCTGTAAGAGAGAGAGACCTGCTGGTGGAAGCTTAGCCTTTTTTCTGTCACCTTGAACAGTTCAGCTCTTGGCCCCAAATTTGTGATTGTTTTCAGCAAAATAGAAGCCCTGCAGTTAACTGGAGATTGGCCATTTTAACTTGGTTATGCTCTTTGGGGACTATTACCCTCACCCCATCCGTACTCCAAGTGTTCCAACAACATATATAACACTTTCTCTGGGTGAGTTTTGGTGAATTTTGGCTAGCCCACTTGCTAATGTGGCTCTGTTTCCACGTAAGATTTGGTTATCCTCTCATACTTTACACTTCGATTTCCTTTTCCCTCGACTGCTCCTCCCCTATTGAGTAAAAACAGTTGTCTCCATTGCCACTGCTGCGCCCTCATTTATCCATCATCTTTCTGATGGATAAATGGGGTCCTGAAATGGACCCCTATCTGGTCTCCCCATTTCTGTTTTACCTTTTTACAGTCTTTTCCCATACAGTAGATAGAGTGATCTTTTAAAAACATAGAATCAGATAATATTACTCTTAAAACCTCCCTTGTTCTGGGAATAAAACCTGAGTTAATTGTCACAGCTACAAGGCTCTGCAGTTTTGTCCCCCGCTTACCTCTTGTCCTAATTTTTTGCTGTTCTCTTCCTCACTCACTCTGCTCTAGCTGTAATGCCCAGACTTACCACGATTTCTTCCCCCAGGTATGTCAAACTTGATCCTGCCTGTACACCTTTGCACCCGCTGTTTCCTCTGCCTGGAATGCTCTTCCCCAGAATTTTGCATGGTTAGCACAGTCATGTTACTCAGGTTTCAGATTTAACCCCCAGAGGTCATCCCCAGTCTTCTAATGTGATATAGCTCCTGTTTTATTGCAGCACCCCGTTTTCTTAACATTTAGCAATCTTAAACCATCTTTACATACTTGTCTCTTGTGTATCGTTTCTACCCTTGCCAGAATTGAAGGTCTATGAGACTGTAGGTCTTGTCCACGCTGTTTTCCTAACACACAGAACAATGCTCAGTAAATCCTATCGAAGTGAAAAAAAATCAGGGAATGAATCACTCAGATGGAGAAATGTACTTTTTCACACCCTGAGGTAACCCGCCATTCACAGTAAGGGAGAAAGGTGAAGTGGCACAGCCCAAAAACACTTTCCCAGTCCTGGTTAAAGTTAAAAGTAACTCATATAAAATGTGGCCTAGCAGTGACTGCAACAGTTTAGAAACTAATTTCACATTGAAGAAGCCTTCTTCAAACAAACTAGAATCAGATTAATCCTGAGGATTTCCTGTACTATTAATAACTTCAGCCGTTAAGCTATAATACGTAGATAGATAATTTGATCTTTGAGCCCCAAGACACTTGATTATGAGTCATAGTGGTTTTTTTGTTGTTGTTGTTTGTTTTTAATCATTTTAAAGTGTTGGTTGAGTGTAAGAAAAAAATCTTAGTGTTGCTTGTAGGGTCATTTCTGTCAGTAGATTATACTTTGCATTTTAAACGCTATAATTTATGTGTTTTCCATAAGCGTTTTCAAATAACACTGTGCTGAGAAAAGACTATATTATAAAGGAAATATTTTACTTAGTAAAAGGTGCCCTGAAGAATATTTTATAGTGAAAGGTAAAGGAGAATGTTCTTAAAGCCTGTGAAAAATTAAAATATGTTAGTATGCAATGATTAGTGCAACTTTGTTGTGTAGTTTATAAACTGGTATTTTTTGTTGGCCCCTAAAGATAAAGAAGAAACCAATCTAGTTAATTATGTTAAACACACCTGAGTTAAAGTTTTTGTCTCGTTCTTTTCTTTTTCCTATTCAAATAGTTTTGAGAAAAAGAAATAGTAGATCTACTATGAGGTCTGAGTTAGACTATTTGAGTTAGCATTTCTCAAATTTATTGTCAAATGACTGTTGCCCTTCAAAGTGGTTGTTTGGTGAAGTTGTACATTTATTCCAACAATGCTCCCCATTCCTTAAAGAACTTTTGTAGGTTCTTTTTCAGAAATGTTTCAATGTTTTTTTCAGAAATGTTTGGAATTAGGAAAGGAAATTAGCCTGTTTGCTTTACTTTATAAATTAAAAACCTCACTTTTTAAAAACTAAGTGAAGACACATAACTTCCTCAATCTTCATATTGAATATTTTGTAAATTTATGAAGCCAATACTGCTGTTATGCAGTTGAAGTTATGACTTGTAAGATCATGAAAGATATCTCGTAAAGTAAATCTGTGTAAAGAACAAAGAACATTGTTGTGAAGTAATAGATACAAAAAACAACACCAAGCCGTTGAGACGTAGGTGACTAACTCACCCCTTTTTAAATGTGCATTTTATCTTAAACTGAGTACATCATGCTCTCCTACAGATGTAAGCTGTGGGGTGCCAAATCTAGAGGAGGTGCCTTACCTTCAGGGAAAGAGAGAAAACCATCTGGTACTGGAAAAAGGCCAAAAGTGGGCTCTTTTTAGTACTGAGTGAAAGCTAAGAGTCTATATTTAAAATATGACCACAAAATTCTCTTGTTTTACAGTTCTTGGTGTCAAAGACCACAGACCTCTTTTGGATGCTATACCTATTTTAAAAGGATTTTTTTTTTTTTTTCTCCAATTGGAGAACCGTGTGTTTTTGCAGGGCCCATCAGCAAGAATTGAACTGGCAACCTTGTTGTTGAGAGCTTGTGCTCTAACCAACTGAGCCATTTGGCTGCCCCAGATGATGTACCTATTTTAAAAGAGGGATACACTTCTTTGAGAGAAATAGTTGAAGCAGTGTTGGTGTTTGTTGTTAGAAGGCATGTAAGTTTTACTGTGAGATAAATGAATTATTTGTTTCAGGGCAAGTGTTATTTTCTTGGCCTCCGTGACCATTAAGGGCTTCTATTTTGTTCTATAAGCCAGTGTTATAATATTTCATCTGTAGAGATCACTGTTTATTTACTTTAGTAAATATCATAAACATATGGGTTTTTTTTTTTTTTAATCTTTTTTATTTTTTTAAAGGTGCACGTCATTGACTCCTGGACCCAACTGTGACCGATTTAAATTGCACATACCTTATGCTGGAGAGACATTAAAATGTAAGTAAACAATGACTATTTTACTGAAAATGTAGATTATAGTGCTAATTATTAGGCTTTGTGCTTTAGTTTTTATTTCCGGTTGTTAGTGTTATTTCCTAAGATATTGATCACTAGGATTCCCCACTTTTTAAAACTTTGTCTTTCAATCCTAGTTCTGTTCAAAGTAAGTCAGTTGGCAGGGACTAAGTAAGTTCTGATCAAATAGGCACACACGTTATCTCTTTCATAGCAAAGGTCAGAAATACAAATAGCTACAAGGGCCAGATTGGTAACATGAATGATGGAAGTGGGTGGCGTGTGGCAAATTGGGGTACACCTACCCTGTCTCAAGGGACTGCCTCTACTGATTTACTGAGAGAAGGTGGAAATCTGAATTTTTATGTGACTTGTCGGTTTTAGATGTTGACCACTTTTTCAAAATTAAAAACTGGGCGCCCACATTGTGCAGGCCAAACCAAATGTGTGTGGGGGCTGCTTTGACCTCAGTAAAGAGTATGCAAGTCCTCCCTCTGGACTTAGCCCATGTACAGCCTCTCTCTAGGTTGTGTCAGCCTTGGTCTGCCATATTATCAGTGCTGAAGCTCTAGCCTATGTGCAAATGATGATAGCTTTGGTGATTTAATATCAATAATTTCATCAGGAATTTTCTCCCTTGAACTTATACTTGTGACGGACAGAGTACTAAAGTCTCTGTATTTGTAAAAAGAAGAATAAAGAACATTAAAGCTATGACAGATGAGTAAACAGTACCTTTCAAACTGTGGACTGTGTGTTTCACCATCATATGCCAGGAGGGGGTCACATCTTACTTTCTGTAGAATTACTTTATATTAATTTGCCAAATGCAACATGAAGTGAAAAATCTGTGACATGGTGACTTGTTAACCTTGCATCATTAGGTCATTCTCTGGAAACCATTGAAATACAAAAAAAATTTCACTTGTTTGAGGTCGTAGGACAGATTAGATTGCTATTTTAAAAAGAATTAATTTAAAAGAAATGATCAAAGTAAATCATTCACATGGTTAAAAATATAAATAGTTCAAATTTTTTTTTATATTTGAAAGCAGTAGTCCTCTGTTCTGTTTCTCCCCAATCCTAGACCTTTTTCCTAAGGGAACCACTTACATTTTTAAGATATTGTTTCAGTGTTTAGTTCTTCTGGGGATGATCCATGTATCTAAATAACATGCTTATGCTTCTGTTTCTTGACTTATCAATTGTACATATTATTATCTTTTGACTTGCTGCTCTGATATATGAGGCGTAAGGCTGTTTTCATTGCACCGTTTATCTTTCTCTTCTCCTCCTCTTTAATTATATCACCACTGTTTGTTGTGTTGGTTACCCTGTAGCTGTAAAACATTTTTTTAAAGATCACTTTAAGCATTACGTTGTACAGTTAAGGGAACAGCCCATAAGCATTGTTAGTAAGTGCCTAGCGCACAGTTGGCACTTTTCTTTTCTTTTTTTTTTTTTTTAATTAATTTATTTGTTTATTAGTTTCAGGTGTACAAAACAAGGCAATACTTAGACGTTCATCATCCACATCCCTCACACTGTGAACCCCCCCCCCATCCACTATCCCTCCGACCTCACACTGAACCATCACATTATATATATAAAATTATAGTTGGCATTCATTAATGTTTAGCTTCTGGTGTACAATGCCATGATCAGGTATCCACAGTATCCCTGAGGTGGTCTCCCAAATAGGACGCATGTCCATCGGATACCCAACAAAATCTTTACAACATTATAGAATACCTTCCCCAAATTAATTTTCAAAAAAACCCTGAGGCCATCTTGTGGTTACCAGCTGCTTCCAAATCCCTTCACCTTTCCCCTTATCCCCAACCCCCTCCCACACACCCATCTAACCACTCTCGGTTTTTTCTCTGCGTCCCCAAAACTGTCTCTGATTAGTTCATTCACATAGTCTTTTCTTTAGATTCCATATATAAGTGAGATCATATGGTACTTGTCTTTCTCTTTCTGACTTATTTCACTTAACATAATGTTCTCTAGATCCATCCATGTTGCTGCAAATGATAAGATTTCTTTCTTCTTTATGGCTGCGTAATACTCCATTGTATAAATGTACCACAGCTTCTTAATCCAGTCATCTACCGATGGGCATTTCGGTTGTTTCCATATCTTGTCTATTGTGTAAAGAGTTGGCACTTTTCTTAAGCACAGTCGCTGTGCAGTGACTATGAAGACTTAGTATATTTTTATTTAGTTTCCCATTAACCATAGTAGTGTCTTTTGGCTCCCCACTTTGTAAGATGAACATATTAGCCCCTGCCCTTCCTTCCGTTCCTCTTCCTTCATCTTCCAACTTTTGTTTGCTATTCTTTTTCTTCTGCATTGTCAAGATTTTAACTTACTGTCTCTTCTGAATCTGTTGTTTTCTGTGCTTTGTCTGTAAATTGCTTGAGTGATTGCTCTGCAGGCCTGTTCCTGCAGTTACCACTATGGGATTTACGTTTATTGTTCTCTTGTATTTGGCCTTGTTTTGTAGAATCTATGTATTGAAAATTCTATGTTTTCTAGAATCATATCTTGGTAAACAGGTTGCCCCTTTATCTTGCTGGAACATAGTCTCCAATCACTTGCTCGGATTCCACTCCTCCCTCCACCCTCCCACCATTCTTGTAACCCTTCTGATAACTTTTTATTACCCTGGTCATAATTAGGTATCTTAATTTCTAAGAGCTTTTTCCTGCTCTTACGCTCTGTTTCTCTTTCATGACATCTTGTCCTTATTTTATGAATACAGTATCTTAAAAGTTTTCAAAGGATATAGAGGTTTTTTTTCTTTTCAAGTTTTCTTGTTTTCTGAATTATTTTAATTTCCCCTAGGGATGATATTTTTGTTTGTTTATCATCCCCACCCCCCCCCTCCGTTATTCTATAGTCTTTCTTCACATGAAAGGTAGTTTTTGGCTGTCCGTTTATAGCTAAGACAGGCAATAAAACTGTGACTGGGGCTTCTGTATAGGCCAGGCTTACTGAGCGGGTGAGTAATGGTGGGCCAGCTGTTACTATGAGAAGCCCCTATGTGTCATACTTTAGAGTTAACTGTTGTAACTCTCCCCAAAATAGTTTCTTCTATTTCTTTAGAGAACACCACCTTTAGCCCCTCGGTTTTTCCCCTGGGGATGTACATCTCGCCACCATGCCATTTTGTGGGGGACTGGGTACTCTGGATGAAAAAACGGGTTCTGCGGAAAGTAACCCCACAGGGTTATCATCATAAATTCCTAACTGGGCAGGTCACAGTGGGTGGTCATGCTCCAGGCATACAACTTCTTTAGTGAAAGGTTATAAGCCAGGCCTGTCCATTGTTCTTTCAATCTAGGTTAACACACCTTTGAAATACCTCAAGAGAGTACATAATCTTGTTAACTATTTTGTAATTCAATCCCCACCTTGCTTTCTCTCATCTTCCTTATGTCCCCGCCTTAATTTCAAATGCATAAAAGCTGTAAAACTGTTATTCTGCGGGAGCATTTGAGATCTTGCTCCTCAGCGTACCTGTGTGTTGTCAGTTTGGCTCCAATGAATTCTCATAAAAATTTTCTATAGGTTTTGATGTTTCTTGTATCGACAATATATAGATTATTCCCTGTGGAGCTTTTAGTTATCAATCTCCCTGTTCTTAGCCCATGTCTAATTTTGCCTCTCCTTACACCAGACGACTCCCCAGTTTTTGTGGCTTTCCCAGGACAGATGGCTTTCTCCTCGTCTGTAGCCTCTTCCTCACGTGACCCTAGCCAGAGCTTTCTCATTAAGTACTGCTCTTCTGTCTGCATTCTGCCTTCTAGGAATTGGTTTAAATGTCTCATCTATTGATTGCTACTTTCTCTTCTTCCTCTTCACTTTCTTGTTGTTTAGGGTTTTTTCTGTTTCTTCACTATCATTTAAAGGGCGGGTGGTCTTTCATTGATTGTAGTAAACAACTTTATCTAAAGTTTCTCATTAAATCCCACTAAAAACTTATGGTGTGTGGTTTAAACTATAATTTTAACCAAGGCTGAATCAAACTCTTTGGAGCTTATAGTAATTTTATTTTGTAACTTTAAGCCCAGTGAAGTTAGAGATGGAGACTGTTTTGTTTAATTAAATTATATCTTCAGTCTCTAGCATAGTAAAGATATTCAATTAAGTATTGAAGGAATGAAATGAATGCATGTACGAATTAATGAATCTTAGTGTTCAGATTTTTGTCAGTTGAACTATAGTGTTACAAAGAATGACATTCTGTTACTTGTGTCAGTCTTTTGCCAACAGAAATTCAGTTTTTAGAAGTTATTTATTGTACAAGAAATTTATAATTGGACCATTGCTCTTAACAATTCAGAAAGCAGGAAAGACATACAGTACTTAGCGGATTTGGAGTCTATATCAATTTTGTCTTTATAAATTTTACTCTGCCTTCCTACAGCAGATTAATGAAAATAGCATGTAACTAAATTTTATATTTCAGAATACTTTATATATTGGAAAACAGTTCTATAAATGTTTCATTTGTGAATAAAGGAAATTCTGTGCAGTTAATGAGAATGAAAGACAAAAGAGAGGGCATATTTCTACCCATGAATTTATGAATTGATTCCTACAAGTATTGATTCCAGATTAAATAATTGAAATGAAAAAGACCAGATTACGGTACATTAGGAATGACATTATTGTTTCCTCAGCAATGTGAAGAGACATTCTGTGGAGACGACTCTTCACAAGATATTGTGAAGAGACAACTCTTCAGTGTTGGGGCAATGAAAGAGTTGCCAATTTGTATAAGATTCTTATGGAAAATATCAAAGGATATCTGAATTAAAGAGAAGTCCTTGAATTTCATGATTGTAGAAGAGAGAACTGTACTTAAGGAGGATTGGAAAAGTGAATCTTCAATGATCAAGGTTGATTTAAGTAAAATACATGTTAAGGTCTTGGATGGTATCACTAAAATGAGTAAAAGTTTACCAGTTAATAGCAAAATTCACAGAGGAACATCAATGAACCTCATATAAATGCATATTTGTAAAAATTACCACCCTAGTCACGATCTATAGCACTTAATTCTTGAAGAAATTATTGTGTGTTTTGTGTGTGTGTGTGTACGTGTACATGTGTACACCCTATTTATTTAGGGCAGGAAATAGACTGTTTTGCTCATTATTTTATTTCCAATCTCTAGTGTATTGCCTGACATTTAGAAGGGCTCACTAAGTGTTTGTGGAATGAATGAACCGTGTTCATTCTTTGGATCTGGCAATGATGAAGTTTGATAAGAAAGTGACAGAATTCTGAAGTCTTCTTAATTTCACAAGTTCATTGAATAGCACTATTTAAGTAACTATAAAGAGAGATAATTGAAATATTATAAGTTATGTTAAGCAAGTCTGTGGCTGGTAAATCAAATGGTTTGCTAATGTTGGTTTCAGATTTGAAATGATCTTTTATTTAAAATTTCTGTTTTTCATACTAACAATTTACTTTAATCAGGGACTCTTTGGTTATAAGAAACCCATCGTCACAAATATAAATTAAAGAGTTTGTTTGTCTTTATAAGAAATTAAGTGAATTCCATGGTGCCCAAGGATGGGAAGTACAGCCACTCATAGGCACTGGGACCAGGGACTGCAAAGATGGAAGACACCACAGTAGCCAGTCAGCCTCTGTGTCCTTGTTTGTGGCTTTCTCCTGCAACAGTCTGTTGTCATTATATCCGCTTTATTCTTTTTCCCCCAAGATTTCTCTGTTTCTCCTCACATAGAGTTGAAATGGCTTCCTGAGCCCCTCAAGTGGTGACTCAGTTCAAGGCCCCCAGAAACTGCCTATAGTCTGGAATCTCAATTCCTGGGAGAGAGGGTCTGATTGGCAGTTTGGGCTGGGTGCCCACTCGTGATCCAGTCATATGGCCAAGAGTCCTGGGTCATGTTTTATCAGCCTGGTTATTGGAGGCCAGTTTAGCCCAAGGTCAGCATGGGCTTCGGCAGCCAGAGAGGTATTTATGTGACACTGTCTCAGGAATTCCTTCTAAAGAGCTTCCAAATAATACTATAGACATTTTCTACTTTTAACAATAGAAGCAATACCGTTGTTTATCATCTGAGAGGAATGATGAATATTTCAAAGCCATTTGTGAAAGAGTGAAGAAGTTATGCCAAAAAATTATCTCCAAAGATTTTGAAGTTGACTTTTGTGGAAGAAAAGCCTGTGTTCAGAGGAAAAACTGAAAGAAAGAAAAAGGATTATGATTTGGATAATATTCTCTCCCATGTTCTCAGAGGAGCAGTGTAAAATTGCTGTTCATTTCCAAAGCTTTGATATAATACATCACTAAATTTAAATTTTTATTTTTGGAGAATGATTACAACAAAATGAAACTAAGCTCAGAACTGCTATGTAAATGGAATGCACCATTTAATTAACAGTGGTCAAACACATACAAAGATTTTTATAGACATGTTGCCAATAGGGTTCCAGAACTTATTTACTGAAGCTTTACTGAATCTTGACAGCAACTTCATTTCTGATCCTATCTCAAGTGTTTTGGCTGCTGTGTGCGTGCATGTGTGCGTTAACACAGTGCTCCTGGCATCTCACGTCTGTTACGTATTCCTTTGTCTTAGCCAATCACCATAGTAAACTCAAAATGCCCTTTTTTCCCTGCTCTTTGTCCCCTAAAAGCTTCCTTGTGTGGCTCTGTGTAGAGACATTCCAGGGCTTGGCACTGATGGCTGTCACATACACTCAACACCAAACTGGCAACACCTGAAGGTCGCAGTGGTGGTGTGACGTTTGTGGCACCAGCTGAAAGAGATATTAAAGTTCAGTTGAGTTACTCTTATCTAAGAATTTTTGCATTTTTTTTGGTTTATTATTATCCCTTATATTTTGAACTTTGGGCAATAGGTCCAAAAGCCGGTTGCTGTGGCTATAGCTGTTGGTGATTTTGTTGGGATGACAGTGTTGTTTTGTGAAAAATTTCTTGTATTGTTTAAAATAAATAATTTGTTTGGCAAATGTTAACCGAGTAATTGTTCTGCTTTAACCCTTTTTCTCTTTCTTTTCGTAATTTAGTGACTGACAATAATCCAAATCAAAAACCTGCACAAGTGATTTGCTCATCTTACTTTTCAAATACCCTGCCTTTTCTGTTTCTGCTTTTGTTCATCCCGTTTTGGCTTCAGTAGGATGGACCAAGGAAACACTGAAACAGCCTGACCATTTTGTGACAATCTTGGTTCTTCATTTGCACTCAAATTTGCCCCTCTAATGGACATGCTCTCCAGGAGGCTCCTTGGCCCACACTCCTCTAGTCTCCAAGGTCACCTGCAAGGAAAGGAGGACTTGACCATTGTACTATGACTTGTAACAGTTAAGCTAAGTAAAAAGTTGGACACTATATGAATGGATTTAGTATTTTCATCACGCTGAGAGGCATTGTAGTTTTCCTTGGTAGCATAGTTAATTTTACTTTATTTTTATCTTTTCAAAGGATTCATTTACTTAAAGATTATTATCTAGCACTCAAGGTATTTTTAGAGGCTAATTAAGGAGGCAGGTCACCTTTGATTTAGTGAATGTTCTAAAAATGCTCATTGAAAGGCAAGTAAGAAGTGCTAATTTTGTGGATTAGACATTGTCTCTCCCTTAGATTTCGAGGAGTCCTTTGTCCTGGTATTTCAGAATATTTTATTTTCTTGGAATTCATGGAATGTTAGAAAACAATAGCAATTAATATTATTGACTTAAATTTGTAAAGTCAGCTTAGTTATAGTTATATATATATATGTATATATATATGTACGTATATATAAAATCTGGGTTTGATGCTGATTATAATTTATTTAAAATGACTGATGATTACCAGTTTACTGAGCATTTATTTTATAGAGGTTTATTTTATACATGATCTCATTTAATCACACAGTAACTGTGAGATATAAATTTATATCCTGCTTTTTATATTAACTTTATTGAGGTATAATTTACATACAATAAAATATACCAGTTTTAAAATGTGTACAGTTACATACATTTTGGCAGTTGTAAACACCTATGTAACTACACCACAGTCAAAATATAGAACATTTTCATTACCCCAAAATGTAGAACTTTTCCTTCCCTCCACAAGTCAGTCCCTTCTACCACCATCCCCCCAAACCCTGAAACTTATCTTCTCTCTGAAGTTATAAAAGTTTTTCCTGTTTTAGACTTTCGTATAAAGGGAATCATACACTCTGTCGTTTTGGTGTATGGCTTCTTTCATCCAGCATGTTTTTGAGATTCATCCATATTATTCCTTATATCAGTAATTTTTTCCTTTTATTGCTGACTGGTATAGCATTGTACGGGTAGACCACGGTGTTTTAATTCATTCGTCTGTTAAAGGACATTTGAGTTGTTTCCAGTTTTTGGCTATTTAAATAAAGTTGCTATTACATTTTTGAGTAAATACCTAGGAGTAGGATAGCTGTGTTATGTTTAACTTTACAAGTATGTAATTGTTAACCTGTTTCCCAAAGTGGCTGTACTAGTTTATATTTCTACTAGCAATTTATGAGCAATCTAGTTATTATGTATTCTTTTTTTTTTTATTATGTATTCTTGCCAACATTTGGTATTATTGGTCTTTTAAATTATATCCATTCCAGTGGATGTGTCGTCGTCGTCGTCGTATAATAGCTCATTGTGGTTTTAACTTTCATTTTTATGTGTTTATTGGCTATTAGTATATCTTTTGTTGTGAAGTATCTGTTCAAATCTTTTGCTCAGTGTTTTGATTGGATTGTTAGTCTTTTTGTTGAGTTATAAGTGTTCTTTATATAGCATAGAAAGAAGTTGTCAGTTTGTCAATATTTTCTTCCAGTCTGTGGCTTTCCTTTTTGTTTTCTTAATGATATCTTTCATTAAGAAAAGAGCAGAAGTTTTTAATATTGATGAAGTCCAATTTAACAATTTTTCTTTTATTGTTTATGTATTTGGCTTCTTCTTTAAGAAATCTTTGACTACTTGAAGATCTTAAAGATTTTTTCTTAGAAGTTTTATATTTTTAGCTTTGACATGTTGATTTGTGATCCATTTTGAGTTAACTTTGAGCATAGATAAATTAACCATTTAAGTGTGGGTAGTTAACCATTTCCTGGATTTTACATTGTATTCCACTGATATGTCTATTTTTACATGAATACAACACTGCCTTTATTACAGCGTTATACTCGTAGTAAGTCTTTAAATCAGGTAGTGTTAAATCCAACAACCTCTTTTTTAAAAAAATTTATTAGGGTGACAATTCTTAGTGAAATTACATAGATTTCAGGTGTACAATTCTGTATTACATCATCTAATAAGTCCCATTGTGTGTTCACCACCCAGAGTCAGTTCTCCTTCCATCACCATATATTTGAACCCCCTTACCCTCATCTCCCTCCCCCCACCCTCCTTACCCTCTGGTTACTACTAAACTGTTGCCTGTGTCTATGAGTTCTCAACAACCTCTTTTTGAAACTTGTTTTGGCTAGTCTAGGTTTTTCATATTTCCATAGAAATTTTAGAATCAGCTTGGCAAATGTCTACAAAAATCCTACTGGGATTGTATTGAATCTGGAGGTCAATTTGTGGAGAATTAACATCTTAATAACATCGAGTCTTCCAATAGATGAAAATGATAACCCCTTCATTTATTTAGGTCTTCTTTAATTTCTTTCAATATTTTATAGTTTTTAGTGAACAGGCACCAATTTTGTTAAATTTACCTCTGGATATTTCGTATTTTTTATGCTAATTTATAGTATAAATGTATTTTGTTGAACTTTCTTTTCCTAACTCTCTGCTGCTAATCTATTGAAATATAATTGATTTTGGTAATATTGACGTTATATGCTATCCACTTATTAGTTCTAGTAACTTTTTTGTAGATTACTTAGGTATTTTCTTCAAAACAAGCACTTTGTTTGCGAAAAGAAAATTTTGCTTCTTTCTTTGCCGTCTGTATGATTCATTATTTCTTATTTGTGCTTTATTGCACTGAATAGCCCCTGCAGCAGTGTTGAATAGAAGTGATGAAATCAGACATCCTTGCCTTATTTCCAGTTCTAACGGGAAGGTGTTTAGTGTTTCATCATTAAATACTAGGTTGGTGCAAAAGTATTGTGGCTTAAAAGGTTAAATAACTGCAAAAACCTCAATTACTTTTGCACCAACCTAATATAATTGTCAGTTGTAGGTGTCCTTTATCAGTGTGAGAAAGTCCCATCTATTTTAGTTGGCTTTATAATGAAAAGAATATTAATATGTTAAATGTTTTTTTCCTCTGTCTATTGAGATGATCACATGGCTTCTCTTTTTTCTGTTAATATGATAAGTAAACTGATTTTAAAATGTTGAGCTAATATTGCATTCTTCAGATTAATTCCATTTGATCATTATGTGTTACTAACCCTTTTCATATATTGCTAGATTTGATTAATTTATATTCCTTTAAGGATGTTTGCATTTATATTTGATGCTGTAATTCTGTACTTGTAGTTCTTTTCTTGGTTTTGGTATCCAGGTAATGCTGGCTTCATAAAATGTGTTGGAAAGTGTTCGGTCCTCTTCTGTTTTCTGAGTTTGTGAAGCATTGATTTTATTTAATCTTTAAATATTTGATAGAATTCACTAGTTAAGCCATCTAGGGCTGTGTGTGTGGGAGAGTTTTTAACTACAAATGCTGTTTAACAGATATAGGAATAACAAGTTATTTAATTATTTTTAAGTGTACTGTGTTAATCTTGTCTTTAAAGGAATTTGTCCATTTCATCCAAGTTGTTGAATGTATTGACATAATGTTATTCATAATGTCCTTTTATTAATCTTTCTACTGTCTGTATGATCTGTACTAATGTTCCCCTTTTCTTTCCTGACATTGATAAGTTGTGTCTGTCTTTTTCTCTGCTTTTCTTGATTAGTCTAGCTAGAGGATTAACAATTTTATCAATCTTTTCCATGGCTGTTCTAGTGTTCAGAATATGCATCTTTAACTTTTCACATTCTACTATTAAAAATATTGTAACTTCTCATTTACAATGTAAGAACCTAACAATAGTATATAATTCTCTTTCCAACTTCACATCCCAGTTATCCTTTGTGCTATTTTTGTCAAGCATTTTATTTCTTTATATATTATAAAGCTGTAGTACTTTGTCTTTAGTAAAATGTCTGTTTAAATGTTTCACCCATATTTTTTTAAACTGGGTTTTTTTCTTATAATTGAGTTTTGAAAATTCGTCATATATTTTAGGAACAAGTCCTTCATTAGATGTATGATTTACAGATATTTTCTCCCTGTGCTTGTCATTTCGTCGTCTTACCAACTCAGAAATTTTACTGATATTCAATTTACCTTTTTTGTTTGTTTGATCATGCTTTCAGATGTAATATTTATGTAACTTTGCCTAACCCAAGAAACAAGAATTTTTATGTTCTAAAGATTTCATAGTATTAGGTTTTACATTTACATCTGTGATCTATTTTGAGTTAATTTTCGTATATGGTTCAAGGTGTGGAATTTCCCTTTTTCTTTTCTTTTTATTTTTGTATATAGATACCCAATTGTTGTAGTATTATTTGTTGAAAAGAATATCCTTTCTGTTTTGAATTGCCTTTGCACCTTTGTCAAAAATTAATTGTCCATATATGTGTGAGGCTCTTACTGGACTTTCTAGTCTGTTCTGTTGACTTATATGACTAACTTTATACTGATACCACACTGTTTTGATTACTGTAGTTTTATAATAAATTTTTAATTTAAGTAGTATAAATACTCCAATTTTGTGCTCTCTTTCTCTCTTTTTAGTGGAATTTGGAAATTCTAGGTTCTTTTGCATTTCTGTATAAAGTTTGGAATCAGCTTATCAGTTTTTTAGTTTTCCATGTTTTCCAGTATTCCATGTACAGGTCTTGCACTTACTTTGTCATGTTTATTTTGATGCTCTTGTGAATTGTGTTTTTGTTTCTGATTGCTCGTTGCTGGTATACAGATGTACAGCTGAGTCTTTTAGCTATCGATCTTGGATCCCGCAAACTTAGTAAGCTCATGTATGAGTTATAGTACCTTGTATGTAAATTTTACAGGATTTTCTACATAGAAAATTGCCAGTGGTGAAAAATGACAGTTGTATTTTTTCCTGTCCAATCTGAATGCCTTTAATTTTTCTTGCCTTCGTGCACTGACTAGAATCTCCTACGTGTTGTTGAATACAAGTGTTGGAAGCAATCGTTCTTGCCTTGTTCCAGGTTTTAGGGGAACAGCATTTCATCTTTGACTATTATGTATAATGTTGGCTGTGCATTTTTCACTGATGCCCCTTATCAGTTTGAGGAAGTTTCTTTTTATTCCTAGTTAGTTGAGAGGTGTTTCTTTTGTTTTAAAATCAGGAATGGATATTGGTTTTTGGCAAATACATTTCTTCACCTATTGGGATGATTGTAGTTTGTTTTTTTTATGTTACTAATATGGTGAATTTTTTGATTGATTTTTGAATATCCAGTTTACCTTGCATCTCTAATATAGTAAACTTCAGTTGGTCATGACATAACTAGCCTTTTTATATATCAGTGGATTCAATTTTCTAAACCTTTGTTTAGAATTTTGCATTTATGTTCATGAATGATACTGGTTTGTAGTTTTCATTTAATTTTTAATTCATTTTTACTGGTTTTGGCATCATAGCAAAGCTGACTTAAGAGAATAGAATGAGTTGTGACCAAAATCCTTTTCTTCATTTTTTTCTGAATAGTTTGTAAGGAATTCATATTATTTCTTTCTTAAATATTTGGTGCAATTTGCTAGTGAAACCATCTGGGCCTGGTGTTTTCTTTGTGGGAAGGTTTTAAAGTATGAGGTGTGATGAAACAATACAGTGAATGTTTAAATAAAAAAAAACTTTTTTACACTAAAAGACACATTCCAGTAATCCCTCTCAAAAGACTCCTCACTTCGAACACATTTATCCCATTGTTCTTGCCACTTTCTGAAGCAGTTTTGGAAGTCCTCTTTCATGAGTGTCTTCAGTTGCTCTGTCGTGGCTGCCTCCATATCTTGAATCGATTCAAAATGTTTACCTTTCATGGTCATTTTGACTTTGGGGATGAGCCAGAAGTCGCACGGTACCAAATCCAGTGAATAAGGTGGATGGGGACACACCGTAATATTTTTATTTGACAGAGTTGCATACCAGATGTGATGTGTGACACAGAGCCTTTCCATTGTGATCAAAACATATGGTGAATGCTGCTGACGAGTGCCATTCAATGGAAGGGCAGGGATCTTCAATGTGGGAAACGTTGCATCAACAGTGTGTAGTAACAGTGTGTGACAACTTTCATCTTGTTAGGTGCAGTCAGTCGGATGTGAGCTACAGTTGAGAGAAGGTGTGTTTTAAACTATGTTGTAAATCATGGATCACGAATAATGCATTAACATGAAATGGTCAAACAGTTTCATCCTCCATCATGATAGTGTCGTCAGATCAGAAATGAGGGACTCATGCTTTTTTCAGAGGAGGTAAAACAGAGGTTTTTAAATTCTGGTCTGACCTAAGAATGAAGGGTACTTAATTAGGACAGTAGGTCATTAATGGAAGTGTGTGGAGGGCCCAGATGTGCTTCTGTTTTAACCTAGCTGCTTTTCCTTATTATTTTGGCTTTTAAGAACATTGAATTGCCCTCAGCTATAGGATATTTTAGACAGAAGTTGGCATGAGACCTTTTGGGACATTATATGGCCGTTCCAGAAGGCATGGTACTCCAGATCACTTCAGGTTGGATAGCAGGCTTTCTGTGGCATTACCTGGTAGTTAATTTCCATTCATTTTCATTGGATCATTAGAGGAAATAATTGGGATTTCATATTTTAAGTCTCCCAAAAGATATGAACCATGTCTTAATTTCTAGTGTATGACATAATTTGTATTAACTTGTATATATTGATTCTTAATAAATCTATCTATCTTTTTATATGTATTTATTTATGTCGCAGATATGACTGTTTGTTTCTATTGAAATGAAAAAGTGACATAACCAGTCTACTAATTCTTCATAGAATAGTGCTTTTAATACTGTTCCCAGGCTGTTCTGACACCTCTAACTTATTGAAATCCTTCTTCACATTTCCAGAGTCAGGCAAGATAATCATCTTTTGGGTCGTCAGCCAGTTCAGTGTCAGCATATAAAAAAAGAAAACCAGCAGTGTCTTTATCCTTCACACCAATAGCATTAGTAACAACCCCACCAAAAGCCAAACCAAAACAAAAAAACTTCATTTTTTTTCTGTCTTTGGCTACAGGGCTAGGTTGTAAAAGGAAGAGAACAAAATGTTTTAGTAGAATCATGTGTTTAGTGATGGGGCGTTAGAGCCATTAAAAAATAACTTAACCAAAAATATAACAAAATAGAAGAGTGGTTGCTAGAGGATTTAGGAAGTCCCAGGGAGTTTTGCAGATACAGGATTTCAGATGAAAACCAGATATATCTAACTTGTGGAAGGAATGAAGGGACAAGGGAATGGAGAGATGAATGGGAATAGAGTTAGCTTCAAGATTAAGAGAAAGGGTTTTTAAAAAATGTTCTTATGCAATCTGAATACAGTTTGTTTCCCTATCGTTGGGCTTTAGAAATTAGAATCTTTTCATATTAGTGTCATTCTATATGGTGACCCTGTTTGATAATGGTGCTGTAAGCCTAAGAGGATGTGGTTGCATTCAGCTTACTGAAAAGTTACAATCTGTCTCTAGTTAGTTCTTCCTTTGTGCTTCTGCCTAAACGTCTCCATCTGGAGAAGTGCCAATTTGCCACTAAATTTAAATAAATAAGAACATTTCTCATCAATAGGGGTGGCAAATTTAGCCCCTCTTTAGAGCACTGAGCAATTTATGACCATATGTTAAATACCATAAAACAGCTTTACAGACTTGGTCCCTGGCCATTGCCAGATTGCACCGTAGGAGTACAGCCGCACCGCGAGGGGCTGGGATTGCTGCCTCCGGCCCCCGAGGCCTCAGAAACTCTCGGATGTCACAGCCAGAGAGGACTGTTTTCAAACATTCCCTTTAGAAAGGTGAAATACTAAAAGATTCCATTTTGGCATTTGGGTGCAAAGAAGGCAAGACTTCTTTTTGATTCTTAAGGGTCAAAATTAGTATGGAAAGTGTTGTGTGGGAGAATGAGTAACTTGGCAGGAGTGAGTCCAGAAGGCACGTCTAGGAATAGGTAATAGATATCCTCCTCACTCTTTTTCTTGGAGCATGAACTGGACTTTTATAAGGCATCAGCAAACCAAATATCACATGTTTCTCAATTGTTTTCCTTTTCTCAGTTTTTCATAGGATGCATATTAATGTTAAAAACAATTTTTAAAATTTCGTCTCATTGGGCTGCCAATAACAATGATTTCTTTTCTTCCAGGAGTATGACTCATTATTTGGTGAACTCCAAATATTAGTTTTTCTTCTTATCATCATCACAGCCTGTGAATCATTTGCGGCATTCAGTGGGCTCATGGCTGAGAGAATGAAGATGTGTGCCAGCAAACATGTGATTTTTGGTCAAGGGGTGCTGTCGGGCCTTAGAGAGACTTTTAACACATGTGAGGAAACCACTGGTTCAGGCAGGGGCAGGGTTGTAAATAGGAATAGGCACCAGAAAGCTTTGTACAAGATTTTTCTGACTCTTCTCTCGGAAGGCTAACTCTTCCTACAAAGGAAGATGATGAAATTTGGCTGTCAAAGGTCCAGGATTCCTAGCTTTCTTGACTGTAAGTGCCAGCCTGAGGGCTGATTTCCTGTCAGTTCCTGTGTGGTTTGCACTACATCCTCTTTGCAACAGATCTGTATTTTAGGTCATCTATCATAACTGCTGTCCTGTAAATTCTTGGCAACTTGATCTCAGTTTACAGAGGGCAGCTGGTATACTTCTCTAGGAAGTGCAGCTGGAAAGCTCCTCCTGTCTCCCTCTTCCTAAGGCCAGGAAGTACACTATTGTTAGTCTTTGCTGCCTTCTTCCTTTGAAAGAACAAAAGTCTTCAAACTATGGCTAATTCTAGAAGTGCTAGGTAGCAGTTTGAAATTACGCTTTTTATTTTTTTGATCTAGGTTAAAAACTTGAATGATCTTTGACATCATTTGTAAATGTTGTCTGGTTTTTCCCTGACACCTATATGTGCACTAGTGTAAGTCTCCTTTCCCCCACTCGTTGCAGATAAAGTCATGCTCAAGTTTAGAGTCACATCTAGGTGTTTTGTTTGGTTTTGGGCTTTGATTTTCAGGAATAATCTAATCACCTCGGCCTTGTTATTGCCCAGTTATTTTTTTCTTTGTTTCTTTCCCTTAACAGTCAGATTTTTCTATTCCTGTTCCAGCATCCATTAAGACTATTCACTTTGGACATGACTTGAGTATTTGCAATGGATTTTCAAACTGTGGATCATAGAAATACTTACAGCACAATTCTTCACTATTTAATGTTAAGATAAAAGTATCCTTTTAGTTGTTCCAATTTATCATGCCATAGTGGGTGAACTATGTTGTAGATTTAGAAAAGTGAGCAATTTTCTTCCTTATGACTCAGAGGTAATATTTTGGCAACTTGATTTTATTTATGTAAAATAGGAATTACCTTTAGCCCAGTTCATCAAAGAGAAGAACATGTTTCTAAAGAGATTAGAAACTCATGCATGAGTAATTTTAAAGAGTATCTTTTAACAATCCATCATGACACAGATCATTTCTACTTACGATTCTTCTTTTATGTTTGTAAAAACCCCGTCTTCTAGAAGTATCATTAGTATAGCTCTTGGTTTCTTTTGTGTTCTGGTTCTTAAGATGAATGCAGGGAAAGGAAAGGTAACTTGTGTTGTTTTACGGGAAAAAAGTGAACTTTCTAAGGTAGATTTTATGTTAGATTTATGGACCTTAGTACCATCATAGAAACAGTCCATATCCCGATAATGCAGTAAAGATGGCATGAAGAAGAAATTTGGATTTAGGACATGGGATAATTTGATATCCAGATTATTTATATCAAATCTGTTCCCAAGATAATATTTTGTTAAACTCTAGGGGTAGGAACCTCTGCGATCTTTAAGGTCTACACGACCCCCAGGAAATGTTTGTTTATTAAATGAGTGAAACCAGGGCACTAAAAGATTATAACCCATATGGAAAGTCTTAGTTGGGAGGATACTAATTTTGGGGACCTTTAAGTGGGACCAGGGGGTAGCTAAAGTTTGAGGAAGAGCAGCATAGTGTCTGCAGTAAAGAAAGGGCTAGAGAACCATGAAAGGTTATATAGATCTACCAGGTTTACATATATATTTAGAAAGAACCCAGAAAAAGACAAATGTGTTTGCCAGCACTTGGGCTGGAATAGGACTAACTAATTTTACTTTGTAAAGAACAACTATTAATAGATTTAATCTCTTATTATAGAATGATGAGTATAATACACTGGGAAGAAAAAAATAAATTGAATTTATTCATCCCAAAAGTAGCAGGGCTTTTGATTCTCTCCTTGGGGTGGATCTGATAAGCAGATCATGACATGATTAGACATAAAATGGGTTGCTTGACAGTATGCCTAGAGTGTGTCATGACTAAAGAATGAATGCTGCTTCATGTTGAAATCAGACAATTTGGTCATTTTAATGTAGAGCAAATTGCAAAATTGTTTCTTTGCCAGTTATAATTTTTTTTAATTGTTCTTATCTTTCTGTTTCTTCTTTTTCTGTTTTTCTAAGTGTGATTTCACTGCACTTGGGTAAGACAAGTTCCGGGCAATCACACTCAAACGTCAGATTTTTAACCTGCTGTAGCTGGGTTGGCCATCTCTCCTAGACAGGAAAGAAAAGAATTCATAAATCTCAAAGCACTTTCATCCGACCGTCATCCAGTCATTATCGAGCACCTACTCAGTCCAAATTCTGAAGCAGGGTATTTGAGTTCCTCCATTGTGTGGCACGTTATAACCTTTCCAATTTTCTCTCCCCTTTTCTCCCTTCTCTACTAAACCAGATTACTTTGACAGTCTGTCCCCCGCCTTCATTTTCAACTCTGTTGCTTTCCCTTTGAATATCTTGTTTCTACCAGTTTCATCTATTCTAAGAGACACATAATTTGCTTTCTACCCCTTAAATTTTGCTAATTCTTTTACCCTTGCCTATAATTACCTTCTCATATTTCTTTGTTTACCTGAGCCTACTATGGACAACTTTAAGAATGGACGTTTTTAAAAAGATTGATTAGAGTGAGCCTGATTTTAGACTGCAAGGAAGTAGTCAGTGAAGTAGGAAATGGGCAGATTGTCCAGAGATGGCTATGGCAGTATCTCCTGTCCCATGTGCTCTTCTACACTTGGTGTGATCTTGCCACGCCTCCTTCAAGAGTGGAGTATAATTTTTTCCCTTGAACCTAGGTGGGTGGGTTTGTGACTGTTTTGACCAACAGAGTATGATTAAAATAATGTTGTAGGACTTAGGAGGCTGGGTCCTAAAAGGCAACATAGCTACTGTCTTGTTAGCGGGAACACTTACTTGTGCTTGGAGTCCTGAGCCACTCATGAAGTGTGATACTTTGGGGTTGCTATGCTGTCAGGTAGCCAAACCACATGAAGAGGCCAACTTTTGACACTGCAGTCGGCAGGTCTTATTTTGGAGTTATCCCAACCCAGACACCAGACATGAGAGTGGAACCATACTGGACCCTTCCAATTAGCCCGTCCACCAGCTCAGTATGGCTGAGAGAGCTTGATCAGCACTGTGAGGAGCAGAAGAATCATCCATTTACATTCTGCCCATCTTTGGAACCCACAGTAGCTGTGAGCATAATAAAATGGTTGTTTTAAGATTCTGAGTTTGGGGTAGTTTGTTAGGTAGCATTAGTAATTGGAACAGAGACCCTGAAGAATAGGAGTGGAATAAGAGCCTGTAGGATGGTAGAAGAGATGGGACTAGGAGCAGAGGTATAGAACTTAAGTCTGCAGGAGGAGGAAAAGACAAAAGGATTTGGAAAGAAATGGGTAAATTTTGAGGAGAAAGGGTGGGTAATTCACATTGCTTGTCTATTGTAATAAATTTTATGTAAGTCTATAAATGTATAAAACGTATGTACACATATTTATATATAAACATATGTAAACATACATGTATGTTTATATTTGGATGAAGTTGGAGTTGGAGTCACCTACAAGAGGTGAAAGGTCTGGTGAAAGGCCTGGCTGCCTGGCGGAGAGTATTGAACACAGTAAGATTATTGGCCTTCAGCTCCCTGCTTTTAAGAAATACTCTTGTGAAGAAAGACAGCGGCTTGGCTTTTTATCATACGGTCTATCTTCCTCAGAGAGTTTTGTGTGTGGTGTGTACTGCGAGTGTGACGTGAGTGAACCCTTCAGAGGAAGTGAGTGTGAGTCTCCCCTGAGGAGTGCCTCGGCTGGGCCACTGTGGCTCTGTTTTGAGTTCTGAACACCAACGTGACTCTAGGATTTCAAATGACCCAAAGCTGCTTCTGGTTTTGGGAAATGAAACAGAGCCTACCTTTAAAGTGGAGACTGATTTTAAGTAGCAGCTTTCTTGAGAGGAGAGGGAATAGATCTAAAAGTTTGGAGCCTCAGAGGGCTCTTATCCACATTGAAGACTCAGCAAGTGTTGTTAATTGAATGGTGGAATTGATTCTATAAAAGAATTGTTTTCTGGATTATCCAGCAGTCTGGACCAGCCATAGGCAAGTCAGTTTGTTTCTGTGAAGGGTTACGTGCTCCACATCTAAATGAACTCATGAGTCTGGGAATCCTGCAAGTTTTAGATAGATAGGCATTTAGTAAAATATCTAATTTGTTGTTGAAATCTTTTAATTAATGTATGAGGAGAGATGCTGTAGAACCTCAGTGAAGTACTGTTACTGGATAAAAGAACACCGCTTTCATGGTAGGGTAACCATGATGCAGCAAACCTTTACTTCATACATTATAGTCAAAAGATAGAATTTGCCTTTGTTGTAAAGGATTTGGCTATATTTCAGTTGGTTTCTGTTAGATGCTTTTATTTCACCATTTCTTTCTTTCTTTCTTTTTTCTACTGTGTTGGAGTGACCTTGGTGCTTCTGAGATGTTGTGACTTGTGCTTTGGTTTTTTCTCCACTCTTTGCCTGAAAATCGTGGTACATGTAGATAACTTGCTCGTACAGACCCTACTTGATTTCTTTCTGACTTGCGTAATTTTCTTGGCAGAAGCACGACTGTCTTTGTCCTTTGTTTCCATCAACTTAAATTTAAATTATCAAACAAAAAAATTGTCATTGTGATACAATCATTGCTTTAAAAAAATGCTCATTTTCTGTTGCTTGATATTTTAGTTTTTTCCTCTTTTCAGTGAATGTTAGCTAGAGATTGTGTACCTTTAACTGTTTTATTTATTTTTTTATTCATTATTTCTAAAAAGCATTTTCTTATATCTACTTTGGAAGAATTTTAATTTATTCACCCTTATTTTTCAGCATCCTAAATTTTCACTCATTTCAGTAGATTTTTTCCGCACTTTAGCTTCTGTGGATTATGGAACTTGCTTTTGTTCATTGTTAGACTTGTTTAGCTCTGTCGTGTGTGAACTCAAAGGAGCCTTCATACTTTTTATTTTTTTTTAAATCGTTTTGGTCCAGCTACTGGGAATTTCAGAATTATTTGACAGTAGAAAGTATTATTCAGTTTTTTCCCCCATAAACTCCACAAGCTAATGCTTGGTTTTTACAATGTTTCTGAGAGTTTACGAGTGGGTTTTTATGTGATCTTCCAAGCACTCTTAGGTGGCAGCTGAGGTGTAGGGCCCAGCCTGAGGTTGTCCTTTGTGTGCTAGTTGAATTCTGCTGTTAGTATTCTGGTTTGTGCCTGTGGGTGCGTCAGCCAAAGACATATTGTTAAACAATGAACTCAGAATTGAAAGAAAGGTTGGTGTGGTTTTTTCCTCCCCATCTAGTATTCTAGTATTATTCCTCATGACTTTTGTGGCCAGTACTGCTTGCTTCTGTCAAACTGTGCTACACCAGCCTTACATTCCTGCTTTGTATAACTCAGCTCGGAGTTTGAATCATTTACAATTGTATAGCATTTCATGTTTTCTGTAGTATTTTCACTTCAATGGTCTCACTTTAATCTCTTTGAGGGCCAGCTATCCTGCTTTCTGTGTGTGTGTGGGGGGGGGGGCGGACTCATCGGGTCCCAGTGACTACGCTGAGGTCACATAACTGGGAAGTCAGGGATCCAGAACTCAAATCCAAGGCTGCCAAGTGCAGGCTCGATGCTTTTCCCACTGTGACATGTTGGGAAAGAATACTGTTTTTATTGCTACACAGTAATAATCTGCTTCTCAGTAAAGCAGATAAGAGCAAATCAAGGTGAATCATCAGCTGCTCAGGGTGAGAAAATTATGCAGGAAATAAGAACAAGCAATGACATTACTGAAAAGGAAATAAACACAACATTAGATGCTAATGACTTCTGCCATGCATCAGCTAGGGAAGGTGTGGTCTGTTGACAAATATCTGATTGGAAAATTAACTGACAAACTTGCACTTCTGTGCAGATCTATCTCTTTGAGTAAAAACAGTGGTTTGTTATTTTTGTTTTGTTTGTTTTGTTTCTGAGGGCAGAAATCATAAGCATAATTTGCTGAAAATCGGGTGAGAAGTTAATCAGGTTTATGAGAGAGATGTAGAAAATAGTCTTAAATACTGTATTTTACTGTATGTATCTTCAAGACTAGTTAGTCTGTGATCTTAAGTTATCTTGTAGACAGTGACCTAGTAACATGGCTTTATGATTCAGGTCTGTTTTCTGTCCTGATACATCTTTAATTGTCTTAATTATATCTTTTTGATATAGTAACTGCTGTTTAATTTACAATCAGATTGTAAATTAAACAGCAGTTTTGAACCACTTTGTAAAATCAATTGGATGGTTTTTCTTTAATGTGGGAAAGATGAGGGAAGAAAGCTTAAAGGTCAAGATAATAAGATAGACTGGGTAAGTGTAACTAAACTCTTCGGGCATTTGTGAATGAAAATATTGGGTTTTTATTTTAAAATGCACTTAAAATTTATTTGCAAATGAAATTATCAAAAGATTTTAACCTGAGCATATGCTTTAAATAATAAGTTCCCTATTTTATGAAACATAAGGGATCTGAAATTAGATATATTCAAAAGCAAATATAATTAAAATAGAATTGTTTTCCCTCGACCTATTAGTCTTGCTGCAGTTCCTCTTAAGAGACATGGATTTGTCAGGACTTATGTCATCCTAATAATTAACTGAAGTGGAAGAACTTTATTTTTAGAGCTAAAGACCCTTTGATGTCATCTAATGTACTACTGATTATAGTGATTTCTTTAGTTGTGTCCTTGGTAAGTGGCTATATAGCTACTTTCGTTAATAGGGATCTTATTATTTATGAGACAGAAATATTTTTGTTTTAGGGACAAAACAACTTTATTTCCTCATCTGCATGACAGGTTCATAGTACTGTTTGAATTAATTGGTCATACCAAAATTTCTTTTACAGCGCTGATATTTTTGAAAACTGGAATACTAGAAATACCAAATCATTGTCAGGGTGGTATGATTGTGGATAATGACAGCAGACTACAAATGAAGAAAAACATGGTGCCGATATTTAAAGAAAAGGAAGGAGAGAGATTCTTAAAATTACAGTTTAATTTTTATGTTGATGTTGGGTAAGATTCAAGAGCTGATTATTAAACAAATGGTTTGAGAGCATTTTCAAACATGTTATACCTTTAGTATCCAACAGTGGTTTACTTAGAAGCAAGTTATGCCAAACTTACCTTATTTCTTTTTTGATGGTGGATCAGCTGACATAGCAAATCATTTCAGTAGAAAATTTAATCATTTTCCTGTGGTGTCTTCCTGGATACTCTGTGTTACTAAATCAAAAAATGGTGAAGTAGATTTGCAGTAAATGGAACAATCGTTGGAAAGTCTAATGAAATACTCTAGTATTTTAACTGTGTTTTGTTGAACACTTTTGTGAATGACATGGACATACTTCTGTAACTTGTGGACAACGCGAGTTTAAAAACTGATACGATGATGTGTAGCAAACAGAATTTACATTTATCCCAGTGGGCTAGTTTGTCGGATCAGAAACAACAGTATGAAATGTAACAGTGTAAAGTCCCTTATTTAAGTTTCAAAATTAGTTACGTGGGTAGAGGAAAGTGATGTAGAATCTGCAGTTATGTGTGTGCTGGGATCATGGTTCTCGTGAAACCGAAGAACGGAAGCACGAGGCCAGAGGTTGCAGAAGAGGATAGTTTATTAAAGCAAAGAATTACAGCTGCTGAGCGGGTGCGGGTTCCCGAAACCGGGATGCCCACCAGCTAAAGCAAAAGACTTCTGTTTTTGTCCTTTTTCTTGTCTATCTAAAGAGAAAAGTTGACGCCTACAGGTCCATTTTTATCAAATTCTCAGCCTTGAGAGAATTTGAGCCTTGAGGCTTTTGAGAGGCTTTTTGAAACAAACCAGCTGTCGTGTGCTAATGATGTATCTCTGGGCTAAGGCCTTGAAGATATGACTGTCTTTGTCCATTCTACCAGGGAATTCCTGGGTGCCTGGAGTCATGCTGACTAACCTGCCTCAATAGCAGTTACATGAAAAACAAATGTGGGATATACAGTGTGAACCAAGAACGTGACGTGACTACTGAAAAAGCTAACACAGTCTTGTGCTGTATTAACAGGAACATTGGGTCCACAGCTTAGAATGAGCTTGTGTTGTACCTGTGACATAATAGACCGTAGATGAGGGCTGAGTTGACATTGGACGCCACAGTGTAGGAAAAACATTATCAACTAATACGTACTTGAGAGAAATCATGACACATAGACAATGCTTGAAGAAAGTAGGCGTGCAATTTTTTTAAAGATAGAAAGGACTGGAAATGGAGGTGGAGAGAGGTTAAGTAGATTATCTAAGATGGTATCATTAGTTAATGGCAGATCAAGTTCTCTACTGCTAGTACAGGGTTCTTTGTACTCATCACACTTTCTTCCAGAAAGTAAAACCAATACTACCAGGGAGAAGATATTAGGAAGCCGATTTTGACTCTGCAGAAGAATTTTTAATAATTGGTGCTGTGCTCTACTGTAAGGAACTGCTTTGGTTTCTATTGAGTTCTTTGTTACTGGAAAAGTTGAAATAGATACTGTATAACTTTTTTCTTGGAGATGCTGTATGAGTTAAAGGATATTTCTGAGTTTTCAGAAACTGAGCTGGATAGCATATGTAGAGAGCAGTGAACCCTATTCCTCTTTGTGTTTCTTGTCCTGGTTAATTGTTAATAATGCCCTCTTTCCCATTTCAGGCTGTCTCTGTTTGGATGATAAATGGTATTATTGCCTTCATTATAAAGTCCCTTCCAACACTGTAAGTCTGCTGAATGAAAATTATTTCAACATAAATTATATTGGTTTGCCGTCTGAGATCAAGTCCTGGTGCAATATGTGGAGTCTGAGACAGTCACTTAAAAAAATCTTTTTTCATGGAAAATTTTAAACACGAAAGTAGGTAGAATGGTATAATGATTTCCTAGGTACCTATCACCCAGCTTCACAATGATCAATTCGTGTTCAGTCATGTTTTATATGTCCTCCATGACGTGTGTCCCAGATAGTTTTGAAGCAAATCCGAAGTGTCAATATCATCCATAAATAGAATGTATCACTACGAGATGACTCTTTTTAAACATAACTTTAATATTGTCACACTTTAAAAAGCCTATGCTCATCCTTAAATCTTTCATTACCAGTCAGTGTTCAAATTTCCCCGGTTGATATATACACACAGACACATACACACACATACGTGTGTAAAACGTGTGTGGGTGGGTGTGTATCTATGCATGCCCATGTGCGTGTCTTACAGTTTGGGTACAGATAGTGTACACGTTGCAGTAGGTCGGTACCTTTTTTACGTCTTGTATTTTGGTCATCTCATTCCCTGTCCCCCCTTCTTTCCTCATATTCTTTTTCTTCCTGTTCTCCTTTTCCTTCTTCCTCCTTCTTCATTCTTTTTTCTCTCTTCTATTTCTTCTTTGTCTCCTAAATTTTATTTGAAAGAAACCGGGCCATTTGTCTTACAAAGTACCCCACTGTCTGAATTTGATGATTTCAACCCTTTGGTGTCATTTAACATATTTCTTTGCTCCTCCTGCGATACTATGTGAATTGCTAGTTTGATCTAGAGGCAGATTTAGGTTTATTTTATTTTATTTTATTTTTGGCAAGAATATTTTATAGGATAACATATTCTTCCATTAGAAGTCTTGTAATATCTGGTTGTCTTTTGCTGTACATAGATCCATTCATTTGTTAAGAGTTGTAAAATGGTGATATTCTATCATCTCTTGTTCATTCATTAGATGAAATACTTCAATAAAGAGAAGTTTTTCTTGATCAACTATTTGGTAATCCTGAATATAATTCCTTTAAAAGGATAGAAGAAACGCTTGATTCTTTTCTGGCTTTCAAAATAATGAGTAGGTTCTTTTGCATTTCCCAACACTAACTATTGATTTAAAAATCAATAGTATCATAAAATCAAGAGTATCATTATTAACTCATGGGTTTAAAGTTTGATGTGTTTCAGCTCATTATACTTAATTTTTTAAAGAAAGAAATAGCCTTTATTTTAATGCTAAGAAGCTTGGTTTTAGTTGGCGCTTAGCATTTCCAAGTGAGGGTGGGAGTAGGGCAAAACATCACCATTATTATTGTTATTGTTGCTTAAAGTGACCGATCTTCGGCCAGTAAGAGCCTGTTCATGATGTCCCTGAGTCTTGATCTGACCCCAGATGCCTCTGCTAGCTTTCCTGCTCTCTGGCGTGACCCGATGTTCCAGGTTCACTTCGGGCCCAATGCCAGCCTCTTCACTCTTCTCCTTACAGGGAACAACTGGGTAAGCAATTTCTTACGAGAAATGGTTGTACTTTGCAATATTGTTTGTCTGTCTTTAGTGAGTTGCTGAGCCATATTCTCTCAGGTTTCAAGCTATACTTTGGTTTGATTAAGTTGATTACATTAGGCAGCTTTAAAATCTTGAACCATTCTTCTCTATTTGAAGTCACTTTGTACAGTCTTTTATTCCTTTCTTTGCCTTTTGGGTACAGGCATGCTGCATTCCTTTACTGGGTATGGGATAGAAATGGCAGTCTCGCAGCCCTGTCTCATGGCCCTGACCTTTAGTGGTACAGACCAAGTGGTGCCTGCTCGTGAGGTCGTCACTGAACGAGCAGAACTGTCAGAGATGGGATTTGGGAAAGTCACACACAGCTATGGTTAATAGTAAACATTTCATTTCTCCACGAGGGACATACATTTCTTCATTAAACAGCCAAATTTTCTGTCTTGATTTGGATTCCTAAAACAGCAGATCCTGAGACAAGGTTTTGGGTGCATTTAGTTTATGTGCGAGGTGATCCCTGGAAATGCACATTGAGAGTATGGGAAGAGAAACAAGGGATGGAGAAAAGGCAAAAAAAGGTGCACAAGTGAGTAGGTGGTTGTTGTGGGCAGATGGGATTGAAATTGTTTATACATCCACTCTAGCTTTTTTATTCTTTTTCTTCTTTCGATGCTGGCCAAGCTCCCTTTTAGGCCCGAGAATGCTCTTAGGCAGATAGATGAAGTTACTTGAGCTGAGTGGCCACTGGTTTATAGTTGTGGCTGAGGTGGTGGTGGTGGGGGAGGTGGGGTGGGGCAGGGATGCGTGGGGCTGGGATAGAAGCGAAGCAGGATGAGGAGGGGAGGTAGGAGAATGGGAGTGGGGTTTGGAGTGGGGATTTTTTTTTGTTCTTTGGAGACCACTTGGCAATATCTGGAGACATTTTTGGTTGTCACAACTGAGGGAAGAAGAGAGTGCTACTGGCTGGCATCTAGTAGTTAAAGGCCAGGGATACTGCTAAACATCCTAGGATTCATAGGGGGGCTGGCATCCTATAACAGAGTTATCCAGCCCCAAATGTCAGCAGTACTGAGGTTGAGAAACCCCACGTACAGGAATCAAGAGCTGCAGATGACTGCTGGGGTGGGTGGACCACAGGGATGTGGGGGGGCCCCGATAGCATCTGCCGTGCGTCCTAGATATGCTTTCGGTTTCCTAGCACTCTGCTTTTGCTCATGATGTTCCCTTCATAGCCTCATTTGTAAATCCTTTTCAATCTGTAATATTTTTGTATATATCCTGTATTGTTTCACTTCTTATAAAAGAATGTGTTAATGTATTTTATAATTATTTTTCTTTTAGTGTTTTTTTAATTGTCTAATACCCAGCTCAAGTGTCACCTCTTTGAAGAAGCCGTCTCTTATATTCCTTACTAATTCCTCCATTTTCAGTATTTCTGTGGCATGTTATTTGTCCATTATGAGACTAATGAATTTTTTTTTTTAGTTTTATTTTATTTTTTTACATCTCTCACACCTTGAACCCCCCTCCCCCCATCCACCACCACCCCGACCTCACACCGAGCCATCACATTATACACATAAAATTATAGTTGGCATTCATTAATGTCCAGTCTCTGGTGTACAATGCCATGACCAGGCATCCACAGCATCCCTGAGGTGGTCTCCCAAACAGGACACCTGTCCATCGGACACCCAACAAAATCCCCAAACACTATTGAATAAATTCCCCAAAGTAATTCTCAAAAAACCCTGAGGCCATCCTGTGGTGAGACTAATGAATTTTTAATTTGTACTTTTTTCTCTCAAATTATTATTTTTAAAAATAACATCTATGCTACAAAAATTTGAAAGAATTATACATCTGTAAACTCTTTATTAGTTCTTAACGTTTTGTCATATTTATCTCTCTCTGTCCTCACACACATATGTGCAGATATAGGTATATATTTATATCTATATATCTAAATCTTTTTGCTGAACCATTTTAAAGTAAGTTACAAACATTTTGATACTCTACCTATAATACTTCAATATATATTACCCAAGAAAAGGACATTTTTGTTCTGTAGAATGTCAGTGCTATTACCACACTCAAGAAATTTAACATTGGTACAATAATATTACCTAATGGGATTCATATTTATATTTCTGCAGTTGTCTGTTAATATCCTCTTAGCTTTTTCACCCTGGTATCTAAGCCGGTGAAGGATCATGTGCTGTATTTACTATTCATATCTCTAATTTTCTTTAATCTAGAACATATCTTTCTTTTTTTCGTCATTCATGATACCGGGTTTTGAAGAGTTTAGGCCTGTTTTGTAGAATGTCCTAAAATTTGGTTTGTCTGATTATCTCTTCTTGATTGTATTTAGGTTACACATTTTTGTCAAGCTTTCCGAGTAGGTGATATTATGCTCTTCTCAGTGCAGTCGTCACAAGGTGCACAACGTCCGCTTGTTCCATTGTTGGTGGTGCTAAATTTGACCATGTAGTTAAATTAAGGTGGTTTCTGCCAGATTTCTCTATCATAAGATACTTTTCCTCTTATTGTAATTTATCAGTAATCTGTGGGGTGATACTTTGAGACTGTATTTTTTCCCCCAACAATCTTTTGCTTAATGGTTCTGGCATCCACTAGTGATCCTATTGAATCAATAATTTATTAGTGTTTATAGTTATTTTTATATATGTCTTGCCTCTAAGATCACATCTCATAGATTCCAACTTTATTGGGGCAGAATCTCTTAATTCTTTTTCTGTTATTGACACTACTTATAATATTTTTTGAGGTATTGAGTGAAGTAGTAAGTGAAGGTTATCTCTCTAGAAAACGAGATAAAGTCTTCTTTTATTGTGCCAGCTTCACCCAACTCTTTACAGTCACATAATCTTTTTTTAAGCTTCCTCAAGTATGCAATAATCAGTTAATGATTTTTTTTTAATACTGCTTCATGTTTCAGGATTTTTTTCCCATAGTGTCCTCCAAATGACGGTGTCTCCTTTTCTGTAAATGCAACCAACTCTGTACATTGAAACCAAGCTTTCAGTCCATCTCACTATGATATTTAGTTCACAGAAAATGAAATGTAAATACATAGTAGTCTAGAGGCTGTAACTAAATTAATGATATATATATGTATATGTATACACACACACATATATATATGTATATATATAAATAAATAAAACTTATTTGCTAATTTTTTCTTTGTTATTGTTTTCCCAGTTCTTTTTAGTAATTCATGATAGTCATCATTACTGATTTGTTTTAAAATTATAGTTAATTCCTAACTACTTTTAAAAGCTATAAACAAAATCATAGACAGGTTGAGAAAGTTTACTGTCTTTTTATGGGGTCAGATACATTGTAGTCATTAAAAAAGAATTGATAATAAATTGTATTAATGAAATAGTTTGTGAATATGCCCTAGAAAATTATTATGACTAAAAATTTCTTCAGTAGAATATTCATTACTCAATAAAGTAATGCTAATTCATAGTATTTAGCTTAAAATACAGTTATTTTATGCACTGAAATAAATATGCCAAAGTATAAGGTGAAAGGTTCATTTAAAGCATAACATCTGAAGAAAGGACATTATACCCCTTTCCTAATTAGTCTAATTTTCTAAGAATCAGCAACATGGCAGATTCCCTCTGATACACCTAAGAATCATGTAGCTTAGTTTCCGGAGAACTTTTATTGTAAACCACTGAAATAACTGGGCATGCTTAACTTGGAGAAAAGAAGACTAAAAAAAGAGGTCATTTGTAGATGATTTAGGGACTGCCATGTGGAATAATGCTGAGGGTAGAACTCGCGTTAGTAGGTAAATGATTTATAAGCACATAATATATTTTTTCAGATATAAGAAAGAACTTCTTCCAGCAACTACTAACAGCAACAGAACGTACTTCCCTTAATGAAGTAATGAGCACATTTTATCTGAAAATGGTCATGGAAAATTAGATGACCTTTCCTTTTTCCCTTCCCTTCATTCCTTGTGTGCTCTTCTTTCCTTTCATTTGTGTCTCTAGAGCCATGCTGCCCGACATGGTTGCTACTAGCCATGTGTGGCTTTGGAGTACTTGTAATATGGCTAGCCTGAGATGTGCTGTCAGTGTGATACGTCAGATTTCGAAATATTGTAAAAATCTCACTAATTTTATATTGATTGCATGCTGAAATGATACTATAGCTTTATCTGTTGGATAAAATATATTAAGATTAATTAATTTTAACTATTATTTATGATTTTTTATTAAGATTATCAGTTCCAGATAAGAAGTAGCAAACACTCCCCCCCACATCTCTCTTAGTGATTATATCTACAGAATATATACAACTACCTGAGGAGTCTGAAAAGTAAATAATAGCAGACACACTAAGAGAAATCAAAACTCAAAGAATGACCCATGTGGATATTAGTTTCCTGTGTGTCCCACTCTCCCCATCCCCCTTTTTTCTTTCATATTTCCTGGTGTAGACCCTAGAGCACCCCGGACCCTGGACTGTGCAATGGGCATGGACAGAAAGACTCGCTTCAATGAAAATCCTCTCTCGGGTCAGGGGGACCCTTTAGGATGGAGCTTTTTCAACTCTCTTGGCTCTAACTCAGGCCAGCTACAGTTATGAAATGACTCGGGCAGCAGCAGCCTCTCAGACTCTTATTTTGCCGCTTCACCGCCAGGTGGACACAGTCGTGGGAAGTGCGCAAGAACATGGGGAAGCGGAAAGTCTCGCTTTCTGGCCAGAGCAGCAGGTGAAGGTGCTCCTGAAAGCCAGAGAGTGGAGAGGGAAATCATAGAGACGAGGGAGCTGGAGAAAAGGATCCTTTAATTTGTGTATGAAGTCTCAGGCTTATTCTCGAGCTGCACATGTATGAAAACTGGACAGAATCAATATAGCAAAGGCTTTGAGAATTGAACTGTAATGTAGACCAGTGCCCACATCCCAGACTGGTCTCTAGGTAACACATACTTGGGGAAAACCGAAATAGCATTAAATGGCTTTGAAAACTATACTGACATTTGAACCAAGTCCACAGAAGATGGTTCAGCACTTTCATTCTGAACCAAACTTTATGCCCAATTCACTTGACAACTTAAATGAAATGAAATTCCTTGAAAGACACAAACTACCACAACTAACTCAAGAAGGAATAGATAATCTGAATAGTCCTATATCTGTTAAAACAATTGAATTTATAGTTAAAAAACAACCTTTCAAAAGTAAAACTCCAGGCCCACATTGTTTCAGATTAATACTACCAAACACTTAAGGAATAAATAGCACCAATTCTATATAATCGCTGTGAGAAATTGAAATGGACACAAAATTTCCCAACTCATTCTATAAGGCCAGTATTCTCCTGATACCAAAACTAGTCAAAGAAAGCAGAAGAAAATGAAACAAACTTTAGACCAATATTGCTCATTTGAAGAGAGAAGCCAAATTTTTCAAAAAATATCAGCTAATTGAATCCAGCAAAAAAATAAAATACATAAAATGCATCATGACCATGTTGGTTTTATCCTGGGAATAAATGACGGATTCAACATGTGAAAATCAATGGTATTCTCCATATTTATAGACTAATAGAAGAAAAACCATATGATCAGATCAATACATGCAGAAAAAACATTGAATAAAATTCAAAATCTGTTCATGATAAAAACTCTTAGCAGACTAGGAATAGAAGGGAATTTCCTCATCCTGAACCTGATAAAAGACGTCTACACAAAGTCTACAATTAATATCATACATGGTGAAAGACAATTCTTTCGTCCTAAGACTGAGAATAAGGCAAGGGTGTTCACTTTCACATCTCCTATATAACATTATACTGAAAGTCATAGACAGTATAATGAGGGGAAAAAAAGGCATACAGATTGGAAAAGAAGAGGTAAAACTGCCTCTATTTGCATATGACATGATTGTCTATGTAGAAAATCCCAAAGAATTTCAAAAACACTCCTAGAACTAGTGAGTTTTCCAGGGTTGCAGGATACGAAGTCAACCTAGGAAAATCGACCGTATTTCTTTATACTAGCATGAACAGTTGGAAATACAAAATTTAAAAATAGTGCTATTATAGTAGCTACCCTCTAAAAAAAGGAAAGGGAAAAAGAAATACTTAGTCATAAGTCTAATGAGATATGTTTAGGATCTATATGCAGATATAAGTAATCAAAGACCTCACTGAATGGAAAGACATATGATATTAATGGATTAGAAGACTCAGTATAGGTAAGAAGTCAGTTTTCTCTTAGTTAATCTATAGTTTTAGAGCAATCCCCTTTAAAATCCCAGCAGGATTTTTTAGATATTGACAGGATGATTTTAAAATTTATTTGGAAAGGCAAAGGAATTAGAATAACCAAAATAATTTTGAAAAGAACAAAGTTGGATGAGTCAGACTATTAAATTTTAAGATTCACTATCAAGGACAGTGTGATATTGGCAAAGGAATCAATAAAACAAAATTGAAATGTAAATAATAGAATCATGTAAATATGGTTAATTGATTTTTTTCACATTTATGCAAAAGCACTTCAATGACAAAAGGACAGCATTCTTGGCAAATGGTGTTAGAACAATTGGGCCTCTAGATGCAAAAACAACAACAAAAAGGATCTTGACCTGTTTCCTAAACCATGTACAAATAATAACTCAAATAAATCACATTCTGAAATATAAAATTCCAAGCTAAAACCAAAAAGAAAGCATACGAGGAAGTCTTTGTGACTTCAGTTAGGCAATGAATTCTTAGATACAACATCAAAAACAATCTATAAAAGAACAAAGTTGATAAATTGTATTTCAGCAATCTGAAAACTTGCTCTGCTGAAGATACTTTAAGAGAAGGAAAAGACAACACACATTGGGAGAAAACACTTGCAAATCACATATTCTGATAGAGAACAAATTTCCAGAACATATAAAGGGGTCTCAAAAGTCAACAATAAGAAGACAAACAACTGAATAAAAAACAAGGGGCAATAGATTTGAACCAACATTCCACCAAAAAAAGATATAAAGATAGCAGATAAGCACATGAAAAGATGCTCAACATCATTAGTCGTTAGGGAAATGTAAATTAAAACCATAATGAGATGTCGTGACACACCAGTCAGAAGGACTAAAAACACCAAGGACAGTGACAACACATGGACCCCATCGAGTGTTGGTGAGCACGTGTAGCAATTGGAACTCTCATGTATTGCTTGTGTGACTGTTAAATGGAACAGCTACTGGAAGCCAGTCTGGCAGTTTGTCTTAAGGTCAAAGACACACTTCATGTGACCTAGTGATTCGACTCTTACGTATTTATCTATAAATGATAATCATTTCTCGAGAAATGGAAATTTTATGTTCGCACAAACCTTGTACATGGATGTTTGTAAAAGCATTATTCATGGTCATCCAAAATTGGAACTAACCCAGCTGTTCTTCACTGGGTAAATGTGTAAACAAACTGTGGTACATCCATCCACTGGACCATGAATTGGCTATAAAACGGAACAAGCTATTGATACAGGCACTTAAATGCATCGATACATTTGGCTGATTCTTAAATACCTGCTGCCAGTAGTAAGTGAAAGAAGCCAGTTTCAAAAGATTATATACTATATGTTTCCCTTTGTATGACATTTTGGGAAATGTGATACTGAAGGGACAGAGAGCAGAGCAGAGGTTGCCAGAGATGAGGGATATGGTGGGAAAGTTTAACTACAAAGGGATAGCATGAGGAACTTTTGGAGGGTCATAGATTGTTCTATATCCTCATTTTGGTGGTGTTTACTGAAATCTACGCATGGGAATCTATATGTGATAAAATTCATGTAACTGTACTCAAAAAGATGAATTTTACTGTATACAAAATTAAAAAAAAAATTTCACCCTTTTCTTTTTAGTATTGTCATGTGACTACTAGTTATTTTTAAATGATATATATAGTTTATATTAAATTTCTGTTGACAGCACAGCTTTAGATACTAGAAATACAAAGAAGGATAAGATGTGGTTAAAGTCTAGTGATAGGATCTGGTAGAAGGAAGTCTTACGGAAATGACCTAAATTTAGTCCCCCCCCCCCACTTCCATCCTTTCTTCTACAGATACGTATTTTTTGAGGGCCTATTTCATATGAATTATGCCAACTCTCAGATATCATAATTCTTATAGTCTCTTTTCCTTGGTATAGGAAAAGAAATTCTGCCTCTCAAGATAAAAAGTGTGCTTTACAATGGAATCATTGATGGTATCTTTGAATTTATAGGGAAAACAGAGTAGATCTTTGAGGCACTTGGTAAGTTTCTTCATGATATCCTTGTGATGAATGTTCAGGTTTGTAGTAGTATTGGGTAAATATTATTGTTTAAGTGGTTGCACCCAAGAGGTACTGATTAATTGAACTGTGGCTGCCAGAAAGGGAGTTTTCCAGAAGGTTGTTTAGCTAATCTGTTTATAACTTGAAACTGCAAGTGCCAACACAGAATTGGAATAGAATGAGAATACTATGATGGGCTGTAAATAGAGAGGTAAATCTAACAAGATTGAAATATAATAGGGACAAATTTAAAATCCCGAAATAGATTCCAAAATTCAGCTGTCCCAATTAAGAATGAAGAACATGTGCCTTAACAATAGTGTATATATAAAAGTCTTGGGGCTTTTAGTTGATAGGAAGCATAATACGAATCAACACCGATCTGGCTGTCAAAAAATGCTGTTTCAGTTTGCAGTGGTATTTATTAATAGTATCTAAAATGAAAGCATGGGTTTTTAAACTTGATTCTGTGCTCTTTAGAGCACACCTGGAATCTTCTGTTTAGATCTGGGTATTATCCTCTAAGAAGGTTATAGACAAACTGGTACACCTGCAGAGAAGAGAGTGGAGAGGATGATAAAGGTGACTGAGACTAAGGCGTCTGAAGCGCAGTGACAGTCACTGGGATATTTAGCCTGGGCGAGAGGTGACTCAGGGTGGGGTTGAAAGAGAGGTCACAAGAACTGCCTGTAAAGGGAGTTGAAGGGCTATGATGTCAAAGTGAAACTAGAATTGCTCCATAAATTCCTCAGAACCAGTGGATGAAATTTTCAGAGAGAGAGAAAGAGAGAGAGAGATTAAGTTCTAGTGTAAGGAAGACTATCAAGAATTAGAACTAACTCTTCGAAATGAGTCACCTCTCCAAAGTCTTTTGTTAAATCACTGCTTGAATCCACCTATCCATTGAGAGTCTCCTTCAGCTTGGCATTTCCACAAGATTCTTGTCTGACGCTTACTTCCCACACTTGGAGTTTCAGTAAATGATAATTTTATGTGGCAACTGATAGGAATAATTCTTTCATCATGGTCAAAACTCCCTTTATTTACTGTTTGAATTGTTTCTTTGAAACTGTTTTCCTGGCAGTTATTTAAACTTTCAAATAGACCAAACAACATGATACTATTTCACTGGTAAGAGTAAGGAAAGGAGCCTGTGGACAAACTGTGTTCCTTCTGTAACTGGAGAGCTGAACGTCTGGTTCACTCTGCAGATTTGGTGAGGGGCCTTCCCAAGATGGCACTGATACCTCCTAATGATTGTCAGCTGCTGACGCAAAAGCATGTAAATAACAACTATCTTGCCCCTGGAATTTCTCTGATTTCATGTGTGTATCATATTATGAAGCATTGTAAATGTGTGTTTTCTAAGTCAGGAACCTCTGCCCTGTTGGTCCCAGGATTGTATAGTCTGGCAATTTTCACAGTGATGAAAAATAAGACTTGAAACTACCATTTTGTTTTTAGGTGGTCATAACTTCTAGATATTCCAGGTGTTTTGTTTACCTTTTTTTTTTTTTAATAACCTCACCTTATGTCACCTCTGATCCTATTTTTATTTCCTGGTTCTCTTGCCTACTCTTCCCTTTTATTAAAAGTTGAAGTAAGCAGTATCCAAGTAATCTGTTCTCTGTGTTTTGTATCATCTTCTCCAGGGTGAAATAAAGGAAATGCGATGTTATTGCTCTTCTCTATGATTTGTGTTGGTCTTTCCGCCACCATCTCTGCCTTGAGGTCAGGTGCTATGTTTTCTACTTCCCCTGTAACTCCCCAGGTATCCAGTATGTGCATCTGTGCATGGTGGGTTTTTAATAAATGTTCTTGACTGATTTACCGACTGTTCTCCATAGCAAGAAAACAATGCTACATTTTATTCCAAAGAAGCTATAGAGTATTGAGTAGTGTTTCAGGAGGTCTTTGAAGTTGAAGGTAAGAGTTTGAGAAATTCTGAGCTGTACGAGTGTGAGATTCTGAAAGATATTTAAATTTACTTCTTTGTTTTGAAAAAGACTTTTGTATAATGTTTTTACTACATGTAAGATAGTAATCTCTCTCTTTCTCTCTAAAAAGAGCCTCTCAGTTGAGGTGTGATAATTTGGTATACATTGTTTATTTTAAAAAATTTTATTGTATACTCTAATACTTTTGTCAGCTTTAAAATTTTTTAAAATTAACTAAAATTATAAAAGAATTAACTTTCTTTAAAAGGACCCATTTAGGGAAGTTCTTGAAAAATAAAGATCTTTATAAGTATTTATCTTATAAAAATATTCTTTGTTTTTAAAAAGGGATCATTGCAGAGTTCCTTTAAATGGAGAACTACCAAATTGCATTTTCAAGATGATTTTATTTATAAAAAACAAATTTACTCATAACCATTGAGTAAATACTCTCTAATTTATTTATTTTAAGTTCAGATTAAAGTGGGACACATTTTTGTATCAGATTAAAGAAGCCCAGCTTTATTGAGGTATAATTTACATACCATACAATTCACTCGTTGAAGTGTACAGTTCGGTGGTTTTTAATACATTCACAGAATTGTGCAGCCGTCAGCACTAGTTCCAGAACGTTTTTCATCACCACAGAAAGAAACCTTGTACTCGTTAGTGGTCACTCCCCATTTTCCCTTTTCCCAGCCCCTGACAACCATTAATCTGCTTTTTGTCTCTGCGGATTTGTATATTCTGGATATTTCATATAAGTGAAATTATACAATAATCATACAGTATATGGCCTTTGGTGTCTTGCTGTTTTTGCTTAGTGTAAAGTTTTCAAGGTTCATCCACATTACAGCGTCTATCATTTCTTTTCTATAGCTGAATAATATTCCTGTGTGTGTGTGTGTGTGTGTGTGTGTGTGTGTTACATTTTATTTATCATTCAGTTGATGGAATTGGGTTGTTTCTACTTTTTGTCTATTGTGAATAATGCTGCTACAGACATTCGTGCACAAGTTTTTTGTGTGGACGTATGTTTTCATTTTTCTTGAGTGTGTAGCTTGAGTGGAATTGGTGGGTCATAAGATAACTCTGTTTAACATTTTGAGAAACTGCCATACGTTTTCAAAGTAGTGGCACCATTTTATATTCCCACCAGCAGTGTTTGAGGGTTCCAGTTTTTCCACATCCTCACCAGCACTTGTGATTATTTGTCATTTTGATTGTAGCCATCCTAGAGGTTGTGAAGTGGTATCTCATTGTGGTTTTGATTTTCATTTCCTGAATGACTAACCGCGCTGAGCATCTTGTCATAATGCTTACTGGCCATTTCTACATCTGCTTTGGAGAAATGTCTATTCAAATCCTTTGCCCATTTTTAAATTGGGTTTTTTTTGTTTTTACTGTTGAGGTATAAGTGTTTTCTATATGCTCTTGGTACAAGTCCTTTATCAGATACATAGTTTGCCAAATCGTGCATTGTCTGGGTTAGCTTTTTATTTTCTAGTTGGTGCCCTTTGAAGAACAAAAGTTTTAAATTTTTATGAAGTCTAGTTTATCTAGTTTTTCTTTTGTTGCTTGTGCTTTTGATTTCATACCTAACAAAATGTTGCCTGGTTATAAAGATTTACTCTTATGTTTTAATCAAAGGTTTACATAGTTTTTGCTCTTACACTTAGATCTAGATCCATTTTGAGTCAATGTTTGTATATGATGTATAGTAGGGACTCAACTTCATTCTTTTGCATGTGGATATCCAGGTGTCCCAGCACTGTTTGTTGAAAAGACTGTCTTAGTCTGTTTAGACCGCTATAATAAATTATTATACATTGAATGGCTTAAACAACAAATGTTTATTTTTTATGGTTTTGGAGGCTGGGCAGTCTGAGATCAAGGTGCTGGCAGATTTGTCTAGTGAGGGTCTGCTTCCTGGTTCACAGAGGGTCTTTTTTTTCCTTGTGACCTCACATGGAAGAAGGAGGCAGCAGAGCTCCCTCGGGCCTCTTCTATCAGGGCACTAATCGCCGTCATGAGAGCTCTGCCTTGATGACCTGACCACTTACAGGCCCCCCGCTCCAAATACCGTCACACTGGGCATTAGGATTTCAACATATGAATTTTAGGTGGACACAGTCTGTCTATAGCAGACTTTTATATTAAAAATTTGTTTTAATTGTGGCAAAATAATACATAACAAAATTTACCATCTTAATACTTTTTAAGTGTACATTTCAGTAATGTTAAGTGCATTCACATTGTTCTTCAACCAATCTTTATTGCTCTTCATCTTGTAAAACTGAAACTCTAGACCCGTTAAACTACATCTCCCCATTCTCCCCTTCCCCCAGCTCTTGCCAACCACCATGCTTCTTTCTGTCTCTATGAATTTGACTATTCTGTGTATCTCATCTAAGTAGAATCACACAGTATTTGTCTTTTTTGCAACTGGCTTATTTCGCCATAATGTGCAAGGTTCATTCATATTGCAGTATGTGTCAGAATGTCCTGTTTTTCTTTTTTTTGGCTGAATAATATTCCATTGTATGTGTATACCACACTTTGTTTATCTGTTTAGCTGTCGAACACTTGGGTTGCTTCCATTAGGCTTTTGTGAATAATGCTGTTGTGAATGTGGGTGTACAAATACTCTTTGAAACATTGGTTTCACCTTTTTTGAGTATATACTGAGAGTGGAATGGTTGAATTATTCGGTAATTCTATTTTAATAATTTTGAGATGCCACCATATTGTTTTCCATAGTGGCTGCACCATTCTACGTTCCCACCAGTGGTGCACAGGGGTTGCAATTCTTCCATGATCTTGCTAACACTCTTTATATTCTCTCTCTCTCTCTCTCTCTCTCATCGTTCTCACTCCCTCTTTAAAATAGTAGTAATCCTAAAGGGTGTGAGGTGGTGAAAAGATGTCTTTTGCCCCGTTGAATTGTCTTGGCGCCCTTGTCAAAAATCAATTGACTGGAAGTGTAAAAGTTCATTTCCAGACTCTGAATTCTATTCCATTGATCAGTACGTCTCTCCTTAATGCCAGTACTACACTGTCTTGATTACTGTGGCTTTGGAATAAGTTTTGAAATTGGGAAGTGTGAGTCCTCCAACTTTGCATTTTCAAGATTGCTTTTTGGACATTCAGGATCTTGCATTTCCATATGACTTTTAGGATTGGCTTGTCAATTTCTGCAGAAAAAGTCAAGCAGGGATTTTGATAGGGATTGCATGAAATCTAGATTAATTTAGGCAATATTGCCATCGTAACAGTATTAAGCCTTCTGATCCTCAAACATGGGATGTCTTCCCATTTATGCAGGTCTTCTTTCAACAGTTTTGTAGTCTTTAGTGTACAAGTCTTACATTTCTTTCATTAAGTTTATTCCTAAATATTTTATTCTTATTGATACTGTTATAAATGGAATTGGTTTTTTTAATTTCATTTTTGGATTGTTCATTTGTAGTGTACAGAACTTATTAATTCTTATAGGGTTTTTTCGTTTGTTTGTTTTTGTGGATTCTATATCCAATCTAGGTGCCATTCATTTCTTTTTCTTGCCTAAGTACCGTGGCTAGATCGTTCAGTACAATGTTTAATAGAATTGGCAAGAATGATATCTTGGATCAGATTTTTAATGTTAGTGGTTTGGAAATAATGTATTACTGACAATGATCCTTTGAAAACTTGAAAATCCAGTTTTGTGTCTTCAGTAGTAACAAAAATAATGAAATTTCTTCTGTTGGAATTTAGCTTGCTGTTTAGTTTTTGAGCATCAAGACGCAATAGATTCTAGCTTGGCTTTTTTCCAAAACTTTAATGCCTTTGTTCTATTAACTTTATGACTTTTTTTTCTGAAAGTCACTAAAGGAAGCCAACTGTAGGACTTTGAAAAGCATATCTCTAATGTACATGTCCTTCTAAGGAATTGTGCATGCTGGGTATAGTGGAAGAACAATGAGTAATAAGGACATTTCTATTGTCTCTACTGGTTCTTAGTCTTGGCTTGGATTAATGCTCTATGGTTGGCAGATTTGAAGAAATTTTATAATGATAGTGGGTAGGGTGAAGGAAAGGGAGTGATTGTACTACTTTTGATAATTTAATTCTATACCCAACTTCTAAAGGGTATATTTTCTTGCTCAAGTTTATTCCCTACAAAAGTGGCAGATGTAGGTAGTAACGTTTCTATACTTTATTCTTTACTGTGGATTTTGTCAGTACTTAGATATTCAATTTAGAGAGTAGAATTTCTTTCATATATTGAGCATTTCTTGAATCTATTCTATGTATTATATTTTGCCCTGTTGGAGATATGAAATAAATATAACAGCATGTTTATTCTCTGAGTTCTTACAAGATATTTAGGAAGATCAAGTATATGTATTTACCTTGTACTTCAGTGTATTTTTGGTTCTGTGTATATGTCTTGTCTCATTAAATGTAAGCTCCTTGAGGATAACCATCTTTGTATTGACACAGTGACTCACATATAGCATGCGTTTATTATGAATTTTAAAAATTAATGGAACGATAAAATCAATATAACACCACAATTCGATACTTAGGTGAATGGAATAACAAATCGTTATTGTTGAATTTCAGAAGTAACAATGATCAGTGTGTACTGGATTTATTAGGGAAGTCTTCATGCAGGAGATGGTAATTAGATGTGCTCATAAAGGATGGGTAAGAACTGAGCATTTTAGCTATGTGTCATAGTATTTGGAGGTCTGTGAGCAGATTGTATTGACTGGAATAAAAGGTTTGTATTGGTTTGTAGATAGAGGGAAGGGTGGATAAATACATAGGAAACGTCATATTATGGAGGCCTGAAATGCCAGTTTGAAAAGTTTGCCCTTAGTCCATTTGACATTAGAGAATTATTGAAGTTTTTTGAGCTTGGAAGTTTGGGGGTAAGGAAGTGCTTTAAGAAGACTTACTTTATGATAATATGCATTGTGGGCTGAAGGGAAACTGGTTATCAGGAGACCATTTAAGGTGATAATTGAATTCTTCTAGTCTTGCCCACTCTTCAGGAGCAGAGTGAATGTGCCCGATCTCGTCTGTTTTTAGACTTCCGAGTTTGACATTGAAATACATAGTACATAAAGATAGAAAGGTTCAAATGAGAACCGAAGTCTGAATGTTTAAATTTGAATATCATCATGAAGGTGTTATTATTTGAGCAGTAAAAGTGATTGGACTGATACAACTGTATGTGTGTGCCTGAGTATAGCGGTTGTGTGCGTGTACACAAGTATACACACTCTTATGCATAGAATCCAGTGTGTGTGCTTATTGGTATGATCTTTAGTATGTAGCGTAGTGCCTGCATCGGAGTTCAGATGTCTGTCATTGGATGTGTGAATGTATGGCTGTTAGCAGCGGGAAATAACCAGAGGAGAAACATTTTGGAGGAAAAGTTGAGATGACTTGTGTTCCATGAATATAAAGGGTGAGGATAAGGTTGAAGATACTAAAGGTTAAGCATGGTAATTAAAGGAAAGCTGTGCCATCGCTAGAAAAAAGAGGGAGTCAGCGAGGGGAAGAGAGCAGTGAGGAAAGAAACAGGCAGGAGCTACCACCCTGAATGTGCCCGATCTCGTCTGTTTTTAGACTTCCGAGTTTGACATTGAAATACATAGTACATAAAGATAGAAAGGTTCAAATGAGAACCGAAGTCTGAATGTTTAAATTTGAATATCATCATGAAGGTGTTATTATTTGAGCAGTAAAAGTGATTGGACTGATACAACTGTATGTGTGTGCCTGAGTATAGCGGTTGTGTGCGTGTACACAAGTATACACACTCTTATGCATAGAATCCAGTGTGTGTGCTTATCGGTGTACCATCTGCTTATTGATATTAGCAGAATGACGAGGACTGATTCTTGAGATGAGCAGAGGAAAAATCAGGGAGCTAAAGAAGGAGACAGGAAAGGAACAGAGAGGTCGAAGAGCATACAACACAAATTTGCTAAGGAGACGTAATTTGTTTCCTGTTTCAAAATAATTCCACCAATCACAGCAGTAGTATTCCGGTGTCACGTACTGAGTACTTACTATATGTATACCAGACGCCATGTAGGCATGTGGCCTCTTTTTATTCTTACAACAAATCCGTGATGGCAGTGCTATTATATCCACCCTTTTACTGATGAGGAAACTGACGTCTAAAGAGGTTAAAACTTGTTCAAGATGACTTGAGCTAATAAATAATTAGGAAATCTTGTGGAGACAAACCAGACTTTTTTGACCCCAAGTCAAATGTTCTTTCTATTTTACCAAAGGTTTGTATGTTTAATTTCTTGAAGGCAAGGACTTGAGAGAATCAGTCCTCGGTAAAGGCCTATGAATTATCAGGCAGGGATTGGAGAGTGTTTCCTATAAAAAATATCTGCATGTATTTTGTATGTTGCTGCTTATCTTTTTATGCTTGGGTATTTATATTTATAGTGAGTTAGGAGATTAATTTTTTTGATTGCATGTTGTGGGTGTTAATTTAAAAGAAGATATCAGTTCTTTTGTTTGAAGAATTAATCATTCAGAAAGTGCTTTTCAAATTTGTTGAACTAATACAAACTTCCTTTAGAAATTTTTCTGATGCATTCCTCAGAACACTCATACATTAGCAAGGAAATAAGAAGGGCCTGACATTTTCTTGTATTTCAGGGGATATCATTTTCAATGCCCAATACCCAGAGCTGCCCCCTGATTTTATCTTTGGAGAAGATGCTGAATTTCTTCCAGACCCCTCGGCTTTGCATGTGAGTAACTGCAGGCTCATTTCGATGTTCTTTATTTGTTGGAAGAAAAGAAAATTAGTTTTTCCTGTGAAATAAGTACAACACTTTATGTGTTAAAATAGTTTCAATAGGAGATTTGTTTTTCCATTGCAGTTTTGCTTTCAGACTATTTTGAATTATTGAAAGTCTCTAGCATATTGGTTAAAATATTTTTACTTCAGTTTAAGGAGACATGTTGAAAATATTTTCTTTGTCTTAATATTTCATGCCTGCAATCAATTTTCTAATGTTTACTAACACTTCATCACAGGGCTTGTTAGTGGAGTGTTTCTTGGCTCTTTCAGAGGCCTTTTTCATGTATAAGTGAAAGTGGCAAATTTGGACTTGTATCTGCATTATCTCAGTATTTTTATCAGAAGGGTTGTAAAGACCAGATTAAGTGTTCTTTATTAAGCAAGACCAAAAACTTTGCAGTTGAATTAAAATGTCTCTGGAATTAAGGCAGGGAAAGGGGTGGTGGTATTGTCAGAGTGCATGTGGTTTGTATAAAAATGGTGTGTTTTGCATGGCTGGTGGAGAAAAACATGTGCCATTTTGTTTAAAAAGTCTGAGCATATAAAAATGTCTCTTTCTATCCCTTCCCAAATTCGATTTTGCTATGATGCCTGTAAAAATAAGAAGTTTTATTATTCTTCAAAAGTATGTTCATAGTTTTGTTTTTTGGAATTTTTTTAATCTCATTAAGCTTTTGATAGCTTATTTTGAAATCTTGCCCCCCCTTTTTAAAAAGGGAAGTATTAAATAGGAAGTATTAACCCAAACCTAAAGAATTATCTTAAATTTTAGAACACAGCTGTAAAAATATGGTTGGCAAGAGTAGGTGGGTTTGGTGGCTAAATTATAATAATTACACATAAACTGTTAGTTTGGCTGATTTTTTAAAAAGTTGTAGTTTAAGTGTAGCCCCTTTTGATGCTATGCATTATGTATTCACCCCATGTTGAAGCTGAAGGGTTTACCTGGAGAAAATGAGGCAGAAGTTTCCCTACAGATCTCTTGTGAATTAAATCTGCCCGGTCGAGGGTAGCATACGTTAAATGCCAAAGATGTATATAACAGGCTAGGTGCTCCAGGAATTTAAAGAAGGTTGTCAGAAAAGGCTTTGTAGTGGAGATGAGACTTGTTCTCATTCTTGAAGAAAGGAACAAAAGTGAGGAGTAAGGCAGAGGCTATTTCAAGTAGGGGAAATGACATAAACAAATTTGAAGAAGTTGTGATATCTATAATTCATTGTAGAAGAGGTACTTTCAGGTTTGCTGAAACGTAAATTAATATCACGAAGGGCTAGTAAAGGTTAGAAAGATAAATTGGGAAAAGATTATGGAGTGTCTTGAATGTTAGGGTAAGAGCCATTGAAGGAGATGATAACTGGAGAATCATCTAATAGCAATGTGGTCAATATAGTGGATTAAGAAGAGATTGAGGACCAGAATTGACGACTGTTGCAAAAATCCAAGTGGGGAGAGAAGGGGTTTTGAGCTCTGACGATGCAAGAGGGAGCACTGTGATGGAAAGCATAAGAAATAATGTTTCCAACTTCTTGGTTTGGAATTGCCTTTAAAATTTGCAAGGCATATCTTCATTGTGGACAAATATTGTGAGAGTGTAGAATTTAAAATCTAGAAAGGACCTTAAGATTTATCTTATTCCACTTTTATGTTTTAGTATTGAGGAAATTGACCTAGATTTACATAACTGTGTCAGAGTCAATATTATAACGTCACTCTTCTGATATTTTGTCTCTGAGTGAAGTTATCACAAATGGTTTGAGAAATTGTGTGAAAAAGAACAGACAAAAAAATCAAAGCACTGTGTGAAAAAGAAAGATTACAAGTCTAGGAAAACACCTTCTCTTTAGCTGTAGTAAACCTATGGCCTCAGGTAGGCTACCTAGTGCTTCTTCATGGACCAGTGGGCTGGGCAAAACTAGATACTAAGCAACCAGGGTCGACCCTTCCACCGCTGGGTGAGTCCACACAACCCTGGAGGGTGTCCTTGGTATTCATTGTCATCTGGCTAAAGCTCTAGGGCAGGGTAAAGGACAAGGCCTGATCCTCAGCAGACATTTCCCTTACGACTACATGTGTCTGACGGACTTGTCACTCATTTGTTAACAGGTTATGGTTTACTTCTTGGATTAGTTCAGAATTTTTGCCTCTCTCGAAGTGCACAGAGCACTGTCACTAGTAATCTGATCACTCTATATTTGTGTATGGTTTTACATAAATGTGGATTCCATATTTCATCACTGTGGAATGGAAAACAGAATGCCTAAATGTCTTGGATTTTCCACTGAGGTATTAATTACAGAAGGGAATGAATATGTACCCTTTGAATCTGGGAGTATAGTCCAGAGCAGTTCCTGTGGCAAATACGGAATTTCCTTGAAGTTTCTGGGTTCTAGCTTAAAAATTCACGAAAATTTTACGTTTGATTTTATAAGATGCCTGTATTTTTTAATACAAAATATATTAAATTATAAGTATTTGAGAAAAAAACAAGACTCTCCAATGTGTCCCACCTTGAGAAATATAGTTTTGAGAGAATTCTTGTGAGAATATATGTGAGCTTTTATTTATTCAACTTATGTAAATCTGTTCCTTTCCAAAAAAAGATTTGAAGTAGCTTAAATAAAGGGTTTAAATAAGAATAATAAAAATATATGAGGTTCAGATGAAGTCACCTTTTTCTAAACTCAAAGCCTTAATTCAGGGAATTCAGTGCCATTAAGGACTTTGAGATTCTCAGGTGAAGGGAAAATACTAGGTAGATACCAGGTCTAGAGATAAGTATCTCAGAGATACCAGGGAATCGTGAAATCATTGAATTGGGCTCTTAGTGGTTCCTACTTCTGGCTGTACATTAGAATAATTTAGGGAGGCTGTTAGAAATACAGATTCCTGGACCCCAGTGGACATACTGAATTAGATGTTTTAGGGAGCCAAAGAATCGTTAAATTCCTTGGGTGATTTTTTTTGTGTATTAGTCTGTGAACTGCTATTGGAACCACTAATTGAATCCATCTTTTACAGTAATATTTCCAACTGAAGGCCATTTGCCTTTGTTTAACATTATTTCCGGTGAGGTATCATTTTCCATTTTGGGGACAGCTCTAATTATTTTAATAACAGCTTTATTGAGACATAATTTATATGCCATACAATTTACCCATTCAAAGTGTATTATTCAAAGGTTTTTAGTATATTCATTGAGTTGTGCAACCATCACTACAGTCAAATTTAGAACATTGTCATCACCCCTAAAAGAAACCCCAACTCTATTAGCAGAAACTTCTCGATCCTTCCCACCCCCAACCATGTCCACTCTAGGCAATAACTAATCTACATTCTGTCTGTATGGATTTGCCTATTTTGGACATTTCTTATAAGTGGAATCATACAATATGGTCCTTTGTGACTGACTTTTTTCACTTAGCATACTGTTTTCAATGTAGCATTTATCACTGCTTTATTTTTTTACTGCCAAATAATATTCTAGTGTATGCATATAACCACAATTTATTTATCCATTGTCAGTTGATGGACATTTGGGTTGTTTCCACATTTTTGCTATTATAAGTATTGCTGTTGTGTGGACATAATTTTATTTCTCTTGGATATATCCCTTGGAGTGGAATTGCAGGGTCAGTGGTAACTCTATGTTTAACTTTTTGAGGAACTCCCAGACTGTTTTCCAAAGTGGCTGCACCATTTTATATACCCGCCAGCAGTGTAGAAGTGTTCCAGTTTCTCTACATCCTCACCAACACTTGTTATGATTTGTCTTTATGATTATAGCATCCTACTGGGTGTGAAGTGGTATCTCATTGTGGTTTGGTTTCTATTTCCCTGAAGGCTGTGCGTCATAAGAATGTTTTGCATCTTTTCATGTGTTTATTGTCCATTTATGTGTCTTCTCTGTTATGTGTCCATTTATGTGATTCAAATCCTTTGGCCATTTTAAAATTGGGTTATTTGTCTTTTTATTGCTGAGGTGTAGGAGTTCTTGACGTGTTCTGAGTACAAGGCCTTTGTCAGATATATGACTGGCCAAAATTTTCTCCTAGTCTGTGGATTGTCTTTTCACTTTCTAGATAGTATCATTTGAAGGACAGAAGTTTTACATTTTTTATGGAGTCCAACTTATCTGTTTTTTCTTTTGTTGCTTGTGCTTCTGGTTTCATATCTAGGAAACTACTGCCTAGTCCAAGGTTATGAAAACTTATGGTTTTCCTTGAAAAACCCACATTAATTTTTGCTCTTACGTTAAGGTCTTTGATCCATTTTAGTTAATTTTTATATATGGTGTGAGGTAGGGGCCTTGCTTCATTGTTTTACAAGTGGAGATCAAGATGTCCCTGCACAGTTTATCAGAAAGACCATTTTTCCTTATTGACTTGTCTTTGCATTCTTGTTGAAATTCAGTTGATTATAAATATGAAGGTTTATAGACATAGGTAGTACATAAGTGAGTGCTATGGGATAATTACACAGTGTTTTCACATCCATTATCTAATGTGAGAAGAGAGGATGATCAATAAATTAAGACACAGACTCCACTAGAATGAAAAAGGAAATTATAGGTTGGAACTGTGGAGTTAAAATCATCAGGAAGAAGTTGGAACTTGTGCTGATCCCTGAACGGTGGGTCTGCTGTAGCGGTTCTGCTGTACCTATCACTCAGTTGCTTCTCTTTCCATTCTGTTCCTGGCTCACTGCTCTCCAGCCACACAGGCCTCCGTGCTAGTTCTCAAACATTTGAGCACCCTCTCAACCTCGGACCATTTATTTGCTGTGCACCATTTTCATTCACTTCTTCCTGGAACTCTCTTCCCCAGTTTTCTGAAGAGCTTGCTCCCCTCCTGTCAATTGTCATTGCATCAGAGAGGCTTATACAAAGTTGTAGTAACACCCTTCACCTTACTCTGTCCTCTTATCATGCTTTATTTTCTCCATTACACTTATCACCATTTGATAAATTGTCGGTTCCTTATTTGTTTGGTATCTGTCTCTACTATGGTGACCAACCCCCGGGGACTGTGAGGTTTTTGAGATGTAGTGCCTTCAGTACTAAGACAGGACAGTCCCAGGCAAACTGGGTAGTGGGTCCCCCTTGTTTCTACACTGGAATGGAAGTTTCATGAGAGAATGGAATTTGTTTTGTTCGCTGCTTTATTTTAGTACCTAAAAGAGTGCCTGATGCAAGAAGTATATGACGTGGGACAATTAAGTTTGTGAACTCATCCTACATAAAGTGCTATATACCTCATTGCTGAGTATAACTATGGTCACCTTCGAAGTCCTCCCCTTGGGAAGCTATGCACCGATGCCAGCGCCTAGTCCACCCTTCAAAGCAATTTTGGAACTCTTTTTCTGGAATGGTTATCAGAGTTGTCATTGTATTATTCTTGAGTCCTGGATGTCATCAAAATGTCTTCCTTTCAATATTTCCTTTATCTTCGGGTAAAGAAAGAAGTCATTGGGGGCCAGAATAGGTGAGTAGGGAGGGTGTTCCAATGCAGTTATTTGTTCACTGGGTAAAAACTCCCTCACAGACAGTACCGTGTGAGCTGGTGCATTGTCGTGATGCGAGAGCCACGAATTGTTGGAGAAAAGTTCAGGTCGTCTAACTTTTTCATGCAGCCTTTTCAGCACTTTTAAAAAGTAAACTTGGTTAACTGTCCAGTTGGTAGAAATTCATAATGAATAATCCCTCTGATACCAACAAAAGGTTAGCAACATCGTTGCAACAAGTTCACGAACTCAATTGTCAGACCTCGTACAATACGTGTTCATTAGATGAACCGCTTGCCTTTAAGATTCCCTATTTCTTAAGAGCCTTTCTTAAGAACTAAAAAACATATTTTAGATGAACATTTCAAAATAGAAGTAAAAGATTCAGTTTTAGAGAAGTTTGGGGGATAAAAATCAGTGGACAGATGCCCAGAAACAGTGATTTTCAGCCTTGCCTTTGCAGTACTCTGTGGTGTATCCGGCTACCTCAGAGGGGATTGTGCAGTTCTTTCCCCCGAAAATCATTATGACAATTCACTTTAATTTAAAATAAAATTGCATAAAGGAGGGAGGGTGGATCGTAAATTTAAATGAGAAGAACATGTAATCATAACAAGATTGGAAACCACTGATACTGGACTTCCTAGTTTGAAGAAGGTGAGGGCCATTTTGTGTTTGGGACAGTCACCTTCAGGGCAGGGAGCTTGCTGCTGCTGCAGGTACTGCCCACTGCTTGTATCCTTCTTGCCCCGACTCTGTCCTGTTCGTGTGGAATGTAAGCATAGAAAGCAGTGTTGTACTAATACCTTGTCATTTCTCTTCCCCTGCTCTTCACTGGGCTGCCACCAAAAAGATATCTTTTAAATGTGTCCTTGCAAAATAGCGTTCATCCACTGTGTCCAGGAAATAGATGCGAACAATGCATGAGGCTGATACAGATTGCATGGCCCACCATTGAAAAGCGTCGTCCAAATGTGTGCTGCTCACATCACTACACATTTCTGTGTGCCGTGGCCTACGGCATCTTTTAAAGTAGAGTGCTCTGTCATTTTTCAAGTATCTCCTGAATGCCTCATTTGAGACCTATAAAAGGTCCACCTAACCCTGCTAGCTGGACGTGGTGCTCAGGACAGATAAGTACACAAGACTGCAGCCTCGGTGAGACGTGCAGGGGGAGAGGTGTCTGCACACGGTGCTGGGGTGAGGGGCATGTAGGGGGAGCCACGTCCAGGAGGTGGCGGGGGCTCAGAGGCTTATTATTTAATTGTTCATAAATACTCTACATTTTGATGTAACTTGTTGAAGAATAACATACTACGGAAGAGTGTACAGATCACAAGTATATAGCATGACGAATTTCAGGAAGTAAACACACCATGTAACCAGCACCCACATCAAGAAACAGAACATTTCCAGTTTCCAGAAGCCCCACTCATCCCCCCTTCCAACCCTGCGACCGTCTTGCCCCAAACTAAACACTATGCTCACCTATATCACCAATATTAATTTTGGCCTTTTTTAAATCTTTCAAATGGAATCGAGCGTGGACTTACGTGTCTGACTTTTTTCACGCAACATTTATTTGTGAGCTTCACGCAGCTAGTTTGTTGTTACTGTTGTATGGTCATTACTCATAGTATTCCATTGTATGAGCATGCCACAGTTTATTTATGCATTCTGTTATAGATTGACATTTGGATTATTTCCGTGTTTTTTTTTGTTTTTTTCGCTGCTGTGAACAGTGCTACTGTTAAGTTTTCTTGTACATGTCTCGGTGAATATACGCATGTATGTGCATTTCTGATGGGTATGTAATGAAGAGTGGACTTGCTGGGTCCTGTGGTCGAGAGGATTAAGGAGAGGACTATTCATATGTATACATAAGCACACACACATATAATTTTGAAAGCAGGTATTATAAACAAGGCTTTAAAAACATTTGTAGGAAAACAGAACATCTTGAAAGTACAAACAAGGTATAGTTAAAATGAAACTTGATCAGTTTATCAGTTGGAGTTCAGTTAGGAGACAGAAACCATACCAGTACTTTGAATAGGGAACATTGAATATAGAGAGTTATTAACTCTTGAAGGAGTAAAAGAGAGCGCTAAAGAATGCAAGAATAGCCGTGGCAGACAGTAGCAACTGTAGGGCTGAGGGAGCCTACTCAAGAAGGAACAAACTTGGAAGACCCTTCCCCCGTGTTTCCCCCCACCCCCAGGGCTGAGACTCTAACCTCTGAGTTGGAGAGGGTGTGGCTGCAGCCTACTGGCTGCTGGAGACCTTCCCTTGGGGGAAGGTGTTGCTTATGGGGTGCTGATTGGCTGGGGCTGGTGAGTAGAAATGGGCTGGGTGCCAGGTAAACCGGACCTGGGACTGTGCAAAGCCTGGATTCTCAGCCTCCCTCCAGTGCCCGGGATTTGCAGAGTCCCGTAGGTGAAAGCAGAAGGCAGAAGGCAGCTCCTGTCCTGGATGCTCTCTCCTGTGAATCCTCTGCATCTCCAGTTCTCATTGCTTCAGCAGCTGGCGAATGTCTTCATGGAGATGCCTATGTTCTGTCTGGCTTTCTAGTTGTTCTCATTGAGAGTGTTGGTCCCTACAAGGTTACGCCAGCCTACCCGGAAGCATAAGTCAGTTGTCCTTCATTTTGACAATGTATGATTTTCCCCTTTACTTTCAAAGCAAAAGAACAAAACACTTTAGTGGACCATAAAATAGCAATCATCTTTTTGGCAGAAACACAGAATTAATAAAAGTTAATTATTAATAATTAATGAAAATGTTTAATTTTGATAAAAATGTTCAGTAACATTACTCAATCAAAATTAATAATATGTTCTACCTTTCTTACGAAAACCTAGATTTTAAGCCCCAAGACATTTTCTAAGGTAGAAATGAGAGGAAACATTATTTGGAGATGGCATCTCTGGTTCTCTGGAGTTGAATGCAGCTTGGATTCAAAGGATACAGCCATGTGTGATTCAAGTGAAGATGAGAAAATTACCAGAAATTTCAATGCAAAATTGGTTTATGTGCTGATGGAATTAAAGGCTCGATTTGTACTTCTACCATTATCTATTTTCACTCCTCAGCCATAGAAACATTTTATGAAGGAGAAAGAATGTTGGTGTTGTTATTCTTTGTAAAATTGTACTTTGTAAAAAAGGGAGGCAGTAAAAGGGTCCTGGTTTAAAAATGATGATTTGTGATTTCATTTTTTCCCCAAAGGTGTTGCTATTATAATCAATGGTGGATTAAGTAAAGCAGTATTAATGTATACACATATGCAATACACACATATAATTTTGAAAGTGTTATAAACAAGGCTTTAAAAGCACAGTTGTCTAAAAAAAACATCTTGAAAGTACAAACAAGGTACATTTAAAACGTTCACTCTCCTAAGACAAATGAAAAAAAGGCAAACCAAGTTATTTTTTGAAACCCAAATATAACATTTAACAGGTATTGCCAGTTTTGATTTACTCAATTGAATTTGTAAAAATGCTTTGGTGAATTTATCTTCTAATCTCACCATTTTCTTGCACATGCTAATCATACTTATTTTCAAGTCCTTGTGAGCCAGTTCGAATATCTGGAATATCCTTGGGTCCATTTGTTTTGCCTGCTTTTTTTCTTTGGTTATCAGTTATGTGGTTCTGTGTTTGGTGTTTTTACTAGTTTTGAGTGAATGTCAGACATTCCAGTTAAAAAACTACAAAGGCTCCAGATGATGCTCTTTCCTTCTAGAGAGAGGGTTCCTTGTCCCTTCTCATGGGTAGGTTAGACGTTGACTAGTCACCTCCGTTCAGACAGGGACGGCGCTGAGCTGGGGCTGGTTGATGGCTTTGGTAAGGGTCTGTCTACCTCTGCTTCATGGCTGGGCCTTTGGGGTTTTTATCCGAGAGCCTGGAGTGGTCAGTGTTGCTAAACACTGTTAAGTGCCTTGGTCTACAAGATACTTTAAAATAGAATGCCATGTCATTTGTCAAATATTAAAACACTCAAACAGCCTGGATCTTTGCCCTGATGGATCCCAAATTCTAAATTTTGTCTTGTAAGACCACTGATAACTCTCCTCTTTTTCAGAGGTAGCTTCTTAACTTTAGCCCCTGACTCTTGGGCTGCCCCAGAATTCGTTAGATGTCTTGAGGGGAACTGGCTGCATGTTTGAGGTCTCTCAAGACTCTGGCAAAGTTCTGTTTTGTTTTTTTTTGTTTGTTTTGTTTTTTTAAAATGAATGAACATGGTAACTAATGGTATAGGCGTTCTGATGAACTAGTGATTATTGAGCTGGTGGTGAGCTGAGGCTTTATGGAGGAGGAAGGGTTTTAGGTGGGTCTTCAAGCAGGGATAGGATTTGTAAGATGAAAGGGGATGGCACTGTAGGTGGGGAGACAAAGGTACAGAGAAGCATCACAAAGCAAGGATGACATATTGGAAACACTGAGCAAACCAGTTTTCTTGAAGGAGAGTTTGCACTGGTAAATAGTAGAAAATATAGTTACAGGGGTAGATTGAGGCAAAATTATAAGGGGTTTAGAACACAAAACTAAAGATTGTTTGTTACTAGTTTAGGCTGTGATTTTAAGAAACTACTGCAGCCTTAGGCTTTGTGGTTTGTTTGGTTTTTTTCCTCCTTCAAAAAAAAAAAATGGTTTACAAAGACATTGAAGCATTTGTGAGATGTTTATGATCTGAAGATTTTTTTTTTCTCATGGTATTGAGGATTCCAGAAATTTTTGATGCCTTTACTTTTTAGCCACCTGCTGTTAAGTATACTTTTGGAACTAGTTACAAACTTCATGTGTGTACTTTAGTCTTTCAGAGGAGTCAAATTTTTATTACACAGTTAAAAAGAAAAATGTGCAGTTGATTGTTGATTGTATTCCCTCAGAATCTCTAAATTGATTATTTCACATTCTTCACTTGTTTCAAAGGCTGGTCTTACAACTAGCTTACATTGTGTGCCTTTGGTGTACTGGGCCTTATGAGCAAAGGGCTATTTATTTTTTAATAAACTTTTAATTTTAGGACTTTTCACTTTAGATTGACAGCATTAGTACAAAGATGGTACAGAGTTCCTGTGTACCCCACATTCAGTTCCCCTGTTGTTAACATCTGACATCACTGGGATACAGTGTAACCATTAAGAAACCAGTACTGATACATTATTATTAACTGAAGTCCACACTTCATCAGATTTCTTTAGTTTTTCCCTAATGTCCTTTTTCTGTCTAGGATCCCATTAAAGATACCACATTACATTTAGTCCTCATGGCTGTTTAGGCTCCTGTAGCTCTTGTAGTTTGTTAGACTTTCCTTGTTTATGATGACTTTGAGAGTTTTGAGGAGTGCTGGTAAAGTATTTTATAAATGTCCCTCAATTGGGATTTGTCTAATTTTTTTCTCATGTTGGATTGCAGTTGTGGGCTTTTGGTAGGAAGACATCAGAGGTAAAGTGCCATTTTCATTACGTCGTGTCAAGGGTACATACTATCAATATGACTTATCTCTGTTGATACTAACCTTGATCACTTGGCTTGAGGGAGTGTTCTCTACTGTAAAGTTACCACTTTCTCTGCCTTTTCCATATTGTCCTCTTTGAAAGGGAGTCACTGTGCAGCCCACATTTACGGAGGGGGGAGTTATGCTTCACCTCTTTGAAGACACAGTACATGAATGATTTAGAATTGTTCTGCATGGGAGACTTGTCTGTTCTCCCCTAATTTACTTATTCAATTTAATATATAGATAAATATAAGTATAGACTTACAGATATTTTATACTTTGGGTTACAGTCCAATATTACATTATTTATTTTGTTGCTTATATTGTTCTAGTTTTGGCCATTCGAAGCTGTTCATTTGGTTCCTTTGCTATAACCCGTGATTGGAAGGGTTTTTTTCCTTTCGTTTTTTTTGGAGCACTTTCTTGCTTTATGGCTCTATAAAGCACTTTCTTGCTTCTAGGCTCATCTTGTATATTTCCTGCTCACATCCTAGAATCAGCCATTTCTCCAAGAAGCCCTGGTTCTTTTTATTTTACTGGGGAAATATATTAGAAATGAAGTCTGTTTGCTGCTATTGTGGTGCCATTGCTTTTAGGTCCTCTCAGCTAACACAGCATGGAAACACACACACACACACACACATATAACTATTTGTATATATTAACCATTTGTGCCTGTATTAAGCAAAACATGAGTTTAAAATGATGTCTCCAACTCTAATCCACATGGATCATTCTAACCTCTGAACAGAATTATTTTAAGATCTCATTTGTATATGTCTCTGTTCTTTTGTAATATTATTCCCACTGGCTGATTTGCTAATTTCTTCTACAAACATGTATTAAGTCTGTACTATATTTAAGCCTTTGTTAGGGATACAGAGATGGATGGTTGATTAATACAGTCATAGTGTCTTTAATGAATACATGTTTATTGAATACCTCTCATGTCAGGCACTGGGCTCCATGTTAAGGGTTCAGTATTGGGAGAAAATCTGGCCTCAGAAAGTTATGACATGAGGCAGAATGTAACTGTGATATAAGGTAGAAAGGAAAGGTAATAACAAAATTTAGATGAAGGAGAAATTCTTCAGGAAGGGAACTCACGTGATGAATTGTAGCAGTGAGAACCTAGTAGCATTCATCTGACAGGAAATGTCACCAAACTGGCTTAAGTAAAAAGAGAATTTATTGGTTCACATAACAGAAAAGACCAGGGGTAAAGCTTAGGGGCCCGACTAGTTTAGGGCTCAAATGATGTCATGAGGGCTTTGCTTTGCCTTCCATTGTTCTCAGGCCTTTCATAGCATCTCCTAGTACTCCCAGACCAACATCAGAACAACACCATAAGAAGAGAAAGGCCGACATCATGAACAAAAGTCTTAGAACTGAGACTTGTTAGCTTTACTTGGGTCATCATATCCATGAACATTGTTGCTCTGGGAGATAGAATGTGCTGGTTAGTGTAGCTTTGTACATGTGCTCCATCCCTTTCACAGGTGTTGGTTTTGTGATTGTTAATTGAGCTATACATTTTTGTTTTGTGAACTTGTCTATATATTTGTTATATTTTACAATAAAATTTTTAAAAAAATAACTGAACATACCGAGCATACACAAATTAATCAGTGTAATTCCTCAGATTCAGGAAGTCCAGTTAACCCCAAGCAGGTATATATAAAGAAAATCCACTTCCAGACATATCATGGCAAAATTACAATCAACCAAAGACAATGAGAAAAATCTAAAAAGAGCCAGAGAAAGCAAAACAGCAACCGTTAGACTAACTTCTTATAGCCACAATGGAAGATAGAAGACAGTTTAATGATATCTTTAATGTGATGGACCATTTAAAATTAAACCTTTAGTAATTCTTCAGGGAGAAGGAAAATAATCTCCGTTGGAAGGTCAAAGATGCAGAAAGAAATGAAGAGCAACAAAATAGAATAAAGGGAGATAGCAGTAGAGAGGGTATAAAATTGTAAATCATCCAGAGGGTGTTTTTAACTAGAATTATCTTATACGTTTTGATAGGTATTAGGATTTGTGTCCCCAATACATATCATCTAGGTAAATATTAAAAGTAAGTGATTTTCTCTTGGTGTTTACTTATTTGGGAGTGGGGAATGGATGCCTATAGGGTGAAAAAAGAAAATGGCATTAAAGCTTGGCTTTGCAAGTGGATAACTTCATATTGACTATGTCTGCCATCCTTCTTTCTACTGTTCTTGTATTGCTTTGTGTAATGCTTTGATTATTTCCTGGGGACAACTGGAAATATACTGAGCCTGGGTCTCAACTCCCAAAGATTCTAATTTAGTTATTTAGTCTGGGCAGCAGTGGTTTTAGAAAGCCAATTCTTGTGTATAACTAGGGCTGAGAACTATAGGTACTGAAAATGAATATGGAAGAAACAGATCTGAATTCTAGTCTCATGTCTGTTGATTACTAGGTGGATTATGCTGGCCAAGGTACCTAATATCTCTATTTATTTATGGATAAAACTGCTAATATTAGTGCTTATCTCACAAGACTGTTGTGAGGAATAAAAAAGTAACATTTGAATGGACAAATGGAAATAAAGCTGGCTGTATGGATGCCAAAATGACCAAGGGCAACCTATAATCATAACTGCTGAGGGCTTAGCCAATGTTTGTATTTTCAAAGAAGTCCTCTAGTTTCCCTTTATAATTTGAAGCAGCTTATTCAGATTTTTGAGTTTGCATTTAAATTCATATGGAAATGAGGTTTTGTACTTCTGAAAGTCTTTAGGTTTGAGATTATTTAGCTAACTTGGGTTATCTACAGGGATGGGCACTTTCAAAAGGAAATTTTGAACTGATTCTAATGTATGCTTTCTCCAACGTTTTTAAAAAGCAAAAAAACTTAGCCATTTAAAAACATTTTTCAGAGAAATTATCTGCATCCGGCTGAGAATTTTATGCCAAACTGCAGCCCCCACACAAGCTTTGGAGAGCCAAGATATTTAAACCTGCAAAGTAAAGTGCCAGCTCAACCTTTACACTGGTCTGATGTAATCATTTAACCACAGAATGGTTTGTAGCCTTGAACTGACAATGACTCAGTAGACCTTGTATACATTTAAAAAATGTTTTTAAATTGCTGGAACATGAAAATACCATAGAAGCACAATATTATTATAAGCAAAACATTCGACACATTTAATTCAGTTTCTTGAATATGTTTCAGGAACATTTATGAAGAAGCCAAATTGAAAAGTAAAAAGTCTGGATTATGATAGATTTTTTTAAAAGAAGGGGAAACTAATTACTTATAGCATCTAAAATAGCTCCAGAGAGGGTGGTAAGCATGCAATGTGGTATATAGATGATGTATTATAGAGTTGTACACTTGAAATCTATGTAATTTTACTAACCGTTGTCACCCCAATAAATTTTTTAAAAAATGACGTCAACTATAAAAAAGGAAAAAAATAAAATAAAATAATCCCAGAGATCATCAGTCACATTTTTAAATGAAAGGAGTCCTTTAGGAGATTTGAAAAAAAAAAGTTAATAGGTAAGAATAGTGATAAATATAACAATTATATATAATTTGTATATTTAAAGGTACATTTTAAAAGGATTATTTATTTTTTAAATATGGAGATGTTTGCAAGGTTAACATGAATGTTTAGCTCAGTCATCACCTGTAGGAGTTATTTAAAAAATGCAATATTTGTCCCAATGAAACTTGATTTAGTTAAAAAACTAATTTATTATCTTAAAGTATAAGTTAACCATTTGTTTTACTTTCAACCTTTACCTAGGTACTACTATTCCAAAACCCAAATTCACTAAATCCACTCATTAAGAGCATTTTAGAGTCAGGAAAAGATGAAGTAATTATTTCAAACATTTGAGTTTGTATATTTGTATTGATATATGAATAGAATTGAATAGAAATAATTTTGGAATTAGCTATAGATTTATGTTATAAACGTATCTTTTCTAGTTTATCGTGAAGAAAATTGGCAACTTTTATAACATATTACAGAATCAGAAAATCTGTAATAGTAATTTTCAAACTTCTAAGACTAAAAACAAACAATTGAAATACTATCCAGTAATCTAATGACTTTAACTTCCTGAAGAAAATCTAGGAACCATTTCTTTGTGTTAGTACTTTTTTGGACCTTTTAATTTATAACTATTCAACTTGTGCTGTAAACTTCTGTGCTGTTTTACAACATGCCTCATGAAAATTTTTGTTTTTTAAGAAAATAATGCAATATAAGACGTTTATAACATTTACGATGAAGGATTAATCAAGGTTTTGAAACTGAGAAACTCTTTTAGCCAGATTTGATATAGCTTCCTTAACTTTTGGCATCATTTCATGACTGTAAATTTGTAACTAGCCATTTTAGAAATTAAAGCATAATTCTTGGATGTAATTTTTAGAAATCAAATAATTTTTAGAAATCAAAGCCAGACAAAATTCTTTCTAACTATAGAATTGCCTCGTTTTATAATACTTTGATTTATGGAGAATTTCAAACATATACAAAAGTAGAAAGTATTGTATAATGAATCCTCATAGGGCTATCATCTAGCTTTGATAATTGTCAACTCATAACCAATTTTGTTTCATATGTACTCCCATCCACTTATCCCCGGCATGTTATTTTGAAGCAAATCCTATACATTATGTCATTTCATCTGTAAATATTTTGATATGTTCCTAAAACGATAAATCTTTTTAAAATCATAAACAAAATACCATTATTGTGTCTAAAAATATTAATAGCAATTCCCTAGCATCATCAAATAACCAGTCAGTATTCAAATTATGCATTGTAATTGTTATACCTTTTAAGTCTCTTTTAACTTAGAAATTTTCTCCATGTTTTCCTCCCCTCCCCCCCTTTAATTTACAATTAATGGTTGAAGAAGCTGGGCCATTTGTCCTATGAAATTTACCATAGACTGGATTTTGCTGATTGTATCCTCATGGCATAGTTTAATATGTGTCTTTGTACCCCTGTAGTTCCTATCAATTGGTAGATGAATACATTTCCCAGATTTCATGCACCTTCAACCACCTGGTACATAGTCATAAACCAAAAATAATCCCCACCCATCCCCTCCAAAAAAGGGGCTCTAAATTTTGTGATAGTTGTCATAGGGATATGCTTTATTCTGTATATGAGATACAGAGACATCTTTAGTTTGTATTTAGATAATTGTGTGTATGTAATGCATGGCTGAAGATTAGAATTTATGATAACACTGGTTATAGCAAAATGAGACAAATGTGTGTATAGTAAGTAGAAAAGAATTATCAAAAACAACAGAAGGTTTATAAAGGTACAGTATTCTGGAGTCATTCATTTTAAGGGCAGATAGCACTATTCACTTAAAAACCTCTACTGATACCACTGTTTTTAATAATAGCAGTATAATGTGTTCTCATAATAATGACCTTGATTCATCAGGAAAGGTGAATTATGTTTAATATGGACTATTTTAAAGAATCACAACAACTAGAGAGTCAACAATTTGGCACTCAAAGGATTGAAGAATTATATATTATAGTTGTAAAATATGGTGTGCTTAATCCACAATCCGTGTTAATAATAATATATGTTGTAGTGTGTACATATTAAAGATAGAGGAATCATATATAAAAATTACAGAAATGCCACTTTATCAAGAATATCTGGGAGATAAGGTATATTGGTTAATCAAATATTCACTCAGAAAAATTTACTGTGTAAGCTATATACAGATCACCAGTTCTAAAATAATTGATTTTTGATAATATATCCTTTCTATTGAAAGTAGAACATAGTTTGATCTTTCTGTGATGATTCAGAAACTTTTGAGGGACTGTTTATAACATTAAAATTATGCTTTTTTAAATTAAATTTATTGGGGTAACATTGGTTAACAACATAAATTTCAGGTGTACAACTTTACAGAATTATTGTTATTAACCTTGATTGTCATTATATTGTAGTTGTGTAGTAGAGTTGATTCATGCAGACTTTCAAAGTAATGTTAATTATGAAAGAATTACCACTGGATTAAGAAAGCCTGAATGGGCTGTATGACTGTGGTAGGTATTCAAAGAGAGTCAAATAAAGGGACTTACAGGAACCAATATGTATGGATATATATGTGTATGTGCGGTCGCATCCATAGATACATGTTTACCTGCGTGCATATGTGTACATGTTACTGTTAAATTTGTTAATATAATGTATATTGTTAAACACATACACATCTATACCTACTTGTGACATGTACAGCCATTACTAGTACTAAGCAAGCTGCAAATTGAAGGAATTTGATCAAAATTTACCAAGAGGAAATTGGCTCCATGGCATAACGATTTTGGCTGGAGAAGATAGTGATCCTGGCACAGTATACTCTCTATTTCCTTGTGAGATCTCCAAGATTAAAAGAATTAGCTGCATAGAGGCAGATGCTTGGTAGTTTTCTGGAAGCACAATTAATAAGGTTTATGAAAAACAGGAAGATCTACATCTCATGTGGTTTTTTCTGTTGTTGTGGTTCGGTTTTGTTGTTTTTTTTTTGAACTGGGAACTGATTTAATGTGCTATTTTGTACCCGTAAGACCTTGTCTATTGAGCCATGATATTGATTTTGTTTCTATGACTTTCAAAATTCTTATTTTAAGTGTTCTAGACTTTGGAAAGAAATTATATCTTAAAATGCTGTTAAGATAATCTTTTTCAGACCGTTCAAACTTTTAATGATTGATGGCTATAATTAGTCACATTGCAATATTGTATTTTTAGAATTGCTGTCCAGTTTTCTTTTGTCTACTTCTGCTCGTAACCACAGATTAGCTTGGCTCCCAGTAGCCAGTATTTGTACTGACCCTGGGAGAAATTTGGATCCTTTAATATATTTAACTTAATTTATAATGAATGGAATGGTGGTGATCATTCACTTGACCACTAATTTGAGTGCCCACTTTGAATAGCCCGTGATGTCTAACGCAGCCCTTGCACAAAGATGAATAAAACACTGTCCCTATTTTCAGATAGTTTATAGTTACTAGAGGGATGGTAATATAAAGTAACTATATCACCCAGACAATTAGTCATTCTTTATGAACACTGGTGGGTACATTGAATGGGAGAACTTTCTTTTTATCTTCAATTTTCAATGCCTGAGGAAATTTAGCTGTTTGTTCTACTGCATTTTGCTTACAAATGCAAAAAAGGTGTTTGACAACAGTAAACACCTTATGTGGCTACCATAAATGAAGGAAACACGGAAGGAACTAAAAAATATCTGTAAGAAATGCTCCAGAATCTTAATTCATGGTGTTACAAACTCATCTGCCTAAAAGGGCCAGCCAAGTAATACAAATGAGTGAAAAAGACAGGTATAAAATAGTTGTAATAGGTGGGGATTATGATCTACTGAAGTGTGTGTGCTTTGTCTAAAGATTTTCTAATAAAATTTGTTTTTGTGGATCAAAGGAAGCATGACTTCAGGCCGAGGCTGCCAATTTGCAACCCCTCTATAATTCCTTAATACTGATGGAACTATCACAAAAAACATTTGAGAGAAAAAAATGGTGATTTAAAATTAAACTCAAATAAATACATCTAATTTAAGAATGATCACACCGTTTAGTAAGCTGTTTGGTGTTTATTTTTGGGGGGCATAGGTGACACCAAATTAAGGATGATGGGATCCCAGGAGGAGCCTGGAAGATACTATAGATGTAGGCAGATGAGGGAATCAAGTTTAGTAGAATCCACTACTGTAGGAAAAATAGGAATTAGCAAGAATGATGCTGGCTGTCCATCGCTGAAGATGTCTTTTTTTCTGGGTACGTGTAGCTCTGAATTCCAGGTGTCAGTTATTGTTAGAAGTAGATCAGAGGTCTGAAGACACATTCTGTTACTTCCAGGGAAATATGTGGGGCAACTCTATTGGAAAGCTCTAGTGGATGGAGCCTTTAGCCATCATTTAGACAGTGGATCTTACGTGAAGACCTAATGAGTTTATGTGACATTGTTTGGGCCTTTGATCCTAATGAGAAAATCAGGAAGATGGTCAGATTTTCTGGGTTTCCACCTTGCTATTAGAATGCCTGATCATGACTCCAAAAATCACAAAACAGATTCTCTGTGCCAAGGAGTAGGTACCACTTCTAGGCCTACTGAATCAGTGCCTCAGAGGCTAGGACCTGAGAATCTGTCTTTTTAAGATGCTTTCTCAGTTAATGCTGATGATAAGCCCGTATGGGAACTATAGCTGTAGGTAGAAAAGTTTTCATGTACTTGCTGGACGCTATCAGGCTTCCTTGGTTAATGAAGATGGCCTTCTATTAAGGGACTTTTTAAAAAAAGTGGTGGTTATTGACAGAAAGAACCCTATTCTGTTTGATGATAGTGAGTTGCAGGCAGTAGGAATTGGCCACTCGGGATATGAGTACTTTGTTAAGATTCTTGGGGCATTTCGTTGGAGGGGTGTGTATCATGATTATTTACCCTGGGAAGGCTGTTTGGATGGTAATTTGAAACAGTTACTTTTCTTTAGTTAACTGTGAGGAGCACCACAGTTTTGAAAGAGCTGGTGAGGAATGGGTTGGGGGGCTGGCCAGGGATGGCGAGTTGAAGGAAGTGGAAATTGATGAAACTAAGTAATCACTAAGTATTGCTAAGTTGACAAATGGTTGGAAAGCTTTGGCTGCTTTGTTGGGGGCCCAATTTTCAGTCTGTTTGGAGAGAGAATGAGTGCAAAAGATGTAAAGGTTTGCTGGTCAAAGGTGTGCATTTCAAGTTTGGCATGGAGCCAGCATTCATGAGACGTCACGTACAATTTTTATGTGCTGATTATTCAGTCAGCTGGAGGAAAGGTAAAAATATCTCCTGTTTACGGGACCATGAAGCCGATGGAGACCTCGTTTCTAAGCTCAGTGCTAATGAAGTCTGGGCTGCTGCATATAGTAGCCACCAGACACATGTCAGTAATCAAAGTATCCTTTTCTGGTCTGGAAGGGTTGTTCACTTTTCTCCTTTACATTCTTCAACAGACCTATTGGCTTTTTCAGAAGTCTCCCTTTATTACCTGCTGAATCAGATACCTTATTGGTGTTTAAAAAGCTCTGGGACAGAGAACATCTAAGATACCAATTTCAGATCCATTTTAACTTAAGTTCATTGAATGAGTTTTAATACAAGGGTATGGTCTTCCTTCCTCCATCTTCACTCCCTTCCTCCCTTCCTTCCTGTTTTTTCCTTAAGAGAAATGATTGTAATCGTTGTTGGGTAGTAGGGAATTCATTGCCTTACAGAACTTAAAAGGGCTTCAGATACGCCTTGGTCCAGTGGCTGAAATAATGTCTTTTAAGGACCCAGTTTATTTCTGTTTCTTTTATCCTCTGCTCTGCCTTCCACTGTGTTGACTTTGTTCTTAGTCTCCATAGCCACCCAGCAGTTCACATCCCTTCCCTGTGAATACAGAATTGTTATTCCAGTTCAGACTTTATATTCTCTTTCCTTGGGAAGAAGGAACACTTTTCTTTCTCAGAAGTCCCAGCTGATGTTTTCGTTTATCTCGTTGGTTTGATTTGACATGTGTCCATAGCTGAATCAGTCGTTGATGCTAGGTGCGTGGAAAATACTGATGGGGTTAGGGAACCAGGACCTAAGGAGCTTGAAGTGGAGGTTCTTACTCAGAACCCATGCCTAAGAATGGGGAGGGGTGGTTTCTAGAGGAAATTTGGGTTTGTGTTATCAGAAGGAGTGCAATGGACATCAAACAATAGATGTTTACTAAATATGGGCTTAGGGCAAGGACATTGTAGAGCAAGGACATGGGGCTGGGAGGTAGAGTTTTTAGGGGGAAGGATAAAGACACTGAAAGCTCTCACTACCTTGTGTGTTGTATTTTGTGGATATCCTTTCCTTTAGTTGGTGGTCTACTTTACATTGCTTTTTCTTTCTTGCTCTTATAGCTGCATGTGGCTAGTATAACAGGAAGAGCTTGGGGTAGTCTCCATTTCAGTTGATGTTTCCCCTAATCATTTACATACAGATTGTGTTAATAGGACACTAGTGGCTTTAAGACCACTGGCCAGGAAGGCCCAAGACTGGAATTTTGACTAAAAAGAAAGTCTTGCAAATGCTGCAGGTCTGGAATTCAGTCCAGGGGGCTCAGCCAAGGTGAGGAGAAGCAGTTGTACAGTATAAATCATTGTAGCCCAGGGGCCAAGTCTAGTCTAGGGAAATCATCTAGGGCAGGGGTCAGAAACCAGTGATTTAAATAATTTGCTCCCAGCTTAAAATCTATGGGTAGAAATTCGAATTCATAACCTTCTAAGTTTAAAAGACAGAAGACATTTTCTAATGAAAAGTGAAACCTGATAAAAGTGTTTGCTTTAACTAAATGATTACAGTTAATTTCTTGTAAAGAAACACAGAAGCGCACATTAACTTAAAATAAGCTCACACTGTTGTTTCTTGTAGTACAGCCAGGAAAACCAGTAACAAGCTGTCTCCTTCAAAATCACATCCCTGGATGATATTCGAGCAACCTGGACAATTTAAATACATCCCCAGGAAAAACAATTTAAATTAAGTTAGAAATCATATTTGCTAATTTCTTTTCTGCCATTGCAATGTTGCCTTTTATTCTCCGAGTCTGAGTAGCGTTGATTGAGAAGGTAGGTGTGTGTCATCTGTGACTCAGGTAAATAGCAAGTGATTTCTGAGTCACAGCTAAGCTGAGGCCACCAGAGGATTATTTTTTGAGGGGGCAGTTGTTGGGGTCTTGATTAACTCATGTTCTCAGCTTAAAGGAATTTGTTTCAATTTTTAAAAAAACACTTTGTTGAATACATAAAATGATTTTCTAATGCTTAGTTTATTAATGAAATTTTAGTCTATAATTGCATGTTATCCAAAACTGAACTTAATACTAATATTGTTTTCTCATTCTTTTCTGAGAAATAATAGGTATAAAACTTGAGCATTTTAGCCTCAAATAGATTTGATTTTTATTTAAAAGATAGCACCTTACAGGTAAAGACAACACTGCATAGAAGAAATAAAGTAGATTCAGTTACTAGTCAATCTAGCACTCTCTAAAGAGTTGAATAATATTATTGAAAAATAACTAAATCTACTCTTTTTTTTTCTATATTCATTCTTATATTCAGTGATTTTAGTGTTCCCAGTCTTAGTTCTTTTATACATGTGTGGAAAGATACCATTTCTGTTCTCCAAATGGATACCCTTGGAGAAGTGTTGAGAAGAAAGACTAGTAAAGCTTCTATGGAAGGTACTCTTTCCTTTCTTCTTAAATTTGTTCCACTTGAAGAGATTTCCAGGGTAGAAAGGTATCTGCTGTGTACTTTCCTCCTCTTAATAAACAAGGAAGGCTAAACCAAGAGATGTGGTTTGAGATGCCTTCCTTCCCCTCCTGCCTTCCACCCTTGTTTCCTCCCATCTATTTACCCCTAATTCAAGGAAAGAAACAGAACTTGGACATGTGCTGTGTAATCCTCGAGACCTATATGAAGCGACAATTCCACATGGCATGGAGCTGGCCATCTTTTAAGAAGAACTGAAAGGTAGTCTTACAGCAACTTCTGATGGGCAAGAAGAGATGTTACAATTTTTAAAATGGAGCCAAAGGTATAATTTTGTGGTGCTTTTGTGTATTTTAGATCGAATGCTTTCCTGTGGAAGAAACTAAATAAGTAAAATATACCAATTCCAGTGATTCTGGCACCTTAGCACAAAATTGAGATGCTAGCGGAATTCTGGGAAGATGCACCAGTAGGCCGTCTCTTGGTAGATATTTGAAGATTCCCCAGAACTTCTCTTTTAATTGGAACTTGTGCTTACCTAGCAACTGTGGGGGAAGCTGCCTACTGAAGGGCATTTCAAAAAGTTCAGATGTAAGATTCCCTATCTTGCCTTTTCTCTATCATGAGTCTGTCAGTTCTATCACAGAATCATATGGGAAAGTTATTTTTTAGCTACTAAGATATTTGTATATTTTGCCCAAGACATTACCTTTGTCCTTCTCAAGGATATGTAATGGTCATGTTCTGTATTGATACAGAATCAGGATCACGTTACCATTAGGAACCAGAAGATTTGATTGAGTGTAAGCCAGGGAAGAACTGCTGTATTTTATCCTGCAAGGCAATAAAAAAGACCCTTTAGAAAGATCCTAGGTCACAAAAAGTTTAAAAAAAAAAATCCAAGGAAGTTGGTTGTTAGTTGAGAGGCAGGTCAGAACCTTGGAGAGCTCTAGAGAAAGCTGGGCAGAACCACAGCCAGGAGCTTCCATGACTGGCCCCAAACAGACTTGATTTTTTAAAGGAGATGTCAATTCCTCCTTGTTTACTGGCAAGATATGTATGATTTAAGGAGACAAATCCCCTTACTCCAAGCACAAGCTGTGTATTTGTAGTCTAATTTGTGAGTTGGGGCTAACATCTTAAAAACTAGAGAACATTTCAGCCCATCTTGAAGGTCCTTTGAAATGTCCTTGAAGGACATTTTAAGATTCTGTATTTCTCTTAGCTGGGCTTCTGATATCAAGGTGAAGAGGGTCACAAATAGGAATGGCAGAAGGAACATACGATGTCACTGAAGTATTCACTATTACACAGGATCCATTTTTCCAAAAAACATTTCTTTTTCAAATGACAGCTTAAGTAAAACTTCAACGAAACCAAAATTAGAACTAAACCAAACCAAACGAAAACAAAAACAGGATGGCAGAAGAGTTGTAGTTGAAGCAGGGTTTGTGAGGTCTGGAGTGCCTTCTACTCGGATTACTCCTGGCTCCAGCAGTAGCCACCGAACACAGGCCACAAATCAGCACGTTTCATCAGAGTACATTCAATTTTCTTGTCAGACACGGTTCCTAAGTAGGTGTGAAGACTTAACCGTACTCACAGGAGTACCTCTACTAGCTCCTATTGATCACAGAAATGGCCTGGTGTTGGCTGGCTCCTTAGCTATTCATTTGGCTGTAGAGATGTGCGTCTCTTTGATTTAGCTTCCATGCTTCCCAGAACCCACTGAGTTTTCATAGACTGCAATTAACAACAGCATCCAACATCATGGCAACCAACTCAAATCTTAGAGGCTCTGCTTAGAAGGATGAAGAGAATTATTAGAATGTTTGAAAATAAAGCCACTGAGGATTACAGAATGACCCTATTTAATTTTTTGCCTTCCCAAAATTTATTTCTGTGAGTACCCTACAAATTGTAATGGAGCAGAATCCACCTGTAATGTTCTCTTCTTCCATGTATCCGATTTTGTTCTTAATAGTTGAATCTTCTCAAAAATAAAATCCCAAAACGTTAACTGCAGGTTAACTATATAAAGGCTAAGATTGGGAGTGCTGTGTTGTCTTTTGGTGGCCACATGGCTGTAAATATATGAAGGATGTGTTGTTAGATGGAAGTGAGAGTAGACTTGCTCTGTGGAGTCCCAAAGTTAGTTTCTCCTAATCCAAGTTTCCTCTCACCCACCCCCATATTCATGTTATGTTAACTCTATTTAAGTTAAGAAGTTGCTATATTTTTAGGGCATATAGAACAATGTTTAAGATAATTTCATTTAAATTATTTTAGATGATATATTAGAGGAGTTATACAACTCTGTCCTACTGTAGAGTGTAGACATTCATGTCTGTTAATACTTGGTCCTCTTACAAATAGGTCAAATGGCAAATTAATTTTTATCTTTTGTATTTTCCAGATGTAGTGACATTTTAAAAACTCATGCTGTCCAGTTGCAGTTCTGTTAGAAATGTAAAATATCATTGGTCATTTCCTAAGACTTCCATTCAGAGGAATGTAGCACAAAAGAGTTTTGGTTGAGAAAAGCATAATAAATTCCTACAACTGTGACCATTACATTATAGCATATTGTGTTAGCTTTCTGGAAATGTTCTGTGAGGCTTGGAATTTAAGAAACAGTAAGTTCAAGGTTACTTGAAGCATATTTATTTAGAGTTAAGTGATGCAAGATTTGTTCTCCAAAAGGCTATGGAATTGCCTTTTTGTTGATCAGAAGACACAGTTGAAATCTGACTTCGTAAAATACATAAATGGCAAGTGGAATTTCTTAAACTTTGAAATTGAAAAATGATTTGAAATGAAATATTTGAAGCATGCTGTTCTCTTTTTAAAATGTATGTTTTCCAGTGTGAAAGTATGTGCATGTGTTATATATGTGCACATATACACAAACACATGCATATATCTAAACATATACTCAGAAAATTTGGAAAACATAGGCAGTGAGGAAGAAGGGGGAAACAAACTCTCTTCTAAATAGCTCCCAACTATAGGCATCAGTTGTTAACATTTCTTGTAGTAGTTTTTCTATGCATAGATGGATTTTGCTGCAGAGGGTCAGGAGGGGATGGGGATAATCAAAGTTATGATCATTATGTAGATAAGTTTTATATCTGTCTTCGTGTAATATTTTAACAAAAGTATTTTTATGCTATTACACAGTATTTGTAAACATGTTGGCTGCATGTTATTCCTTTGAATAACTGTAATAGTTTTTCAACTGTTTCTTATCAGGTATTTAGGTTATTTGCAGTTGGATGATAGAAATGACTCTATGTATAACATATTTTTTGTCTATGAGCTTCCTTCACCCCCCCCCCTTATTTTTGTTTTCTCCGATAGATTCCCAGAAATGGGATTTCTAGGGGTATCGAGAATGAGCATTTTTAAGATTCTTGAAAAAAAAATAGAAATAAACCCGTGTAGCAGTTTGCACCCTATGTGTAAAAGTGTTCATTAAACTGCATCCTCACCAGCATTAGCTAGATGCTTAAAAAAAGAACTTGGCTAATTTAAGATATAAACTCTATTTAATAATTATTGCCCAATTTTCTTCTCTGATGGGGAATGCTGAGTGAGGGGCAGGACAAATCAGTGAGTCCCATGAAAGCAGTGAGGCCCTACCTTGGAGTAAAAGTCAGGCTAATGCGCTCCAAACAAGACCTGATGCCAGGGGGCTAGTTGGACTAGGGGAGTGAGGAGTCTTTTTGGGGAGTGGGGGGAATCTGATGGTCGAAGTTTGGAGGCAGACTTAGTTTTGTTATTTATACTCTTTGATGCTCTTGGAAAATATTTCTTTTACCAGATGCATATATTACTTTTTCAAGGCAACCTTTGAAAAAGAAGAAACCAGGAAAATGACAGTTCTTTAGTAAGATTACATATTTTTCACATATTGTTTTAAAAATTTCTATTGAGATGTAATTGACATGTGACGTCATATTAGTTTGTGGTATACAACATTTTGATTTGATATGTGTATTATGAAATGATTACTACAATAAGTTTAGTTAACCTCCATCACCACCCATATTTACAGACTTCCTTTTTTTTATGATGAGAGCTTTTAGGATTTACTCTCTTAGCAACTTTCAAATAATACAATACAGCGTTGTGTCTTGCACATTGCTAAACAGTTGTTCACAGTTTTGTAGCATGACGTTTTAGATAATTTTTAGTAATATTTCTAATTATTTCCTGTGCTTTATCCTTTAATTGAAAATTTTTATTATAAGCTTTATTTTTTTAGAAGAAACTTTCTTTTCCCTTTGAAGATTTCCCCTCTCCATTATTAGGCAGTCATGGTCCCAGGGCTCATTTGCTAAGTTGCTTATTTTCCTTCTTCATCTCCCCAAAGATATGAACCTAGTACGTGTTTCCCAACTTTATTCACTTGTTGGTGTCCTTGTGCATGAATTTGCTTCAGCATGGCTGAGAAGTCATGTTTTGAATAAGTGAAATGTGAATTGGAGGTAAGCTAGACATCTGAAACCGTCCCTCACTTTGTTTCTGACATAAGAAAGCTCAGATAAGGAACTGAGGATTGGTTGGGGTTTTTCAAGTCTGTGGGGCCATCGATTTGTATTTATGACAGAAAAAATGTGGGAAGGTTGAGGGCCACACGAGCAGGAAAATCCCTCAGGTCAGGGGCAGCCTGGACAGGGGAGCCAACATGGGGAATCTGGAATTATTACTAGACATGAGATAGGTCGTGACTGCAAATGAGGCAGGTACCAGTTCTTTGGTTAGAAAATGATATTTTATTGAACTGAATGGAGGGAGGGTTGGCAGATTTACATTCTACACTGTCAGTTGTTTTCCACAGGAGTAGTAGCAGTTACTCAACTGTTCTAGTTAACCAGTCTTTAAAAAGGGCTGGTATAACACCTTTGCTGAACTGCTTCATGGGTGTTTAGTGAGAATGAATAAGGTTTCGTAATGGTAGTTAATTCTTTTGCTTTTGTCTATTTTCTTTCGTTTTATTTTATCGCTTTTTCTGAATGCATTTTTCATTACTCATTTTTGAACTCTCTTTTTGATTCTCTTTTCTTTGTTGATACATTATGTGCCGATGCCTACTTTTCATAGCCATCCTCATTTCAGATTTTTTATTTAATTTCTTAAGTATAGTATGAATTTTGTGAAAAGAGAAATGCCTATTTTGTCTTTTTCATAAAGAGGCCTGTTAATTTATGCCCCTGCCCCCTTTTCCTGAAGAAGCTTTGGGCGTTTTTCTCCTTCTCCTGCCTAAAAGAGGGGAAAGGTCCAAAGTCCTGCATTGCTAGACCTGTTTTTAAAATATGTACTAGTCTTAGGAAATGACCAAAATCTTGTATATCTTCTACGTTCTCCCCTTCTAGGCAAAGTGGTTCAAACCACGAATTACCTAATAAGTAAAAGGGGTCATGTAGCAATAGTAGAGGAATTTTTATCTTATTGAGCATATCTGGACCTCCCTTGATGGGGATGTTTTTCAGCTAAGTCATTTCCCAGGGAAGTGTGCATTTAAATGGCCAAAGAGGTCAAGTGCATTTCCATGTATTGGGAGATAGTATTATAATGGAAGGGGACTGATTGGCTTGTCTTTACTATGCATTTAACAATTATGTTGAATCAATTGAAATGAATTCAAATTGGTAAGAGATGTTTGCCAGCTTCTATGCTTCCATAATTGTTTTTGGTGTGTGTGTGTGTGTGTGTGTGTGTGTGTGTGTGTGTGTGTGTGTGTGTGTAGATACAAGCTTGTAACTTGCAAACAGCTCAAGAGAAATGACAGAATTAAAAAAGCTTTTTTTTTAATGAAGCAACTAAAGCTTTTTATTTTTGTATTAGAACAAGGACTTAAAAGGAGTACTACACCAAGACATGGAATATTGTGTATTTTTCCTATTAATGTTTGATTGATCTCTGAAGGAAATACATAGCAAACTACATAATGATCATTTCAAGTTCTACATTATGTTGTTATTGAGTAGCTCAAAAGGAATTTTCAGGCACTTGGGGTCCAAAGGTTTGCCAGTGAGGACAGGACTTGTACTCTTATCAGATCACTTCATAGCAAGGGTCACTTTCAATCACTGTACGATACTAAAGCTTCTACTTTTTCCTCTGTTCTTCAAGACTTTACTTGAGCATCCCTTAAGACCTGTCTTTCCTATAAATACCATTTAATGATTTTTCTATTGTCATTTAGTCCCTTTAAAACCACGCAGTAGAGCAAAGTAATTACTATCCCTTTAAAGCAGGGGTGTCCAAACTGTGGCCCACCGGCCAACTGTGGCCCGCAATCCATTTTTAATTGGGCCGCAGCAAATTCCAAAAATATATTTAGTTTATTTAAATAAACCAGGTGAGGCAATACATTCTTCACCTTGAGTGAGTGGCTCGGCTGTTTGGGTATTTTACTGCATATGGTCCTTGGTGAAAAACTTTCAAAAAAGTTTGGACACTCCTGCTTCAAAGGATGCATTTCTTTAACTTTTCTTTTTAACTTTTTTTTAAAAAAATTTTTATTGGAGAATACCGTGTTTTCCTAGGGCCCATCAGCTCCAAGTCAAGTCGTTGTCCTTCAGTCTAGTTGTGGAGGGCGCAGCTCAGCTCCAAGTCCAGGCGGAAATTGAACAGGCAACCTTGTTGTTGAGAGCTCGGGCTCTAACTAACTGAGCCATCTGGCCACACCTCCGGCAGCTCAGAGACAGCTCGTTGTGTTCAATCTAGTTGTGGAGGGCGCAGCTCACTGGCCCATGTGGGAATCGAACCAGCGACCCTGTTGTTCAGAGCTCACACTCCAATCAGTTGAGCCATCTGACACCACCCCCCACCCCCGCATTTCTTTAACTTTTATTTGCTTTCTTTGATAGAAGACTTTTCTGATGAGATTGATCATAATGTTAATGAATGTGACTTTTTGATATCATATAAATGAAACGTGTCAATATTTGGAAGATCTGCACAACTCAGTGAAGCATGATTTTCTAAATGACCAGTGCATGATGGTACAAAATCATACATGGGTCAAAGAGCCATTTAAAATGCAAGATAGACAAGTGGAATTTAATGTAAGAGTATGAAATATTTATTAATATGGTTTCAGATTCTATATTGCAGCTAACCTTTAAGAAACTACCACTTGTTAAGTTTTCATGTAGTATCAAAGAAGAATATCCAGAATTACTTGAAAAGTCTATTAAAACACTTCTCTCTTTTCAAAGTACATATTTGAGTAAGGCTGGATTTTCTTCATGTACTTCAGCCAAAACAACATATTGCAACATTGGAATGTTTAAGCAGATAGGAGAATCTCGCTCTTTTTAAAAACCAGACATTATAGAGATTTGCAAGAATGTAAAACAAAGCCATGCTTCTCACTATGTTTTTCAGAAAAAGTTGTTCTTTATTAAAAAGTTTTTAGATTAACATTGTAGGTTTGTTATTTTAAAATGAATTAATATTTAATATTTAAAATTTACTCGGATTTCATTTTTAATACAGTACATGTAATTCGTATAATTAATATATACAGAAGCTCTTTGGGTTCCTCAGTACTTTTTAAGAGTGTAAAATGTTCCTGAGACCAAAATGTGGAAGAACCTCTGGTGTGTTCCAGGGCGACTTGGAGCCAATTGCTTCTCAGAAACCCAGCTTTATTTTTTTAATAGCCCTGTGACTTTGGACAAGGTATTGAACTACTTTTTGCCTCAGTTTCCCCTCGCGTGAAATATCATAATATATGATCTTCCATGCTGCTATCAAGGAAATTATCATTCCCTTTTCCCTAAAACCCCATCCTCAGCTTTGAATCTCAAGCCATCAGACTATGAGACACACTACCCCCTCCTTGTTCTCTGTAGACGTTCATTGAAGATTTTATCACATGGCTCCTTGTTACTCTCTTCATTATTGCTCTCGTCATGATTCCAGGTGATTTAGTGTTTATGTAAATGATCCTTCCAACACCCTGGCCTCTCAGTCCCTAACTTCCTTTTCGTCAGTGGTGTCATCCTCCACTCTACCTCAGCCAGATCTTAGCCAGACCTTGTCAATACCATTTACAGATCACTTCCATCATCTCAGTTGAAAACATCCCATTCTCTGACCACACCTCCTGTCATTCTTTTTATATCTCAACTCCCACAATTCTTCCAGCCCACCAGGACCATTGGTCCTACCACCTTTCAACTAATTCTCACTTCCCTTATGCCTGGCTTTTTTCTGGCCTAAACTGCGTAGTCATAATTGACAATCATTGTTTTGCAAATCCTCTAAGATCTCTCGCTCTTCTTTCTATTTATTATACTTGTCTGGCAAAATCCCAACCTTTGTTAAATCCAATTCCTCCCACTCCACATTGCACCCAGGCAGTGGAATTTATGCTAATTGGTCTCACAAAAAAAATCATGCCTCTAACCTCAGTGGAGCTTTCAGTGCTATGTGGAATTCCTCCTTCATTTCCTCAGTCCATTTATTCTTCTAAATGACTATTTCACACTGTCTTCTCAAACTTCCAATATCCACTCCTCCTTCCTCACTCTCAACTGATAACCTTCCTTCCTATTTCAAGGAGAAAAATATAACCTCTCAGGAGAGAGCTGCCACTTGCTTCTGTCACCACATGGAACAACCTGCCTGCACTCCCACTCGTTTAGTTAGCTTTTCCTCCTGTTGCTTTGGATGGACTCTGCTCATTTCTCAGACCAACCCTCTGTGAGATCCCGTTCCCAGCTACCTGTTCATTATCTTCTCTCCTGCTGTTCTGCCCCCCCCCCATTATCACATTTACACCCTTTCTATACTGACATTGCATTAGGTTACAAATATTCCAGCAAAACTTTCCCTTGATCCAAATTCCCCTCTAGTTGCCATGTGAAATTGTCTGTATAGCTATCTGCTATTTCTTTCTACCCATTCTCTTTTAAACCCTCAACAATCAAGTTTGTTTTTTTAAAATTTATTGGGGTGACAATTGTTAGTGAAATTACATAGATTTCAGGTGTACAATTCTGTATTACATCATCTAGTTTTTATTTCACCAAAATAACACTTGTTGAGGTCACGATGGACCTGCGTGTCACTAGACACAGCGGTCAATTCTGAGGCCTCGTCTTACTTATCAAACACCATTTGACACAGCTGATCACTTCTTTCCCCTTGGAGCACTTCCTTCGTCGGCTCCTGGGATGCATACTCTATTTTTCTGAGTAGCAGTTATCACTATCTGATATATATTTAATTCTTCGTTTATTGTTTATTTTGGCCCACTGAAATGTAAGCTCCTTGAGAGCAAGGGGTTGGCTTTTTCTCAGCACTGCTAAGAAGAGTGGTTCATACTCAATAGGTACTTGGTAAATATCCATTATTTGTTGAATGAGGAATGAATGTGAGCTTAACAACTACTATATACTTAATAAATTTTCCCTCATTCTCAGCTTTCCTGGTCATAAGCTTCCACTTCCACAGCCCTTGTCTTCATCTTTTTTTCTGAACCTTGCGTCTCCTAATTGTATTTTCCCTCCTCCCTACTCCATTCCTATCTTTTTCAGGCTGAACCATCACCATGGTGCTTATGTTTCTGTGGGGCTCTAGTGTTTACAGAGCATTTATTTATATCTGGTATTACAGATGCAGATGGTCGGTGGATCTGAGTTGATGGAATTAGCATATAATGCTGAATTTAGGTGCTTATTGAAAAAAACTTAAAATTATAAAGAATAAGAAATAAATTAAGTCTTCCAGAGCTAAAATTATGGTCTTCTAGGATATTTAGGTTTCTTGTTTTATTACTACCCCACTTTACACTTCACTGTTTCTTCCTACTCGTGATAGAATTCCTCTTGATTTTCTGCAAGGATTTTTAGAAGGAAGGAGAACTCCCCAAGCTCAGACTCTTCTCACTGCAGTTCTGAGTTTATCACTAATTAAGAATAGTCTGTGCCTTTTCGATTTTCATCTCTCTTTTCTCCTGTATTGATTTGGTAATGTGATGCTGGGTTTGTATGAAAATTCTTTTCTATTTTTAAAGAGTCTTTTTTTTTTTAAAGATTTTATTTAAATCTTTAAATAAAGAACAGGACTTTATTGAGGAACAGTGTGTACTTCTGGGACTTTTTCCAAGTCAAGTTGTTGTCCTTTCAGTCTTTGTTGTGGAGGGTGTCATTCAGCTTCAAGTTGTTGTCCTTTCAGTCTTAGCTGTGGAGGGCGCAGCTCAGCTCCATGTCCAGTCGCTGTTGTTAGTTGCAGGGGGCGCAGCCCAGCATCCCTTGTGGGAGTTGAACTGGCAACCTTGTGGTTGAGAGCTCACTGGCCCATGTGGGAATTGAACGGGCAGCTTTCGTCATTAGGAGCACGGAGCTCCACTCGCCTGAGCCACCCAGCTGGCACGAAAATTCATTTTTAACTGATCTTTTGTTTGTGGCTTCTACAGAACCTTGCCTCCTGGAATCCTTCGAATCCTGAATGTCTCCTACTTGTGGTGAAGGAACTTGTCCAACAGTATCACCAGTTTCAGTGCAGCCGTCTCCGTGAGAGCTCCCGTCTCATGTTTGAATACCAGACATTACTGGAAGAGCCACAGTATGGAGAAAACATGGAAATTTATGCTGGAAAAAAAAACAACTGGGTAAGGATTTTGAGAATGGGGGGAAAGCCACTTTATAATAAAATAAAATAATCAGTTCAGATGTCCATTTATAATAAACCTTAGCCATTTCCTTAGATAAACATGGTTCAGGCTGCCTATATACTTTCTCGTGAGAGTTTAAAGGGGCCCTAATGTTTATCTGGTTCATGTGTTTCTCAAAGGTGTCACCTGGGAAGTTCGTAAAAGTTGGTGTCTAACATCCCAGCCCCAGATATTCGGAAGTCGGGGCAGCGTCAGAGCACCTGCACGTATAACAAGCCCCCTTTGCGGTTCTGATGCAAGTGGCTCACAGGCCACGTTTTGAGACACTGACAAGTTTCCCCTTCTTTTCATTGTAGAACTTCTTCAGTCTCCCAGTCAGCTAAGAGAGGTCACTCTGGAGGTAGCTAGGTTATATGGGACATTCAATACTTTCTTTTTGTAGTTTCTTCATGTTGTATGATACTTTTAAAATGCACGTCAGATCACATCACTCCTCGGCCTAGAACTCTCATACATACCTCTCTTTTTCTCTCATGGTAAAAGCCAAAGTCCTTCCAGTGGCATTGAATGCTCTGTGCGACCACCATCCTCCATCCATCAGTACTTCTCTCACTTCATCTCCTACCTTCCTGTGTAAAAACTTCCAGCTCCAGACACACTCGCACCTTTGCTGAACTGCAGACACACTAGGTGTGCTCCCACCCTAGGTTCTTTGTATATAGGTTTTCCTGTTGTCTGGCATATTGCCCCTAAATGGTCACATGCTTGCGACCCTTCCCCCTTCAAATTTTTACTCATATATTGTATTCTCAGCGATGCCCATGTTAACACCCTCAATTTTTTTTAATTAAATTTATTGGGGTGACAATTGTTAGTAAATTTACATAGATTTCAGGTGTACAATTCTGTATTACATCATCTATAAATCCCATTGTGTGTTCACCACCCAGAGTCAGTTCTCCTTCCATCACCATATATTTGATCCCCCTTACCCTCATCACCCTCCCCCCACCCTCCTTACCCTCAGGTAACCACTAAATTATTGTCTGTGTCTATGAGTTTTTCTTTCTCATTTGTCTTGTTCTTTTGTTGTTTTTGGTTTATATACCACGTATCAGTGAAATCATAGGGTTCTCTGCTTTTTCTGTCTGACTTATTTTGCTTAGCATTATACTCTCAAGATCCATCCATGTTGTCACAAATGCTCCTATATCATCTTTCCTTAATGCCGAATAGTATTCTATTGTGTATATACACCACAACTTCTTTATCCATTCATCTATCGAAGGACATTTTGGTTGTTTCCATGTCTTGGCCACCGTAAACAAAGCTGCAATGAACATACCCTCAATTTTTTTTAACAACTTTTTTGAGGTATAATTTACATACCATAAATTCACCTGTTTTAAGGGTACAATGCAGTGTTTTTTAATACATTTGCTGAGTGAGCAACTACCACCACAATCCAGTTTTAGAATGATTTCATCACCCCAATAAGATTCCTCATGCCTTTTACAGTTAATCCTATTCCCACGCCAGCCCCAGGCAACCACTCAACTACTTTCTACTATATAGATTTTCTTTTCTGAACATTTCATATGATGGAATCATGTAATATGTGGTATTTTGTGACTGGCTTCTTTCACTTAGCATAGTATATTTGAGGTTCATCTGTGTTGTGGCATGTATCAGTACTTCATTTCTTTTTGTTGTTGTTGGAATCCTAGAGAAAAAACTGTATGTTTTTACAGTATTTCATTTCATCCATTGGATATATATACCACATTTTGTTTATGTGTTCACCGATTGATGGACATTTGGGTTTCCACTTTTTGACTATTATGAATAATGTTGCTATAAACATTCACGTGCAAGTATTTGTAACACCCCCTTTTAAAACTGTAACTGGCCCACCTCCACCTTTACCTGGCTCTGCGTTTTTTTGCATCTCTTTTTATTTTAAATAAATTTTATTGGGGAATATTGGGGAACAGTGTGTTTCTCCAGGGCCTGTCAGCTCCAAGCCGTTGTCCTTCAATCTAGTTGTGGAGGGTTCAGCTCAGCTCCAATTCCAGTCACCGTTTTTAATCTTTAGTTGCAGGGAGCGCAGCCCATCTTCCCATGTGGGAATCGAACTGGCAACCCTTTTGTTCAGAGCTAGCTCTCTAACCAACTGAGCCATCTAGCCGCCCCTTTTTGCATCTCTTTTTAACATACCGTGTAATTAACATACAGTATTACGGTGTTTCCCCGAAAATAAGACCTAGCCAGACAATCAGCTCTAACGCGTCTTTTGGAGCAAAAATTAATACAAGACCTGGTCTTATATTATGTTAGATAAGACCGGGTCTTATATTATAGTAAAATAAGACCGGGTCTTATGTTAATTTTTGCTGCAAAAGACGCATTAGAGCTGATTGTCCAGCTAGGTCTTATTTTCGGGGAAACATGGTAGTTATATGTTGCTGCATATAAAATAATTATTCCAGAGTTTAGTGGCTTAAAACAACATATATTGTCGTATTTTTGTCAGGAATGTGTGTAGCCTCTTTGCTTCAGGGTCTGTCAGAGGCTGTACTCAGGGTATTATATTAGTCAGGGTTGCAGTCTGCTCAGGACTCCACTGGAGATGGATACATTCTAAGCTCATTCATTTCATGCGGTTGTTGGTACCATTCATTGCCTAGTGGGATGTTGAACTGAGGGTCTCAGTTCAGTGCTGGCTGTTGGCTTGCCTCTTCTAAGGGCCTCTCCATAGGGAAGCTCATAAGATGTCAGCTGGTTTCACCAGAGAGAGCAAGCAGGAAAGAGTGAGAGTGTGTGAGCAAGAGAGAAGTCACAGTTTTCCTAAACTAATCTCAGAAGTGACAACACTTTTGCTATATTCTACTGAAGTCCAGTCCACACACACACACACACACACACACACACACACACACACACACACATATGCACGCATGCACGAGGAATTACATAAGAGGATGAATACCAGGGATTGTTGGAAGCCACTTAGAGGGAGCCTACCAGACTTCCTTATTATGTTTGTTGTTTGTCTGTCTCTCCCCACTGGAATGTAAAATTCCATGAAGGCAGGATCTTTGTTCTGTTCATGATAGATCATAAATACCTAGGACAGTGCCTGCCACATTGTTTACATTCCATGAACATTTGTTGCATGCATGCATGCATGAATGAATGAATACAGAGTCAGTTTAGGTTCCCTTCTCTGTGTTAATGCTTTTAGGTGTCACTTCATTTTCTTTGACTCTGGTTAAAGATGCCTCCTCTTATTCTTCAGCCTTTTCTTAAAAGGACATAGTTTCCAAGGTCTTCTACATGATTGATGTCTTTGCAGCGGTAGGACTACTGTTTATTCTTGTTACAAATTACCTTGTTTATTCATTTCAAGGTTTTTTTTTGTTTGTTTGTTTTTTGTGTTTTTTTTTGTAAATTTATTTTTTTAATTATATTGTTGTAAAAAATCCATAAAATTAAATTTACCATCTTAGCCATTTCTAAGTATGTAGTTTAGTAGCATTAAGTATATTCACATTGTTGTGCAACAGATCTTAGAACTTTTTCATTTTGCAAAACTGAACCTCTATATCCATTGAATACTAATTCCCCTTCCCTACAGTGCTTAGCAGCTACCCTTTTTCTGTTTCTATGATTTTGACTTCTTTACCTCATTTAAGTGGACTCACATAGCATTTGTCTTTTCCTTGTGATACTGTGCTAAGCTTATTAAGCTTAAGCTCATTAAGCTTATTTTGCTTAGCGTAATGTCTTTGAGGTTCATCCATATTGTAGCATGTGACAGGATTTCTTTCATTTTTTAAGGTTGCATAGTATTCTGTATGTGTATATACTACATTTTGTTTGTCCTTCATTGGTCGATGGATTTTTGGGTTGCTTCCATCTCTTGGCTATTATGTAGGAATAAAGCTGCACTGTACATGGGTGTACTAATATCTATCAAGATCCTGCTTTGAATTCTTTACAGTATATCCCCCAAAGTGGAATTGCTGGATCATATTGCTAGTTCTGTTTTTAATTTTTTGAGGAACCTCCATACTGTTTTCCATAATGGCTGCACCATTATATATTTTAACAGAGCATTATATATTTTAACAGAGCAGAGTTTAAGGTTTTAAACTGATTATTTTGAAACTTTAATCTGTTCACTTAGTTTAATCTGTTCACTTAATCTGAACTTAGTTTATCCTCTAGCCCCAGCATTTCCCTTATTAAATAATCAACTTAGCTGTCCTCTTGAAAAAGGGTATTAAGTAAATTTGGCATGACTTCATGTTGGTGAACTTGTGTTGTCTTTAGTTGTGATAGACTCATTTAAAAACAAGAGTCACTGTCAAACTAATTGGTCTTTATTCTTTAGGATTTTTCTTCCCACCCAAATTTGCTCTTTTAATATTAAGGCTAAATTTAAATATGTCCAGTTTTATGGTACCTTTTCTGAATTAAGAATTTTTGAAATTCTGTTCATTGGCTCAAGCGTTGTAGTTCATCTGGGTGTAGAAGTTTAAATTCATTTAAAGCAGCCAGACAGTTTGAATTGATAGTATTTTAAAAACTTTCTATTAATGTTATTGATTCTCCGTGCTTTACTTACAAAACCTACTCCTGCTATAATTACCCCAGTTTATTTTGATTTACCTTTGAGTAATTTGTAAACATTAGGGCAATGGTTATAGATTCAGGGCAAGTAAAGAAACCGATAATCTCATAATAAGGCAAGGTGGACAGTTAGAGGTTTAGCTTACAGCAGACCAGGCCTAGAGAAGGCCTAGTGGGAGTGAGAGCTGAGTAGGGTTTCCGGGCTGTAATTCCGGCCTGTTCTCAGGAATTTTTTTTTGCTTTCCCCTTCCTGAATCCCAAGATAAACTCTTTTCTGTTCTCCATGATGAATCGTTTCCACAAAGTGATGGCTGATACTGTCAACCACCTGGGTTCAAGGAGCCCATTTTCCCGATTTCCCGACCAACTTTTCTTGTGATTCGGGAATGGAAAAGTGAAAAAAATTCAAAACCCTAGAGCTGAGACTATAGAAATAAAAATATAGCATTTGAGTTAGTTACTGGTCAAGGAATGGGAGATAAAGGTGAGTTTTAAGGGATGAAACACATTCAAGCTTGGCGTGCTCACTCAGGAATATGTGAAAGGACAGCCTGGCCGTGGAAACCGTCGAGACCGAGAATCTGGAGGATAAATGCAGGGCCCTGACAGAAAGAAAGGAGCTTGATTTTGAGCCAAGATTTTTTTGCATCAGGGCCTATATTAGTTTCGTATTGTTATTCCAAACTTGCTGGCTTTAAGAACACAAATTTATTATCTTATAGGTCTGGGGGTCAGATGTCCAAAATGGGTCTCCCTGGGCTAAAATCGAGGCTACACTCCTTCTGGAGGTCTAGAGAAGACTTTCAGGATACTGAAGAAACTGTCAGATGTGTTCTCAGAGGTAGTGTCTTTGAGGAATTATGGAGAAGCAGAAATATCCTCGAAGGTTGTAGGAAGTAAAAACATTCTGAAGATCTTTTAAAGAAATTACACTCAGGTCTGTTAGTGGATGATCTGCGCACGTTTAATAAGAATGCAGTAGTCAGTTGGGTAGTCAGGGAACAGTCATGGTAAACTTCTTTGGCCCTTGTAAGGAAGGCGAATATCATTGAATTGGATTATTTCATTTTCAAGACATCATTTGGTCATTCTTCCCCAGTATTTTACTGGCTATATGCTCCTTTCTTAGTTGTTTGAATCTATGGTAGAGCTACACCTAAAATTGGATATTACTTTTGTCAGGCATCAGGTGTCTTGTGGAATGTCACCGGGCTTTTTCTTCTTTGGTCCTGTTATGTTCATTGTTTTATTAGGGTATTGAAAAGCATGCTTTTCATTTTGTTCTGATAACACAGAGCTTGAAAAGATAGTTATTATGAAAAGCTGTAGAGTCAATATTTAAAATTATATTTTTATGTAGTAGAATGCTGTACCAATCCCATAAGATGCAATTTAATAGGGCTAAGCCAGTGTAGGACTTACATAAATTTATGGAAAGTCTACTGTGCTAGAGTTTGGATTAAAAAAGAGCAGTATACCAGTCATAGCGTTTGCTCTTGAAGGTGTTAAAATTGTGTTGAGAAGACCCAACACATATTTGTAAGAAATGAAATAGCAGTGCTGGATAGATTAAATCTCAAATGGCTTATTCAGCCTGTATAAGAATTCAGAAGAAGACCCAATCACCAAGGCACATTTTTGTCAGCATGAAGGGAATCTACAAGTATCTTCAAAAGAACAGCTGACTTGGGTTTTTAAAGCCTTGTCTCCATGCACTAAAAGGAAAAATACAAATCTGGTATTTGAAATGTTCTACAAGAAAACCCTCAGATATTTTTATGACATTTGGGAAATGTACAAAAACTTCCTCTGCCCCCAAGTATTTCCTATTTTATTAATTCCTAATATTTAGTTATTAATATTTTTAGTGAATTGATGGTAACACTAACTTTTTTTTACTATAAAGAACTGTGGAAATAGTGTTGATTAGATCAGGAGGCACATAAGCCAAACAGAATTCTTGCCTGGGAATTTGGGGTTAGTACTGAGTGAAATTGGTCTTGTTATGAGTAACTGGTCTGTACCGTGTGAAGATGGGAGCTTTTCCCCCCTTGTATTAACGAGTCAGAAGAATCAGAAGGTACTAACTGGAGAGAAAGTAAGATGAAGCACAGAAGGAGTAGAGACAAGAGACCAAGAGACGATACAGAGGGTTTTAGAGTCATTCGAACCAAGGCCAGGCTACATTTTTAATCTTAGATTCCTTGAGATACCACATATGCTAATAATAAATTATCTTTATTTGCTCAAGTTAGTTTGAATTGGAATTGCGTATGTTACCTGAAACTAAGACTCCTAACTCAATCACTTCCAAAACATCCTGTAAATATTTCTGTCAGATCATCACACTGTAATATTTGTCTACTCAAAGTAGACTTTAAGCGCTGTGAGGATAGAGACTGTATTTTGTTGGTCTTAAGATCGCCATTACTTAGCCTGGTGCTTGGCACAGTAGGTGCTCAATAAATGTTTGTTGAATGCATGAATGAGTGAATGCATGAATTATGAGCATCTCGTTGTACACGCTTTTAATTTAAAATTTCAAATCCCTTTTAAAAAATGTTTGAGTAGATAATGTATTATTCAAAAATCAAAATCTATTGAAAACTATATAGTGAAAAATCTTCCTCCCATCATTATCATGTGTCTACCCAAATCATACCACCTTCTTTCCTTCTCATGCCCCATGTAAGCACCAGTATAGCTTTTTTTCTAGTGTAGCTCTTCAGAATTTTTTAATGCACATATAAGCAAATACAAATCCATATATATTCCCTTCTTTTTTATGCAAATGGTAACATATATCATATACTGTTTTGCACCTTGCTTTTGATTTTATATAGATCGGAGACTTTTTGCCTATAAGCACATAGAGAACTCCCTCATTCTTTTTAAAAAGACTTGTATATTATTACATTGTACTTGTATAATTGAACTGTGATTTATAATCTGAACTCTCTTGTTGTTTTAAATCTTTTGCTGTTACAAATAATACTGTAATAAATAATCTTGCACATGTCCTTTTGCATGGGTTCAAGCATGTCTGTAAGATAAATAACTATTAGTGCAATTGCTGGGTCAAAGATTTTATGTGTTTATAATATTACCACCAAAGTGCCCTCCATAAAATTTAGTATACAAATTTATTAATCCAGCAGCAATAAATGAGACTGATTGTTTCTCCACAGTATTGTCAACAGCGTATTAACATATTTGTAGATTTCTGTCAGATTCTACTTTGCATAAAGACCAGGTAGCTCCTCTTGTATTAACCCTTCCACAAATAACTATAAGCTCTAGACAAAATATAAAGCCATATGCCTGAATGTGCTGGAGAGTGATCAGAAGCAGGCAGCTGCTGGATGGAGGTTGATACTTAGAAGGGAGAGCAGAGCTTATGGGACAAATTCAAAACATCTAATATACATGAAAGCAGAGTCCTAGAAGGAGAGGAGAGGATAAAAAGATAGGGCAGGAAAATATTTGATGAAATAATATCCAGAGATTCCCAAATATGGTGAAAGGCATTAATTTACAGATTTAAATCTCAACAAACCCCAACCAAGACAAATGTAAAGAAAAACAAACAAAGCACATTATAGTCAAAATACTGAAAACCAGACATAAAGAGAAAATCTTAAGCAGCCACAGAAAAATGATACTTGATATGTAGGTGAACAATTATTTGAGTCGCCACTGATTTTTTCATCAAAATCAATGGAGGTGATCACTCGTGTGGGATATACAACCGGAAGCAACACGTTAATGAATAAAACAAAGAAACAAATAAGAAAACTCATTTTCACAGACAATAGTATGGTGGTTATCAGGGGGTAAGGGAGGTGGGGAGAGGTTGAAGAGGGCAAAGAGGGTTAAATATATGGTGACAGGAGACTAAACTTTGGGTGCTACCTACACAATTCAGTATACAGATGATGTATTATAATATTGTAGACTTGAAACTTACATAATCTTATTTACCAATGTCACCCCAATAAATTTAAAATTAATTAAGTAATTAAAAAACAATGGTAAGAAAACAGTGCAGTGATATCTTTAAAGTGCTGATATATTTCTGCCAATATGTTTGGTGAAAAATTATGTTCAGTTTAGTTTTAATTTGTATTCCTTTTTACGAGTGAGGTTAAGCATTTTTTCATATGTTTAAGAGTCACTTTGTTTTTTGTACATAGCCTTTGCCTGTTTTTCTCTTGGGGTTTTAATCTCTTATTCATTAAGGACATTAGGTCTTTGTGATAGAATTGCAAATACATTTCTCTAAGTTTGTCAGTTGTCTTTAACTTTGCTGATGGTGGTTTGCCACACCCAAATTTTTTTGTGTTCAGGTAGTCAAGTGTATCTATCTTTTCCTTTATCGCTTCTGAATTTGGAGTCATATTAGAAAGACATTCTCTGTTCTAAAACATTCATCAGTGTTTTATTCTTTATGATTTTAGTTTTTACACTGAAATCTTTAATCCACTTAGTCTTTATCTTCCTATATGATGTGAAATATGGATCTAACTTTTGTTTGTTCCTAGATGGCTACCCAGTTGTCTGACACCATCAGTCATACACTCAATGTTTTGGGGCTTATTTCTATGCTTACTTTCTGTGCCCCTGGTCTGTGTGCGTATGAAACACCAGTTCTACTTTGCTCTAATTATTGTGTCTTTATATTATGCTTTACTATCTGGTGTAGCCAGCCCTCTTCATTACTTTTCTTCTTCTAAGTTCTCCTGGCTGGTATTGTTTATTTTTTCACATGGTCTTTGACTTGGCTTTTCAAAGGGTCCCTCAAAGAAATGAACCCCCAAGCCTAGACAGGTCAGCTCTTCATGAAATACTCTCTCAGCACACCCTGCCCTTTCTTTGATAGTATTTTTCATAGGTTATAACTTATAGGAGTATTATATTAGTACTATCTGATTTACTAGAGTATAAGCTTCAGGAGGGCAGGGATTGTGTCTCTTTTACTCATTATACTCGCAGTATAAGGCCTGGTACATTTTAGGCTCTTAATTCATAGGAATGAATGGATGCATTGGTCTTGAGCCTTAGATTGAGCTCTGATTCTTTATTATTCTCTCATTAATGTTTAGCTTCTGGTGTACAATGCCATTATCAGGCATCTTGATTGTTCTAAGCTTCAATTTTCTCATTTCTAAAATAGGTATAAATGAATTAGATCTACTGAATAGAGTTTTGGGGAAAATTAAATATTATATCTTAGAAAACCTTTTTGTAAAGTATGAGATGTTCTAATTGGACTAATTTTGGTTTTCTTTTTCACATGTAGTACATAATTATGCATTTGCCAAGGAACAATGTCCAGACTTAAGCTATTGGTTGTCAGCGTCCTTTTGGAGAATTGCCCTTACCAGGCTGTCACCCAGCTAAAGTTACAGCCATTCTTGAGTATTTCTTAGATTTAGCAATCTAAAAGCAGTAAATTTCAGATGACAGCTTGTTTGTTGACAGGGAACAGTGTCTAAGAAAGAAAGTAAATTTCCCTTTATAGAGCAACCTGGGGTTGGAATCCATTCTGCATAAGATGCCTACCTGTTACCTCCAAAAGGAGGAGAAATCTATGACATAGCTGCTATTACCAGAAGAAATGCTTAGACCTAATAAAAAAGTGCTTTATGATTGCCAGCTTTAAAGCCTACTATACATTCTGTGGTTTGCTACTGAGAGACTGAAGAAAACTTAGCACTTGTTTCTAATAGCGTTGGAAACTAAGACTCAAGAATTCAATTTTCAATTCTGCCCCTGATTTTCCTTGTGACCTGTAAACTAAACTTCCTCTGTGAAAATGAGTAAATGGTGATTTAAAACATATCTTAATGTAAAATATGAGCCAAAACTTAGTCTTGTTGGTTTAAGTTACTTGCCAATGTACTATAACTTGAAAAATGGAAGGACGCACACATTTATCCCTAATGCTGGGGAAATTGCCATTAAGGCAGTTGGTGGAATGGCTGACATTTTAACAGTCATAGGTCAGATAATTTTTTATGTCTTTCCAAGAGAAGATTTGACCAAGGATTGACAAAAAAATCAAATTATTCTGTTCACTTGGCTGCATCTAAATGTCTCATTTTCAGCTTACAGAAGAGATTGCTATGGAAGCAATCTTTGACGTTACAACAGAGTGACCATAAATTGTCTGAATAACTGTTGGATCTTCAAATATGAAAACACAGGAAAAAAATCATTGTCTGCGGTAGAATTCGGAAACGATTTTTCACTTGTGTCTTGCTTCTCATATCATGTGTAGAGCTCAGATTTTACATTAAGATATATTTTAAATCACCATTTACTCAGTTTCACAGAGGAAGATTAGCTTACAGGTCACAAGGCAAATCAGGGGAAGAATTGTAAACTGAATTCTTGAGTCTTAGTTGCTAACATTGCCAGCGCTATTAGAAACAAGTGCTACCGTGTTTCCCCGAAAATAAGACCGGGTCTTATATTAATTTTTGCTTCAAAAGACACATTATGGCTTAGGTTCAGGGGCTGTCACCCTGAAAAATCATGCTAGGGCTTATTTTCTGGGTAGGTCTGATTTTCGGGGAAACATGGTAAGTTTTCTTTAATCTCTCAGTAGGAACATACAAAATCTATAGTAAGCTTAAAAGTTGGAGATCATAAAACACTTTTATGGTTTCTATTAGACTGGCTTCTTTTCACGGGCTTAAGTTTCATTTATTATGAATTTAGTTGTATAAATCAGTCTGTTGCCAATAAACATAAATTTATACTCGTTCTAGGATCAACATTTTGAGAAGGGATAAAGGGAGCATTTTTAAAAGAATGTTGGTCTAAAATAGCTGGGAGAATAAAAATGTATTATACAAACTAAAAAAGGGCAAAAGAACTAAAATACAGTGCATGGACTAAAATAACTAGCAGTTCCAATGAGTCCAAGTGCTAAACATGCAATTATCTTTCTGATTACCTTTTATGTACAAGAGTTCTTTTAATTTTTTGAATCTCATATTTCACTTCTTTTGTTGTTTCAAAAAAATATACATAAGAGCCATATATTCAAAAATATATGTAGGAGTCTAAGAAACTAAATTTTGAGATTGCCATTTTAACTTACAGATTAACATTTTAGACTAGTTGGTAGAAATGGCTATTTATTGATTGGTAGGTGGTTTGCCTCTGGAAATTGAAAATGAAGAAGGAATGAATGAGTTTGAATATATATTGTCTGTCCAACCAATTTTTTCTAATTCGTGGGTACTTTTTAAAAACCTGTCTCAACATGTCCAGAAATGACTTACCAAATGTCCACATAGATGTAGCAGCCATTGTAGTGTTCACTAATTTTATGAATGATTGTGGCACATCTTTCCTGTAGGGGTTTAGCAGAAATTGCTCACACTATAGAGAACAGTTTCTGGATGACTCAGAGCAGTATCAGTGATTTTCTTGCTCCAGTAATACTGGATATCCAGGAATACTCCTACATTACCCCTGTTTATACTTGCTGTTCTCTTTGCCTGGGGTGTTTTCCCCCACATTCCCCATGGTTTACCACCTCACCTCTTTCACACCTTAGCTCAGTTGTTACTAATTCCCCACCATTTGAGTTTGGAGCAGAGAAGGATCATCACGTGACTAATGTGTCCCATCACCATGGGAATAACCTGCAGGTGAACAGGGCTGAAGCTGTCAGCGTGATCATAATTATCGGGCTAGAGATAATAGTGGCTCAGATCAGGTGCTTGTGGTTGTGGAGGTGGTGAGAAGTGGTTGGACTTAGCATATAAATTGAAGGTGGCAGCAGGTTTTGCTGCCATTTTGAATGTGGATTGTGAGAGAAAGATAGGAGTCAAGGATGATTCTGAGGTTTTTTTGGCCTGAGAGGCAGAAAGAATGAAATTGGCATTTATTGAAATGGATAACTATCAAAGGAAGAGCGAGTTGGGTTTTAGTTACGGTAGTTGGGTAAATGAAACTTGAGTTAGTAGGAGGTCTGGGATAGAGATATGACATTTGGGAATCATTACCCTATAAATGGCATTTAAAGTCATGAGCCTAAATGAGATCACCTGGGGAGTGCAGATAAAGGAAAAAGGTCTTGGGGTTAAGCCCTTGGTATATTCCAGTGTTCAGAGATTGGGGAGCTCAGAGGGAGGGCCAGTGAAGTAGAGAAGAAGTCAAGAGAGAGTGGGGTCCTGGAAACCAAGTGAAGAATGTTCCAGGAAAAGAGGGAGCAGGTCTCTCAAAGTGCTGCTGATAGAATAAGGAATAGGTGAGGACTGAGGAATGACATGGGATTTGGCAATGGGGAGGTCCTTGATGAGCTGTTTTGGTGTTCTGGTGGGGAAGAAAGGCTGCCTGAGGAGCGTTCAAGAGAATAATAAAAGAGGAAATGTAGACCTTGAATATAGACTAATTCTTTATGAGAGATTATTTTGTAAAGTAGAATAAGAAATGAGATGGACCTGAAGAGGGATATGAAGTCAAGAAAGACTTTTTAAAATGATGTGTGCATGCTGATGGAAGTGAATGGATAAAGAGGAAAAACTTATTACATAGGAGAAAGAGAGTGGGGACAGTTGGTGGAAACATGTATTCTTTGGTGAGTGTTCCTTCCTCTGTAGCACTGTACACAGCACTAAAGGAAGACTTTTCTGTTCCTTCCATACCCACTTCCAAACTCCCACTGGGCTAGGTGCCCCTCTTAAGCGCCCATTTAACTCTGTACTTTGTATATTGCCCTATACTTACTGCTTTTAATGACCTCTTAGACTTAACAACAGACTCTTAGGTCCAAAGAATCATACTTAACACGGTATGTTAGTGTTAGAGTCCTTGGAGCTTAACATAACACCAAAACCACACCTTTTTAGTAATCTTAGATGGCAACAGAAGGTAAGAATTTTATTAGGATCTTTCAAAGACCTTCTCCCACCCACCATGGTGAGCTGTCTGTAGGTCCTTAAGTGGTACTTAACTACCCTCTCTGGTGCTGGGTGTTGAGTCACCTGCATGTATTGGCGTTTCATACTCAGTGCAGCCTCTCAGCTCTGAGGACTAGTTCTGTTTCTCGCCGCTGGCATTCCTGGTGGCTGCTGTGACTCCGTCTGGCTTGCCTCAGCTTTGATTCTGTTCATTCAGCTCTCTCATTTCTGCCTTTTCTGTCACAGAGTTAGGCTTGTGATGAAGAAGTGTTGTGTCCTTTGCCAGAGGTTGATAGAAGTTAAAAGATGTTGTAAGCAGGAAAACAAACAGTGAACAACTACGCAGATGGTAGTTATCATTGTTATCTTTTGAGCTCAAGGTTTATATTTCTGTTTGCATTTTCAAGGTTTTAGGTCAGAGTTTTGAAATTAGGGCCAGGACCTTGAAGCCAGTTAGTTGCTAGGGTGTTTGTAGACAGGAACGGTGTCACATATTGTGGAATCATCTGTAGAAATATGCCTGTGTGCTTAAGTGTGTTCACCCAGCCATCATTAAAAAAAATTGTAAATGCTTACTATGTTTACAGATATGTTTTGGGGAGTTTGAGATACTTATATTTTTTTTAAGGGGGAAAGGTAGTAGAGATATGGGGAGCTCTTTACGAGTCACAGTATGAAAAGGATAGAGATCCACTCTTTAGAGTACATAGTTCTAGACTATTCTTGGAGTCATTGCTTCAAACATTATATCATAGTGAAACCCAGTATGTCAGAATCCCAAGCTGAGCTGCAGGCTTGCAATGAGAGAGGCTGGAAGACCCAGAACCCCAACAGCTCAGCACCCACCTTTGTTGTCTTTACAGAGTTTCCTTGGGACCCCTCGGTTCTGCATAGCCCAGTTGGAAAACCCTTCCTCTAGACTGGCATAGTTTAAAACAATGTGATTCCTTAAGCCTTTCCCATCATAAAAATTGAGAAAGAAACTTTTTTCTTTTACATGAATTTTCTCTTTTAAAAAATAGAAGGTATTATTTGTAGTTTAGTTAAACGTTTTAAATCGCCAAACTTCTGTCCATCTTTCCTATGAAGATTGGATCATAGAAAGAAGTACCAAAAAACATTAGTTGATGATAATGATGTTAACAGATTGTCAGGAAATTAAACCTCTTTAGGGTACCCACTGATGTACTGCTTTATATGGGGAGAAGTTTAACCTTTATATGCACTTCTAGACAACAGTATAAAGGCTGGTGATACATGTCATGAGCCTGTGGGTTATAAATATTAGTGAAGTGGTCTGAATGCTTTAGAAAATACAAATGAATTGAAAGGGCAGGTATATCTCTAGTGTTTGGATTTTTAGAAAATCATAGAGTCAGGTATTCTTTTTAGACTTTTAAAAGACAAAAAAAGTGATACTCATAACTTTATTGCACATTTAAAATGCGGATTTAAAAAATTCTAATTTTGCTTTTTAGTAACTAATAATTTAATACTTCCTTTTGATCCTCCCCTACTTTTCCAGCCTTCTTTTCTTTCTTCATGTTGCTTTCCCAAATTGAAGATGTCAGTATTTTGAACAGGTTGAACTAGTGGCCTTGGCCATAATTGTCACTTCACAATCTGTTTTTGATTTTAATCTTATTATTATACCTTTCTTTCTACAGACTGGTGAATTTTCAGCTCGTTTTCTTTTGAAGTTGCCGGTGGATTTCAGTAATATTCCCACATACCTTCTCAAGGTAAAAATATATAATTATCAATAGGAGAATATAAATGAGCGTTTTAAGTAATTATTTAACCCTGAATATTTGTCTGACTGGTTTGCCAGCATTTTGTTCTGATGATGAATTCTATTAAAATATTAATTGCGTGAAGATCCACTGAGTTCCTTTGTTACCTAAAAGCTAAAATAGTAGCCCTAAAAGTTATTTTGAAATGAAATTTTCTTATAAGATAAAATTAGTGTAAATAAATTAAACTTTGGAAAACAGTACCTTTAGTTAGTAATTTTATTGGGATGAAAGGCTCTCATAGAAATTGTCTAATAACACATTTTGTCTTTCAGTCAGATTGCATATTAACTATGCTGTGCCAAAGAACATTTTCTTTATGTTAGCAGTTGATCTCAGGCACCTTCAAAATTGGGCTGTCCTGGAGAGACCCAGAATTGGGTTAGACCAGTGTACATGGCATTCTTTAAAATGTGATGCAGGCAAGATATGGCTTGAGGAGCAGCTGCTTTGGGCAGGGTCTGCAAATGCTTTGCAGAGAAGAGGTGGAATGCAAGTGAGTAGGCCGTGGTTAGTGTGAAAGAAACTAAATGGACCAGGAAGCAAGTTCTGATCAGGAAGCCTGAAGACAAAAGCCTGGGTTCATCATAGATGAGGATTTGGGTTGTGACTGCCCTCAGCTCCATATTCCAGTCTGTGGTTATATAGCGTTAGTCTAAGGTAAGAACAGTTTCAGCTTTCCTAATTTGATGTTGTTCAAAGAATTAATGGTATTTATAACAGTCTAGAGAGAAGACAAAATGCTTGCACAAGTTTTCCTGCATATTGTAGTAGTCAGTGAATAATATTAGATATTAATCTTGATAATGATTGGAAGGTGGAATATGAACTATAGACTATAGAAAAGATTAGGGAACACTTTTTTAAATACATTCCACTCCGGGGGGGAATTATTTCCCCCCCCAGATTTTTGTGCCTCATTAACCTTTCATTTTTAGTTTCTAGTTGACTCGTTTTCCACTCTGTATCCAAGGGTTGTGAAGTTCAAGTGAAAATGGAAGTCAGCAATTTATATTAGTTTCTCTTTACGCCTTTATAGAAAATATACATATTAGAACTGTGATTACCAAGCATAATTAATTTGGTTCAGCATTTACTGTGCTGTTAGAATAGCAAGGTGTTTCTTTTGAAACTCTTAGATCACAGACTCTTTGACCTTTATGTATTCCAGTTAAAACTCTATTTCAGCTCATTGTAAACCAGATTCAATAATATATGAGACAAAAAAAATAAATGAGAGTGCATTATTTATATAATCACTTTACTCCATAGTTTACAGTTTTACAGTATCTCTGTTTTGATTTGTTGGGACTTATCAATTTGATTGGTTGTCCTGTTTCTTTGAACTTGATGTTGCCTCTGCTCATATTCTTGAGGGTCGAAGGAAAAAATTGCTCTTGGATCATAATATACTTAGTTATTTTTCTCTTCAAAATCAAATTTTCTTTTTTTCTAGTCTAAAAATTCTATCTTTTTATTATGTCCTTACTTTCCTTGCCAGTCAAATAGCAGAAAGATGGAACGTATTTGGCAAAATTGGAAAGCCCCCTCCCCACCCCGGAAAGTACTATGAAATTATTTTTCTCCTATAGACGATATACCTACCTTGCTATACTAATATCTTTCTAGATGTTTAGTTCATGCCAAGAGAGTAAAACAACAAAGACAAAAAAAGAGAAACTCCTGTATAACACAAAACAATAGCAAAACAAAACAAAACAAAAAAAACCTACGTGCATACCAGAAGTAATCCAGAATAACTGTTTAGGGTTTTAAGATCTAAATTCCTGAAGTTGTTAAATTATAACCTTGGAACATTTGGCTATACTCGTAAAACAAGGTTTACATTAGAACTGCTTTACATGTTAATTACATTTAGATGCTTCTAATGTAATCACCAGGCTTATCACTGATAGTCTAAGTCCCAAAATAAACACCCCTAATTCCTAGGATTAGGATACTCTTCACCAGCATTAATGTAGTTTTACCTCACTATCCCAAAGAAATGAAAGATAAAGTACAACTTCTAGTATAATTTCTAAATATTGAGATACCATGGAGTTTGACTATATACCTTACTGATTTGCTGCAGTGAAATTTCATTACTATGATGAAGGCATCGTCAATTCATAAGTTTATATGTCCGAATGTACCTATTTTGTCTACTAATAGAATTTTTTAATGTTAAAATGAAAAAGCCATTAAATCAGTGATCATGATTTTGCTTAATATTATACTCTAAGCACATATGCTTCTTACATGGGATAGAGTGAATTTATTCTGAAATCGAGTCCTGACTTCAGCATCTGAATTTTATTCTTGGCTGAGGTAAGTCAAAGGGTTAGATCAATCATTTACATAAAAACTCAGTCAGTAAAAAAATGCTTATGTATTTGTTAGGATCCTTTATTTTGGACAGTAGAAATCCGGCACAAACTAGTATAAATTAGATGAGAGTTGTAGTACCAATCTTGTGCTTCCGTAGTCCGCATAGCAGGAAGCAGATCCCATGCTGGATAGTCTGTAGATAGGCATAGACCAATTTTCTCATGCCTGCCCCATTTGGGCCCACGTACGTGCCCCTGAACTTCTCAGCTGGTTTGCTTTGTGGGGAGAAATAGTGGTCCACAGAATAAGGGGGGAGTAATTACTGAAATGATAAAAGTGTAAGTATTCTCTACCGTTACTAAACCAAAGATTGTTGTATATTTGTATATTTTCTTATAAGGAAGAGCTGGTCATTAGAAGATGCTGCTCTTAATTTTCTTTAGGATGTGGTGAAAATTGGCGTATGTATATTCCTGTACTTCTCCACCCCCTTCTGCTACCTCCCCCCACTCCGGTTCAAGCTGTTATTTCTCAGTCTAGTTGTGTAGGACACAGCTCCCTGGCGCATGCTGGTATTATGAGCCTTGTGCTCCCCCCGGCTGAGGCAGTTGGTGCCAGTCGTTGGTTGGCCGCTCACGATGGCTGCCGGCCACTCATGGTGGCACATGGTAGCTCGTGACAGCACTCAGCAGCCCAGCTCCAGGGAGAGCCGTTGTTCACAATCTTAGCTGTAGAGGCGCCGCTCACTGGCCCATGTGGGAATCAAACCAGTGACCTCAGCATTAGGAACACAGTGCTCCAACCACCTGAGCCACTGGGCTGGCCTCACTTGTACTTATTCTTCTTGTAAGAGTTATTAAGCCTAAGAATATGATGCTAATAAAGCATTTTTTTTTCCTGGAAAACTATACTCGTGAAATAACTAAGGAAAAGTTTTAATTGTCTAGTAAAATTTTTATTATCTGAAAAAGAAGTACTCAGAAACTAAGAATGTAGTGTTTCAGGAGGGGAGAAGCTTACTTGTAAATATGATACGTGTTCGAATTAGCCTCGTAAAATAATGAACCAGTTTTATTCAGAATATGGTGAAGCTTAAGTCCTATAGTTAGGATTATGCAGAAGTATAGTAGCGTTATTCAGAAATATCTGGGAAATTGCTGGATCTTACTAAACTAGAAAGCTAAGTAGTAATGTTTCCTGTAGATAATGGATGTGAGAAAACATAACCTTTAAAACAAAACAATCAATGTCACCTTTTTTGTTTGGTAAGACCATAACTGTTCCTATAGTTGTCTTAGTCAGTTTGGGCAGCTATAACAAAAACACCATAGACTGGGTGGCTTTAACAACCGATATTTATTTCTCACATTTCTGGAAGCTGGGAAGTCCAAGGTCAAGTCACCAGTAGATCCATTGTCTGGTAAGGGCCTGCTTCTTGGCTTGTAGACAGCCATCTTCTCTCTGTATTCTCACATGGCCGAGAGAGAGGTCTTCTGTCTGGTGTCACTTCTTGTAAGGACACTAATCCTACTCATGAGGGCTCCACTCACCTGCCCTGATTACCTTCCCAAAGCCCCTCCTCTAAATGCCATCACTTTGGGGATTAAGCCTCAACATATGAATTCGGTGGGTACACTAAACATTTAGTCCACAGCAGTAGTCTAAATACTTGCTGGGGTGTCTCTAGACTAGGTACCATGGAGCCCTAGCCCCCCAGGCGCAAGACCGCACCAATTTACTATGACTGAAGTACTTGGACTTCTAGCTCCCACAGTGTTCTTCTTTGTATCATGTCACAACACACGTGAGTCCATTCTTCCTGATGGATTGTTGCTGCAGTTTAGTCCCACTATGGTGTCTGACTCGTGACATTCTATACAAGTGAGTTGAGGATGCAAAGCTAAAATAGGCCATCTGTGTCAGGAGACACAGCTCTCATTTTCCTCATCCTTCCCTGGAAGCCGCTGGGGCTGTACTGATCAGTTAGGGCACACTCAGTGCAGGGAATGGGCCACGGCTCACTGCTCAAACAGAGACAGAAAGCAGGAACGCACGGCAGCTTATCAGGACAGGTGCAGGGGCCTAGAACAGGCAGCTGTCTTCGGGAGATCCTCATCCACATTGGAGTCATACGTGGTCTAAGAAGGTTATGAACATGGAGGAAAGCTCCCAAGGGTCCTTGTGTGCTGATATCCTGGGTAGGAGCTGCCTCCTCAGCCGGACACTGACTAGCAGATTCACCTGAGTAGTCAACCTGCTTTCTAATCCAACTTAGGTTACCAGTGCAGATGCTCACAGACCAGGCAGGCACTGGAAAAGAGTGACTCTGGCTTGATAAGAAATGGTAGGAAATGGTGAGAACGGTAGTGAACTAGCAAGTGTGTGCTTCATCTAAGGCAGCAGATGCTACTCAGTTACAGCGTTGTTTCCATGTGAGACTATGAGCTTAGCATTGCCTGATATGCTCATGTTATTAAAAGGAGCCCAGAATCTCAGGTGTGTTATATATATATATATATATATACATATATATATATATATATATATCTCAGGTGTTCATATATATATATATATATATATGAAAAATACCTGCTTTTTGAACGATGACAATGGATAAATATATTTAAGAAACACTGCAGGCCAAACAATATCTGTGTGTGTTGGCCTTGGCAGTCTGAGACTCAGATAGGCTGCAGAAGGGTGTGCTAAAGAGCATCTCAGGTGGATAAGGTACAACTCCTCATAGCATCGGGCGGTCCATTGATTGCTGGAATATGACAGCAGTAAATGAATTGACACTGCATTTCACCTTCAGATGTAGACACTGATTCTGAGCTAGGGAACCATTTTGGATTAGTCAGGGCTCTCCAGAGAAACAAAACCAGTAAGACATGTATATATATGTATATATATATGAGGAGATTTATTATAAGAATTGGTTCACTTGGTTTAGGAGGCTGAGAAGTCCCACAATGTGCCACCTGCAAACTAGAGAACCAGGAGAGCCGGTGGTATATTCAGTCCAAGTCCGAAAGTCTGAGAACTAGGGGAGGTGAGGGGTGCTGGTGTAAGTCATGGAGTCTGAAGGCTTCACGAAGTCTGAACACCAGAAGTTCTGATGTTCAAGGGCAGGAGAAATGGTGTGTGTGTGTGTGTGAGAGAGAGAGAGAGAGAGAGAGAGAGAGAGAGAGAGAGAGAGAGAGAGAGAGAGAGAGAGAGAAGAGAGAGAGAGAGAGAGAGAGAGAGAGAGAGAGAGAGAGAGAGAATATGAATTCACCCTTTCTGAGCCTTTTTGTTCCATTTGAGCCCTCCGGGAGTAGATGATACTTACCCCCATTGGCGAGGGTACATGTTTTTTACTCAGTCTACTGATTTAAATGCTAATCTCTTCAAGAAACTCCCTCATAAACACACCCAGAAATAATGTTTTACCAGCTGTCTGGGCATCGCTTAGCCTTGTCGAGTTGACACATAAGATTAACCATCACACATTCTGTTGCTAACGGTGCTAAAGTTGTGACGGGAGCCACTAACTGAACGATAATTAATGTACAGTTTAATAGAGAGAGCAGTTTAGGCCTAGATTTTCAGGTACTCTAGGGCATAGAAAGTATATTTTAAAATTATCTTCTGAGCGGTGTGTTCTTGTGATTTTCATTGTGATATGTGGTACACCTGGATTCTGATAGATCCTTATTGGATATTTTCCACCTTGATTGCCGTCATATTAAGTAGCTTGGTTCCCTGAGATTATTTTAGGAACCTATGGAACGAAGGTAAATTTGGGGCAGTTGCATCTGTGCTGCATAGTCTTGGCTAGGGCAACTTGTAAAAGTGGGCAGCATTTCAAGGGCCTCAGGGGCTCCCTTTAACTCTGGATGATCCCACTTAACTTTAAGTCAGTGGTTCTCATCCTGGGCTGCACTGATACCCTGGCCCTACCTCACGTCAATGGAATAGGGATCTTTGGAGGTAAGGCCCAAATATCCTTATCTTTAAAGGGTAGAAGTGAGAGAAGGGAAATATTTTGTACTGAATAAATATGTTTGTAGGAACTGAACTAGGGTGCTTTATATACACTGTCTTATTTAATATTCTCAATAACTACGCAAGATAATTTTTCCCTTTCACTTTGTGTGTGTGTGTGTGTGTGTGTGTGTGTGTGTGTTTCTTTTTCTTTTTAAATAGGTAAGGACTCTGGAGGTCCAGATAACAAGTTTGTGAGACTGGAATTTGGATGAGAGTTCCCTGGCTCCAAAGCCAGTGGTCTTTCCGACACACCACACTGCAGGAAGACATACTCTGTGTTACTAGATTATTTTAACTTCAGTAGTTAAAATGGGAAGCTAAGACTCCTTATCTCGGTCTCTACCTCTGAGGTAGAGAGAATAAATGAGTTTGAAGAAAGACCCTAAATTGAGAGCCAACATAAATCTGCTTGGAGTGGTATTAAGTGGTACAAAGGAGGATCTTAGTATGACGCAATGGATGACAGAAGGAGAACCTTGCACTGGGGTAGCACCTGTACCTCCTGCCCAGTGTCCCAAGCTGCTTACAATGACAGCAGCAGAGTACCCAGAATGGGCTGGGCTTGGTGCTTGGGTGCAGTACTATGAGGAACCGGGAAGTATTGATTTCTGACTTAAAGTGATACTGGAATCTGTAGAGGATTAGGCAAGTAAAAAAAGAAATAAAAGGATAATCAGTGTCCCCAAATACCTTATAATACAGTTGATAAAATATAGTTAACAAACATTAATTTAAAAACAGTTAAGCACTTATGTATGCTGCATATACAGTAGGCCTTTAAAAATGTGAAGATTTGTTATGGATTGGAATGGTTAGAGACCAAGACATTGTGACCAAGTTTAGGTATAAACTAGACTTCTGAAGTGGCCTAGCTTTTAAAGACCGGGAAAAGAAGAGGGTGAAGGTTGGATAATCAAGTCATTAATGGTGGGGCTCTGTGGGTGTACTGGAATTAGGGAGCAGGTAATAATCTAGGCTGGAAGAGAGATTTCTTGCAAGGGAATAATGAGCGATAAAGCTGGAAAGAAGACTTGGAAAGATCTTGAATGCTTGGACAATGATTTCAGACTTCATTAAGCAGGTAGTCATAATCTCTTTATACCTGGATTAGCTTTCTATTTCATTTCCTTGGCCTCATTCTCTCTCAGGCCCAATCTCTGCAATATTGCTTCCAGAGTAGTATACTTTAATCTCTTTTTGAAAGAAATAATGGTTCCTCTTGAAACAAATAACTGCTTCCAAAGCTTATCTGTCCATGCAATTCTGTTTTACACTGTTTCCTGGCCTGTGCAATTAATCTGAAACAGGCAGCTCTTCTCACTGTCCTGCTGTGAGAATTCCCAATGCCTTCACTTTGCTCCTGTTCTCCCTTCCATCTTGGAAGCTCCGACTCCTTGATCATTTTCTAGAGAATTTACTTAATTGACATAAGAATGAAGTCCAAAGAAGTTCAAGTTACTTGCCTAAGACCGTAAATGTTTATTTGGAGCTGTTGACAGAATACCTACTCTTGATTATTGGCAGCTGGGACTGGAGAGGAGCTAGGGGATCATGGTGGAGAAGAAGGGGATCAAGAAACCAAAGTGAGCCTTTTGAGGAAGGAAGTGTAACATATGAGGTGTGATCAAACAATATGGTAAATGTTTAAATTAAAAAAAATTGATTATAGTAAAAGACACATTGCTGTTAATCCCCCTCAAAATACTTCCCCTCACTTCGAGCACACATTCCATCATTCTTGCCACTTTCTGAAGCAGTTCTGGAAGTCCTCTTTCACGAGTGTCTTTTGTTGCTCTGTTGTGGCTGCTTCGATAACCTGAATCTTTTTCACTTTGGGGAAGAGCCAGAAGTCGCACGGTGCCAGATACAATGAATAAGGTGGATGAGGACACATGGTAATATTTTTATTTGACAGAAATTGCCATATACCAGAAGCAATGTGTGACACGGAGTGTTGTTATGATGGAGGGTGATTTACGGTACACTTGAAAACACACCGTCTCTCAACTGTAGCTCACACCCAGATGACTGCACTGAACAAGTTGAAACGTGTCACACACTGTTACTAAGGTTCGACACACCGCTTCCTGTATTGAAGATCTCTGCCTTTTCATTAAATGGCACTTGGCAGCAGCATTCCCCGTATTTTGTGATCACAATGGAAAGGCTCTGTGTCACACATCGCTTCTGGATGGCAATTTCTGTCAAATAAAAATATTACCATGTGTCCTCATCCACTTTATTCACCAGATCTGGCACCATGCGACTTCTGGCTCTTCCCCAAAGTCAAAATAACCATTAAAGGTAAATGTTTTGAATCAATTCAGAACATTGAGGTAACCACGACAGCACAACTAAAGACACTCACGAAAGGACTTCCAGAACTGCTTCAGAGAGTGGCCGGAATGATAGGATAAGTGTGTTCAAAGTGAGGAGGAGTATCTTGAGGGGTATCAAAGGGCAATGTGTCTTTTACTGTAATACGTTTTTTTTTAACTTAAACATTTGTTATGTTTTCTGAACACATACAACTATGGGAAAATGAAGGCCTGAACTTGGAGGATCCAGTGGAAGAGAATTATACAGGCAGAAGGTCTACAGGAGCCCAAAGGTTGTATAATGAAGGGAATGCTCAAATGCTGTTGAATAAATAAGAATAGACCCAAGAAAAGACATTTGATTTGGCTAAGGCCATAGAGATGTTGAGACTAGAGAGAACACATCAGTATAATGGCCAGCATAGAGACCAGATTATTTGTTTTAATGAAGATATGAAGGAATATGAAATATACTCAGTGGGTATTTGACAAAATGAGTTGTGGAAATGGGATGGAATCTTGAAAAATTAAAATGATCAAGTGAAATTGTTAAGGAACAACTGAAATGATGGCATGCTGGACAAAATAATCATAGAGGAGGCTTTTCAAGAAATAGTTTTAACTTGTGATATACTTGAATATGATAATCTTACTGATGTTCTTTTTTTGAAAAGTTTAAAGGAAATGTTGGGGAAAACCCATTTCAAGTGGGGCTATCATTCTTTCATATAGTTAAGGAGAATAGGTAATGGCATGAGTTACAAGTGCATATGACAGTCACATTTTGTGACTTGTCATCAAAGATTGAGTTTTAGTAAAGTTGTAGTTTTGAAAATCTCATTCTTCTCACCTTCCCTTAGAAACGGAAGGATTTTGCATTCTGTGCACCCAGAAGAAGAGAATTAGGCTAATTAATCTCCCCAGGCTTTTTTTTTTTTTTGGTTGATGAATTCTTGCATCGTCCTTTATTATTTGGAACTGTTTGAAAGCCCATTTAGTTTTACATATTTGCTAGGAAGGAAACTGATACTTTCCCCCAAGTATTCTCTTTATTTAAAATCCAAAATCCAGCAAACTTTTAAGGATGATATGTATTGATTATAGTTGTTTCTCAGCAAGCATAAGATAGTAAATGTTAAAAAGCTGCCTGATCCTGCTAAATGAATATAAATTCAAAAGCTGACCTCACAAAGATTTTTTTCTAAACCACAGATTAAATAATGCCTCAGAATTTGAGACCTTTAGTTGAGGGAATTTTTTGGATCCAGTTAAGTCACACTTAATAAGCAGCTTTTAGAAATAAAGACTGCTTTAACTCACTCTTATGAAATCTGATTTTAAAGCAAAACAGTTGTCTGTTGCTTGAAAGACCATAAAAAATTCACAGAGAATCCTCATCTTATTTTAAAGGAAATAATTTCTGTCTAATCAAATAGGAGTGTACATACTTTTATAAAAATAGGAATGTGTACCTGGAAGAAAGTGCCATAAAAGTAGGGTACTGTTTATCCCTACGATAAGTCTGATTTATTGTTGCTCAATTTGAGTCAAAATTTGCTTTTGAGACTTAATCACAAAGTAATTATTGAAATACCTGAAAACTTCCTCTGCAGGGAACTTCCCTTTATTCCTTCATGAAGTAGGGGACCCATGACTGCTTTCAGTTCACTGTCCTTGTCCTGTCTCCCTTCTTTAGAGAAGTAGGGCTTGGAGAAAAACACACTCCAGATCAGAGGCCCCGGTGTCTTCCCTAAAGTGCAAGATAATAAAAGTTTAGGTTTGCAGGCATATGGTCTCTATCACAACTGCTCAGTTCTGCTGTCAAAGCATGCTACAGACAGTATGCAAATGAACGAGTGTGGCTGGGTTCCAGTATAACTGTATTTTCAAAAATAGTCATTGGGCTGGATTTGGCCTGTGGGCAGTTGTTTGCTGGTCACTTTTCTAGATTATGGAGGGGGTACTATTTCTTCACAAAGGCATCTGGGGCATCATAGAAAGATAAGTAAAGGAATTTGTTTCAGTGAGTGTGAGTGGGTTTTAATACCATGTTCTCTGAGTTGATATTTTGCTAGGGTGAAGTCTCCTTCCCTCTTTTCCTCCCTCCTTTTTCCCTTTCGTTCTCTGTTTTGTTCCTACCTTTATTCCATCTTCTCTCTCATTTGTAAATAATCTGTTGTAACATAAAGTTTACTAAATTCTCTTCTAAGTCTTAGTTTCTCTAACTGTTAAAATGTGGTCAGGTTACATTATACACCACACTGGATTACTGAAAATGTTAATGAGATAATGAATATGATGGTATGTAATCCACTTCTGAGCTAGGAGTAGATGCAGAATAGAAATAGTTTTGATTTTATTTAGTCATTTAATTTATATTTCAAAGTACTGAATTTATTGTGGACTGAGAAGGAAGTATTTCATTGAAAACAAGAAAGAGTTATATTGGCCGGCCCGGTGGCTCAGGCGGTTAGAGCTCCATGCTCCTAACTCCAAAGGTTGCTGGTTCGATTCCCACATGGGCCAGTGGGCTCTCAACCACAAGGTTGCCAGTTCAATTCCTTGACTGCCTCCAAGGGATGGTGGGCAGCGCCCCCTGCAACTAAGATTGAACACGGCACCTTGAGCTGAGCTGCCGTTGAGCTCCTGGATGGCTCAGTTCGTTGGAGCGCGTCCTCTCAACCACAAGGTTGCTGGTTCGACTCCCACAAGGGATAGTGGGCTGTGCGCCCCCTGCAACTAGCAACGGCAGCTGGGCCTGGAGCTGAGCTGCGCCCTCCACAACTAAGACTGAAAGGACAACAACTTGAAGCTGAACGGCACCGTCCACAACTAAGATTGAAAGGACAACTTGACTTGGAAAAAAGTCTTGGAAGTACACACTGTTCCCCAATAAAAATCTTTTTTTTAAAAAAGAAAGAGTTATATTTACTGCTGCTCTTTTCCTCTCTCCTGATTTTCCTTATCCAGAATTCAAAACTAAAGTTTTCACTTGCCCCAAATTTCCAGATATAATTTATGGTAGTTCTGACAATAGTATATATTCCTACTGAAAACGAACAGTCACAGGTAGCTTCTGTGAACTTTCTCCTTTTGCTTTTCTTTTCTTGTTTTATATTTTGTGGTGTGCTTATGTTTCTTGCTTTCTGAATTACAATTTTAGGATATAGCAGTATCTCAAATGATTATCGTTTGAACTGTTGCTACTGTATGCCCATATAGGGCTAGTCTTTCAAGTACAGTCTGTTCTGCTATGGAGCATGCTTTAGTAACATGAGTTAGTTCATACATGAATGGAAAATACTGGAAGCATGTCAATATAATACAAAAGTTGCCATGGTTTGTAGTTGATTTTTCGTAGCACATTAATATTTTGACTACTAAATAACAGCAGCTAAATGCAAAGTACACTAATACAGGTGGACATAGCAGGTGTTGGAAATGTATTGTAATTGCACGGTATGTCCGTTCAGTCTCTACCTTTCCAATAGGCTCAGTTTTGCCATACTCTGTATTTAAGTATTTATTGCGTGGTTTCCTCTGTCATTGTCAAAAGGAAACTAACACAAGACAATGAGCCAGAGCTAGCTAGCCCTCTCTGTTATATTGTCCAAATCCTGCTTCTTCACTGTAACTTCTGATGATGATGTCCCTCTCCTCTTTCCCATAACTCAGTAATTTCAATCTTTCCTCAAACTTAAAGCCCCTTGCATTAAATTACCTTTACCTTTTTAAAAAGTCCTATATTGACTGTGGTAATTCTTTATTTATTAGGAATATTATGTGCCATTTTAAGTACATTAATGTTTTTACTGAATTATTTTGGTTTTTGTTAATGTAGTAGTTACAGAGTTGTGCAGGTATGTAAGTAAGGTATGGTCTGGCCTTACCATATTTTTCTCATGAGCCTCTTAGTCTTAATGTGTAATTTACTAGAATGCAATTTTTTAAATTCCTTTTTAAAAAAGGAATGCACATATCATAGCAGAAACACTTATATTTTAAAACAACCAGAAATTCTCTTCTTTTATAGACAAGGCATCCTTAGTCCTTTATACTTTCAATAAACGTCATAAGTTTTTAAATCCTTTTCTATTTTCATACTTCTCTTCAGGAAATGTTCCAGATTGTCAGCATCTCTCCTAAACTGTGGTGCCCAGAAATAAGCACAGAACTTCCGATAGGCTTGATCAGGTCAGCGTGCTTTAGCACTCTGAACTTCACCGTTAATTAGTAGTTACTGAGCTTGTGAAAGACATCAAACCTCCTTGTCTTACCTATCCTGTTTTATGCAATTGGCTTTCAAGGTGAAGTGTAGACTAATCTCTTTATATAGTCTTTTTGAATTGGCCTTGTTTTTTTCAGCCTACGTGTGGGGGAGGTATTGCCACCTAGGATCCAGAAAGGGAAGTATGGGTTGGAATCAAGTAGTACACAGAGTATAACAGGAATTAATGGGATGTGATCATTATAGGTGACCAATTTTATCTGGAGCCACTTTTCTTTATGGCAACATTTTCTCTCTGCGTATGATAAAGGTACCACCTTAAACCTAACAGGTAATATCAGTTTATTTCTCATCTGTTATCATTAACCATTTTTATCAATCAGACCCACATCTCAAAAGTAAAATGTGGTTAGGGGCATAAGATGACTACATAACAATAATAGTGCAAGTCATAGTAATTTAAGTCGAAGTACAGAGTTCTTTAGTGGACTGAGAGACTACTTCTAGTTGGGAAAAATCTATAAAGGAGGTGACATTTGGGATGGGCTCTGAAGGACTGTTAGTATTGATAGAATCTAGAGAGTATGAATGAGCATGATTTTAGGTGGCAAAATAGCACATTTGGAGAACAGTAGAATAGCCCAGTTTGGCTAAATCGTAAATGGGCACGAGTAGTGGGAGATAAGAAAGAAAAGACATTTTAAAGATACAATGATATAGGTAGAGCCTTAAATACCCAACTGAGGAGTGTAATGTTTGTTTTGAGTGATTGTTTTGAGTACTACTGTGATTGAAATTGTATTTGAGGGTGGGGGGTGGGAGATGAGGGTAAGGGGGATCAAATATATGGTGATGGAAGGAGAACTGACTCTGGGTGTGAACACACAATGGGATTTATAGATGATGTAATACAGAATTGTACACCTGAAATCTATGTAAATTTACTAACAATTGTCACCCCAATAAATTTAAAAAGAAAAGAAATTATATTTGAGACATCTGCCAGAAAACAATATATGAAATGGTTGGGGAGGGAAAGGACGGAAATGAGGCTGATAGTCAGGTTCTAGGGATGTGAAACTAACAGGAAGGCTCCAGGCTCCATGTTTCAGACGTGCTGAAGTCTTCACACAGGTAGCTGTGGTGCTTGCTCACCTAGCACAATGATCAACCTGGGAAAATGAGGGCGAGGGAAGGGTGTATCTGAACCTTTTAGTCACTGGTACCCAAGGTGTCTATATCTGTTGCAGTTCATGATAAATACAGAATTGAGAGTCTTTAGAAACATTTGAAATAGATAATCACGTCTGTTGACTGCAGTTATAAAAATATCGGATTTGCATTATGATATTTGAGGCTTTTTTCTTTTTCCAATAACTCATTTTTAATGTATTTTATGAACCCATCAATCTGTGAAGAATTAGGAAAAACAAAACAAACAATAACTGTTCCTTCACTGTAGGTGGTTGAGAAGCACTGCTGTAACCTACACTTGGCCTCCGTGGCCCCTGGCTGCCATTGCTTCACCTATCCTGGGACACAACAGTCTTTTAAGTATCCTGGGGGTTTTTCAGTTTTGTTCTTTTTGCTGAGCTGGGTTTTGTATTCACTGTTACCCAATGTTCCCCTCCCCCTTTTTTCTTTATCAATGTATCCTCAGGATTCTGAGTAGAGAAGGAAACTGTAGCCCTTGATTAAGGGAGGGCATTTAATATAGAATTGAAAAAGAGGGAATTTTTCTTTCATAAAATATTTTAAAACAAATTTTAACAGCACATTTTGACCTCAACAATACCCTCTTTCTTCCATTTTTCTGAAGATCCATTTCCTTTCTTGAATCCATTGAGTGCAGCTTTGTTTTTACACATGACCATATTGTTGGAATGGGTGACAGCCAGAAACAAGGTTGGTGCTAGTTTTTGATCCAGGATGGGTTATACAAGGTTTGACTCTCTTGATGATTTAAGTTTTTCAAGCTTTTTGCTAACTTTAAAAAGTAGTCTTTAATACCCCGAATGTCTAGTCAATATGTGGTTACTTCATAAAAATATTCTTTAGCAGAAAATCTTGGAATATTAATGGTGATGGTATTCTTAGTCTCTAGGCCATAAATCAGCACTTCACAAAGTGTGGTGCTGGGACTCCTGGTGTCCCCAAGACCCATTCATAGGGTCCACAAAGTAAAAACTATTCTCAAAATAAAATTAAGAATTCATTTACTTCATGAATGGACAGCGGAGTTTTCTAGCTGTTATATGGTGTGTTAGCATGTTGTCATTACTCTGATGGCCCCTGGTGTGTTTGCTTTTGTGTTCTTGTATTTTTAAAAATTCTAAGTTTTCACCAAAGCATATTCAAGAAGAAATAGGTAACTTGAATCGTCCTGTGTCTTTTATAGTTCGTAGTTAAATACCTTCCAATGAAGAAAACTCCAGGCACAGATGACTTCACTGGCAAGTTTGTCAGTCATTTAAGGAAGAAATAACACATAAATTCTACACACATTGTTTTGGAAAATTGAAAAGGAGGGACTACTTTCTATAACTCTGTGAGAACAAGCATTACCTGATAAGAAAACCAGACAAAGATATTACAAGAAAACTATAGATGAATCTTTTTCATGAATATAGGTGTAAAATTCAAAACAAAATTTTAACAAATTCAATATAATAATATATAAAAAAGATGATAGATCACGACCAAGTGGGGTTTATCCCAAGCCTGCAAGGTAGGCTGAATATTTAAAAATCAATAATATGATTCACCCTATTAACAAATTAATAAAGACCATCTTAATAAACACAGAAAAAATATTTGACAAAACTGAATATCCATTCTTGATAAAAACAATCAGCAAACTGGGAATAGAAAGGGACTTCCTCAACTTGATAAAGTACATCTATGAAAATCCTATAGCTAATATCATGCTTAATGGTGAAAGGCCAAATGCTTTCTCCCTAAGGTTAAGAGCAAGGCAGAGATATTTACTCTTACCAATTCTGTTCAGTACTGAAAGTTTTAGCCTGTACAATAAGGCAAGAAAAAGGAATAAAAGACACTCATAGTAGAAAGGAAGAAGCAAAACTATCTTTATTCATAAATAATAAGATTATTTTTGTAGAAAAGCCTAAGGAATCTACAAAAAAGCTTCTAGAAGTAATAGGTGAATTTTGTCATGTTGCAGGATACAAGATCAATATATAAAATCACTTGTATTTCTATATACTAACTACAAATATTCTGAAATAGAAATTTAAAAAAATATAATTTATAATAGCATCAAAAATATGAAGTATTTAGGGATTTTTCTTATCAAAAAAGATATGAAAGACCTGTATGCTAAAAAGTACAAAACATTGCTGAGGGAAACTAAAGAAAACTAAACTAATAGATATACCCTATTTATAAGTCAGAAGACTCAGTATAAACATGATATCAGTTCTTCCAAATGGATATATAGATCTCACTCAATCCTAGCAGGTCAGAGCTCAGCCAGCATTTTGGTAGAGATTGACAATCTGATTCTAAAATTTATTTTGAAATATCAAGGACCCAGAATACCAAAAACAAGTTTGAAAAAGAACAAAATTAGAGGACTTCCACTCCCTGATTTCAAGACTTCCTTTAAAGCTATAGTAATGAAGACTGTGATAATGGTATAGATCAACAGAGGAGAATAGAGTATCCAGAAATAGACCACACATACATTGACAACTGATTTGAGAAAGTAATCTTTTCAACAAATGGTGCCAGAACAATCGGATATCTATATGCAAAAAAAAAGTGGGGGGACTTTGTTCCATATCTTTGAACCATACAAAATTTAACTCATAATGGATCATCAACTTAAATATAAACCTAAAACTACAAAATATCTAGAAGAAAACATGATAAAGCTTAGATAAAGATAGAGATTTAGAAAGAGTGCTGTGGTGGGATTTTTGGTTTTAGTTCTTCAAGTTGGAGAAACTGTCTTGGCTTTAGCTCCTAAGACCAACTATCCTTTGGAGTCTTTGAGCCTCTCTTATCGTTTTCTAGTAAATAATCTTTTTGCTTAAGTGAATATGACTTAGGTTTCTGTCAGTTATAATCAGGAAAATCTTGACTCATGTGGGAAGGCATTATTATCTCCATTTTTTTTCTTTTTAGATGAGGAAACTTAAGCTGAGAGAATTTAAATGGATTACTCATGGTTATCTGAACTGTATATGGCAGGGCACAGGTTTGTCTCACTCAAAAGCCCATGCTCTCTTTCCACCACAAAAAAGTTGCCATGGAAGCTAGTAGAACAGGCTTTTTTCTCTGCATAAAGGGATGGAACTTTATTCTTAACATATTTAGTGCCCAACATAGTTCTTTCTAGCCTCTTATGTAATGGAATTAGGACAATAGTTCTTTTTTTGACAGAAACTTTTTGGTGGGAACACATAGTAGTGCTGTTAACACATACCGCCTCCACCCCTTTCTAAAAAGTGACTTCAGCAAAGTCCCTTGGCAGTAAGTGGAACCTGCTTCAGTTCTGTGTATCCTGTGGTCACACACATGCTGCCTTGGAGACTGGTGTAGTAATCCAACCTGTTTCATTTGAAATATTGTAGCCTGTCCAGGAAACTTTATTAGCACCTCTAAACAGTTACGTCATTAGAGAACAAGACTTACGAGCCCTGTTAAGGCTGTGTAAGATCTGTTTTCCACCCTGAATAAAGTTAAGCAAGTTCTCATAATTTTAGAATGATTCAGCCTTTTCTAGGTGCTATAACTGATGTTGCAAAAACTTGGAAATCAACGTGAGTCTATTCTTTTCTGTTTTTCAGAATCATCCTTTTGAATGATTACAATACTCTAATGTTCAGTTGATAATTGATCCATTTTACCAAAATGTTATAAACCCGTATGTTGAGAATTAATATGAACAAGGCTGAGGTTTTATGCTAGGACACCCAAACAATCCATAATCGCAGTAAAAAATTTGTACTTGATGGCACATGGCTAAAAGTTCAACTTAATTTATTTACCTCATTAGCGCACTATCAGATGTTTCAGTATTAAAGGATAACATCATTCAAGGCAGTTTAACTTGAGTGGGCAGTGTAACAGAAAGCTACCCCAAAATCAGAATATACAGAGCAAGAGTGCTGCCTCCTTTACAAGTGAGGTCTGAGCCTGCCACCACCATCACATCTCTTACTCAGAAATTCCATCCATGCCTCTTTTATGCCATGTATTAAAGATAAGAAAAAGATAATAGGTTCACATTGAGAGTCTTCCATTCAGGATTCTGTGGTACTGCTTTTGCTTCTCCTCCAGTTACTACAGCTTGGCAGTCAGTTCTTAGTGTCGGTAGAATTCTGCTCCTGAGATCCTGGCCATGACAGGAGTCACCCTTTCCACCTGGTTCTCCTTTCATCTCCTCTGGTTTTGAAGCCTAACTAGTCTGCTTCTTTCCTTTCTTAGATGTAGGATGTAGGAAAGGAAACTATATCTACCCCTTCTCCCCCCACCCATCCAGCCCCCAGTTTGGAGGAGCTTCTGGAATAGTTGGCAAAGTTCAATTTCTTGATGTGGGTGGTTCTTTCAAGGGTGTTTGTCTATTAGTAATTCACTAAGCTATAGATATTTTTGTGTAGGTTTCTGTATTTGTATTTTTCAATAAAAAGTAAAACCATAAAAGTAAAACAATATATTTAATGAGTTTTAAGGATTTATATTTTCTATTTGCTGTGCCTACTCTTGTGTTTTGGTAAGAAACACAAGACTGTGAGATCTATGATATTGTAAGACAGTCTCCTTCGGAGCCATTCTTGGAAAGGGATGCATTCATCCATTCTACAAATATTTGTTGAATTGTTACTGTGAATCCGGCACTGTACTTGATGCTGAGGATGTATATGGTGGAAAACATGATACATGCGATTCACTGTGCTTTTTAGTCATGTCAGTAATACCACACATTAAAAACGCTATTTATTCTTTAGAATGGTGTTTGGGGAATATTGTCATGAAGATTTATGTTTATAGCTGAAGCCATTGACCTTCTTCTTGGTAGACGTTTATCAAAGGTAGTGGTATGGTAGTTATCTACTGCTGCATAATAAATTACTCCAAAATATCATGGCTTAAGACAGTAGATATTCATTATATCCTAGTTTGTCTGGGTGAGGAATTTGGGAGTGATTTAGCTGGGAGATTCCAGCTCACACTTTCTTGTGTGGCTGCCGTCAGGATGTTGGCAGTACTTGCAGTCATCTGAAGGTTCAACTGGGGCTGGAGTATTAATTTCCAAGATGGCTCCCTCACGTGGCTGTTGGCAGGAGGGCTGAATTCCTCATCACATGGGCCTCTCTAGAGGCTGCGTAGGTGTCCTCACAACATGGCACCGACTTCCTCCAGGGCAGGCAATCTGGGAGAGTAAGGAGGCAGCTGCTGTGTCTTTATGCTAGTGTCTGAAGTCGCACACTGTCACTTCCTTTTATTCACTTTATTAGAAATGGGGTAAGTCCAACGTATACTCAAGGGAAGGAGAATTACGCTCTACCTCTCGAAGGTATGAGTATTAAAGAATTAATGGACATAAAACCACCGCAGGTAGTAAGTAGGTAAATAAGTAGAGAGATAGAAAGATAGATAAGTACTTGGATCGAAAAGCTCATGAGCATCAGATTATCCCTGTATCCTTCTCCGTACTTCCATCAACCTTACATTCTACCCATACTGAGAAAGGAGCTGGAATGTTTCTTACTCTTTCTTGGTTTTGTGCCTCCCTCAATCTGGAGTACTCTGATTTCCAGTTTCTACCTGGTGACATCTGACCCATCAGCTGTGGCCTTACACTACTGTCACCACCACGAGGAGTGTAAGTTTGAGCAAAGGCCGTGAGGTAGACACGTTGAATTCTGTTCAAGAAAAAACAAGATTGTTGAGTGTGGGGTGCCAGATTAAAGGGTTTGAACCTCATTTAGTACACACTGAAAGGCATTTAAGGTTTTAAAACAAAGGCAAGCTATAATAAAAGCGGTGCCTTAAGGTTTCCCTGGGGCTGGTACATGGAGGCAGGAGCAGAGGTTAAAGGAGGCTGTAGTTTATTACCTCGTTAGCACACTAGCAGGGACTTTCCTTGGACAGTCCAGCAGTGAAGTGATGCGCTGGTAGCAGTACAAATAGGAGGAGTTTGGGTCTCCTAATTCACCTTCGTATTCCCCTGCATTCTAGCAGTGCCCTGAACAGTCTATCCTCAGGACGAATTTGCTTCTAAACAAAAAAATATATGTATGTGTATATAGTATGTATAAAATGATTTAATGATAATGTAGATGAGTTCTTACATTATTCGCGTGAACTCTACCTTTTCTGCTGATTTTTTAAAAAAGAAACACAATCCACAATTACAGCAATTAAAAAATCTTAAATCTAAAGCAAACAAAAGGAAATATAATTCTAGAACTCATTCTATTTTTATTCAGTACATATATTTTACTTGGTATGATGAGACTAGACTAATAAAAAAGAGAAACAGACTTCTGATTATGTAATAGCCTGCAATTATTTTTATGGCTATTGCATTCCAATCGTCTTATGCAATATTTACAATGTACATGTGTAGCAAGGGCACAGAATACAAGTTCTAACAGTCTTAACTGTAAATCAGAATCAAGTCACGCAATGTAACATTTGTGAACTTGCTTTGCTGATACAGACAACCTTTATTAAAAATACATAAAATACTAAGTTTATAACTCTGTGGTAGATGTGGGGTTTTAAGTTCTAAAATTTAATTATCCCCACTCTATAATTAATTCTTCCAAGACATTTTAATATTGGTTTAATTCAGAAGATGGGGGAAAACTCATATTTTGAATAAAAAAAAGTTTCAAACATGTATGAATGTGATGAGAGCTTCCGTAGATTATGGCTACAAAAGATTATGATTCAGCCTGAAAACATAACCTATGGAAAATCATCAACTGTGCAGAATGAGCTCTTCCAGATGACAGATCTAAGAAAACCTGCCAATAAAAAAGAGAATGCTAGAAGAAAAAAAATCCCGTTGACTTTCAACATATGGCCCCGACACTGACATATTTTATACTTTTTAGTGAACAGCAACCCAAGAAACTGGGTTGATGAAAACCAAAAAAAAAAAAAAAATAGTGTGAATTAAAAAAATTCTGCTCTGATTTTTTTTTTTAACTTTTATTTCAGAGGATGTTTTTAATGGAGTGTGTATGTGTATGAGAGTAACGAAGAGGTACATATTAATTATATTTTCATCTTTCAGGATAATAAGAGACTCCTAGCAAACTGAAAATCAAGACAAATATTCCTGTAAATTTATACATTAGTGAAAAAATTTCCATCATCACTTGCTATTCTCATTATTGGTTCTCTTAGTTACATACTCCCTGCATTTGTTCTCTTCCCCTCTCTTCTCTCCAGGGATCCCTCTTTCTATCCCTTTCTTTAGTTTAACCTTTCAACTACTAAAAAAGAAAGGGGTTACTAGAGATTACCTGGTTTACTTTCTTGGTGTTAGATTTTACAATATGTTTGAATGTTCTGATTGTTATCTCGTGTTCATTTTCACTTTCATTTAGTAAATATTGAATACCTATTATGTGCCAACCACTGTACTAGTAATGATTGTAAACCTATAGTTTACAGGCTGAATCCTGTTTGATGTATTTCCAGGATATACATGTTTGGAATATTCCATGGGTTTGGAATATAAGGGGTCAAAGAGTTATAGCAGGTTAAGTTTATAGGTCAAGTCTACTTCTAATATTTTCTTCCTTGGAATGGAACTGATTCAAATAGGCATTCCTTGTAAAGAACTCAGTTTCTCCTGAATTCTGTCACCATGAGACTTACGGTGGTAATTTAGAGCAGCATTGGCCCATCAGGTAGGTAACTGCACAGCAGTGGATAAATGCAAACGCGTAATAATGTCAGTGTTCCAGCTCTGCTGCTTGCGTAGTTGTGTGCCTTGGTTTCTTCATTTGAAAAAAGATATTACTACCTACTTCTAAGAGTTGTTGTGAAGATTAAATGAATTAATACAGTTAACTGGTTAGTTCAGTGACTACCCCAGAGCACTCTATACATGTTACCTATTATCATTCCTATTACTATGATTGTTATAAAAATTCTTAAAATAACAGGACAAATACTTACTAATACTGTGCTTTACACACAACACATCCAGGCCTAAAGGTTACTTGTGTCAATTGGAGAAACTAAAACTAGTAGGGAGTTTGATGCCCTCACAAGCAGTGGCACATTCTTACTGAGGGATATTGGGCAAGAGTGGTTTTATAGAATGTTAGAAGAAGTGACGTAGAAACAGGGCAGGATTAGCTAAGAAGTTGGGGATTTCCTGGTAAGGCTAGCAGGTCCTATTTTCTAGGGTAAGGTAAGCTAGCTAAAGCTGATGTGGAGGATTGTGATTGATTATGTTAGGGTTCCTTGACAGGTGTTTTCTGTAAGTGCAGGCTGACTTAGGTTTACATTTGGGTCATGGGTTGGGCCACTGGGGTGGCCTCCATTTTGTGGGTCCTGATATACAAATTAACTTTATCACATGGAGTAAATTTAAAAGAGTAGATCTACTTTAAGGCATAATTTCAAATAGCTTCCTTAAACCTAAATATAATCAAATTACTTTATTGCTTTAAGAAAATCTTTTAATTCACACAATGATTTCTAGTCATTTCTGTCTGCCCCGTGGTGCTATGAAAGCTTTCCCCTTTGCTAGCTAACCCGAGAGGTTTTTTTTTTTTTTTTAATCTACGAGAGCTTCTATTCAAATGCCCCATGCATGTCTCTCTCTGTGGAGGAAAGCTATTTTGTCATCTCCCACCTGCAGTAACCATACCTTGGTTCTCTTCAGAAATCCCAGGAAACTGTGTATTGTGATCAGTAAAAAAGAAAATGAAAACATTAGATCACAAAGGAATCATCATTCTGACTGTCCTATCTCCAGTTCCAGGAAAAGCTCACTGATGACTGCAGTCTCTGAAGTACCTTTCTTAAATTGTCAATCTTAAATTGTCAACAACTTGGTTGGCACTGAAAAAGATATTTTAACGAGATTATGCATTCCTCTCTTTATAAGGACATTTAAAACTATCAGAACAAAACAGTGTTTCATGGGTAAAGTTTACTGAACTTGACTCTCAAAGTAGATTATACCCAAGGTTTATGTACTTTAGTTTTTCTAAGTTGTATCTTAAAAAAAGAAAGAAAGACAGTGTTAAATCACGGTTAAGCCCTGGGCAGGAGCTCAAGCTTGTAGTCGGATCACCTGTGTTTGAACTACAACTATAAACCCGCCACTTACTGTCTAACCTTGGCAAATTACTCACATCCCCTAAGTCTCAGGTTCCTTAATTATAAAATGAGAATAGTGACATCTGTTCCAAATGTCACCTTGTTAGAGAATTCTCTCTCGATTCCATGAGCCGTATCCCAAAACTAACCACTTACTCCCTCTAAAAGTAACCGCTACCCCGAGTGTTAGAAAGAAACCCTTGAGACCCTTTCTGGTTTCACCACCCAAGTGTGTATCCCTCAACTATAGTTAAGTCTTATTGTTTTAAATTTGATATGTTTTTTAAGTCTCTTTTCATCTACAGATTTCTCCTTTATTCCTCTTTTTCTTACAATTTTTTGTTGAAGAACCCAAATCATTTACTTATAGAGTTTCCCATAGTTCAAATTTTGCTTTTTGCAGACTCATTGTGCAGTTAAGCATGTTCCTATGTATTTCCTGCAAACTGGCAGCTGAATCGAAAGGCTTTATCAGATCTGGGTTCAGTTCTTTTGGCAAGGCTATCGGTGGTGGTGGTGTGTTCTTTTATCAAGAGGCATATAAATGTTGGGTTGTCAGTCTTTTTGTGATGTTAGCAGCCATTGATGTTTAATGCTTAGCTCCATTCATTCATTGGGGGTTGCAAAATGGTGATACTATAATTAATCATTCTACTTATTAGCTGGAATAATTTTAGAAGAAGATGCTTCCTCTCATCTCCTGTTTGGTTATCTAGTTCATGTAGGGAAGGCAGGGTAAATGTTTGATTCTTTCCTATTATTTGCTCAGTTTGGGGGATAATGAATTGGTCTGTCACCCTTAGAAGTTGACTAATTGTTTATATATTTAAATTCATTTTGAACTCATGACTTTAAATATATTTGATGGATTGAAATTACAATTATCCCATCTTTGGCCAGCAGTAAACTTTTCATGTTGATTCCGAAGTCCCTTTGATATAACCGAAGTAATCTTTGATATCTGGTATGAAAAGATGTTTGAAACTCTTCTTGTATATTTTCTGATCCAGATCTGAGGCCAACCATTTTTCTAAGAAACACTGGTTTCTTTTAATGGGAAATAAATAATTCACTATCACAGTCTAAGCTCTTGGGATGCTCACTGCTGCTGGGTTGAGTATAGTTTCTAGATCTTTTCATGGTACAGAGCTAGGAAATATATATTTAACATGTTTAAGAAACTTTTGTTATGGGAAATTTTGAATGTATACAAAAGTAAAGAGAATAGTATGTTGCTTCATTTGAACCATTACCTAGTTTCAATAATTATAAACACAAGGCTAATCTATTTTAACTCTATCCTCCTCCTTTCCTCTCTCCAAACTGGATTATTTTGAAGCCAATCCCATACGTGACGTAATATTATTTATAAATAGTTTATGTTCACTTTTTGATGCCATTTTGTCTTTCCTTCTCTTCAACCCTGAAATTGAATCGTCTATTACAGATTTGGCTCTGCCACTTAGCAGGTGGGCCTTAAATTCTCTGATCTTCCATCTTCTCATCTCTTGAGTGAGGGCCAATTCTAGATGAGCTACAAGATTTCTTACACTCTTATCGTTTTTTAAAAATAAAAGTCTGTTTATTTTTATTATAAATATATACTTATTGTAAAAAAATGTAAAGCGTATAAATGTATGTAAAATAGAAAGGGAAAGATCCCTGAAATCTTACCCCCTAGAAGTGACCATTATTAATAATATGGTATCTTTTAATTCAGACTCTCTTGGTAGTTTTCTTAATTGGCTTCTTCCAGTTAATCACGTATTATGGATCAACCTCATTCTTAAAGAAAGAAAAGATTGGGGGGAGTATCCCAGTTTTGGTTACCCCCTCTAGTAAGAGAGCTGTGCTGTTGCTTTAATAAAAATCTTTGCTCCACTTAAAAAAAAAAGAAAAGATCGTACAGGATTTAAGATTCCATTATATGAATGTGTCATAATTAAACTAATGTCCTAGTGTTAGGTATTAAGATTGGTTTAGTTATTTTTTTTTCAGGGAAGGGGAAAGGACTTTTAGTGCCGCAGTGAAAATCTCTGAACACACATGCATATTATCTAATTATTAATTTAGGATAAAGTCTTTGAAGTGGTATTGCTGGTTCAAGGAATATACAAGAGATATGTGTATGCATAGAAATATATGTTATATATAATGTTATATTACATATAATATATAAAATCTATATATAATATATAAAATATTGTATATGTATTTTCTTCCAGAAAACTGTATCAATTTATACTTCCTCTAATTTTTATCACTGATGCTCTAAGGCTCGATTACACTTGGAAACAAATTGCTGGGACTATTAGGAGTTGGGGTTGTAGACAACTGGTAAAGCACATTTATCTGTGACAGATTGTCATTCATGATTTTTCAGCCCTAGCCCTACTGACATTTTTGGCCAGATAATTCTTTTTTGTGAGGGGCTGTTCTGTGTATTGTAGGAAGTTTAATAATATCCCTGGTCTCTACCCGCTAGATGTAGAACTCCCTCCTGTCCCCCAGTGTGACCACCACTGGTGTGACCATTTTGGTGTGACCACCAAAAATGTATTTAGGCATTCAAATGTCCCCAGGAGGGCGAAATCTCCCCAATTTGAAAACCACTGAATTTACCCCATTTTTGTTTCTATAATGCAAGTCTGTTTGTTAAATTTAATTCTTAGTCTCTGCATACCAATTTACATACTGATTAAATTCCTGAAAAGTAAAAACATATTTTCTCATATGTATTACAGTCTGGATTCAGTTCCTTTGGTAAAAACTATAGATGTTCTTGCCTTATTCCTTTAACAATAAAGAAAATTTGTGGAAAACATGAATATATTGAAAAGTTGTTTATGAAATATAGTAATCTGCAACATTCAATTTTGGCCACTCTTAACCTAGTAACCTGTTCTTTAAACTCGGTGATGTCCCGCTGTGTTCCGTCCCTGCTTTCTCTGTGTGAAGCTCACTCCAGTGTCAGTTTTCCTCCCTTTGTCATCTTTGGTGAATCTGAGAACCTTCAGTTTTACTCGCGTGGTGATGGCCCTTTGCTGCTGCTTTATCTGGCCATGATTTCACTTTAAGAGTTTAATACCTCCACTTGGAGATTTATCTCACCTAAAAAATTGCATACGTGGTATTTCCATCGGAGTTGGAACTGGTGAAGTTGATAGAGACCGGATCTTAAATGTTGTAGAGAACATACTGCATTTTGTTAGTTTTACGTTTCAAATCTATTTGAAGTAGTATGTAGAGAAATAAGAATCATTCGTGGCTCCAGTTTTGTTTTTCTGACAGGAGCCATGACAACAAAATCCTTCACAGACTCTGGTTTACCTTCTAGGATTTGAGCCCCTCCTTCAACTCAGTTCCTACCTAAGATTAGGATTGCAAACACATTTTCTAATGAATAGCCAATTACAGACTTTGGGAGGTGCTTGAAGTGGGTGAAATGCTGTTTCTCCAATAGGGTGGTATCCCAAATGGTCAAGCCCACTTGACCTTTAGATTCTTCTTTGCTCTCACTTAAAAAAAATTTGTGATAGTCTGCTGTGCTTTGAAGTCTCCCTTTATTTATTTATGTGGAAACTCAAGTTCAGAACTTGTTCAGATTGGCATCTTATAGGGCCATACTGACTTCTTTCTAGTCTATATTCTCATATTCAGACACCACTGATATTTCTATTTCTTCATTCAACAGATACAGAGTGCCTTAATTCTGAGAGAAGGGACTAGGACCAACACTTAGGGAGCGAAATCCAAATTTAGCCCTTTATAGAATTGCGTGTGTGTTTATGAATTAAACAGAATTTTTCCTTCCGTAAGTCGTCCTACGAAACAGTGTGGTTATACTGTTGGTAAATTTTCAGTAGACTCATTTCCTTGTCTATGGACTTTTGCATTTTCTTTTTTCTTTCCTGCCCTCCAGGGGCTAGGGAAGGGTGAGAGAAGGTGTGGAGTACTTATGTGAGGGAATCAGACAAGGAGCAGTGGAAGGTATCCGTTCACCACCCAGAGATTCTCCATTGATTTGGATGAATTTGGATTTTCAAGCTCTTGTTTGAGATACAAATTTTCCTTGGAAATAGTAAAGTTTATATGTTAAGTGTACGTTTAACTAAATAGATATTTGAGAACATGCTTCTGTCAAGATTTTTGGGGAATGGGAGATTTGATAGAGACCAGGAAAAAGGAGGGCAATTCATGAAGGAGTTCCTCAGGACCTGTCACAGATTTTCCCAGGTCGTGGACCCTCGGGATGCATCTGCATTGAGCCCTGAAGATTTTCCACACTACGCAGTGAACAAGCCAGCTGTTGCCTTTGCCTGCTCCCATTTCTAACGCAAAGTGCACTCAGTACAGCTACTACAAGTTCTAACAAGCAAGCCTTTTTCTTGATCACAATGGAAACTTTTTGAATTTAGGAGAGTATGCTGCCACACACAATTGTCTAGATTGGACCACACCTCTGTTTCAAAGCTGAGAGGGCTGCTTTTTTTTTTTTTTTTTTTTTTTTTTTTTAACGCAGATTAACTTGGCTTTCAGACTCCTAACAAGTTACTGATGGAGCCGTACAGTTGTGGGGCCCCACCCCTGTAGTGAACAGTGGTTCCGTAGTACGTAATGGCATTCCCTTCCAGGCAAGAAATATTCGTACTTAGTTAAGAAAGGATGGAAGTAAGGTTAAAAATTTGAAAGCGCATTATACTGTCTTATTACCATTTCAAATTATAGCTACTATAAAGACAAAGACTGTGTGTACATGATACTATCACCTGCATTTGCTTATCTACAAGTCCTCATATTCTAGCTTTTGACAGATATGGAAAATCATTTTAACTAATTGTTCAAATGCAGTATGCAACGTTTGCCACTTGTATTTCGGAAGTTAATACAATAGGCAGCTAACTCAAATTGAGTGTTCTTTAGCATTCCTGTAACAACAGAATTATTCTTTTTACTTCATTTTAATAAGACTTTCTACTTCCATATTGTCTCATGTATTTTTCCTCATTTATTGTATATATTTTATATTTTATAAATTGTATATTGATTATTACATTTAATTGAAAATTTTGGAGGTAGAAAATTTCATCCCTGCTATTGTAGAATTTTAGGTTAAAGTGTTTGTGAGATTAACTCCTGTTTCAGTAATTTAGCATGTGGTTTGAGATCATTTAAATTTTAGATGACCACTTAATATTTCAATAGAGAATTCTATCATCTCAATTTTTTCTTCTTTGTATGAAGGTTTTTCTGTACCATGAGCTCTTCAAAACACACTAAATGCCTTGTTCATCTTTGTATCATCAATATCAAATTTAGGTGATTAGCAGTGTTTATCAACTTGACATATTCTTTCATTACTTGGAAATTGATTATGGGACTACATAACTTAGAAAATCTATCAATGTTCTCTCTCAAATGCTCTGGGCTTTCATTTTAAGAAACTGAGCAGACCTTTGAGCCTTTTGGTTTTGGAGACAACACTCAAATTCCCCAGAGCTTTGACTTGATAACTTACTGACAGTAGAAATAAATATAATTAATGGAGTTGCAGAGACTAGTTAGTTATAAAAATACATAAATATTTGAAACAACCAAACACAACTTTCTGTATTTGAGTATCTTCTTACAGCATATGTAAGTAAAGCTTTTCCTTTTTTAAGGATTTAAACTTTAAGAGAAGACTACTGCTCTTTGTTCCTATATGTTTTATGAATTTAAAATATTTTTATAGGGTATATAAGATGCTATTAATATTGTAGTGACTTTTGGCTTTTATTCCATAGTGTAATTATACTTGATTACAGACTTCAGAAGAGGTAGAGCTGTTTATCGCACAAAAAATTTCACATAAGACTGTAGAACTTAATCCTAAGAATAAAGACTGGTTTTTTTTGAGGTAATTTAAACCTAAATAAATGTTATTTCAGAGAATGATTAAGTTTTTACTAAGGACAACTGTCTTTGGTGTTGAAGAACAAGTATTCTTCAGTATGGTTTGTTGTGAACACCCAGAATGTCTAGCAATACCTTATTTGATCATATTGTTTCAATTCCTTTGCTAACCTCTCTCCCACTCCCTCAACCCCACCCCAAAGAAAATGCTCAGGAAATACGACAAAGGCACCATATCATGTTATCAGACTTCCTCCTTTCTTTAATTCTCTAGAGAGCCAGTATCTTGAGAAGGTAGGACAATGCTAAACGTAGTTTTCATGAAATCCATGATTGTGTCAAGAAAATTAAATCCTAATGAATCAAGGATGACCACTAGATTTCTGGCTTGAATAACTAGGTAGATGGTGGTGGTGTTTGCTTAGATAGGGAGGATAGGGACTGCAGAGGGTACAGTTGGGGTGGGGTGGGAAGGTTGAGACATTGACCCAGAATTCCAGTTTGGACATGTTAGTTTTGGATCTGCTTGTTAGACATCTAAGTGGAGATGTCCAGTGGGTAGGGTATAAGGTGAGAGTTTAGAAGAAACGTTGAGGTGGAAATACAAACTCGGAAGTCTTTGGCATGAAGACATTTCTTATATCCATTGGAATGCCTGAGGTCACCTGGGGAGAAGGTAGAGCCCCAAGACCTGAGGCATATTTAGAGATTCTCTAAAGGAGAAGCAGTCAATAAAGAAGATTGACCAGGGTGGTTGTTCAAATGGTAGAAAAACCAGGAGAGAGAAGCAGTGCAGAAGCCAAGAGAGGAGATGTTCCTGCAGAGAGCATGGTCAACTGTGTCTAGTGCTGCCGAACACTGATTGAGAGGAAAACCATGTTAAAGTATGGTGGCTAGCTTGCTTGTTCTCCACTCATTTATTCTTTCACTAATTATTCATTAAACAAGTGGTTCTCACCTTAGATCTTCAGGTTATTTGTATTTTTACCATGAATCATTTTTCATCTATTTAATGTCAATTTTAACACATAACTTAGCATATACTCTGAAATAAATTAGGGAGTATTGATCTCAACTTCTCTAGCAACTTCTAAGTTTAATATAGAGCAGTTTGCAGAGAGGAAAAACATAGCAATAAAAACCATTTCCCTAAACCCCATCGAGTGTGCCAAAATAGTCTCAAAACAGAAATTTCAGGATGGTTATAATTTGGAGGGGTGAGAGTAGGGTGGTAAGGGGGTAGGGAATACACAGGCTCTTCTGTTACATTTAATGTGTTTCTTTATCTGCATGGTGGGTAGATTGGTATTATATCAGTGTCTAGATGTGTATCAGTGCCATTTAAGAAAAAGAAAAATGGCACTGATACATATCTTTGACTCCAATGTTTCTTCATTTTCTTTTTGTTGTAGTATAATTAAGGCAGGAATTAGAGGTAAAATGAAAGCACTTTGCTGCTTTTATTAGGAAATATAGCTTACTAAAGTTATGTGATTCATTATAGAATTGTAGTATTATTTTATCTAAACTTTATTCTATGTAGTAAATGAGTACATTATTTCATTGTTGATAAAGTATGGCCATTGTATATGCTTTCAAATAAAACTTTGAACTCTAGGTCATTGGTTAGCTATCCTTCCTTCATAATTCTTTTCATGGGAAATTCAGAATTTAATTACATTATTTGGATTTACAGTTCTTTTTAAGGAATATAATTCTCTGTAAATATAAGCACTACTTTTAATATGAATTAAGAGTGGGTGGATTTCATTTTATTGATTGAAACAGTGGTATAGACATTAGAAAGTAAACTGGTTACTCTTTGTTTTCAAATGCACCCTTTTTGAAGAAGGCAGAATTATCCTAATGTTTTATTGATAATGGCATAAACAATAAAAACTATTTTATACTGTTGCAAATTTTAAAAATATTTCATAAACATAACATTTTTTGTTACTTAAAAATCAATCATGAATTTAGGCTCATAGTTAACTTTATGCTGTAGATATATTTCTACAGATTTAGTGTATATTTATTTTGCATAGTAAGTTCTTCAAAAGAAACTATAGAAGCTAATTATTTAAGAAATTCTTCAGCCAATCCTTTTTAAAAATGAATAACTTTCTAAGTTCAAATTTTCAGATTTGATTTTTTGAAGTAGTTATCTTTGGGTACCCTTTATCATATTTGCCCATAACTTATGGTGTGACTGGAGAAGTTAAAAAACCTCTCTTAAATGCAAATGAAAACCACAATGAGATATCACCTCACCCAGTCAGAATGGCTTTCATCAACAAAACAAATAGTAACAAGTGTTGGAGAGGCTGTGGAGAAAAAGGAACTCTCATACACTGTTGGTGGGAATGCAGACTGGTGCAGCCGCTATGGAAGGCAGTGTGGAGGTTCCTCAAGAAATTACGAATAGAATTAACATATGACCCAGCAATCGCTCTCCTGGGTATCTACCCCAAAAATATAAAAGCATTTCTCTATAGAGACACGTGTACGCCAATGTTCATTGCAGCTTTGTTTACGGTGGCCAAGACATGGAAACAACCAAAATGTTCTTCGATAGATGAATGGATAAAGAAGTTGTGGTACATATACACAATGGAATACTATTCGGCGTTAAGGAAAGATGATATAGGAGCATTTGTGACAACATGGATGGATCTCGAGAGAATAATGCTAAGTGAAATAAGTCAGACAGAAAAAGCAGAGAACCCTATGATTTCACTGATATGTGGTATATAAACCAAAAAGAACAAGACAAACAAATGAGAAACAAAAACTCATAGACACAGACAATAATTTAGTGGTTGCCAGAGGGTAAGGGGGTGGGGGGTGGGTGATGAGGGTAAAGGGGATCAAATATATGGTGATGGAAGGAGAACTGACTCTGGGTGGTAAACACACAATGGGATTTATAGACGATGTAATACAGAATTGTACACCTGAAATCTATGTAAATTTACTAACAATTGTCACCCCAATAAAATTAATTAAAAAAAAAAAAAAACCTCTCTTGAGTTTCAGCCTTCTTATTGTTAATTCCAGAATTAGACTAGATAATCTCTGAGGTTCAACCTTAAAATTCTGTGATGCTAATTTAAAAAATAACTGCACCATACAGCATTTCCAAAAAAATAATTAAGGACTGTGTATTCTTAAATGAAAGCAGTGTTAGAGCATTGGCCAAAAAAAAAAAAAAAAAAAAGAAAAGTATATTTCATCCCAGTAACGTAAATTTGTCTATTGAGCAGACTACTTGGATGAGGCAGAAGAATCCATAGACCACCTACTTCAACCTAAGGGGAAAAGAAATCTCCAGAAATAATGGGACAGATGATACTGCTTTAGATGAGCTATCTACCAGCTGATGGCTTTTTTTTTTAATTGTGGTAAAATACACATAACATAAAATTTACCAATTTAACCAATTTAATTTTTAAATAAAAATTACCAATTTTTTTAAGTAAACACTTGTATTTGGTTTAAATACATTCACGTTGTTGTGTTGTGCGAGTATCACCACTATCCATCTTCATAAAACTCTTTTCATCTTGTAAAACCAAAACTCTATATCATTAAACAATAACTTCCAATTCTCCCCTCCCCCAACCCCTGGAAACCACCATTATACTTTGTATGATTTTGACCACTGTAAGTATCTCATATTAGTGGAATCATATAATATTTCTCTGAAATAAGATTATTTCACTTAGCATAATGGCCTCAAGGTTTACCCATGTTGTAGTATATAGTATACCATATTGCAGTATATTGCATAATTTCTGTCTTTTTTGAAGGCTGAATAATATTGTATTGTATGTATGTACCACATTTTGCTTATCCATTCATCTGTCAGTGGACACTGGGTTGCTTCCATGTTTTAGCTATTGTGAATATGCTGCTATGAACACAGGTATACAAATATCTCTTCAAGATCCTGTTTTCGTTTCTTTTGGGTAGATACCCAGAAGTGGAATTGCTGGATCATATGGTAATTCTATTTTTTATTTTTTGAGGAACTGTCATACTGTTTTCCACAGCAGCTTTTACTATTTTGCATTCCCACCAGCAGGGCACAAGGGCTCCAGTTTCTCCACATCCTCTCCAATACTTGCTGATTTGTGTTTTTTTGACAGTAGCCATCCTGATAGGTGTGATGTGGTATCTCATTGTTTTGATTTGCATTTCCCTCATGACCAGTGATGTTGAGCATTTTTTCACGTGCTTATTGGCTATTCATCTGCCTTCTTTGAAGAAATGTCTATTCAAGTCCTTTGCATATTTTTGAAATGAGTTGTTTGTTTTTGTTGTTGAGTTTTAGGAGTTCTCTATATATTCTGCACATTAATCACTTATTACATGTATGATATGTAAATACATTTTCTTTCATTCTGTGAGTTGCCTTTTTACTCAGTTGATATTATCTGTTTTTCCCTTAGTTCCTTCAATTTATTTTTTAATTTTATTAAATTTATTGGGTTGACATTGGTTAGTAAACTTATATAGGTTTCAAGTGTACAATTCTATAATACATCTATAATATATTGCATTGTGTGTTCGTTCACCACCCGGAGTCAGTTCTCCTTCCATCGCCATGTATTGACCCCCTTTACCCTCTTCTACCTCCTCCCCACCTCCTTTTCCCTCAGATAACCACCATATTGTTGTCTGTGTCTATGAGTTTTTGTTTGTTTGTCTTATTTGTTCATTTGTTGCTTTCTGTTTTATATTCCACATATGACTGCAATGATACGGTTCTTGGCTTTTTCTGTCTGACTTATTTCACTTAGCATGATAATCTCAGAATCCATCCATGTTGCCGCAGATGGCGGTATTTCATCTTTTTTGTGGCTGAGTAATATTCCATTGTATATATGTCCACGTCTTCTTTATCCAGTCATCAGTGGAAGAGCACTTCCGTTGTTTCCATGTCCTGGCCACCGTGAGTAATGCAGCAATGAACAGAGGGGTGCGTGTATCTTCACAGATAAATGTTTTCAGGTTTTTTTGGCAGATACCCAGAAGAGGGATTTCTGGATCATAAGGTAATTCTATTCTTAATTTTTTGAGGAGCCTCGATACTGTTTTCCATAGCGGCTGCACCAGTCTGCATTCCCACCAACAGTGTATGAGGGTTCCTTTTTCTCCACAGCCTCTCCAACACTTGTTATTACGTGTCTTTTTGATGACAGTGATTCTAACACGTGAGGTGGTATCCCATTGTGGTTTTGATTTGCATTTCCTTAATAGCTGGTGAAATTGAGCATCTTTTCATATATCTGTTGGCCATTTGTATTTCTTTTTAGGAGAAGCAACACCTCCAATAAGGGGTTAATATCCAAACTATATGAAGAACTCATACACTTCAACAACACAAAAGCAAACAATCCAGTTAAAAAATAGGCCGAGGACCTGAACACACACTTTTCCCAATGAGATACTATCTTTTGATGCACAAAATTTTTAAATTTTCATGAAGTCCAGTTTTTCTATTTTTTCTTTTGTCACCTGTGTCCTTGGTATCAGATCTAAGAAATCATTGTCAAATCTTATATTGTGGAGCTTTTTGTCCTGTGTTTTCTACAAGGAGGTTTATTGTATTAGGTCTTACATTTAGGTCTTTGATTCATTTTGAGTCAGTTTTTATATATGATGTTGGGTAAGGGTTCACTTTCATTCTTTTGCATGTATGTAGATATCCAGTTTCCCCAGCAATTTTGTGGTGATGGTTGTTGAATTAACAGTGAACAAAACAAGTAGTCATGTTATGAGAGACCAATCCTTGCCCTTAAGTTTTCAGCGCTCTATGGAACACATTGTTCAGAGCATGGTCAAAGTAAAAATAAAATTGCTTTTCAAACCATATAAAATTTCCTTGGCATTCTCATTTTAAGTAGCCCTCCACAATCATATTAATGTCACTATATCATTGAACTCTCTATTTGATGAAGTAGTGACCTGATTTAGTAAACATTTGTCAGGATATGTCTTCCCTGGAGATACATTAAGCTTGGAGAATGTAAGACATCTTTTCCTCTTCAAATAGTATTAAGTTAGGAAAGTGTTATGGGGATATTGTGAGTCCAATTGTCTAAGAACATTAAGAACCTTAGTCTGGATCTTTTATAACCATAAAAGGCAATGTGTCATGCTTTCCTGTTTTGCATGGATGAGAAGGGAGTAGAAAACACCAAAAGAATTTTTATTGCATAGAAATATTTCCTTCCTAGCTGTGTGTGGAGCAATAATGAGCCTAAAAAACAATCTTATATAGTGAAGGGAAGGAAGAAGCTTGGGAAATGAGTGCTGCTCCATTCGAGGGCTTGTCAGGAAGCTCCTGATTTCAGCCAGGGTCACTGCTACTTGTCTGCACAGCTCCTGCCCAGAGTGAAGCGCCCTTCTGGGCTTCTCCTCTAAGACACGCAGGACAAGGAGTAGCTTCCTCTCTTCTAGGAGAGGAACTTGTCCAAGTCTGTGGTACAGATAACTGATGCAGACAGGCTAGAGCTGCACTTCCCTAATTGCCAATCTCTGGCTCAGACCGGAGAAGTACCCATTGTGTAGAGAAGATGTTTTCTGTGAGGCAAATTACTCAGAACAGAAATTGTTGCTTTTAGTGTAACCAGTGGTAGCATTACTTCATCTTCACTAAATAGATCGTCTTCACTAAATAAGATTGGTGCGTCCAAGCTATGGACTTGAGAACAGCTTAAAATAGGTATCACACTTCGACACATCTTAAGAGCCCACATTTTCCACCAGCCTAATTTACACTGGGCCCTCCTCACGTTTTTACTGCTATGCTACTCCCACTTCTTTTCCTATCATTGCCCTCTTTTCATCCCTAAAAGAATTTAGGTTGCTGAACAGAAATGACAATGAATCGCTTCTTAGCCTTCTAAAATCAGGTGTAGAAATGACCCTGAAACTCTTTTTAAGCCAAATTAGAAGAGACCCATGGTTTCTTTAGTTTCACCAAACGGGCTTCATTCCTTGGGTGTGGAAATGATGTAGCTACTAGAAAGGCACAGGAATATGTTTTATCAAATGCTCTTCTAAAGACATTTTTACATGCAGTTTATTTTTTAAACAATTCTGTTATGTCTAAGAATTAAGGTAACAATACATAATATGTTTTGTACTTTTTAGTAACGAGTTAATAGTAACCAAGTGGAGTCAGCCTATAGTTGTTTATTTTCTTTGGAGGAGAGGAAACAAATATTGAGACTAAACAATAGTTTTCCTGACGTGACCGTGACATATTGCTGTGGGGGGAAAAAAAACCCAAGCCGTTTACTCTGATATCAGTACTTGGAAAGTGAAGAACAATTGTTCTTCAGCATAATGCATTTTTGAGTTTTAGGTTAAAAGCGTTACATTCCTGGGAAGACACTCCAATGCATTCTCAGTACAATGCAAATAAATATGTGATGCTGGTTCTCTGATGTGGTTGGGAACTGGTTTTGCATAGCTTCAAAGCAGCGTTTGAAAGATAAAAGAATGAAGAGCAGAAAGATGGAAAGAGGGAATACTTCATGCCATCTGAATTCTATTAGTGATTAAGAACAGCAAAAGTTATCAAGTCACCCCTGGGTTCCAGTTCCAGTTTTGTCACTGACTCTGGGGGGGGGGGGGACAAGTTATTTAACTTATTTATGCCATTGGATCCTCTTCTCTAAAATGAGTGTCATACCTTTCTCATAGTTTAGTTGTAAGGAGATGAGATAATGCGTGTACCACATCATATAGTGCCTAGCATATAAATCCTCAGAAAATAAGAATTGAGGTATTTGATAGTTGGTTTTTTTTCTGTTTGTGGTACTTCAGCTCAAAGTCTTGTAGAATATTTTACTAATAGACCCTAAGCTTGATTAATCCAGTCAGCATTACCGTGACTAGAAATGTGCTTTCATCTGGAGACGTATCTCTTCATTCTTAAGTCACTTCTCTTCTCCTTTATGTAGCTTTTGCTCTTGTGCTGAGTGAAAGTTGATTTTTGCCTCCTCTGTGGTTCATTCTTCTCCCATTTCTGGTTCATTGAGAAAGGATAAAAACGTAATCATTTGTCTACCTGCACGCTTCTCTTCACGTGATCATTGCTGACTGTCCACCGTAGGACTCATTCCCACTTTGCGCAATGACCTCAGTACCCGGGTCATGTCTTTGCTCCAGCCTCTGCTGTCCTTCTTACCAGTCCTGGCATGGAGGTGGTGATCCATTCATTATTCTTTAGCCTGCTAGAGTCTTTCCGCCTTGCCTCTCCTTTTTGGTCTGCTTTCTTGTACTTCATCATCACTGCTGTGCTTCTGAGGTCTTAGGACTGTCCTTCCCTGTTTGCAGAGTCCTGAACTGCTGCCTCTTCCATCCAGATCTGTGGAGCTGGGTCTCGAGCCATCCACTGCTAGAGACGGCTGATTCCCTGCCCAGCCTTGTCCCAAAGACCTGCTACTTCAGTGCCACCTGCATGGCCCGCCTAACCACGTGTTTGGTCTACTGTGATACTCGCTGTGTGCTTTCCCCCTTTTTGCAATCTGGTGGTAGAACATTTTAGCAGAAATTTCCAGTACTGATTTGGCCCACTACATATTTGTAATTCTGATTTCATTTTGGGCTTTTCTTAAACGGGCTTGGCAGTTAATTTCTTACCAATTCTTTAGTACATTTTCTTCAATGACTAATAAGTATTTTTCATTCTCCCTGTGCATCCAGTCCTAACTAGCTTTCCCTTCCTCTGGGGAGATGATCTTGCCTCTTACTTTTCTGAGATTATTGATGTTTTTTGCTGTTGTGTATGTACTTTCATTGTCCCTGAGAGATGGATGAATAAAATGTTATACCCTTTTTTGTAAAAGAACAAGTTTTGTAATTATGTCTCTGAAGTCTGATTGAGCCTTTACGTAACCTTTACGTAATCTGACGCTTGCTTTTGTCCCAGCTTTAGAAAGTGACCATCTTTGAAATAGGTATAGATGATGTTTTCTTTACTTGTATGTCTCTTCCGTCGTTTGGTGATCTGTATTTATCGAGTACAGTGCCCTGTGTTAGGCAGGTAATAAGGAAAATTGGGAAGACAGAGAACAAAACACGTAGCCTACCCTTCTTTTCTCTGCACTGATAATGAGGGAGACAAACCTACATACATGAGGTAAAACTTGGTTATTATGCAGTAACCAAATTATGTTCTCACCAAGAATTTGGTTATCTTACAACTGTCCTGCCCTTTCCTGGGTGCAGGGTGGAGTAATGTGCAAAGTGATGAGTGGTGTGGTTGTCTTTTCCTTCTGCCTCTAGGGCTGAGGTAGCTGTTCTCACACACGTGAGTGATAGAGACACAGCAACCACACAGACTTTTCCTACTTGTGCTGAAGACCTGGAGGGGGGTCTGCAGGCAGAAAAATTGTGGGAACCACCAAATCAATTAGGATAATGGGCCTGGAAAGGCCTCCGTAGGGTATGTTAAGAGGGAAAGCAGAGCTGGGCTTGAGAGGGAGTGGTGTCACTTGATGAAGTAGTGTGCTAAGGACTTGTCAGGGAGATGAGTGGCAGTCTTGGCGGGAACAGCCTGAGAGCAGGCCTGACTCCGGTGAGAGATGAGGGTACGTAGGACATTTCCCTGGAGGAAAATGTAAATGAAAACCATTGTAGGAACTTACAGATAGAATTTGGCCATCAATGCCTTTGTGTTGAATGGTACTTGAAAGCAGAACTCGGATGGGATCTATAGCTCAGGCAATTCCTTTCCTCTTTCCTCCTTTCTAGAATTATAGGTCTTGAGGGAGCCAAAGAGTATGCGGAAGGAAAGATTTTTGTCATGCAGTTGTCCTTGGGTGCCTTCATTTTGGGTAATTTCCTGAAGAGATAGTGTTGATGCCTTATACACATGCTATCAGCATTTTAATTTGTTGCTGGAGAGAGTAATCTAGATATTTGATTCACTGGAGGCACGCAGGGAGCCAAATTGTGGACTCGGACAGGACTGGAGCAGTAATTTAGGCTCCACGGTCCCTGGAAACTAGGTCAGAGAAGCCCTTCTTCTTTCTCTTCGTCTGTTAGGAAACCATGATATCAAGAGGAAACCTACCGAATTTTAAGTGTCCCCATTTTATTTATTTATTTATTTATTTATTTATTTATTTATTTATTAGTTTCAGGTGTACAAGACAAGGTAATACTTAGATGTTCATCATTTATATCCCTCACACTGTGAACCCCCCTCCCGGGTGTCCCCATTTTTGACACTTTCCCAGTCCTGTATAATTTATTTTAAAAGATAGAATGTGCATTCAGACACTCCCAGTGTCATTTGACTTAGTGTAGTATTAGAAGCAAATGAAATTAATTTTTTCTTTATTTTTATTTAAAAATATATTCTGAAAAGAAGATTGCTGTTCCAGAATAAAACGTAATAATACTAGAAACAATAAAAAGAAAACACCAATACATTTTCACAAGAAATAACACTTTTCAACCTCTCTACTTAGGAGCATTTCCTAACTTGAAGACTGCTTCTAAATGTCATTTGTAGTCAGACATAGCGTAGGGAATGTTTTAAATGCCAAATTTCAGTTTGGGATGAATAAAGTATTACTTGTATTGGGTGAACAAATACATAAATATAAATTGTTTTAAGGTACATGTTAAGCTTTATTGGTCAAAGAGATAAATATTTTTTCTCTTTTAATGTTTAACTCAAGTAACAGAAAATCTTTTAAGTCCACCAAAACATGAAGTCATAGCAAGGAGTATGGTACATTATAAATGTATTCTTTAGACATGATTTATGCATCTGACTTTTATGGCACTGAATTTCCAAATCTCATAAAGAAGTCATTTTAGAGAAATGTCATGCTGACCTGTGTTGAGGGAGAGGTAAAATTTGCTGGTATGATTAACTTCATACCAACTTGACGTTCAGAGTTACAGATATAGTGGAAAACTTACATATTGCAATGTACTTAATAAATGTTAGATAAATGAACGAGTATTTAACGTATTACTTGAGTTATGTATTAGTGATTCCTCTAAAATTCTAGATTTTTAGCCTCAGTGACAGGAAGTTTGTTTCTTGTGTATCATGGTGTATGGACATCCTTCCTGTGGGGCTGCCCCAAGAGAACCTTAGTGTTTCTAAGATGATGCCTTAAGAGCATCACAGACTACTTTATTTACTTTAAAAATTCATGTCATAGCATCTTTAATATATGGCAGTTTTAATATTTTGGCATCTCCTACACATTGACTTATCAGAGAAGATTATGTCTTTATTTTACTGTAAGTGAAATACTGTTTTCAGAGATGATTTCCTTAAATCCATCTGCACTGAAAAAATGTAATTAATCTGACATTTTGTAAAGGTTTCGTTGAATTATATTCTTGTCTTACGCTATGCAAGGATAAATACATATACATTTTCAACTAAGATTAGCTTTAGGATGTGTTAAGGAAAAAGATAACAGTACATATTTTATGATCAATATATTTTAATTAGTCAATTTTCAAATGAGCTTATCCATCTGTAAATTGTAGATAGGATATGCCCAAGTGCAAAAAAAAAAAAAGGATTTAGAGCTCAGACAAGTAGAAGAAAGAATTTTGAATGTATCTCTATAAAGCTCATATCCAAGAGTAGGCTGGTTTGTGTGTGACCCATGTACTAACACACTGACATAGTCCCCAAGTATAGGGACAGACTTGACTCGGCCTTTAGAAAACAAACACCCTTTTGAGTTCATAGAAGAGTCTTTTTTTTCCCCGAGTTAAATTATTTTCATGTTATTATTTTTTAACCACAGTGAGTTAATTTAGACCCTAAAGTAAATATGCTGCCATCTTGAGGGATCTTACAGTTTTCATTTTTCAGGTGGACAAGGTTATCTATAAATACTTACTTAATGTGTGTGGACACCTGTTTCAGGGTTAAACATTTTTAAAAGTCTAACATAGCAAATAGTTACTTTTGTGGCTGATGGAGGTATTCTTTTGTCTGAAGGAAGGAGAGTGTTGAAATGTTTTTAAGAGCTTTAGTCTTTTTTTTCTAGTTCTCTGATTGTTATTTAACTACTGTAAAACTTCACTTACACAGAAAATAGCAGTAGAAGAACTTTAGGTGTACTTTTCCCCTCTTCAGATTAATAATTTCAAAAAAGTTCTTATGATTCGCACAAAAGTGCTCCTATGAATTTCCAATAAATTATTCTTCCTTGATTCCAACATAGTTTTCCTTGAATTGTTTCTAATGGCTTCATGTCAAGTCAACTTCTAATCACCTACCTTCTATTTTTGTTTCAAAAGTGCAAAATTAATTTTAATATCAATTTAAGCAAATCTTAATTAGCAGGGACGCAACCCTGCTGTTTAAAGAAAAACATCCTCCTCATATAATTCATTATAGTTTATCTACCTGTTAATGTTTTTCTTCTTTAGTAAGGATAAACAGAAGGTGAAAGTTGGACCCTTTCTAGATGAAAGCGTCTGTCTTTCAGTTCTAGGCAGTTGTCATATGTTTTTCCTTTGAAAATGTTTTCCATTCCATTTTCTTTGTTCTTTTTCTCTAGAAGCCCAGTTTTTTGGATATTGGACTTCTGGATTTGATTTTTTTTTTCCTTTTATTTTCTTATGTCTCTGGATCCTCTTTGCTGTTTTGATTCTGCTTTCTGGGAGACTTCCTTTACTTTATTTTCATTTTTTTTCATTGAATTTTAAAATTTTGCTATCATAGTTGTAGGATTGTCTAGGATTTTTATTTTAATTATTCTGTTTTCTCTTGAGTTCCTTCTTTTTTGTATTGGAGGTTTTCCTCAAAAGTCTGGTAGTACTTTTATATTTAAAAGGACACTAAAAGGTCGAATAGAAGCTGTGTGTGTGTTTGAGAGAAGGAGGGAGATAGATACTGTGTGGTTTTTTTGTGTGTCCAGGGAGTGCTTGTTAATTGAGGACTTAACTATGGGAAGATCAGGCAGTGAGCTGTCGTTTTCATTGGGAGAATCTAATGCTAGTAGGTCTTTTCTCCAGAGAATACATTTTCAGTCTCTTGCCTGGGGATGAAGGTGGAATGTTAGATCATGTAAGTCTGGCTGCTGACATTTTAGGAGTGAACTGTTGGTTTCAGCTCTGTGATGTAAAAAGCTGGAAAAACAATCTAAGTTCCTCCTTATCACAAGAAGAAAAGCTGGACAGACAGATTTTCGTGAACCCATCAAAGAACTAACATCAAAGAACAAACAGCCATCTCAGAATCTGGAAAGAGACATGGGCCTTCAATGAGATCCAGGACATGAGCACTTACTTACCTGAGACAGAAGTTGCTGGATGCTTGTAGGAAAATTAAACTAGAATGTTGATGAATTCCTGGAAGCCAAAGCGGTTGCAAACATGAAATTTCTGGGACTGGAAATCATAGGAGAGGTCTCAGTCTTTTGCAAGCTACTACAGACCTTGAATCAATGCCACCCTTTGCAGCCCTGCCTCTGACCTCAACTTCCGTAGAACCTAGTATCTCTGTTTTGCCCTTTGGGTTTTTCTCAACATCTCCATCACAAAATATTGTTAAATGAAAATAGCCTATTACAAAAAAGAATGTACAGTATAAATCTCTAAGTTGTGTGTACACATAATTGTGTATATACATACACACACAAAGAAAAAGTATGACTTACATACATGTAAGTCATAAATTGTGGGTGATGTTTTCCATCTGTTTGTATTTTCTAATTTTTCTATAATGTTACAAATAAAAAAATGTTTAAAAGAGAATTCTCAGAAAACAGAAATATGTACCTGTAATTTTTCACTAGTACTTAAAAGATTTTCATTTTTTGCTTTTTTTTCTTCCAGCTTGTTCTCATCTAGATTTTGGGATAATAGATGACTAGTGTCCTCCTGAAACTTGCCATTTGGGTGTGTAAGGTGGTGACTGCAGTAGTTCTTTATAGCGGGACCCCAGTAATCGCCTTAAAGCTCACTGTTAGGATCCTCTGCAGTTGGGCTTCTGCAATTATCCTGTTCTCCCAGCTGAAGAGACTGTGGTAGGACAGGGTGGTTATTTGATTTCTGGGAATCCTGAGCTGTTGTATGCCAGTGGTGGTCCCCCTTGGCTAGACCTGGGGAGCTTTAGCAATTCCCAGTGCTTAGGTTGTACCCCACACCAATTCAATCAGAACCTCTGGGGAGGGGATCCAGGCATCTATAGTTTTTAAACTCTCCAGGTGGTTTCAGTGTACAGCTACCATTGAGAGCCACTGCTCTAAAGGAAACAGTTAAATGTTTTCATTCCTAAGTAGCCCTCTGGATCTTCAGGGCCAATCTGGAAAAATAATTCCTGTACTCCCTCTAATCTCACTACCACCATGTGGGCCTCTGCAGCAGCCTCGTTGCCTTTGGCTGACAAGCCATGTGTGTGTGTGTGTGTGTGTGTGTGTGTGTGTGTCTGCCCTGATGGCACATCTTAAGCACTATGGGAAAAAGCCACTTCTTTCTTTTGTTTGTCATTGTAACCAAATGTCTAGAAAAGTGCCCTTCCTAGTGGATTATCAGATGTTAATGAATTCAGCTCCTCCCCCCCTCCCTCCCTCTGTCCCTTTCTTCTGTTTCTCCTCCTCCTCCTCCGCCCCTTTCTCTCCCTCCTCCTTCTCCTAAAAAGGGGCAACGACTTAAATGGTCAAAACATCATTCCACATTCCTTGATTTGTAGGAACTCTGTCAACCCCAAGTGTCTGGGATTCCGTGAGGAAAGACCTGCCCTCCTTCCTGTTACATGTGTATTGAATACCTATGGTTTGCACAACGCTATGATGGCTGTGATCAAACCCACATCTCAGATATTGTGCCTAAAAAGATATAAAGCTCAGAGATCCAAACCTATGGAGAAATAACAAATATCTCAATACAGAAGTGAAAAATCACTGTGAACCAGATCCATCTCTCTATTGAACAAGTATGGCTTGGCCATCTTTATCCTCCAATCACTGTTCTAAATGCATGAGGCCCTTAGGTAAACTTAACGAATTCCCTGATATTACTAAGTAACTTTAAAATACAACTTTAGGACCTAATGTTTATTCTTCCTTCACTATCAGACTTTGGGCCAGATCCCAAATGTTACATTTCTACTAAGTATTATAATAGACGAGGAAATCTATAATTATATTTGAAGTTTACAGTAAACAACCTGATGAGAAAAAAATGCATAGTTTTTACTATCCTTATTTTATAAAAGAGGAAACACTTTTAATACACGCTGAGTAATTTGCCCATGCTCATAACTAGTAGTACATAGTTCATCTGGGACTTCAATTTAGGTCCTCTGATTTCAAATCTTATGAGGAAGAAGGCTTACGACTCCAATTGTTTCGTAACGGCAGATTTGGTCTGATTTTGTACTTAGTGCAATAAAGTTAAAAACTGTTAAATTTAGTCACAATAAATTAGTTTCAGTGCCATTAATAATTTGTTTTGAAATTAGTATTTATTGTTAAGGTCTGTGGTGTTTTTTTTTGTTTTTTGTTTTTTCTTGTTTTGTTTTTGATTTGTCTCAGTGTGTGTGTGTTGAATGACTGAGCATAAGTTTACAGAATCGGGGATTTGAAGGTGCCCTCAGAGGAGTTGGCAGAGCCACAGATACAACACAGAGTTTCTCAGTCTCCAGGGTTCACATAATCTTGGAATAATTTTTACCTGTCTTTGTTAACAGGAATTAATACAACTTCTTAACTCTTAATACATGAGTAAAACATAGTAATCAAGAGATGGCCAAATGACAGACTGCTTACATCTGGCACAAAGAATTTAGGTCCTTGAGGAAAGTAAATTACCTCTTGTAGCTTCTAGTCTAGCTGTTGTTTTCATGTCCTTATTGTCTTTCCTGTAGGTATCACACCTGTCAGAATATTTAATTTTGGACTTGAAATAGATAGGGATGCTTCTAGTTCAGGGTCACTCCAAGGGGATTATACTTCTTTAAGATAGAGATACCTTCTGGTTTACACTGGACATATTCTTGTGTAAATTGTATGTATAGACAACCAAAGGGCCCATGGCAGAATAGAGTGATTTTGTTTTCTGGAATTCCCCTACCAAATTAGTCATTTGCTGTTTGTGTAACCTTGAGCAAGATACTCAGCTTCTGAACCTGTTTTCTCACCATGGAAATTAGAATGGTACTTTTTGTCTTCCTATTTCCCTGAGTTTTGGAAGAATCAGTGAGGTACATAAGAATATATTCTTAACTGCCAAGTGCTATATAAATATTGGATATCATTGCTCTTTCATCTATCATGATGATAATATAATTTTCCTCATTCCTGAGCCTTAATATATTATTTTCCCATTGTTATACTACCCTTATAAGTTTATTTTTTAACTTTCAGATTTTATGTAAATATAGGAAAGTCAATTTGCGTTCACAATTAGCTCCAATATCCATCAGAACCTCTTTGTTTTCCAGCCCTAAAACAATTAAAATGGGGCCTTATGTGAATCAGGACCTTGCTTTGATTAAAAAGGATGCGAAAAAAATACTAGCTCCTTTAATAGAGAGTTTTATAACTAAATGGATATGTAATATTTAGGTGTTAACTGGTTCAGGGTTTCACAGTGTTTTCTGTTGAACTTGCCTAAGAAAGTAGGGGTGCCCTTCCTGGTCCCCAGGGTAGGTACCCAGTAAATATTAAATTTCAATAAATTTAGAGGCATTTAAAATATGTAAATGTAGACTGAAAGAATATTGTGTTAGTCACAGAATTCTGTGTTTTAAGATACTCGTGTTGGTCTGACCTAAGGATTCAATTTTAAAAATTATAAACCTAAGCATCCTTACGAATAAAGAATCTCAGGAGTATTTGACTGTATTATTACAAGTTACATGTAGGTTAAGTCATATAATTATAGAATATTAAGAGTAGAAGAGCTTTAGAAATCATGTTGTCTAACCTTAAAATTAATGTAAATAAGTAGGTAATACATTTACATGACAGGTGTACATTAAAAAAATCTTACTCCCATCCCATCTCCATGTATCCCGTTCCCTTTCCAGTGCGCTACAGAAAGTCACTTTTATTAGTCTCTTACATCCTTCCAGGATGTTCTTCATGCAAATACAGACGTGTGTGTATTCTCTCTCTCTGTGTCTCTCTCTCTGTCTCTCTCTCTGTCTCTCTCTCTCTCTCTTCTCCCCCTTATACAGAAGGTAGCTTACTGTATACTCTGCATTTTCTTTCTTTTTTTTCACTTAAAAATGTATTTTGATAATCTTTTCATGCCACAATATAACTCCTGCTAGTAGTTTATTATGTGGATGTATCATAGCTTCCTTAATCGTCTGTAGACACCTGGGTTGTTTCAAGTCTTTGGCTGTTTATTAGGTTGGTGCAAAAGTAATTGTGGTTTTTGCAATTATTTTTAACCTTTTAAACTGCAATTACTTTTGCACCAACTTAATATAATAGTGCTGCAGGTGGATTACTTTGAATGTACATTGTTTCCTGTGTATGCTGGTATAGTTGTAGGACAAATTCCCTGACATAGTATTGCCAGGTCAAAGGATAAATCATTTGTAATTTTGATGGACATTGCCACGTTTCCTCCATAGTTGTCCTCTCATTTTATAGGTGAAGAAGCTAAGCTCTTGGGAGTTAAGCTACCCATTAGGACTGGCAAAGCCAGAATGTACCTCTGGGGGGCCTTTCCAGACCAAATCTGGGTCAGGTGCATTTCCTGCATGCTCCCATAATACCCCCTTTACCTCCCCTAACAAAGCCTTATCACATGGATTGTAATTGTTGGTTTGTGTACCTATCTTCCTGTTTACACATTCATCATTATACACTAACACTTAGCATAGGGCCCGACACAGTGTGTGCTCAGCAAATGCTTATCGAATGAATGAATGATTGGAAACAAGTTAGGTCTTCTGCTTGATGGTCCAGTGATCATTATATTCCATTTCAAATTCTTAACACTCAACTTAAAAAAAAAAAACACAAAAAAACAAACAAAACCCCACATTAGCTATACAAATAAATGCAGGCTATAGGGAGGAGTATTTAGAATTGTTCATGTGAAAGATTTATGGTTTTTAGGATTCATATGAAAAGGATTTGGGAATCAGCTGTCAAAAATATCATGTAATACAAGACTTCATTAATGGAAGTGCTGTTTCCAGAACAAAGGAGGTGGTAGTTCCCAAAGCTGTCTCTGGGGCTTTAAATACTGGAATTCTGGTGGTTGCATCCTAAAAGGCATGTCGATGAAGACAAGGAAGGTGACTAATAATGAGGAATCTGAGTTTCTACCAAGTATGTTTAAAGAACTAGGGCCTTGTAAGTAGGAAAAGAGACAAATTAAGGAAGATGTTCTATTTTTAGATATTTTGGAGGACTTCATCTAGAACAGAGGATTTTTCTCTGTACTTTCAGAGGGGAGACCTGGAATTATAAAGTTAAACTTACAGACTTGCAGATTTTAACTCATGTAACTGAGTCAGAAAGTGAATATACTGGCCTGTGAAATGTCATAAATGGTTTTTGCTTTGGGGTTCTCTTCATGAGGGAGACAAAACATCAAGACTTGTGCAGAGTGGGAACCAGCTTAGCTACCACAGGACTCTACTCTTCCAGAGAGAGACCTGTTTTCCCGGGAAAGACCACTTGGAAGCATGCTAGTGTTGATTTCTATGGAATCCATTCCAAGGGGTAGCAATGTCAGGAAAGCACTCCTGGGGAAATGTGAGCAATTTGGGAAATAGGGCCAAGTCCTGTGAGTGAGGAATTCAGCACCCTCATCAAGTGACCTGAGGTTCAGCATTAGCCTTTCGTCTCAGTAGGTAACTAGCATGAGAACCAGTCATGCTCTTGGCCATGCATGCTGATGGTTGCATAGAGTGAATGCAGTCTGAGGCCCATGTGGATAGTTCAGAGGCTGAATGTATATTGAATACTGGATGCTAATAATAGAGTAGTAATTAAGAAATAATATCACTTATTGAGCACTTAGTAAGTGCTAGGCGATTAATTCTCCCTAATCTAAAGAAGTAGGTGTTAGTGTCCCTTTTTATAGATGAGAAATCTGAGGATCAAGAAACACAAATAACTTATTAGACATTAAGGAGTGGAGTTTGGATTGAAACCCACATTGGATTCAAACTAGAGTCTGTTCTCTTACTCCCTGCACCACTGCGTCTCCCTACATTGTTCACTGATTGGGAAAGCGGCACCTGATGTGCCAGCCAGGCTCCCACAGGTACAGGGCCAGGATGGGTTTGAACCCAAGAGTACTGCTCCCAGCTGGGTGAGCAGGGTAAATGGGACCTACCAGGAAACTGTTTAGGCAAAGCAAAGGTCGAATGGCTGACGTGGCCAAAATGCCTGTGTTTTAAAAATTGCACTGTGCAGGATTTGTGCAAAGCTTGGAAACCTATTGACATATGTTTACACACTCATTTAGAAGCAGGGAAGTTACAACAGTTTTTAGGGATTGTTGATTCAAACAAAAAATTAAGCTATGGTGGAAAAACAAGGGAGAACGAGTGGGGGCGAGGGTGCGGGAAGGTATAGAAAGAACACTAGATAATCTACGCTTTGGAGTGAGCACGGGGTTCAGACAAATAATTCCCAAATTCTTTCACTTCTAGTATCGCTGAACCATCCCCCCAACTGTTTCCATGTGTATGTGGTTTACATAATTGCCCTCTTTAAGTAGTTATTGAACATTCAATTATGTTAATATTTCAGTTTTATCAGTCATTCTCCTCATACCATTAGATATTCAAATTTTCTTATCTTCCTCCCTCCCTTCCTCCCTCCCTCACTTTCTCTCTTATTTCTATTAGCATTACCATGAACATCTTGTATTAATTCCTGGTATTTTCTTTTGTGTTATTTCTTTGGAATAATTCCCCCAAATAGAATTGTTGGATCAAAGGATAAACACAATTTGAAACATATTTCCAGGTTGCATTCAGGAAAGATTAGAACAATTTGTAGTATTCTCAACAATGTGAAAATCATCTCCAGGATTAATTAAGACTGTTTTATGTAGGATGGGTCAGGCCCAGAACCCTGCCTTCAAAACTAAACCAATCCATTGGGTTGGATGGTCAATTTGGAAGGTAATAGTACCAGATAATGGCAAGACATTCAAGCTGGCAGAGAGAGACTGGTTACAATAATTGATATTTCATTTCAGTCCCTAAAAGCATGGGCAGGAGCAAGGTGGGGACATAGTTACAACTAATGTAGGAGATCTGTGATGGCAGCAAAGCACCTAGGGACAGGGAAGTAAAACTCAGACTCATTTACTGGAATGCACAGAAAGTAAGTTCTTGACTAACCAGGCAAGACCCACAAAACATAACTAGAAAATCTGGGGATTTTCTACCAGGGGAGATGGGTGGGGATATGGGAACAGGAGGCAAAGCTTTGTGTACTCCATCCCTGGCCTAAATGAATTTGTCTATCCTTTTTATTTATTTTTGCTAAATTAATAGTTATCTAATGATACCTTAAAGTGGTCTTTCATTGCTTTTGTCTGGACAAGTTGTACATTTTTCCAGGATTCATATTCTTAGGCCACTATTTCAAGTAAAGTCTGGTTATTGATTCTTTTTATTTCTTTGTCATGGATAGTAACCTTATATCACATTTGTCACATTTAGCTATTTTGCTCTGTCCTTTAGGTGTTTAATATGAAATTCTATTGCCTTAGTATATTTGATATATTTGGGGGATAGAAATTTTCTTTATATTTGAGCACATCTTTTCTGTGATAATATTTTATTTTTTCTGGCAGTTATAAAGTTCTCTCTCTTCCCTAGTTGGAATAAATATGCTGTTCTGTTTTCTTCTACATCAAATTTCACTCTTTAGCCTGCAGGTGTGGTGTGAGCTTAAAGCTCTAACTTAGCTCTTCACATTTTTTTTTTTTCACTCTTCTGTTGCTTGCTAGTACTTTTTCCTCTGTAATAGTACTAGTACCCTTTATATTTATTTATAAATTCTATTTTGAGTTTTTTTCTATTTTAACTAACATCTTTTTTTTAAAGTAATTTTTCTTTGTAACAATTTAAAATTTGAAACCTCTATCGTAACCTCACTGTTGTTCCTGTGGTATTTTTTCTACTTTCAAATGTGTTTTAGTGCCAATATCAAGATCTGTAAATTCAATATTTTATTTAATCTACATAATAATTTAGGAAATGTTGTCATTTTTACTATATTTAGTTTTCCCAGCATGGAGCAAATTATATTTCTCCATTTATTCATCTTTCTAACTCTGCCGTCAGACTTTATATCATCTTTGAACAAGCCTCTAATTTTCTGATTTAAATTAATACCCATTTATTGAATTTTTTTGTCAGCATTATAAATGGTGTCTCGTCCAATGCGTTTTCTAGCTGTGGTACCTAGGCTTATAGTAGTTTCAAATGGATTTTTATCCTGCAACTTTGCTGAAGTCATTTGTTAACACTCGTTATTTTATTTATTTATTTATTTATTTTTATTTTTCTTTCTTTCTTTTTTTTATTAACTTTATTGGGGTGACAATTGTTAGTAAATTTACATAGATTTCAGGTGTACAATTCTGTATTACATCATCTATAAATCCCATTGTGTGTTCACCACCCAGAGTCAGTTCTCCTTCCATCACCATATATTTGATCCCCCTTACCCTCATCACCCACCACCCACCCCCTTACCCTCTGGTAACCACTAAATTATTCTCTGTGTCTATGAGTTTTTCTTTCCATTTGTTTGTCTTGTTCTTTTGTTGTTTTTGGTTTATATACCACATATCAGTGAAATCATAGGGTTCTCTGCTTTTTCTGTCTGACTTATTTCACTTAGCATTATTCTCTCGAGATCCATCCATGTTGTCACAAATGCTCCTATATCATCTTTCCTTAACGCCAAATAGTATTCCATTGTGTATATATACCACAACTTCTTTATCCATTCATCTATAGAAAAATACTTTGGTTGTTTCAATGTCTTGGCCACCGTAAACAAAGCTGCAATGAACATTGGAGCACACGTATCTTTATGTATAAATGTTTTCAGATTTTTGGGGTAGATATCCAGGATAGGGATTGCTGGGTCATATGGTAATTCTATTCGTAATTTCTAGAGGAACCTCCACACTGCCTTCCATAACGACTGCACCAGTCTGCATTGCCACCAACAGTGTATGAGGCTTCCTTTTTCTCCACAGCCTCTCCAACAGTTGTTACTATTTGTCTTGTTGATGAAAGCCATTCTGACAGGGGTGAGGTGATATCTCATTGTGGTTTTCATTTGCATTTCTATGATTAGCGATGTTGAGCATTTTTTCATATGTCTATTTGCCATTTGTATATCCTCTTTGGAGAAATGTCTCTTCAGGTCCTCTGTCCATTTTTCAATTGGGTTGTTTGTTTTTTTGTTGTTGAGTTTCATGAGTTCCTTGTATATTTTGGATAACACTCGTTATTTTAAATTGATTTTAATTTATATAAACATATAACTTTATAACTTAATGATATGGAACAATTTCACACATAAAACACTATTTAATCCTTCATATGTTTATACTCTCTAATTCTTTTCCTCCCTAATACATACTTGCCCATTCAGTGAAGTAACTACCCTTGCTTCCCTAAGAACTAGGAAATAAGGGAATCAGATTACTCTGTGAAAGTTACAGCCAGTACATAAATGGATAAAGATACCAACATATGATATTCTCTCTGGAAGATGAAACGGATCCCAGGTGAGCAATATTAGACCTGTTTGAATGTATTCATGTATCTGAAGAAAGATTGTGTCAAACCAAAACCAGGGAAAGAATAGGAAAAAAGAAGGTTGTGGAGTCAAATTTTGTCAGTAACTATTCCAGCCTTTCCCAAAATAAAGGATGCATTAGTGAGTGAGTTTTGAATTATAGTCAAGTGGAGGTGGATGCAGGAAGGTGTAGCTCACAGACTTGGAGCACTCTTAGTGTCCCATTGGTCCCACTGGCAGCGTTAGTTATTGCTAGGGTGAGATTAGTGTGTCAGGTTCTGTGCAATTCCTCCAACTCCCTTTTTTCTGACTCCTTACTCACCTAGCAACCCATGTGGGTCTTCCTCATAGAGAATGCATTGATCTTAGGGGCGTGTGACTGATTTGTCAATTACGAAATAATAGACTGACATCATGGGGAAAGAATGCACTAACCATATGAACTTAGAACATTTTAGTACCTAGTTAATTATGCATAGTAACTAATGAGTTAGCTTCTGGTTGTAGGTCACCTACTCTTGCTTCTTTGCTCTTTTTCTAAATGGTTTTTGGTAGATTCTTAATTGTTTTTCTTGTTTTCTTTAGTAATCTAGACAGTTGCAAAACCTTTTTAGAGGCCTGTTTTTCCTTAAGATGGCTGCCTGACTTTTAAGTCCCATTAGTTGAAACACTCCCTTTATGGGTATGTGTGTATGGCCATTCCTGCAGTTGGGCGTAGATCACTTGAGTATTGCCTTCTGATCTTCAACTCATTACATGTAACTATTTGAACAGTAATAATAATGACACAGATAATAGAAGACACTAGAGAGGATACTATGACTAGAAGAGAAAAACTATTATTACCTGTTGAGATTTTGTGCCAGCAGAGAGAGAACAGCCAGAATGTTAGTTGCCAAATGAAAGGGCAGATGAAGGCTGTTGATCCATGAGGTACAGCACTGAATTCAAAGTCAAGGGCCTGCATGTAGGCCTGACACAGCTGGGAGTAGCTTCTGACGTCACCAGTTGTGGTGCCACTCCTTCATCACCGTCAGGAGCGACCAAACAGGAAACTGATTCTGCACAGACAGGCCAGGATTTGCCAACAAAGATTTTATACACACAGAAGGCAACAAACAGGTATCATTCCAGGGAAAGGGGCCAGGCTCAGTGTTCCCAATTAGCAGGGAGCCTGGGATAACTATGATAACGATGGTGGCCATAGTGGTGGCTGCTCTTTACACTTGCTGTTACTGATACAACAGTTTTATTACTCTCCCCATTTTACAGTCGAGAAAACAGAGGCTTATCCATGTTTTTGTTTTTTTTTAAAGATTTTATTGGGGAAGGGGAACAGGACTTTATTGGGGAACAGTGTGTACTTCCAGGACTTTTCTCCAGTCAGGTTGTTGTCCTTTCAATATTAGTTGTGGAGAGTACCAAATTGTTGTCCTTTCAGTCTTAGTTGTGGAGGGCGCAGCTCAGCTCCAGGTCCAGTTGCCGTTGCTAGTTGCAGCGGGCGCAGCCCACGATCCCTTGTGGGAGTTGAACTGGCAACCTTGTGGTTGACAGGATGCACTCCAACTAACTGAGCCATGTGGGAGCTCAGCGGCAGCTCAGCTCAAGGTGCTGTGTTCAATCTTAGTTGCCGGGGGCGGAGCCCACCATCCCTTGCGGGATTCAAGGAATTGAACCAGCAACCTTGTGGTTGAGAGCCCACTGTCCCATGTGGGAATGGAACCGGCAGCCTTCGGAGTTAGGAGCACGGAGCTCCAACTGCCTGAGCCACCCGGCCAGCCCCCTCATCCAGGTTTCAAATAAATTACCCAGCCCAATTGACATAGCAAGTAAGCAGCAGTGGATCCATGATTCTCACTAGTCTGTCTGAATCCAAAGCCTGTACCACATTGCTTGGGATCTAACATGCAAGGACATGTTCACGTGATTCAAACAACTGATACAAGAACATTACAGCTGCTGAACACTAGGACTGATGTTATGTATTTTTCAGGTCCGGATTTTCCATACTTTCCTTGTGCATGTTAACAGGAACCAGCAAGTAGTGTGAGGCAGGGTCTCCAAAATACCTGTCACTGAGGCGATTGTAATCTAAATGCTCCTCTGCCTACTCCTCTCATCGGTGCTAGAAGTGGTACTTTTGTAAGTTTATGGAGCAGGGTGAGTGCTGAGACAGAGTGGGTCTTCCCAGGCTGTGAATCACGTGGCCTCACTTGTGGTTTTCCTACTCCCTGGTCCAATTAGCGGACATTTGGTCCTGTCCCAAGTGTCCACGGAGACATTTGGTTCACTCCAAAAGGTCCTTGATATTTCATCCTGTCTAAAATGTCTGTGGATACATTTGGTCCATGCCAAAAGGTCCTTGAAATTTGGTCCTATCCAAAATGTTCATGGAGACATTTGGTCTGTAGTTAATAGAAATCTTGTTCTTCTGCAAAATTCGAACCCTGACCATCCACCTAATCCCATGTCCCTTTACCAGCGAGGTTACCGAAACAAAAAGGCTTACTATTGGCAGTACAGCCACAACACAATATGAGACCAATAAAATATAGTATTTTTTTAATATTTTGTTTTTTAGATTTTTTTTTATTATTTTTTTTTTATTGGGGAAGGGGAACAGGACTTTATTGGGGAACAGTGTGTGCTTTCAGGACTTTTTTCCAAGTCAAGTTGTTGTCCTAACAATCCTAGTTGTGGAGGGTGCCATTCAGCTTAAAGTTGTTGTCCTTTCAGTCTTAGTTGTGGAGGGTGCCATTCAGCTTAAAGTTGTTGTCCTTTCAGTCTTAGTTGTGGAAGACGCAGCTCAGCTCCAGGTCCTGTTGCCATTGCTAGTTGCAGGGGGCACAGCCCACCATCCCTTGCGGGAGTCGAGGAATTGAACTGGCAACCTTGTGGTTGAGAGCCCACTAGCCCATGTGGGAATCGACCCGGCAGCCTTCGGAGTTAGGAGCATGGAGCTCTAACCGCCTGAGCCACCGGGCCGGCCCAAAATATAGTATTTTTGATGTATTAATCCTATAAACGAAAATAGAAATAAACATTATGGGCTATTTGAACCCAGGGACATTTTCTAAGCATGGATGTTTTGGACAGGACTAAATACCAAGGGCTATTTGGTGTGGACCAAATATGCTCATGGACATTTTGTGTAGGGCCAAATCTCAGGGACTTTTGACATGCACCAAATGTTTCTGTGGATGTTTTTGATGGGACCAGTGTCCTGCAAGGCGCTGGTCCATACGAGGAGCCTGTAGGCCTCCTGGTGTTCCCCATGTAGTAAGTAGTAAGCTATCATTTGTGTGGGCGGCCACCCAATGTAGGTCGGGGGGATAAAACCTGTGTTTATACTGTATTTATTTTTAGCTCACCTTCTTAGTATTTCTACTGTTGGTGCCTGTTTTATGACGTTCATACTGTATTCATAATACAGCAGTTCATGTATGTAGCTTATAAGTAAATACATATAGAAATTGATATGGAGTTCAAACTTCTTTTCACTGATGGGTTATGATTTTAAATGTTTGGAGGTCAGTGCCCTAGGGCAATAGACAGCAAACCTGGCTGGGCAGTTTAGTCTCCTGGTAAGTTAAAAAAAAGTTCAGATTTCCTTGGCCCAACCACACTTACTGAATTATAATCTCCAGGGGTAGGGTCCAAGAATAGTTTTTTTTAACAAGTGCTAGAATTTGAACCACCGCTCTAGGGTATGGTCCCTAAAAACTATTTTGCTATTTGTAGTTGCTGGAAAACTATTAATGCCAATTGTAACAAATAGACAATTAGAAACCTGTAGTGCTTTGAAGAGTGTTTATGAATTGTTTATTGTTTGTTATCCCCTGTTGAAAAGTAAGCTTCAAGAGATGGGCCATTATCTATCTCGTTCACCCCTTGTTGCTAGAATAGAGCCTGACACAAAGAATTGCTCAGTAAATATTTGTTGAATGGGTGAATGAATGAATGAATGATGAAACCCTTTCCCCACTGTGTTTGGGTAATACTTGTCCCTTCCTTCCTCAAATACTAAAAAAGAATTGGTTTCAGCTATTGGTGATGCTATAAATTTGAATGATCTGATCAAGTCCTTGGTTATGCCACTGAGCTGATTGCAACTTTTTAATGTTAAAAAATTATGATAATTCTCATTTTTCATCATATTTTTAATACGGTCAAAGAAAGTAGTGGACGTTGGAAGGTGGTATAAAGGTCTGCTTTTATTTCTCATTTCAAGTCCCTGTGTCTTTAAGGAAAGGGCTAAGCTACAACTTGGTAATTCTCCAGATCCAAGAGGAAATGGATTGTAGCAGTTGTGCCTTTGTAGAGCAGATGTTTTGGTTGGAAAGGCTATCAACCATCTGACTCATAATAAATCCTCAATTCCAGTAAATTCCCAGTTTTCAGTTACAGTAGGTAGGATGCAGGAAAACAATGTCTTCCACTTTGGGATCTTTGAACTTGTTTCACATGTTACCACTGTTCCATGTGCATTACTGTGTGAGAAAGGATGAACTACTACTAGGGGAGGTTAGAGCAATTCCAGGAATAGACTCAGTCAGTTGGTGTTTTTTTTTTTTTTTTAATTTATTGGGGTGACAATTGTTAGTAAATTTACATAGATTTCAAGTGTACAATTCTTTATTACATCAACTATAAATCCCATTGTGTGTTCACCACCCAGAGTCAGTTCTCCGTCCATCACCATATATTTGATCCCCCTTACCCTCATCTCCCTCCCCCCACACTCCTTACCCTCAGGTAACCACTAAACTATTGTCTGTGTCTATGAGTTTTTGTTTCTCATTTGTCTTGTTCTTTTGTTGTTTTTGGTTTATATACCAACATATCAGTGAAATCATAGGGTTCTCTGCTTTTTCTGTCTGACTTATTTTGCTTAGCATTATACTCTCAAGATCCATCCATGTTGTCACAAATGCTCCTATATCATCTTTTTTTAACGCCGAATAGTATTCCATTGTGTATATATACCACAACTTCTTTATCCATTCATCTATCGAAGGACATTTTGGTTGTTTCCATGTCTTGGCCACCATAAACAAAGCTGCAATGAACATTGGAGCACACGTGTCTTTATGGATAAATGCTTTCAGATTTTTTGGGTAGATACCCAGGAGAGGGATTGCTGGGTCATATGGTAATTCTATTCGTAATTTTTTGAGGAACCTCCACACTGCCTTCCATAGCGGCTGCACCCGTCTGCATTCCCACCAACAATGTATGAGGGTTCCTTTTTCTCCACAGCCTCTCCAACACTTGTTACTGTTTGTCTTGTTGATGATAGCCATTCTGACTGGGGTGAGGTGATATCTCATTGTGGTTTTTATTTGCATTTCTCTGATGATTAGTGATGTTGAGCATTTTTTCATATGTCTATTTGCCATTTGTATGTCCTCTTTGGAGAAATGTCTCTTCAGGTTTTCTGCCCATTTTTCAATTGGATTGTTTGTTTTTTTGTTGTTGAGTTGCATGAGTTCCTTGTATATTTTGGATATTAGCCCCTTATCGGAGGCACTGTTTACAAAAATCTGCTCCCATTCAGTTGGTTGCCTCTTTATTTTGTCGACGGTTTCTTTTGTTGTGCAGAAGCTTTTAAGTTTCATATAGTCCCATTCGTTTATTTTAGCTTTTACTTTCATTGCCTTTGGAAACAAATTCATAAAATGCTCTTTGAACCCAACGTCCTTAAGTTTAGTACCTATGTTTTCTTCTATGCAGTTTATTGTGTCAGGTCTTATGCTTAAGTCTTTGATCCATTTTGAATTAATTTTGGTACATGGTGACAGATAGCAGTCAGTTTCATTCTTTTGCATGTGGCTATCCAATTCTCCCAGCACCGTTTATTGAAGTGGCTGTCTTTCCTCCATTGTATGTTTTTAGCTTCTTTGTCAAAAATTATCTGTCCATATTTATGTGGTTTTATTTCTGGGTTCTCAGTTCTATTCCATTGGTCTATGTGTTTGTTTTTCTGCCAATACCATGCTGTTTTGATTATTGTAGCCCTGTAGTACAAGCAGAATTTTGTAGCCCGCAACTTTACTGTATTCGTTGATTGTTTCTAATAGCTTTTTGGTGGAGTCTTTAGGGTTTTCTATATATAGCATCATGTCATCTGCAAAGAGTGATAATTTAACTTCTTCATTCCCAATTTGGATGCCTTTTATTTCTTTCTCTTGCCTGATTGCTCTGGCAAGGACTTCCAAAACCATGTTGAAAAGCAGAGGTGATAGGGGACAGCCCTGTCGTGTTCCTGAATGTAGAGCAAAGGGCTTCAGGTTTTCACCATTAATTATGAGATTAGCTGAGGGCTTGTCATATATGGCCTTTATTATGTTAAGGTATTTTCCTCCTATACCTATTTTATTAAGTGTTTTAATCATAAATGGATGTTGTATCTTGTCAAATGCTTTTTCTTTATTTCTCCTTCATATCTAAAGGATATCTTTGCTGGATATATTATTCTTGGCTCATAATTTCTCTCTTTCAATAGTTTGAATATTTGGTTCCACTCCCTCCTGGCTTGTAGAGTTTCTGCTGAAAAATCTGATGATAATCTAATGGGCTTTCCTTTGTAGGTTACCGTCTTTTCTCTGGCTGCCTTGAGGATTCTTTCTTTGTCATTGATTTTAGACAGCTTCAATACAATGTGCCTTGGAGAAGGCCTATTGGGATTGAGGTAATTAGGTGTTCTATTTGCTTCTTGGATTCGAGGATCCAGTTCTGTCCACAAGTTTGGGAAGTTCTTATCAACAATTTGTTTGAATATATTCTCTGTTCCCTTCTCTCTTTCTTCTTCTGGTATGCCCATTATTCTTATATTGCTCTTTCTGATGGAGTCAGAAAGTTCTTGTAGAGTTCTTTCATTTCTTTTAAGTCTCAAGTCTCTTTCTTCCATCTGTGTAATTTCCAGGTTTCTATCTTCGATGTCACTGATTCTTTCCTCCATCTGGTCAACTCTACTACCTAAGCTGGTTATTTCATTCTTAATTTCTTCTGTTGAGTTCTTAATCTCCAGAAATTCTATTTGGTTCTTTTTTAAAATTTCAATCTCTTTCGTAAAATGCTCATGTTGTTCTTTGATTGTGTTTCTGAGTTCATTAATTTGCCTTTCTGTTTTCTTGCATCTCGTTGAGTTTTTTCAGAACTGCAATCTTGAATTCTCTGTCATTTAAGTCACATATTTCCATATCTTTAAGTTCCTTTTCTGGAGACTTTTCACTTTCTTTCTGAGCTGTCTTGTTGCCTTGGTTATTCATGGCAATTACTGATTTATTATTTCTCTTCCTAGATATTGACAGGAGTGGCTTGTTTTCCAGTACTTGTTGGTAGAATGTTTTATTTTCTCTCCGACTGCAGCCTTTTTTTTCCTCTCTCACACGGTAGTGCTATGTTTTCTCTGCACTATTCCAGCTTGTCACACAATGGGGGGATTCCCTGGGAGATGGGCTTCTCCTCTGTTAATAGTTTGCCTAGGTTATAGGGCGCCACGTCCCTGTGGGGATGCTGAGAGCTTTTGAGTTCCAAAGCTCTTCCTGCACCAGATTCAGAGCTTGTATGTTTCAGCAGTTCTGTTTACTCCTACAGGGATCCTCCCAGATAGGTGGGGCCAAGGGCAGGGTGAGTTGTGAGAGGTGGCCCAGAGCAATGGCGGCGACCACCACACACCTGGTCCTGCTTCCACAGCTCCCTCCCCTGTGCCAGACCACAGTTCTCAGAACAGCAAATATTCTGTTCTTTTGATCTGACACTGCTACTGTTCCGCTTCTAGCACCGGGCAGGTGGGGGCGGGGGAGCTCTAGGAGGGTAGGGAGGGGGCGGCTCGTCTCAGTGCCTAAGGTTTCTCTTCTCTGCTCCGCAGTGAGGGCTTAAACCACCGTGTCGTGTGAGGGACCCTGCTCGCTGCGCCATTTGTCATGTGGGGCATCTGGCGGGGTCTCAGCTCCCACTCCCCACATAAGAATGCAGGACACGGTGAGGCCAAAAATGAACACCCACGGAGCCATTGATAGGGGAGTCAAACCAATATATTCTCGCTGGCGGCTGGGCTGGAGACACAGGAAGCAGGATCTACATAATCTGCAACTCGCTGTCCTAACAGCAGTCCGCGCTTGCCAGCCACTATCTTCTTGCTAGCCCCCATTCTTTCTGCTAGTATAGCCACAGCAGTTATATTAGTGGCCAATGGCTTATGGGTTACAGCTGACGGCCAACTAGCCACAGCTGATGGCCATCTGATTACAGTTGATGGCCATTTACTACCCGAGCCAGCACCTTTCTAAGTGAGGCTGAAAGCCTGGAAACTGCTTTTTGGGGCTTTGTCCCCACACACCGTTTTCATCCTTCTCTCAATCTTTGCTTCGAGGTGTCTGCCGTGAGCGTTGGGTTCAGCCGTGTTATATGCTGCCCCCTCAGCCCTGTGGGCCATAAGCGGAGCCCTAGCAGTCCGAGTTCTTCCCTCTCCCGCAGCTGCTGTAGTTCCGGGATGCAGCGAGCTCGGAGCACTGAGCTAGGTCTGCGTCCTGCGCCCGTTGGGCTCCGGCCCCGCACTTCTCCCTTCCCTCCCTTCCCTGTTGTGCGATTCTCCCATGTTTAGGTGAATTCAGTAGTGGGCCTCTTCGTCTGCTGTGCAGGGAGTCCTTTGTGGAGTTATTGTTGTTCGACTAGTTGTAAATTCCAGGGGAGCTTTACAGAGGCTCACCTCACGCCTCCATTTTGATGACATCTTATCCCCAGTTGGTATTTTTAAGAGAGACCAATTGGAGGTAAACCAAAGCCATTGACCTCCTGACATAGTACTGACAACAGGGAACATAACAGCATTGAGTTTTCCTATATGTTTCTGTGTACAAATCATTTCTAAATTACATTAATTGGCATAATTTATAAACAAACCTACAGTTCAGTTTTGTTTTATGGGGAGGGTTTTTTGTTGTTGTTGTTTTGGGGTTTTTTTGGCCTTTTCATAAAATTTTTAAAGTAATTAGGTGGTTCCTTATATGCTGTCTTGAATTTTAGAATATTTGCTTTATGGGAAAATTTACTCAATACATATAAACTTCTCAAAATTCTACCAAGACCTTGTATCCTGTGTTCCAGATGGATAAATCAGAATTACAGAAATGACATTAAGCATATCATATTTTGTATGAGCTTGGTTCAGGGAATTCATTATTGACTTAGTAAAATGGCATCTTATTCTCCTCCCTCTGCTTTTATCTAGCAGTTTCTTTTTAACATTCACTGAAGTGAGAAGAATACCATAACCTTCACAGAAATAGTTGAAGAATTCAATGTCCCATTGCTTCTTCTGAGAGCAACAGCCCCATTTTTTTCCAGTCAGGGTCCTGGCTCTTATTTCTGAGAGCTTCTTTGATCTCTTCCATTAAGTGAAATATTAAAAGTTTGGGAGTAAGCAGTTCATTTGTCCAGAACTCCTAACATTTCCTGGGTTGGTCTTTAGCTTTCTCATCCAACATCAAATTATTCAGAAGTAATATTATTTTTTTATACTCCTATGTCATTTGTTCTTTTCATTTTTAGCTGATTAAGAATTCATTATAAACTCATTTTACACAGTACATTGAGAGAGTATTTTTACTTTTATATTCTAAGGCACATTTATAAATCTTCAGACTTGCTGTAGCATCTCTTCAGTGATGGAAAAGGTAGAATAAATAGTGTTTCTGAATTCACCCACTGATGAAAACTGGGATGTGGGAGAGTCATGGCAAGTAGGTAAGAAACAGAAGATTCTGACTACAGCTTAAAGGGAAAAAGGCAGAAATAGTTCTCTGAGAACCTGTCTCATTCATTTTTGTCTCTCCTGCAGTGAAGAGCATGGTGCCTTGTATGTAGTGAGTTACTGGATTATAGTGGGAAAAGCATGGGTTGTGAGTTAGAGAAGACTGAATTTGTTTCCTGATGCTCCATTTATTAGTTGAAGACTGGACATTTTGTCTTTGAGAAATGTTGAAATCTGCAAAATAGAGATGACAACAGTATATATTTTAGGTGTGGTATGTAGCACAGACAGAAATAAGCCTTATTAAACAATTTTCTGTAAGGAGCACTTCTAACCTAGGTTTGACTAAATTAGGCATCAAATACTCCAGGATCAGGTGGAAGCCAGCCATTCCACATAGATAGCTAGAACCAAACCTGGCAAGATTCCTTAATTTGGGGAAAATAGCAATATTTGGGGAAATTACTAATCCCATGTAATGATTTGAGAATTATACATATTTTGTTATGCAATTAAGTATAAGTAGGTACCTTAAAATTTGAAAGCATGTGTAATGGGTTTCTGATTTAAAATTCCCGTTTCTCTATAGTGTTCGTATGGTCTGGTCTGGATTTTATCATCTTTTAATTGTTTTTTAAAAATTTCGAAACAATCTTTATAATAGAAAGATAAGAACAGGACAAAGCCCTTTTTAAAAGCATTTGAGAGTAAGTTGCTGACATGACACCCTTCACCTCCAACTATTATAGTGTATTTCTTGCAAATAATTACGTTCTCCTACATAATTATAATATAGTCCTAAAAATCAGGAAATTAACATTGATGTAATACTACCATCCAATTCTAAGACCCCATTCAAATTTTACCAATTGTCCTAGTAATTTTCTTTTAGCAGAAGAATTTTATTTAGAATCATGTGTTACATTCAGTTGTTATGTCTCTTCAATCTGTACTAATTCCTGGGGTTTTTCTCGACATTCTTAATATTTTTGCATATTACAAGCAAGTTTTATCAAATGCCTCTCAGTTTGGGTTTGTCTGATGTTGCATCACGACTGGATTCTGTTGATACCTGTGTGGCAGGAGTATCACGGAGGTGATGCTGTGTTCTTCTCACTGCCCTCCCAAGTGCACAGCCATGTTTGACTCCTTCCTGGTTACGTGTGACACCTTGATCACTTGTTCAAGGTGGTGTCTATAAGGCTATCTATCCACTATAAAGGCACTTTATTTCCCTTTGTAAGTATTTTGTGGAGGGTCCTTTGAAATTATATAAAAATAGTTCTTTTCATCAAACTTTAAATTTATGTATTTATAGCAGCATGGACTCATGATGTCCCCTGTGAATGGATTATAGTCAGTTACTTTATGTATTTTGATGCTGAATATTATTTCTATATGTGTATATTGAACGACCACGTTCATATTGATACCTCCAATTCCAGTTCATACACCGGGTTTATTCTGTTTTTCTCTATACATATTTATTTGTAACTTCCTTCTTTGAAGGTGACAAATCCAGTTCTGATTATCCTTAATATGTTATCATATATAGTTACATGTACTGTAATGCATAATACGTATATATTGTATGCATCGCCCTGTTTGTAACCAATCTCCCATTGTTGCTGCTGCGCTTCCTCCTCACTCTGCTTGGGCTCTGACACCCTGCACCATGTTGCCTCTGTGGGGACATCCTTTCCATTCTGCTCTGGACCACTGTACACCTTCTTCCCCAACCCCACATTCAGCTTTGACTTTCTTCAACCCATCTGTAATGCAGGGACTCATCTCCCTCTCCCTGCATAAGGACACAAGACATGGTGAGGCCAAAAAAGGAACACCCACGGAGCCATAGATAGGGGAGTCGTACCACTATATTCTCGCTGGCGGCTGGGTTGGAGATACAGGAAGCAGGAGCCGCAATCTGCCGTCCGCTTCTCTGCCAACCCACCGACCAACCAACCAACCAACCCCCTAGCGTAGCCACGGCAGTTATATTAGTGGCTATTGGCTAACCGGTAACAGCTGATGGCCACCTACTACCCGAGTCAGCACCTTTCCACGTGAGGCCGAGAGTCTGGAAACTGCTCTCTGGGACTCTGTCCCATACCATCCTTCCCAAGCTGTTAGAATACTCTTTCTAAAATGATCCGATCATATCATTACCCTGTTTGTAATCTCTTTTCACATTGCCCGTACAATAAAACAAGCTCCTTAGCATCGGCACATCGAGTTCGTTATGCTTGTCGGGCTTCCTTTCACTGCTCCTCACGGGTTCCCACTGTATCAGCCTCCCTGACAGCGTCCTGAATGTGCTGTGTTCCCCATGCTTTGTTAGCTTTCCACGTGCTGTCCTTTCTTCCTTCCACTCCCTTACACTTTCTCCTCCTTTAGAGCACTTGGAATTCTTTCAACAAAAAACATTGTCTTTTTGAAAAGCCTTATGTGGCCACCCTTTTTGCTTTAGCACCTCTCCTTTGTCTTGCCGTGGAGGCACCCCTCTCTCATAACACACCTTTATTCTACCCTCGTCACTACAGTTTTGACCTAATCTAATGGTCAGTTTATTTGTTTATTTTTCCTACTTGACTGTGAAGGTTTTGAGGACATGTGCCTCTGGTGCCTTCTAGGTGGTGTCTAACACATCGTCGGGCATTATTACATGTGTGTAGAATAAAGGGATGATTCAATCCTGAGGTCAGCCCCAAGGGTCTACTCAGTATGGAGGGAGAATGGAAGTAATTGAAGACAGAAGAACATTTTTAAAATTTGCAACATATGTTGCCCAGGCTTATAGGCAATCGTGTGTCCAGCCAATGGTTTATCTGGGGGAAAAGCCCCAGTTTAGTTTGCTGAGGCATTGGGAAGGGGTTGTTTTTTGCTATATTGTTTTTCAACATAGTTTGTGAAAGCTGTTTTGGATTGTTATACAGGTAGTCTTGTACACTTACCAACATTTGTGATTCAGTAAGTAATAGAACCAAGAAACCCAAGAATCTAAAGGGCTCAGCCTAGTTTGCTATCTTAATTGCATTCTTTCATGCTTGTTTAGTATAATATAAACTGTTTTCAGTGAGTTGAATCCACACTCCAGTGTGCACTAGAAATGCTAAGCTGGTTGTTCGTAGCTTCCCTGGAGAATTGCAGCTTGCTAGGAGGCTTCAATACTTTATCATTTATGCATCGTGAAATGGCACAGTTTCTGTTCATAAGCACAAAACTGCAAATGTTCGTCAATTGGTCTATCTTAAACCTGTTATCAGTTTAGATGTTAAAGAACTATTCTTCACTAACCTAAGCCAATGGTAAAGTCTAAATCAGGTCATCAGCACTTCTATACTTAGTAAAGGTCCAAGTAACAAAGCCACCCACTCAATAGTTATGCAAAGTCCAACATTTATAGTTTTTTCAGTTTTAGAGCTTTTAATACAATATGTTCTTCCTCACATGAACCTTCCTACTCTTTGTAACTCCCTCCTCTTTAGATCTTACATTTCCTTTTTGATTCACACAGACCTCATTTAGTAAGTGACGAGTTTTCAAAGCAAATTTGGATATAGCAGAATGTAGTGGAAAAAAGGCATTGATGTAGGAATCAGCCGTCATGGGTTTTGGTTACAGATTTTGGTTTCAGCCGTGTGACTAATTAGCTATGCACATTAGACAAATCACTTCCCTTATCTCAGTTTCTCCATCTGTAAATCTGTGAAGTATGGGTGTTGGAATCAATGGTTACAAACTTTATTTTAATATGCTGGAAACCTTCATGCAAATGAAATCTTTCTCCCAGCACCCAGTGCTCAGAATAGCAGCTGCTCTTAAGACACATACTCTTAAGATACACATGATCCCTCGTCTGCCTCCGAACACAGGGTCACAAACCACTGGACCAAATCTCTAAGGGGTCCTTTTCACCTTTAACTGTATCTGATTTTACTTACCTTTCATTCATATCACTGTAACTATGGCACATTTTTACCAATATCATTCACCTAAAGGGAATAGTCTTAGCTGTGCCAGCTCTCTCCACCTGCTCCCTTTCTCTGGCTCTTCTATAACTTACTGATGTGGCCCACTGTAAGAATATTTGAGAAGTACTTCATTGTATTTTTCAGCTTCCATCATGATTCTTTCCTCCATTTAACTCTTGAGTTTTTGGATTATATGCCACAGGCACTTATTTTTACATCCTAAATTTTGTCTAAGATACCTTCCACTCTTCTTGCTAGTGGAAACATCACACAGTTCATCTGTGTTCTCCTGTTTAATCACAGGATGGATATCTCAGGCCATTGCTTTTCAGCTCTATCTTCATCTTTGGACCCATTTTCTTTTCCCTAAGTACCAGTTCTCTAATTTTAAGTGCTTCTCAAACTTTCATGTGCATGCAGTTCACCTAGGAATTGAAGTGTCCCCGGGTGAAGCCGATGTTTGTGGTCTGAGTAGGTAGGCTCCATGCATCCGGGCTCCAGCTGCCTGCTCTCACAAATGTTACGCCACACCTGCATTCACATCTGGCATTGGTCCTCTGTCTGTGTGCATTTTGAACTAGATGGTCTGAAATATGGAAGAGGTAGAACTGTCTTCATTGGAAAACACTCAGAGCTTGGTGTTTCATGCAGGGTGGGAAAGCCAGAGCCTCTTTCCCTGCCTTTTACCACTTTTAGAAGTTTTGCATTTTTTGTCTTGGGATACCCATTACTTCTGCTTTTTAAAAAAAGCTCCTTTCTTATAAAAAAGCTCCTTTCCTAGCCTAATGCTAGGAAAGAGTGTAATGAATTCATCCTCAATACACAGAAACAACTGATGAGTTTTGCAGCATTTACTTATAGGGCTTTTGACAATTGATCATGTACTATCTCATAGGATCTCTTAGTGAAGGAAAAGGAAATAACTTTTTTCATCTTCACGTGTTAGCATGTGCCTCTTTGAGTCGGGAGACTGATTCTTGCAATTCTTTTTTTCCTTACTGTGTTTATCAAAGTATCCTGCATCTGGTAGGTAAATCATAAATGAGTATTAACTTAGTGACAACACATGGTGTGTTTTTTGGAAATTTATTAGAAATGGCAAAAAAGAAATGCTCTTGCCTTTCTGTAGCTTAGAGTTTGATCTCTCAGTTAAGTGTTAGGACTTGAGTTTTCCTCTTATTCCAGGGGATGATCTGAACCCAAGGAATAATGGCTCATTTTCCCCAAATTTACATCAATTGATTTATATTGGAAAGTCAAGTTAATAATTCACATAGACCTCTGTTGTTTCTACTAGGGAAGTCTGCCATTTTTGAATCAGTAATTTATGGGCAAGCATAGGTAGTCGTTCTTTCATAGAGACATTTCAAACACTTGTTCATCAAATATTTCTTGGGTGCCTGTTTTTATGGTAGGCACCATAACAGCGCATTGGGAATACAAAATGAATTAAACAGTCACTGCTCTTGAGGAACTCAGTCAGATCAATGATAAGAATATGTATATAAATAACTTTAAAACACAAAAGAAACAATGAAATGTTACCATATAAAGAGTGTAGCTAAAGGCTGTACAATTTCAGAGAAGAAACCATTACATCAGAGGGTGGGATCACGGAAGACTTGGGAGAGGACGGCATCTGAATGGGACTTGAGAGAACTGGTAGAATTGGGAGATGTGGGGTTTGGGGGTGCAGGGCTGGAAGAAGACATTCAGGATTAAGTGGCAGAGTACACAGTATGGGGTGTAGGTCCCCTGCTGCAGTTAGGGTGTGCGGACGGTGGTAGTGGAAAAATGAGATCGGAAGGATGCTTTGGAGGGGCTTGAATAGCAGGCCACTATAGACAGGTAAGGAGGGCTCTGCTTCTCAGAGCTCGTTTTCTACACGGGAACAATCCCTCCAGCTAGTTCCAGAGGGAGATGGCTCCAAGCCTCTTGGTTTTTTCTAGAATTCTTAGTAGTTCTTTAGGTTCTTCAGATAACATCAGTCTGCAAATCCAAGATCCCTGATTACTTCAAGGAGAGAGTCTGGTAGGCCTCCTTCTCTGTTTTAACACCTGTGGTTTGTGATTGTCCCTGGGTATTGAGGATGTGGTGCAAGGTGGCTGAAATAACTTGGAAGTAACCAACTGCCTAGTTGCCATGGGCACCAGGGTTTTGAGCCAAGTGACTTGCTGGTGAGTGGGTGCAAAGGTGTTATGTGCTTCTAGGGTGCTTTTCCCTTCTGTCCTCACACACACAACCACCTGGGAAGAATCTCTAAAACCCATAATGCAAAGCAACTTGGAGAGGAAAGGATAGGGTAGGGTGTAGCTTTAGTAGGAAGAAGAGCATGGCAACAGAAATAATATCAGACCAAAAGTCTGGAAGGGATAAAAGAAGTGAAACGAACATTTATTGAGCACTTTCTTTATGCCTTGTTCTGTGCTCAGCCTTTTCACATACACTTGCCAAAGCTGTGCAAGCGTGTTGCTTTCCATAAGGCCCACATTTAGCATATCATATGGAAAATCAAAAACATGTAAACTCTTTGCACAAAAAAAAAAGTATTTCTATAGCTAGAAGGTCACCATTTTTATACAGTTTTTAAGTTGCATTATGAACTTGCAAAACATTGCATGTATTCAAACGGCATGCTACTGTGAATCTTTCTGCTTGTAGCACTGGCACCTCTACTACATTTCGTTCACTGGGCGAGGTTTAGGGGACTGTAGGGAGACCAGGCCCATCCAAGGCCCAGGGTGGGTTACTGTGCTGTTGCAGGTCAACCAGGATGAGAAGTAGAAAGTCTGGGGAAATAGCCTCACTGCAGCCAGAGCCTGGAGTTGCAGGTGGATATGCTTTAGCAAAGCTTGCATTTGTCATGTGTGGAGGCATGCAGCTCATCTTTGTCCTGTAAGCCCTTTCGACGTTCTGATAAGGGCCGGACATTGCATAGTGTGTAACAAGTATTCAGATAACCCAGTGATGAAAGGCTCTCTTTTGCATGGAATTCTGCAGATTTTGATTTGCCATGGTTATCATCTATTAGTTTAATTTTTCATGAGAGAAAATATTGCTCACAAGTGAAGGAAAACCACTTCAAACCAGCTTAAATATATATGGCAATTTATTAGCTTTCCAAAGCCAGGAGAAGTTTGAATAGCCAAACCACAGTAGGAGCAGGACATAGTTGGGCCGAGAACCACAGAGATTAAGAGTATGAAGGCTCTCTTTTCTCGCGTCTCTGCTTCTCTCAGCATGTTGCTTATTCTCTCGCACTGTAGCCAGCCTCTTTCTTGTCTGGGAAATGTGGCCATGGACAGATTCTTTCACCTCTGCAAAGAAAAGGTCACAAATCCTGAGGGACAAGCCGGCATCTCTCTGGAGCTATCAGCTGTTTCCAGGGGATAGGAATAGGCAGCTCAGTCAGGATCTGTCAGGATCAGGCCTATGGGTGGGACCAGAAGAGAGAAGAGCTTCCCAGGGGAAGAGCGGGTGGCAGACAAGCAGCATCACAGATGTCCACTATACCAGCTGCCGCTTTAACTCTGTTTTTTTCTGTCCCTTACAAAGAGCTATATAAACTATTAATGCAAAAGCTTCATCTACCTTTTCTTTAAGCTATGGGGACATCCTGGAGATGTAGTACATGGTGTCCGTGTTTGTTCTGTACGTGCTTAAATAAAACCCACTATTGTTTTAACTTGTTTTGTTGGACTCGTGGATAAAAGTCTGCTACAAGGTTTGTAAAATCAAAACTCAGATGTCTGAAGATGTGGTTCAATGTTGTTTGTAAAACAGTTGCAAAAATGGATGCTTATTTAATTAAGCTCAATGTTGGGGCAACTGAGGAAACCCTGCACTCCAGGTTCTGTGTCCAAAAACGTTGGTGAGTTTTTAGAGAAGGTGCTGGAAACAAGAAAACGTTTGCTTCCAATGCGGACGCTGACTGCACTGCAAAGACACCTCTTGCTCCCTCTCTGGCCTCCTGGTGACAAGATTCCTTTTCATACACCTTTTAGAGTCAGGCTGTGGCTAATCCAAGAAAGTTGGTATTTCTCAAGGCACTGTCCGTTGGGTATAATAACCGATGGGACAGTATTTGACCAACAAAATCTTGATCATCATTATTTTAAAAGAACCAGGACTTCTTCCCCCCCCCCCAAAGTTTATTTGTACAACATGTGTTTCAATTTAGCTTTATAAACAGAAGCTATAACCAACATATTAGGGTAAGTACAGCTTCACAAGCAGATTCCTGCGTAAATGAGAACAATGAAATGGTCTTTGTTTATGAAAATAATAAGCAAGATATAAATTTAAAAAAACACACAAAACGCTAACACCATGCTGTATCATGACATCTAGTAGTAATGAATTCAAGATGTCACTTTTGGAAAACATGGGTAGGTGACAACAGCTTTATCCTGGTGTCCTGGACTCACCCTAGCTATTTCAAGAACATTTGCAGTTATCCTTTCCTGACCTGACAATCAGCTCTTCCTCTTTAATTGAGTGTAGTTAGTTGATGAGAGAATGTGCCTAACTGTACCTAATGGAAGGAAGGTTGGTATTATGGCTCAGAACTCCATCATCCTCACTAGACAAGCCCTCTTCCTTCCTTCACTGAATCTCTGCAAAGATGTCAAACAAGTGCATTTTATTTGGCATAGTGACCTTGGTAGCTTTTGGTCCGTATACTCTTAAGAATCTTAATTTCTTGCTCCCTAGTTTCTAAAAGTAAATATTAAAACACATAAAGCGTATACTTCTCAATTTGTTTCGAATACTCATTTTGAGTGTGTCTGGTGCAAGTGGGTTTATTCGGGGTAAAAAGGGAATAAGAAATAGTTTCTTAAGTTGCTCATGGTCTTTGGAGCATACAGGGTTTAGACACTAAATGGAGAACAAGTAAATGTACAATAAGTCTCTGATATCTTTTTTGCATATGAGTTTCCAAGTTCTCATACCTTTCTCTGAGCACTGTGACTGAGTCTCTTCTCTGTGTCCAACAGCATGCTAGGGGGCATAGCATCCGCCCTAGCTATGAGTGGTTAAGAGTCCAGGTTCTAAGTCAACATGACATGGGTGCAGAACTCATCTTCGCCATTTAATCTGTCTCAGCCTTAGTTTCTTCAACTGCAAATGTATAATAATAGTACTTAATTTATAAGGTTGTTAGGATTATAGGAGATAATACATATAAAGCACTAGGCAAAATGACTATTGAGTAAACACTTACTAAATGTCAGCTGCTGTTGTTGGGCATAATAGGAAGTACAAGATCTCCAGAAATTTACAGTCTATTTGGAATATAAAATACATACAGCTTAAATAGCTTGGGGAATTCGTGAAGCCCCATGGTGAAAACTACTGAGGGCAGACATACCGTGTTTCCCCGAAAATAAGACCTAACCGGGAAATAAGCCCTAGCATGATTTTTCAGGACGACATCCCCTGAACATAAGCCCTAGTGTGTCTTTTGGAGCAAAACTTAATGTAAGACCTGGTATTCTTTTCGGGGAAACATGGTAGATCACATTGCGGTTGAAGGGAATCTTAATGGAACAAGTGAATTCACAATCACTGTTAAAGAAATTAAAACCACACCAATTAAGAAAAGGAGAGAAAGAGCTTCTTGATAAGGGGAATGGAAAGTGTAAAGGTGTTAGTCAAGATCTAATAAAAGACATGGGAAGTGGCCCAATTTGTCTAGACCAGGGGTGTCCAAACTTTTTTCACCGTTTTTCACCAAGGGCCATATGCGGTAAAATACACACACAGCCGGGCCCCTCACTCGAGGTGAAGTACATATTGCCTCACCTGGTTTATTTAAGTAAACTAAATATATTTTTGGAATTTGCTGCGGGCCAATTAACAATGGATCGTGGGCCGCAGTTGGCCCGCGGGCCGCAGTTTGGACACCCCTGCTCTAGACTATGCAGGGAGGATCTTTTTACTCCCTTTTCCATTTGGAGAAACCAAATCAGAAGTAACTCTCTTAAATGCTATAAGAGATATCAAAACATCAAAGGAATTTTTAGCCAGGATCTCAGTTTGTGGTGGAGATAGGCTGCAACTCTGCCTTCAGGCCTCCCACCCAGGGCTGCAGCTCCCCGCTGCGTGGGAAGGGGGTCTCAGGTTGGGAGCCCCATCAACAGGCACAGGAGCCACACGCAGGACCCATTCATTGCTCCTCCTCAGCTTTGGGCTCAACTTCATCACTCTTGGATTCGTTTTGCCTTTTCACTATACCGCTTTCCTTGGCACTTGTGTATTTCCCAGTACTCTCTGATGAAGAGGAAGTGACCTGATTTCCAAAATGACCAGTGTCATTACTGGACAGAGACCCCTTCACAGTGAAATCAAGGTTTTGTCTTACATACATTATTCTCCTGTTCTTCATTATGTCTTCTGCTTAAATTTAATTCCATTTCTAGCGTCTTCATTGTCATGTCTCAATGCCAGTAGAATCCAAACTCAGATTGTGATTGGCACTGCTTATGTTGATATGTATTAATAACACAGTGAGTTGAGGATATTTTATCCGCCATCTTAAGTAATGAGTCACCATAAGGCCATCTTTGACGACCCTCTTTAAACTTCCATCCCCTCCTTACTCCTTTTCCCCTTTCCTTGCTTTAATTTTTTTCCCCCATAACGTTTGTCACATACTATATATTTTACTTACTTTGTTAAATGCGTGAATGAATGGCAGTACCATGAGACTTGTTCTCTTGGAAAAAAAACTTGACTTTGAAAAAACTAAGTTTATGTAGTTTGATGATGAATCTGTATTATCAAAATACTGGGACCTCAGAAGTGCAAACCTCACTTTGTATAATTAAAAAAAAAAAGATTCTGTTTTGGAAATTTTTAATTTGCCTATAGCTTTCAAAAAAACCCCTCAGATTTTGTGTAATGACGTAGGGATCATGATTAATCCTGGGTCTAGTTTAATACCATTTAAAATGTAACTCAAAATGTTCTTTCTTGATTTTTGACATACTATATAATAGCTTCTTTATAATTCTTAGGTCCACAAAGTTATTTTGCTAGTACTGGTTATAGCTTTGTTGTAAGCCTTTTTGAATTGAGAAATACAAGATTTTACAGTCTTCCTTTGTGACCTGCGGTTTGTAATATTTATTGTTCGGCTAATCCCTATCAGCAATTAGTTAATTGGTAGTTTGTACCTATATTGACACTCAACATACAGGGGCTTGTTTAATAGCTGCTTTCTTTACTTGGAAAATTAGCATATCAAAGGGGTTCAGCATAATGTCAAATTGTACTTGTGTTTAGTTTCATTTCCAAGGCTAATTGTTGGGGTTTTTTTCTGCACCCTTTTGATATTTAAAAGAGCCCCAGTTGAGACTCATTATGTAAATAAATCATTATGACCTAAGCAGAATAGTAACTCTTATTAGTACGTGTATCCTTTGCTTATATATGGTTCAGATTTGAGTTTGCTTTAGTAAAATCTTATGTAGTCATAGATGGAAGGAACCAGAGAGATAAATATTGAGAATTTTTCTAACTGAAAGTATTTCCTATTTAACTCTTATCATTTACTCATTCTTACAGTCATTCCTTCAACCAAGTTGCTATGTCCCAGACACTGGGGGTGCAAAACTGAACAAGAAAAGGTCCCAGCCTGCAAGGAACTCAGCACCTAGTTACTATTCACTACAAGCTGTAGGAACTGCTATAGCTGAGTGCTGAGCCATATCCGCTGTTAGACCTTAGGAATGGCCATGATTGCCCCGCTGTGTATGTGTCAGTGCCGGGCACACCTTTTATAAAGGTCGGAGGCAATATTCTTTTGGAGCTTCAGCAGATTCGGCGTCTTTTCCTCCACTGTAGCCTGCTGCAGTTTCAAATGGTGTAACTGGAAAGCCCTGAAAATGTACACTTGTACACTTTTAAATGTCCCCTACTACACTGTAACCACCTCCTGTTTTCCCAGTGCTGCCATTAGTGGTTACCATAATCATCTGTAATGTTAGCTTCTAAGAACCATGGTACAAGAGCTTCTTTTATAATTTCCCAGATGGGAAGGAACACATGTACAAGCCTGTTAGAGTTGCAGAAACTGGAAACAGCACTGTGGATTTGTATTTTTGGAATTTTTGGGGCTTATTTAAGCGCTCAAAGTCAAACTTAGGTATCCATTAGGAATCAAATACCAATTCGGGGAAAACTCATGTGCCACTCTAAGGGGAATAAATCATATTAAAGTAGTTTGTAAAAGAAACTCCTGGAAACAACCATTTTTATATTCAGACTGACGTTTCATGTACTCTGTAGGATGCCACGATAAATGCTGATATATAAACCACGGTCTCTTCATTTGTTTGGAGGACTGTCCCTAAGCATTTTTGTTTTCTACCTGAGAAGAAAACAAAATGAGAAGAAAAAATGAGAAGTTAAAAAGTAGGAAAGAAAAATAATTATAAATTGCCCATAAACATAGGGAATAAAGATGCTAATTAAAAAGGTCTTCAGTTTTTACCATGTCTTTGTTTACTTGTTTTCTCACAGGGTTTTGTGACTTGTAATCTGAGCCTTGACCTTTTAACAAGGAAACTCAGCCATTGGGGGAAGGTGTCTGAAAAATCTGCGTTTGTACTTTTTTTATTGTCTTTTAACTTGACCAATCTAACTCTAAAGAGGACTGCTTCTAAACTTAGATCATAAAATGAATTTGTCCTCCAAGATGTGAATTTTTTTCAAGCTTAGCTTCAACCTTAGTCTTAGATATTTCATGAGTTTTAGATCCATATAATATAATTACGTAGTTTCTATTTATTGAGACTGTAAGTATTTTAAAATTTTTCCATCCTCATTTTACAGAAGAGAATATTCAAGGATGAATACTTTATCATCTGTGAAAGAACAAAAAGCGATAGGTAAATGCAGACTCCGAATCTTGGCTCTCTTTTTAAAGCCTAGTTTGAGGGAACTTGGTATATTATGAGGAAAGGAGCAAGGTGTCAGTTTCCAGACATCACTGATGACAGCAGCTTTTGTAAAGCAGGTTCCTGAAAATCACTAGGTAGATTTGGAGAATAAAGGTTAGGAATTAACATTAATGTGTTCACTCATTTATTCATTCAGCAAACATTGAGTAGTTTCCATATTCCAGGCACTGTACTACGGTCCTCCTCTTACATACTTCCTGTGTCATACCTTAAAATAGATTCCAGAGCTATTCAAATGTACATAAAAAATAAAAAAATAAAATTATAACAGTGTTAGATGAAAAACTAGGTAAATAGTTAAATATTAACTCTAGAGAAATCTTAATTTTCTGTGATATCAGAAGAGCCCCCAACGTAAAACATCAGTGCTAAACTGAGAGAAAATATTTGTAACATGTGATAGACAAGGGTTAATAAACCTAACAAAACAGCAATAACAAAGAAGTCTAAGAACTTCAAAGCAAAATGGGCAATGGATTTGATCAGAAAATTTACAGAAAAAAAGTAAATGACCAGTAAACAAGTGAAAAGTTGCTCAGCTTTGTTTATTGAATCTAAATTGAGATACCATTTTTCCAGCTGTCAAGATCACCATTAAATTAAAAAAGTAGTGACAACAGCCAGTATTATTTAGTTATTCAGGATGAGGGGAAACAGGCTCTCTCTCATACTGATACAAATTCATGGGTCCAAAGGTGAATTGCTGTAAATTTTTAGAAAAATAATCTAAACTCTATTCAGAGTTAAAATGTTCATAACCTTTGATCCAACAAGCTCCATTCTAGTTATCTGTCAAGAAATATAAGTCCCAGTAGTAAAGCATATATATACAACGATATTTATTGTAGCACTATCAAGTGGCTAAGAACTACAAACAACCTGAATGTCCGTTGCTAGGGGAATGGTTTAATAAAAAATAAATCCATGTCATGGAATATTATGTGGCTCTTTAGAAAGCAATTGGTAGGCTGATATTTATAATATGATTCCATTAGGGAAAACAAAACAGAAAGGTTAAAGAGCTATTTATATGCAAGTGTGTGTATGTTTTTATGAGCTGCAAAAAAGCTTTTTGAGACTACACACACACACACAGTTAACGTGGGTTACTTTAAAAAGTGAAGGTGGAAGAGCCTTTTTCTTTATAGACTTCTATATAGTTTCACTTGTCACAACCAGCCTGAATTTTATAATGTAAAACCCCCAAAATTGAGAAGTTAAGAAACAAAGAATGAAAAGGGAGAGGAAGTGGCCAGAGGGACAGGAGAAGACCAGGAAAGTATTAGTTTCTTAGAAGCAAGAAAAAAGAGGATTTCTAGAGGAGAGAGACCACCCATGTCAAGTACTCCTTAGAGATCAAGATAAGGATAGAGAAGCATTTGCTGTGTTTAGTAGACACCCTAGGTGGTGGCAGTCTTAATGAACAAGTGGAGTCAGAAGGCTCAGGGGTAGTGTGGGAGGGCAGGGAGTGCAGACAACTGTTTGAAGCAGTCTGTGTAGGGGAGGAGAGAGACTGAGAGAGTATCCAGGGGACTGTGTAGAGACCAGCATGATTTTATTTTTATTTTTGTTTTTTAAGGTGGGAGACTTCTGGTCCTAGTCCCTTGGTAAACATGCCACACTGTGCACCCTTTAGGCACAGTAGAAAGCAGAGCAAGGAGACTGGCGTGATGTTCACGCTGAGCGTGTTGAGTGTGATGACAGCTTCCCAGGATGCCGGGAAAGAAGGGGTGAGGGAAGGACATCATATCTGAGGTTCTCAGCGCTCACTGGCAATGATTCTTAAAGTCTAGGTTGGGACCCTCTCAGGATGGTTGCTGAGCCCTCGTGGGGACCTGAGAACTGAAATATAGGTCAGTTCTTAACAGTCCCTATGGGTGAAATATGTGCAATTCTATTAAACTTTTTAAACACTTATATTTGACTTGGAGCCACTACCAACCAAAAATAAATTATTAAAGGTTGCTACAATTTGGTCCTCACAAATTAAAATCACGTGTTACTAGAATTTATTCTAATTCAGCATTCTATTCAGAAGTCTGGCAATAATTGTCAAGTCCACACACATAGTTGTAAGTCCTGCAGCTTTGATTCAGGACACTGTATCACTGTATCATCAGTGTTGGCCTGACTTGGGCATGACATTTGATTGCTGCCATTCTTGCTTTTTAATTTTTATGTTACAGTAAGTTTAGCTTTATCACTATCAGTTTAGTTTGTTGTGTGGTGTTTGGTTAACCTCTCAGTGTTTCTTGATACATATTTGGATCAACAATGTGTTTGTCTTATAATATTCTTATAACTAGGCTGTAAGATATGTATGTCTTGTGGTTCATATAGGAATCACGCATAGTCATTTTGCTAAAGTGCATGTGTATGTAACCCTCTGCCATTGGCTGGTATGGTGGCACACTTCATAGTGATATGTTTCTTGAGAATTTTTGCTATTTAAATAACTTATAATATGCTATCAAGGTAGGTATAATAAAATTACTGGGTATGATATCATGTTTCTAACTCATTTTTTTTTATAAAAAGTAAATTATAAGCCATTTATAAATGCATAAAGTATAAGCCATTATATATATTGCCAGCAATATGTTTACTGCAATTTGTTAAGTACGTTTTTGTCTAATTCTTTGTTATCAGATTCACTTTTTCCCTCTTGGAATGTGGGAACAAGTGAGATAGGCGGGAGTCTTTCCCTCACCATGGTAGGCTTCGGTCAGAAAGTTTGCAAGCCATCACTCTACGGGAGTGACTAGATATGTGGCAAAGGAGGTACAGAGCTGCTCAATTCAAATCTAGGTAACTCCCAGCCTCTAGCCTCAGACTGTGAGCTCATCACCAAAAAGACGTCAGGAGCACAGGTACTATAATGTTGTGTTTTTCACTTCCTGTTTCAGGATGTAAATGAAGACCCCGGGGAAGATGTGGCTCTCCTTTCCGTCAGTTTTGAGGATGCTGAAGCCACTCAGGTATACCCCAAGCTGTACTTGTCACCCCGAATTGAACAGTAAGTATCAGTGTCATTAATTTTATGTAGCCTGGTGCTTCTCCTTATAAACCAAATGTGTCTTGCTAATTCTTTTGCCACTCGAACTCTTAAAATGATTTCTTTTTTCTTAAAAATGAACCAGGAGTTTGGATTGCAGAGGACATGCGGGGAGTGTTTGCCACTGCCATCTTAGGATGAGCCTTAGTTGCGCAGTTTGTGATATGCGTGCTGTACCTTTGCAGAGAGAGATGAGTAGGTAGACTGAATCTGAAACTGCGAGTCCTTCCAGTGTTCCCTGGCTGCGTGCGGTCATAGCTTAAAGAGGACTGCTAAACAACATCCTACCCCATTTCTTATACTTCTAACTATTTCAGTTCTTTGTAACAATATAACTAGTGTCCTAAAAATATTAAGCCACAACTTATTCAGAAGTTAGTAAAGGTAATATTAAAAGCAGATAGCTTAAAAAGATGATGTGTTGGAATTGCTTTTCTGTGTCTAAAGAGCTCTGTATAATTTTACACAACATTCAGGCTATATGGTACAAGTAGTTTTAACCAAATAACTTTGCTCATCGGTAATGAATTTTACGAGGACTAGCTTCATAATGTGCTTATTGTTGGCCAAAATGCTTTAGTAGCTTATTCTACTTCAAAGGAAGCTGAGGTTCATTGAAAATAGATTGTAACCAGATTTGGCTGGGAACTTCTGACAGGCCAGATTTTTCATCAGCAGACAGAGATTTTACAGGCTCTGATTGAAATGGGGTATTAAAATTCTCTGTAAGTCATTTAGTCAGGGTTGGCTGATTTCTGTCTGTGAGATGTGGTCACCACTCAACATTCGTACACTAAGCCATGTTTACCCCCTCTGACCTTAGTTGCTCTAATTCGTGCATTGTGGATATGCCATCTTACACACTGAGGTAGCTGTTTATCCTCAATTATGGAGATTATGAGCATCAATAATCTACATACATTCTTTCATTTGTATACCTCTGACAGCACCTAGGACAGGATTTGACAGTAGCAGGCACTCAACGAATGTTTTAATGTTTAATTGAAAGTACTACCCCATTTCAGTAAGAGGTCAAAGAGCGCTGGAGACAGTACGGTGAGGTGATAGCAGGCACGGTTCTGGGGTCACACACATCTGCCGTAGACCCAGGCTCTGCCACTTAATCGATGAGCGAAATAGTTAACATCTTTGAACTTGTTTTCTCATCTGTAAACTAGGAATAATAATACCTACTTTATAGTGTTGTTTAGAGGATTATATTAAATATTGTTCACAAAGTGTTCATTGCAGGGCCTGCCATTATAGCAAGTCGTAGCTGTTAATGCTGTTATTATTGATATAGTTCATAGAAAAAGAATGAGTGAGTAAATGAGTGAATGAGTGGTGAGCAGAACAAGTGGGGCAGAAGAAGAGAAGATGGGTAAAGGAGTGACAAATACTAGCTCTAGAGTGCCACTCTGCACAGTTAAATTAGGAAGATATTTTGGTGACGCAAAAGGAGAGATATTAATGAAACAATCCCAAGATGTAGGTACTAAGAATATGTTAGTTAAGCTGCAGCCAAGAATTTGCCAGCTCTGAAATCAATTTTCCGAGCTCCCACATTATTTTTCTTTGAAGTTACTGCGTCTAGTTTACAAATAAACTTGCTCATAACATATTTTTTCGTCTAAAAATCTAAGACGTGATGTAAACAATTATTAGCTCAGGATATGTTGTGAAAGTTATTTCCTATTTCTAAAATCGAGCTTTCTACATTTTCCTCCACATTCATTTTGGTTTGAGAACTGGCCACCGCGTGCTTATCCAGATCAGTTTCTTATTTTCGCTCCCATAGCCTGTCCTTAACCAGACTCTGTCACTTGAAAATTTCAGGTTGTACTCTTTTGCTCCTGTGCTTTTGCTCAAGCTGTTACCTCGTGTAAAGCGCCCTTCTCTCATGTTCTCTTCCTGTTGAAATATTGTACATTTTCTAAGGTTTTATTCAAATGTCATGACGTGTTGGAATCCCTGAGCGCAGTTAGTCTAGTTTTCTCCTGAACTCTTAGAATACTGAATTTGTATCACTTTCCTAGTCTGCTCACCATAGATTTAGTTAGTGATGTGCATCTTGTTTTCATCTTTTACTAAATTGCAAGCTGCCCAAGGGCAATGAACAAGTCCTTTTGTTCCTTTAATAAACAGTAGCTTGATTGGCAGTATTCTAGGTCAATACGTAATTCTCACAAGAAAATTTGAAAATGGTGCACAAGAGGTATTACGTTTTTCCTGGTTGATAAAAATTCACTTAGTAGAACTGTGTTTGTAATACAGGGAAAAAAAACTATCAAAAGTTCTTACATCCTTAAGTAGAAGTTGTACAAATTAGGTTTTAGAGAAAGGTTAAAATGGAAAGTGGTCAAATTGTGGTATGACTTTCGAAGGGCTTACATATTTGCTAAAGTTATTAATATCTTTGGTTAACTCTTGCAGAGTTCAGAGTATAGAGCAGAAGTAATGCCATTTCAGCAAGGCCAAGGTTATAAGAAAGATACTAAGATATTAAGAAGTGAGTGAAGAGGGGTTGGGACTCTTACTGATACTGTGTTAGGCTCTCATTTCTGTTCTGTGTTTCATACTCCCCTATCAACTCGTAGCTATCCAGGCATTGATTATAGACTCAGACTTGGACAGTTTTTTTCAGGAGTCATGGGAAAAGCATCCCATGGGGACCCGTCCAATCCAATGCCAGGCGCTTGCCCTAGCTGAGGCTTGTACTCTTTTTGACTTATGCTGTGGCTCTTTCTAGGAAGTCCTAAGCCCCATGCTGTGGATTTGACGGCAGAGACCCAAGTGAGACCAATAGTCTGATTCCATATTAGGAAAAAACTGACAAGAAAATGCTCGCATGCTCCTCATCTGCTCTCCATGGGCACAGAACGGGATCGTGAATCTGGGAGATTCCCCTTTTCAGGCCGGCTAATCACTCTCTGCCCCAGCTTTTCCATGCAGTGAGCAGGGATGTTGTGCTTACATTAGCGAGTCTCAGAAACAGAAAAAGGCTGCTTGGATTCTCGCCATTGCATGTAGGAAAAGGGATCAATGTGTTGTACCGTAAAGATTTCAAGGGACATGGATACCAAATGTCCTCAGATGAGACAATCCACAAAAGGGAACATCTGTCAGAGACACTGAGTAGAAAACCCCCCAGTGTATTATAATTCCTGAAGCTCTGAAATGAAGCTCCACTTCAGAAGTCTCTCTGCTTGCTCCGGGGTCCTGGAAAGTTGTCTGGTGTTTCTGGCCGCGCTGGAACACATGACTGCATCCTTCCTGGTGTTTAGATGCGTGTTGTTCCCTGGTCCCCCACTGTGTCTGTACATGGCTTGCAAAGTAAATGCTTCTGAGAACTTCCTGTTCTTCTCACACAAGGGACATTTATGAAATATACGTGTTTCAGGCTCTATACATTTTTTTCCCAAAGAACTCAAATCAGTTGAATCCGTTACTGTTCATTTTAAAAAAAAAAAAGGTCAGGTATGCAAACAAAACCTAGTGGTCAGTTATGCAAAACTGACATTGGTTGAATATTAGGGGGGGTGGGGAAAGCTAGTTTCCAAACGAGTTGCCTTATTTTCCTGGCAGGAAAGCTGGAATGGTAAGGTGACATCATCAGAGCTGGCAGTAAACACGCTCTACCTATCCCTCCTTCCCAGACTGTTGGCAGTTCCAGCAGTGACACCAGAGGCTAAATGGGCAGCAGAGTCTGCACAGTTCTCCCCGCCGAAAGGTGTGGGCCCTTTTCTTGGCGTGAGCCAGTCTGTGGTGGTGGTTTGAAGAAAACCAGCTTGTCATTCCCTTCGCTGTTCCCACTCGGTGCATAGAAAGAGGGCTTCAGCCCGAGGCGGACCAGGTGGCATCTTTCACAAGTACAGAATTTGTTTTTAGAACTTTTTGTTGTTAAGTTAAAGTCTGCCTTAGAAATAAGTACTCAAAGCTTACCAACCCACGACCGCTCTCATTAGTGAGGCCTGTGTGCCTGCAAATACGTGCTTTCCTTCTTTCAGGCAATGGAAACACAATGGGAGTTGACCAAGTTTAAGGCCCCTAGCTGGGTGCTTCAGAGGACAGCAAGCTATATGGGACATGGCTTGTGCCCCTAATTTGCTGATAAGATAGTAAGGGAAATAAGAACAAATTCGGCAAGCTCCAACTTGAGTTTTAGTAAAAAAGGCACGATAAGACTTGGCATCATAAGCCCTCTGTTCCTCTACTTAATTAGTTGGCAACTTGCTCAAGATACTTAACCTTTTGGAGCCTCATTTCATCTTCTGTAAAGGGGGATAAATCTTCAATTTTGGTTTCATCTACCCCAAAGGGGGAAATATATGGAAGTCCCCCCTGTAGTGTTTGGCACATGGTTGATGCTCAGTGGTATAACGGCTTGAGTCATATAAATACCTAAGAAAAGACTTACTAAGTACTGTTAAGAGTTCAGGGGAGGAGCAGATCGTATTTCCATTTGATTTGGTGAAGAGGGGACTTTGGAAGGTTTTGGGAAGCCTGGCTCTCTCAATGTCATATGGCTTTTGTAGAGATTAGACACGTGCTATTGTAACCATAATACAACTGCATTTGTCTGCGGTCGTATGTACTTTAAGATGTTCAAGTTGCCCTTCACCCCACCATCCCATCTGAGCCTCACGGTACTATTCCTAGCCATGTTTCAGATACAGCTTTTTCCTTCTAGAACCTGGAATTTGTAGACCCTTCCTGGTCTCCTTTGCTGCCTCTACATCCCTTTTCAACCCATTAAATTATGCTAAATTCTGTTTCCCATGACTCCATTCCTAGAGCTCTTTCGTGGCCTTATGTTGTTGTGGATGACCTCCGGACCCCCATTTCTAGTCCCAACTTTTCTCCCTGTTTACAGATTTGTGTTTCTAGCGACTTAATAGTCATATCTGTCTCAGTGTGTGTTCCGTTAACATCTCAAATTCAAAGTGTCTGAAACAAAACTCATCATTCCTCCAATAAACTAATGTTCGTCTTCACAACCCTGTTTGTATTCATGACCCTCTCACTTTCTAAAGTACCCAGGTGCCATATCTCGAAGACATTAGCCAACCTATTGTTTTGTACTAGAAATAAATCCTCTCTGCACAGTCTCTCTCATTCTTGTCATTCCTACCGTCATTTCCTAGTTCAGTCCTTCAGTTGCCATGTCTCCTGGTGGCCTTTTAACTCTTCTTCCTATTTTAGTTCTCACACAGAGCTGTCACTGTCTTCCTGAGGTAAGTTCCGGTTGTGTAACATCCTTTCCTTGCTCGGCATCATCAGTGCCCCCTATTACCAGCTGAGTTAAGTGCACACCTCTCAACCTGTCAGTCCCAGCTGACCTTTCTACCCAGGCTCAGCTCTGGATGTATCCTGTTCGGCCAGACTGGGGTTGTTAGTGATTTCCTGTGAACACACCTTGTGTTTTCTCACTTCCACACATGTGCTTGGGCTGCTTCTTACACCAGAACATTGCATTTATTTCCCTCTCCCAGAGGCTCGGTCACAGTGTCGTCTGTCCTCTTAGATCTCCTCAGTCACCACCTCCTCCTTTGACCTTTTCCTGGCCTCTAGCACCCGCGTCCCCAACCAGGCTGCACTTTCCCCCCTGTGTCTGTGCCTCTGTTGTTGCCGTGGACTGTGAACTCCTTAGGGTGGCCTCTGTTTCCATCAGTTGAGGGGTGGTGAGCCATAGCCCATCTCCTGCCAAACTGGCTCTGTCCTTGGGTCCTGCCCGAGCTCAGCCACACACCCCACTGATTGGACTCCCCGGTGGGGAAGGAAGTTTGAATCTGTTAGATCCTTGTGCCTATAAAGGCACGTGGTCTCCACAGTCGTCGTTCCTTACTATGCCCTGTGGCTGGCCAGCAGGCTTGTTTCTCTGTGGACTCCTGGTCGTGTTTCTGAGAGGTGGAGCTTTATTTCATAGGCGTGGTTGATCAGCTGAATGCTGAAGGGGGTAAGTCTGATTCTGACCTCATGTACCCTCTCATCTACTCCTGTTGTGGCCTGTCCAGCCTCCCTGCCCCCCACTTTACTCCACCTGTGCCTGGCCCCAGCCCTGGTCACTTGGGACATTGGGTAGCCTGTAATCTACAAAGGCAAGGTAACCTGAAACTTGACTGAAGGGCCTAGGGAAAGGGTATGGGGAGCTGAAATTAAGATAACACTGTTTAGAAGTATGGGTGAGGTTTAATGAGATTGTGGATATTAAATTCAGATAAATCAAATGAAATAGGCTTTTATAAAGCAGTGAGCAAATTCAATATTTTGTGATTTTATTGAAATTTAATACTGAACTCAGCATTGAACAGGATGGAAAATTTTCATTTTGGATGCTCAAAAGATGTTTTTTAGAATTAGAAAAATTGTATAATTAAACAGATAGATTTGGAAAAGAAAGATAATTCTTGCCTTATTTTTTTTAACCTACATTAATTGTCTCAAGAAATGAGACCCCACATTTCTTGGGGTGATTTTATCAGGGTTTAAGTAATAGGACATCATAGTAAACATAGTTTAATTTAGCCTTATTCATGTTTACTTGAGTCACTGAGATAATCCAATAATAAATATTGTGCTCCTGGAGGGTCCCCCCCTCCCCCCGCTTTGATAAATATACACTCCTGAGTATGGTAAGACAACCAGCTGTCAGGAGAAGATGTGTACTGGTTTTAGTGGAGCGAGCTATCTTAGCCTCTGGGGACTTGAGATGTTGGTTTTATTAGTCTGGGAGCAGGGCCAAAGGGGTTCTTCGTGACTTAGAATGGAATTCTGAAAAGTAAGTTCAGCAAGTTTTCATTAGTGAGTTTGGCCTTTTGTGTTGCCTGTGCCTCCCAAAAGATTAAGAGCTCAGCCTGCACTTTGAAACATTACAAAAAAGAACCAGAACGGAATTTAGTTTGGGGAGAAAATCAATCAGCCCCAAAATACCGTATTTTTGGAAACATTCTGGCATAGAACTCCTACCTCCCTAGATGCCTAAGTTAGTGATATATCGATGTTTCTTCCTTTTTTTTAAAATCAGCTTTGCTTTTGGGCAGGAAATATACATTTAAAAAGAATATACATACAAGTCCCTGATAACTAAAATCTCACTGGTACAATTTTCTTAAGCTCATTTGACCCTTAAGCTCTGTCTTAGATTTATTTTGTGTCTTTGGGCAGGTCTGTGCCTTGTTCTTTCTTAAATGCTCTTTTCCTCTCTATAGCATAATGATTACCTTAGAACTATAAGATGTAATGTGTTTTCATTTTAAAAATCAGACCTGGCAGTTTTCAAGAGTTTTGTGCAGTTTTTCTGTAAGGAAAATGAGAAGTTCATGACTTGCAGTGTAACACTGTCGCAGCAGCAGAGCTCTGGACACTGAGCTTTCCCGTACTGCCGTGTGCAGTCAGTGTCCACGTGTATTTATTCACAAGTAGGAAAATCCTCCTCAGTGGAAGGTCTGCGATGAAGAGTGGTAGTTAACAAAAACACTAGGCTGTGTTAGAGGTAGGAGCAAAGAAATTATACAGTGGAAGAGAAAGTGGCCTGGAATATTCCAGAACTGATGGAAGGCACCAATCCTCAGATACAGGAAGTACAGTGAATCTCACATAGGCTAAGTAAAAAGAAACTGATGGCTAGACACATCGTCTGAAAGTGCAGAACACCGTAGATTAAAAGTATCCTAAGTTGACACATTATGTTTAAAGGAACGGCAGAATGAGACAGAACTCTTTAAAAATCTGATGAGAGCCATCGACGTTGCCCCAAGAAAACTGGACAGACACAGAAAGTTTAAATACAGTCTTGAGAGTAGCACACCCTGCCCTGAAGCCAATTCATAAACCTCATTTAAGGGTGCTTGTTGTAGATTTCATTCTGCCATTTTAATACCTTCTATAGTATCTCATGCTAGAAAAATCACTGAAGCTTCAAATTTAATATCTCAGTGTAAGTTACCCTCCAACACTGCCCATCTCCTCTCCCCCTAAATCTGCTGTTCTCCTTTGTTCTTTATTTTTCCTTTATCACCGTTCCAGGGATCCCAGCCGTGAAACCTAGACATCCTGTTTCTGACCTTCCTCTTGGTGTTGTTGCCCTCGTCTAAACAACTGCCCGTTGATTTTGCCTCCGTGGCATCGCTCTCATTCATCTCCTCACCCTTTCCCCAGCCTCATTTCAAGCCTCCATGTCTCTTACTCTTTGCCAGATTAATCTTTGGAATGCTGAGCTCGATCCCTGGTACCCCTTGCTTAGACGCTCTAAGTGCCTCTTCATTGGACAGGGGAGAAAGCTGCACGGACAGACTGCGAAGCCTCCGTGCCCACCCCCTTCACAGTCTCCATGTGCCACGCATCCCACACGCTTGGACCACGGGTGGTGGGCCAGGGACAGGAGCTTCTGGGGATTCTTCAGTTTTTAGAACTGTAGCTATTTGTTTGCAGTTTTTTATTCCAACACGTTTTGTAGCAGGCACACTCTAGAGTTTCCCCTCGGCCATACTGCGCGATGTTCTACTGTGCTGTGTGTTGATGGGTCCAGTTTTCTGTGGGGATTGACTGTGACTGTAGATGCGCTCTGGACGGTACTCCAGTGGTGGTCTACTTTGGAGCCGTTGGGACTCTTTTCTGTTCTTGTGGGTTTTAGTAAACCTCTGTTCTTTGAGGTAACTTATCTGAGCTACTAGCCCATTATTTCAGCTGGACTCTGCATCCACTCTTTCTCCACTTCCATCTAAGTTGCCATACTGCAGGCCAAGTGGGCTTTCTGAAACCAATCTGATCACATCGTTCTCTTGCTTAAAAACAAAGTTCATTTCCTTATAGATGATCACTCATCAGCTTTATCCAACTCAGAGCTTTTCCCTGTACTTCCCAGGTATATTGCTTTTCTTTTCTTTTACTAACTCTATGTAGCTTATCATCAAATTCTAGCTTTTTTTTTCTTCTTCCTACTGTCTTGAAGTTTGACCTCCTTCGGGTCTTTGTTTCCTCCTGTCCTGTAGTTTCAGTTACCTTCCCCTTTAGTTCTTTTTTGTCAAATGCTGTGTGGAGGTGGAAACTAATGTGGCATAAGATTATGAAACAAATGATCACCGACACTGTGAGGCAGTTCTTTCCACTCCTTTCAAGTGTGAGGACCTGTTTCAATGTCAAAACCTTTCACATGAGGGTGGAAGGAGGCATTGACTGCAAAGAGGCAACACGGAGGTTGTTTGGGCCGATGGAATTGTTCTGTGTCATGGTTGGTGGCTGGCTGTACAGCTCTGTGCACTTGCCAAAATGCTTAGAACTGGGCATCACAAAGAGTGACTTTTCTCTGGGTAAAGAATACAGTTAAAAAAACACTTCACAGATCTATATACGTAGAAGTAATAATACTTTTTAGCATTTAATGTTAATAAATGATGAATGAAATGCCCTTTAAATGGGCTTGTATTTTATTAATCACAACAGTATGTATCCTTGAAACATGGATATACTGCGGTGCCAAAAAAATGTATACACATTTTAAGAGACGTTATCTATGTATGACTTTTCGAAGTTGAATTGAATTACGGTAGGAATGTGTAATTGCAAAAGTCAAATGTGACTTGTATTTACTTTTTGTTATCAAGGTATATATTATTACAATTTTAATACAGTTTTTTCGTTTCTTAAAATATGTATACAATTTTTTGGCACCTTCTGTATATATACACTTGTGCTGTACATGTGTGGATATGTGTATATATACATCTGGGTGTGTGATGCGTACGTATATTTTATATATGTGATACAGCTCACACATAACATTTATTCAGAGGCTTGATGTCCAAAACTTAGTAAGCCTATTATATCAAGCCTAAGGCCCTGTAGTGTCGTGAAACCAACAGTTTGGGAACATTTGTTACAAGGGAGGTATAAAGCATGGCCATTTTTCTAAGAATTTTGTTGTTTATATTTATTGATATTTGCTTAAATAAGAGCACATTTTAACTTTCTTACTCTCGAAATAGCTAACATAATTACTATGTTAGGAGGCAGTTTTTAACCTTACTGTTTTGTCTCATAGTAGAGTGACAGATCCACGAAGAGCCCTGCCACTTTCCCTCCTCTCTACCCAACACAAATACCTCGGTTTCTTAATTTAGCTCCCAGTGGGGACAGAGGAATTCCAGAAGGAGTAAGGATCTAGGGTATTGAAACTAACCCTTTGGAGCTTTCCTCTTGTGTTTGAGCCTTGACCCCCATGAAACTCACGTGGTTCTCAGCACTTCCTTCTCCAGGGCCCCTGGCTCTCAGATGAACCACTGTTTTCTCATGTTTCTCAGCATGTTTTTATCTACATAGTGATCTGTGAATTGGTCACATTAATGTAATAGTTTTCACTTAGTTTTCAGAGCAGAGTGTGGGTGTGGATAGGGGGACATGTCAGTTGTGTTTTAAAAATAAAGTCATGCTTCTCCCTAAAAAGTATCTGGTTTGTTATGTCCACACCACAGTTTAAAAGGGTAATTATTTAGTACCAAAAGTAGTGGCATGGCTCTTGATTACTAGTGTTCGCTGTAGGTAGGTGATGACTAAGGCTCTCAATGTACAAAGTAGAAACCCTTCACTGTTGTTGGAGGAAAGGTCTGACACCAATGTTGTCAGGTTTTACTGTGTGAACTTTGATTAAAAAGCATATAATTTGATTCTGGTATGTCTGATTTTGATTCTCATAATACAAGGCTAATAATTATATCAGAGTTTTTCTGTACTTGTTAAAATTCAGACACGCTGTCTTTCACTAGCAGCACTAATGACTTTAATGAATGGAGTAGCCTTGGTTGAAAACAAATAAATGACGAGTTAACATAATATTGTAAGTAGGACCATAACAGGGAATGAACACCCTGTCTGTGAACAGTACCTTTTGCAGACAGCTTCAATAATATAGAGGTCCTTCTTGAAAAAGACTGAAATCGGCTACCTTGCCAAATTTCAGCTAAACCAAACCATTAATTTGAAGAAGTTATACATCAGTGGAAAATTTATTTTACTGACAACCTTTTTTTCCCTCTACATGCAAGGACTTCCCCCTCCCACTTTGTAATCCCTCCCTCCCTCCCTACTCCACCCCAATCTTTAAAAAGTATGATGTAAGATTGGTTTGTTTTGTGCCAGGTTTTCATCCTGGAACAGATTTTTATAGCCATGTTTCTCTGAGAAAAAGTTTATGACCAAAGGGTGATAGCACTGCCATGTTTTCATTTTCTCTTCTGATCTAGTACATTTTTACTAACTTTAACTTTGTTAGAATTTAACATGCTCAATTTAATATGTACATTAAAGCCAAAGAAAATTATTTTGAAAGCTTTCGAGGATTCATTAACTATAATGCCATATATAATTCCTTGGGGGGAAAAACAGATTATAGAGCATATTATTATCGTTTTAAAATTTCAGATTTTTCTGTTCATACAGTGAGGAAACCCTTCAAAATATTTTTTGTAGATGTTATTTGTTTTGGTGATTGGTCTTTATTATTTCCACTCTGTTAGGGTTATTCACCAACGTCTGCCTGTTCATTTGCATTTCACATAGTCTTTCTTAAAAATACAGATAAACTTGGCCCTGTTTGGTCTTAGTCAGTGGAGAATCTAATATTGAGAGTCCAAATGGTAGAAACAGTTGAAATGGTCATTGGTAGGGAAATTACTTCAAATACTTTGCATTGAATACAGCAGTAAAGAAGAAGTAGGTAGATTTCTATGTACTCATGTGGAAGGATTTCTGAATTGAAGAGAAAGAACAACTATCAGAAAAATGAGCAGAATCATGCATTTTAATGTTAAAAAAGTTAAACATCACAACCATAGTATGTATTTTCTACAAAGAAATATGTGGGTGTGTATGTGTATACTGGATACTAATAATAGTTAACACTTAATGAGCACGTATGTCACATGTTTTAAGTATTCTATGCCCATGAACTCATTTGCTCCTCACAACACTCCTACAAGGTTTGCTATTACTATTGTCCCCATCTTACAGATGATGAAACTGAAATTCACAGAGGGTCAGCCACTTGCCTGAGTCACATCCTCACAGGTGGTGGGACTACCGTCTGAATCTAGGCGGTTTGACTCTTAACAGGATTGAGGGTAGGGATCAAAGGGAACTTGAGCCTATTAGTCATGTTTTCACTTTTTTCAGGGTGAATCTAGGCATTTTCATTATGAAATTAAAATTAACTCGTAAAAAAATTGAAAAGATTAGAATAAATGTACTGGCTATTTGATGACTTACGCACTTTTTGGTGGAACCTGTGTTCTGCATGTAATAAATGCTGTTCTCTGTGGGGCTTCTGAACATTTGGTAACCGTCTAAGTCCTGTCCTGAAGTGCTGCAGGGTTTCTCAGCTGGCACTACTGACGCGTTGGGCTGGATAATTCTTTTTTGCTGGGGGCTGTCCTGCTTCGAAGGGTGTTTAACAGCATCCCTGGCCTCTACACACTAGATGTCAGTAGCACCCATTAGCACCCCAGTCATGACAATCAACGTTCGTAGTGTCCCCTGGTCAAAAGATGCTGGGGGACGCAAAATTATTCCCAGTGGAGAACCACCAATCTTCTATCAGTGTCCTTTAGGACCCTCAAGAACCTATCTGTACCTGTGCTAAGCTTTAGAAATAGCCTTCATTCACACCCTTGAACTGTTTTCTGTTAGTGTCCATAAGAGTTGTCGTGCCTAGATCATGCAGAGCAATTAGAAATGGAAATAACAATCTTGGACCTTTCCGTACTGTCCCGTTATTACCCGAGTCCCATCTCACCCCCAAACTCAGAGCCTCTGGTATTTGCAGAGGCTATGTGTGCTGTACAGCCACCTTGCTTTCGTCTCTCCAATTCACCGTCTACTTCCTGTCCTCTCTTAGGAACAAAGGCCGGAACGCTCCACTTGATACCATGTTGAAAGTGTGTTTCTCCATTTGTCTTGCATCTCTTTTCTACTTTTCATTCCATGGACAAATATCTCATAGTTCTGTTTCCTCACAGACTGTTGATCTGAGCAGTTTTGCATATTTACATTTTGGGGCTGATTTTTATGGCCTCATTGGCTGGGTCCCCTGAACATTTTAGTTCCAAAGACGAACATCTCTCAAAGAGCAACAGGACACAAAGCCCAGTTCTGTCTTTTGCCCAAATTCTCAGTCCCTGGGAGATAAAGTAGCTCAGCCGGAAGCAGAGTCTTCACTTGTGCCCCCGACAGCCACTTCAGCCTCCGCCCGGGCCCACCTCTCTCTCCCGTGGTGGGAAAGTCTATGAAATACAAAGGCAGACACTGGTTAAGAGCAGTGCTTTGCAGTAACAGATTTAGGATTGAGGCCCGACTGCCATCCTCTGGTGATGTGACCTGGTGTTTGTCACTTAACCTCTATAACTCGGTTTCTTCATCTATAATCCTCGTAGAGTTTTTGTCAGAATTGAATCAGAGAAGGTGTGTAAAGCATTTAGCATCATCCCTGGCACACCATAAACACCCGAGAGATGGTAAGTTGCTGTTCTTATTACTGTTGCTGTCATCCCAATCAACGTCGTTGTCCTCCTCTTGAAATGTTCAGGGACCCCAGTTTTTGCAAATGTCCCTCCAGATGCTGTGCACCAGGACCTTAGGTACTATCAGTCACCTGAATGCCATCAGGGTAAGCGTGTGGGGGAAATGGAAGAACAGACCTCTGAAATGAGGCCCAGAAAAGAACTGAAGATTTCTGTAAGGGAGCAGCTCTTGACTTTGGGGGGCTCATAACTCCACCCCAAATTTGAGAATCTTGTGATAATTTCTTTAGAGGATTCACAGACTTCCTTATTTCTAAACCCAGACCCTTTAGGGACCCTGAATGAAGAACCCCTTCTCTGAAGTTCTTTACTGCAATACCAGTGAGATGGCCACTGGCCACTGCAGTGGGTAAGCTGGCCAGGGACAGGACTCGGAGACGAGGGCAGTGCAGCAGCCACTGAGCTCTGGCCGTGACGGGACAGGCTGTGCTAAACATGTTACACACGTGGTTTTACTCGATCTGCGCAATAGGAGTGACTGGATCTTGGTTGCACACAGGGATGTTCAAGCACCGAGCGGTTCATTGTCAAAGGCCACGCAGTATGTGGCAGCAACAGGATTCACACCCACATCCGTGTCTTCCAAAGCCTTCGCTCGTCCATGCTGCCTGATGCCTCATGGAGGGGCCGCAGACCAGCAGTGTTGCTGTGCTTCTGAAGCCCTGCGCCAGCGTGAGCTGGAACTTGGTTACAACTGGATTCCTGAGGCCACACACGCTCTGAGTGTAAGGTCTGGGAGCGGGTTCAGGAACCTGTGCTTTTAACAATACCCTGTCATTCTGGTGCTCACTAAATGTGTGAGTCACTGGTAGATTGTTGGACAGAACTGAATAAAGGAGAAAGATGAGGGGCAGGTAGGAAGAGCTACACGTATGCCCTGCATGTGCTCGTCTCTTTAGTACACACTGCTCTTGCTTGATCTCAACCCTGCTGTCTTGATGTGGACCCTTATATTCTTCAGGTGACTTGGCAGCCTTTCCCTTGCTGGTGTGCTGGCTTTTTACACTACCTCTCTCTTCCTTTGACTGCCTCTTGCCGTGTTTCCCCGAAAATAAGACCTAGCCGGACAAATCAGCTCTAATGCGTCATTTGGAGCAAAAATTAATACAAAACCCAGTATTGTATTATTTTATATTATAATATTATGTCATGTCATATCTCATATATAAGACCCGGTCTTATATTAATTTTTGCTCCAAAAGATGCATTAGAGCTGATTGTCCGGCTAGGTCTTATTTTTGGGGAAACACAGTATGTTTTTTGCCCACTTCTTAATGACACTTACCCTTCCTCTCAACACTGTGGCTGAGACCTGAATTTGTCCCCCTGATTTCAGGGTATTGTCATTCTTTTCCTCTCTTTCACTACTTTGCCTACTATTCTTTTATTTGTTTTAATAACAGCTTTACTGAGATACGATTTATGTACTATACAGTTCTCCTATTTAGAGTATACAATTCAGTGTTTTTGAGTATATTTACAGCACTGTGCAACCATCACCCCAATTTGAGTAAATTCATCCCCCCATAAAGAAACTCCATACTTACTAGCAATCACTCCCTGCTTCCTCCTACTCCCCCCAGACCCCCCCCCCCCCCAGGCCGCAACCACTAACCTACTTTCTCCGTCTATGCATTTACCTATTCTGGACATTTCATATAAATGGAGTCAGATGTGCTCTTTTGTGACTGACTTCTTTCATGTAGCATAATATTTTTAAGATTCATCTATGTTTTATTGTGTACTAGCACTTCATCCCTTTTTATTGATGAGTAATACTCTGTTGTATGAATATGTCATTTTATTTATCCATTCATCAGTTAATGGGCGTTTGGATTGTTTTCAGTTTTTATCTATTATGAATAATGCTGCTGTGAACATTCATGTTACAAGTTTTTATGTGGACATATGTTTTCAGATCCCTTGGAGGAATGTCTACTCAGATCTTCTGCCCATTTTTAAATTGGGTTATTTTAAAGAGTTCTTTCTATATTCTGAATACTAGACCCTTGTCAGATACATGATTTGGCAAATATTTTCTCCCATTCCATGGGTTGTCATTTTCTTGATGGTGTCCTCCGAAGTCAGCCACTTGTTGGAGTTCCTTTTGGCTAGTATTTCTACTTTCTACTGTAACCATATTTTAAAGTTTTCCCATGTGTATATTCGACATTTCCTACATTAGATCATACATGTCCCTGACTGAAGATCCAAATTACCATTTCTTAGTTTTATAACATTTAAATATATAAGTGATAAACCTAAAATAACTGTTACAGGATTCATATCCCGAATTAAAGAACTTTAATAAGAAATGGCCAAAAAAATCTTATAGAAAAATGAACAGAAAGCATGAACAAGCACTTCACAGACAAGGAAACATGAATTACTAGTAAAATATGAACAGATACCCCATCCATGGGAGACTGTAGGCTGTTGAGTGGTTGGAACTGTTGAGTAACTGGATACTACTCAGCCTCTCAGATCTGAACGCTGACCTGGTCTTTCAATCAGAACTAGAAGGCCTAGGGAGACTTCAGGCCCTAGTGAATCCATTTCCACCCTGGCTTGGATCCTAATCCTGAGAACTCTTACATGGATTACATTTCCCAGTATTTGTATGAGTTTTAAGCAAAGCCAATATGGGCTTTTTCATTCAGTTCAGATTTAACGATGTTCAGGACTCCCAAAGGAATCCTTAGACTAAGAAGCCTTCAAATGTCAGCAGGTTGGGTTGGGCCCCAAATGGGACTAGCAGCAGAATAGAGTAGGATCCGAGGATCTGCTCATCCCAGACCTAAACATTTGGAGCCTTTCTGGAAATCTAAAAGGAGGGATTTTGCACTTAATGACTGTCCTCTGCATAATCACTAACTGCTCCTGTGCAAGACAACTAGAGAGTCTCAGTTAGTGCAGGTGAGAAGAGAGCCTGTGAGTAGATCCTGACCTTGGGCCAAAGGGTTCTGAGTGCAAAGGCCCTGGGGCAGGTTTCCCACCCCAAGCTGGTGGAGCCTCTGCTCCCAGGTGTTTTTGGAGTCCTTTCTTAGAAATTAAAATTGCTTCCTTCTTCATTTTAACAAATCATTTTTAACTTTCTTATATATCATTTGCTTAAGTTCACATCTGTGATGTAACACCCTTATTAAATAGATTAAGAATTGAAAAAATATCATTTAGATGTGTTTTGCCCCCTCCCTTTGTATCTTTTATTTTTAAAGAAGGACAGATGGCAAGAAATACATCAAAACTTGATAATTGTTCCCATTAGGAGATTCTTCTGGTAATATAACACATTGTGTACTTATTTTATTGCGTGGCACTGTCCTGTGCAGTGCAGGACATTTAACATCCGTGGCCGCTGCCTGCTATATAAAGAACCCCTCAGTAATTGAGACCACTTGATATGTCCCCACACATCTCCATATGCCCTCTAAGGGGGTGCTGTCACCTCCATTGGGGAAGAAAGTAATAACTGCTTTTCCTTTGAGTTCCAGATTATAAACTGAACAACCTTGTCAGGTTGTTGATGTGAGAACCTTATTCCTGGTCTTAGAAGAGCTTTCTAGCAGTCCCAGAAGTATGTTACTCGTACGTTGCTAGTCTGGCCTATTTCGCATCAGGCTCTTGTCTCTCGGAAGATAGGATAGTGTGGAAACAGTGTCATGTAGCTCAGGCTGGCACACTTGAGCTTTGACTCTCCTCTTCCCTGGCCCTTCCCTGTCGCAGTGCCCTTGAATCGGGCAGCACCAAGGCATCTGCCTTAGTGCCACAGTAAGGTTACCAGGACTGTTTTTTAAGCCTACTAATTTTTTCAAGTGTGGGCAGCCCCCCACTAATAAGTTACATTTCAAATTGTATGTGTATGTTGATTATTTGGACTCTGGGATATGTTTTGCCATGGAAACCATTCAGCTCATAGTTAGGTTACCAAGGAAACTGGATGCACTGAAGGATTCCATCAAATCATAGTGCTTGCCATGTATGTCACCACATTTTGAGGGACAGAACCCAACTCTGTTTCTTCAGTGGCTGTCGGTTGTATGGCTTGCCTTGTTGAGGGGTGCAGGGAGGCAGCAGTGATCCAGCCACAGCGGACTGGATAGGCTCAGCTCACCCAGCAGAAGCCCCCATACCAGGAGGCCGCAAAGCCCAGGCCTGTCTTCTCCCTGCGAAGCGGAAGTGCAGGGCACGCTACAGCTGGGCCGTCACTCAGGTCTGGATTGCTGTCCAGACAAGTGCTAAGCAACATCCCCCCACTGCTTATGAAGCAACCTCCACGTGCCAGAGCCAGGAGAACTGCAGCCAGAGTGAACACAGAGCAGATGGAGTACTTTCCTGCCTTTCTTATGTTATCAAGTGTCCTGGCAATAAACTATCGTCTCCGTAAGTCGTCTGTGTGGACCCTGTGTCACCCAGAGAAAGCCGACCAGCTCAAACCGGACGTGGGCCTGTCCACAAAACGTATTACCCCGTGATCTAGGTTCTTACTAACCGCAAGGCACTTATGTCACCCATTACAGAAAAGATCGGAATTGAGAGAACACTAGGCTCCGTGTCCTGTTCTAGTGCCAGGAATGGTAGCAGCGTTATTGTTGTTGTGTTTTTATTGTCTGCTTTGAAATTTAGCTGAGTACAGCTTAAATGTTGATTGTGCCTGTTTATCGCCTGCCCTGCCCCTGGGCCTGGTGGGTTACAGTCGGCCTGCCGAGCACCCTTCCGTGGGCATTCCTTCAAATCTCCACTTGGTGTCTTCCTAGTACGGTGATGGCTTCTATTCTCCTGTCTTGTCATCACCCTTTGGGCCTTCCTTATTTTAGTCTTTATTTCCTATTTTTGTATGCTGGCTTAGTAACAATAATTTAACTTGACGTTTATATTGCACTTCCTACTTTGAGGTCTGACAATATAAGGTCTGACAATTAAGTTTGCGAACTTGTTGGCCCCATATGGCTAACTTTTTTGATATCAGAGGGATTATTCATTATGAATTTGTATCAACTGGACAAACAGTTAACCAAGTGTACTATTTGGGAGTGCTGAAAAGGCTGCGGGAAAAAGACAACATGAACTTTTCACCAACAATTCATGGCTCTTGCATCACGACAATGCACCAGCTCACAGGGCACTGTCTGTGAGGGAGTTTTTAGCCAGTAAACAAATAACTGTATTGGAACACCCTCCCTACTCACCTGATCTGGCCCTCAGTGACTTCTTTCTTTACCCAAAGATAAAGGAAATATTGAAAGGAAGATGTTTTGATGACATTCAGGATGTCAAGGGTAATAGACGACAGCTCTGATGGCCATCCCAGAAAAAGAGTTCCAAAATTGCTTTGAAGGATGGACTAGGCGCTGGCATCGGTGCATAGCTTCCCAAGGGGAGGACTTCGAAGGTGACCGTAGTGACATTCAGCAATGAGGTATATAGCACTTTTTCTAGGATGAGTTCACAAACTTAATTGTCTGACCTTGTATGTTCGCCACTATTATTTTTGCAAGCTAGATAGGACAGGTATTGTCATCCCTATTTTCCAGAGTTAAAAATCAGTACTTACAGGAGTTGCCCAACTCTCAGAACCTCTCCCGGCAGGTCTGGAGTGGGAACGCTGGGCTTGCGGGGCCCACCTTTGCGTGCTCTTTGCACGACAGCACACTGCCGGCTGGATGTGGCTGCTCCCTGCAGCTCTGCTCGCTGTCGGGGCTCTTCGGGTTTTCACTTCGGTGCTTAGCATCTCTAGGAGAGAACCCAGCTTGCCTCTCTGGCTGCTGTAGGCAGCGTCCCGGGCACCTGGCCCTCTTACATCAGCCAATTGGCACTTAGGACAAGCTCCTGCCATAGCACATTTGTCAGTGAATCGGCACCTTTGCGTATTGTACAAAGTGACTGGATGCCTTTGGGGACTCATCTTGATGGTTAATAACAGTATTTTCATATAGTTTCTTTTCATCAGAAGCATACATTATCTTCCATTACACAGGAGAGGTTAACCAGTTAAATTACTTGTCTAAAATCTCAACAATAACAGAAGAGGGCAAAAGGGACCTAATTTCTTGAAGGAGCTCATGTGAACCAGACACTGTACTAGGTGCTTTAAATATATGACCCCATTTCATCCTTGCAAAAATCCTATGTAGGAGGTGATGTTTTATATTTTACATGTGAAACTATAGTTCCAGACAAGCTAAGTAACTTACACTGCAAGTAATATGTAGGGATACTAAAATCTAGCCTTCTGTGATTCCAAGGCCCGTATTCTATCTACTATCGCACACACCTTCCTCCTGGGCAAAGAGCACTGTTTGCAGGCCTGATAATAAGAAACAAAAGAATGCCTCGGACATGTGGTGATATCATGGGGAAGGAGGATACCTGGAGTACAGCCATTTCTTCTTTCTTGACAACCACCAGAAAGGAGCGAACTCACTCCTTTTTCTTTCCCCAGAAGATCGTGGATCTATTAATAAATGGTCTGATGTAAGTTTGAATTTGTCACTTAGGTAAACTAAACTGAACTAAGGGAAACTGACTGAGTGTAATCTCTAAGTGTGTTGGTGGCTGTTAAAGAACGGCCTGTTCGTAGGCATCACCCCTGCTGAGCAGTGAGAAAGCTTCTTGGAAAGGCAGTGAGACCCCAGGAGAGAGAAGCAGCCCAGAAGGCAGGAAGGAGTACTGGGTTCTGGCCCTGGTGTCTACCTCTAGCCATGTGACCATGGGTTGTAAGTCAGCTCCCCTCTCTGGGTTCCAGTTCCCACCTGTAAAACATGGGGACTGAACTGGATGACTCTCCCAGCAACTGCAGTTCTTTATCATCCATAGAAATCTCTTTATCATGTTAGTAGGAAAAGAATCGTTAGAAAACAAGGCAGTGAGAGTGATGAAAAAGGTCTTGCTCCTTCACAACCTTGCCAGTTAGGGTTATTGAAAGGGAACAACAGTGTTAACAGCTCCTAGAGGTCTGACTCGTAAGGCAAATAGGGTTTCTAGTCAAATTTGTGGGTAAGATAGTCTTTGATTAGTGAATGATTAGTGAAGAGTGTCGAGGTCTGTAAAGGTGCCTGTGATTGTGGTTTTGCTTTGTAGGATCTAACGTAAACGTATGTGAGGTTTTGAAATTTCTCTTGGACGGGCTGCAGTTCTTCTCACTGACACGAGCTGATGCCTTGTGATGCCTTGTTTCTCCTGCATGCTGCAGGCAGCTCAGCGGCTCTTGAGGCCTGGAGTAACTAACTCCATCACACAGCTTTTCTATAATAAATCGTGAACAGTGATCTGAAGCTCAGAACTAATTTCTAATATTTCTATGTAATAAATATGAGAAAAACTATAATTTAGAGCAAGGTCAATGTACTTTTACTTCGATACAATTTGTTCCCTCAACCTCAAATGTTTAACATTTGCTACTGAATCTTCTCCTGGATTTCCTGAAGTAGAAAATCAGTTCACATCTTCTCTTGGAGAGAAGAGGTTCCAGGCCTTTGTTAGGAGATGAGGCCCCTTTCGGTATCGGTGGTCTTCACACACAGATTTCATCACTTTTCGTGGGCACTGAACACCTACCTCATCAGAGAGTGGGCAGGTTGGCATGGTGTGACGACCAGATTGTTACACAGCACTGCAAATAAGTGATAAACCTAATCCGTCCAGGGGCTGTTTTTATTTTAAAAAGAATGATTTTAGGAGTAATCCAACTGAATCTGTCGTGTTAGAATATATGAGAGTAAACTCTCTGAGTAGCATTTGAGCTGTAACAAACTGCCCACAGCGTCACTCTTCTGTGTGCTCAAAGGATCCACATTTACTTACATTTAGCAACCCGCCTCTTAAAGGTCTAAAACGCTTGTTTTAAACCATTTAGAATGAAGATCCATGGACCCGTGCGGGCTTTGACCCCAGCCCTCTGCCCTGGCACCCTGGAACAGCCGGGTAGTGTGTATGCCACAGGGCATCACATTCCAGGGTCTTCCCCAAGTGGAGCGCTCTCAGGACCCCCACTGCTCGCTGGGCACTTCTCAGCTCTGGACAGTGGCCTCCATACCAGCTCTGATTTCTTTCTAGGCCAGCCCTTCCCCAGGGAAGAGGTCCCTTATCTTCAGGGGATCTAGCCCCTCCCCCAAGTCTAGCCTGGGCCTATTTTGGTTTGGGCGAGGGGAGGGGACATTGCAGGAGCTGGGAGGCCTCACCTGCTTTCCAAAGTGAAGGTGGCTGGGAGAGCAGTTGGGGAGGCAGGAAAAGGGGTGGGGGTGGGGGGAACTGGAGAGAACAAACCATTGGAGAGAGCCCAGGATGAATGGAGCTGCTCACCCACTCTGAGATCATGCTATTACAGCAACAGAAATATCGGTACTTAGGCTTGTAAAAATAGTATGATACCAGCATACAGTGGTCACTAATAAGTTTCTCTTGCTCGGCGTAAGGAAGGGAAGGCTTCACAGAAGAGGTGCAATTTGAGCTGAGTCTTAAAGTAGTCACCAGCTACTGGGAATTGAACTCTACAGATCCAGTTGATTTGACCATACCAGGAGTTTTACATAAAGTTTATGTACTCTTCCTTGCCAACAGCGCAGCTTGTAATTTATGTGGGGGATGGGAGTGTGTCGATCTTCTGTTGTCTGCAAAGCCACTATCTGCTTTATTTGGCTACATCTCGTCTACCCCTACTTGTCTGTGTAATAAAAGCTTCCAGTAATCACTTGAGCAGTTTTGTGTGTTATTCTTAGCGGTTAACACTGGTTAACACTGTTACATTAACACCTCCTAACATTTCACTTGGAGTCGTTTTTTTCTTCCCCATGACTTTAGCATTTAAGAATGTAAAGACACATTAGGATTTTGGATCCTGTTTCTTGGATGCTCCTCTCTACAGGGGCTTATTCACAAATGGTTATTTTGCTCATACTTTTTCTTTCAATGGGTATTAAATTGGCCCATTGTTTGTCACACCTGTTTTCTGAGCTGCTGGTTGGTGTATTTGAAAATACAAAGTGTCTAACAATCCTGTGTGGTATCCAAAAGGCTTTTCTTCTGCTTTATTCTGTTCATGTACATGTGGATTTCTTGATATTGCGTTTTTCAAACAGTTTCTCAATTCAGCTTTTTCTTTTGGTTAAGACTTTAGAATTAGTTCAAATCTTAGCTACTTAAGTTCCTATTCAATTGAGACTAACAGGACATTAGTATGTTCCACTTGGTGCTGCTCTCTTTGAGACCTCTAAATCTTTGCTCAGTGTGTTGAATCAGAATCTTGCTATTTTATTCGATGGCTTTCTGGAACCCCAAAGCAATGCTTCTCAAATGTGGTCAGCATATCATCTGCACCAGCCTTGGAACTTAATAGTATAGATTCCTTGAATCCATCCTGGAGCTGCAAATCAGAATTGCGAGGGCTCAGAAACCTGCATTTTAAAAAGCTTCCTGGGTGGTTGTGTGTGCACACAGTCTGAGAATCTCCGCCTTGAACGTGGCTCAGCACTTACTTATTCGGGATTTATTACCTAACTTTTTCCAGGACATACATGATTTGGGGCTATTTTTGGTCTCTCTTTGATTTGAATTCTGTGAAGAATACTAAGAAGGATTTGGGTCATACTTTCCCTGATATTCAGGAGTGTCACAGAGAAGATTAGACTCCAACAATAGTCTCAAAGCCATAGTCACTGGACCCTCGTGGACCCATTGTGTGTGGCACGTTGGAGGTGGAGAAGGGCAAGGGACCTTCACATGATGCTTGAAAATCACCTTCCTGGGTCATAGAGGACTACTTAGTACATTAGACATTAGACTATAGACTAAGCTCTGGAGCCTTGTAATAATAGTAATTAACATAATGATACTTTGTATTTCTCCAGTGTTTTTAAACTGAAAGCCTTAAAGTGCCTTATTACACATAGTATGCAACACCCTGTCAAGAGAGGTCAGTGTTAAGTTCCTCATTTTATTGATTTAAAACCTGAAGCTGGATACAAAAGTTTAGTTTAGACACTTCTCCCGGATAGTGACACATTCAACTTGGAGAAAAGAGAATATTTCGAAGGAAACATTTGTGATTTGGAGGGATGAGGAAGTGGTGGTGGTAGGGTGGTAGCTATTTTGGCATTTCAGGGTATATCCTGAGTGGAAACAATCATTTTGGGTTGTTTTAATTAATGCCTTTAATAACTAGAGGTATTTAGCTGGAAAACACCATCATTTTTCTTATCAGCATTCCGTGCTGTAAATCTCATATTCCTTCTGGCTTCTTCATCGGCCTTCCCTTTCTTTGGCCTTCTTTATTTTTCAATCATTTATAAAGTCAGAGGATGTTCAAAAAAAAAAAAAAAAAAAGAACCTTCTAGATACATGAGACTAGAAAAAGTAAAGAAAAAAAACTCACCCAAAATGGCCCAGAAAGTTGGGGTATGGGAGATAGGAAGTTCTACTTTTTTTTTTTTAATTGGGGAAGAGGAACAGGACTTTATTGGGGAACAGTGTGTACTTCCAGGACTTTTCCAAGTCAAGTTGTTGTCCTTTCCATCTTAGTTGTGGAGGGCACAGCTCAGCTCAAGGTCCAGTTGCTGTCGTTAGTTGCAGAGGGGGCAGCCCACCATCTCTTGTGGGAGTCAAACCGGCAACCTTGTGGTTGAGAGGACATGCTCCAACCGAGCCATCCGGGAGCTCAGCGGCAGCTCAGCTCAAGGTGCCGTGTTCAATCTTAGTTGCAGGGGGTGCAGCCCACCTTCCCTTGTGGGAGTCGAGGAATCAAACTGGCAATCCTGTGGTTGAGAGCCCACTGGCGCATGTGGGAATCGAACCGGCAGCCTTCGGAGTTAGGAGCATGGAGCTCCAACCGCTTGAGCCACCCGGCCATCCCCAGGAAGTTCTACTCTTAGCAAATTTCATTTATGCAGTACAGTGTTATCACATATGGTCACCATGTTACACTTAGACCGTCAGAACTTACTCAGCTTTATAGCAAAGGTTTGTACCCCTTTACCAACCTCTCCCTCTTTCCCCCACCCCTCAGCCCTTGGCAACCACTTTTCTACTCTGTTTCTGAGTTCTTACATTTGTGTGTTTTATTATATATCTTTTCTCAAATGAGTTGGAGTGTGTATTAAATGAATGCAGTTTAGAGTTGAGAATCATTTCAGGGCTACCAGAGACCATACTTAGTTGTCACCAGTTTTTTTCTTGCCATTTGTTTTCTTTCACATTTTTTTTTAACCTCAATTTTTGTTCCTGTGTATGGTATCTTTTTGCTATCACTACCTTTAAAATTTTCTTCCATTTTCTTTTTCTATATTTTCCCCTTCTCTCTTTTTTGCTTTTATGATCTAATACTGTCGCAACGTAAGTAATTAAATATCCCAGAAAAATAAAATTGAATAAGTTGTTTTAAAATCCTAAAGATCCACACTTTAGGACAAGTATATATAACTAAAGGATAAAGACAAAAAAGTACTGAGAGACTTATGGAATATTTGAGTTTGGTTTTTTTAAGCACTTCAACAGCTGTAGAAATAAATAATTTTTTAATATCACACTCTTCAGCTTCCGTTTGCTCAGCTGCAAGTGGATGCATAACTAGCACTGCTCTTATGGGTGGTTTATGGTAACTTTTGCCTTACAAATCAAATGAAGAACGGTTCCTAAGATAACAGCTTAAGAATTTGAAGAGAAGATAGGAAATTTATTCATTTATTCATCAAATAATTGATTGATAGATCGTCTCTTTATAGAGTACACTGTATTTTAATGCAAGCTGATGAGAATTGTAGTGACCTGTGCAACATTATTCTTCATCTGAGATGACTGAGATAAAGGTACTCAGTAAATGTAAAAGTGCTTGGGGAAAATGGAAAGGGCCATACAAAAGCTTTGTATCGGTGATTTCTTATTCAAAATAGCTAGCTCAGTTTGGTACCTATTTATTGGGAATCTAAAAAACAAATGTTAATGTGTTAAGGACCAGGTGCTGGAGATACTGAGCTGTGGGAGAAAAGTAGAAACAGAGAACATAGTGTAGTTTTTCCTTCTGCAGAAAAGAAGTACAGTAGAGGCACAGAAACGCTAACCACATAGATCCCCCTGATTACCACCAGATGGCGCTGTCAGCCACAGGTAGCTCAGTTGACTTCAATTGGAGAGTAGGGGGTGGAAGAAGTGTGGGTAATTCATAACACGAGTTACCTGTATGCTAGGAAAAATATTTACCTATATTCTCTAGGTCACTTTACTGTTTTTACCCTTTCTATCTGAGAAGAATATTATAACAATCTGATTAGATTTGTTTATGAAACAGTGCTGGTTATTATTAGCTTTCCTGATGCTTACAAACTTATTTGGGGGCAAGTACAGATATATTTTTCTCAGTATATGTACCTAGAATTAAGAGAGAGCATGAGAAAAATTGTTTCCTATTTTCTCTGCCTGTAATCTTTCTTTCCTAGTTAACTTCTCCTTTTGCAAGACTCAGCTCAAATATCACCTCTCCTCCAAAACCTTTCTTGGCCCCAGACAGAGTTAAGAATGCTTTCTTTCGTACTCCTACGTGGTTGTTTATACTCTATAATATTTCTTATCTCATTGAATTATTTGTTTTTTACCTATCTACTTCTACCACTAATTGGAAGGTTGTCAAAACCAAATATTCTGTACCCACTGCTGAGTACAAAGCCTGGCAGATACTAGTCACAGAATAAGCAAGCTTTAAATATTTGTGAATTATAGTTTTCCATAGACTATTTAAAGAATAGTAACTTATTATTACTTACTGAGTAGTCTTCCCCAGGATTATAAATAAGCTATCAGGAGTCAGCTTATAAAATAATTGATTTTAGAAGACTTTTAGAAAGAAGTATTTTTCTTAAGAGGGAAAAGGTTAGAGGATTAGTTCCAAGCACCGTGTAGTACGTAAGGTTTATCTTAATCCTACTTTCGGTCTACTCCCATGGAATTTTAAGACTTTATGTGGAATTTTAACTTTGTGGCTTATTTGGAATGTATTTTCTTATTACTTTAATTGAAAAAATATAGAGATCTTTTCCTTAAATGAGTTTAAGTAGTCTAGGGACATCTTTGAGCAGTAGGACAAATTTGATTCTATATTATAAATTTTTAGGGAGAACTTAATGGGTAAATATGACTCACTCCATTCAGTTCAATTGACAGAAATCTTTTTCATAGCCAAATTTTCTTTAAACTGAATTATGTATTTCTCTTTAGCAAACACATGCATCATGCATTGGTCTATAATTTTTAGACTTCTGTGAGAATGAAAATAGTGTGCTCTTTAACTTAAAGAAAAGACTTTTTTGTTCCTTATAAGAATAACATCCCAATTATTTCCTTGTGTATGGAAATTTTCCATTTCTCTAATCTTGACTGGAAAAGTTTCTCGTGGGCAATTTAGAAAACTAAAGAAAAGTATTTCATCATCTTCAACAAACATCAAGTGCCTGCTATGGGAAGGTCATATTCCCAGTGCCCTGGAAAAACCCCACTTATCCAAAGGTGAGACTCCTGGCAACTCTCAGGAAAGGAGCCTTGATCCCTGGACTCAGAGAAAGGGAGTCTGTGTAGCTAAAGAACCTGTTTTAAAAATGCACTCAGCCATCTTGTTTTATGCTGACCTGGCAAATTTGGTTAGCCTGTGTTTACACCCATACCATATATGAAGCAACAGATTAAGTGTAGGGAGACTGCTATGGATAGACATGCTTTGGTAGCAGCAAAAAGACAGCTCTTACAAGCAGAAACAAAGGGTTCAACTGCACTGGATCTTTTTTAAAGGTAACTTCTGAGACTAGGCCACAGGAACACGGACATATCCCCAGTGGTGGCTGCACATCATCAAGAGAATTTGTACCAAAATTCATTAATTCTGTTCAGGAAATTATTTAAGGATGGTGAACTGTGGGATCAAACAGGCCTGGATTCTAATCTCAGATATAATGATAGAATCATGAATAATTTACCCAACTGTTCAAGCAGAGTTTTCCTTCTTTGTCAGAAATATCATGAAAACAATTAAAAAAACAAACAAACCGGAAAGATACCTGTCATAAATAGAACAAGTTAACATCCTTTCTGTATAAATTGATCAGAAGAATACACAATCTCTTTGTAAAAGGAGAAAGTATAATGTCATTCAGTTTACAACAAGGCGCAACTAATGAACATGGAACAGTGTTCACCCTCACCGAAAGATCCAAAAATCCAAAATAAAAAACATCAAAATACTTGCATCAGGTTTAACTCAGCAGGACGGTAAAATTATACAAATAAATTATAATTGAGAAGCTCACCTAGGGAGAAAAGACAGAGATCCAAAGGAAAAACAAAACGACTGCTTGTATGACATTCTCTTAATAAGGCAGCTCCCAGTTTATGCTTCACAGAGGCCCTACAACTATCAGTAGCAAAGGTGGTTTCTGATAAGGGACTCCAGGTGGCCCTTCTGGATCTCTGTGTTCAAAGTGGGGGGGAATATTTTCAGGGGATTAATGGCAACGTGTCTTTAATACATTTTTTAAATTGAAACATTCACTGTATTTTTCGATCACACCTCATGATATTTGTGTTCTCCATTTCTTGGACCTTTCTGCTCACTGTCTCCTTCGTTATTTGGAAGCCAAATTCTTACTCTTTCAACATTATAAAGAGGCAGTATAACATAGCTTGAGACTTCCACCCAACTCCTTGATCCTACTTACCTAATGCAGCTTTTGCTTGCATTTTTGTTACTTATTATCGCACGATTTACAATGTGGGTTTTTACATAGGGATGCTGGGAGGTTTTTTAAATAGAAAAAATTTAAAGTTGGCACGGTAGGAAATTTTGTTTATTCTCATGAGTGCATCTGTCCTTTCTTTCTCTGTTTAAAGTTATCACCAGTGGTTGAAGCCGTGTGACAGCCTCTCAATTCTGCTTTAGTGCATGCCTGAAAGTGTTACTGGTCTGGGAAGCATTTTTTTTTTTTTTTTTTTTTTTTTTGAGCTTTGGCATCATCGACGAGATTCTCTTTTCACTTGAATGGCTGAGGGAGAAAACATTTGATCTGAAATTCCTACATTCTGAGTGAGTTGATGTATGTTAAAGCATTTCAGGAGTTTCTGTTTGGTTTTTAAGAAAAAAAAAGTATAGTCCTTCATTCATTCAACCAACATTTTGGGGTGCTTTTCGCACTCTCCTAAGACTGTTTCAGGGTGTAGGAGAAGGCTGAAGATGTCCAGTCCTTAAGAAGAATGGAGTCTACTGGTGGAGCTCAGCACAGTATGGCGAATCCTCTGCTGGAGGCACACACAGAACGATGGTGGCCCAGCCAGTCACTACGGCGTTCCTGACAGAAGGGACATGTGAACTAGGCCCAGAGGCAAGAGCGTGCCTGGTATTGTCGGGCACTGTGAGTTGACATACTCATGTTTAATCATGAGTGATCCTGGCTGTAGCTTAGTCATGTGCCAGAATTTAGTTAAAGGCTAATGGTCCAAAAGGGTTTCACATCCTCACAAAAAACCTCAGAAGATATTGGTGTTTAGTGTGTTCTTTTTTTGCTGGGTCCTGTGCATGGCATTTACCATGTGTTTAGGCTGTAGCCAGTGCCACCCCTCCCCACCCCCCTGCCTGTCCCGCTCTGTCAGCCACCTAACCAGCTGTGTTATGTCTCTCTTCACACATTATGTGGACAGCGTTTTCCCCATTCACTCAGCCACAGCGTTGGGCCACAGAGGCAGCAATTTAAAGGAGTCACACCCATGCACGTACACACAATCACCACCCGCACAAGCACATAAATTGCTTTTTGTATTACATTCCATTATTCTCAATAAAAAGTTGAGCCCCTGGGAGGTACTTTCTAAATATTCCATGGCTTTTTCTGGCACAAGCACTAACACCTAGCACATGCAAATATTGCATACACATTTATCCAGAGAATTGAGTTAAATGAACATGGAAAGGGACATAATAAATTGTTTGAAAAAAATACAGTAGGTACGTGGGACATCGTAATGAAATAGTGAGTGTGGGCAAATGAGCAAAGGGTGTGATTTGGTGAGCGTTACAAAGTGATGCAGAGAAGAGTTTGGAAAGTATAGAAACTTGTGGTCTAAGTTGTCAAAAATTGGTCCATGAAAGATTTCTACAATTCAGGCTTTTTTTCTTTTAATTTAGTGTTATTTAGTCAAATTGCTGGAGATTACTACAAAGTTAAAACGATTTAGGTGTGGTTCTCTGTGTATTTATTAATGATGGTTTATAATCGTGATGATCCTAAGTTGTCTAATTGTGAAGAGCCAGCTTTCCAGCAGATCCGCATTTGAGGAAAGGCTCATAACTGAGGAATTATTTAAACCAGCCACATATCTCAGGGAATTATGGGTAGACAGTTTTCTTTTTAAGTGACTTGCAAAGCATTTGAAAAATGCCATTGTGGGGCAAAGAGCGCATGTCCAACCATTGCCCCTTTTCGGGGAGGGACACTAGTTGGCACATTCTTGTTTTGAGTTGCCTGAACCCCAGATTGCTCTGTGACCTCTGAGGTTCTTGGAGTGGCTCCACGAGTCTAGATTGATGCAGGAGGAAGCCAGTGATCCTCTCGGCTTGAGCAGGTTTCTAGTGCAAATAATTCCAGAGCTTGGGCCTGGGATGGGGATGGGGACAAGAGTTGGCTAGGAGTCGGTGGAAAGCAGAAATTAGAGATTAGATAAGGATATGCCAGCTTATTTTCCCATTTTCAAAGAGTCTTTGGTTTGATCCAACCTCCCCAAATGTCTCAAAGATCCTTCTTCCTTTTATTCTAAAACTACTTAGAACCCAAACTCGTTCTACTTTTCAAGCAAAGGTGCGCCAGAGCTCTGTTGCAGGCCTGTCCCAGATCTTATCCTGAAACCCCTTAAGCAGTGCTGAGCCCTGCATTCGTAGTGCAACAGGGAACACCAGTGGGTGTGTCCTTTTTGGCACTTGTCCCCCTCCAGTTGGTTCTTTTGTGGTTAAAGAATCTTGCACAGCAGTTACTCAGTGCCAGGCTGGCACAGCTGCAGCTAATTTAACTATCATGTGTTGACTGAGGTACTATTTCCATTTTTCAATTGGGTAAACTGAGGGATGAGATCTTTAATTATTTGATTTAAAGCCAGAGATTGATTCTGATGGATCTAGGACCAAATATTTGGTCCTTTTGTTTGCTTTCAATTTTAAACATAATTCACTAGATTATACTGATTCTTGCACCCTTAATTAGCATAAGTTAAATTTTAGCTATTGCAACCATCTCTTCAGACCAATTTACTAATTCCTAAAATGAATACCACTGGTTTCAAATGAAGCCTTTTGACGTTATGATGAAGTGTCTAGGAGTTGCAATTCTTTAAATAGAAATTATTTAGAAAGTTGAAAGTCATACTTGAGCTTTTTTTCGTGCTCCCTCTAGTAAGTGTTTAGGTCAAGATGAAGAAAGTACTGTGTTTGGGCTCTGAGTACGTGACTCGCCCTTGGACGGTAAAGCTAAGGGGCACCCGAGAGGTATTCCTCTTTCTGCAGAAGCACGCTTGTGAGCAGTGAGAACTAATTAATGGTTAGAGTCTAGACTCCTGGGTGTGAATCCCACCTCCAATACGTACTAGCTGGGTAATACTGGACAAGTTCCTTAACCTCTCTGTGAGTAGTTTTGCCACCTGTGAACTGGGCATAAGGACAGTGAGGATTGATGGAGTTCACATATGCAAAGCCCTGAGTGGTGTGTGGCATGTACACTGTACGTGTACACTACTGCCCCGGAGAATGAGCGAGTGCTCTTAGGGTATGGCCGACTTCGTGCCAGCCTCCTTACTAAGCACTGTTCTGCACGTCGTCTCATTTCGTCCTCCCCACCGGCCAGGTAATCCTCTTCCTTCCTTCCAGGTAATCCTCTTCCTTCCAGGGCGAGTAGTATTGGAAGGTAATCGGCCAGGTAATCCTCTTTCTTCCAGGGCGAGAACAGTTCTAGCTGAACATTTGAAGTTTTAAGCATCTTGACTGAATATGACACTGCAGTGGTGACATTTTGATAGCTGTTACTGCATGGTTTAGTTCCAGCATCTTTCAGCACATTCAGAAGCATCAACCTTTACATGTTGGGGCTTCTCCAGCAGCAATTATAGCCACAAATGAAGAAGAGCTATACATGTTCTCATAAAATATCATTGAGATTTGTGTCACAGGCCTCTGGTGACAAAGACTTGTTTAACTGCTAGATGTCAGCTTTTTTTCCCCCCTTCAGATAAAATTAAACTGTGGAGTAACCATTCAATCCATAAGAATAAATCGGGTTTTCAATCGTAATTCTGTAGAAAATCAAAACTGGTACCAAATATCTTTATTTAGAAGCACCTTTTTAATTTTAAATATGCAACCAGATAGAGTGGGGTTCCCCAAAGAAAAGATGTTGGAGTTGTGGTGTGGGGCCAGCTTCTGGCACGTTCCCCTTCGTGAAATCCTTGCTCTTCCCCATACGCCTTCCCAGCTTGCTGCTACTCTGCTTTCTCTGCGACCTTCTTCTGAATGTGAAACTCCAAGCGCGGATACTCATTTCAGCCAACTTAGAAGGCCTACAGAATAAGTTTTATAATTCATTTTTTAACAGCCCCAGCTGGCCATTCCTAAAATAATTCTGTTAAATGTGGCCACTTGTGTCATATAGGGTAAGTCAGTAGCTGGCTATACCTGGAGGCGTTAGACATGTAGATAGCTGTATGTCTTGCGGGGGAAGGAGCATTTTTCGGGACTTGAGGCAGGTCACAGGAAATGTACATCTGGGAAGGAAATCATCCGATGACTTAGATCATCAGGGTAACACAATTAGCACGACTTCAACTCCCGGTGTAGCTCACAGGCAGCTAGGACTGACGGTCTCAGAAAGAAGCACAAGACGGTCCCGTCGGCCTGGTATTTAATGAAATGAAATGCCGGATTTAGAAATTAATGCCATGGGAATAATGAAAAACTCAGATCACTGTGGCTTAGAGAAAAGGGAAGTAAATCGGATGGCAGAGCAAGAGAAGATTTGACCACAGGCAGAAAGAAAGATGAAGGGTGAGTCAAAGTCTGTCCCCATGTTGACACACTGTACTCCGAAGGGCGACACTTGTGTAAGATGGACTGGGATGATGGAAGTGGGTGGGAGGGTGGCCCAGGACTAAGGTGAGATGATCTGGTGTCAGAGAAAGGGAATTACGGCCGCCCACCTTTTGGGGCTGCTTCTTTCGGGGCACTACCCATTGAAAACTGCTAGATTGTTCCCATCTGGCGTCATTTCTAGGCTCACAGCTACTCACCTCTCCTCATTGGGGAGGCAGAAACTAACAGGTAATACCGGAGACGGGAGGAGAATTTTCCCATGGAGTTCTCTCCTTAACAGGAGCTCCTAGACTCAGTGATTGATTGCAACGGGCACATCTGGCACAAGAAAACAGATTGTTTCAACTTACTGTACTTGCTATCTTGATACCAAGGATCATAGGGATGGAAAACAAATGCTAATCCCTCTAAAGTGACACGGCGAGTCACTTTCATGCAAGCAGTAAAAATACAGTGTTATATGTATTTATAGTGTTTTATATATATATATATATATATATATATATATATATACATATATACACACACACGTATATAGTGCTATATATGTGTGTGTATATATATGTAGTGTTTACATATAAAATATAGCAGTAAAATTATAGGAAACCTGTACAAATAGAGTCAGGCAGTTATTCATGTACATACAGTTGGCATTTGCTCTTCCCTTCTATGCGGTTTTTGTCGTGTCAAACACAACTGAGGGAGAGTTACCCTCCACAGCCCCAACTGGAATGAGTGGAGCGCGTCCTGGCCTGGAATGGGCCTCTTTCTGGGCTGTCTGAACAGTGGAAGCACAAATATAAACCTCGGGCACATAAGGACACACTCAGGCCACAGAGCCTGTCAGGGGCTCTGTCATATTCTGAAAGAACAGATGTTTATCCCACAACATTTTTCTTCTTGGGGTTTGTCCAAAGCATTAAAAAAAAACACAACTGTTTATACTAATTATTCCCTTTTGCTGCCTTTGCTTGTTTTGTTTTGCTCTTTTCTTTTTCCCATACATTAAGGACTATTCATGTGAGGAAATTCTGCCCAGCTGCTTTCTGGAACGGACCCTTCCATAGCTTAAACCAGGAACCCTTTGTTCTTGGATGGGAGTGAAACTCAGATCGCCTTGTCACGTGTATCTTGGCACTTCTTCCCTGAAGTTTATAGGCTTTTGAAAATCTGTTTCCTTTTTATCCCAAAGATAATCAGCTTCTACAACTTTTCTTAAAATGACTCCAGACCCTTCCATTGCTTCAGGTTTCTCCTGCGGTTCAGCTGGTGTTGTATTCAGTGGTCGTTTATTAATAAGTACAGACTAGGTCTGGTGAATACCACACTACTGTACTTGGCATTAAAGAGAAATTAACCCCTTTTCTCATTCATTGGTTTGTTCATACTTCCATTTATTTATTCATTTCCTTCATTCAGGAAATAGTTTTTTAGCTCCTGCTGTGCACCAGGTGCAGAGGGATCAGTAATGAGCAAAACCAGGCATGGTCCTTGTCTTCAAGGAATTCCCAGGATCGGTGGCGGGGGGAGACATGTGAAGGGTGAATTGCAATTCAGGGTGATACAGGCTGTAATCGTAAGTAGGGTGTTCAAGTTTCTTTGAGTAGTGGGAAGAGTGTAATTGGCTCAGCCTCAGGCATCAAACATAACTCCACAGGGTAGCTGAGCGTATTCTAGACAGAGAGAACAGCATATCCAGAGACAAGGGGGCATGAAAGCGTACGTGTGGAAAATGATAATTGGTTGAGTGGGGTCAGTATCTAGCATGCAAAAACAGGAGATACTGGAGATGAAGCTGGAAAAGTAAGATTGGGCAGCCAGGTTGTTAAGGTCATTTCGTATGCCACGTTTGAAAATCCAGAAAATGGGGAGTTTGGAGTAGGCAGTGAAGGCTCTTAAGCAGAGAAAATACATACTCAGTGTTATGAGCTGATTGTGTTCTCCACAAATTCATATGTTGAAGTCCTTTCGTATGTCAAAATGTGACTGAATTTGGAAATAGGGTTTTAAAGAGGTAATTAAGTTAAATGAGGTCATTAGAGTGGGCCCTAATCCAATCTGACTGGTGTCCTTATAAAAAGAGGAAATTAGGGCACAGACATACACAGAGGGGAGACCATGTGAAAACACAGGGAGAAGGCCATCAACAAGCCAAAGAGAGAGGTCTCAGAAAACACACACAACTCTGTCCACATCTGATCTTGAACTTCTAGCCCCAGAACTGTGAGAAAATAAAGTTCTCTTATTTAAGTCAATAACTAGTGAAACGGTTTCGAAGAGAATGTTTAAGTAGCTTGTTAACAAAGGTAAACATTTTTAACTATCCTTAAGGATTTCAGGAATACCTTTATTTGTAAGTAATCAATGTATTCAATAACAGGTCATTTTTATCTATTAAAGCAGTTTGCTAAGTCTCTTTGGTACAAAACATTTTGAGATTCAGTTACTCTACATATTCGAACAGGACCTGCAGTACCTATAAAATTGAGATAATTATAATGTTCAGATGCTAAGCATTTTTCCTGAACTGTCTTATTTAATCTGCATTTCTACCTCATGAGGTGGGTACCATTAATATCTTCCTCATTACTGATGATGAAACAGAAGCTTAGAGAAGTTAATAATTTCCCCAAGACCACACAGCTAGTAAACGTCAGAGCCAAATTCTTCTATTTATCTGAATGAATGAGGGTTTACATCAGTACTTGGAAAGACTTCCTTGGTCCCCACCCAAGGGCTTTTTGTTACAGAGGCACTCAGGGAACCCACTGGAATGCACTTTGACCTAAAAGGTGTTCCTGTGGCCTAGTCTCAGAACATGGCTTTAAAGAAGTCCAGCGGAATTGAACCATTTTATCGTAAAGGGCCTGTGTAGGAGGGGTTAAAATATATCCTTTCTACCTTTGACTCATATAAAAGTCATATCCTTTGTACCAAATTAAACAGTGTAGCCAGAATCTGATTTTCTTGGAAGGCCGTCGCTCACAGGATCCTGTGGTGTAGTCAGGGTACATTGGGTACTTTCATAAGCTATGGCCTGCTACTTCTGGAAGTCTGTGTGTGGCTTGGTGTGGTATCACGGGAGTTTACCTGTCTGCTTCGCACGGGCAATGATCACTCCTAGTGGCTGTGAATATGTCCCTTTTATTTATTCCAAATTCTCCCCCCTTTTGAGGTTTTGAAGGTGGGGGCATGTGAAAATGAAATGGTCAGTGGCCCAAGGTCCTTATTACCTTTTTTGTCCAATGCATTGTTGAAAGTTATCATTGTATTTATGATTCTCATAGGACAAGAAGCTTAGTTCGAACAAGTTTCTAATCTCTGAAACTTCTATCTTAAATGGATTTGAAGGACCTGCCTAAAAGTTGAACGGTTTCAAGTCAGACCTGAAGTGGGGACAGGAAGATAGTAGTATTCTCACATGTTTTTCCTTTGTGTTCTATCTGGGCACAGATCTAATAACTTCCCCCTCTGGATTAGGACAGTTCCTCTTCCTTCTGCTCCCCAAATTCAATCAAATCAGAAATACAGCGACTCTAGATAAAGAGTTCAGTCTTACTACTCAGTCATGTATTGTTTTGGCACTAATGGCCTCTTTTTGTTTCTTCTTCATGGTGAGGTGGGTCTTTTGAGAAAAGTGAGGAAACATTTAGCTGATCTCAAATACAGGTTTTTTTATTATCTTTCTACTCACATTGAAGACCTGGCTAACTGTATTTTATTATGAATTTATTTAAAACTTTATTTCTTTATAAACCCCAGTAAGGATTGTAGGTCCATTTTTAAGAGCCCTTTGATCTTCATATTGGAATTTTATTTCAAGCTGTGGTAACAAAGTAAACCCGAAACATATTACTTTAATTATTGTTATAGGTGTCTTTGATTAAGGGGGATAAAACACGTTTTAAAAGATATTTTTATTTTACTCTAAGTATGCCTAATATTGATGACATTGTTGCTTGTTGACCATTCTGGAAGATAACTTGACAATATGTGTTAAACATTTTTTAAAGATACATAGCTACTTTTCCAGGATTTTAATGTACCAAAATAATTCTAACCTGGGTGGGACTTTTGATAGCTTACAAGCATAATTCACCGATCTTTTTGTTCTTTATGACTTCTTCAAAGAAACAATCTAAATATCCAGCAATCGGGTTGGATTAGTATGTTATGACATACTATCAGTATAACGGAATCCCATTAGCTATTTTTAAAAATAACCAATGGCATGGAAATATATTTATAATGCAGGGCATTCCACAAATCTTAGTCCACAAGTTTTAAGCTTTACTAACTTCAAAAGTACAAATGCTTCAAATTAAAAAAAATATTTTTCAATTAAATTTCTTTTATACTTATTTCACTTTGAATTTTGGGGAATTTAATTTTTTTTCAGTTAACATCAGAGAAACTGAAACAAAAAAATTAAAATTAGAAATTTTGCAAGTAATGTGTATTTTATAATCTTAAGCACAAAAGTTATAAAACAAAAGATAAGTAGGGGTTGATCATTTATTAAAGCAGACTTTTTAAACAACATATGCAGTTTGATTCCAATTATGTAAAAATACTTGCATGCATTGAAATTTAAAAAGGAAGGCTATACATCAAAATTAATAGTGGTTTTCTCTGAAGTGGTGGGATAATGAATTGTTTTAATTTTCCTCTGTGCTTTTCTCTATTTCCCAAGTTTTCTACAATGAATACGCACTACTTTCTATTCAGAAAAATGTTATTGAATAGAACCAATATTTTTACTTCTCTGATCCAAAGGATCACAATTAGTGTGTTTAAAAAGCTAGGAATATTAACTCCACCCACCAATTGCCATTAAAGTACTTAACTTAGCTACTAATGATGAAAATATGGAACAATTAAAATATAAGCATTATTCCTCCCGAAAACAGCTGAAAGCTATGCTCCATATCTTTATGGTTGATTTATAGTATCACATTTTTAAAAAGTTATTTTTAGATGTTTGTGAACTACAACAGAATCATGTAGTGTAAAATAGAAATTAGAGGACTTCTTTATTATTGTTTTGTATTTAATGGTTCTAAGAGATTAAACAGATTCATGAGTAGAAACTATAAGGGAAAAGAATTTAACTTTGCAAGAAATTTATTTCTCCCTCACATTTTAAAATATTTTTAAAGAAAAATAGTATATCCATAAAAGGACATAAAAATGTTTAATTTTAAGTAAAGAAAATAATATAAAAGGATATACAGCGCAAAACACACCTCCTACAACGCCAGAGCCCTAGACTTCCAGTTCTTCTCCCTACAGATCGGTACTTAAAGATCTGTGTGTCCTTCACAAATATACAAGTTATAGGAATGTATATCCTTTCTGTCACTTGTAGTATCATATGGTACACAGGATGTCACAGCATTCTTTTTTTTCTTAATTTAAAAGTGTATTGTTGGCTCAGTCGATTAGAGCGTGGTGCTGATAACACCAAGGTTGCTGGTTCAGTCCCTGCATGGGCCACTGTGAGCTGCGCCCTCCTTTAAAAAAAAACAAAAAAACAAAAAATACTGTATTGTGGAGATTGTTCCACAATCTAGATAGGTCCATTGGATGGTTATCACATAACTTATTTAACCAAATCCTTGTTGCTGGACATATGAGGCTTTGTTTTTTGTTCTTCTGGGTTTTTCCTATTACTAACGAGGAATATCTTTGCTTAGCACTGTTGTTCAACAGTCACATCTGGTAAATGATGAGAGAGAGTGGTGGGATTCTCATGTTAGTGTAGTACCTGATCGTTTTCAAAGCTTTTCTCATGTATTACCTTATTTGCCTCATTTGTTTTGCCTTCAGAAATGGTTAGTTTTCTACTACTGGAGGTGGTCACCCTCCAGGTGCATTTACAAGGTTGCTAGAAAGAGAGGATCACTCAATTAATGGTTGGGGGGTGCCTTCTGCCTGGGGAGTGGAGAGGTGAGACAGTCCATTCTTGCTTTCCAGTCTAATAGGTCTTTCCATAATAAAAACTGAAGACAAGGGAAAGGAGGAGGGAAAATCTCATTGTAGTCTAATTGTTTTTTGTGATTAGTGCCCTCTGTTCATTTTTGATTGGACTGTTGTAGTTGAGAATTTCACTTACCCCTTGTTTAGGGCACCTCCCAATGCCTTATCGATTAATAAGTTATGTGATTGATACCAGAGCTAGCTTTCCAAGGGTATTTGTAGTGCGTGCAATGCTTAATGATTTTTAAGAGACATCTCAAAAAAGGTTTTAAATTGGGACCTCATTCTCTTCAGATTTTAAAAATTAGTTTTATTTTCTTGAGTAGTTAGCTACTTAGAAACGATGGCTACTTGATTTCTTTGTGTACATAATTTTAGAACAAAGGACTTTTCTTAACGTGTTGTATGCTATTCAGAGTTTAGTTCAGGGATGTGATCAAAAGGAAATAGAGAAGTCAGAGGAATTCAGGAAATGAAACCCTGCTAAAGGTTACCCATCTCTTCTGTGTTTTGCTTTATTTTGTTTTGAGGTATGTGTGTGTTTACATTATCCAGCGTACTGTCCTTCATAGAATTGACCATTCCATTTTTTCTGGCATCTGATTGCATGATCAGAGGAGTGCATTTGTTCAGGGTTTGGGAGAGCAACATCTACGATAATATACATGGGTTTGTTCTCCCTATTTCTAAGTCTTTGATGTTCATTGTGTTAATTTTTCTCATCAAATAGATAGGAAGAGGTTCTTTTTCAGAGTTTGGAGGATCCCCTCTGAATGGCTACAAAGCAGGGAAGATACAGCTGTGTTTCATGCCCCACTCACCCACATTTGGCCCCAGCATATCCACCCAGCATGTGTCCGCCTTGCTGTTCTGCGTCAGTGGCTCCTTTGGACTGGCAGGGGACCGGGCCAGAAGTCCGGGACTGGGGGACTCTGCCTGACATGTCTTATCCTCCAGGACATCCTGGAACTGCTCTTTCCATCAGCTTATACTTCCCTGCAAAGAAAAAGGTGTGGCTGCTCTCAGAGTACCGTGTGTGTGTGTGTGTGTGTGTGTGTGTGTGTGTGTGTGTGTGTGACAGAGACAGAGACAGAGACAGAGAGGCATTACTGTACTCTCTTGTTTAGCAGAAGAAGAAATGAAATTTAGGATATCATCAACAGAGCATTCCAAATATGCTTTCTGGGACTTGATAATTTAAAGCAATTTTAAAATCTAAAACCTCCTATATTCGTCAGCTCTGGCTGCCATAACAAAATACCGTAGAATGGGTGGCTTAAACAACAGAAACTTATTTCTCACAATTCTGAAAGCTGCACAATCCAAGTTCAAGGTATACATCCTGGTGAGTTTCTTGTGAAGGCTCTCTTTCTGGCTTGCAGATGGCTGCTTTTTTGCTGTGTCCTCACAAGGCAGAGAGAACAAGCTCTCCACGTCTCTTCTTATAAGGGCCTGAATACCCTCAGAACAAGGCCTTACCTTCGTGACTTCAACTCACCCTGATTACCTCCCAAAAGCCCCATCTCCAGTGTGATCATCACCACATTGAGAGTTAGAGCTTCAACATAAGAATTTGAGGGGGACACAAATATTCAGTTCTTGCTTTAGTTAGCTTTGTGGGGGTTGCCCTGGTATGGGTTACTATTTGCTTTCGACAAGTCCCTAATTGAGCAAAAACTGACTAATGATATATAAATGTGTGACTCTCTTTATTTTTTCCCCTTTGGTGCGTACAATTCACCATGTAGTCCAAGCCTCCAGGCCTCATAAGACCTTAGACAAGCACCACGGATGCTGCCAGATTCCCCAAGTCCAAACAGCCCTGGGAAGGGGTCGGAAGGAGATTTCTAAAAGTAGCTCTCTGAGATGTCCTAGGGAGGGTGCAGAGTTCCGGGAGGGTGTACTCGAAGGCATTAAGAGCAGCCGCAGTGGCCCAGGACAGCTCCCGGGATCTGGCGCCCAGGTCACTGCATGCAGCGGGGGAGAAGCCTTCTGGATCCCATAGAGTGTGGCTTTAATGTGTGCACACTGACTTCATGCTGGGGCCACAGCATCCCTGACCTTCCCTTGCTGTTTCTAGAGTTTTAATTCAGTCAGGTGTAGTGTTTAGATTGACGTGATATTGTCATTTCTGCGTGACTTACCTGCATCATTTGATGATGTACTGCCAATGAAAATTTCTGGCAGCTCAACGCATTCTGTGGTACAGGTTGGTACATGACCTTTGGATTTGCAAGCCTTGGATATAATCCAGAAGAAAACAAAAAATGAAGACAAGATTGAGAAATAGGATTTATAAAGGTTAAGAGAATTAGGAGGCTGAAAAGAAAGGTAAAGATTAACCATAAACTCCCTTGGTACACATGTATTCGAGTGAAAATCAAACAAAAAATTATTGAGGGGCAGGACCACATGCTTTAGAGTAGAATGGTACCTTCCAGCCAATTTGTCTGTGGAGCACATTTCACTAAGAAGTTTTAGTTTTCCCATTAATCTTTCCCATTTCCCACTAGTAAAATCAGAAATGTTGTTTTCCATAGGACTGTATTCTAAACCTTTGGGAAGGCCTATTCACCCACTCATTCATTCATTAAACAAATATTATTGGGCACTTACTGTATAGCAAGCACTGTTCTGGGCACTGGGGATACAGCAGTGAACAGAACAGACAAAATTCCTGTCCTCGTGGAGGTTACACTCCAGCTGGTGGAAACAGACAATAAGACAAAAGAGAAATATGGAGAAAGAAAGCAAGAAGAGAGATAGGGAATAGGGGAGAGGGTGCAAGATGGAGTTGTTATTTTGGGTCCAGTGGGCAGGGAAAAGCCTCACTGAGAAAGTGACCGTTGAGCAGAAGGAAGGACAGGAGTGAGCCACGCCCGTGCCTAGGGGAAGAGTTCTCCAGGGAGAATCAGGAAGCACAAGGGCCTGGGGTGGGGGCTCACTGAGAGAGATGCAGGATCCCATTGTGGCTGGAGCAGAGGAGGGGGCGGGGCAGTAGGGAAGATGAATGACTGACAAGATCACTCTGACTACTGTCATACAAGCAGATGACAGGGGCAAGGGGAGAAGCCTGGAGACCAGTTAAGATCCTTCAGCAGACGATTGCATTAAGAAACTGTGGTACATTTATACAATGGAGTGTTACTCGGCCATAAAGAAGAATGAAATCTCACCATTTGCAACGACATGGATGGACCTAGAGAAACATTATGCTAAGTGAAATAAGTCAGACAGAGAAAGACAAATACTGTGTGATCTCACCGTGTTTCCCTGAAAATAAGACCGGGTCTTACACCGTATTTCCCCGAAAATAAGACCAGATGTTATATTAATTTTTGCTCCAAAAGACGCATTAGGGCGTATTTTCAGGGGATGCCTTATTTTTTCATGTACAACAATCTACATTTATTCAAGTACAGTCATGTCATCTTCTTCTAGAACATCGTCATAACGTACTAAATGCATCCATCTGACTGACAATCTTAACTGGGGTTTATTTTCAGGGTAGGCCTTATTTTTGTGGAATCTAAAGAATAGAATAAATGAGCAAACTAATCAGAAACAAGTCTCAGAGATATAGAGAAAAAAACTGATGGTTCCTAGATGGGAGGAGGGTGGGGATGAGGGAGAAGGTGAGGGGATTAGACAGCACAAATTGGTAACCACAGGATTGCCACGAGGATACAAAAGACAGTTTGGGGAATATAATCAATAATGTAAAGATTTTGTGGGTTATCAGATGGGCACTTGTGTTATTAGGGAGACCACCTCATGGACCGTTTAGATTCCTGATCACTGCTGTACACCTGAAGCTAAAGCTGAATAATAATGAATGTCAACTGTAATTTATATATATATATATATAAATTATTTTATGTATATACATATATATGTGTATATATATATATATATATATATATATACACATATATATAGTCACAGGATGTGGAATACGCATAGGGAATAGAGTCAACGGAATTGTAACAGCTACATCCGATGTAAGAGGGCTAGGACATTGGGGGAGGGGGCTTATCACTTCGTGAGAGGTGTAAATTTCTAACTATTACATTGTTTTGTACACCTGAAACTAGTAAATAAAAGAGAGACTCCTGTAAGAACCCAGGTAAGGGGTGATGGTAATCTTGAGCAGACTGGTGGCAGAAGTGATGGTGAATGGCAGATTTCTGAATATACTCAGGTAGTTGAGAATTTGCTGATAGATTAGATGTGGAGTGAAAGTGGAATTAGGGTAATTCCAGGGTTTTTGATTGGTTCGTTGGTTTTTATTGACTCAGCTAGAAGAAGGGAGTTGCCCATTACTAAAATAAAAAACACTGTGGGTCAAGAAGGTGGGGCAGGGGAGTAGGAGTGGGGGATCAGGAGTTAAGCTTGAGATGTGTTAGAGCTCCAAGGGGACGTGCGTGTCCATTACACGGCTGCATATGTGAATCTGGAGCTCAGGGAAGAGGTCTGGCCTAGAGATGCATGTTTGGGACTTGTTGGTGGATAGGTGGCATTTAAGACTTGAAACTAGATGAGCTCATGTAACAAACAAGAGTAAGACGGAGAAGAGAAGACTGAATTTGAGCCCTGCACCTCCAACATGAACCAGCCCAGGACAGGTGAATCTCTAAGTCAGGGGTCAGCAAATTTTTCTGTAAAGGCCCGGATAGTAAATAGTTTATGTTTTGTGGGCCAACTATTCACCTCTGCCAGTAGAGTGCAAAAGGAACCTTAGACAATATATAAACTAATAAACATGGCTGTGTCCAGTAAAACTTCACAAAAACCGACAGCAAGCTGGATTTGGCCAGTGGGCCATAATATGTCAACCTTTGGTACATCCCCTCACTTGTCTTTATGCCAGGACTATTCCTTCTTTTCTTTTTTTCTTAAACTATAGGCCTTTCTTTTGTTCCCGGAATCCCTTTAGCTTAGATAGCCATACTGTGTAATAGAGCCAGCTTGTCAGGTTCCGCTTTACTATTAAATTGGTGTGGCCTGACAGCCAGAGAAGTCCTGAATTTGAACATTTTCATTTCAGTTAGGTTCCTGATTATTTTTCAAATTCACGTAGATGAGGAGGATTACATAAAAATTACTGGAGATGTGAAGACGTGTAATCAACAGAGGTGAATTACAGAAAAAGAGGCACATTTGTAGCAGGAAAGATTTTGGTTGCATATAAATAATAACTTTTTGATTGTGAAGATTGTTAAATATTTTACCCAAGATAGTCCATGAGATAACTATTTTGAAAGATGTTTTCTGTTTCTTTGCTTTTTAAGGTTATTTCCTCAATTTGGGGGTAACTTGGGTACATTTATATTCTGAGAAAAAAGGCACTGAGTTCTCTTTTTGACCATTGATAGTAATTACCTGTTCACTGAGTAGTATGCATTTAAGGTAATGTATTATGTAATATGCATTTAAGGACAGGTAAAATATATGCATTCATGTCTATTCATGGCTTGATAGGTCATTTCGTTTTAGAACTGAATAATATTCCATTGCCAGGATGGACCACAGTTTGTTTATCCATCTACCTATTGAAGGACATGGTGGTTGCTTTCCAGTTTTGGCAATTATGAGTGAAGCTGCTGTAAACATCTATGTGCAGGATTTTGTGTGGACATAGTTTTCAACTCTTGGGTAAATAGCAAGGAGCACAATTGCTGGGTTGTATGGTAACAGTATTTAGTTTTGTAAGAAACAGCCAAACTGTCTTCCACAGTGGCTGTACCATTCGTTTTGTATTCCCAACAGCAATGAATGAGAGTCCCCCTTGCTCTGCATCTTCACCAGCATTTGGTGTTGTCGTTTCTATAGATTTGGGGCATTCTAACAGGTGTGTAATGGTAGCACTTTTCCTGATGACATAGGATATGGAATATCTTTTCATATGCTTATTTTCCATCTACATATCTTTTTTGGTGAGGTGTCTGTTAATGCCTTTGGCCAATTTTTTATTTGGCTTGTTTGTGTAGTTGTCGGTTGGTTGGTTGGTGGGTGGGTGGGTTGGTTGGTTGAAGGGGCATGATTAGGAAAGTACTTCCAAAGAATTGTCACTGATATAGAGGAGATCCTTGTAACCATCTGAAAAAACTTTGTGTGTAGTAACAAATGTTGAGTATTAAAAGTTTGCCAAAGACAAAAAAACAGGACTTTTATCCTTCAAAGATAGAGACTGCTTATGCAGCTTTGTCTTGTTATTTTTGAGAAATTAGTCCCTTCAGATGGTTCTAACATAGCTGAATTTATCACTGTGGATCGCTTGTGTAGACAATACATGTGTATATATGGACAGTATTAGATACACCGATGCTAGAAATAAAGGGCTCCGGGTTGATCTGGACTTCTACCTTGGGCCTCATTGTTTTAGCATGATTCGGTGATGATGGGAGTTTAGAACCCCTTCTGGACTGTCGGAGATAGAACTATTGTAAAGCTACTTTGGGGTACATTACATCTTCTCTCCTCTATTCAGCTTTGTTTGTTTTACTCACAGTCACAGGTTTTCTGGAGAAGGCCAGCTGTGGGTGCCCCCAGATGTCTCAGATTCAAAGAGATTGTTCCCCCAGAATCTCTTTCTCTTTCTCTCTCTCTCTCTCTCTTTCTCTCTCTCTCTCCCTCTCTCTCTCTCTCTCTGTCTCTCTCTCTTTGCTTTTGGGGAGGATGACATGTTTGGGAATGTGTCGGAGCTGATGACCGTGTTCAGAGTAACGTGGCCTAGTAAATGGCGGTGGTAGGACTAGGACTATGGGGGGTCGGTGTCAGAAAGGGTTTGGAGCATCTGTATTGTCAGGTTCCCAGCCCTTCCACAGAGGACCAAATTGTGGGGGGAGGTCTGCTGTGGGGTTATGGCAAAGTCTGCAAATTCATGTGCAGGTCATTGTTATTTGCCGATTAAATAGTATCCAATATCTGCATACCATTACTTTAAAAATGGTTACAGACTCTGCTGTGATTAATAAGGTGGAATTTTATTTTCAAGTGTAACTGCATCAAAAATATCTTTTGATCATTATATATTTTCTAGCTGCACAGATTTTTAAAGTATAACTACTGTCATTTGCTTAGTCTGAGAGAGGTTTTGATGTGTTAAAATGTCCCTCATGCTTGAAAAGATCAGGAAACAAAAATTAGTCCAACTCTCCAACCCTTACTTTACTGAAATCCAGAGGAATTACCTGATTGCCTTAGTGTTGGGGAGATTGTCAGTAATAAATTAGGGACTAGATCCTGGTTCTTTGGGATCCAGAAGTGAGTGTTGTTTTTATTGTGTCATTTTTTATGTTTGTTGTTTATGGTTCCCATTAATCCAAAACATCCGTATGAATCAGGAAAATTCACACAATACACTTATTCCTTCAGTGTAAGTAAAGGTTATATAATAATAAGGCGTGAAGCAAGCAAGCAATAGCACATTACGACAAACGAGGGTGCCTGGCTTTACTTTAGAAGAGATCGAACATTTCTCCCGCCTAGCAGCCACCTTATCATGGAGCCAATTACCAGTTCAGACAGCATCTAAACAAGCCGGACAGGTGTTCACTCCGTTATAATTCTTATGCAGATTCTACAGACACACAGTCAAACCAGCCACACGGCTTTTCCTGCTCCTTTTGGATAGAAGATGCTACACAGAAATGAAGTACGTTGTTTTGTTTGTGAGAACCGAGGGCAGACGCCAACATCTGTTAACCAAATGGTGGTGGTATACAAAATGCATCTCCTGTTTATGTTTGTGCGTGTGTTTTTCTTTTTCGTAGATTTTTTTTTAAAGGAAGGATTTATTTCTCTTGAGAAAGCCTAATATCAGAGAATAACGACATAGTTATTTGTTCATAGATACACACATACTTTCCTTCGTGCTCTTAGTCACACAAAACTTAACTCCTCCTAGTCAGTTGAGCAATAAACTGTGCATTTGGGCCCAGGAGCTAAGTGTACACTTGTTTAGCTGGATCAGGGACTGCTGCTTTTGTTAGCCTTCTTTTGTAAATGAAATGAATCCCTGGCTTACTGGGAACCTTAACCAAAGACCCAGGGTCATGACTTGCAAAGATTGCCTGGACTGCATCTCTTCAGCTTTCTCTCCCTCTCCTATCCCCATCCCCTTCTGATTAGTTTTAAAGCTCATAAAACAATTAGTGTGTGATGTCTTACATCCAGGAGACATTTAATGTTAAATGAATCATTGGATGAAGTGCACACACTCCTTTGCGAGGTGGCTTTAAGTCACTTATTTTCTTAAGACTTTATCTTGATAATTTTCTTTCCTGGTTCATAAGGAGATGGAAAAGATTTATGCCTCTACTGTCCTGAAACTTTTGTGCTGTTCTCGCATGTTTACTGAGGCTGAAAAGAATAAATAAATCTATTTAAATCATGGATAACTGTAACCCATTTATATTGAGAAATGGATCTTTGAATAGGTTAAAAAGAACATACATGGAGGTGTATAAGATATTTGCCAGCTAAAACGACCCACCCAGTTTAGAGTAATACCAATGTAGAACAACCTCATTTCTTATCAGAACATAATTATATTTGAACAAAACTCCAGAGATAAATTCATCTGCCTGCAAATAGAACCATACACCTGAACCCCAGGTAGATGTTTATGTTTGGGTCTGTTTCTAGGTGGAATGATCTCATGTTCTGCCCTTACCACAGGATTGTGCAACTCTGATACACACCTGTGTTTTGATCTTTAAAATCTGTCGTGGTTACATGTCAAACAATTTTAAATAGCTTCATGGAGGATCCAGAATGTACATCTGCCAGAAACATCGTTGGGCACAGTTTTGGAACTGACTTGAACTCCTGTTGTATTAAACTTTCTATTGAAACTGTATTAGATCTCCAATTCCAGTCTTCATTTTGTCTGAATACAGGTTGATACACAGATAATCCCTGGGCAGGGGTCAGTGCATGGTTTACTTTTTCTGGTTACTATGAAAGAAGAGTGGGACAAGCTACTTAGAAAGTAAAGCAAATTACCTGGATCACTGCATTTCTCTTATTTTCAGTATTTATCTTAAATGTTTGAAGTGTTTGTTCTGTTTTTGCCTTTTTCAACATATCTTTTTCATGAAGGTTATTTTAATGTGACCATTAAAGTACCTGCTAAAAAAGTTGGCCTAATGTGGAATATTACTGATTTCTTTCTAAAAGCCGGTCAGTCCCCAAAGGTTGGACTTAATATGGGAAATGGTAAATAGGAGTGAAAGAGAAGGAGTTGAAAACAGGGCTTCCTTATTTTAAAAGACAGTGACTCATGAATGCAAACTTAATGCCTTTCTATCATGTCTGCAAATACATGGTTAATTCCTACCATGGCCTACCACCATATATTTCAGGGCAAAATGTTGATGTAGTAGGATTTTTTAATTATTATTTATTTTATTTTAACTTTTTTATGAGCAATTTCAAAAAATGTACAAAAGTGGGGGAGTATAATGAACCTCATGTGCCCATCAGCCCAATTCTTTTACCTGTGGTCCATCTTGTACCCCACTCACTTCTCAGTCCCAGCCCTCCACCCCTTACTGGATTATTTTGAAACAAGCACAGAAATGTGTGGAAGAATTTTTGTCTTTATGGGGACATATTAGAGGATATTACTGTCAGACACACAGAGAGCAAAGGGGAGATGAGAAGTATATTCTAAAGGAGAAAGGAGAGGAGAGAAGAAAGGTCAAATTGGAACAGTAGTGAGGAAGGGTGTTAACCCATCCTGTTATTCTGTATTATTTATTGTAACATCATGGATCATAAGGAAGTCAACATTTTTAGTCATGAGGGAATAGGTTTAGATTGTGTGTGTCACTGTGGTAGGTGAGACTTGATTGTTGACTGTTTTCTGTCAAGTGCGCCTACCTCTCGTGGGCACCTCTGTATCCCAGCTCGCGTCTTGCCCAGGAGAGTGGCACAACCAGGTCCTACGGTCCTGGAGACAACGGCCACAAGACGGAGCTTCTGAAAGGCAGAAGCCCTGTCTGTTTTGTGTAGTGCTGCTGTGGCTTCCACAGTGCCTGACAAATACTTGTTGAATGAGTGAATTCTTTCCTCTGTAGAGGTCACACTTGACTAAGTGGAGGAAGAATTGTACAACCCTTTTCACATACAGTTCCCCAACACAGTGCTTTAAAGACAAAGCAGTCCCAAGAACAGTTTATGCGATTCTTTATGCTTTGAGTCTTCTAGTGTAAAAATGTAACTATCCCATCCCGTCCCATCCCATCCATCTGAAATCTAAAAAAAATTCTTGATAATGGCCTCTGCCTTTTACCAAGATTATTGAAACATACTCACTTAATATAGTTATTACCATTCTTTTATAATAGGACCATTGAGATTAGTTTTTAAAGATGCTTCTTTACTGCTTTTGTAATTTAAAAAGACATGCTTCCCCCTTCCCCACCCCCTGTCCAGACACTAGATATATATGAATTCTTTGGGACTGAACCTGAGGGTTGCTTGGATCACAAATGAAATGCAAATCCAAACTCATGTTGTTAGGTCCCTAAATATCAGCAATTCTATAATGAGGCATGGTGGATTTTGAACTAATGGTTCTTAATTAACTGTGCTGTAGTGACACCATTTATTTTTCTGATTTATATCTTTCTCACTAATTATTCCTATTTTTGTTTTTAAGAGAATATTGGATGGGCCACCCCTCGCAATCTCTGCAGTGAGTTTGTGTGGAGCAGCTTAGCTGTCTGTCCAGTACAGTGTTGTGTGTGACTGTCCCAGCCATTCGCTTGCACAGTCTCTGTTACCCACAGCTTGTATTGTGGGTTTAGGTGGCTGACATGCAGAAATTCAGAAAAGTTGAGACTTGCGAAAGATGATAAATTGTGAACATAGACAAGATCCTAAGTATCTCATTTACTTACAAGTTTGATGTTTTAATCTCTGAACTAGGTAAACCTTGAGACATTTGCCACTGGAGATCTACAACACAATGCCTGCCCCATATATTTGCCCTTGATGCCTCTTATGCTATCATTTCTGGGCATATAGCACTTTCTCCATTCTACCTGCACATCCATCTCTATGACAATGGCCAAACGTCTCAACCATCTAACTGGCTTTCTACTTAAAAAACACTGTTGATGGCTTCCTTAAACTGGCTCTGTTCTTTGTAGTGAATAAGCTTGAAATTGATTTCCTATTAGGGGAGGAGGAAACCCTGTAGTTCAAAGGCTTGAAAGCAAGTTGGTTGCAATCTTTAACTATACTGAGAAATGGTTAGGGCCAGAATCCAGAATCCAATAATGGACCCGAAATCACTGAAAATAATTCTTGGATATTGAAGGGTAAAATGTGGCCTGTGTCTTATAAATAGCTGCCTGTCAGATGTTAACAGCTATTTGTCAGCATTGCACACACCACAGACTGAAATGGAAAGTTGACAGAAGCCATCATGGAACTAGGCTTCCCCCCACAATGCCCTGGGGCCCCGTGAGAACTGCCGTCAGATACGCAGGGGATGGTCTCTGCTGTGCTCTTTCCTTGTGAGTTCCCAAAGGACACAGAAGCAGATCCACAGTTCCTGGAACTTCTTAGTCCCTAGGCGACAGGTGAACACAACAAATACGTATTAAAGTTTTGGGGTTTTGTCTGCTTAATTCTAAGTTAGTATTGAATACAGATAGACTAGTTTCAGACAAGTTTTGTTTGCTTAACGTTGTGAATACATTCATTAAAAAAGGATTTATTTCCTGTTTGCCTATCCATATATTCCAAGCATGGGGATTTACAAATCAGTATATAGTTTTTACTCCCAAAGGGCTTGCAGTTTAGTTGGGCAGATAAGACATGGACAAGAAACTATTGAAGAGCACAGCAGCGTATATGACATTATTGAGCTGTGTGATATAATCAGAGTAAATGTGCTTACTAAGTATTACAGGCAGTGCGATCAAAAGGGGAGAGAGCAGCAAGTGCCAGTCTTCAGATCATGGCACATGGTGGTAACACAGAAGATATTGGTTGAACAGAAGGACAGGAGATTAGAGATAGACCGAATAAAAGGAGAAGTTTACATCTTTCCTTTGAAAAAGGATTGTTTCACAGTAGCATCAAAAATAGGAAGTGTTCAGGGATAAATTTGACGAAACAGGTATAAAGCCCATATGCTGAAAGCTGTAAAAGTGAAATTAAAGAAGACCTAAATAAGTGGGAAATATATTTTCCATGGATCATAAGGTTCAGTATTAAGAAGTCAGTTCTTCCCAAATTGCTCTATAGAGTCAAGGCAGTCCCGGTCAAAAACTCAGCAGGCCTTTTTGTAGAAATTGACAAGCTGGTCTTAAAATATATATGTAAATGCAAAGGACCAAGAATAGCCATACAATTTTTAAAAGAGAAGGGCATAGTTGGAGGAAGAACCTACACTACCTGATTTCAAGACTTACTATCATGTTATAATAATCGAGGTAGTGTATAAAGATATAAAAATAGCTAAATGAAACAGAATATTGAGTCCAGAAATACATGTAGATCCACGCATATATGGACAGTTGATTTTTTGACAAAGGTGCTAAGGTAATTCAACAAAGGCTAATCGTTTTAACAAATGATGCTAGAACAATTGGATAGCCATAAGCAAAAAGATGAACCTCATTTATTTTCCCATACCATATACAAAATCAACTCAAAATGGATTATAGACCCAAATGTAAAAGCCAAAACTATGGAACATCTAGAAGAAAACATAGGGAAAGATCTTAGTGACTTTGGGTTTGGCAAAGATTTCTCAACTATGATATACTAAAGAACGTGAAACATAAAAAAAATTTGATAAATGGGACTTCATTGAAATAAAAATGTTTACTCTTTAAAGGCACTGTTACAAAAACAAAATGACATGTCAACAGACTAGAGAGAAAAACATTTGAAAACATGTATCTGACAAAGAACTTTTATCCAGGGTATACAAAGAACTCTTACAACATAAGAATAAGAAAACAGAGCTCAGTAAAATATAGGCAAAAAATATTTAAACAGATATGCAGTCATTAGGGAAATGCAAGTTAAAAATACAAGAGATAGCACTATACACCCACTATGATGGCTAAAATTTAAAAGACTGACTAAACCAAGTGTTTGCAAGGATATAGAGGAACTAGAACTTTCATGGGAGTATAAAATGGTACATCTACTTTGAAAAGCAGTTTGGCAGCTTCTTACAAATTTAAACATACACCTGCCATATGACCTAATCATTCTACTCCCAGATACTTAGCCAAAAGAAATGAAAGCATATGTCCACACAAATTTTGCAGATGAATTTTCTTATCAGCTTTATTCATAAGAGCCAAAAGGTGGAAACAACCCAAATGTCCACTGACAGGTGATTGGGTAAATAAACTGTGGTATATCTATACAGTGGAATACTACTCAGCAATAAAAATGAATGTACTATTGATACATACAACAGTGGATGAAACTCGTAATAATCATGCCGAGTGAAAGAAACTAGACAAAGAAGAGTACATGCTGTATTATTCCATTTATACAAAATTCTAGAGAATGCAAACTAATCTATAGTGACAGAAAGCAGATCAGTGGTTGTGTAGGAATAGCTTTGGGGTAGTTGTGGGAAGGAGAGATTAAAAGTATAACAGGAAACTTTTGGGGATGATGGATATGTCCATTATCTTGATTGTGATGATGGTTTCTTGGGTGTATACATATGTCAAAAGTCACTAAATTGTAAACTTTGAAAATGTGCAGTTTATTGTATGTCAGGTATTCCTCAAAGCTGTTTAAAAAAAAAGAATTGATTGCTTAATATGGTCATTTTCATTTGACTGAGGTAACAATCAAAAATATATTTTTTAACAGGAGCTCAGTGTCCCATTGATGTCAGCAGGAGATTCCACAGTAAGCCAGGTAGAAAAGCTATAAAGCAATCATAATTTGTGGGTCTTTGTTAACTTGACTGGGTTCCTGGTTCCCGTTTTTAGCTTGTGTCTGCATTTATTTCAGAGAAACTGCTCGTGAGCAATAGTTCTGTTTGTGGCACTATGGAGAATAAATGAGGCACATTATAAAATTACATTTTGATTAGAGTTTAATTTGCTTTAGATAGAGGCTAATAATTCTGCACTCTTGAGCCCCTGTTTCTCAGGTGTTAGGCAAGACGCTGGAAATATACATTGTGCTAAGTGGACCCAAGTCAACCCTTAGCGAGCAATCTGTAGGCTTGGTCTCTGGCTGGGATATTTGCAAGTCATGTGATGCAGAGTTCCAGTTTCCTCATGTGTAAAACGAGAGCAATAATAACACCTATCCTGCCTGCCGCCCAGAATTGATATGAGAGTCATATGACCACTCTCTAAAAGCTGAAATGTGGCATAAAAATACAAGAGGTTAGTGTTACTTCTGTTGTTATCTTGACTGGGATCTCTTTGTGTGCTTACCCATTGCTCAAGAAAACCAAAGTTGTGTAATCTTTGCAATTTACAAGAAGGTAAAGAATGCTATGTCATGATTTAACATCTGTTTAGAAACATGATGTCACTACAATGTATGATACTATTGCCACGGACACCACCATTCTGCTCCTTCACAAGCAGCTCTCTCTCTTTCTCTCTCTTCCCTTTTTTCTCTTCCCTCCTCTACTTCCTCATTTTGCTTCATTCAGTCAACAGATATTTGCTAAACACCTGCCAGGTGTCAGGTCCTGTAGGCAACAGAAATAAAACAAGGAAGATAACAGATGAATCACTGCCTTTGAGAAGCTGACATTCCAGTGTGGGGTTGTGGTCCAGTTTGAGAAGCACTCTGAGAGGAAAAACGGGGTGCTCTGGAGCACCTGGGAGGACCTATACCCAGATTTCGGGAGTCAGGGGAAGGAGACCTCTAAATTGAGACTGAAGCATAAGTAAGGATTAGCGATGCAAAGAATAGTAAGGAATGTTCCGCTCAAAAGGAACTGGATGGGCAAAGGTGTCCTATGACTGGAAATTAGAGGGGAAGGTGGGAGGTGGAATGGGGATGTTTTCTGGGGAAGATCATTTCGGGGCCGTGAAAACCATGGGAAGAGCAGCAAAGAGCCACATAGGGGTTTAAGCAGGATCCCGTTGCCAGGGCCCTGCCTCTGCAGTAGGTTTGCTGCTCGCAGCTCCCGGGTTCCTTAGGAAGTCCCCGTTGGTGGTCTTTAGGATTTAGAAGGTTGCCGACCTCTGTCTGAGCGAACTTTTCTAGGATAGAACTTGGTATATGGTGACCAAAATGACTTGGTTTACATTGTTTTTCTGCCAAGAAAACAGAAACCTCTCCAAATAAACAGTGACTATCGCTTAACGCTGTTTAGTAAAACCGTACTTTTCAGTCTTTCCCTCACAATTTGTTCTATGGTTGCAACAGAGACATTTTAAATGGGAATCCTATACCAGAGGGAAACTTGTGCTCCTATAGAGAGCGTGGGGAAGATTTGAATACAGGGAATGCGCTCTTGAAGTCAAATGCAGTGAGATTTTAACAGTAGGACACTTAATTTCCGTTTCCCTTTTCCTAGATGTCACATTGACATTTTAAAACACCTTGGGGAAGGTGTGCTAGCTTCTGCAGGCTTCAAGAATATTATTAGGACTGCGTCTGCAGTTTTTACGTATTTCTACTTGGTTGTACTTCCCTTTATTTTTATTTTGTAGCTTCAGGATTCTTTGGACAGGGTCTCTTACTATACTTTTCAGATTCCTTGGTTTCACTTATAGTTAATACTGTATAATCTTTACAGAATTTTCCCCAGGATAGTTTGTTGTTTATTTGTTTTAAATTCCTGTGACATGAGAATCCCAAAGAGGAGAGGGTATGTGCCCTAGAAGCAACTGAGCAAACACAGGTTCCATCATTTCGGGTGAGGGGAGCTTATTCGTTAGTGATCATTACTGAACAAAATATTGGTATTTGTTTGAGATGTAGATATACGTAAGTGTGTGTGTACACACACACACACACACACACACACACACACACACACACACTGCAGTTCAGACATGAAACCTGTCTGTAAAAGTGGCTGTCCTTGCACATCAGGTCTCAGTAAGCATGTTTGACACAGGCTGTTAGTCAGTTTACCAGCAGAAATGACAGTGCCAGGTTGAACATAACACATTTTTCACATAAAATAGTTGAAAATTCAAGTCTGCCTGATTTGGAAGTAGCTTTGGGCAAGTCTAAAGCACACATAAAATACTGGTTTGAGCGAGCAAAAACAGTATCTCATACTACATCCCAGATACTGCTGGGGCCGCCTCAGGGCCTAACAAGTCAGAAGATGGTACTCTGTGAGCGGCCATGCTTTCTAAGCAAGCGTTAGCTTCCACCATGGGGAGCGCCGTGCTTCTCACAATAGTGCATAATGAATCCAAAATGAAGACTTTCACTAAAATTGTTTGAAGGCTAAGCAGGCTCACTCTGCCCACTCTGCCGTTTACCTGACCTGTGTCCACAAGCTTGTCACTGACTTTTTTTTAACCTCCGTTTCTTCATTTCTGAATTTTTATACTTTTTTATATTTTGTATTTTATACTGCTGAGAAACAACATTGTGGGTAGAGGAGAAAACGTTCTTTTGAGTCATGCTAACTCTTGGTTCAAAGCACAGCTTCAGTGCGTATATATCCTTGACGAATGTATTTAGCCTCTCTGAGTTTATTCCTCTATCTGTAAAAAGGCAGCTAATAATACTTAACTTACTAGGTTGAAAGAAGTAAAAGTAAAAGCACAAAACAGAACATGCGTCTCTTCCTTTTATATTGGAACATTGCCTCTTTATAATTATCTAACATGTCCTACCCTTAAACCTGGATGGGAGGTGAAGACGGGGAAAAGAAGATCAACTAGATAATTGTTGTCTCTGTCAGAAGGGATCGGGAAATTATGTCTACTGCATCGCTGTTTAGAGCACTAGTAACCAAACCCGAGTGCACATCAGAATCATTAGGGGAACTTTCTGATGAAAAATATACATTTGAACTTCTGTTTTTCTCAGTATGTAAGATTAAGTACTCTGACTAAAACTCTGAAAATGAAATCAGATAAAAATATAAGCTGAAAGTAACATAATCTCAAAGGCCAGAAATAATGTTGAAGCAGAAATCCAGTGGAGTAAGTTAGCACTGAAGTCAGTTTTCAGTCCAAAGACATATACTTAACCATGATGTCCTTGGACTTAGGTTCTGATAACTCATTGGATGTAGGAAACAAGAGCTAAATCCAAGGTTTTGCTCAAGATGAGTCCACAAAGAGGGGTATGAAATTGGGAGCTCAAAACACAGTGCCCTCTATGTAAGGATAAATTAGAAGGATTCTGTGCTGCAGGAGGGGACAAGGAAACATGTCCGCCTTGACCTTGGTGTGGAGTAGAAGGGAACAAAAACTCTCTCCTGAGAATTCCCAACCACAGGCAGCCTGCAAACGAGTTTGCAGCCTGCATTTACACTATCAGAGGGTCTGAGATCTTCCGCCAAAGACTTTTCTTTACCATTATTTTGGAACCTTGGTACTCAGGCTACCTTCTTGCTCTGTATCCAAAGCACTGCCCCCTCCTCACATTTTTTCCCTTTTGCTCCAGTGCCTAAAAACCAGGCAAGCCTGAGACTGGGTCTTCTTTCAACCCTCAGATACTAGAGTTTAGAGTTGGCTTTAAAATTCTTCATTACTGTCAGTCTTACCTCAGGCCTTTAGGTAAGCAGACAACCACTGTGGCATTCACAATCTTTGGTCTTCACCTACTGGATACAAGTGGGGAGAAAGGGTTGGGGGAGAGAAAGGAATGAAGAAAGCTTTATTATGTCCTAACAATATTAAAATCAATTCTAACCAAAATAACCCCCCACTCCTCCTAAAAAAACAAAAACAGCCAACCCTATAGCCGGCTCTTTTGTGCTTTAGGCATACAGGCCAGGGTCTATAGATTAAGAGTGCAGTAATTTTGGCAACAGGACAGAGAAGGAAGCATTCTGATCAGGGTGACACTCCTAGGATAGCAAAAGAAAGAGAAAGTAGGTGACTGGGCCTTAGGGTTCCCCACAGGGCCCCTCAACTAAGCACCCTGGGAACACAGACTTAGGAATACCCACTGTTTAGGTAAGATGATTAAAAGGTAGAATTTGGGGTCTGTTGGCTCAAATTTGTGTACCTGTTACCATGGTTTTGTCCCAGCATATCTTTTAGTGTTTTCCTTCTTTCTGCGCTTCTTGGATTTGTTTTTCTAACGCAGTGCTAATCCCTTTGCTGGGTCAGCATTGAGGGCAAACAATTGATTTTAGAAGTATTGTGCCAGTTGGTGTAATCCCAGAAGCAAGGTGGCGTGTGTTACATTACACGCCAAATTGACTTCTTGGCTGACACACAACCTCTGCTCTTTCATTACGTGCTTGTAGCAAGCTGCGTGTTTTACGTGCATATTCTTGGCTCGGCTGGCACAGGTTAAGAACCATCCAGATCTTCCTGTTCTCAGCCTGTTTGGTGGCTATGGGTTTTCCAACAGATTACAGTCTTTGTTTTCTAAATTTTAAAAAGTCACAAGTGACTTTTTTCACTCCTGTGCACCTAGCTCCTAGAATTGTGCTTGGCAAATAGTAAGTACTCAATACATTTTTTGAATGAATTATTATTTTGTATAGACAGCCTTAAAGTCCAGAAGATAAAACTGAGACTAGGCATTAGCCCAATGAGATGAGGTTGGCTAGGAAATAGTATCCTAAGCCAAGTCTGAAGAAAACTTCAGGAATTATGTTGTTCCTTTAGTTGGAAGTAAAGCAGGTGAGTAGAGAACCAACAAGTGTGCTGGGTCAGGATAAGCAAATTGGGTTCCAGGAAGGTAGCAGCATGCAGCAATTGAAATTTGAAGAGTCTGCAGGCTGATGAGTTTCTGGTCAAAGTTTGGGAGCCACTGTCAGCAGGTGTAGAACAAAAGACCCCAGACAATAAGCTAAACAAGTGCTCCTTGTCTAGGATTGACAGCAGTGTACGGATAGAGCAGTTGGTAGTTCCTAACACCTAAAACCCTATTGATTTATAAAGTAAATATCAGGAAACCTCTGTTCTTTCTATATGTGTTAATACAGAAAAGTGAACTGCTAATCACAGTTAGCACTGGTTTCCTCTCTACTAAATGTGTGAAATGCACTTTTTAGGGAAATACAACACACACTTCACTTTTGTTTACCCTCTTCATTTGGAATCTACTTTCCGAACAACCTTTCCTAACTATTAGGCTACTGACAGTGAACAACACCAAAAAGAGATGGCAGGACGAAAGATTGGACCTTTTCACTAAATTCCTTTCCCTCATTAGTCACTACTGAGTCTTCTGTCTTCATTTTTCATGGGTCATGTTTGCCTCTCACGAAGTCTAAGCATCTCCCCATTGAATGTGTTTGTACCTTATTACCCTCTACTAATGGGAGGCTAAAAAGGCTAATTTGTTAGAGAAGTGAATGAAATATAATATCTCTAGATGTTAATTCTCTTCTTCATTCCCTGTTAATAAAAGCAGTCTATCATTTCAGATGGAAGAAAGGGCCATAAGCTCTCCATTTGCAACCATACTATGCACACACTCAATTATCCATACGGGTCAAGTGCATTTTAGTAGGCAGCTGGGAGTTTGCTTAAGCAGTTAATTGGCCTCGTCATCTATAAATAATAGTTTAAATAACTTCCTCTTCTTGCTCACTTGATTGAACAGCCAATCAAATTCAAAGACTAGATAGCATCATGACCTTTCCAAAAATAGACTGAAACCACAAGGTTTGTCTTTTGTTATTAAAAACTCGAGGCTATTTACAAGTTTACCAAGTTTTTATGTGTTTTTCCCCATGGGAAGGGGTGCAGTAAATTTCAGTGATAACCAAGGATCTATGTTCTAGTTTCCTTTTTTTTTTTTTTTAAGTAGCATGATGTTCTGTACTATAGTATCTTTTGTTGTTGTTTTTGAGGATTTAATTATGAGGAAAGAACTCCTAGTATACAACATGATACGTAGCAGAAATAAACAAGATGCCAGATTTTAGAGATGAATTTGAATTTCATGTTCTTTGGTTCTAATATCACATAATGATTGTTTTTACCCAAAAATACCATATGGCTAATGTGGTACCCAATCTCTTCAACATTTGTTTGCTGCCTTATGCACACATTTTCATTTATATTTCTTTTTTTATATATGGAGCTCCGAGTAGGATGCCAAGAGAGATTATATTTTGTGAGGAAGCCAGTGCCCACTCAAAGAGGATATGACGTTTGCCTAGGAGTTACACGGTGCTGTAACTCTCTGTTGTGCCTAAGGAGCAGCCTTTGGTCCGTGGCTTTAATTGTCACCAAGAGACCACTGTTAACTTTGCTTAAAAGCGCTTTTGTTGTGTTTAGGTGGATTTTTAATATGAAGGGAAAGGGGGGTAATCAAGAACAAGTGTGGCCAAACTCTTAAGATTTGGCTCTATCAGGAGTTTCATCTTCATTTTGTAGCCTCAGCTAATCCTCCAAAGCTTCTTGCCAGGGATTTCTTAAGTCTTGATACTTACAAAGACGCTGGCAAGAAACTGCAGTGCATCAACAGGAACAGGTTGCAAAATGAAGACAAAGCCTCTGGCGAGACATGGAGGTTTGATAGAGTCCAGGCCACAAAATGGAGCTAAAGCCCGGGGTGGTGAAAGATCACTGTGCTCACCGTACAGATGCAGAGACAGGAATGTTCCTCCATTTGGGGAGTCATGTGGGGTGAGCCACGGGGTCCCATTGGCCAGGAGAACAATTGGGAACAGCAGGCCAGGGGGCATCCTTTGCCAGATGAAGTTAAAGCTTTTAGAACAGAGCGTGCTCAGAGGCCTCAGAACTCTGGATGTGGTTCACACCTGCACGCTGATAAGGAGCATGAGACTGGCTGGGAAAGCACTGCTGGGCCAGAGAATGAAAATCAATGCTAGAGAAGATACCAGAAAGATTTGGTTAAGTCTTACTTCATGGAATACAGTTCGCCACCAGGGTACTTACTGTGTTCCTGATACTGGATTGCTTTGGCTTTGCTCTATCAGTCGTCCTCAACTTTGCCTTTCCCTCCTTGTCTAACTCACCCCCACCTTGCCCTGCTTCCTGTTGCCTCCTCTCCTTCCCTCCTTCCTTCCTTCCTTTCCCATTTTGTGCCCCTTCCTCCCTTTCGTTCCCACTCCCTGTCCCCCCTCTTTCTCCTCCTCTGATTTAAGAAGTAACTTTTCTCTCAGTAACTTTATCAAGAACTGGTTATATTCTTACAACATTGAATAAGAAGTTCCTCAAAGGATAGAAAATACTACTTTAATTCCAGCATCTATTTGCTTCAGAAACAGCAGGGTGAATTGTATTTACCAAAGCTGGATTTAGTAATCTTGCTCTGGTTTAGGTGATTTGAACATTTTATTTAGGGCTTTTGTTCATTTAATACATGCAGCTGGGAGAATAGGAGGAGGTGGCATTATATACTTGTTGATAACATTTTAAATATGCAAATAAATTGAATCTATGAGTATAAATAATCAAAACTCTATTCTTTCTTTAGATGTAACAACAGAGAGAAGGAGGGAGGGAGGAAAGGAGGGCAAATAAAAGAAAAAAGAATGAAAAAAAGAGACAAATACAATAGAAATCTTCAATAGGTAATACAAAATGAGGCCTATAATAAAACACACATGACAAATAATATGCCTTTAGTGCTTCAGACATGGAAAAATATTCCTCCCTTTTTTTAGTGCAGTTGATGATGGCAAAGTATTAGCATGTATTTTGTACCTTAAACTCACCTATCTCCTCACACACCCCCACAGAAAGAATACATCCTTATTGATGAATCATTGTGGATACTTCCTGTCTCGTGTGTAGGAGAACGATGTGCCAAAATTAACACGTACCAGAATTAGGAAAGTCAGAATGAAGTGTCAGAATGAAATGTCAGAGTGAGCCAAGGTGACAGGTCGCACTTTGACCTTTAGGATGAATTCACTTCATTTACTTCTTTTAAGTCTCTGTGAAAATGTTCTGGGTAGGGCTGCCCGTATATTTTCAGATCTGAGTTTCTCATTTCAAAACATTTATCAAAAGAAAAGGGCTCACTTTTAAAGGGTGCTGTGAAACAATTTTGATCTACTCTAGCAGTTAAAAAGCAAGTGATGACATCAGTATTTCTTGTTTGCCTTTAAGTCTTTTCTATTCGTATCCCCATCTCCCCATAGCCTGTTTTATTCCATGTATCTACATACATCAATCAGTGATTTTAAGAAAAACTTCATGGATGAGTATCGACTAATTCCTACCAATGATTTTCTACTTTTTTGTGGGGGTGTGACTATCTGGGGAACCTCAGGCTAGAGTTGAGTCCTAGTTGGTATTGTCAATGCCACCAGTCTGTGCAAGGCCCCACTTTTGCTTTCTTTTTTTTTTTACTTCACCACCCCGCTCTTTTCTGTTCTATTCCCATTCCTAGTAATAATGTTCTTGACATGCCCTTAAGAATATATAGTGTTGTTTTGTGGACATGACGTAAGTGATGTTTTTCATTTACATTCTGTGTCATATGCCCTCTAGGCTTTTAAGATCTCCCCTTTATATCTAGGTTGTTGAAACTGATTGCCACGTGAGGTTCCAGACCAGGCATCCACCACGTGTTTTTTTTTTTTCATTCCCATAGTGACAACCAGCTAAGTTGTCTCACTGTGCTTTGGTGAACATCCTGACCACGTTGCCCGCCCAGAAAGGCTGTGCCAGTTTAGAATCGCATCAGCAGTGCTTGAGGATGCTCGTTTTCCCACATCCTTACCAGCACTTTGTATTATATGAGTTTATAATTTACAATTTTTGCCAGTCTTTATAGCATCTTGCTTTAATTTTTATTTCTCCGATGACTAGCAGGTTGGTCACTATATATACTTTTACCCATTTAAGTTTCCTCTTCTTGGAATTGCCTATTCGTATATTTTGCCCATTTTTACATTATTTCTTGTCTTAATTAATTTGCTGGAGTTCCTTATATATTTTAGATATTAATGCCTTGCTTTAGTCTTTGCCATTAAATTCTTCCTGTACGTTACCTGTCTGTTTATTTTGTCTGTTACATCCATCTTGGAAAAGAAATCCTTATTTATCCTACTTAAATTTGTGTAGCTTTCTGGGGAAATTATAGTTTTGTGTTGGCATTGAGCTAGAGATTGGTAATAGATGGTATGGAAGTTGGGATGTTTAGGCCAAGATATTAGGGAATTCGAGACCCAGCCTGATCTCTGAGACAGAGCAGTATGCAGAATGCATCTCCTAGGAACTGTCAGGGAAGCAAAAACACGGGAGACCCAGCAATCGCCTGCGTATGCACCAGCACTTGAGTCAACTGTGGGATTGTACTTGTTCCCTGGAATATCTTTTCTCATCCTACTTAGGAATATAGTCTTTTCAAATGCCCAGGTAAGTGCAGAGAGATCAGTCATTAAATACTAACTCAGTCTGAATTTTCACTCAGCAGGAAATTTTTTAATATAAAGATCTCATATTAGTTGCCCTGGACCATGTAACTACTCCTTGTCACATGAGCAGAATTGTCAGTGCCACTTCCAGGTTGGGTTGGCAAAAAGCCTCGTTTTTACCAGATTCTCTAATCACTGTCTTCTTCAGCCAACCTGGAACACTCAGTCATTGAATCAAAGACAGCTGCCCAGGACAGTCCTACGCATGCAGCAGCTGCATTTCCATGAGCTTTTGCTGAGATAAGACCCATGAAGGATTATGTGTGACTGCAGCATTGCCTAACCTGTCCTAACTAATAAAGTAGGCACTTTACACATGAAGAAGGCGTAGAGAGATTAACTTGCCCAAGTTTCTCACATAGTAAATCTTACTCCAGAGCCCACCATCTTAGCTTCAGTGCATTTCTTCCTGTGAAATTAATGTCATCTTAAATTTAAGCTGGGTTAAGTTCTAACCCTTTTGTAGAGTATGGAGTGAAGCTAAATCACGTTGGTTGTTTCAGTTAAATAGACATTACCAATCTGCAGCATTTCTGCACACCTAATTTATAGCTATAATGGGTGAATGTAAATTTATTTCCCCCATAGGGCACTAGAGTAATTCGACTACTTCCAGGGGACTAAATATTTTTTTTTACTAGTTTCAGGTGCACAAAACAATGTAATAGGTAGACATTTACACCCCTCACAAGGTGATAACCCCCCTCCCCTAAGCTACTACCCCTCTGACATCGTATATAGCTGTTACAGTTCCACTGACTATTCCCTATGCTGTACTTTACGTCCCGTGACCATATGTGTGTGTGTGTGTGTGTGTGTGTGTGTGTGTGTATAAAATTATAGTTGACATTCATTATTATTCAGCTTCAGGTGTACACTGCAAGAGCAGTAAATATTTTTACCAAGACTTCACCTTTCAAAATTATAAAAATTATATTGTTCACTTTGTTTTTCAAATTGGGCAGTTTGTTCAGATTATTCCATGAAAAAATAAATTAGGACTCAGAAAAGCTTTCATGTAGGAGAGACATGGAAGGAAAGATAAAATTTTGAGGACTGGAGGGGTTTCCAGGTGAAAGACTCTGCAATGAGCAAATGCATTCATTTTCCAATATTTATTGAGCACCTACTATGTACCAGCCACTCTTCTGGGTTCTGGGTTATGTATTTGAGCAACGCAGACAAAAATCTGTGTCCTCACGGTGCTTTCATGCTAGCAAAGGCAGGAAAGAGTAGGGCAGGAAGTTGCAAAGCTACCAGATTGTAATAGAGGAAATAAAGCTCCCAGGTAGATCCGGATGCCAGGGAACCTGGAGTGCCAGCCTAAGGACTTTGCGGGAATTCAGCCAGAAGTAGAGTGCCAAGAGTCTCCCTCCAGCCAGGATGGCTTGGTCAGGGCTGTGGACTGAGTCTCCATTAGGCAGATGGACTTCAGGAATGTTAGAAAGATCAGGAGTGGAGAGTGACCAGAATTGGTGATGTCTTTTCTGAGTCTTTGTTTTTCTTCTGGGTTCTTCAGAGAGTTTAAGTTTGCTGCTGCTGCTGATGGCACAACGATGACATGATGACATTGATGACGTGGCTCAATGAGTTGGAGTGGGGCCTGAAATTCCATCAGTGCTCCACTGGCTCAGCTGCTCTGCTTGCTACACCAATGCCCTTTGACACGTTCCTCAATCCAGAGGAAGGGCCATCTCGTTGTCATTCATCTTTGGGAGAGAGGAGGGGCCGCCTGTCTTTTTATAGTTTGCATAAGGGTTCCTCCTGTGCCTAAAGCAGCCCTGGTTAAGTAGCAGTACTAGGATTTGTCTACAGACTTACCTAACCACAAACCCGGTGCGATTTTGTCTCAGTTCGCTACTATTATAACAACTTCCTGCAGTACTGCTAGTACTACTAAGAGGGGAAACAGGAGAGGAATCACATCTGACTTTTCTTGAGTGCTTGTGCGTGCCGAGCGCCGTGTTCAGTGATGCCCATGCAGTAATTCCCTCGAGCTTCACAGTCTCCAGTGACTTAGGCACTGATACACCCTCTAAGTGGCAGAATGAGGATCGAAGCTAGTCTTTCCAGTATAGACTAGCGGCTTCACCACTTGTTTATTATCTCCCCTGAATACTTAAGGATGAGCTATCTCAGAAAATGAAATTGCTCCCCTACTAGAAATCAAATAAAGCTACAACAACAAATGTTTAAAGCAACAAACTTGAGCAGAAGATAGCATTAGTCCAGTACTCTGTCTTGGGAGGTATTCAACAAATGTAGAACTTGATTTGTACACACAACCTTTTTGAATACTGGCACTTGAGGGGAAAAAAAATAAGGTTAAATTAGAGGACACTGTACAAGTAGATAAAGATTGTTGTGAACATTGTGATGGTGATTTCTGGACACTTGCAGGAGAGTTTAAGTTTGGTGGTATAGGCTGACTGTTAATCAGATATTTTACTTTCTTTCCCATAATACATGTCTCGTTCACTGCTCGTTGCTGTTAGGCTTCTCCTCAGTGATTTAGGTCCCTGGTTTCTGCTGTTAACTCTTTTCATTTCTGTTTTGTTTCTTTGCTTCACAAATGGAACACATGGAGAGAATACATTTTTCAATCCTGTCAAGAATTGTAAGTGGTGGTAGGGAATGTGTGTTAATGGCTCTGTGTGTGTGTGTGTGTGTGTGTGTGTGTATACACACACCTGTAAGAATGGGATTGCTCACCTGCACGGATTTCTCTGAGCTGTGATAGGAAGAGACTCACTGGCAGGCAGTTGCTCCTGGGACTGCTCTCTAGAACTAATGCTGCTCTGGAACAGCCTGGCTGCCATCAGAACAGACCCTGGGGGGGGGGACAGGACACAGGATACCCAGATCAAGGTGCTGTGTCTGTCACAGGCCATTTATGTTGAAGGAACATTTCCTAGCTGGGTCTGTTGCAATTTTTAAAAACCCATATTGTTGAGCTTAGTTTATAAGTACCGTAGAACAGTGGTTTTGAGACCTTTAAAAAACTTTTGAGTTAGCACAAATGCCTCCTTTCCAATAGCAATTCACACACCTTAGAATCACCACCCAGCCTGGTGTGACGCTGCTCACTCCATCTTTCCAGTGGCCAAAAGGGCCCCCTGAGGCACTGCCTTCTAGACAAATTCTTCTTTTATGGTACTTTTCCTACAATTTTAGTTCCTCCCTCACCCCCGTTGCATACCTGCTTGTGTGCTCACCCTTTTCTCCTATTCTTCAGACTGTTTCTAAGTTTCTAAGTGGTTATATCCTGACAGTTTCATCCTCTAGGATTTGGCAAACCTACCCAGGTGATGGGGGCTCTGTTGCTGACAAGTGGGGTGATGGGGCGTCAACTTCTAACAAAGTATATCTGGTTACGTCAGTTCCCAGTAAACCGATCGTATGTTTCACTCCTCTTTCTTCCGAGCCCTTTGGTGCCCTTTCTCCACCGGGAGACTAGGAGCATGGCGCCGGTGCTCATAACTCTGCATTCTTGGGCAAGTCTTTTAATATGTCTGGGTCCAGATTTCCTGAAATGTCCAATGAGGCTAAATTAGGTCTGTGGGTCCCTAATAAGTGACTTGTAATAAAAAATTTTGAGAGTCCCTGCCAGTTGAATTGGTCATAGTTGCTGTCACACCCCATTTCCACAGCTCAGTGATCCTTTCCTGACTAAATGTGGGCACCCGGGCAGCGTGTGTCCACAGTAAGAAGTCAGCATCTCTGTCTCCTGTTTCTTCCTCAGAGTGGAGGTGGAGTTGGGGTGACGATGACTTTATCTCTGAGGCAACCTTGTTTTCTGTAGGAGCTGCACTGGGTGGAGAAGGTTGTGATTACCTATTAGCAATCTGCTAGGATTGGCATCCCACAAATTGGGGGTGGGGACTTCGCTAATAATAGAAACTTTGGACTTTAGCCCTATCTTCAGATTCCCCGTACAAGGTGTGGCCCCAGGGAAAAGGGTTACCTTGATAAGAAACAGTAAAAAGTTTTAAGTTTCTAGACACTGAATTACAAGCCTTGCGAACTGAGAGAGGGGAGGGAAGGCCTTCCAGGTTAGTCTAAGATGATGTGTGTACTGGAATTGTGTTGTTATGGTTGTCACATTCCTCATTCATTCATTCATTCATTCAGTGTACATTCACTGAGCAGCCACGTGTTAGATTCTTGTCCAGCCACAGACAGTTCGTTATTCCTCAGGGCCAGCACTGAGGGCTGTTGGTTGTTTCTTAGACAGTTGGCCTGCAGTTAGGGTTTCCTGCCATTAGGAGGTAGTGATTTTTTTTTTTTTTTTTGATCATGCTGCATATTCCAACCCTAGGGTTATACACATAGTTTACCGGGGATAGAGAGTCTAGTATGATTTTCCTTTTTAGAACTAAAATTATTGCTAACCTTCAATTTGAAGGCTAGATATCTGTATTTTAAAGTAATTGATGTAGAGAGAAATGTAAAAGAAAGCAAAAGTCTAGGTATAATTAAGTACCTGATTCATGCCGCTTTCACTGTTCTGTTAACCCAGTGGCCCCATTTCCATGGTGTCTAAAAAAGCTCTCCTTATTTTCTTGCACTTCTGTCCTTAAATGTAGACATCCCTGGTTATGCATGGCCTCTGGCTCTGTGGCTTCCCACAATGTCCTTCTATCTCTTTAGCCCCTTGAAAAAAGCTTGCAGGGAGAGTGGGGTAGAGGAGAGCCTCTCTTCTCCCGTTCTCCTCCCCTGATTTCTTGTCTTTTATTAATTTATAAGATATTCAGTACCTATTGCATGCCTGGGATGGAGCCAGGTCCTGTAGCTACGAAGATAAATAAGAAATATGTGTTTCTACCCTTGAACTGCTCACAGTCTAGGGAGGGAGAGCCCCATATGAGATAGGAAATCATGCTACACCATAGAAAATGCTATATTTGAGTTATGAACAAAGTACATTAGAAGAATAGAAGAGAGTATTAGTAACTTCCTGAAACGCTAGGGAGTAGGGTTTCACCAAGGTATGATAATGGCTGAGCTAGGTATTAAAGAAGGCCTTGGAGTTTGCCAGGTGGCAAAGGTGTCAGCAAAAGAGAGTATTTCACCTTCATAGCTTAAGACAAGAGAAAAATGCCAAAAGCATGTGCTCCAATGACTTTTTTTTTTCAGTGAAAACGGAACTGTTTTCTGTTTTTCCCCTTAGAGAGAGAGAGTTATAAAATGCAAGAGAAAGGAAAAGCAACAGCAAGCAAGCCTCCCTCCTCCTAACAGTGCCGATAGAAGCTCCTGGATTAAGTGTTCCATGAAACTGAAGTACAATAGCAAAGCTTAGTCATTAAATACTTTTGGCCAGTCCCTTAGAAATGAATCTCCAAAAGGATAGATACAAAAGTTACTTCCTCAGAGCAGATTTCTTGAAATGACTATATTTCTTCTAAACAAAACATTTTAAACATTTAAGCAGAAAACTCAGAGATTTTGGAACAGAGATATAAAGTGATTTCATCTCAGCGTTACCCCTTAATTCATTATGTAAATGAAGGACAGTGGTAGTGACAATTAAAATATTTTAAATCTGTTTTCAGAATGCAGTCTGTATGGTATGGTTCTCAAAGTTTACTATAATACTTTTCTTGGATTGATAATAAAATGAGTTTGTATTCCTTGAGCAAACAACAGCCAAAACCTTCAGAGGGTACCACAGAATTTCATTCTAATGTCATCTGAATTTCCTATTAGTCTCCAAAAAAGAGAGTAGTCAGGTTGGTTTTGGGAACTTCAAGAGAGCAACTGCTATCTTTATGTTGAGTTAGGTTGGGACTTAAAAATAATTTTTTTAAGAAAGTTTTCAAAAAAACAAAACAGAAAGAGAGTTTTCAGGCATACACCAAACCAGAGAACCACAGTACATGGTCATCCTCCATATTTAACATTTTTCTCATACTTCATCTATCCTCTCTTCTTCATCTTTTTAACCTGCTTTCATTTGTGTGTATATAGGCACATGTATGTAGTTCTGTGCAACTTTTTCCGATGTAGTTTCATGTAACCACCACTGCAACCATGATCCCGAGCTGTTACAGCAGCACAAAAGAACTCTTTTGTACTAGCTTTTTGTAGAAGCGTTACACTTAGGTATGTATGTATGTATGTATTTTTAGAGAACAATAATTAATGGTATTGTGCTTTTAATCTTGGTTTCCATATTCGTTATTATTATATAGTAATGTGATTAATTTTTGTGTGGTGATCTTGTGTCCTACAACCTTGCTGAAGCCATGTATTAGATCTATGAGCTTTTTATAGATTCTTTGGGATTTTCTACGTAGACAATCATCACATCTCCAAATAAGAACAGTTTCATTTTTTCTTTTCTGATCTGTATGCCTTTTATTTTCTTTTCTTGCCTTATAACATCAGCTAGGACTTCTGGTACTATGTTGAATAAGGGTGGTACAAGCAGACATTCTTGCCCTCTTCCTGATCCTACGTGGGGAAGCATTCAGTCTTTTACCATTAAGTATGATGTTGGCTGGAAGATTTTTATAGATGCTCTTTACCAAGTTGAGGAAATTTTCCTTTATGACTGTTTACTGGGAGTTTTTATCATGAATGGTTGTTGGAGTTTGTCAAATTTTTTTCTGCATCTATTGACATACTTATATGATTTGGCAAATGAAATCTATCCTGTAACTGCTGCCTTCCCCAAGTGCTCATTGCAGGCTTCATATTGCCAGTGGTAAACTATGGTAATTTAAAAACGAGGAAGATTCCAGAGAAAGCAGCTTGGGATATGAATTCATGTTATTGTTAATTCTACATTGATATATGTCTAGAGGAACTGATCACATACTTGTTGAAAGTCTGGCTTTTGAAGTTCTTCTCTTTCTTAGCATTGTTCTAATATTTATTGAAGCAGGTACAGAGCAGACAGGTTAAAAGAGCATGCACTTTAGAATCAGAATTTATTGGAATATGGCCTTCGTCATTTTCTACGTATGTGTGACCTTAAGCAAAGTACTTAGCTTGTCTAAGCCTCGGTTTCCTCATCTGTAAAATGGAGCTAATACTATCTCATAAGGATTAAGTAAGGTAATATTTATTAATATAAACTGCTTAACATGTAATACCCATTTAATAAGTGTTAACTGTTGCAGGATTCACATATTTTACAATAATTTATTAAACTTGTTTACATTCTAAGCATTGTGCTGGGCATTTGGGATGAGACAAGAGTTACATGAAGTACAGACTCAATCTTAGAAGAATGTGCCATTTAATTTTAAAATATCCCATATGTTTGAATAAATGAATGACAACTTTCTTCTCTTTCATCCATCCAAGACAAGTCAGTCTTTGGTCCTTAACTTCTCACTTGTTCCCTTTGTACCTGTCCTCTCTTTTTCCTTGTCCCCTTTTCCTCTTCCTCACCTCCCTGATTTTTGGTAACTATCATGCTGTCCTAGGTGAACCAGTTTCTACCCCTCCACTCTTGCCTCCTCTCATAGGAATTCCTTCTTTCTCCCTCATTGTATTTTTTCAGTTACTCATAACTCCCCTAATTATATTTTGAGCCATCTTTCTCTTTAATCTCTTCTGTTTCCTTAGAGAACCTCAACACAGCCCAGCAATGTGAGGACGGCCCCTCCTCATGGTGTACTCTCCTACTTATGAGCCAAAAATGATTATGATCGTGACTAAGCTATCTGCGAGACACCTGAATCGAAAGTCATAATAATAAAAAAATTAGTGACGTTAACCTCTGAAAGCCTTGATGGTGCCCAGAATTCCTTAATAGAATCTCCACTAAATTTTTCCACTTCTCTCCTCATTTTCTTCTAATTACACCTTCTTTTCCTCAAATTACAGCATCAAGATAAATTAAAAGTACCAACTTAATTTTTGTTTAATTGCTACATTTCAAAAGAATTCATTTTCATTATTTTCTCAATGCAAATTTACAGTATATTTGCACTTTGTGTATTTTTAAAAGCTTTGGTGGATTGGCCTAAGAGTCTAACCTGTGTTACAACATTATTTCTAAAGGAAAATGCATTTCCTAAACTCACATACAAGCCAACTGCTTTGGGAACCCACTTTATTGGTAAGTGGTATACTCCCTGTGCTAGATGTTCCAACTTGTAGAGGATTGCAGTCCTTTCAGGTATTCTAGAGAACCAAACCAGCCTGTAAGTGCAGTATTTGGTTCATCCTCCTTGGAAAGAGAACCATCTAATTAGAGTTGCTATGACAACTCTGTTTTCATGCAGTATAACAGACCTGTCGACCTCAAGTTAAGGTTGATAGAGCGCATGTACTTGTTGGTGACAGAAACCATCATCCAATATATTAGATCATGGCTCCATTTCCCTCCTAGCTTCTTTTCTAATTTATACCCCTAAAAGACATTTATTAAGCACTTATTATGTGAAGAGCTTATAGAAACCCATGAACTACCTGCCGTAAGAAAGTAGCACTATGAAAGTCTCTCATGGACATAGAATAAAATTCAGACACCTTACCATCACCTTCATAATCCAGGCCCATTTAACCTTCTAGCACATTTAACCTTCTCCTCCCCCTTGCCTTGGTGCCCTTCACTTTGGCCATATTGGTCTCTGTCTGTGCTTCAGCTACTCAGGACTCGTTGCCATCTTTGAGCTTTTGCACTTGTTGTTCCCTCTACCAGAAAGACTTTTCCCCCAGATGTTTACTTGTTTGGCTCCACTTTATCATTTGGTCTGTTTACATTTATTTCCGGAGAGAGGCTTTCCCTCATTGCTCTAAGATGGCCTTCTACCATACCACCTTCCCACATACACAGGCACGCTCTTCCACATGATGATGTTTTATTCCCTTTGTAGTGCTTTCTGTCCTCTTCAGTTACTTTAGTGTCATTTTATTATTGCATTGTCTCTCATTAGAATCTAAATTCTACAAGAGCAAGAATTGTATTTGTCGTGTTCTCTACCATGTCTGTTAATGTTTGTGGAATGAATGAAGAGTGGGGTGATAAATTTTATAGTGGCCAAGAAAGGCTTCAGATAAGCATTCATGTTCAGCAGTTGAAATATCATCATTGCTTTTCAAGTATCCTTCTCTATTTTAAACAGATTAATAGCAAGTCACTTGCTTAATGTACAATTCTCTCACAAGGCCAAAAAATAAATGTATTACTGAAAAATAAAAAATGTCATTAAAATGAAAGGAAAAGAAAGGCTTTATGAATTGGCACTCATTTAAGGGTTTTGGAAAAGACAATGGATATAGTTGAGCAGAAACAATGGCCAGAAGGCATGTTATATGTGAGAAATGATTTATATTCAGAGGTGGTATGTGGAGGTCAATCATCGTGTGTTCAGTAAGAGCATTTTCAGTACTCAGCTGAACTGTAGTAAAGGGATCGCTTGGGGAGTGAGCATGAAGGAAGCTGGATAGATGGAATTTAGAATGTTAAGGAAACAGTTCAAATTTGACCAACGAGACACAGGGGGCCATCCTAGATTTCAGAAAATAAAAAGTGGGCCTACAGTAGGGAAAGCCAAAAGCCTAACAGGCTTAAGCAATTCTCTATTTGAAAAAACATGTCTATAAAGTTGTGGAGTTGGGGTAGGGGGAGAAGAGGGGCGAGTTAGACTAGTGATTTAGGAACTTTCAAAAGAACCCTTTAACTACACTTTCCTCTAGGGCAAATTGTTTTTGTGAGTTCATTAAAAGTGTGATTTTTCAAGCATTTGACAGTAGATACCTACAAAATGAATTAATTTTTTACTCTGATTTGAATGTTGATTTTCTTTATTATAAAAGGAACAGTGAAACAAGTACTCAAGTATTAGAACTCAATGATAAGAATGATAATAATGGCATTTAAAACTATATGTGAAGTACTCATTAAATACCTTATGTGATTCTTCAATTCACTTTTTGCAGTAGTAGCCCTATGAGCTTTATTATCCCCATTTCACAGATGAGCACACTGAGGCTTACAGAAGTTTTGAACAACTTGCCCCAAGGTCAATACACTATGGATTTATGCTTATAATTGGATTTCAAATCCTCATGGTCTGTCTGATTCCAGAGCAAGGGTTCTTAACCACCTCATTTTTCTAGTCCATTCATACTTTAAGCTCATTTTTTAAAAAGTTCTTATTTCATATCATGTTATGTATTTCTGTCCTTTTATTTGAGATGCCGACTTTCCTTCTAAAAATAAATTACTTGATGTTCAGTCCACAGGTACTTACTGCTTGCCTACCTTTAAGGTATTATATACTATATTAACAACATTAATTGAAAAATCACGTAGCCGCTTATATATTAATTACATCCGAGAAAGTTAAACTCATTGAACTCACATTTTCTTTCCCCAGCATTCTTATTGTGTGTCATATAACAATGGATCTAATATAAGCATAAGAACTGAAAGGACAATTTATAGGGTTTGGGGTGATGATTTTTTTTATGTTGATATTTAAACTTAAGAGAAAAAGTTACAAGACTAGAATGAGGACTGTCTTTCACCCAGTTTCACCAGTTGTTTACATTTGCCCCATTTGTCTTATCATTCTATGTATTTATGTTTATATATTATGATTATCTTTTAACCCATCCATTTGAGAGTAAGTTGGGGACGCAATGCACTTGACCTTTAATGTTTCAGGATATATTTCCTAAGTACATAGACATTCTCTTATTTACAAAGCCACAGTGCAGTTATCAAATCAGGAAATGTACCGTTGCCGCAGTGCTATTTATTGTCTACTCCACAGTCATATTCTAATATTGCCAATTTTTCCACTAATACCCTTTTAGCTATTTTTTATGCTGGTCCAGGATCACACATTGCCTTTAGTCATCATGTCTCATTGTTGTTGTTGTTGTTGTTGTTATTATTATTATTATTCGTCTGGAACAGTTTCTCAGCCTTTATGTATCTTCATCGACCCTGACAGTTTTGAGGAATGCAGGCCAGTTATTTTGTTTATCAATTTGGGTTCATTTAATGCTCCCTCATGTTTAGATTCATGTTACGAGTTAGTGGCAGCAGTGCCCAGACATGATGTGTGTCCTGAACACCTCATACCAAGAAGCACATGATGTCGGTCTATCCCAGGGTGATGGGGTTAACTTGGATCACTTAGTCCAGGTGATTGATTGCACAAGATTTCTTGACTCTGTTACTGATCTTCTCTGTAATTAATAATAAATTTGTGTTGAGATGGGTTGAGACCAAATATCCTCATCATTTTTACCCACTAATTTTAACATCCATTGATGATTTTCTAGCTTCGTATTTCCTTCTACATTTATTAGTTGGCTTTCTACTGTAAAGAAGTGCCTTCCTTGTTTGTTTATTTATATCAGAAAGGACTTACTGATTCTGTTTTATTCAGTGGGATACACGCCATTACTGTCATTATTTTGTTGCGAAAAGGATAACTCATTTCATCATGTTTCCTTTAAGAAACAGTTGTACTTTCAATGCTGCATTAGATTTCTATTGATGCTATAACAAATCACCACCAGTTTAGCAGCTTAAAACAACACGAATTTATTATCTTACAGTTCGTACGTCCAGTACAGGTCTCACTGGGCTAAACTCAAGGTGTGAGTGGACTGTGTTCCTTTCTGAGGCTCTAGTGGAGAACCTGTGCCCTTGTTCCGTTGGGTTGTTGGAAGAATCCAGTTCTCTGCAGTCCTAGTCCTGAGAGATCCACGCCCCTTGGCTGCTTCTGTTGTCCCATCTCTCTTACCCACTCTTCTGTTTTTCCTCTTCTATTCTCATGTGATTAGATTGGGCCCACCCAGATAATCCAGGATAATATGTCAAGGTCCTTAACCTTTATCACATCTGCAAAGTCTCTTTTGTCACATATTCACAGGTTCTGGAGATGAGGGCTCGGACACCTTTGGGAAACCATTATTCTTCCTATCGCAAAGGCTTATTACCCTTGTTCAAGGCTTATGCGAGGAGCTTTTATTTGATCAGAGAAATGTCAGGCAGAGGATTACAAGCAAGGAAACTGCAGTGAGAGATGGTTTCATGTTTAGTTAAAAGGAATAGGCTTATAAGCAAGAGTAAGGGCTGAGAAGAGTATGTAGGGAGTAACAGCATCAAGGACAGAGCTTAAAGGTCTGGGCAAACTATTGAGGAGCCAAGTGAACATGTAGGGTTTATTGTCCACGTGCCCCTGCTGGAAAGTGAAACTGGTGCTGCTGGCTGCAGAGACGTCAGTGCACCCAGGGCTGGTGAGAAAAATCATACTGGACAGTCATGGCTCAGCGTTCCTGTTAGTACCCTCCCTTTTCCCATGATTTCACCAGCTAGTCACTGCTTCTTAATTTCGGGGCCAGGAAAGTTTATACATTAAAATTGGATCTTTCAGTTGTAACAGGAGTTTTTATAAAGCGTTCTTTAGTAAGATACACTCTTAGCTTTCTGAATCCAAATACCGTGTTTCCCCGAAAATAAGACCTAGCCAGATAATCAGCTCTAATGTGTCTTTTGCAGCAAAAATTAATATAAGACCCGGTCTTATTTCACTATAAGACTGGGCCTTATCTAACATAATATAATACCAAGTCTTATAGTAATTCTTGCTCCAAAAGACGCCTTAGATCTGACAGTCCGGCTAGCTCTTATTTTCGAAGAAACGCGGTAGCTACCTGCCTAGCTACACTACTGCATTAGACCAGAATAGAATGATAGAACTAAAAGAGATTGGAGAGTTCCTTGGTCTCACCCTCATTGTGCATAGGAGAAAGCTGGACACCAGAAAAGCTAAATGACTGCTGAAGCCCCCACAGCCAGGTGGTCTGAGGTGGGAGGCAGGGTGTGGAGCAGTGGTGACATGTGTGGCTTCAGGAATTGAGTCCAGCTTCAATCCAGTGTCCATCATTTACTGAATGAGTTAAGTGAGTCAGTTACTTAACCTGCCAAGGCTTACTGTTGATCTGTAAAATATGTCAACCGTACGGGGCTTTTGTAAGGATTAAATAAAGCTAATAACTGAAAGCTTTCAGTATAATGCCTGGCTCATGAAAAGTGCTCAGTATATGTTAGCTGTTATTACTGTTCTTCTAAATACAGTCTGTGCCAAAAAAGTGTATACACATTTTCAGAAAGGAAAAAGCTGTGTTAAAATTGTAATACTCAATATGTACTGATAACAAAAGATGACTACAAGTCATGTGTATACATATTTTTGGCACCCCCGGTAGTAATAGAATTCAGATCAGTAATACAGAGTCCCAACGTCCTTGGGAATTTTAGATTCCCAGCCCCAGAACCAAGCCAAACTATGAAATTCTGCACTCCACTCAGCTACTTCATTCATTTGGTCGCTGCCCTTCCCGTTACACCTTCACTCGCCAAGTTCAATACCTTCTAGTCTTTGCATTCACTTATTTATATACCTTGGTCTGCCTGTCTCTCCCCTACAAAGGTAATATGTACCAGTTATAACCATCAATAAATACCAATTCCAATACCACCAAAGAACCAAGTATACAAGGTGAAATATCAGTTTGTCCTACTGTCACTCCCCCTTTCTCTACAAGATGATATCATCTCCAAGTGGGAAATGGAATTAAAATGGATTGGAATGGAATGGATTTCATTCAGCTGATCTAGAACTTCTATCGTTTCACTGCCACTGCATGTCTGTCTATCTGTCTGTCTGTCTATTTATCTCACTTACTCCGCCTACTGAGGCCCAAGGAAGGTCTATGAGACAGACACCCAGGCAGACACTGAATCTCTCCCCTTTCTGCCTGTTTCTTTCTATTCCTATCTGGGGAATGTGCTCATCAGTGCTATATCCTTCTTCTTTCCTATGCTGGGGGCTTCTCTGACCTGGGTGGTCCCACCCTCTTCCTCAGGACAGTGAGCCTCAAGTCTTTACCTCAGTAAACAGGCCGAGGGGAAATAGGATTGACCGGGAAATGAAACGTTTGTAGATTTAGTATTTTCACAATGTTGCCCCTGTTCTCTCAGTTTGGGTTTTGTTGCTTTAATCTAGCCATGAAAATGGTAAGATGTATTGAATAACATTCTGCAACTTGCTTTTTTTCCTTTAACGATATATCATGGCCATTTTTCTAAATCAGGACCTGTAGGTCACCTGTAGGTCATTCTGTCTAGTGGCTGCATGGTACTCCATTGGGAGGTTTCACACGAATGTATTCAGTTCCTCCATTGACAGATATCTCAGTTGTTTGAAATTTGTTGTTTATATTTGTGATTTGGTCCTACCCCTATGAACTTACTTTTTACTCTCTCTAGCGTTTGGCTTCAATCCTCACCCTTCTGAGGAGGCTTCCCTCTCTCAGAATGTGCCTGATCCGAGTGTTGAGTGTAGGGGACAGTTGGTATGGCTGCTGCTCAAGGGATGAGCATGGCTGCAGCTTAATTGTTTGAGGGTGTGATGTAAGTGAGGTTCAGGGCTCCCCTTGTTCTGGAGTGACCCTGATCCCAAGTTAGTTCCTAGCGAAATGAGAAAGCACGCAGAAAAGGGAGTTTTTCTGAGTTCGTTGCAGCCCGCATGGAGAGGCAGTCTTGGTTTGATTGGGAAAGAGGTGCTGATATGAGCCTGGGACCCTCCTGAGTGGCTGGAAGGTCTGGGGGACCACTGAGCCCTGCATACTTTGATGCTCGGGGTTTGCTGGGTGACCTAGAAGTTGTGGACCTCGCCTGCCTTTCTCCTGGAAAACTGTAAATATCCACCTAGATGGTTATGGGATTGTTACTTGGGGAGAATGCCAGGACCACTCAACACGTTCTTCTGTGTGAGTCTGGGTGAAGTCACGTCAGGTCCATTGATGTTGCTGATGCAGTATTCATACGTGCACATGCTGCAGAGTCAGGATTCAGCAGCCATGTAACTTTTTAAGTAAGTTGTGTTTGCATTCCGCTCTATGCTATTCATATTGCTCTTAGTAAATTTTGAGTGTTTTGGTTTTGAAAGCTTAAGAAAATAAATATTCTGAAGCAACCAAGAGAGTTATTAGGCCAACCTCAGTTATATTTGGCTAATTACATCGGCATTGCCCTCGTCTCATTTACCAGAACACGCTCCCTTCCTAACTAAACCTTTCTTCTTCTGTTGCGTCTGTGCCACTGGGTTAAAGAAAGCGATGCATTTGCCTTTTGGATTATCAGATTCCCTGGATTTCACTGAGCTACCTTTACCCTCTTCCTGGGCCTCCTGCTGCTCCTCAGGCTGCCCTGCAGGCTTCCCCTGTGGGGGGGGAGGGTAATGGGGGTGGAGGGGAGGCCCTTGTTTATCGCCTGGCTGTTTTGAATCATCTGTTTTAGAGAATTTGATAAAAATAGTATTTAAACCGTTGGACTTTTTTTGTTGTTTTGTTTAAGTAAAAGATACAGGTAAATATGATATTCAGAAACAGGCTCCCCATTCTGCACAGATGGATTTTAACAGAACTGAACTCCCACTTTTCTCATTAGTAAGTAAACAATTTATTTAGTAAGATAGTGTTTTTTAAACGACAGGAATCTACCAAATACATGTTATTTTTGTTAAAATTCGGATTATGCTTATAGCCCCCTCGATAATCCCTCACCTCTTCAGATTCCCAGATGTCCTTTTTCGTCATCTTTTTCTCAAATCCCTTTCCCTAGTGTGCTTCAGAAAAGGCTCCTCTTGCTTCTAGGTGGCTTTGGAGCACACTGCCTGGGGGTGGCGGTGGGGTGGAGGGGAGCAGCTCCCCCCCCCCTTGCCATCCGGAGTCTGTGTCCTGCTTCAGTCAAATGCGGACATCCTCTACTCACATTTGTGGACATTTCCTGGGGCAGTGGCTGGCACCAGGGCCAGGCACCTCTGTGATAGCAGCAGAGTGTGGAGGAAAGGGGGTGCTTCTCAGCGAGCCCCTGCCTGCCGTCCCCGCTTCCCTTCAGTGTCCTGTCATACTCCGGCCTGTTGGGCAGCCACGGGATGTGGCAGGGAGGAGGAGCTGGAAAGGGGGCAGGCAGGTCGCTGGGCAACTGCAACAACATGGGTGATTTGGCTTTAAAGGTGGCGCAGGGGCCAGGCTGCATGTTGCCAAAATTGGCAGCAATTTCACCTATTAATTGAGAAGGGCTTTAACTTCTTAGGAGAAAAAACTCCTTCTGTATGTTTGACACAGTGATTCTGATGCTGGGTTGAGGGCAATAGAAAACCTATTAATCCATATCAGAAGCAGCAATAGGGTTTGGGGTGGTTTTTTGTTTTGTTTTGTTTTGCTTTGTTTTTTTCCCCCCCCCAAATCACACATTTCTCCACCCTGAGATTGTAATATCCTAGAAAAGCAATGGGAGATATTTCTCCTCCTCCTCCTTCCCTTCTCCCCAGGAGAATCTTGGGAGACATGTCTTGTCGCCTTATTTGAGTCTGCCTGGGTGGAGGAAGGTGGAGAATCACTGCTTGGTGGCTTTTGTGTACTGACTGCTCACATTGGCTTTAGGTGATGTTGATGACATTCTAGAACGTGCCATTTGACTACTCCGTGTGGAAGAACCCAAACAACAGCAAAAATACCTACCAAGTTAGTCACAAAAGATAAAATCACTACATCAGAAGTGCTCACCCTCTCACTGGTGTTTTCATTCTGGGATGAGTATTAGCCAGCTGTTGTTACACAGTAACTATAACACATATATCCTGAGGACATGAGTAGTGACTTCCCAACATTTGGAATTGTGGCACCTTCTTGTTGTCCCTGAATGGTTTTTATGTCGGACACATGTTTTTAATTTTTTTAAAAACCCGCTTCAACTTTACACAGCCCTTTTGTGATAGCTGCAGACATCTTGAGTGTCACAGAGCCAAACCTCGGAATTGCTGCCAGTAAGCCGAATGTGTCTTTTAAATTTCTGCAAGCGAATTCAATCTACACTTTCTTTGGCTTACAAAAATTTGGGGTGCTTTGTGCTTCAGTCCGTGGTGCTTGGAGGGATTGTCCCTCTCGCAGTGGCAGAAGCACCCCTAAATAATGCTCGAGATGGCTGTAGGCCTCTGCTGACAGTCCCGAGTTCTCACAAAGCTGAAGGTTTGGCCCACGAACCATCAAGAAGTCCCATCCTAAGTACAGGCCGAGCCCAGGGTTCACAGACCAGCATTTTGTTGCTTCATTTTCCTATTAAGCTCTGGGTTGCTGATTGAAGCAGAATTCCAATGTATTGACACACCACCACATTGTTAACACGATAGGGAGGATTTGATTATGGGAGAACAAGTCTAAAAACGGTAAATTGACACACACAAAAAAAAGTCTTGGGGCTTTGCTTCTCAAGGCAACTTTTGTGGTTGCATTCCTTTATTTGATGTGGTTCCCTCCTTCTCCTGTGCCAAACGGTGCAATGTGGAAAAATGATGAAGTTGCAAAAAAAAAAAAAAAAAGAAAAAGGCTAGGGAGGGGCTGGGGGAGATAGGGAGTGAACTATTTAGTAAGGAGAAAGAAAACAGAGCTTAGGGATCAAAGACAAAAATACCTGTTTCTCCAAGCAGGAAGAAGGAAGAAACAGGATTTCTTTCTCAGTGCCTGGGTGAAGACTGAGCCCACTGTCAGCTGGCGCCTTTCAGGCCCGGGTAAGCTGAGCACCATCGGCAGGCAGGCCACAGCTGCCTGTAGGTGCCTTGAGCAGCAGCTTGAGAAAGTCAAGGCTGAGTGCCCGGGTTCCCGAGAAGAGCAGGGTTAACCAGCTAAGGGCCCCAGGGAAGAGGGGTGGAGAACAAAGGCTGCCTTCCATCAGCAGATTATGGGATGGAACAGGAACACGTTTTAACACCAGCCAACCTTGGAGGCAAGTCCTAAAACAAGCATTGGAATCTAAATGAGGAAAAATGTTTCCATTACAGGAACAGGATTTTATTTATTTACAATTTTCAGGCTGAGCAGCTTTTCTATTGTGTGGTTTGTGACTACCCAAAGTGACATTTTCTGAGTTTTAAAATTATCTCTTTTGCACTGTGAAAAGAGCATATATGATTCATCTTAATATTTCTGAGGATCAGTCACCAACTAACAGCTAGTATTTGGGGTGGGAGGAGGATTTTGTAGGCAGCTCTTCACCTAGCATAGAAGTAAAAAGCACCAGAATATGCCTCAAGCTTCGTTCGAAATCATATAAATAGCTCTTTCTTGCACAGTTCCAACCAGTATCATTATGAAAACTCCCACAATCCACGAGTTGCCTAATGTTCACCTCACCCTTACCTGAAAGAGGCTAATGCTTGTGGTTTAGCTGCTGGTCTAATATATAGAGAGGGTGCAAAAAAAATGTATACACATTTTAAGAAAGGAAAAAACCTATTGGAATTGTGATACTCAGTATATACGGATAACAAAAGATGAATACAACTCACTTTTGACTTCTGCAATTACAAGAGGTACTCAAAGTGGTCACCGTCAGCGTAATTTTAATACAGTTTTTTCCTTTCTTAAAATGTGTATATATATTTTTGGGCTCCCTCTGTAGTTTCTAATAGGTTTGACCCAAGGGCCTGCTTTTAATTTTTGTTAACTAATCTAGGTCTTTTTGTCTGTTTCCTCCCAGATATTTCCCCCTCACTTTAGCATTTAGTAGAACTGTCAAATGATCCTATAAACCCAGATCAAGAGTCAGCAAATTACAGGGCAGTAGCCAAACCTGGCCTGCAGTCTACTTTGTATGGCCCACAAGCTAAGAATGATTTTCACATTTTTAAACAGTGAGAGAAACATTTAAAGAATAGTATTTTGTGACTTGTAAAAATTATGTGAAAGTCACAATTTGGTGTCCATAAATAAAATTTGATTGGAACACAGATGTGCTCATTTGTTTACATTTTGCCCATGGCTCTTTTTGTGCAATGGCATCAGAGTTGAGTGGCTGTGACAGAGACCTTATGGCTGCAAAGCCACAATACTTACTACCTGGCTCTCCACTGAAAAAGTTTGCCCACCTCTGTCTTAGATCCTTAACACCTTCCTTTTCACTGTGACCATTTCAAAAAAAATGTTACGTTACGGGTTTTGAATGTCCATTCTGGAAATTTGACTCCCATATTTTTCCCTATATTCATTCGACTTTAATACCACAAATATTTACTGTTTCCTACTATGAACTTGAGATTCTTCTTGTTTCTGGTGTTACCGCAGTGGATACAACAAAGATCCCCATTCTGGAGGAGTTTCTATTCTAGTGAAGGGTAGGGGGGGGGACACAAATAAACAAATCCAGTATGTAGAATGTCTTGTGGAGATACATGCCATAATAAAAGTAAAACAAGAAGAGGGGACACCGGAGATGGAAATGGGTTATTTTAAATAGGTTTTTGAGGAAACCTTGCTGAGATGGTGAGATTTGAGTAAGAGCTGCAGCAGCTGAAGAAGCAAGCCCCACAGACGGCTGGGAAGAGAGTTCTGGGCAGAAGGAACAGCAGGAGAACAGGGCCAGTGCTCTGACAGGCCCTGTTCAGGCGGGAGCAGCCCCGGTTTATCCAAGGAGGCAGGAATCCAAGTGAGAAGTTGGGGTAGCTTGGACCCAGCTAATTGAATGTGGGGCGTGGGAGAGAGGAGTCAGGATGACTGAGGTTTGGGGTCTGAGAAGCCTATAGGTTGGACCTGCCATGGACTGAAATGGGGTGGGTTGGGGAACAGTAGGTTTTGCTCGTGAGCAGGTTGAGTTTGAGGTGCATTTCAGACATCCAAGTGGAGGGTTTGTGTAGGCAGTTGGTTGGCTACACGAGTCCCAAGTTAAAGAGAGGTCTGAGCTAGAGTATAAATTTGGAAGTTATCAGTATAAAAGAGATACGTTAAGCGATGAAACTGGCTGAGATGCCATCTCAAACATCAGCCTTTTTTTTTTTTTTTTTTTTTTGTAAATCTCCAGGATATCGCTCACTCTATGACAAACAGAACTTTTTTAACCTCAGATTTTCGTTCCTGTGCAGTGCACCACTGGCTTGCATTAGGACCTTCCCCCATATCTCCTTATTCCCTCTCCAGGCAGATGCCTCTTACCAGTAGATATCCTGGGCAGCCTGAAGTATGAAACACACTCTTAAACCATTGGGCAGAAGCTGCTCGTTGTGGTCTGGGACCCGCGGTTCGCTGTCCAGAGAGTTCCTAGCCTTTGCTCTAGTGCCCTGCCTTATGAAGAAGTATCTTCATAATATCCTCCTCGCTTCCAGTCTGCCTGCATTGGACTATTCATACTTTGCTTTGCCTTCTGGTTACCTGCATGTAACTGTACTTCTTTGGCCCCTGCTTACATTTAGCAGTAATTTCCACAAATGTTCTGGTTATTTCCACAAATACCCCATTCGGCCTGAAACTCCTTAAAAGCATGTCTTTGTTTTCTTTGCCTTCCTGTTGTCGACAGCCCCTTTCAAATAGCCTTGGGGATGGGAGGTAGATTTGCTTTTGCCACACCTTTCCCCATTCCCAGCCCCTCTTACACATCCACAGAGTGACGTAAGGAGCCGTGGTGTGAGGACTCTGCACCCGTGCTGGGTCCTGTTAAAATGCAGATTCCCAGGTCCGGCTCAGGCCTGCTGAACCTAATAAATCCACTTCCCTGGTGTGGGGTCTGGGTACCTGAGTTTTTAACAGGCTCCCCAGGTTGTTCTTAGGTAATCTTGAAAACTACTAGTGCAGAGAAAAGATTAAAATCCCCCTTTTACTGTTTCCAGCTTTATGACCTTGGGGAAGTCATCCCCCTCAAGCCTCAGTCTTCTCATCTTTACACTGACTACATCAACACTTGTTGCCTACTTCATCAAGCTGTTGTATAATAAAAAACCAGAGAAGGAAGTGGACCGCAAGTGCCATGTGCCAGCACCCTGACTAATCTCTTCTTCTGGTATATTTTCTGTGTGCAGGCCAGGCTCCAGCTCTCTACAGCACAGGTAGTTCTTTGAGCAGAGACTAGTCATCTATGTGTGAGGTTGCCTAATGCTGTTTATGTGCCTGTGCCTTTAGTAAATACCGTGTTTCCCCCCAAATAAGACCTAGCCGATAATCAGCTCTTATGCGTCTTTTGGAGCAAAAATTAATATAAGACCCAGTCTTGTTTTATAATAAGACCCAGTATAATGTAATGTAATGTAATATAATATAATATAATATCACATAATATATAATATAACGTAATTAATATAATACAATATAATTAATATAATCTAATGTAATACAATTGATATAATACAATAAATACCGGGTCTTATATTAATTTTTGCTCTAAAAGACGCATTCGAGCTGATTGTCCGGCTAGGTCTTATTTTTGGAGAAACACAGCACCAGTAAGGAGGAGTCAGGTGGATACCCTTCTCTGTCCTGGTCAAGTAGAGGGATGCTTTTTCTAATTCTCTGTGTCTTCATTTAACCATCATTAAAATCTATGAGCAGTGAGAAGGAGGGAGTTAGGAAAATAGTTGTGGAATTAGTCTCAGGTAACTATTGTATGCATTGATTTTTTTTCCAGCTTTTCTTGAAGTATAATTGACCAATAAAATTGTAAGATATTTAAAGTGTGGAATGTGATGACTTGATATATATATGTAGTGATTTTTTTCAATAAATATGTTTTAAAAGTAATTCATAGGAAGAGTAACTTCTGCCTGTTAATAGCAGAGCAGTAAAGCCATTCATTAGAGCCTCAAAGTTGTAAATTTATAACAGACTCATAGTAAATTCACTCATTCCTGTTGACAATAGTTCCACTTCTTGAATTGTGACGGAAGCAACTGCAAATAATAGGACAGGGATCAAAACGCAACAAGAGGAAAACAGCTTTTCTTTCCCTTAGCTCGTTCGGGCATCTTTATAAATAGTTCACACCAGGTCTTCATAGAACATCTGCCAAGTCCCTTGTCTTCGGGGCTTACGTTAAATGCTTTTTACATGCTAACAAATTCTGATGGTGGACATCTGTTAAGGTTACTGTCCCTTAAAGGCTTTTTGGAGATGTTAACAAAGTGAAACACATTTTTGAATTAAAACTTAGTGTTCATGTCATTAGACATACTGTTTTCAATTACAACATTCCCATCATTTGTATTTCTTTTAATGTAAAGTGTCCTTGCATTCCATCCTCTTCCTATCTGTTGGAAATTATCCATCAGGTCCTCTGGCCCTCAGAGTTCTTCCAGGTTTCCAGGGATTCATTTGCCTAGAATCAGAAACGCTCTAATCACTTCAGTTCAGGTACCTATATGAGTTTAATAAATGTTCCTGGAAACAGCCTCAGGGGCTCTGTCCTCAGCCCAGGTATCCATCTGAAACACCTAAGCCAGAAAGAGCCTGCTGAAACTGACATGTATGGAACCAGACGTCCGGTCTGCAAATAAGGATCCAGAAGTCACAAAAGTGATAATAACCGAAGACCTGAGAGTGGGGTAGATTTAGGCCAGAGAGACCTGGATTTAGATGCCTCTCTGCCATTTACCACCTATGTGACTTTAGAGAGGTTATGTAGTTTCTCTAAGTCCCAGCCTTCTCATCCGTCAGATAGGATAATCCCTCTCAGAGGCTGGTGTGCAAAAGAGATGGTAATATGTAGTGGGAAAAGCACCTAGTATAGTGCCTCACGGTATGAGAGCTGTTGTTATTCACTACTCTTTCTGTGGAGAATTCTTTTTACCAGCTAAATGCCTCCTATTGCCTTTTAAACTGTCTTCATGTGTACTGTGCCTAAGCAAAGAACAGCTGATTTAAATTACCAATACAGTATGTATTCACATTTGAAAATTACTCTACTGAATAATTCCTTAACCTCCTAAGTAATTTAACTTAGCAATTTCAACTTCTTTAGACTTTGCTCCAGAGGAACATTTTCCGAGTGTTTAACCATATTATCGTTGTCTTAGAACATTTCCATATTTATATGTCTCTCTAAAAATGGGAAACAAGAAGTGGAATACAGTACTCTACTGTAAAGCAGGCCTGGTAGTAGACCACGCTAAATAAAGACCTGGTTTATGCTGTGAAGTATGTTTAGTGGAAATAGTAGATCAGTCACACGTGTAATATGACCAGGCCTACATCGTTGCTTCAGTGAACCTTTCATCCAGTTTGACTCCCCAGGTTTTCTCTTACTTGTAAACTTAAACCTATCGTTCTGATCTTTTATTTTCTTCTGTTATATTCATTGAGATTTTTTTCCATTTTGAATTGTACCCTGATTTTGTTTCACTGAGAGATCAGAGACTCTTGAGATGATTCAAAGTGGAATCTATAAGATGAGATGAAGGCTAACAATAGCTCTAGAAAATGTTTTACTACGAAAAAGAAAATCCAGTTTTTTAAAAAAGTCTCTCCTTAATGTAGTATTTATGTACTTCTGGGTTTTCAGAACCTATGTGTGACTTTAAAAAACTCTGACATCTTAAGAAAAAGTGAGATGATAAGGTGATGAATTTTATAGATAAAAGCTTTATTGAGGATAATTTCAGCCACTTATACCACAGTTTCAGTTTATAGGTGGATTAGAGTTTTTAAAACTTCACGCCATCTTTTTATGAAAGAATTTCTAATGGAAAAGGACAGAGGCTTTGGAACCAGAAAGACCGGGATTAAAGCCCATCTTTGCAACTTATTGGCTGGGTAATCTTGGATGAGATACTTAGACTCTTTGAACCTCAGTTTTTTCATCTGTAAATTGGACCAATTAAGTCTCCTTGGCAGGGTGGTTGTGAGGTTTAGAGATAATGAAATGCCTAGTAGAGTGCCTGGCAAAAGTGGATACTCAATAAATAACAGTGACTTTTGTTTTATTGTAATGGCTCTCCTGGCTGGCCACTAGGAAACATACTCTGGCATTATAAAGTGTCCCAGATTCTTGAGGTCCCTGGCATTCCTCTACCTTGAAATGGTGCCTTAGTCACATATTCAGAATGGAAAACTCAAGACCTTGAACAGAATTAAGCAGAGAGTTAGTGTTCGCTGAATTGAATTGAAGGCTAATCTTCCGTAGGGTATCTCTTAGCTTGAGAGCTAGTGGCAGCTTGTGTCTACCTACCAGCCTGGAAGTGCCCCATTTCCATGCTTTAACCTCCAACACTCCCCTGAATCATACTGTGGAGGAGGCAAGCAGGTCAACTTCCTCTCCCCCAGAACCTGATTCAAAGGTCAAGCAGGCCACTAAGTCTGGTCCAAGCGTCTCTGGTAGCCCTTTGACATAACCCTTGAACATAGAACACTGAAACAAGAGGCATTGTATTAGGTTGCTGCAAATGTAATTGCGGTTTTTTGCAATTATTTTTAACCTTTTAAACCACAATTACTTTTGCACCAACCTAATAAAGTCTCTCTTGGAGTGCTTCGTGCCATTTTAATATTAGTGTAACTCCAGTTGTTACTCTAACCCTTTAATCGTTGAGAGAGATGGATCTTTTTGAGAATAGTGTTATCCCTACTGCCCTGATGAGAAAGTGGAATAGAACCAAAGAGCAAACTTGGCAGAAGTATGAACTATAATTGGGAATCACTGGCCTTTCTGATTTTCTCCAGTACCAAATGATGCTTCGCTCATTTTATTTGTCCAGTAAGGTAGAACCCCACAGAAGGAGGAGGGAGTTGCTGTTCCTTAATGGGCCCAAATCATAATGCCATTGTCCCAGGTCACGCTTTCAGACAGGCTGACTCCCTGCACTTTTTTGAAAATGCTCAAAATGCTCAAGAATACTTCCTTTCTGTCATAGTGTGGTAGCCAAGGCTAGTCTTCAATATTAGAGACCCTGAATATTTGTAGACAGAGCAATGTTCACACAGAGTTGTGTGAACTGTATTTGCACAGAAAACAGTAGTATTAATACATTTAACACAGGTAGTTCTTCCATTTGACTCTTAGAGCCTACGAGACAGACCTGGACATGCTTTTCTGGTAACCTTTTGAGCTGTTTAACTCCATTGTTGGAAAGGCTTCTCAAACTCCGGCGATATCTTTCTAATTTATATCTACAGTTTCAGGTCTAAGAATTATCAGCTAATTTCCTGTTTCATTTTAGTTCAGAAAAGAAATAGAAAGTACTTTCTCAAGACAGCCCTTTTTACCTCTCTCTCTCCTCTCAAGTTCAGCCTGAGCCTCTGCCACACCAGTTTAGTTTTCCTCACCTTTTACCCCTGCTTTCTCACTGCACCGCTCTAGAGATCAGAAGAATCGGCACCAAGTAGTCTCTTTCATCTCCTCCTCCCCCTCCCCAGCCCCAACTCAGCCACTTAGTGGGTCAGTCTGGTCCTGCCTCTCTCCAGCCAGCCCTGCATTCCCGGGACTAGCTGAGTGAGTCTTGGAATCTCTGCACAGGGTGAGTTTTCTGTTGTACATGCTCAGCCCTATATTTTTTGATTCATGAATATTAAATAATTAGAAACACAAGGCCTTACCTCCATCTTTCGCCCTTTGAAAGCATAATAGCTCTTTTATTTCATGGCTCTTAACTTTGTTTATTCAGCATGATCAGGGCAGCATTCAGGCTGTAGCAGCAAGCTGTTAAATATTTACCCACCAAGAGGGTATTTATACATGAGTCAGCAGCACTTATCAGTGTGTGACACTGGCAGTCAACTTCAGTACCTTCACAAGCTAAGAAACTACTGAGTTAAGTAAAGGCTGCAATGAGAGTCCTTTAAAAATCAGTTCTCATTTAAAGCGATCCTTCGTAGTATCTGAAGTGCTTCACACATTGAGGTTTACCCTGCACAGCCCACTAAGTCACTCACAATTAGACATGACAGAGGGTTGGCTCCTTGCGTCCAGGATCCAGGGAGTCCAGTTGTTTAATGGTTGGGGTGGGAGAGTCCTGAGGTATGAACAAAATTGAGAAGAGTACAGCGCAGTGGCTAGGCACCTACTGTTTTGCAAACAGTGTATAAAGGACTATATGGTGCATAAATAAAAGAAAGCCATAGTTTCTACCCTGAAGGAATATTTGGTTGTATAGGGGTTAAAGAAAGAATTCTATAGTCTAAAGCAGCATAAACGCCCAGAAAAATACAGGCTGGGGTAGGAGTAGCAGAATAAAGTTGATTTTACTTTTGATTGTTTAGGTTTTATATTTCTTGAATTCATCTGCATTTGTTGATGTCCTGCTTGTGGGATTTTTAAGAAAAATGTAAATTTTTCTTAAGTTGTGTTAATACAATTGATCTGGGGAATTAAAAAAAAAGAAACAACCAAGAGGAATGCTCGCTCTGCTGCTGTGTGGAAGATTGTGAAGGGAGACGAGCGGTCTGTCACGGCGCCTGCTTCAGTGGTGGTCTGAGTGCTTCTAGAAGCCCTGTCGTCTCGTTGGAACCCCAACCCAGCTCACTGGTAGCCAGACTGACCGTTTCTTTCCATCCCTGTAGCCCTTCCAAGATTAAAATTCCCCTGCTCTCAGGGAAGCACGTAATTCAGCGGTAACAGCACGGACACTGGTGACAAGCAGACCTTGAGTTCAGATCTTGGCTTTCCCATTTTTCTGGCTGGGTGAACCCAAGGTTTCTTCTGCTCGATGAGCCTTAATTTCTTCACCTGTAAAATTATAGCGATAATTCCCCCCTCATTGAATTGTGGGATTAAATTAGACAATGAGAAAGCCCCTAGCAACAAGTGTTAGTTCTTGATCATCACAGAAGCGGAGTAGAGATGGAGATGGGCCTGGCAGCAGAGCGGCTGGAATTCGAATTTCCCCACACCCCCGCTTCTCTCTGTCATTATAGGTAATTTTTGTTTAATAGCTGTATTTCAGAAGCAGAGAGAGAGAGAGATTGAGATTACAGGATTACCCACAGACTATTTTCATTCCTTGTATTCAATTTAATGAACGATTAAGAACTTATCCTGTAATACTTTATACAGGTCAGAGCCATTACAATCAATTCCAGGGAACTGTCCAGATTATTTTATTTTTTGGATTTTTATTATGCTAAGGATTGTTGCTCTCAGTAAGCTGTGAGAAGCCTGGATCTTGGTATTGTCTGTGTTATACAGATATTTCACCAGTAACAACAAGGTAGAAATATTAGATTTTTTTACGTTACAGAATTTTCTTAATCAGTTTTATATCCTGATGGTACCATTAGAACCTCTGGTTAGATGTGTGCCTTCTGTGTACTTTTTCATACAAAAAAGGGGATAAAAAGCCTTCCTCCAGTTCACGAGAAGTCATAGGAATTTTCCTAGCCTTCTTCAGAGTTTAGGTTAAATCTGATCCAACGTCTGCTCTGAGATTAGCAAACAGAAATGATGTTCTCGCTGAGTCTGAGCAGTTGCAGAGTGTAGATGATTCATTAATGTCATACTTAGTCAAATGCTGTCTTATAATTTTCTCAGTTGTCAGAGTTGTGCTTTTTACATAGAGTAGAAAAAGTGCTTTTTCATCTGAGTAGAAAAAGTCAGTGGTGAATATTTTCATTCCATATTGGCTACCTCACATCACCTGAGATTTTGTTTGTTGGGATTTTTCATTCCCTTAAATAAATAAAGATAATATTCATTTTTTACCAGAAAAGTTAATTTCAGAAATCTGTAGTCAGTAGGGAGACAGGCTGGGTCTGGAGTCCTTGCAGTAGTTATATGTATTGTTTCCTGTATCACAAACTAGACTCAGTCCATCTGCTCTAAACTATTTAGGAATAGTTTTCTATCCTGTTACTATGAAACATTTGCTTCCTTTGTAGTCTTGTGACTGTGGGAACTTGGATAATGAGTAACCACAGCATTAAGGGATTTTAGGGGTCTTTTTACATCCCGTCATATTACAGAGAGGCTTTAAGGGTCTTACAGAAATACATAGTTCATTAAAATAAAATTCAATAAGCAAATTAGGCCCAAAGGAAAGTGCGAGTAGGAAAGAAGATGAAATCAAGATTAAGGATGATATACGAAATATATACTGTAAGGTTCTGCACAATTTCTGTTAATGATCAGATGCTGGGTAATTTATACTAAGAAGGAGAATCTTCGTGAAAGTTCTGGAAACTATTACTGGATGAACATTGTATGTTAGTTCTTAGATCAATGATTTTTTACTGTACTTTCTTGTTTAAATGAGTTGAATATCAACATTTACATGGACTACTTGCAGACTTCCTATCCATATTGGCCCATAGACATGGGACCAAGTGGACCAAGTAGCACAGTGTTTCAGAAAGTGTCTAGTTAGTTGCCACCATTTAAATATTGAGAGGTTAAATAATCTGGATTTCTGGCTTCACTTGAAAAATTAGGATCTGGTAAGACCAGGCTTGCATTCTTATATGTCTGAGATTGGCTGGAGGTGACTGGAGAGTCCTTCCCACTGTGTATAAAATTTCCAGTTCTCTCCACTCATTGACATCACCTGCCTGGGCTGGGCAGACCCTGGAAGTTTTTTTGCAAGCCCTGCCCTAGACCACCTGGCTCCCACTGAAAATAAGGAAAGCCCAAGGAGGCAACTGAGGCGACAAAGAAGTAGCATTCAGTACAGCATTATAATGTTACATCAGTTCAATTTAATTCCACCAAGGTGTTTACTGAGTGACTTATGTTGGCCGAGCATTGAATTGTACATAAAGAACAATATAAAAGTCTTATGTTTTAGTAACAGGTATAACCCATTCATGGTGGTAAGACATTGATACAGGCCAATCAAAATTTGCTAATTTATATCGTTGTACGATAGGATCCTTCGTTGTTATTATCATTAAGTGTTAGTCATGTGTGACATGAACATGCTGACCTAACAAAATGGATTGAAATATGGAAATGTCATCAGGTGAAGCCTGTATTCCCACCGTCATTGATTCAGGCAGTGGGTGGGCAGACTTGGATAAGAGAAGCCTAGTCTGTTTGGGGGGATATCTTCTTAAATTGCTTGAACCCTGAGAGAAGTGTCCCGTGTTCTCTTGTCCTTTCAGCGCACTGGGAGGCTCCTCAGCTCTTCATATTCCAGCTTTTCCAGGAGGAGGCTGTCTCATTGACTATGTTCCTCAAGTATGCCACCTGCTCACCAACAAGGTAAAAGCAAGGCCCCGCCCCCGCTTTGTGGGGCTCTTTTCTCCCGTGTAGCACCGAGCCAGCATCGTCAAGCAGGCACCAGCCTCTTCACCCCATCTTCTTCGTTTCAACCTCCTTTTAACATTGGCCTTTCCTACTTTGATTACAGTTCATTAGTTGCGCTCCCTATGTCTTTTATTTTTTTTAAGTTTATAAGCAAATTATGTCACTTTTTCCCTTTCTCTTTTCTATTAATTTAAGGTGTACAAAACAATGTAATAGACATTTCACCCCTCACAAAGTGATAACCTCCCCCCCCAATCTACTACCCCTCTGACATCGTAGATAGCTGTTACAGTTCCATTGACTATTCCCTATGCTGTTCTCCATATCCCATGACTATATACATATATAAAATTATAGTTGACATACAGCATTACTCAGCTTCGGCTTCAGGTATACAGTGCAGTGGTCAGGCATCTCTCCCTATTTCTTTGCCCTCCTTCTTCCTTTTCTAAGGATTCTGACCTCCTGTTCCAGTCTTATCTTCATCTTTTAAGTTTGTATCTCCTCCTTCTAGACTTTCCTTTATGCCCTAATTATTTGCTAAACCTTACACCTTCTTATGGCTTAAAATTTTTGAACTTCATTTTCTAATTACCGTGTCTGTGTGTGTGTGTGTGTGTGTGTGTGTGTGTGTGTGTGTGTCTAGTAGTAACATTAGGGTGATTCTATAGAGCTGCCTTCATCTCTTGCTGATTTTCGGTACCTTACTTTTTAATAGTTCTTGATTCTCTGTGTCATGTCTAGGAGCAGTTTGCCAGAGCCCTGCTCCTAGAGGCAGGGTTTCCAGGTCAGCTGGTCTTATAGCCAGGCACATCAGATTATCTGAAGCTTCCCCTCAGCTGCATTACTGAGCCATTACACTGGCAAGGAGCTCACTGAGTTTGCATTAATGGTTGTCAGATATTTCTAAACAGTATGTCCAGCCAGTGTGTTTAGCTAAAGACTGGAGATATTAATCCACAAGCAACACTGACTTTCGTCTCCCACGTGGACTGACTCAATTTGCTTTATTTCCAGAGTGCTGTTTTCTTTGATCCTTGACTTGTTCACATTGGCTTAGAAAATAAATCTCTGTCTGTCTCTTTAATTCAAAAGATAGCTCATCTCTACATAGAAATATCTTACAAGTGCAATAATGTTTCAAAGGCTTCAGTATTGTGTTTTAAATGTCAGAGAAACGAAAATCTGGCAGCTCTGCAATCTGTGGGCTTGGCAGAGATTCTAGGGTATTTAACTTCGTGGAGTGGTTGTTTCTCATTGGACCAAACGCCCCCAGCCTCCGCCCTCCTACCAAACTGATCAGAGGACAGAATTCGTATTTACATTGTGGGACTTTGCACTGCCTTCAAATCTGTGCTCTAGTATTATAGAAAAAAATGCAAATTTGGTTTTCCAGAACCAAGAAGAAAAGCCTTTTTAAGGCTCTCCAATTGAGATTAATTTCTAGTCATACATTGTCCTAAAAAATATTATTAATACTATTTTCCCCAGAAACATAAGAATCAGTTCGTTTTTCTTATCTGGTTCCCTTTCATTAATTTCACTTGTCTTTTAAAATTAATGTTCTTCTGCATACTACAAACGAGGACAGTATGCCTGCTTTTAGAAACAATCTCGTCAAATGAATTTCCATAATTACATTGGAATCTATCTTTATAGCCAGTTTTGTTGTGGGTTTCTGTTAAAATGATTTTCTGTTTTTAAAATCAAGTACACAGAACTGTTTTCATCCACTTTTTAAACAAAGCCACTTAAGCAAACTTATCATCTGTTTTTCTTTTCCCAAAATAACATTTCTGATCCTGCATTAAGCCTGCAAAATAAGCACTGTTTTTATAAATTGACATAAAGCCTATTATAGAAATAGAATTGTTTTACTTTTAAAGGGTGCAATGTGACTATCAGTACCAATTGTGTCAAAGTTATTTCAAGTACTTTATCTCGAGTTTTTGTTAGCCCTGGAAACTCGTGGCTATAGCCAGTATAAACAATTTGGGGGTCTCTTTCTTCTACTGTTTCTTGCAGCCAGTACAAGGACATCATGAGGAATGTATTTTTGTGTTAGAAGCTGATGGGTAAATGATGGACTTTCAGATGCCTAGCTTACTGAGTTCACAACTTTGTATAGAAACTTTCATTTGGTGATAACAAGGAAATATGAAAAGGCAAAATAAACTCTCCTATTGCAACACTCCCTATTCTGAATATTAGGAATTTAAAAAGAAAGAATTAAGCATTGTCCTGCCTTTCCAATAGGAGCTGTGGTTCTGGATAAACCCAAATAGCCCTATTTGATAAGAGGAAGGTCTTTTTTACGGAGAATTCCAGCTGATAAATGCAGAAGGAATGATATCATTCAAAAATCACTGTTTTTTAGACCCTAATGAAATAATTAATTCAGACAAAGATCTCCAACAGATACTAAAACCATGAGGTGAAAGGTGGGTGGGGAACTAGATCTTCAAACACTTCGATCTCGGATTTCCCACTATGCAAAGGGGAAACATCTATTTCCAGTGGAGTGGTCTGGCTGCCATCACCATAACTGAAGGTCAAACCCAGTATCACCTATGAAGTTTTCTTGCCAAAAATATTTAACCTGAATCTAATCACAGCTTTAGCTCTGACTTCCAATTCATAGGGAATACGGAGGGTAGTGGAAAAAGGAAAGAAACAATCAGAGCATCTAGACTGTAGAACATTCTACAAGATAAGTAGCCTGCTATGTTTGAAAAGTCAGTGTCATGTGTACGTGCTCAGGCACACACATAGACACACAGACACACACCCCAGGAAGTACTATTATTCTAGATTAAGACTTTCTAGATTAAATTGCCTGATCCCTGATTATATCCTGCTTTAAAAAAAAAAAAAGTGTTTCGGGGACAACTGGGAAATTTTGAAAAAGGACGGGACTGGATGAATTCAGAGAATGATTGCTAAGTTTGTTGGGTGTGATAATGATACGGTGGTTGCACGGGAAAACGTCCTATGTTTTGGAGATGCATGCTGATGTATTTAGGATAAACCATCACGATGTCTCTAATTTCCTTTCCTTTGAAATGTTTCAGTAAGATTGATTGATAGAGTGATAGATAGGTAGATGGCGAGATGAAGCAACTAGACAAAATATTCAGTTGTTGAATATTGGTAGTGGGAATAGGGGTGTTCATTTTACTATTCTTTCTACTCTGAATCTTTGAAATTTTTCATAATAAAGCATTTAAAAATTTCCTACTCCGCTTCTCAGCTTTGGGTTCCTATTCCAGGTGCAGTATGTGATTCAAGGATATCACAAAAGAAGAGAGTACATTGCTGCTTTCCTCAGTCACTTTGGCACGTAAGTTCCCTGCTTAAACCGTCTGCCAACAGTGCCCTCACTTCCTGCTGACCCTAATGGGAAGGCTTGATTAAGAAAATAGCACTTAGTTCTTAGGTATGGTACCTTTTCCCTGCCATTTTGATCCTTCTACTATGTTGCTTACACTAAAGCTCCCAGGAAGCCATTTTTTTTAGCATTCTTTAGCAAACAATAAAATCCCTGTCTCCCTGGAGCAGCAGTATGCCCAGCCCCAAACACAGCAGTTTGCACAGCACTGTCACCTCCCTCAGCTCACAGTCATCATGAGGTCAACCAGGCAGGCATTAGTGACACATTTTACTGAAGAAAGCCCTGAAACTTGGAGAAGTTCAGTAACCTGACAGAAGTCACACTCCTAAAAGCAGTAAGAGCCAGGGTGGGAACCCAGCACCCAGGTCTCAGGACTCAGGTCTCCTGACAGGAACCCCACTCCAGACAGTGCCACACAGATTTGGGAAGGAAACCTAGCATTAGACCCAAAAGCGATGACTGCCCGCTGGGATTAGGAGCTGGAAGAAGGCACCTCGAGGGAAAAGGTAGCGTGGCACTGCAGTGGTAGGGTGGCGTCTCCTTGCCCTCTCCTTCGGTTGCCAATGGCTGTGCTGCTCTGTAGCTCTGTTTCCTTACGTGATGGCACCGGCCTCACCACGCTTCTACTCAGGAGAAGCTCAGTGGGAAAAGGAATGCGTTTTTCTCACAGGCTGCTTTAAAGGTCGACCATTCTACCCAGTTGAGACTAAGCACTAACGGTTTTAGTTGTCTGGTTGTGTCCCACCTTGTTTTTGAGAAGGCTTATGAATACCTGAAGATAGATACAGTAGCACAAAATTAAAATTTTTAAAAAGTAAACGAAGAAATTGGGACAAAAGGAAAGTGGGAATGGGAAAGAGAAGATGGAATAACAAATAAGATTGGCCATTCCCTGGGATATAATTTTACAAACTGGCATTATAAGCAAAATTTCTGACTCCTCAAAACAATTTCAGGAAATTTTCTCATTATCCATAGTGGAATTTTTCATGCCTCCGAAATAGAACTGTCAATAGCTAAACAGTATGAGTATCTCTCACAAGTGTTGAATACTTAAGATTTTTTTTCAGCTTTACTTATGAACATTTTGAGAAAATACTTGCGATACAAACAAGTGGTTAATAAATGTCCTCTGATTTTTGACTGAGTATCTTTAGTGTAATTGAAAATGAGTAGCCAGCATAGTGACCTCTGAAGTAGGATGCAGACACCCTGGGTGCCCCCCCTCACTCCATTGATGTGCAAAATAAATGTGAAAATTGCATTTACATTTGTTTGAAAAATATCAGTTCTTTTTAATGTACATTTTATGTATGTTTTATTGTGCATTTAATACAGTAATATAGTAGTACTTATATACAACTATTAAATTATATACAAATACTGCTATATTATGGGACCATATGCATGATGAAAAGGATTCTGCACTTGTTTTTGCTTATGGGGTGCAGAATCTAAAAAGTTCAGATACCAGTGTTGTAACATATTGAGTTAATTATAAATTCATGGAAAGAAATATAAACTGGTGAATACACTTTTTGACTTAAGTCAGAAAATCTGAATGATAGATAGTCTTGGAGCAAATCACTTAGCCTTCAGTGTCTTCGTTCCTGTACCTTTACAGTGGGCGCAGCTCTTCTCTCTACTTAAACTGGGCGGCCATCAGTATTAACAGTCTGACTGGCCTGACTCCACCAGGGAGAAGGCACCTGTAGGGATGGCAAAGGCCTTGTACGGGGGACAGAGAACATTCATCCTGTCCTCAGTGTCCTGCAGTCAGTGTTGTCACATTACGGTGACGTTCCCCAAGCACTCAGCTCTTGAGGGCATGGGGGAGGGGAGCCTGGCAGAATCCTGCACAGGCCCTTCAGCCGTCAGGAGCTGTTTGCGCTGGACACATGAGGTGTGCCTCTCCCATCCAAACCCAGTGTCCACCCAGCTGACGTTTCATTTTGTCTCGCATCCAGTGAGGAGGACAGGGGTGCACAAGTGAAAGGATTCCAAGTACTTTGGGAGAAAATCATCTACCACCCTAAACTTAGTGACACTGTTATTGCTCATGACTGTGGAGTGCCTGCTTGCATGAAGGTGAGACGTAGCCATCACTGTTCACACAGCAGTTTCATTGCTGACCCAAGCTCTTCATTTGCCTTTTTACTCATAACTAGTAACTGGCATTTACATAGAATTTCATGGTTTATCTTGTTTGTTTCACACAGCCCTGTAATGAAGTTTGAAATGTTATTACATCTGTTTTACAGATGAGGAAACTGAGGCTCCAAAGGTTAAGTGATTTGCCTAAGGTCGTAGGAGATAGTAAATGGCAAAGCTGTAACTTCAGCCTAGATGCTGTCATTCCAAATCCACTTCCTTCCTGTGGTAACACTCGCTTACCTTAAACACATCTTGGATTCAATAACCCTGACTTTGTGAATATATTCTTTACTCGGTTCCGGCTCTTTTCTACCTTATTTTTATGAGTTTTTTTGTTTGTGTGTGTGTGTTTGTATTACTTAGAGGTGTCGTGGAATATGATGCCGAAGGCTTTACAAAACTCACTCTGCTGCTGATGTGGAAAGATTTTTGTTTTCTTGTACACAGTGAGTATACTTTTGCTATTAGTATGTCAGCGTACATTTGAAAATGTGCTAAACTACATGTAACAAGGAGTACGAGAACCTTGGCGTCCTGACTTTGTTTCTTTCATGTCAGTATATCTACTGCACGGTTTTAAAGAGCAAGCATCTCTAGACCAGTGCTTCTCAAGCAGGTGTAATTTTCCCCTCAGGGGATGTTTGGCAATGTCTGGAGACATGATTGTCATGATTTGGGGTCTGGGGGAGCAGGGCAGATTGTTGTTGCAATTGACGTTTCGTGGACAGAGGTCAGGGGTGTTGCTAGACATCCTACAATGAACAGGACAGCCCTCCCAACAGCAACAATCATAGCATGCAAAATGTCAACAGTGCTGAACTTAGGAAGCCCTACCCTAGACAGATGTCTGTTTGAAATTATCTTTTGAGTATCGGGTCTCAGAACTTTCAGGATTACTCAAAACACAGTTGCTTTGATCATTTGGTTGTCATCCTTATTAAGGGAAAAGTCTACAACTTTGGTAATATATATCTGAAGGTGAGATAATGTTTTAATGTATTCCCAGTGTCCCTTTTCAGTTTTATGCCACAAAGTACATGTATTTAAATGTTGTGTTACATGAATCAGTCAGTAAACTTTGGTCTGGCTTTCTCTTGATTAATAATGTAGAGTCTCGTTTGTTTATTTCTTTGTTATTTAAGAACCAGTGACCCATGGTGCCTGGTTCAAGTTGCAAGTTAACCAAGACCTTTATTCTCTGGTAATTTGGTATGCAAAATGCCCAGCCTTCAAGATAAAGGCAAAGAGTTCCAGCTCTCCCAGGTTGAGTTAAAGAAAAGCAATGGGTTTGGGTTGACTTACTTGGTAGCTAGAACTACCCCAGACCTTGATAAACTATTCTAGGAAGCAAAGCTTTGGCCTATTTAGCCAAACCATCACATAGTGTAGATACTGACTTGAGATTTTTCTTCCCCAGCAGATTGACCTTTTTGGCTGTGATTTGCTTAGGCTAAAATAGTTGTTAGTTTTTCTTACCTGATTTCATACCAACAGATGGTGAAGAAACGCAAAAATATCCGTAGTGGCAGAGGGAAGAAAGCCTCTGATTAAAACTACCATAATCCACATAGAGATAACTGAGAATTGGCTCTACTTGTACGGAATTGTTTCGCCCTGCCTTTGAGGTATTTCCCAAGGATAGTCGCCTTGTCACGCAGTGCTTTGTACTGAGCTCCGACTCTATAGCTAGTATACATTGGGATCATCTTTTCAAATGCATCTGAAAAATGTAAGCATATTGATTTGTATTAATAATGTGCACAGATAAACAGAGAGTTGGAGAGGTAACGATTTTAATCTTGGGTGTGCCTCCAACTAATCACATGACCTTGTTCAAATCACTGGGACAAGCTTCCCTCTACTTTAGTTTCCTCATATGTACACTGGGGGTGTGCTTGTTAAACTATGTGGAGACACTGGCATATGAAGCTTAACCTACAATACAGGGCCAGGTGGAAGGAAGCCTCACGGTCAAGGCCTCGTGGCAATCTCCTCTTTGTTCACCATCCTCTATGGCCCTACAGGTACTTCCAGCCACCACTTTTGATTCTGACTGTATGTGCAACTGCTTTGGTTTTCTATTCTGAGTCAGAATTCCCTTGTGAGCTCTCACTTTCTATTTGCCGTTTCTACTTCACCCCACCATCTGATCCCAGTGATTCTCTGTCTAGCGTGTTAACCTGACCCCAGGCTCTCATTGCGTCTTGGTTTGTCCTTCATGACCCTGGACAGTTGCCTGGGTGACTAGTCTGCTATGATTCCCTCAGTCCAGCTCAGCAAAGAGGCATCTGCACCCTTCCTTGAATGCTGATGGCAACAGTCAGAGGCCACCCAGAGTGGCTGTGGGAGAGCAACACAGAGGAAAGGACACACAGAAAGACAGTTGCGAACATTAAATTAGATGAAGGCTTCAACTAGTTTCTTTATCCCAAAGTGGCATGAAATGGCAACTCTTTCCTGAAACTTACTTTGGTCCCTAGCTATGGTTCTACTTTCAAAAAACCTGACATCATATTTTATCAGATATAAGGGGGGAAAATGCCTATTCTAGGCATTACTCATTCTGTGTTTTTTACACGCAGCTCAATGGTAGCTAGCAAGATGGGAGAAAGAGCATTCACCTCTCGGCTCCTGCCAGCTCTCTTATCAGGGCCACCAGTGTTATAACAATTCTTGTTCCTTTGGAAGATCTGTTCCCATGGAATATTCTCTCCATGGTACCATGTGTCCAGTGTTTCTTACAGCTTTTTCTCCACTTTCCTATCTTTGCTTTTCCAAGTCACACATGCAAACTCGAGACCCAAAGTCATATTTTCACTTAGTATTGATTACCTTCTTCTGAAACAGAACTCCAAGGCACTCATTAGAACAGCACCGGGGACCTGGGGATTCATTTAGTTTACTTTTACCAAAGTGTTTCCTCAGGCTGTGATTCCTTTCCTCCCAGGCCGTTCACTTCTTGTCTCTTAGCGTCATGCCCACGCTGGGCTCTTCTGGCAAATAAGACCTCATCTGTGGATCGGGGGACTGTGATGCTGTTTCCTGCTCCGTCATTAACTCACAGCCTGTCTTTAAATAAATTATTTCTACCTTTTTGCTTCTTTTCCTAAATAAAGCTAGTCCTAAATTCAGGACTAGCTACATCAGAGTGAAGCTTGGTTAGATCATGTATTTTATTCAGTCATGCAGTTAAGCATCTGACACTTACCTTCCTTTGGAAGCATCTGCTTGCTTGGTTATAATACCCAAGGGACTGTGTGTTCCCTTTTTTTCCCATGAAGATTGGGATGTGAATATGGAGTGGCAGAGACTTAGTGATACATTACAGTGGATTATTTTGAGATCTCAAGAACGTGAAGAAGGAAGAAGGAAGTGCCTAGAGATGGAACTAGTCTTCTGTGGCTGGCTCCACTACTCCAGAGACCTGGCAGGACCCAATATTACATCCCGGCTCCCCACCCTCTGTGTTATGCCCAGGCCCAGAAAGGGGGCTGTCAGGACAGGGCAGGGCTGGCAATAATTCTGAGCATTCTGGGTGCCAGAGGAAAGAGGCCCTCCTTCTCTCTCTCGAGACAGATGGCTCTGACCTCAGACTGTCAGAGTGTGCGGAAGCAAGAATACCTTAGGCGGAAACGTTGTACATATTCTGGGATCTCTCAGGAGACACTGCAACTACCTGGCATCCTGGTGGCTCCAGGAGTGGGGACTGTGGCCATAATTCTGGCCATGGAGCTTTTTCATCTTGCTTTTCTTTACCCATTATCAATGTATCGTAAGACTTGGAACCACCGCAGGATTGGGGACTTGCTGCCCTCCAGAAACTGTTTTCAGGGAGATTTTTTGGCCATCATCTAAGAATTATTTGTAGTGGCTTTGTAGTAATTCTGTATTTGCCAGGTTGTTTTTACCTCTGGAGGTAGATGTTTTCTGTAAGCCGGCAGCTTTTCAGAGTGCTAGGTGATGAGACAACCAAATAGCAAAGCACAGAAGCCAGAACAAAAGCAACCACTGGGTAAAACATGGGCTCTTTTCATGGGTCCCCGTCAGATGCAGTATACAAGAGGAGGCAGCTGCCTAAGGCTACCGTACCCGGTTGCTGCTTAGAAGGGGAAGGTGCTGAGATCTGTGACTTCCAAGGCCAGTGACAGTCTGTGACTGTATGAGAAGTAGTCTTCCCATTACCTGTAAATTCTTGGTAAATGCCCCTTTTAGTCATCCAACCTGGACCACAGGCCATGTTTCCCCAGGAAAATACCTATTAGACTAAATCTAACCATTTTGGTTGTTCCATTTCATTTTTTTCTCTTCTCTGCCCCTAACCCAATTAATTTAACAGAGTCTGAGTTTACTGAGAACCTACTGTGTGCTCAGTACTATGTGCTAGGTCCCGGATATAAGAAAATAACTCAGGCTTTACCTTAAGACACTTAGAGAGGCACACAAGGTCTTGAACACTATAGCCCGTGGGCCAAATCCCACCCTCAGTGTGACCCTCGAGCTAAGGTGGTTTTTATGTTTTTAAAAGGTTATGAAGAGTACGCAACAGAGATGGTAAAGCCTAAAATATTTATTCTTTGACCCTTTACAAAAAAGGCTTGCCAACCCCTGGTCTAATTGGTGAGAAAAGAGATCAGATAAAGATGAAGTGCAGTAGTATGCATTTTTTAAAACAAATACTTTGTGAGCTTGCCTACTATTATATATGCAAGACACAAAGTGATATATGACAGAGAGAACTTTATTACGAGTATGATATATGAGAGACAGACCCTCCCTAATGGAGTCTAAAGACAGAGACAGACAATAAAGAAGTAAATTAACAAATATATAGACTTCAAGTGACAAATACCATAATGGAACAAAGCAGAAGGCTATGAAAGAGACTAAGGAGGGGAGTTATTGTTAGAATGGTCAGGGAAGACTGCTCGTAAGAGGTGACGTTTCAGCTGAGACCTTAATGAGCAGCTATTTAGAGAGTCCAGGGAGGCCATTCCAGGAAAGAAGTCAGCTCTGTAAAGAGCAGCTAAAGGCAGCAAAGAGTTTTGCATAGGCCAGTGTGGCTGGAGTGCCAATGAGCAAGGAGAGACTCATAAAATAAGGTTAGGAAGAAAGTTGGGGCCTCGCAGGCCACGTGTATCAGTTAGGATTAAGTAGTATGAACGCGTGAAAAACAATGGTTTAAAGCAAGATAGAAGTTTATTTCTCACTCGTGTATACAGGTAGGCAGTTCAGGGCTGGAATGATAGATCCAAAGGTCGCATAGGACCCGGGTTCCTTGAAGCTTTTTACTCTGCTATTCCTTCAGTGTGGCTTTCTTGCTCACAATCCAAGAAAGCTGTTGGAGCTCCAGCCATCCCATTCACCAGCTAAGTAACAGAGTAGAGAAAAGATGGGTACAAACCTTCTCATTTCCTTCTCATGTATCGCTTTCAATTACATCTCGTTGTTCCGGAACTTAGATCACACGGCCTCAGCATGTGAGCTATGGCAGGGTGGGAGGTGGAGTTCTTTAGCCTGGGCAGTAAACGCCCCACTAAAAATCGAACTTCTTTGAGTGAGAAAGAGAGAATGACTATTTAATAAGCAGCTACTAATCTCTTTCAAATCAAGGCAAGGAGTTTCGATTTTATCTAGGTTAAGGTCCCATCAGGAAACAAATGACATCACAGGTAACTAGGGAGAATTCACTGGAAGGACTGTGTTCTAAGGTGTGGACAGGCTTAAAGAAAACCAAAAGAGATGGTGAGCAGCAGGGAGTCATTACCTTCTTTCTCTAGGCCTGCGTGGGCAACAGGAGAGCATGGTTACCAAAAGCTGTAAAGAGCTGTAGCTGTAGCTGTAGGAGAGGGTTTCCTGGCAGCAGCTAGGGAGGGCCTTTGGTGGAGGAATGTAGCTACTGTTAACCTGCAGCTATGCAGGGGGAGCCTGTCTCCTTTCAGTTCTGTTGGGTTTGTTGGTAGGTACATATACATTTATAATTGTTACATCTTCCTGATGTATTGACCTTCTTATCATTATGGAATGTCCCTCTTTGTCTCCAGTAATATTACTTAAAGTCTATTTCATCTGGTGTTAATGTACCCATAACAGTTCTCTTATGTTTATTGTTTGTTTGGTATATCATTTTCCATCCTGCTGCTTTCAGACTTTGTTGTTGTTGTTTTTGGTGGGGTTTTTTCATTTTTGTTTTTTGGGGTTTTTTTTGTTTGTTTTGGGCTTTGGGGTTTTTATTTGGTCTTTAAAAAGTGTGTCTCTTGTAGACAGCATATGATTGGTTTTTGCTTTTATAGCCATTGTAATAATCTCCTGTTTTATGAGATAGTTTAATCCATTGACATTTAATGTAATTATTGGTATAATTGGATTTGGGTCTGCCATTTTGATATTTGTTTAATGTTTGTCTCATTCCTTTTTTGTTCCTCTTTTACTGCCTTTTGTGTCAGACAGATGTTTTTAATGGACTATTTTAATTCCTCTGTTGATATTTTTAACTACTTTTCTCTTATTATCTTAGTGGTTTGTTGTAGAAATTGCAATATGCATCTTTAACACAATCTACTTCAGATTAATAGTGACTTAATTCTGGTAAAATATAACAACTTTTCTCCTTTTCTTTCCCCTTCTTTGTGCTATTATTGTCATACATATTACTTATACATATGTTATAATGCAGTTGCTATTACTGCTACAAACAATCTTATATTTTCAAAATAAATTAAAAGAATAAAGGAAAAATATTCTCTTTGTGTTTTGCTCTGTCCATTATTTCTAGTGTGTCTTTACAGGTCTTTGGTTGCTCCGTTCCTCCATTTCATAGTTGTTACAGTGGATGCAGAGGGATATGGCAGGGTTGATTTGGTCTACTGGATGATGAGTTTCTTACTCTGATTTTTTTTTCCTTCATTTTAAATATTTAAAATTCACACAGATTTCTTGTCTTCTTTTAGTATTTGTCTTTATCTTTTCGTTCATTCATTCATTTGTTTTAAGCTTACATTAAGTCCAGAAAACAGGTATTTTTCACGAGAGCTCAGTTTCTGGTAAGACTTTATTTTTCTAGGCTAGAGGAAATTGACAACTGCAGACTAATTCTGCTAGTCATTTAAATAATTCTTTCCTCATAGGCCTGTAATCAAGACCAATTAAGTTAGAAATCGGGACAGCTTTTGAAATTTTAAGTAAAAATCAGAGGCTTCTTTCTGTTTGTTGCTGCAAGTGTGCCTTCTAAGCTCTGAGTTTCGTCAGGCTATATGATGACTAGTATAACCACAGACCTTGTTGGCTTCCATGTAGCTGCCATTTACCCTCGAAGACAAAGCTGTCACAGTAGCTGCCACTGGGTTCCTGAGCACGGTGGTGTGGCTGCATCTCCTTGCCACAGTAACAACGACCCATAAGATGTTTAGCAGCAACAAACGAGGTGGCTACGAAGTAATTCAGTTACGCTAAAACTGTGACGTTTCTCAAAACTTGCTTACTTTGGGGATACAAATCACATTTTTATATCAATAGATTTGAAGCAGAAGTCACAATTGGCAAAGTCATTAAAACTAGGAACCGTAATATTATATATTAAAATTCATTTCAAACCAAGTCTATAAAAAGTGTAATACTATTTTAGAATGAATATGTTTACCTCAGGTCAGGCACATACAAAGTTCTGTAGTTTAATTTTGTTATTTCTAGTAGTAATAAAAGCAGCAGGAACTAAAATTGATTATGAACAAAAAGTGAAAAACCAATCAGTTCTCTGTGCTGTTCAAAATGATAAAAGAATATGGAAAAATATAAAATCTACATTCTAAATGCCTTTTTGCTTTGGTTGTGAGAACTATTGAGTCCTTTAGCTACTTTAAACATCTTGGTTAATTTTTATCCTGGACTTCCTTGGACGTGGTGTCCATCCTTTGATCACACACACACACACACACACACACACACACACACACACACAGTCACACCCTTCTCACAGTTTACAGCTCACATAGCTCCAGCCCTTCAGCAGTTACTGTCGCTGTTGGGGTTCCCATTGAAACTTGGGTTTTATCTTTACAGTCTGCATCCAGAAAGTCTTTTTTGGTCATTTCTGACACTGATTTGAGAATTTATTTCATTAATCTTCATTGGGAATATGGTCTTCATTCTGATACGTTGGATTTACGTGGCACCTTTTTAATCACCTTCCAGGACTTCTTGTGAGGAAGGAGATTGAAGATCAGATGCACATTACCATCTGATGACACCCCCCCCCCCCCCGTACTTTCTGTATGATTCTTTTCAGCTGTAATTACTGGGTTAAAGTAATTGCTAAAGTGAGTTTATCTGATCAAAGCAAGGTCATGAAAACTCAGTGATTTTAACTTAAAAGCTTATGCAGCTGCTTTGAAATTAATAAATTGTAACCCAAGAAGGCATCTAATTCAATGAAAGAAAGTAACTTTATAATATTGATCCTGTTCAATATAACCTTTTCTTAGAATTAATTTTGAGGTATTATTGACCTTGATGAAACATAGGCATTATTTTGGTGTAAAACTGTTGCTATTGTTGAAGATAATAGAGTAATAACAGCTAACAGGTACTGAGTATATACCGTACTCCAGACACTGTTCTCAGTACTTTGCATATATATATTTGTGTTCTTTAATCCTCCAAGCATCCTTCTTAGTGTAGTTCCTAGGAGTGCCCCCATTTAACAAACAACAGAACTGTGGCTCAGAGAGAGTGAGTGTATTCACCGTGACAGAGTGAGGATTTCGGTCCCGGAACTGATTCCAGAGCCCACGTGCTCAACTGCATTACTGTGCCGCTTCAGATTGTGTTGGGCAGTATACCCCGTGTGTGATCCCTGTTGAAAGTCTTGGGAGCTTCCCAGAGAACCCGTAGGCCCCAGGAGCAAACGTAGCGGGTCATGGTCCAGCCGTGCGCTTGGAGCTATGCGTACACTGTCTCATCTCTCAGGAACGTGAGTGGACATCTCACCAAAGACGTTACTGATGTGAAGGTGGTGAGGCACGAAGCTGGTGTCACTCAGCAGTGGTGACAATTTGTCCAGCTCTAGTCCCCTACCAAGTGGCACAAATATACTGTCACGAGTAGGGTTTCACTCTGTGGCCATAGAAAGAGCAAAACTGAGTGTCTTTAATTAAAGAATTAACCAGCTACTCATTATCAGAAACTGTATTTAACCTGTTTAGACATAGCGAATGTAGTCAATTATAATGGTTCATTATACAAAGTGCGTGCAAACCTACAAAGGCAAATACTGCCTGAGCCAAATAGGCGATGTAAATGTCTGTAGGAGAAGCCAGGTTCTCAGACAAGAGACAGTGGTAGGTCGGAACTCTGGTAAACTGCATCTCCTTCACTTGGTTTTGATTAAAAAAAAAAAAATGTACAATCCAAACGTCTGTGTGGGCTGGATCTATCCTGATGGCCTACGAATCTTTTTAAAAAAATAAACACTTTTTATTATAAAAATTTCAAACAAAAGTAGAAAAATATAATGAATCCCCATGCCCATCATCCGTATTGCAGTTTTATCTACCTTGTTTCATTGATCCCGCCCTCTTTTTTAATTTTAAAAAAAAATTTTCTGGAATATTTTGAAGCAAATGTGAAATATGATTTTACCTCTAAATACTTCAGTGTGTATCTCTAACAAATAAGGATTTTTTTTAAAAAAGATGTATTCAAAATAACATTATTACATCTATTTCTTCAATTAATCATCTAACACCCAATATTTGTTCAAATTTCCCTGTTTGTCTCAAAAAAATGTTTTATTTTACAGTTGGTTTGTTCAAATCAATATTCAAAGAAGTCAGGACCCATGAATCTTGAAAAATCTTTCTTTAGAAGAGAAGAGATGTTGGGCCCAAATAATGGATGTCGCCACTCATTTTCCTTCCCCGTAATTTAATTAAGAAATTATGGATTGAAATTTTTTCAAAAAATGAGCTCAGTAGGACAGGAGGGCTGTAAGAGTGTTTCAGGCAGAGAGCCGAGCGTAAACAAAGGCCCTGAGGGAAGCACTAGCGTGTTTGTGAGGAACAGTAAGTGGTTTAGGATTTCTCAAATATCTAGTGGATCCTGGGATGAGAGATCGAGCTAAAGAGGCAGTCGGAGCCCAGAACTCAGAGAGCACTATGTCCTAGGCTGACGAATATGGACTTTATCCTGAGGACAGCAGGGAGTTAGTTGAAGAGTGCTCAGTACACAAATGGCATATCCTTGCTTTTTCAAAAAGAGGCTATTTGGGTGTTATGTAGAAGACATTTTGGAATGGGAAGCAGGAAACCTAAAAAATAGGCAAAAGGTGATTAGACCTGAACTAGAACAGCCGTAATAGGGATGGAGGGGAAGGAAATGTTTCAAGAAATATTCCCGAAGTAAAACTGGCAGAACTTAGTGATTGATCCCAAGAAGAACTTAGGATGACTCACAGGTTTCTTCCTCAGGCATCTAGGTAGCTGACGGTGCCATCATTTGAAGCAGGGAAATGTAGAAATGTTGAGCCCAACTTGGGATGTGTTGACTTTTATGAGCCACTGGATCTCCAGGTGAAGAATGAATGAGTGAACATTCACGTAGAACTGATGTGTGGTGGAGGCTCTCACCAGCTTAGCCATGAGTTCATTCCAACCTCGAAATCCCTGGTCATCCCCAGTTTGGGTGATTCAGAACTATTTGGCCTGACTGAGCCCTTAACAAAAGGATTCAGTTATACTTCCCAATGGATGGGATCTGGTTTGGAACTTGAAACCTTGTTGATCACTTTTCCTCTCATAGAGGTGGTTCAAATTCATGAGATGGCCTGGCCTAGAATGTACTGAAAGAGGCTTTGGAGTGACTTCTGGACTGAGAATGACCCTTGGCTAAATTTAAACCCTGTCTTCAGACAGGTGAGGGCGAAGGGAATAGCAAAACCCAATCCATCTCATAAAAGGGCAAAGACTATATGATTCCACTTATATGATGTGCCTGGAGTGGTCAAATTTATAGAGGCAATAGAATAGAGGTCACCAGGGGCTGGGGAGACGGGGAACGGGGAGTTGTTACTTTATAAATATAAAGTTTCAGTTTGGGATGCAGAGAAAAGGAGATGGATGGTGATGTTTGCACAACAAAGTGAGTATCTTTAATGTCACTGAACTGTACCCTTAAAATGGTTGTTATGTATATTTTACCACAATTTGAAAAATGAACAAATTGAAAAACAATTATTAGTAGGCCTTCATTTTATTGGCAACCTTTCTTTAGTCTCAGGCAACCTGGTATTTTTTCTCTAATCCATCTTCAGAGGTTACTGAGATGATAACAAGTGACCTCTAGTGCTAGGTCATCATCATCATCTTGCCTTTGTTTTATATAAATAATGTCATTTACTGAGTGCTCACTATGTGCTAAGTACTTTGCATTCGTAATTTCATATAATTCTCGCAACAGTGCTATCAGCTGGCTATTTATGCCCCCACTTTGCCGTAGAGGAAGCTGGAACACCTAACGATAACTTGCCAGAAGTCCCATAGCTAGTAGTAGTTGAAGAAACAGCATTTGAACTAAGACCGTTTGATTCCAGAACTCTTATTCTCAACAGTTCACTACAGCTTCCCAGTCCATGTACTGGGGGATACCACTGGGGGGATAGTCTACAGGCAGGCTATTGATTGCTTCAGTCCCTGGGGGCACTGGATCCCATGGTCAGCGACTTCCGCCAGCCTCACACGTTTCCCAGTGTGCCATAAAATTAAACCATTTTTCTGAGTACATACCGTGATTTGAAAGAGGTGGGAGAGCACAATCCAACACTGTGTTGCCTCTTCAATGACAATTAGAAGACCCTAGATATGTATGTGGTCAAGAGAATCCCAACCCCAGTATACATGATGGGTCAGAATCCTCATTCCTAGTTCCTTTCTGCAACTGAGGCCCTACGGGTTCTCCAGTGTTACTTCTGATGCTTCCAACTGTGAATCTGTGTCTTTGTACTGTGAGTCTTTTGAACTGTCCCCTGTGTTGAAAAGGTGGATTAAGGATTCCCTGTCTCCAGGGAAACCATAGTACCAGCCATTGAGCAGCAAACTTTGCATACAGGTGAGCCTAGTAAGGATGATTGTGAAAAGGACTCTCTCAGTGTGACTGAGGACAGGGAACTAGCGATTACATTCACATTTTAAATGCCAGCCACCCAGCAATCTCTGACCTAATCCGTTGTCTCCACTCCGTTTCCCAATAAAGATACAAATTGAGTTCCATGCATTTTTTCAGTTAGTCTCTCAGGGAAGATATGGAGTCTTATTTAGCTTTCTAGGCCTAAACATTTGTAGGGATGGGGTTTGCCTATTTATGTACTCCCAGGTGACAGCTAAATTTAGCTACATGAACATTTAAGCATATTCTTTGTGCCAGGCACCATACTGAATACTGAAGATATAGTGCTGAATAGGACATGTTCCTTTTCCAAAGGAACTCACAGTTTAATATACTCAGATTCCCTGAGGCTTTTGCCAATGAAAGTTGTCTTTTTTTTCAATCTCTCTGCTGTGGTAATATTTCTTATTTTTCATATGGCTGTAGCTTAAAAACCTCATTTGTATTGTAAACTGTCTCCTGTGTCAGACAAATTAAAAGAATTTGCAAAGTTTATCCTTGAGCTCTTGTTTGATTGAGACCTCAGAAATGAATTGTGGTCTCAGCAAAGCATCTCCAAATGGCACAGCTTTTGTTTTATGTTGAAAGAATGGAGTGAGCCAAAACCTTAGTTCAAACTGTACCACCACAGTCAGTCAATGAGAAGGTAGGACGCATTTTGATGGGACAGTGCTTGAACACTGTATTCAGGAGAAGATGAAAACATGTGCAGCTGGCCTCTAACCGAAAGGACACAAGACTTCAAAAAACCCATTCTTCTGGGAGGCGAGCAGCCCAAGACTGCAGGCTCAGTGGACTCCACAGACGGTAAACAGAAAGAGACTGTGCACTCTGATGTTCAAAGACAGTTTACTCCAACGTCGTGCATTGTTTCCACTATTCCAGAAATCATGGGGGCTACAGAAAACCAACACAATCAGGACGGCTTCTTGATTTCAGCTTTCAAATTTGATTTCTTTTAACAACTAGAAAGTCCTTTGAAACGACCCAGAGTTAACTTTGGTACCCTAAGAGCATCAACTAGTGGTTACAGTACAGAGTGGGAGTGAAGACCTCAGCTTCTAGTTCTGATCTCATTTTGTCCTGTCAAGTGAGTTAGGACAGCCTCAGTTTCCCAATGTAAAGGAACGATATAATTAAATCAATTGATGTTCTTAAAGTAAGCTAAGGGACAGAAAACTGAAAAGCAGGGGTAGCTGTTGTAGCGATTCCCCCTCCATGACTCCTGGGTATTTCCAATTTGGGGGGAACAGGAAGGAGGGAGGGCCTGGCCAAAATTCTGTGGCATGTGCAGGCTTGTTCTTCCCGCGTGTGTGCACACATGTGCATGCACACACTCCTTGGTGATAACACTCAGCTAACTGCATACTCCTGGAACTCAGGCTTTGAGAAAAACAAAACAACTTTCCCTCCCACACATATACAAAGTATATATTTCTATAGGGACCCTCCCTAAGAAGGTTCCTTTAATAATTTTTTTATTTTGTTTGAATAGGCAATATATTCATCTAATTAAAAATATATATATATATATACACTATAAAAAGTCTCACCCACAGTTGTGCTCAATCCACCCTGTTCCTCTTGTTGTTTTTATTCGTTTTTTAAATTCAGCCTAGCAGTTTCTCTACATGACTAAATTTAATACAAGTATATAGTCTTAATTGTCTTCTTTCTTACATGAACAGTAGCATATTATACACCCTATCAGTCCCTGGAACTTGTATTTTTAATGTCTTGTTACCATGGATGTGTAATTCCTAACCTCCCCTCAGCCTTATTTACTGAGTTGACGCAAAGGCTCAGAACCTGCAACTTTTGGCTCTTATAAATTTAGGTGGGATTTATATTATGCTTCTGTCATTCCCAAGTTGTTACTAAAAATGCCTCTTCAATATCCAGTATAAGACTTTCCAGGATTTCAAAGTACTTTCCCATTTATCATCTCATTTAATTTGAATCTCCTAAACTCCCACGAAGTTGGAAGTGCAGGGATTGTCCTTGTTTTTAAGGTGAGGAAATCAAGGGTAAAGGGTCACATGTCTGGGCCTAAGGACTATCCTCTGTACCTAACGCCACATTACTTTTCTGTTTTCAAAAACAGGGAGAAACTGCCGTCCATAGTTTTGTTAATACTTCTCCATATTTACCATACAGTGTTTCAAGGTTTTTAAAACCTCATTTTGAGATTATTGTATACTCACATGTAAGTGTAAGGAATGATACAGTTTTCTCCAGTGGTGACATCTTGAACTACTGTAGCCCAGTGCCATCAACCAGGACACTGACCTGACACAATCGAGATGGAGAACACCGCCCTCACTGCAAGGATCCCTGGTGCCATTTCATGGCCACATGTCGCGCCTCCCTTACCCTCCCCCTATTTGAAATAGAGGTTGTATTAGTCAGGAAAGTCTAACAGCTGTAACGAGCAATCCCGATCTCTGTGGCTAACACAAGGAAGGTTTATTTTTTGTGATATCAGTTCTGTGGTGGTCCTTAGGGGCTTGGAGGGAGGTACTGCTTCACGCAGCATTCTAGGAACTGACTGCTTCCGTCGAGTAGACTCCATCGTCCCATGTGGCCTCAGCATTCCCCAGGCATCTTCTGCCCGAGGCCAGCAGTTCATGGGTTGTAAGGCACAAATCTAGAAGTGGCATTTATCCCTCCCATTCATAGTCCATTGGCCAGAATTCAGTCATTTAGCTCCACCTCACTGTAGGAAGGCCGAGAAATTTGTTGGGCTATGCCCAGGAAGAAAAATGTTTGAGAAGCACATATACAAGACTAGTCATGGTAGCATTGTTAGTGGTGGTAAAAACTAGAAAAAACCCAAATGGTTACTGATGGGGGAATGGATAAATAGTGTCAGACTCATCCCATGGGATATTACACAGTTGTAAAAAGGATAAAACGGGATCTGCACACAATACAAATGAAATCTTAAAAACCTCATGACTGAAAAAGGCAAGTCACAGGAGCTGTACAGTATGATAGACGTTTTATATAAACTCAAAACAAGCAGAACAAGGCAATATATTATTTAGGGATACAGAAATAGGCATGAAAACCATGTTTTTAGAAAAGGAAGGAGTGATAAGCTGAGCATAGTGGGGAGAGATATGGGAAGATGAACTAGAGAGAAGGAGCACACAGATCACTTCATGTCTGTTCTGAGAGGGAGTGTCAATTCACACATGTTCTGTTTCTTCGCTATGTTGCAAAACGTGTGTGTTAACAATATTCTTTGATATGGATCAAATATTGCATAGTAATTTTTAAAAGAATGAACTAGAGCACTATAATTAGTAATAGTAAAAATAAATCTTTATTACTTATAAGAATGTGACAAGGAACAGACCCATCACTTGAAAAGGTGACTCATACTAATTAGCGTTACTAATGCTGTGACAGTGACCCACTTTGGGGCTGGGTCCACCTAAGATCCCCGATGTTGCTGGCCAGCCCCCGTGCCCTGGTCAGCATCCTATCTGGTTCTCCTGCAGTTTTCCTAAATTTACTCTGCAGTTTCCAATAAATCAGTGAATCGTCGTCTTCGTATTTTTAATGTGTTACGTGACCTGATGTCTACTGCAGAGATTACTCCCAGCAGAGAAATCCTGCAAAGTGATATTGTGATTTTTCCCAATGAGAGGCAAGTGTTATGTATCTAACTTTACTAAATACTGTCCCTGTAAAAGTGTCTCATACCTAGAGACATGCACCCTCGTCCAACACTGCAGCTAACAAAAGCCGAGGAGACCAGTATCAAACAGGAGCAGTTGCTATGCAGTTAATCACCACAGGTACATGCCCAACTTCCAGGGCATCCAGATTGCTTCATAAACAAGTCAGATCTTCTTTATCGTAAAGGGAAAGACCTAAAGGAAGCCCCACAGTAACAGTTGCCAGCCGGGATCCATCCCTTATCTGGCTGCTGGCAAACTGTCTGTAAATAATCAATCCAGAACAGTCCTCCAGGCTGTCGTTTTCTCCTTCCCTCTGCCTTCCCCCTTCTCTTCATTCGGAGTCTCAGCCTTTGCAGCCTCCACCCTCCGGAGGGCATTCTGTGCTGTCTGCACCCGGAATGAGTCAGCATATGGATACATCCCTGCATTTCCAGGAAAATGGACTGAGGTTATCACAAAACCCGATCTGGCCAACCATTGATAAAAATCGAGGCATTTTATACACCCAGAGAGCTAGCTTAGCAGCTGAGCTCTGGAACAGGCGTCCTGCTCCTTTGGGAAATACCTGGCTGGGGAGTGACTTGGGTCTCCTGGGTAGAGTGTTCACTCCTCAGACAGCAAACCTTTGTAAAAGGGAAACAGACTCCGTCCAACTGGATGGTGAGGAGATAAAGGCAGCCACTCCTGTTCGAATGTTTGTCATTTTGGTGGGCATTTTGTTTAACAGGATTTCTACCTTATCTGTCTTCTTTAAGGTTTATAGCTCCAGAGCCCATAAAAGGGAGGCAGGCCGTAGATGTGAACATGGGCTGTGAAAAGATTAGAAACAAACCCAGGCTATTCGCTAAGAATACTCTTGAGATATTTTGGATTTTGTTCTTGTTTTCTTATCGTGACGATCACATCAGAGCCTCCAACAGTACTTGATTACTTAGCAGTACTTGGCATATTATGCATATTATGCATATTATGAAAATGGTGGAAGGAATGTCGCCTGGGCGTTATTTATGGCACATGTGCTATTTTCTGTTACTCTGCCCTATAAAGAGGGTTAGGTCCACCATTATCATTCAATTAAAAATTATTTATTGAACCCCTGTTCTGGGCTGGGCACGATATCAGACACACGAATAAGATATGGTACTTCCCAAATAGAACTTAAAATTAGAAAATCATCAGTATATCCTACTATTCCAAAAAATAGTATTAAAATTGTCCCTTAAGAAAGGACCACATCTACAGACAAGCTCTCTGAGTGCTGGTCTGGCACCTGCAGCCCCATTTAGTGGCCTCCATGCTGTGGAGAGGGCTTTGGTCGCTGCTGCTATTGGTCATGTATTTGATTATACCTCAGCCAGGTGCCACCTTCGTCTTCTCACTCCTGAACCGAGAGTCAACCCAGATGACATGACTGTTGCTTCAATCTGTTGATATCTCCTGCTGTTCCCATGAAAGAGAAGGTGTCTTGGCCCTCAGGCTCTCAAGCCAAATCACACTAATAATTGTCACTTTTGGAACACTTACTATGAAACAGTAACTGTGCTAGATATTCTCTGTGTGTTGTCTCATGTAATCCTTACAATAATCCTGCAAAATAAAATCACAATTGCTGTTCTACAAATGGAAAGATAGAAGCAGAGAGGTTTAGTAACTTGTCTGAGAACCCACAGGTGGTAAAGGCACAATTTTAATCAGGTCCCACACGTCCAAATTCAGATTCTGAACCCTTCCTGGCCTGCCTTGTTTTAGTTTACACAACGAGGTAATGCTGTTATTTCTTGATTCTTATAGTGATATGGTCTTGCCCTGTTTCCTTGGGATTCAAGAGTCAGTTATGCAAGGATTTCATGAACACCAAATTGACATACGCAGATTATGTTCCAGAACTTTGGACACAAAAAAGGATGTACAGCATCTTATTTGGTTTTCTCGGTTTAGAAGATGGCAGTCCATGAACACACAGCCAGATCTCTGGCATTTTTAACTTGTCTGCCAGGATTGGAGAAAAAAGGTGCAGCTGCTTCAAATGTGTGGAATTCTTCAGAAGAACACAGACCCAGGCTCTTCGAGTCTTCACCCAGCATCCAAATAGAGGAGGTTTTTGTAAACGCAAGTGGGTTGGGTGTGTTTGATTTGGTTGGGCCTCCAGCTGGACCAGAGCCACCACCTGCCAGCGGGCCCACTTCCGGCGGCATCAGGGAGGTTGTTCCTTCAAGGTCTCGCCTGCCCAGGCAGTGAACCAACTTGACCTCTTCTGCTCATGACACGGGCCCTCATGAAAATGGGCTTCCAACTGCAGTGACATGACTCAGTCACAGTCTTCAGATAGTTCCTGGTTTCCTTTTTCAAAGAAAAAAATTTTGAGAGATCAATCTGTCAGCACATTGTGAGGGAAACAAGTCTCTTAAATGTCCATGCGCCTGTTTTTCAGCTTTATTGAGCGATAATTGACAAAAAGTCTATATATTTTAGGGCTACGACATGATATTTTGATATACGTATGCACAGAAATGATGACAGTCGAGCTAATGAACATTTCCTTTGCCTCACGTAGTTACCATTGTGTGCGTGTGTGTGCGCACACGTGTGTGTGTGCATGTGTGGGTGTGCGCATACATGTGTGCATGTGCGTGTGTGTGCATGCATGTGTGTGCATGTGTGCGTAGTATGTGTGTTGAGAACACTTAGGATCTACCCTCTTAGCAAATCCAAGCGTACAGTGCAGTATTGTTGACTGTAGGTGCCATGCTGCACGTTAGATCTCCAGAATTTACTCATCTGGCATAACTGAAACTTTGTGCCCTTTGACTTAATGTCTTCCTGTTTCCCCCAGCCCCTGGCAACCACCCTTCTCCTCTCTGCCTCTATGAATTTGACTGTTTTAGCTTCCACATATTAGTGAGATCACGCAGTGTTTGTCTTTCTATGTCTTGCTTATTTCATTTAGCAAAATGTTCTCCATTTTCATTCATTTTGTAACAAATGGCAGGATTTCCTTGTATTTAAAGGCTGAATAATATTCGTGTGTGTGTGTGTGTGTGTGTGTGTCACATTTCCTTGATTCATTCATCCATTGATAGACATTTAGATTGTTTCCATATCTTAGCTATTGTGAATAATGCTACAATGAACATGGAAGTGCAGCTATCTCTTCAAGATACTGATTTCATTTCCTTCTGATATATATCTAGCAGTGGGATTGCTAGATATGCTTTTAATATTTTTGAGAAAACTTCATACTGTTTTCCATAGTAGCTGTGCCAGTGTACATCCCCACTACCAGTGAGTGCACAAGGGTTCCCTTTTCTCCACAGCCTTGCCAACACTTGTTATATGTTGTCTTTTGATGACTGTCATCCTAACTGGTATGAGGTCATATCTCACTGTAGATTCGATTTGCATTTCCCTTGTGATTAATGATGTTGAACATCTTTTCACTTACCTGTTGGCCATTTGTATATCTTTGGAGAAATGTTTATTTAGGTGTTTTTAATTGGATTATTGGGTTTCGGACTATTGAGCTATGTGAGTTCCTTATATATTTTGGATATGTAACCCCTTACCAGATAACATGATTTGCAAATATTTTCTCCCATTTCCTAGGTTGTCTTTGCACTCTGTTGATTGCTTCCTTTGCTATGTAGTGGCTTTTTAGTTTGATGCAGTCACGCTTGTCTATTTTTGCCTTTGTTACCTGTGTTTTTGGTGTCATATCCAAAAAAGTTATCGCCTAGACCATTGTCAGGAAGCTTTTATCCTGTTTTCTTCTAGTAGCTTAATAGTTTCAGGACTTACATTCAAGTCTTTAACCCATTTTGAGTTGAATTTTGAATACGGTGTCAAGTAGGGGTCCAGTTTTATTCTTTTGTATTTGGATACCCAGTTTTCCTAGTAGCGTTTGTTGGAGAAACAGTCTTTTTCCCATCGCATGTCCTTGGTAACCTTGTCAAAGATCAGTTGGCCATAAATGCATAGATTTATTTCTGGGCTCTGTTTTCTGTTTCATCGGCTATATGTCTGTTCTTATGCCAGCACTGCACTGATTAGATTCCTGTAGCTTTGTAACATATTTGAAATCAGGAAATGTGATACCTCCAGCTTTGTTCTTCATGCTCAGGGTTGCTTTAGCTATTCAGCATCTTTTGTCGTTCCGTATGAATTTGTGGATTTCTTTTTAATGTCTGTAAAGAAGGCCCTTGGAATTTTGCTAGGAATTGCACTGAATCTGTAGATCACTTCTGGCGGTATGGTAAATGTGCCCTTTACAGCAAATATTCCATTGATATATAGAAACTGAGGTAATCCGTGGTATTGGAATGGATTTTAGGTAAATACAAAAAGCACTTATCATCCCAAATCTATCCTTTATGAAGCCATTATTAGTTAGAAGGAAAAGAGCCACCCATGCAGGTTAACTATATGATGTAATATTGGAATACTGCCTATCTACTTGAAAACGGCAGGTTTAAAATGGGTTTTCAGGTTTCACAAATGTGTGCCCGAGCTTGGAAATTACCCTTAGCTTGTAACATGTATGCTAATCACTCATCTAGTTCTAAGCATATGGTAAATTTTAGAGGTGGTTCCTCCTGTTAAGGGTATTAACTTTCGGTTGGCATGTATGGGGAGAAAAAGAGGACAGACACGAAGGACACAAATGCATTCTAAGAAGGGAGAGTTATGTTACTGGTAGAGAATTGGGAGAATTCTTCTGGAAAAACATCCAAGAGGTTTTAAGATTCTACTGTGAAGGTGGGGTACAGTATGCTAAGCAGTGGACCAGAGATTCTTTCTAGTATTTAGACCAGTTTACTGTTCACCGCAGCAGCAGTGGAGGTCCGTGATTGAACTGTTTCAGAGCAGTAATTCAAAAAATCTAATAAAAATTAAACACCCATGAGAAAGTTGTACAAACTAAATGAAATACCGAGTTTTTTGCTTGGTTTAGAATAGCTTGAATGAACCTGGAGGACATTTTGCTAAGTGGTTTAGTCATGTGGATACCTCCTTGGAAAACGGTCATTATGGCAAAATCTTTTAAAACTTGTAGCTCTGGAGAGAGAAATGGAGTGGAGGATGAACCCCGTATAATACTTATAAAGGGGCACCCTATTGCCTTGGCAAAGTCAAAGCTAAGGAGAAGGCCAGCTTGGCTCAACTCAAGGGTTCAGACTCAGTGTGTGTCAGAGCAGTCAAATGAAGTTGTGGTTTGATACAAGTTGACCTTTGTTCCAGAGGGTTGTAGGGTGTAGCATAAAGCTGAAAACTGGACAGAGGTTTATTCAGTTTGGTTCACTCAGTGGACCCCACAGAGAGGAAACAAATAGTACTGAGCCTCTTGCATGTCAGAAGTACAAGACCATATGACTGGTGCCTGCCTTCAAGTTACTCATTGTCTAGCAGGAAAGTCTGAAACCAAGAAGGCCCACAGTGGGACAGGGACTTCCAGAGTTCTGTGGAACTGAAGAAAGTCTGTAAAGCACTTTCGATTGCATGTGTCTTTTCACCGTCACAATCCTGAGAGGAAGATCACTATTCTCTCCATTTTGCAGATGAGAAAAGAGGGGTGTAGAGAGGTTCAGTAACATCAGATTTGTAGGAATGAAAGGGAGACACAGGGACACTGTGTCCCAGAGGAGCCAGAGGGTGGCTGAGCCCACAGGTGGGGCGGGGCGTAGGAGTGCAAGTAGTTACACCGGCCCCGGCTGGAGCTCAGGACTACGGCTCAGTTAGTGGAGACCTGGCAGACGCCACCAGACCCAGGCTGCAGCAGGCTCCGTGGTCGGGGACGGCCACCCACCAGGGCGAAGGGCAGCACGCTTCCTTGGGACAAGTCAAGTGGACAGGAGTCAGGAGGGACGCAGCCTCTGCTCTGGTTGGAGCCAGGCAGTGGGCTTTGCAGGCTGTTTCCTGGGGAATCTTCAAATGGACCAGTGATTTCATCTGTCTAATCTAAAGCACCCCCATGCCCTGGGAGAGATGGTTCACATGGCCATGCAATTGAGGCCAAGTGGTCTGATCTCTTAAAGGAGAAGCCTTGAACAGCAGTGAAAACTTTCTAGGCCCCAAGGAATCGGTAATTCCATTCCTGACCAAACATTGATGAGAAACCCTTTTATTCTTCTCTGGCTTTAGCCAGAGTGTAGATTAACAGTGCTTTGATATTTCAACATCGCTGCCTAATTTACGGAGGTATAAATTTATGGAGGTGTCAGCTCCTTGCAGATGACCTCCCTGCCTCTGGTTGAATTCATTGTACCCATTGCCTAACTGGGATGGGCCTGGGGTGAGGCTGCTGAGAGTTGGCCACGCCAGGCCCAGAAAGGCAGGGTCAAGACCAGCAGGCCGGCCTCAGGGTTGGACAAGCTACCCAGCAAACAGGTGGAGTTCCAAAGCCTAGTTGTGTGGCTAGAGAATCCAGGGCGTGATGAGGGAATCAACTACTGGGAGAGGAAAGATTAATGTTTAATACATATGCATTTATTAGCCTGGCTGGGTCTTTGTCAAAAGTGTCATAACTTCACAGTTCAGGGTTTTAAAGTAAATAAGATTACTGATATTTCTCTTTCAACAGCCAGTAAGTAGCCCTCACCAAAGAAAAGTACAGTCCTTGCTTAATCTTTAATTTGAAATATTAAAATTCTAGTCTTCATAAGCTCTTAGACATAGCTTTCAGAGGACTTCTCCCATCCCCACGCTAAACTCCTGCCCCACGTCAAAGGTTAGGAGTAAACAATATTTTCATTAAAATATTTGATGAAACCCCTCTCCCTTCCCCAAGCGTACCAAATTTTGATCTCAAAAGAAAAAAAAAAAAACAATGGGGCTAACACGACAGTAAGATTTGTACCTTCACAAGTAAATATTACAATTTAGCTGGGTAACTTGTGGGAGCTTGTCAGGTCGAAGTGACTCACTTGCATAGATGAAGTTATTTTTAGAGATGTAATTTGTACTGTTTAGAAAAGAATAAAGAGATGGTAAAAAGCTAGATCGCTCATTATAGTTTACAGAGCTCATGAACCCAGCATCCATGCAAAAGATGACTAAGCAATGGGTCGGTTGGTACTTTCTCTCAGAATTTTACAGATGTGAGTCACCCACTTTAGATTGCAGACACAGCGTCGAGGTACCTGTGACTCAGCTCCCATTTAGAAATAGCACTAGAATTCAATTCTGATGTACTTTTGTAGTTACGTACTGAGGAAATTACGTACCAAAGCAAAATACGCCTTTGTACCATGCAGCCATCAGATGTTTTTAGCAAGGATAGATTGAGCTTCACCTCTGGCCTGTGAAAGAATCTGTTTGTGATCCATGCTGGCTACTATGCCCGTTCATTCTGCTGCTGTCTATTACAGCTCCACCTTCCTCGGGTTTGGGTCTCTGACCTTAGTGCATAGCTGTCCTCAGTAGAAATCACAGCCTCACTCTTTCTGCACTAAGATATCCACCGCTCAGGCTCTCTTTCTTTAATAAAATGCATGCGTGCGTGTGTGCGTGCGTGCGTGTGACAGAGAGAGAGAAAGAGAGAGAGAGAGAGATAGAGAGAGAGAGAGAGAGAGAGAGAGAGAGAGAGAGAGAGACTCCAGCCTTCAGCCTAACATACTACAATTCTAGTTTTCATAAGCTGGCAGAAAGAGCTTTCAAAGGCTACTCCTCCCCTCCACACTCTGCCTATGTCAGGGATTAGAAGAAATAAAATATGTTTCTAAGATACTTTATGTTTAAAAAATGTTTGTAATCTACACACATTGGTAAGAACTGTCTAGACCTAAGCAGACTTGTCGTGCAGACGTGTTGTCTCTCTGCGGGCTGCTGGCTTGTCCTCGGGCACGTGGCTCTGGGGGTCCAGTGACCCCCAGGGTGCAGCCACACAGTAGGATCACCCCTCATCATGGCCACACCGATTACGCAGCCTGTTCACAGTTAAGCCCTCAAAACACAACCTGTCCTTTCAAATATACAGAAAATGGTCCTTTGCACTTTGTGGACATGTAAACAGATTATTTATAACTAACAAAGAATTTTATATTTATTATTTTTATCAAAGAAACACGAACATGGTTACAAAAACAAATATTCTAGAAAGAGAGACGGAAAGCGAAAGTACTTTGCTCCACGCCTGCTCATTGACAGTCACCTTAACCACTTCTGTTAACGGGCATTTACCTCCGCCAGTGTTTCGTTCCTCATCTGCTGCTCCTGCAGCATTATTACTAAGAAGGTCAGGGCATGCAGAGGCTAAACACTTGGTCCTGTGGTCAGAGAGAAAAGCCTGTGTACACTCAAGTCAGCTCAGCTGGCGTTTGAGTGTCTGCTGTGGACTGAGCCCCATGTCAGGCCTGTGGCCACAGAAATGGATGGGTAGGTGCTCGAAGGCGTTTGCGGTCAGGCGGAGGAGGCAGATAAGCAAACACATGAATACAACTACTGTGTGGAAAATGCTGTAATAAAGGTGTGGTAAGCCCCTTCTGTGGGGTTTTACAGAGATGGCCTAGAGCTGGGTGTTTAAGTGCAAATAGAAATTACTGTATAGATAACAAGGAAGGGCTGTCCCAGACAGAACAGTGTGCTCATGGACTGATGTAGTACTTTCGAAGATTGGGAATGATTCATAAAATGGCATTTTTAGAGTACATGAGTTAAGGGGGCAATAGGGGATGAGATGGGAAAGAAATGTGCCTGGTTATATAAGGAGTTTAAAGTATATCCTGTTACTTCTGGAAAGCCTTGGAAGGATTTTAAACAGCGATGTGATGGTATCTCAGTAATGTTCTAAGTCTGATGGCAGAGTGGAGGGATTTAAGTGGGGAAAAGCCCAGGGGTCGGAAAACCATTTGGGGGTAACTGGTCTAGGCAAGATGATGTAAGGTGCTAAAACAGTGGGCGTAGGGAGGGAGAGGAAAGGACAGGGTCTAGAAATGCTGCATGGTAGCTAGCCAGGCTCTCTTCCTCTGAACCTCAGGACATGTAATGCACCCTGCTACATGAGGACTTCTCACACTGCATTGTGATTGTTTTGTTTGCTGACCTTCCCCAATAATAAGCCCTGTAGGGCAGAGCTCATTTTCGCTTCATCTCACAATCCCTCACCTTAGCCCAGGGAGTCAGTGCAGATGAGCAACGCAAGGCCTTGATAGGTGAATGCACAAGCTCACATATTCTTTTCTCCTTTGGCTTATAATAGCGTATGTGTCCCCACTCTCATGCCAAATCATAGCCGATTCTAAACAGGTAAAACCTAAGACATGCTAGCCTATGCGAACAGGTGCCCCTACTCTCACTGATTAAGAGTCCCATGGTCTGGGGATCATTTAGATCTTGCTTCCAGGCATGTTGTCTCTTTGGTTCAAATAAACTCTTGTAAAAAATTTTTTAAAAGGAGTCCCATGGTCAGCAATGTTCATGGTTGCCTTCTGTGAGTTTCCAATCAGCTCTCTCTTCTCTTTTTGTACAAGTCTTAAACTGCCCTGCTCCTTACACCAAATACATATACACATAAACATGTGTATTTAGATAGAGGGGTGTGTGTGTGTGTGTGTGTGTGTGTGTGTGTGTCTCTGTAAAACGTGGCATTGCTTGGTAAAGCGTTTCTCACACTTCTGCTTCAGATCCATATTGGTGCCTGCTCACACACTCCTTTGCACATTTCAATTTAGTTTTTCCTTGAGCTAAGGCTGAGTGATGACTTCGCAAGTTGAACATTTAAAGAATCAAACCTGTTTTTCCATGGAACCAATTAATAATATACCTATAGTGAACTATTTAGCTGACAGAAACAAAGAAATTTTCATCAGAGAGTATTGGCAGGTCATGTAGAAGGTGGGGCAGTGAGAATAGCTGTTGCATTGTAGGAGCAGCAGGCAGGTTGAATGAGGGGGTTAAGTGTTGAGTCCACATGAGACTCTGCTGAGGTGTGACCAGGTGGAAGGTACTTTAAAGCCCTTTGGAACTTCCTTCTTTTTTTTTTATTCCTAATCTGATTCTTTTCATCTGTCCTCAAACGCTCTTTGTATATGAACTTCGACTTCTGCATTCAAATCTCAGTCTTTTAACTGGAGCCTGACGGGCTGTACTACACCTTCTTTAGATTAAAAAGCTCAGCGGGCATCCTCTGAGCTGAGCTGCCTGCACCACCATCTAAGAATTACATTTTTATCCTGGAAACCTGGGTTGGTCCCTGTGGGCTAGAACAAAGAGTAGAATTAAGGTAATTAGGCTGGTGTCATCGTGTAGGACAGAAAAACAATTCCCAGAGGCAGAGCAAGATTATTGAATTACTTCAGGTGTGAATTGATTAGTACTTGGAGCTGTCCTAAAATGGGAGGCCTGATACAGTTGTTCTTTGGTTTAACCGGAAGTGTAGTCAGCTGTGTAAAGTAGGTTGTTATGTTTAAAAATACACATTCCTACTTCTGTTTATCCAAGAAGAAGTAAGTGCAGCCCCTAGCCCCTCCAGTTCCCTCCCAGTAGAACAGCGCCTTGTGAACAATCCTCTCCAGGACATGCTGTCAACATTGAGCTTTTGCAGAGCTGGAAACAGCAGAAGGAAGAGTCCAAGGTGACTAAAGTTTTTGAGCTTGGCAGAATATCGGCCCCAATCTGTGTGTAGCTGCATGGGGAGCAAGCTATGGCTTTTGTTTCAGACGTGTGGTAAGATTTGTTCCCAGACCGTAGCAGAACATGCTGATGGCATCAGAACCACTGAGTTCAAAATCTGAAGACTTGAATTTAAGGTCCAGCTCTGTCATACCGTGTTTCCCCGAAAATAAGACCTAGCCGGACAGTCAGCTCTAATGCGTCTTTTGCAGCAAAAATTAATATGAGACCCGGTCTTATTTTACTATATATAATATAAGGCCAGGTCTTATCTAACATAAGACCAGGTCCTATATTAATGTTTGTTCCAAAAGACGCATTAGAGCTGATGGTCCGGCTAGGTCTTATTTTCAGGGAAACGGTATATATAACTGTAATTCTAAACAAGCTACTCTTTGTTCCTGAGTTTCAGTGTTCTTATCTGTAAATGGGGTAAGATACCCCCCTTGAAAATTACAGATGAGCCAATATATGTGAAACTAGATTTAAGCCATAAAACTTACGACATTCACCAGGCCTCTGGAAGCCAGACTGAAGCCAGGTGAGTAGTCAGGGAAGATACGGCGATTTTGAAGTCATCAGAGGGCATAGATGGGACTTTCTAAAGGAGGAAAGCTGTGGACCAGCCCTTCAGGGTTAATAAGTCCCTCAACTGAGCTTTGGGAGAGGGGCTGTGAAGCAGATGGAGAAAAGAAGACAGGAGACATTTTAAAAGGAAAGGAAGTAGCAGATCGATACAGTGTTATGGAAACCATGGGAGAACAACAGAATGGAACAACAGTGTCAAATGCCATTAAGACCCCATAGATGTGACCATAAAATACTTTCCAAATCAAGGAAACAAGGAAATTGAAACATCAAAAATAAAAATTCCTGCAAGTCCGGGATCATTGTACCCTTGAGTGTAACTCACACGGTCTGAAAGACAAACACATCATGTTCTTTCTCCTGTTTGGTGACGACTGCGCATGTAAGTCTCAGACTTTTGTGTACTTTTATTCAACGGCCAAAGAACTCGCTTGCCAGTAGCAACCCCTGGCTGAGATGGCAGACGAGCCAAAATGCCCCTGGGTAGAAACTCCTTCCAGAATGTCAGAAACAAGCAGTAAATCTAATTTGTAGCATTTGTGGTAGAAAGAGCATGGGCTCTGGCCCCAGGTGGGCCAGGGCTAATCCTGCCCCCTCTCTTTTTCATGGCTGCACGTAAGCTCTCAGGCTTATCCCGTGGAAGCTTGTTCCCTAATAAAAAGGGGCAAGACAGAATCATGTGGCAGGAAGCACCCTGCACCTTGTAGGTATTCGATAAATGTTGATTTCCTTCCTTTTTCTTGGTATTTAAAAACCTTATTTATTGGAATGAAAAACAAAACAAAAAACCACCATGCTTCACTGTTGTCTGTAATTAGAGATTTTTCAAATTTGGGTTATTGTAGAACCCAGAGTCATACTGTAAAAGCAGCTATAGTAGCTGCAGTTACTTTGCTCCTGCAGGGAGACTGAGTGGGTACGAAGGGGACTGGTACAGTGTAGCTCCCTAGACATGGGGTCCAGACCCTGGGGCTCTCTGAGCAGCTGCCCAAGCAGTTCACCAGTCTGTGCCACAGGCTCCTCAGTGACCTCTGTTGTGACAAGACCTGGAGGTTTTTAAAGGAAATATCTCACCTAGGCACAGCTCAGCTCTGCAGCATACCTGTCAAAACAGCCAAAAGGAAGGGAGTTGACTAAAGGGTCACAGAGTCTGTGTTTTACTCACGCAGAGGCTGCAGGCCTGACTCTCTTACCTTCTAATAAGCCTGGTGCACTAGTTCCCGAGCAGCTGCACTGCCCAAGGAGGCCAGTGGAATACAGGTGTACTAACCTCATCACCTAGGCTGGCAGCTGGGGGTGAAGAGACTACAGAGGCTGGACAGTAAGGGGCTGACCTGCCTCGCTGATGGCAGGACTGCATGGCCCACTCGGAGAGTGAATACGCATAATTTTGACTTTGAGTCATTCAGAAGTAAATGTGAAGTCTACTTTAGAAAGATTTCTATCAAAAACAAAACAAAACTTTTGGAGCTTTTGAATCCTCAGTTTTTGGGTGTGAATGTGCTTTTCTTAGGATAACACAGATCCAATACCTTTGCTTGAAAATGATCTTACTGCGTAGGTCTAAGACGTACAAGTCAAGCAACTCATTTAAGGCAGGGGCTTGCCTCAACATGATCGCCTTATGTTTACACAGTGTATTCTCTTTAATTTCAAGTCGTTAGGTATGAGAATATGGCAGTTACAAAAACATCATTTTAGACAGCATTCACACCTTCATCTCAAATAAAATTTCTAAAGGGAATTGCTATCAAAGAAAAACATGAATTAATTTCCATTCCCCCATTATAGAAGAAATACTGACGAAGGAGCTCGCCAAAACCAAAACCCTGCATAAGCCACAGACAAATAGGTAACGTTTAAATATACAAAGATGAATTACATTTCTGGTCTTTTTTCAAAGAACAAAATCACTCACAAATAAGTAGTTTAGCAAAAGAAAAAGAAAGAAAAGAAAAAGCCTTTACCTTAAAGGAAATACCTACAAAAACGCAGGGAGTATTACATTATCCAAGCACAAAAGAAAACCGTCTAATCAAGTTTTCATCAGGTTTCTGTTCAAATGTCTTCTAGTCTGTGGTCAACTTTGGCTGCAAAGTCTCATTTAGAGACCTTAGGTTCTCCAGAGCTGTGATTTTTTTTTTTTTTTAATTTGAAGGAAGAAGATTGTAGAATTAAAAGTGAAGAGTTCCTAAGGACTTCTGAATTTGCCTCAAATAAAAAGATGGGCAAAACTAAGTTGGAAGGTTTACTGAAAGAGCATGGCTACTTTTAACCTGTGGGCTGTATTTTCTTAGCTGGAAGTCAGGTTAGAAAAAGAAATGATATAGCCTCGGGTTGGTTTGTTTAATTGCTTCTAAGAGAAAACTGAATAATAATAATAATAAGTATCCTTATGGATATCTGCTATGTACCATGTAGTCTACATATATTCATGTTGTCATGAAAACCACTCAAAAGTCTTGCAAGGTAGATGTTATCCCATTTTAAAGATGAGAAAAACCTAGACTCAGAGAGTTTAGTAAATTGTCTGAAGTCACCCAGGTAGTAACTGGCGGAGTAGGAATCAAGCCCAGATCTGTCAAAGTCCAAAGATCATATTCTTTCCACTATACCATCCTGCTTTTGCTTTCCATTATTTATCAAGCACTTTCTATGTGCCAGACCCTGTACTCATGCTTTATGTTCAACCGGAAGTTAGAGTGTTTCCAGTTTATGGATAAGAAAAGGGGCTCAGAGAAGTCAGTTAATCTGCTCAAGTTACAGAGCTACCAACTAGAACCGAGGTAGCCACCTCGTTCTTCACTGAAACGTTCACCTGGATTAGCTATTTCCTGTCCATCTCACCTGACAGAAGTGAACCTAAAGCAACCAAAGAGTGGAGTGGCTTATCTTTAAACATTTCTAGGGAAAATATCCCTTACCGTCTAATCTAGTGGGTCAGTTTCCTATCATTTTAATGCCCCAACACAGTATAAATATGGAATCAAGAATGCTTGGAAAGTATGGCACACAGATAAAAATAAGATAATGAAGTTTTCTGCATAGGGAAATGACATTGGTGACCAGACCTTCTAACCCTGTCTTATGGGGAAACACGCAGTCACTCTTGGGGGGCGTGGTTTCCAAGCTTAGCGCGCAATCCCAACTCCCAGGCCCTACTGTATGGTTTGTCTAGCTAGGCAGTCAGACTTGTTTGAGAGAAAGTGGAGGACTCCTATAAACTGCTACCAGCCCATCGTACAGCTTTCCGCGTAGCCTTTCTTGGCTATAAGGGGTGCACACGTTAAGTCTTAAGGGATATTTTTTGAAGAAGAATCAGTTCCCGTGCTGAGAAGTGAATGGCTGCTCTCCTCTAATAATACATGATAATTTATGTTTGGTATGTGTGTCACACTTGCCCAAACAGTCTCCATTCTGGAGGATTTATACTATGCTGGGGGTATTTAAATTACTGGAAAACATCTGACCCGCTGGAGTGGGTGCTGTGGGATGTTTCCCCTAGAAATGTTCAAGGGCAACACTGCTCATAGAAAAATGCCCATACTCCTTTGCTTTGTGTTCACATCTCCGCACAGTTTGCATCTTTATCCAGAGCCCCTCGGCACCCGCATTCCATCCTCGTGGCCTCTATTCCCGCGACCCTGATCACCCTGCTCGATACCGTAATATTACCTCTGTCTGGAATTCACTCACCCACCTTCCTCCCTTCCCAGCCATAATCCTCCCGATGCAACTGCCTGTCAAAATCCTGTTGTCTTTCAAGGCCCTGCTCACCTAATAAGCCTTCTAGAAGCCCTGAGACAGATTCTTTCCCCCCAACTCCCCGTGGTGGTTACTACCTCTGTGACAACCCTCAGCATCATCTCCCTTCCCGAGAACAGTGAAGGTCAAGTGCGTGCTGGCTCTGTCGGGCGAGGACCTGGCTTTGGTCAGCTTGGCCTCCCTAGAGCCGGCTCAAGTAATGCGCCACGAATATTGGTCATTTTGGATGTTTGTTGCTGTTTTCTCTAGAATGTAAAGCTCATAACTAGGTCCTTTAAAACAACAACAACAACAAAAACTAGATTAGTTACAGAATTATTTTTTATTCATAAATCTACGTTAGTCATCTTTTACTTTGGAGAGTCAGTATATTTGCGAATTTGTAGCTGGCAGGATGTTCTAATTTTTCAAGGCTGGAATTTAAAGTGACCAGTGTCAGTCCCTCTACTTTAATGATTTTAAATTTGTCCTTTTCTTCTAATCATCTGCATTTGGTACATTGTCCATGAATTTTTAAATTAAAAGCTTATGACTCTTTAAAGACTTTGCCCAGTTTTTAAGTGCCAAGGATTATGCATTTGAATATATTTTAATTTATTTAAGGATTCTTTTAATCAAATTCTTCCTTAATTCAGCCGGATTTCTTTTTTAATCCCCCCAGGCCAGGAGTTTATTTATTGTGACAAAATTCTTTTAAAGATAGAAGTTAAAACAATATTAAATGCTATTTATGGTGTTCTCTTTTGCTAGATTTTTTTCTGCATCTCCTAAAAACATGTTTCCATTAGACATGTTTTACAAGTCTAATGCAGTCAACATTTCCTCACTTTTATGACCTATGCCAGTCAATCATTAGATACCGTGTTTCCCCGAAAATAAGACCTAACCGGAAAATAAGCCCTAGCATGATTTTTCAGGATGATATCTCCTGAACATAAGCTCTTACGCGTCTTTTGGCGCAAAAATTAATATAAGACCTGGACCAGGTATAATATAATATAATACCCAGTCTTACATTAATTTTTGCGCCAAAAGACACATTAGAGCTGATTGTCCGGCTAGGTCTTATTTTCAGGGAAACAGGTTATTGACCACTGGATATGTAATCCAGTGTTACGCATGTGGAGAATATAAAACAACGGCAAATGCCATTAATTGCTAACAGTCCAGCTAAGACTGGAATGTGGACATGGAAGATGGAGAAATCACGGAGTGACAGAGCAGGCGAGAGAGGCTTCCTGGAAGGAGGTGGGACTTGGACAGTGTCACAGAAACAAGAGCAGGTTGCGGGACTGGCCAAGGAGCCGGGCCGGAGGAGATGTCAGGATCCAAATGGGAAGCATCCCCAGAGGACACAGAAACAAGCACGGTGGCGTCATAAGGCAGGAAGCGCAGCGCACCATCCGTTGCCAGAAAGTGGGGTCTCAGGTCTAGCATGGCGCCTGAACGTGGGATATGCTCACTGAACGTGGATGAGGGAATGAATGAACCACGGGAAGCAGACGGAGAAGCACTAGGGCGAGGAAAAGTTCCCATATGAGGACCAGCCCGAAGCGGGCCTTGTTTGGGATACAGGTTGGAAACACGCAGAGCTCTAGGACAGAGGCATTTCCGACAAGCTGAGTCCTGATGAGAGGAAACCAAGGTGAACCCAGAAAAGAAAGGAGGCCCTCTGGGTAGGGATTGCAGTGGCCATGAGCTTCCCGAGGCCAGTTGGCCTCCTTCATCTTTGCATCATTCCTTGCTGTCCACGTGTGCAAAGGCGAGGGGAACGGTGGGAAAGAAAAGGAGGTTAGTAAAATAGGGCGGGTTGTGGTTTTTCTGAATTTTACATGATACCAAAAGAGACAAATAAAAAGTGGAAAATTGCTATGTCTACACAGTATTGAAGCTTTATTGATTTCTTCCCTTGTTACTGAATATTCCCCAAACTCCCACTCTGATTCAACTTTTGACCTTCCGGAACCAAGTCCATCGCCTCTGCAAAGCTTTCACCTCAAGCAGGGTCCCCCACTTTTGCATGGACATCATGTTCATGCTGCATCCATCGCCTTCACATGCTGAACTGGAATCACTCATTTACCTTTTCCAGGTCGCCTTTTCCAGCCCATGAGCTCAAGGGTGTGGACACCCTCATTCTTCTCGGCAGTCTCTCTCCTAGTTAGTAAACTTGGGAGAAAAATGTGACGGACAGGAGGGCCCCATCTGACTAGCAGATTTTGCCAAACTGACAGTATTCTCATGAGAGAATGTATCTCTTCTTAGGGACCTCTATAAGCTACAGTCCAGTGTTTACACATCTTTTTCTTCTCTGTTTTTCATTTTTCTTTACGTCTTTGGTATTTTTTTTCCTGAACACCATTCAGCTTTCCTGATCCTCTTAGTTTTATAAATGTTCCCATTTTTTAAAAGTAATATTTATTTGAAAAAATACACACACACACATATATCTGGAGGATGGATAGATTAGATAGACAGACAGACAGACAGACAGACAGACAGACAAAGATCATATAAAACATACCTGTGGACTTTAAAGACTAATTAAACACCCCCTGACTTCTTAATGGGGCATAGTGCCAGTATCATAGAAGCCCCATGTGTGTCCCTCCCAGAAATAACCACTACCCTGAACTTTGTTAGCCATAGTCTTGATTTTCCTTTTTTTATTTTTTTATTTTTCAATTACAGTTGACATACAACATTATATTAGTTTCAGATGTGCAACATAGTTATTAGATATTTATATAACTTATGAAGTGATCACCCCAATAAGTCTAGTACCCATATGACACTATACATAATTATTACAATATTACTAACTATATTATTCCCTATGTTGTACTTTATATCCCCATGACTTTTTATAACTGTCAGTTTGTACCTCGTAATCCTTTCACTTTTTTCATAATAGCTTTACACCTACTATGTATATCCATAGCTAATGTTTCGTGTGTTTTTTCTGATTTTGAACTTTATATAAATGGGTCATGTGGCTTGTTTTCTGCTACTGTGAATATCAGTGTCCTTGTTTTTTTAATTATAAATATTTAAAGCTTGTATAAGTATATAAAGAGTCCAAAAAGAAATACCCATGTATCCACCTTAGTCAAATCTTAATATATTTTTCTAAGGTACCGCACATTATCAATTTGGTTGAAGCCCCATGAATGTCTCTCACTGATGTACTCCCGTCCCCCAAGGGTAACTACTGTCCTTATCTTGGTGTTTCTCATTCCTGTGCACCTTTTTACACTTTGACTTTCCTAGACATTTATAAACAGTATGCACTAATGTGTGCACGTTTTTGCACTTTGTAAGTATATATTGAACACTGTCATCTGTAACTTGCTTTTTTCAGTGAACATTATGTTCTTGAGATTCATCTACGTTGGAACATGTAGACTTAGCTCATGTATTTGAACGGCTCTAAGGTGTTGCATTGAAGAATATACTGCTATGCATTTATCTAGTCTTCTGTTGACAGACATTTAAGATGTTTCCTATTTTTACCACAAGCAATGCTTACTAGCACACCTTCTTCTACCTTCTTCTTCTTCTACCTATCTTCTGCACATGTAGCAGTATTTTAGGAGTGAGATTGCTGAGTTACAAAATATGTAATCTTTCTTTTCAGTGTACAAAAGGCTGTAGAGATTCACGTTCTCACCAGTGAATGAGAATTCCCTGTTCTACAGCCTCGACAACACTTGAGTATTACTGGGTTTTAAATATTTTGTCAATCTCATGGGTATGAGGTGGAATCTCGCTGAGGCTCTAGTTCACATTCCCCTAAATGCTCCTTTTCTTTAGTTCAACGAGCATTTGTTGAGTATCACTCCTGTGCCATGTACTGTGCTGAGCACGAGGCATACTCGTGCTTATACTAAGGTAACTTATAGTACATGGCCCCGAGCCTTACGCGCTCACAGTCTTTGCAGTGGTTCCTACCTGGGCAGGCATACCAGAATCACCTCAGGTGCTTGTCAGAAAGCAGAGGCCTGAGGCAGAGTCCCCAGCGCGCTCGCAGTGTTAATTCTGTGTTGATGCTGATGTTCACTTCCAGGTGAGAAGCTCTGATCTCCTGGGAGGAGAAGCCTAGCTCATTCAGTCTGGGTTCGTTTATGTGGGTAGGGAGAGAGAACCTGGCTCTTCACTGGCCCACTCAATAGCATCCCTTTCACTGTGAGGGTCTTCTTGCAATTTTACGTGAATGGCTCACTGGGTGTTGCGATGATTAATTTGTATCTATAAAGTACCTCAAAAGCAATTGCTAAACAAAATATAAGCAGAGGCCAGATTTCCTGTAACTTCAACTGCCAGGGACAGCTGTATGAGTTAATCTGGAAAGAAACAACAACAAAAGGAGGCGGAGACAGTCACTGAAGGGTGCCTGAGGAAAACAACCCAGAGCTCACACTATGTCAGTTCACCTGCCAGGTTCTGGTCGAGGGGTGGATAGTCAGCCGTACCTGACTTCTCAGAAGCTGAGACATATGTGGGGTGAAGTAGACAAAAGAGAAGAGAAGAGGCAAGAAAGAGAGACAGAGTTGGCTTTGGTGAGAAGTGGCAAAGGAAAACGGAGCTGGGTAGAAAAAGAAAACAAAGCAGAGAATGTTTGTCGGCAGGGGGCCAACAACATGTCACACCCATTAGCCCTGGGACCTCAACGTACCACACACTAAAGGTACATCAGCTCTTAACAGTTTGGGAGTGTAGCTCTTAGGAGATATTTGTAACAGAGCAAGCTAAGTCTTCCTTACCACTTGAGGCTGTAACTTGTAATGATTTTTCCACGTGTTCTCCATCATCAAGAAAAGACTAAATTATTTTCAGTATATTTACTGGGATGTGAAGGTATATACAAAGTTTAGAAAGATTTCCCTCAAAATAGTTAAAATTTAAGCAACGTGAAGGTGTATGCTCTAGTTTTCAGAAATTTCACATATATGGAACAGTGTATAAAGCCAGCCTTAAAAAATAAAAACTAACGAGAAGAGGGAGTAGAGGTAGGGAATGCATATTTATTTAGTACTTGTTCAGTTTTTGTTCAGTCCTTTCAACAATACTACAAGGGAAGAATTCTTATCCTCATTTTGCAGGTGAGAAAATCAAGATTCAAAGAGATGAAGTGTATTGCCTATGGTCTCACCACTACTAGATGGGGGGCTAGGATTTGAACCCATTTTTATCTGACTCCAAAGGCTGTGCCTTTTCCCACCATACCATGCTGTCTCCTCCTATGTTAGGATTTTAAGAATTGACAGCAAAATTCAAGACACTTCAGGCTTCAGTTTGATGTTATTAAAACCCCAAAGATAACCTGTTTGCCTGATCAAATCACACAAAAGATAGTGAAAATTTGATACCAGTTTAACAAGATCTGGTTAATATCTAGTTTCCCCTGTCACTTAAATGAAAGGCAGTGACAGTAAAAGACTTTTGGTGCCTTGAATAGGGATTCATCTGAACTGGAAAACTTTACTTTTCTGTTTCTTGTAGGCAAATATTCTGGATATGTGGTGTTTAACTTTCTAGTGGTTAGAACCCATGTGTCTCAAAGGTTTAGTGTGTAGTTAGCTGGGGTGGTTAGTAAGTGGATGGCAGACTTCCCTAACTGGTGTGTGCGTGCACGGTGGGGGTGACCTGGGAATGAGCTTAGGAAGACTCGACCTCAGATGGAATCACTGTTGGAGGGGAGTTTACAGCAAGTCGGCATGGGGTTAAAACTATCTCCTAATGAGGTTTCGAGGAACTAGGGAGGCCTGGAAATGGGAACATAACCATGACCACTCCAAAGTGAATCCATGAGTATCTTCCCTACTGACCCAAGAGCACAGGGGGGGAAAAGCACAGGAATATATAGTTTCAAGGATTGGAGAAATGAAATAATGGCTGACTTGTGAATAATGATGAAAATATTTGATGATGTGACTCCCAGGGAAGCAATTATGGTTAACCCCTCATTTGTTTGGCATTTCCAAAGATTGAACTGTCCCACATAACTGAATTTTCCAGACAACTAAAACTTTCCTATTTATGTGCCTTGAATGTTTTTAACCATGCTTGGTGGAAATATTTCTGAAATAGATTGTACAATTATTCTGCCTTCTTGAACAGAAGCTGCAAGAAATAACATTTCCTCAGTTGCCTTTGATTGCAAGTCTGAGAAGACCTGATTAAAAGAGGTTTAAATAGTGAGGACTTGTAATCATCTCATATAACAAGAACCCCAGAGCTGGGCAGTTCCCGGCTGATGAATTCGGCAGCTCAGTGCTGTCTGGCTGACTTTCCCCTCGTGGTCACAAGATGGGTGCACAGCTCCAAGCCTCAGGATCTCACATGATAAGATGTAAGGCAGGAATGGAATGGGGGCTCCCTCGTACACGTGTCTTTAATCAGAGAGGAAAATATCTCTCAGAAGACCCTAGCCGACTTCCCCTTGGGTCCCATTGGCAGGACTGAATCACATTTCCCAGCCGTGGTTCTACGGAAGGCTCAGAGTGGATTTCCAGCACTTTCAGACTCTGGAGTAGAAAGGGGCTCTGCCCATAAAAAAAGGATGGAGGGTGGCTGTTGGGTGGGCAATCACAAGGGTCTGCCCCCGTTACCAGGATTGGGGATGGGCATCCCTTACTGTTGGCCATAACTTGAAGGATGATTGAGCTTTCTCTTCTTACCCTGGATGGCCCCAGAGGGCTTCTTTTTGATTTCCTACGTCTGCTTTTATTTCTTATTCTCTCTCCTTCTTTGTGTCAGACTGCTGGTTATCACTACTTGCTATTAATGTACCTTGTCCTCATCTTGCCGTAATTAGATTTCCGGAAAAATCATAGAATCAAACTTGTTAGAACTATGTCTGAAACTTCCGAGTGAGTATCTGACAGCTGTCCTGTGGATCAGATACCTAGTGTCGCATGTCTGTTGGCTGTTGAGGGTCACTTTTCCATCGTTGAGGTTTTGGAGAAGTGAGGAGTTTCTAGGATCTTGTGAACTTCAATACGACTTTAGTGAAGTTTTCTCATGATGAAAGGAGAAGCATTTGGGGGCAGTTAAGCCTGTTTGCTTTAGAAGGTAAGATTGTATCCGTTCATCTGAACCCCAGAGTGGTTTGGAGAGGCAGCATTCAGCTCCCTCACCAAGCTGCATGGCAGATGGTGGCCTGGACCGTATCACGAGCTCAGGGACCACGACTTGTGGGACTGTCACTGCAGCCACAGTCCAGCACGAGGCAAGGTAGTGCAGAGTTTAATTATGCCCGCCCTCTGCCAGGCGGCAGAGCCCTGTGAATGAGTCCTGGGAACTGCCCAGGTTGTGCAGACTTAGAAGTGCTTGGTTGTGACTTGTCTCAACAAGTTCTTGAAGAAAGTAATGCTTCAAAAACGGTTATTGAGATTATACTGAACAAGTGCGGACCATCCCTTCTGTGGATAGAGAGCTGACCAAAATTCAGTCTTTGTATACAGGAAATAGAAAGCAGTTGTCAAAATAATACCGACAGTGAGTAACTGGACCAAACGGAATGATTCTACTCCAGGATTCAAACCTGAGCCAGTAGGTGGTTTGGGTTCTAAGGAAGCAAATGGTTAAAATGTTTAATTTTGACAGAGTTGAAATTAGGAGCACTAGCTGCTTTGGACCCGGAAGTTCCTTTAGAGCTAGTTAGGTGTTTGAAGGCCTAACGTCATTATTTCAGTATGTGCATCAGAAACCATGAGTTAGCCTATAGGCAAACGTTAAGTTTGGGGATAAGGAAAACAGGTTTTGTTTTTCTTTAGTCCTGACTAATTTGTACCATTCAAGTCATTATTAAAAGAAGAATGTAAAGTATTTGTCCTAAGTATTTTCATTATTAACTCCTTTTTATGAATAGAACCTTTTTAAAGAAGCCATTCTTTCATTGACTGTTGATTGATACAGACAGGATCAATTGAGTTAAATTGAGCTAAATATTTATATTTTTCTAGTTTTTTCTCATATGTGGATTTCTGATTTTATCTCTGAAATATTCTGTAACCATTCCTGCTCCCCTAATAATGCAGCCACTGTGTTGAAATTTTAATATTGGCTTCAACCGTACCGTTGTTAGAAAAATCTCCTTGGAGTATAAACTTGCAATCAGTACTTTGGGGGGATCGTGGTACATCCAGCATGTAGCTGGCTGGCATTTTTTTTTTTTTAAATCAGAACAATGCACTTGGGCATTGAACAATGCTTGGGTATTTAATGGGGACAGAGTGGATGATTCAGAACTAGGTGGGAAAATCATTTTTCAGCATATCAAAATACCAGCAACTCATTTTCAACAAAACAAAATAACAGGAACAAAAAATATAATGCATTCCAAAGCCCCAAAAAGCTGGTAGCGTGGAATCATGAAACCTGTGGTATTATCTGTGTTACTTTGAGACTGATAGGTGACCAGGTTTATGTTAAATTTGTGAATTATTGCCATTGAATTCTGTCATTTTTGAAGGGAAGCTTTCATGTTACACACTTTTCACCAGGGCTGTTGGTGATTGTTTTCAGAGTTAATCTGAATCTTGTTTTGTATTTAGAAATTTACACATAATGTAAACATAATTTAAGTACATGTAAATAGGCATTTTTTTCTAAAATTAGTCAGAAAAAAATAAAATTAGCTATAATCAGAAAAGATATAAATTTATTTTAGAAAGCAGTATTTATTCCAAATGACTGAAAATGTTACAGTTCATGCTTTGTAATATGGAGGGATTCAAAAGGGTCTTCTGAATCAGATTATTTATAATTTGAATTAGTCTGTTTTTTATACTTCGTATTGTTCCTTTATGTTACTAAATCTCTGCTTTGGCACAAATAGACATTGAGACTGCACTGAGGCGGAAAATCTGACTAAAGAGTGGACATTCAAAATCTTGCCACTTTTCTTTGGTTGTGGTATGATTCACATGTAGAAACCCCCTGCAGCACTGAGTCAGAGATACTCACTCAGCGGTCTAACAGGCACTACCAACTGAACGATTTTTTTTTTTTCAGTTTACTACAAATCTAACTTTTTTCCTTCAAGAAATCACCTTGGATGCTAAGAGAACCTAGTCCAAGTCCAATGCCCCCCTAAACTGCCGTGGTGATAGATGTATGCGCAACTATCTAGTACACATTTTGTTTCATATATTTGCCTCATGTCACCAAAAAGATGAACCTTGTCCATCCTTCACAGTAGACACTTGAATGAATGAATTGAAATCATAACATAGTGAGTGTGGCGAGCAGGTTATACCAGTATCCTTAAGAGCAGCAGGCAACGTGGCCCAGGAGAGGAGCTTCGGGTTTAAATCAGGGGACTAATAAGTCTGAGTCCTGCCCCTGCCTCGCTATGGCATGAGCACGTTAATAAACCTCTTGTTTGGAGTCTCAAGTTTGTTCATCTGTTAAATGCAGGTGGTATAAAGAATGCCTGCCTCACGGAGTTACACGTATCAACTTAGATAAAGTGTGTACTTTATCTACAAAGAAGTACTCTGTAAAGCTAGAAAACTCTATACACATTTTCCTTGGTATTATTTTTGGTAAATTACTATGCCTGTTCTTTGTCCTAGAAGTGGATAATATTCACCCAAATATACATTATCTACCTTGAGGAATGTGCTACTGAAACAATCTGTGTTTTTAATGATGGTTTGCCTCAACTAAAATAAGTGTGATTTTCTTTTCAAAAATGGAGTTAAAGAACCCCCAAATGAACAGCTAAAGCACCGAATATTGGCTCATAGCAAAGACTAGAATCGGTCTGTACCGTCACAGTAGACACGTGTGGAGCTCCAATCTGTGCCTGGTGCTTTCTCTCACAGAGCTCCCACTGACTTAGGAGGTATATATGGTAACTACAGAAAAACCTGAAGCTGCTCAGCACCAAAATTCACTGCTGGATTGGAAGTAAAGTGGCAACTTTATTTTTTTCTGGTGGTCCAGTTGCCACGTCCTATAAAATAGAAAGGTTATCACCTGCCCTCTTGATAATCTCCTTTCCAAATTCATTCTTGAAGGATAGCCTTTATCCCACTTCCTGAATCAAATTATAGGTGAGGAAGACTTCCCAACCTTTGAAGAGTCCATACTATGATAGAGACTTAAAACAGGTATCCCACTAACCCCGCTGTGGAAAACGGGGCAAGTGCCACAGAAGTTCAGATGGCTGAGGGCGGCCAGCATCTGTAACCATCTCAAAGCATTCCTTCAGCACCTGCACCTCATGCCTCATCTTGATTAAGTTTTCATCTGCGTGTGATTTGCGTCTCACCTGTATTGTAACTCCGGGAAGGCAGGGAAGGCACCTTGTATTTCTTGGGCCCTCTATCCACTCCTTTGAACTAAGTCTCAACCAGTATTTGTGGTTTAAATAGAGCCGTGTACCCAACATTCAGATTTAGCCCCCCAAAATTGTATTAAGATACATTTAAACCCTAACTTTCTTTTCCTTTCTTCTGTGTTTGCAGTTGACCTGCCCCTGTTTTTTCCTCGAGACCAGCCGACTCTCACATTTCAGTCTGTCTATCACTTTACCAACAGTGGACAGCTTTATTCCCAGGCCCAAAAAAATTATCCATACAGCCCCAGATGGGACGGAAATGAAATGGCCAAAAGAGCAAAGTAAGTGAATCCATTGTTATTTTCTACAGGTAAGAACATTGTGTTGATCTAGTTCAGGGGTTAGCAAACTATTGCCCACAAGCTAAATCCTGCCCCATGCCTGTTTTTATAAATAAATATTTATTAAAACACAGCCACACCCATTTCTTATTTTCTGTGGTTGTTTTCATGTTATAGTGGCAGAATCATTACAACAGACAGCATATGGCCTACAAACCCAAAAAGATTTGTTATTTGGCCCTTTACAGAAAAACCTTGCTGAACCCTTATCTAGCCTCGTCAGGTAGACTGCGTTGTTTGTTTTTTCAATGGATCACAGGATTTATAAGAAATCTACCTCTATTTAGATTAGAGAAGTACTATATAGGAATTAGAGTTCTGGACAAATGGTGTTGATGATGAAAATGTTGACAGCTACTTTTTTTTTTTTTAATGGAAACTTTCAGCTGGCAGTAAACAAATCGATTTTTTGCTCAGTAGTCAATAAATGGACCCGGTACCTAGTTTTTCACATGGAATTGTAATGTCTTTGAAGGAACAGATGAATTGTATACCTCATTGTATCTCTGCAGTCGGTGCCTAAAGTAGGGCCTGCATCGTCCTTGATTAATTAAATGAATGGCTAGATAAATAGCTTAGAACTATTAAAATCCCAATGGAAGTAGGTTGGGAATTTGATAGATGTTGAAGTTAGCTAGAGTTTGAAGTTTAGAGTTACAAAGCTTCTCTGTGGAAAGCTTTCACCAGTCATATGGAATAGGTAAATATAGAAATATGCTGAGTGTTTTTTATAGGTAAGACTTCAGTATATGGAACACCAGTGTTCACGAACCATGGCCTCCTAGACTGAAACAAAAGTGGATCAAAATCATAGTTTCCGAAAATAAATCATAGTTAGTGTGGCAGGCGGTTATTACTTTATTACTCTGAACAGCCATGTGCTCAAACGTGTGATCCCAGCTGAAGGGGATCAAGCTCTAGAGAATCGAGACTATCTGCTAAGCACCCTCTTCATTCACTCATCCAGTATTTACTGACCATCTGCCTTGTTCCAGGCAGGGTACATCATGCTGGGGACACAATGACAAGCAAATTAGAAGTTGTCCATGTCATCATGGAATCTATAGCCCAGCAAGAGAGAGCAAAGCCTCCATCGTACCAAACCTCCAACGGTTTTAAAGTACCTACTAACAAAACCTGGCCTTCCAGACCTACACTGCGCTTGTTTAGTAGGACGAGCCTCATGCCTTGCTCATGCCTCCCCCTCCCTGAGATGACCTCCTTCCCTCCCAGGGAGAGTACCTGCTGGCATCTCCTTTACTTCCTGTAGCACAAGACCTTCACGCAGCAGGAGCTCTTTTAAATAACGGCAGAGGGGCTTCCTCTAGAAACCCAGGCCTCCCGAGACTCTTCTGTGGAACCCAGACCTGTTGGTATCTGAAACTTCAGTACGCACTGTCTCCCTGTATTTGTCCTTTTTGTCCCGGATGCCTGAGTTCTATTTAAGGAATAAAAACAAGCACATGCAAATGTAACTGATAACAGTGGTTAAGACTTACACATCTTGAACTAGACTTGAAAAGAGGGATTATAAAGTAAGTTTTATGTTTGAGGTATTGCAGTTGTTTAACTTTCTGGGCTTTCCTTGTGTCTGCATAGGATCTGCCCTGAGAAGATGGGCTGCTATTTGTGGTATGTGCTATGGAGTCTGAACCAGTGTATTTGTGGTTTCCATGGCAAAGGTATCGTGTGCGTGTGTGTGTGTGCGCAGACATTTTAGCATGTATGAATTGAGTCTTTAAGGAGTTGCAGACCACAAGCCTGTGATTTCAGTATAGGAATATATATCATAATTGTAGCCTGTTTATCTTAACAGATTGGTTCAGAGTTGCAAGAGACATTTGCTTTATGTTAACACCAGTCTAAAGAAAACATCTGAAGTAATGTTGAAAAAATCTGCTTTCTACTGGAGTAAGATGGATCCATTTTAAATGCAATAAAAGAGAAAGCCAGCAGCTCGTGCTAGGAAGAAGAAATAGTTTCAAATCTCCCTTCTTAAACTGAGCTGAGTAACTTCGCTGGCTCTATCAGAATGCCAGGTCAGAATGGGTAAACACAGCCGGGTCACTCATTATCCTACATGATAGCCTTGAGGTTGCTGGAGAAGGTTGGAGAGAAAGGACAGAAAGAGAGAAAGGTCAACTACAGCATTCCTTACACGCCCTGTTTCTTTGTCCTGTGAAAATATTGTATGTACACAGTGCATAAAAGGCTATAATTCACTTCGAGAGCTCTGCCCATGACATAAACACTCTCATGGTTTATGAACAGCAGTGGAGCCCTTTGAGTGGAGTCAGCTGTTTATTCTCTCCTATAGAGCAAAATTCTAAACATGTGAACTCAGAAAGGACACTCGCTGGCACTGGCCAGGGCTTTTCCTACCATGTGTGCTTCTGGCTCATGGCTGTCCGGAAAGTTCTGCCCTCACAAGCGAAATGCCCTCTACTGTGTGAGCCCAGGCTTTGGGGTCATGCATGTCCCAGTTCCTATCGTAAGGTCTAATCCTATAAGCTCTGTGGCCTTGGGCAGGCCTCATAACCCCTCTGAACTTCATTCTGTAAAACAGGTCTCTACTCCTCCCTATTGGATGGGCTGGATTTGATGGGTCAATCAATGAATGGACCTACATAGGAGCCCTGGATTTAGCTTCTGCTGTTGCCCACAGTGCCTTTGCTCACTCCTTTCCTCCCTTTTTCTGCCCCTTCAAATCTGCTCATTCTTCAGCATTCTTCCTTCTGGTCTTGCCCATGCACGCCAACCTGCGGGAAGCTCTTTCCCGGTCTCCCAGTCTTGGTCGGCTATTGGTCATACACTCCTTGGAAATCTCATTTGTGTTATTCTTTGATTTGTCCCATCTTAGTATATATCTCATTTACTTAATTATGAGTTTTCTGAAGGCAAGTGCTTTGAATATGTATCTTTTTTAAAGATATATATTACAGTATAATTTACATACAATGAAGTAGACAGATTTAGGTATATCTTTTGATGGAGTTTTGACAATTACCTTCTACCTCTTTCCAATTAGTCTTCTCATTCCCAAGACAACCACAGTTTGATTTCTATTACCATGCCTTAGTTTTTCCTCTTCTAGATATTTCTTATAAATTCAATAATACAGATTGTACTCTTCTGTCTTTTTTCTGTGTTCAAAACACAAAAAAACAGATTTATCTGTTATGGCATTCCTTTTTTAATGCCAATTAATATTTTATTCAATGAATATACCATAATTTATTAATCCATTCATCTGCATATGCATATTTGCGTTGTTTCCAGTTTGGAGGATTTTATGGATAGAACTACTATGAACATTCTTGTATAAGCAATTTTGTAGACTTATATTTTCAATTCTGTAGGTAAATAAATACCTGGGAGTGAGAGTATGTGTATGATTATAAGAAACTGACAAGCTTTCTCCAAAGTCGTTACACCGCTTTACACTCCCACTGGCAACATACAGGGTTCCAGTTGTTCCATATCTTCTCCAACACTTGCTGTTGTCAGTCTTCTTAATTTTAGCTATTCTAGAGGGGACAAAGTGATATCTTATTGTGTTTTTAATTTTGATTTCCTAGTGATTAATGTTATGTTGAGCATCTTTTCATGTGTTTGTTAATATATCTTCATTTGTGAAGTGTCTGTTCAAATTTTGCCTGTGTTTAATTGGGTTGTTGGTCTTTTGGTTATTGAGTTTTAAGAGTTCTTTTATATTGTCAGATATATGTATTACAAATATTTTTCCCAATCAGTGGCTTGCTTTTTTATTTTCTTAACAGTGTCTTTTGATGAGCAGATAATTTTTTTTTAATGAAATCTGTTTTATCAATGTTTTCTTTTTATGTTCATGTTTTTTATATCCTCATAATTATTTGCCTACCAGAAGGTCACAAAGAGATTTTTCTATTTTTTTCTAGAAGCTTTGGTTTGACATTAATGTCTACGATCCATCTCAAATTAATTTTTGTGTATGATATAATATTGAGGCTGAAGTCAATTTTTGGTTTATATATATATCTAGGTATTCCAGCAAAAATTGTTGAAAAAACGCTATTCTTTCCCCATCGAATTACCTTCATGCCTTTGTCAAAATAAGTTGACCATATATGAGGGGGTCCATTTCAGGACACTCTATTCTATTCCATCAATCTATTTTTCTATTTGAATACCAGTGTTTCTTAAAATCAGGAAATGTACATTCTCCTGCTTTGTTCTTTTTAAAGATTCTTTTGGCTATTCTAGGTCCTTTGCATTTCCATGTAAATTTTAGAATCAGTTTGCTAATTCCGACCCTTACTACACCTCAAAAAAAGAGAAAAGTCTGCTGAGATTTTGATTGGGACGATTTTATTAGATTTTATTTACCAGCTGTTCTAGTCGATAGCAATACAAATGATTTTTCTGGATTAACCTTGTATCCGATGACATTGCTAAATTCACTGTTACTACTGAGCTCTAACAGGGGTTTTTACTCCTGGGGGGAGGAAAGAGATTGTTAAAAGACAGCAGAGTTTGCATTGCTTTCTTCACATGCACCCCAGTAAACAGTCCCCCAACCTCAGTGACGTGGCCAGAGATTCTTAAGTTCTAGGCCATTCCATCCATGGTTGCTAGCCCCTGTGGTTGTGTCTGCTTGGTGCCAGCACAACCTGTTTGAAAAGTGGAAAAATTCACCCTTTAGTTGTTTAATCTACATAAGTCCAACTGTCACTTAAAAAAAAAAAAAACTGAACCCACTAGTTATCTACTTAGTATCTTGTACTTAGCTTCTGCATGTCCAGAAGAAGGCATCAAATGATTTTTTTGTAATCTTTTCTAGTCTGACAAATCTATGAATAAGTGGAGTGAGTTTTCTATGAATTTCATTGTATAAAGCATCAGGTTGATCAGAGAGGCCTAAGTAGGTTCTTAGAATAGAATTTAACCCCAAAATCACCTACTGCAATAGCTTGTCACCCATTAAATTCATTATATAAATGGAATTACTAAAGAACATTTCAAAAAAATATCTTCTTAGTCAACACATGGGAATAATTTATCATGAACCTACCAAAATCATCTGTTGTTTCTGTTCTTGCCTCCAGGTCAGAAAAAGATGTTATTTTCTTATTTAGAAACCTATCCAAGCACTCCCAAAGCAGTCCATGATTTCCCATATGTTGCGCTTCACCATGCATACTTTTATTTGTCATTCACTTGTCTTTGCAGAATAACTTTCTCTTTTAAGAATTTTACAAAAATAGTACATTCCGGACTATTTCAATTATTTTTCATTTTTGATACCTTAGTATTCCCAAAGACACTATTTTCTTTAAACTTCTCATTAGCTAACAAATGCTTCAATCCAGCCTTATGCATTAGTCCTCTAAATAAAATAGGTAAAAGTAGATCTCCTCTCTTTGATTCAAAAGAAGGAGGTCGATGTCCCCATCTGATTTGCACCCCACCCCTGTGGCCTCTGAGGCCCCTCTGGACCCCAAGGATACCAGGGAACACAGTGTGGAAATCCCAGTTCTAAGAGTATTTCACAGCCGGGTCACGGGAGCCCTGAGGCCTGAGAATTCTTTGGGGAGTAAGGGTGGGCTGGGGGAGGGAGTGTTCATGAAGTGTAAGTGGTTATACTGTGAGCCTATTTATGCATTTGTTTCTCCAGGTATTAATCACTCACTTCTTCGCCCTTTCATTGGTAGCTCTTTAGGGCAGCTCAAATTATTTTGTTTCTGTTGAGGTTTAGCTGCGGAGTCAGGCAGTGAGCTGACCAGAGGGAGCCCCAGCTGAACCAGCTATAGAACCTGGGTATCCAACCCCTCCCCCGTTAGGGTAATCCCTGGTGGGGACTTTGCAGCCCTCTCCCTGGAGTGCTACTCCCCGCGCCTCACCCCTCCTCTTTATATGTCTGTATTTCTGGAACTCCTGTCTGGCATCCAGGGGTCGGGGGATGACTAGGAAGGTAATATCTGTGACCAGCTGTGGTTGCTCACCCCCACAGCCCCTCTGCAAGGGGGAGCAGCTGCCCGACTGAGCCACTCTGAACTGGAAGGGTAACTGGGAGCAGGGCGAGCACTGGGGCGAACAAAGCTACCAGGAGCTCTGCCACAGGGGGCCCAGTGGGGCCAGACCTTAGTGACAGAACCTGCAGCCCAACTGCTGCTATGATTCATGGGTTTTCTTTTTTCTTTTGTTTTGCCTTGAGTTTCCTAGGAATAGTTCCCTTTTAAAAAATCCCAACTTCATCTTAGCTGAACTCCCCTCAGGAGAGAAGAGGGAATTTTCCAGGCCCAGCCCAGGAGAGCTCGGGCGACTAGACTACCCCGAGAGCCCAGGAAAGGGACCGGTGCAGGTAAGCCCACTGAGGAATTGAGGAAAGCCCAAGTGGCCAAAGCCTCCCACTCACCCACACGTCCTGGGCGCCTGTTTGGGCAAGCTCACCTGTCCCTTCTGGGGTTTAGAAATATAGATGCTGTGCAGAGAAAAATACAGCAAATAAATAACATGATGTTTGGGGATCCTTGAACTCTCAAAGAGAATCTTTTTGAAAAGTATCTTCAAGGGATTTGGTTTGTTTTTTCTTTCAGAAGAGAGCGCAACAGAGATGGGGAGGAATCCAGATCTGCCTGCGGTCCAGGCATCCTCTCCAAATTGCGTAGGTCAGAGAGGACATGTTATTTATTAGAACTTGACATCTGTTGCTGTGAAATGATAAGCTCCATTAAAAAGCCCGGCCATCAATTACTGCTAATACAGCCCTCATCCAGACTAAGCTGCTTACCATCCTTTCAGGCTGTACCAGGCACAGGGCGTTTACCACCCAGCACAGACAGCTCACTCCCCTTTGGATGGACCCCTCAGACTATCTTTTCCAGGTCCTCCATCTGTGTTCCCGGTGTCCTTTGATTCCATTTTTTGGCCCCTCTGAGGACTGTTTAAAGACTGAACCTCCCCCTCTCCATCCTGCTTTCTCAGTGGAAAACAGGGTTAGGGTTTGCTTTCTGGACTCAGTCGTGCAAACCAGAAGAAGCTGCACATGGAAAGAATAACTAGCAGGTCAGCACATCTTTGTCGGGGAAATGAACTCAGTTGTGCCCTTGTGAGAGCTCCGGAGTGACCCGGGTTGGGGTCCAATTATCCCTCTCAGCCATTGGGGAAGTATTCGTGATAACCAAGTGCAGCTACTTCCATGTTTGTGAGCTACAGTTGTTTTCTTTCTTGGACAAATAGACATCTTACAGAGTCAGAAAGGAAGGGGTAGAGGAGTTGGTTTGGGATTTTATGGTTTACCAAAGTAGAAACATATACTTACTAATGGAATCAGAGTTGCCTTTAAACTGTTAGAAGAACATACAGGAAGTAAAGAAAATGCAAAGAATAGTGGCCTGGGTGGTAGGAGATCTGGGCCTCATGGGGCACCATTATTAATTTCCTGTGTGATCTTGGGAAAGACACTTCACCTTTCTGGGCCGCAGTACCCTCATCTGAAGGTTCAGGGCTATTAGTTGATGATCGCTAAGCTCTAAGTTATTTCTGGGATTGTAACTGAAAATGGTGTTTAAGGTAGGTTAGCATATTTTTTTATTCATGTTGAAAAAATTCCATCTCTGTTGCCAGAGGTCAGACACAAATTGAAAACACTACTAAGTGGAATTAAGTACACTATGTACGTGACGCTTTTTCGTACAACCTGTATCTGGTATTTATAGAACACTTCAGTTGCAGAACGTGCACACATATGCCCCGAACACACACCCAGTAAAATAATTCTAGCTGCAATACATTCTCAGATGTCAAGTTAAAACAGCTTCTCGGGAATTAGGCTTGACGATTCAGATGTGTGTGTTGCGTTCTGACAGGTGCCGCCAGGGCTGCTCAGGGCTGTCATGTGTGATGTGGAGTCCAGCCAAGGCAGGAGAGCCAAGTGCTTGTTCCCATCACTTCTCATTAAGGCATGAATTCTAGAAGGAAACATGTGGCGGGGGAGGGGAAGCGTCACAGAACAATCAGACTAGCCATTCTCTGCACATCATGAATGACAAGCAGAGGCCTTGCTTCTGCAGAAATGGGATCCTGTCTTGTCTGTTGTCAGATCATTCAGCACAGGGACCACCTACTAAAATGAATGAAATTCATGACCTGTAAAATAGAAGCTTTACACAGGTGAGCAAAAACAGGAGCAGATATTGGGGCAGTTTCCACTGTTCCAATCCATTGCCAATAGTAGAGGTAAATTGGGTGACCACACAGAAATGCATCTAGGAAGGTAAGTGTGACACTGGGGGCCAGTCTAAAGACATAGAACATAGAAGGAACCTTGGAGATCATCTAGTACAGCCAAGATTGAATATGGTAAGCATTAACCATTGCGGTGGACGTTAAATGAGATAATTGGTATAAAACCCATAACACAGAGATTGGCATAGAGGTGACATTCAATTTATCATTTTCATTTCCTGGAAGAACTTGTTCAAGGCCAGGCACTACCTATGGCCCTGATCACTGGTCCACAGCCCAGCCCAAGCTGCCTCTGACCTCTTACCTTTCCTCTGCCTGTTTCCTGCTCCTTTGCTCACAGAGCAGCACAGTGGGGTCAGGGCTGGAGGTCAGCATTTCTGCATGCCCTACCTACCCACTTACCCGTGGAGGGGCCGGGCATGGGAACCTTCTTTCCAGGGGCTCGCCGCAGAGGCTGAGGGCTGCTGTGACCATGGGGAAAGCCCAGGGTATTCTCAAATAGAAGTTGCTCTTCTGAGAGTATAGAGCCCTGGCACTGAAGACCTTTAAGGGAAGGTAAACATTCCTGTGGTCCAACTTATTACTAGAATCAACGTGCTAAAGAAGAAACGGGATATTATAATGGAGCAGGCCAAAAGAAAGACACTTCTTCATAGCTGCCTCCACACCAACAGGGAGGCAGCACATTAAGAAGAGAACAAAAAATTCCAGTGACTCCTATCTTCCCAGACAGACATAACCTCTGGTGCTTAGTCACGGCTAATGGAAAATGGAAGCTAAGAAAGCAGAAGTGAGGCAGGAGTGGTCTAGGGTAGTCATTCATCCAAAGTCACTTCTGAGGAGAAAAAGTAGTTTGCCCCCTTGGTGTGCTGTCTCGATAGCCAGGGCTGCGTTGCCAGGTGGAGATGCCATAACCTTCAGGAGAACAGACTTCGGAGCAGCTGTGATTGTAAGGATCGAGTGTAACAATGGTCTGCAGTTATGTAATTGCTGGTGATTCATTCTGTAAACATTTAAGAGTTATATACAGGCTATGTGCAAAGCATTGGGGACCACAACCCCCCCCCCCACACACACACACACACATACACACAGTTGCTGCCCTCCAGGTGCTAAGTAAAATTCATCCACTCATTTCAAAGAGCCCCAACTACAAAGCGTGCTGATTGATTTTGGAATGGTCCATTGCTGGTTGCGATTCCATTCTGACAACAGGGCCCTCCATGGTATAAACGACTCAGTCAGAATTGCAAAGCGGGAAGCTCTGTAGCTCTTCTCAAAATCAAAATCAAAATTTAGAAAATCAGAATTTTCCATTATTGATCATTTGGGGGGATTGGATAATCCTGAAACTGCCATCATTCCATTTGTCCAGAAAAGTGAAATTTATGGGAGAATCTATGTAAAGGCAAGACTATGTTGTTTTTCTCAGAATAAACGATAATGGGTCATCCAGTCCCTCCTGCTTATCTCATAGATGGCAATAATGATGAATATGTATTGAGTACATCTACTGCACCAGCATAGCTGTAAATGCTTTACATCCTAACTCCTGTAATTCTCATAACAATCCTATGAGATAGGTACTGCGTTATACCTGTTTCATAGGTTATGAAGCTGAGCCCCCAAAGTGAAGTGACTTGTCACAGAGTAGCTTAGTGCAGGAACTGAGAATATGCATCAGGTTTCCCAGCTCTTAGACTGGCATTCTACTCTTACAGTGCCCTCCCTGCCTCTCTTCCTCAGCTTGATTGCCTGTCCATTTAGAGCTGGAGTCTCTAGGCCCTCTGCCTTGGACACTCAGGCTTGGTGTGCGCCAGTGTGGATTTGTAGTGGCAGACATTTTGGTTCGGTTCTGCCCAGATCACCAGCACTTTCCCATTCATTCATTCTTTCATTAAGCAAATGTTTATTGAATTCAACGTAGGTATCAGGCGCTATGTTAAGTGATATATGGGACATAGTCCCTGCCTTCACTGAACTAGAGGCAGGATGAAAATTCTGTGTAAATAACTCTTGTAAGACAAAAATATGTAGTAGGACTCCTGAGAAGAGGATACGATGTCTGTTTCCTGAGATCAAGGAAGCTGACATTGGAGGATGGGTAGGATTTGCTGTGTAGAGATAGAGGGAGGACACTCCTGCTAGAGGGGACAGAGTGCCCAGAGGCCGGGAAGCATGGGGGTTACAGGTAGGCCAGTATACACTGACCTATGACTGAAGAGGGTAGCAGTAGAAGGGGCAGGTAGCCAGGTTCTGCAGGGTGGAGGGAACTTGTGCTCTGGGATCACACCCACCAGAATTCAAATCCTGGTTCTGCCACTTTCTGGTCATATTTTCTTACCTCTGTAGATGCTGGTTTTCTCATCTGTACAGGAGGGTAACAGTCCTCTTTCACAGGGGATTCTGAGTGTTAGATGCAAAAAAGATGGTAAAATTCCTGGCATATTATTGGTGTTCAGTGAACAGTAACTGTTGTTATTAACTGCCTTGCTAAGACATTTAATCTTTTTTTCTGTAGACAATAAGATTTTAAGTTAATTTTTCTTAAATTAACAAATTACATGTTGATACAATGATCTGCTTTGGTTTCGATAGTAAATCGTAATAGATGCCCTTGGCCTTGGAAATATTGAGAAAGGCAGTAAAAACTAAGTTCTGTGGTCATACTTGTGGAAAACTATCAAAAGAATGTATCTTGGGCCCTTTCACCCCTCCTTTGCCACCTCAGTGCCCAGGGCTCTCAGGGACCCACAGTTGTTCTCCAGAGTTAAGGTTGCCAGTTTCAGTATAAGTATATCCCATGCGATGTTTAGGACATACTTACACTGAAACATGATTTGTGGTTTATCTGAAGTTTAAATTGGTGGGAATCCTGTATGGAGGGACAGCTCGAGAATCCATCAGAACAGTGTGCCTGCCTGTTTGGGGAAGGAGGACTCACCCATCTTGTAGTCTTCTCTCTCAGGTAATACAGGCGCTGCACAGCAGACTTCAGCAGTGCCTTCATACCACTTGCTGGGTAGAGACATTAAACACTGATGGGTCTTACTATGTGTGGGACCCACCTGTGTGCGGGGATGTAGAAGTGAAGTGAGTAGGACCCCCGTACCAATCTTCACATACCCCAGGCCCTCTTTCTTCAAAACATTCTCTCAGACAATTGGCAGAACGGAAACAGCCTTTGTGGTCTGATAACTTGTCTCATGACATAAGAGCAAGTCCTCTTTCACTGTTTCTTCCAGGAACTTTAGCTGTCCCTTGTGGTGTGAGTGGTGTGAGACGGCCAGAGCAGGCCTGATGGTAACTGACCAGATGCTCCCTGCACTGGTGTCTCAGGGTCACAGCACTGGAGCTGGAAGGACCATCAGCTGCCTCACTTGGGAAGTGACAACAGAGAAGACCCAGAGAAGGAGAATGCTTGCCCAGCATCACACAGCCATTCAGAATTTGAGTCAGAATTTGAGTCTGGGTCTGCTACCTTGGGTTCTTCAGTAACAACTTAGAGTGTCTGAGAATTCCTGGCGCACTTGTTTGGGTGATTTCTGAACGTTTTCTCTGGATTACCTGGTGACAGGGTCTCCCGATCTCCGCTCGCCTGCGTGTCCTTTGGCACCGCCACACTCAACATCCTCTTTGACTCATGCTATTCTTCAGGCAGAGTTTGTGAAACCCCCAAGAACAAGATCCCTGCTGGTGGGGAAGTCATGGCACTTTCTAAGACCAGCTTGACCTTGGCCCTTCTCATTAGTACCTCCTTGCTGATCCGATTGCCCCACCCTGACCAAGTGTTCTGCAGTTGAGATGGAAAAATCCACCTCTGAGCAGGTGGCTTCTAACCTCAGTTGCAGAGGAATAATTTGCCCACAAAACATGAGGTGAAAATGAACACAAAGCAGGGCGTAGGTTTGAATAGAATAGCGCCCTTGGGCTTAAGAGTGACTTTGACCTATTCCTCCTAGACTAGGATGATTATCCTGCTGCCAGAGAGTTCTTAGGGGAATCACTCTATTAATGGCATCACTGGCAAGGTGGTATTAGCCCTAAAACCAGCTTTATCTGCACCCTCTGAAAGCAGACTTGACCGTGCAGGCAGAGCCAGCCCACGTGGGAGCCCGGAGCAGCGATCATGGGATCTTCCACTCTTTATTTTCTTGTTCTTGCCACGACCTGTCATAAGACCAAGAAAACTTGTTTTGAAAATGCTTGACAGCCAAAACAACCTGTTCTCAGCCCTGGACAAGAGGGTTTGTCCTCTCTGACCATTTATGCACTGTCAGATGTTTGACTAGCTACTGACTGGAAAAAATGAATTTGCTGTTTTCTTCTCATATTGTTCATAGGCAAGTGGCAGCGGCTTTCCAGGTCCTTGTTTTCCTTTTCCTTCCAGCCCTTCACCAGAGACATTTCAAGATTGTGCCTGAGCAACATATACTTCTGAGGTTCTAACTGATGGTTACCTCTCTACAGGTTTTCTTTCCCAATCCTATTAGATTGTAAGCTGCCATTCTCCACATGGCATTTTGATCCTCTCTGGAGAAGTTAAATGTGTGAGTCAAAATCTCCAGTTATCTCAGTGGCTAGTTTAGCCACACCGGTGGCTCTAAGGCCTGCAGCAGCATCTCTGTTCCTCCCACGAAGCCTGCAGGTCTTGGTCTTGAATGGTCTTGGGTGGGACCTATGACTGTGAAGGACTCACTTCACTCCTCCTCTGCAAATAGAGGTTTGGACTAGATAAAGAATTGGCAAACAATAGCCTGAGAGCAAATATAGCCAGCTGCCGGGTTTTGTTAATAAAGTTTTATTGGAACACAGCCACACCCATTCATTTATATGTTTAGCATGGCTACTATCACTACAAGGGCAGAGGTCAATTGTAGTGACAGAGTACATGGCCTGCTAAGCTCAAAATACAGAGGGAGCCAAAAAAAAAAGTATACACATTTTAAGAAAGGAAAACTGTATTAAAATTGTAATAATATATACCGATAACAAAAGATGAATACAAGTCACATTTGACTTCTGCAATTACAAGAGGTGCTCAGAGTGGTTACCATCAGTGTCCAGGCACTTCTGATTACGGTGAACTACTGCTTGAGCAACGTTGACCAAAGTGTCCCCTTGTATACATTTTTTTGGCACCCTTGGTACTTAAGATCTGATCCTTTACAGGAAAAGTTTGCTGATCCCTGGAATAGATAATCTTTAGGGTTTTCAAAACCAACTTGCTATTTCTATGACTTTTGAACTTGTGGCCGTTCTTTTACAACCAGAGCTCCTACAGTAACCAATAAGGGAGCTTGTCTCTTCACTGTAGTAGTTAACAGTACAAAACATGCTTTCAGATTGTTGAAATCGACAAAGGGTGGAGGCTCATTTTGCTGTATTTTGAGAGTTGATTTTGCTGTGTTTGTATCTGTTTATTGGTCTGCTGGCTCTGTATCCATGGTGTCTTACCAGTTTTGGAAAAAAAGCACCCTGGCTGTGTAGGTCTGACTGCATTCAGTGGCATGGTTCAAGATGGGACACCCATTGGAACCTACATGGAAGAGAACTCTGATTTGTCTGCGTGATAACCATGCCAGGAAAGGAGCCAAGTGAGGGCCTGTGTAGCTGCCCGAACCCACCCACCCCCTCTGTCTCTGTTACCTTCATCTCCAAGTCTAAGCAGTGGCATGGGCAGGAACAGCTCAACGTGGCTGTAGTGAGAAAAGCAGGAATGGGTCCTAAAGATGCCTTAAAAATGCAGAGACTAGGAAAGAACTAATCTTTCTAATCTTCTTACCCAGTGTCAGTCCAAAGATTCTAATTTATAAAGTCTGTGTCCCAGACTCATGTTCCAGATGCATTAAAGGGAATCCAAGGCATAGAATTGAACAGTCCCCTTACCAGGGCCCCCCTGGCCTATAAAGAACTTTTGTACCACCTAGAAAAAGGTGCCCCTTTTGGGTTGGTTCAGAGATCGACTAAAAGCTTTGGGTAAGAAAAACATGCCCCTTTCTCTGGGCATATAGGCCTGGGAGAGCACACAGTGTAGAGAGTGGAGTAGGGCTGGGTTTCAGCCCCCGCATGCTCCCGAGGTCTGACACCTTTGTGCAGGCAGGGCAGGAACTGCACTCCCAAATGCAGCAGCCACTCCTGATAGCTGGTATTCTTAGGCGTCTGCGGGCTCCTCCCACAGGGGCCTTGCCAGCCAACAGCAGGTCAGCTCTGCTTGGCCTTGGTGTTTGAGACCACAGCTGCCAAGGCTGGTCCGCATCAGCAGTGCTGCAGTGCGGAGGCGGGGGGTGGGGGGGGCCTGGAAGACTGGTGCCCCATGGCCGGGAGCACAAAGCCATGGTCCTCGCCCAGCAGGCATTAGAGGCTCCGATCTAGTTTAGGTCCTGGCTCTGCTCTGCCAGCTTCTGACCTAAAACTGGCTCCGCTTAGGAAATGCACATGATTTTCCACACAGTTGTATCTCAAAGGTAACATGCTAGCTGCACAAAGAAATGTGTTAAGAGGTCCAGAATAGACAAGCTCACAGTGGTGGGAACTGACCTCACTCCCGAGGCATTGGGTTACACGCTGCCCAGTGTGTGCAGTGACGATATTCTGCCGGGACACCCTCCTCTGCAGGGTGTGTTGTCAGAGTGTTTTGAGAAGCCTGTTGTGGACTCTCCATGGGTGAGACAGCCTTGTGGTCAGATCTGATTTCCACCTCTCCACTCACATTGGAAACTGTATTTGAGCCAGCCATGTGGGCAAATTTTGAAAGACTCCTAACCCACCCTTTTCATTGCGCCTCTATCAGAGGTTCCCATCAGTTCAGAGGCCAGAGGATTAGAAAGAGTAAGCCTGGGAGCCAACAGTAGCCAAAGACTCAGTACCTACTTCCTGTCTCCTTTCTTGGTTCTGAACTGCGACTGACAATGGGAGAGAGTGTAGATTGTCACTGTTTTGAGCCCTAGAAGGTGCAGAGCACCATGCTAAGGAGTGGTTAGAGACCTGTGGACAAGAGCACTTCTCTCTGTGCCCCAGAAAGATGCGATAGGGAGTTTGAAGGGTGGTATGTGGGCGTAGGTGCCGCTGCACCCCATGGGAAAGGCTAATGAGAGCCCAGTGGAGTCGACACCGGGAATAGCCCTGTAGGCTAGTGTGGGGCCCGGGGCCCGGGGCCAAGGTCTGAGAGAGAGAGAGATCTCCCAGTTAGCAAATGTTTCCGGTTTTAAAACCTCATTACTCTGAATCACCGAGCTCCTGATAATGCTTACTTTTAGCTACAGATGCTATGGCCAGACGTGGCCATAGGGGGGTTAGGGGCAGCCCCCAGCAGGGTCTTCCTAGTGACACATGGGTACCCCAGAGCCGTGCCCTGCCTGTTCCAAGCCTGTGGCCACAGAAAGCACAGAAGACCCTCCAGGGCTGGCAGTGTGCTGACGCTGGGCACCAGCTTGTATCCCGATCCCACTCTGCCTTTACTACGCTTCTCGATTTCATACACAGGATTGTTGCTTGGATTAAAATGAGGTAGTTGTAAAAGCATATTATAAACTATAAAATATCAAGTATGAAGTTAGTTTATTTACTCATGCAACAACTACTGAATGCTCACTAGGTGCAGGTACTTTAGGCAGTGGTCCCAGGTGTTCCAGGCCCCCTCGTAAACAGGAGCTATTCAATAAGTGTTTGTTGAATTAATGTGACGGGAGTTCCTCAGAGTGTTGTTTATGTGGCTGTGTCGGGGAAGTGGAGGGTGGGAGAAAATGAGAGCAACACGGTTGGAGTTCCTACCACGTGCATGGCCCTGGTGACTCACGACCACCACGCGAGTCCTGTGGGCCACCGGAGAGAAACACATGGAAAATGAGACTGAGGGAATCACTTCCGGAGACACACAGGCTCGAAGTGACAGAGCCGTTTCTGAGTTCAGTTTTTTCTGTCTCCCACATCCGTGTCCTTCCCTGACTACGGTAGGAATGGCTGCAGTGTGTTCTCCTTGCCACAGAATGATATTAGCAGGTTCCATCTCTAATCCATTTTTCTTCTCCCAAGGATCCCCCAGATCCCTGGCCCAGGCCAAATCCAAGCCCAAAACGATCACCCCTGATTCTAGGCCAAGAAAGTGGGCACGGTGTGAAGTCAAAGCCGAATGAGGCTCCATCACCACAAGCCAAACCTCATGCTCACAAGGGCGCAGGTTCTCGCAGATCAACAGCCTTTGATGCACACTCCAAATTCCTTCCATGGTCAGCACTGTGAGAAAAATCTCTTCCAAACAGTGGACTCTTGGCCGAGGGAGGGCGGTGTCTTTTCAGGCATAAAGCTACCAGCAAGGATCCCAGATCACTGGAGGGAATCGTTGGTTTCCCCAGAAGACCTAGCTTCTTGAAATAAATTGTTAAGGGATTTTATCTGCCCCTCTGCCCCCACCCCACCCTGCGGCTTTGCTTGCCTCTAACTCCTTGGAGAAAAGACGATCATGCAGCACTTGTCTTTTTGTTGGTTTTCAGCTCAGCATCAATGCTTCCTTTTCTCAAATTTAGCACCAAGTATTTATTCTAATAAAGAAGGGTAAAAAAAGAGAAAAGAAGAGCTAAAGAAGTTACTATCTGGCTTGGTCTCCAAAAACCAGTCCCTTTAATTGGCAGTTGTTGCCTGGACTTAACAGATTTAGGAAAGAAGAGTATTCATTCATTTAGTCAGTCAGTCATTCAGAAGGAAATTGGGGTATTTCTGTGGCACTGAGGTGCAGCCCCCAGAAATGAGCATGGAAGCTTCTGGTGTCCGTACACCAGAAGGGGTACGGACCTAAGAGCTACATTTAAAGCTGAGTAGACCCAGGGCTCCAGAGCCAACAACACCCAGGGCCTCCTGCCCACAACGCTCAGAAAAGCAGCCTGGCCTTGGGGTCCAGAGCACATGGCGGAGGCTGCCCTCACCATTCAGTTCCCAAGGCCCCACTGAACCTCGGCAAAAGCTCCGCCCGAGGCTGACCACAGAAGTAGACAATGTGTAAACAAGAGACCAACCAGCAACTCCAGACAACTTAGGTAGGATTGTTTGTCCCAGAAGGCAAAAGTAAGACCTATGGCTGGGAGTTTCCAGGGGCCAGGTTTCCATTCAGAAGGAAGAACATTGTAACTATAGAAATGCCTTTAGGTAATGAGCTCACCCTCACGAAAGGTGTTCAGGCAGACACTGGAGGGTCACCCCTCAAAAGTGCTATTAGGGCAGGTCCTGCCTTGGACAAGATCTCCGATCACTCCCAACTGTGAGTGTCTCTGATTAGCACCAAATGAGTGGCTCAGCAGCTTGTGCTATGGAGCTTCAGAGGCAGGACAAATGGCTGTGGCTGGGATTGGCAGTGGCAGGCTCTGTGGAGGGCCTGATACTCATGCCAGGCCTTGAGGGTGGGTAGGTTTTCGGTCGAGAGGCCCCCAACGTGTTGCATGGTTCAGGAAAGTACCCTTTACCTGCAAAGTAGAGGGACTCCTACTTAGCTGGCTCCCAGAGTTGCCGAGGGGAATTAATTATTGTTTGTGATGTACTTTAAGATCCCGGATAAAAGACCTTGTATAAATGCGAATTATTATTATTGTCATTAAAGGTGCTAGACGTCTGGCCAGCTGGATGATGCCCTGGTGTAGCTCTGAGCAGAAAAGAAAGTGAATCCCAGGCAGGTTTGCTCTGGTCATTCCAGAGCAATAGCTGTGAGAAGGCCAAGGAAGGCTTGACCCATGACTGAAAGTGAAGCCACCGCCTCCCGACCAGGGTTAGCATGAGCTCTCTGCTGTGGGGCTCAAGTGTCTGTGTATCCCCCAGAAGGCCAGGGCCCTGCTCACATTCATTGTTCGACCCCTGCAGGAACCAACCCTTTACTAGCACAGGAACTAACCATGAATGATGAGTGTTTGGTTGTCTGCCGGTCCGCAGGATGCAAGGAAGACGGGCAGGATGGATGCTGGCCATCCGTTCTGGGGCTCCTAAGTCAGATGGGGAGACAAAGGGGAGCTATATAGAAACCTCAGACATGTTTAACGCCTCTGGCGGTGCTTATTAAGGCTCTTAAGGGAACCCCTCTAGCAAAGCACAGGGAGAGGTCATTTGTTAATTACCGCCTCCACTTAAACTCTCTGTGGCTAAAGTGGTTGGATTGATACCAAAGCAATAACCAGAATAGTGAATAGCATATTAGACCTGGAAGTGAACGCAGAAGCCATCCCTTCACTTTACAGATGAGGCATCTGGGACATAGAGAGGTAAGGTGCTTATCCACGGTCGAATAGCAAGTGAGAAGCTGAGCTGGGATCACAACTCAGGCCTCCCCATTTCTAGTCCACATCTTGTCAGGATAATAATACCTCCCATTTTATAGCACTTTACAGACAGAGTACTTCTCAGCACCCTGCAGAGTTTGAAGATGCCAAAGGACTTTGTGTTAGAGGAACCTTCTGGGTATCCCTTGCTCTTCTGGGGCTCCTTAGTAGAGAACATTACGGTGTCTCCATGTGCACCTGGTGGATTGCACGTGCCCTTGTAATCCACCAGGTGCTCAGAGTAGGCCTCATGCTTGTAGGCTGCGTTAGACCTTCCAGGAACCAGACGGGGATGGCCAAGCAAGAGGGAAGTCAAGTTCATCCCTTTGTCCCTTGTGATCAGTCATGATGCTACTGAAAAGCCCAATGCAGGTCCCTAGATGAGGGGTAAAAATACCAGTCAACACCTTTGGACACACAAACCTGCAAGGGGGTGAGCCATTTAGGGGGATTTCTAAGAACAAATGTAGGTGTGATGGGAATTGGTAGTAAGTAGCTCTCGAAATCATTACTAGGCTGCTGGCAAATCCAGTTTTAATGGAGAAGACTGAAATATAGCTGAGAAGGGAAAGAGCACCACCAAACCAAAACAACGTGAGCTGTCGTCTGCCTCACAGCCTCACTGCACAGATGAGGAAATGGAGGGGAGATGCAGTGTCACGCAGCAGAGCTAGAGGCAGAGCTCTGCACTCCCGCCGAGTGGCCAGTGCCCGTTCCACTGGAAGTCATGGTGTGGGCAGCAGGTGCACTCTGACGTCAGGCTGCTCTGGATTCAGGAGCATTGCCACCTACTTGATGTGTGATCTTAGGAAAGTTCCTTGACATCTCTGAATCATAAATTTCTCATTGGCAAAAAGGGAGATAACAATACCTACCTGGTAGCAGGCCCATTAGGAGGAGTAAATGTAAAATAATATAAATGAAAACAGCAGCACGATGTCTGGCACGTAGTAGGCACCTCCCTTCCTTTATTCTCCTGGCTTCCAGACTTTTGCCACAGGCCACAGGAAGACATTTATTTTATATCCTAATCCAGTGTATATACAACTGAAACAAGTTTCACAAAAAAATGTTCCTCCTTGCCATGCGTGGTCACTCTGCTTTTATTTAACTTTATTTTAATGCTGGTCAGGACCCGCTAATGGATTCCACCAATCACTTGAACACTCCTGTTTGATACCCTGTGTAGATATCATTTATGCACATGGTATCTCTGTTCTCCCTTTCTGTCCTTCCTTCCCACCCGCCCTCTCTGTAACTGGCACAAGGGGCCACAGAGCTACCTGTCCACAGCATGCGCGGGGCCCTGGGCTCGTTCAGACCCACACGGCAGGCGAGCTCCTCCTCCTGGGCCCCTCGCACCCTCTGCAGTGCACCTCAGCAGGATCGAGAGGACCCCTGAGACTCTCCACCTGCCGAAAGTTCTGCCTCCTCCTGCCATCCTGCTGTGGAACTTCCCCACGTGCCAGCCCAGCAAGAAGGGTAGGCCTCTGGCCTCCTCTCCTGTTGAATACTTTCTTTATATGGAATTGCTGCTTTTCCACCTGTAAGCTCAGGGAGCCTGGCGTCTGGGGAGATTATTTCAGCTGCCAGGCAGGGGGATTCTAGTGAAAAGAAGAGGGACCAAGGCCATCCTTGCTGTCCCTCCCCTAGCTCTTCAGGGGTAACTGTGAAACACCCAGCGAGGAGGGTGGATAGCCAGGGAGCTGGAGTGACCGAACGCTGTGCTTAAAAGGCAGCAGGCAGCGGCCCGAGCAGCTGTGCATGGCATGAGTTGCAGCCTCTAGGTGCTGAGTCCAGTGGGAGAAACCAAATCTACAGCCAGGCAAACAATAGTTAAAAGCCCCAGAGAGACTCTCTGGGGAGGAAATTGTTTTATGCCCCAAGAGCTGATCTCCTACATGTTCTCTCAGGTCTTTGGGGGTTGGCACTTTCCTGTGGAGGCTGATGCCTGGCAATGCTGAGTGGAAGCTTTGAGGCACCATCTCCGCCAGGACCTGTGTGGCGTGGGGCCTGTACCTACACTGGCCAGGACCTGCACTCCATGTGATCAGCTCCGCTGCGACCCTGAGCACTTCCTCTTTGAAGTCCATCCTTTGGTTTTTCCCCTTTCGCTGACTAAGAAGGGGAGGGTCATCTGTGATCTTGGAGGTGACTCACCGCCATCAGACCGGTGACCGTCTCCCCAGTCTTCCAGGGCAGGTGGGCTGCGGACAGAGCAGACTTGAAGTGCCTGCTGCCAAAGCACCTGCCACCTGAGGCACACCAGGCAGGTGCAGATGGGGAGACAAGATGAGTCCCAGGCCTCAGGCAGTACCACATTCCTTAGCACCCCCGCACCCACTATCTGGCCTCAGCCTCAGCCCAATGAGGTGTGTGTACCCCATCATCTCAGCCAACCCCCACCCCAGGGCCCAGACTTTCTCAGTGGCCACACTGCCACCCATCCTCCCAGTGTCCCATCTGGTAGGTTCATGGTGGAAACAGCATCAGCCTGAGAGTAAAGAGACAGCAGGACTGGCTCAGACTCGGCCTACTAGCTCTGGGGCCTTGGGGCAGCCCCTTGGGGCATTCATGCACCAAACTGACATTTACCTGCTGTGAGGCCCTAAGGAAGGTGAGCACCATGGGGCACTAAGGATGAACCACCCCCAAATTCAAGTGGCTCCCAGAGGCCTATGCTAACAGCTGTCATTATCATATGCCATATTGAGGGGACCATCAACTTTTCTGGCCCTCAGTTTTCCCTGTAATCATTAGTCCAGATACAACTGCTGAGGTTTCTTAGTGTTACCAAATCCTATAATTCTAAAATATGTCTTTAAATTAGCCAAATGTTGACATTCATTTGAGAAATGTTTATTGAGGGTCTCTGTGTTGGATACTATACTTGAAGCTGGGATTGAAAGATGGATGAATATGACAATGGGTCTTGCCTTCAGGGAGCATTCAGTGGGGAGTGGGAGCATAGTCGGGACATGATAGACGTGAGCACAGAGATGGGTCCCAGAGGAAGAAGGTAGCCCTGTAACTAGGGGAGCCACAGGAGCCCATGAGGACTACCCTGTCCCTCTCATTTGGCGCCTGGCCCTCTCCTGTCCTCCTGCCCCTTCTCATACACTGCACCAGGGGATGCCCAGGGAGCAGATGGCAGCAGCTGCTGGGAGCAAGGCCTGGCCCTTGCACTTGCAGAAGCTGGCTGCAAGCTGCTCTAGCCCAAAGGAACTGGCCAAGCTCCAGAAGACCTCCTCAGAGAGCCTCAGAAGGAGAGAGAACGACTAGGTAATTTTGATCATTTTAGTGAATGTTTAAAAATACCCTATGATTTAGAGATTTCATCCCAATACTTTGATGTCTAGAAATAGATCCCAGTTGGTTGTTGAAGTCCTTCTAAATAGCTTTTGATTTAATTCAACACATACTAGACTACAGTCTCGGCCGTCTCACAGGAAGGAGCCCGAGCTGTGTAAGACTTAGTCTAGACACCAATCTCAGCATCTCAGACTCAGCAGACCATGGCTGGGCCTGAGGTTGGAGGCCCTGTGTACCATGAAATCCAGCACAGGGGAGATTGATTCCAGCTGAGGGCAAGGGCTGCCGCCTGACGCTGTGAGCTTGGGATATTTTGTTCTCAGTATGATATCAAGCCTTTGCATCTCAAGTGTGTTAATTTTCTTGTTTTGCAAGTTTGTACCCCCTAAAAATGAACTGGGCCTGCTCAAGGGTTGGCGCATTTAGGGAGACTGTGTACGTGAACCAGTTACAACCACTTGTTTGTTCCTGTAGCCCACACTGGAGAGCCAGGCTGACATCGCCCAGGGCACAGCTACAAAATAGGCTCCCATCGTGCCAGTCACTTGCTCACCAAGGCACCCAGAGTTGGAAGGCCAGTCCTTACAGGGGCCTTGGGGTGTTTGAGGTGAAGGGCACTGAAGTAGAACCAGTCTCTTTGTAGAGATCCTATTATAAGAATGACCCCTTTGACACAGGGAGAGTAACCCCACATGAGGCAGTATTTACAGTGGCCGTTCAGGACAATGAGGGCAAGGCAAGACCACGTGGGACGATTAGCAGGACTTGTCTCACACTATTTACAGGACTGCTTTGATTTCCAGACCACAATCGGTTTTCATATGACTGATTGAAAACATGTGCCAGTTGAAGTCACAGCTGCAGAATAAAACTAGAGAAAGAAATGAGCCTTAGATGTTTTGGAACTTGCCTCTATTTGCCAAAATGAATTCTGACTTGGTTTACGTGTTCTTGATTTCCTGAAAACGAGGGTCGTGTCCCTGAACCACTTCTCCCACCCCGTCCCACCCCACCACCGCATTGGCCTGACTCTGGCACACATCATAAAGCTCATCTTACGATTGCCCAAAGAAAAACAAATTTTTTAATTCCAGAAAAAGTCTACTTTTGGTCCCGTTTTGGAAGAAAACAATTGTTTAGGCTCTTGCAAAATAAAATGTCCTAAGTAAATGAGGTTAAAGGCAGCAGGGTCCCCCTCTATGTGGGAAGACATGCTCCAGTGGCACTAGGATCAGGGTGCCCCTGGGCAGGTGTCTTAACTAAACTCACGAAGCTTGTTTTCTCACCTAGGAAATGGGAGCATGGCTCCTGCTAGAGTCGACAGAAGGAGCTGGTGTGACACCAGCTGTGCGCGCTGAAGCTGCCCTATGTGGTTCCTCCTCTTTCCCCAGACTCCCCAACCTCCCTGGGCTTTGTAGTCTCTGTTTCTGTTTTCACTTTCTTAAAGCTGTATTGATTCAGATTTTCAGATACTGATTTGATTTGTTTGAAAATATCCATCAAATAAATAAAAATTATAATTCCAATAGGGAAAACCCCTGTTGATGAGGCCATGCTGAACAGATTTCTAACTGCCGTCACCGCGAGGCCTCTGAGGATGTTCCTGATGGCTTCCTTTCCTAACTCTCTGTAATGCCCCAGAGCCCCTTCCGCAGAACACAGAGATTGTTGAATAGCTCATGTATTGTTTCTCCTGACAACTTACTATGGGCTCCTCGACCTCCCTTTGGTGGGAGGGCAGGAGGAATAGACCTTCCATGCCTCTTACGAACTTTCTGTGGTGCCGGTAAACATCTACTCAGAGCTTTGCAGTGGTCATCCTTACCCCTGTCTGGTTTGTGAGAAAGTCTCTCAGATAGCAACTACCACCCCGCCCCCGTCCCCGCACCCCCTCCCCCCCTAAACCCCTCTCCCCCACACACCGCCCCCCCTCCCCGCCCCGCCACCGCCCCACCTACCACATTGCACCGCCATTACCTATGATGCTCTGGGCCCTGGGTTTGGCTAGTGCCCTAATTCAACAGATGAAGACGCAAGACACAAACAGGTCAAGTGACTTACTGAAGGTCACATCGATATCTCAGAACCACAACTGGGTGGCACTTAGAAATCATCAAGTATAAGTCTTCCTGTTACAGGTGAAGAAACTGGGTCCCAGTTCCCGATGACAAAACAAGCCAGGGTCTGGACTAGAACCCACGTTCTCTGTCTCATGGTTCAGTGCTCTTTATGCTTCCCCCACGGCCTCCCCTTTATGATACATGCTATCCTGAACAGGAAAAGATCTGTTTGAGGCCAATTTCAATACCCGGCATGAGCAGTTAGAGCCCCATGCTTCTTAAATATCCCTGCACTCCCCAGCTTCTGCCTCCGCCCTGACCAAGCCTTTGACCAGAGCCGCACCCCGGAGCACACCAGTAGGCTTGGGCAGAAGACAGCAAGGGCGGGCAGGTGCGGCTCACTGCGGAGCTCATCCTTAGAGACCACAAGTAATGCCACTAGCAGCTCTGAACTGCATTTCAAGAGATGTACAGGGTCCCAGTGACTTTGGCTGGGTGCCCATCCCTGAGGCTAGCCATCTCTGTGCCTCCAACTGCCAACTCCATGTAAGTGAGAAGTGACCCAGGAAGCCACAGAGGAAAAAATGAATTGAAGGCAATGACCCTGGGGCCTCTCTTTCCACCCAGGGTCCAGCTGTCCCCACAGACCCCGCTTGGGGTCTGTTGATCATGTATTATGCCAAGCACCAGGCCAGCTGCTTACTTGGACCATTTCATTTAATCCTCATGGGGATTACCCTTTCAAGTGGGCATTATTATTTCCCTTTATAATTGAAGAAACTAAAACTAAAGAGGTGAGTCACTTGCCCAAGCGATAAGGAGCAGGGCCCGGCCTTGAGCCCAGCGCTGGCTGGCTCCAGAGCCCACGCTACACTGCGTGTCCTTCACAGCCTGCAGCCCACTGGGCCCTGGAGTTCATCAGGCCGGCCTCCCTGCTTTGTAGATGCGCCCAGAGAAGGGAAGAGATTTACTGGATCCAAGATGCAGAAGAGTAGCCCCACGGGGCCCCTCAGTCCCTGACTTCTGCTCCAAGGAGTCTGTCTACTCCGCCCACTGCTGTACCTGTGAGCTGAGGCCCCGGGCCAGGAGCCAGTCCTCCGAATTCATGGGTAACCTACTCGGCCTCGGCTCAGTTCTTTTAGTTTTATTCTCCCAGCCTGAGACTCTGGGATTGGACTGAGTTGTGATTTTATAAAACCTGGAGCAAAGGACTGATATCAGTGGAGAGGGTCAGAACCTTACTTTGTCCTAGGGCATATCGAGCTCCAATTTGGTCTAAAAATAAACTCCCTCCAGTGTGACCAGAAGGAGGAGCGTGAGTGCCTCAGGGCCCCTCTCCCTGCCAGCCGACTGTCTTGGCCAGTTAATGGGGAGGTGAGGAGACCTTCCCTCCCTGACTGTAACACACACTTCTAAAGCTTACCAACACTTTGTCTTTGGGTCCAAGAGTTTTTTAAAAGGTGACAGATAACTAGTGCCAATGGCAAGATATACTCTGGGCAGCTCTCCATTTTCTCCAATAAAAAAGTGAAATAAATGAAAACAGTGCTGTAAAAAAATCTATACATGGGTGGGAGGCTGTTGTCATTTTCCCCTTCCTCCTCCCCCCGCCATCTGACTTCAGGGGGACGGCTGAGAAGCCCTCACTGACAACAGCTGGTAGCATCATGCCTTTAAATAGCCCTTCTCCACACTGCTTCCCCTCCGGCGGCACGCAGTTTGCCCTGGCAGGGAAAGCCCAGGACAGGACAGGAAACTTCAGAACTTTCTGAAGGAGGAAAGAGCCTGCTCTAAGGCACGTTCCCCCTTGCCAAGACCTTTTGGTCTCAGGAGCTTGCACTATGGCAGCCCTTTCCCTCAGAAGTTTCCAAGGAAAAACTAAACTGCTCTTTCCTCCTTCACGTTTTCTCTTGTGAGCGTCACATCAGGGTGGGCTTATCCCCGCTCCTCACCATGAGGAAACAGAGCTCGGGGCCTCTCACCCTAGGTCTAGGACACGTTCTACCTCATCATGGCCCCCCCCTTTCCATAAGGACGATTGTGGCACTGTGCACTGGGTGGGAAAGGCCTTAAGTCCTAAGTCTCAGAGAAGGTGACGGTTCGGCTGGCTCGGGAGCGTGTTAGAAAGATGTGTATGAAGGGTCTTTATCTTTCTTTCTCACTAATTGTTGGTATAATTTACGTAAAGTTTGAGAATGGATTGCACTTTCTTCAGTACCAAAATACTACATTTGTCCGCTTTCTGGGGTTGCTTTCTCACCTTCTTAAACAGCATGTAATGGACATGCCTTAACTGCTTCCTGCAAACCTGGGGCCATCAGAAATTAGTTACAGCCACAGAGGCCTCGCTGAGTGCTCTCTGTGGGCAGGGCTGTGGGGTCTGTGGGTTCACTGAGACCAGGACGTGCTCGCTGCTCCAGGGCTGGCAGTGCAGCCCATCAAGCAAGATGTGCCCACAGGTGCCAGATGCCCTGGAAGAAGCCCCAGGAATGTCTACGTGCAGGGAGAGAACCTCTAGTGACCAGGAAAGGCTTGATGGGAGCAAGGGCATTTGACCTGAGCATGAATAAGGCCCAGAGATGGAAAACCGTATATGTCAGGAAAAGCAAGTGGCCGAATTGTTGGGGGGGTGGGGGAGCTCACATCCTGGACCCTGCAAGATTCCTGTAACATCGCAGTGGGGAACCTGCAGTTTTTCTGGGATACCATCCTTAGCTTAGCTTCTCAAACTGGAGGGGAGAGGGGTCGCACAATCCCAAAAATGTAATGGAGGAAAAGGGCAAATTTTTTAATGTGTTGTGGAGCCAGAGAGTGAAAATCAGAATGCCAGGCCGAGAGTTAGGGAATATGAAGAGTCTTAGCTGGGGTAGTGACAGAGACCCCCACTCTGAGAGAATCTATCTAGCTGAAGCAGAAAGGGGAAGTAAGCCTAGTGATGAGGGGAGAAACAGGCTTCTGCAGCAGTTTATTGAAAGGTAACAAGATGGAGTGTCAGGAAGGAGAGAGGGTGAGAGGGAGGCAGAGGAAGAACCTGCAGGAGGAATTCACCACAGGAGTTTAGGGAGAAGTGGAAACGGCAGGGTTCTGTCAGAAGTACTAATGGGTCACGGCACTTTGAAATACCTAATGATGAGGAACGTGTTGTTTGGAACAAACACACTGGTTTGAATGACAGAGACACATCCAGGCCACAGTGTCCTGCCCGTGGTTGGGAATGTGTGTGGAACTAAAAGTTTGGGGGAGAAATGAGGGCTGGAGACTCAGATCCGGTGATTTTCTGCTGAGGGTGGTGTAAGCCTGAGAGTAACCCCACGGTGCCCAAGGGGAGTAGAAAGTAAGACGGAGGAGACTTGAGACCAGACGGGAGTGCCTCTGGGAGTGGGCAAAGAGGGGCAGAGAGAGGAGGTGAGACGATGTGTAATGGCGCAGAGAGCCCTAGACGGAGGAGCCAGCATTGAAGTGCTGCAGAGAGGTTTCAGGGGCCACTCAGACTGAGACAGCCAGGGCAAAGTGGGGAGATTCAAAAGGGGCTTCAGTGGACTAGGTGTGGGGGTGGGGCAGTCTGGTGTCATCACTGCCCTGTGCTATGATCCAGGCGCGGCCCCGGCCCCCTGAGGTCTGTGAGGCTGCTCACCCCGATACTGAACTATCCCCATTTGAGTCTTCACGACTCCTGAGCACCTATTCTCTGTTCTCAGACTCCTTCCGCAAGTCTGCCTCCTGCCTTTAAGTTCGTGCCTCCGCTCCTCCTAGTTGGTGTCCTAATCTCCTGGGAGCCTGGAGCGCCAAGCTTATTAGAACCGAATCCTAAGTACAGTGGACTCTGGGAGGCCCCCTTGGGTAAGGTGCATGAGGCCTTTGCAGTCTGGGGCATGGGTCTTCTCAGTGGCCCTCCCTAGTTCATGTCACGATTCTGGGTGAGCCATTTAAGGAAAGTGTGACTACTCTGATGTCATGGGAGTCAGTGGCAGAGGAGGGAGGAGGAGGGAGGCCTGGGTGACCAGGGCATAGGGTGCTCACCCCAACCCCTCCAGCTTCCTCTCCCCCTACTTCATCTCACCCCTTATCTTCCAGCAGAGCTTTTAGTTCCCAGCTCACAGCAAGCCATCCCATGTCCCCAAGCCTCTGCCCCTGCTGTCTTTTGCCTAGAACCCACGTGATGCCTTCTCTACCTCCACCCACACTAATTGCCCCAGACCGGTGCCTCCTGGCACCTCTGTAAGTGCCCTCACCACCTCAGTTGCTATCACATAGGTCTCTGTCTCCTCCTCCAAACTGAGATCTCCTGCATGGCAGGTGCCACATCTGGCTCACCTCCACCCCTGGTCCCTCATACAGTGCCCGGCACAGAGTGGGCCCAGCACATGCCCTTCTCCTGATGTACAATGTAGAGCCCACTTCTACAGATTCGAATCTGGGTGTCAGAAAGTCTAACCAGATCCTGTCACTAGTCTCTGACTGACCAGGGAAGTTTCTCTTGATACCCAGCCCGGCTTTCTTTCCAGCACAGCAAACTACATATATGTTTGGAAATAAATGGAGACCTGGATCACTTAGAAATCCTTTTTATTAGATCCTCTTTGTCTACTTTAAGTCAGAGATCTAGCTAAGTGACAAGTACAACTCTCGATATTTCAGATCACTGCAACAACCAGGTGGTTGGCGTGGTCACTCTGTGGCTTATAGCTTAGACCAGCCCTCGTTTTTGGCCTGGGAAACTGCAGACAGAACCTGAGTACTGATGTCTGATAGAAATTGGCAGCCAGGAGGGTCTGCGTGGGCGAGACAGCACAGTAGTGGGGTGCGCGTACCTCCCTTGGAAAAATCCAGAATGCTTTGCATCAGCAAGAAGGAAAATCCAACCCAAGATGCATGAACAATAAATAACAACTGTTCTGAGTTAGGTTGAAAGCTCTGAGTTGCACTTTTTTCAAGTTGTTTGTGCTAACCACAATTTTTTTTCTCCTTCTCTTTCCCACCAGGGCTTATTTCAAAACCTTTGTGCCTCAGTTCCAGGAGGCAGCGTTTGCCAATGGAAAGCTCTAGGAAACACCAGTCTTGAGAGGTGGCCAGCCAGACTGCTCTGTCCACATGCGTGTCAGCACATATGGCCGCTTCCTGGAAGCCACTTGGAATGTCTTCATGGCAGTGTTTCGCTCACACAGCAGCTTTGTGCGTCCTGTCTGAACCCAGCCTTGAGCCCCCCTCCTCTGGTTGCTCCCTCTTTGTTTCCTTCTTTATATTTCTCAGTTGGAAGAAATAAAGTCACAAATCATGATGCAATATTTTTCCAGGGAAAGTAAGACATCATAAATGCACACACCCTTCCTTACTCCAAAGCCTTTGTCTCTGAGACCTCTTTTAAGTTTTAAGATTAAACCCACCCCCTTTGCTTTTTTCCCCCTGAAACTAGTATCTTACGTACGTTGTGTGTGTGTGATTATACACACACACCCCATTTCCCATCTGGGGCAGTACTCCATTGGAAAAGGCACTGCCTGAATGAATCTGACTGACCTGCACAGCTTCAGCCAGGCCCCAGGCTGGAGCTCGGGAACAACTGGGTTGTAGCACCCCGCCCGCTCACCCACCCCAGCTCCCTGTGTGCACAGCCCATCCTGACCCAAGAGGCCGTCATTAAAGCCTGCTGAATGCGTCAGTGACTTGGTCCCTTTCTCCCCTCACCCCTCCCTAGGCTGATGGCAGAGCTGCTGGGGCCTTGCAGCACTGAGCGAGTTATGCCTGGAAGACACAGGGGCTTGTGGGTTATCCCTGCCGTGTATATGATTCCTAGGCTGAGCCATCTGGGAATAGCTAGGGAATATACCGTTTTTCCTAAATGTATGGATTATCAGAGGTGGACAAGGTCTCAGAAGTCATCTTGTTTCAACCCCCAACACCTCTCCTCTTAGTACAAAGGAGAAAACTAAGGCCCAAGAGCTACAGAAACCCCCAGAAAATGAGAAGTGAACCTGGGAGTTCAGAGCCAGGCCTATCCAGACCGTCAGGTGACCCCCTTAACTTCTAATCCCATTGACTACAGCCAGCTTGATAGCTTTCCCAGATTTACAGCTTAGTATCATTCCACCCTGAAGGCTTTCCCCATAGGGAAGCAGGCCCTGCACACACAGGTGAGAGCAAGCAGCTGGCCTGCGCTGCCTGTGCTCTTCCTTAAACCCACCTGCCTTCCCAGTCGAAGGTGAAGCCCGGGCCCCACCTGCCGTAAGGCCACACAGGGTTTAACGCGGCCTCTCACTGTGCCCTCAGTTCCCTTTCTAGCTCTTGAAGCCCCGTTTTACCATGAGAGCCTGGAGGAGAACCAGCTCAGAGCCCCTGTGGGGACCAGAGAGGAAGACCCCTCCTTCCTGCACTCTCTTCACCCACGAATGCGATCAGGAGGCAGGAGCACAGCTCCAACAGACTCCTGCTTTGCTACCAGATGGATGGCTGCCCAACTGGGATCTTTCTCCATGTGGGTACTTTGCCCCTTGCCCTGAAACCTTGGGGATTCCCTTAACAGAACAGTGTCCTGTGTCCACACCCCAGCTCTGTCATTAGCTGGCTGGGTGACCTTGAGTAAATCCCTTTTCTCTATAATACAAGGACTCGGCTTATCCCAGGAACTTTGTAAAGACCTGCTCTGGGCCCCACTGCAGGCCTGCAGAATCCGGGCTCACCAGCCGGGGCTTAGGCATTTGGACCTGTTAACACTCCCAGGTGATGGATTCTATTGCGTAAGCGGTCATGACCCCTCAGCCAGCTGACTGCCCACTCTACCTCAGGGCAGCTGTGCCAAGCTCCACTCTGCTCCATGATACTGTCCCTTAGGATTGATGTGGCCACCCCCCACTGCACCCCCGCCACGAAGTCGCATGGATTGGGCTTGCTGCCTTCAGAGCCAAGAGTTGACTGAGTCAGGGTTTGCTTCCGACCCAGCATGGGTTTTCAGCTCCAGTTCTAGCAGAGGCAGTGGTGGGATGAGATGAAGTCATGTAGCCTGGACCCTTGGCATTTCAAATAGCCGGTTGGCAGTGACGACAGTCAGCAGTGCGCAGTGTGATCTGGGAGTGGCCCTGCTACCCCTGCCAATCTCTAGGGGTCCACATATGCTCGGGCTGGCCAGGTCACTAATGACCCGCCTGCTCATCTGCGAAGCAGGCACCGTGTAACACACTATCTCAGCCTCAGCACATTGCTACAGCAGACCTGAAAGCAAGTGAGTAGGGTCACCCCTTTCCACAGATGAGGAAACAAGATCAGAGAGGTTAAGTGGGTTACCCACGATCCCCAGCCAGCCAATGCCAGGTCAGGATTCATCCCAGGCTCCTGGCTGGAGAGTCACAGTCACTTCTCATGTATATCTCCCTAGTAAACGGAGGCTTATTTTTTCTTTCCCAGTAAAAGAGGATGTGCTATGTATAAGCTTGTGAGCGTGTCTCGAGAGAATGTGATTTTTAAAAAGACTTTCAGCCCCTTTAGCACAGAGGGAGGGTTTGGACTGATTTTCTGAGGGGGAACCAAACAACAAAAGGTGATAGTAACTTCATATTTCAAATGCTGGGGATTCAAAACCAGCATTTGTGCGTTTATCTTTACTCCCAACAGCAACAGAAGCAAGTGGCGCTTGTAAATGGGCGACAGTCACCTGTCTATTTTCAAACACTTCTTGCTAGTTCCGCCCGCCATCGAGCATTGTACTGCACACGGAGTGCAGCCCAAGACTAATTAGTAAATGGCTGTAAAATGCTTTGAAGATGAAAAGTGCCATATACGAAAGCACATTATTATTACCTCATAAATCCTGTCTCCAGCTTACTCAGCCTTTGTAATTTCAGTGAATCTTTAGCTCAGCACAGGCAAGGATGAGGCCTCAAATGTATTTACTAGTAATACCCACATATGATTCGGGCGTCTCGGGGGGGATCCAGGGAGGAAGCATAGCCACTCGGCTGGCTTCCGGAGGACCCACTCCTTACAGGCAGGGGGTGCTGTATTTGAGAGCCCATTTTCTTCTGGGATGAACTGGAAAGAGTATGAGCTTAAGGAGGAGGGAGACTTATATTTGAATCGTGGCTCTGCCCACTTACTGGCTGGTAAATATTTAACAAGCAGTTTTTCAGTGACTTAAAAAGGAGGGGGAAAAAAAGGAATGGGCCCTTCTTTGTACTGTTTGCCAGTTTCCAATGTGTAAATACTCCCACCATGACCAAGCTCGGAATGTGAGGTCACCAGATGCAGACTAAGGAAGAGCAGGGAGGGTCGTTGTGGTGGGAGCCTTGTGGGTGAGCAGGCTCCAGTTCAGGTCTTGACTGAATCTCTCTGAGTTTTGTTTTCCTCATCTGTAAAATGGGAACAAATAATATTGGCCTCCCAGGGTTGTAAGAATTAAATAAGTACATAGAGTACCAAGTAGGGTGCTTGGCACACAGAAATGTTTGATAAATAGTGGTTATTATTACTACAAACCAGAAAAAGGGTTTTCTGATGTTGACTTTGGCCTTTTTCTAAAAAGTCAGAATGCCCCTGTTAAAGTCCTGCCAGTGAATGTGGCCTTTAGAAGAGTGACCCTGTCTGGATTACTAGGAGGACAAAGTGATGAGTCATCCTGATCTTAACGAATGAGAGATTAGCTGTATCTGTGGGATTTCCCCTCCCCGCCCCCCCTACACACACACACACACACACACACACACACACACACACACACACACACGCACACGGTCTTGCTCCAGCTCTGGGCAGGACTTCAGGCTCTGGGCAGCACTTGAGAACAAACAACCCACTGACCTGCTTATTTGCCCTGGTCCGTGCTTTCCCACAGGCAGGAAAATCACAGCAGCGCAGATCACTTTTGCTTCTGACTCAGTTTCGGTTCCTAATGGCTGCAGATTCCTGTTTCGGGGTCACAGCCTTGCAAGAGAAACAAGCACATTTGGTTTGCCTCTTGCTTAGTCCTGTAAACAGAACTAGCCCCAAACCTGCCCCAGCTTAGGGAGACTGGCTCATGCCACAGTTCTTAGCAGGAATGGTAAAAACAGCATCTCATGGTAAGATGACATTGAATTCTATTGGTATAATTAATTTATCGGTGCTTTTAAAAATGAAAACAAGAGAAGAAACATCACCTTTTGTTTAAGCATCTATAGTATTTACCTACAGTGCCAGTAGAGTGGGAGAGTAGATCAGACGTCAAATAGAAATAGGGTGCTGGGTGGGTGGCAATGGTGATCGCTGCTCTTCAATTGGGCTATGACTGACATTCCATACTAGCTACTTTTTATATGCTGTCTTTTTTTAATCCTCAAAACAACCAAATGAGGGTAGGTGTTACTATCTCCGTTTTATAGGTAAAGAAAGCAAGCCTCACAGACGTTATATAACTTGCCCAAGGACAGGAAGCTGGTATATTTACTTATTCATTCATCCATTCTACTTTCTCTCCCTTCCCTCTCTTTCCTTCCTTCCCTCCCTTCTTTGTCTTCCTTTCCATCCCCCTTCTTTGTTACACAAAGGAAGTGAAGCCTGGTCTCCCTGTTGCTTTCTACTTCCTTTATCCAGCTTCCCCAAATGAAAAGATAGTTATTGAGTATCGACTGTATACAAAGCCCCATATGAGACATTCCTTTCCTCGTTTTTTGTTATTTTCCACAGGAGCAGAGGGGCTAAGAGTAGTTAGCTCACATGGGAGCAGGAGTCAGGCGCAGGTGTGCTGAGTCCAAGGCCAGACTTCCCCACGGGGCTCTGCGTGTCTGCCCGCATTCAACTAAGACACCCTTTGAAGCAGGCTGTGTATATGCAGACAAGTCTATATGGCTAGGTAAATAAATATAAATACCAACTGATTTTCAGGTGGTTGAGCCAGCCCACAGTTGGAAAAAAGACGTCTGACTTCAAAGCTTGTGTCAGATTCTCAGGTTAAAGTCCAAAACACACTTGGTTGAAATAATGGCCTCATATCTGAGCAAAACAAGATGAAAATGGTTGTTGCAATTATTAAGGAAAATTACCAAGGTATTACCAAAGACAGCTGGATCCAGAAACTCGTTCCAGGTTAAATATGAAATAACTCCAAGTGTTATTTCCTAACCTGACTCATGATTTCCTTCAGGGTTCCCACATTTGTGCCTTCATTTTTCCTCTGATCCCTTTGGAAGAACCACACTTGACAGCCTGAGAGGTTATGCTTAGGGTCATGCTTAGGGATATGCTTAGGGTTATGCTTAGAGAAATTATGACTAATGGTGGCAATAAAAGTAGGGTCACAAGCAACCTAGGAATGACCTGCTCCTGGCCAGCTGCCTTTGCACAACCGTGGAGGGGTGACAGGCACTCATTCCTCCAAAACAGCCCCACACCTCCTTCAAAACCCCCAAGGAGCAGAGTCTGTCTGCAGAAGTCTCCTCATTCCAGAGTCTCTTAGGAATATGCCCCTTGAGCCAGTTGAGGAGCCACCCAAGAAAATCCATTGTGCCGCAAAACAGAACTCCCTAGCTCCAGATGACCTTTGGCTGTTTGGACAGGTGCCGATAAAGGAGAGGCGAGGAGGGTACCACGTGCCCTCTAGAAATAAGATGGGGGGTGTAAATAGTGACAACCGCCCCCTCGAGCACCATGCGTGATATTCTGGGTCTTTTCCATCCACTGCCTTCTTGGTCCTCTGACCCTTCAGAGAACTAAGATAGTCCCCTGAGAGAGTCAAAAGAAAGTGTCAGGACGCAGATGGCAATTCCTGAGTAGGCCAAAACCAGGTGAGTAACGCAATGTCCAGAGAATAAGAATGCTACCTCCCCAGGGGACAGGTTTGAGGGAGTCAGTAGTCATTTGGTACATAATTTCAAATAGGTCTGTAGAGGGATTTTACCTTGGACTCATTTCATAGCCCAGCTGGGACTGATGTCATGCTTGGGGACCTGAGGTCTGGGGCAACAGTCAGCTTCCCACAACCAGATTGCCCTGGGGACGCGGGGGTGACTCCTGAAGGTTCCCCTTCATCGAGCACTCGCACATCCACACCTATACTCGCAGGTAGCTGGGTTTTAGGTGACGGATGCCCCTTGTGCTGCCTCAGTGCCCACTCCAGGAACTGCAGCACAGGCCCAGGGCTGGGGAGGACTCCCCACCAGACCCCACGCTGAGGCTCTTGGCCTGCATGGGCTGGCGGGTTGCACAACCCAGCCAGCTGCCTCCACCTGTCTCCCCTGCCTTTTCTACCCACACTGACACCCCAGGCTGCCCTTTAAGGCACCTCCTCTGCCTCACCTGCTATTGCCCCAGCCACCCAGGCACAGTGGCCCACCCCACCTCCCACTCCAACTGCTGTCAGTCAGCAGACGGCAGCCACCAGGGAGCGACCCCTTCGCAAAACTAACTCCACACTGGAGCCTCGCTCAGGTGAAACCAAGCCCTTGGCTAATTGTCTTGTTGTGGGAGTTGAGGCCCGTGGGCTCTGGAGCCAGCCCACCTGAGTCAAATCCTGTCTCTACCACTTACTAGAGGCGTGAACTTGAGCAAGTCACTTGACCTCAGTTTCCTCCTCTGAGCAATGGGCCACTGCTTACTTCATCCGCTGGCGGAAGGGCTCGGTGCGTTTGGACTTGTGAAATGCTTAGACCAGCACTGGCACATAGTAGGTACTCGGAAAAGGCTCTGTAGTATTACTGCCTTTTGGGTTTGTCTTCCTTACCTTTCATATCCCTGCCCTTAAGCTTCAACTGACCAAAAAAGTCCTTTCGTGCCCCTGCCTTGTCATATAGACGCACGCCAGTCCCTCCTAGAGAGTCTGTGACACCCCCTTCACCAGAGTGTCTCCGTGAGTCTGTGCCGAGCAGCTTGACCTGCGGCCCCCAATCTTCTCTCCCATTAAGCTGCTTGTTTCAAAGGTTTTGGCTATTAAACTGCATGTATTAAGTAATCCTTCATTTCCTCCTCTTTTAACCATCGACATACACTTGCTCACTAGGGATTCCAATGAGCACTAGAGACTGGAAGTTACCTCATTGAGTGGGCATGTTTCCAGTCAGAACTAGAACACGTTATTAGCCAGAGGTTCCTTCTCTCTGGGAAACATACAAAAACCTTAGCCTGCCTCCACATCTTGACTGTCCTTCATGGACCCTTTCACTGCTTTCCTGACTCCGGGTTGAAGAGCATGGTCTGCCCCAGGCCAGGCCCACAGTACAAGTGGAGAAGCAGGCTGAACACGCAGCACAACCATCGCAGCTGTCAGAGATGAAAGCTCCCATCCAGCACCCTCTCCCACTCACTCGCAGGCCAGCTGCCCTGGTCTGAGAAGCAGGTTTCCAGGGCTGGAGAGAGTAGCGTCATCCAGAAAACTTGAGGAGTGGCCCACACCCATGGAAGGGTAGCCAGGTCTGCAGAAGCTGTAGGAATAGATACCAGGGCCCTACAGAGCCAGAAGGCCTTGACGAAGATGGGCCTAGTGCGAGCTGGACTCAGGTGCGTCTATGCGTCCAGGTGCAGACTAGTTGGGACAGACTAAACACATGTAAACTAGAAAAGCAGTGCTGAGTCAAGCAAGACCACCCATTTATTGAGCACTTTCTCTGTGCCCAGAGGTGGGAGCTGCTGCTTCCAGGGAGAAGCAGGAATTGAATCCCATTTATGCATTTGACAGATGTCTGTGGAGTACCCCTCTGTTCCTGGCACTAGGGGTGTACAGATAAGACCAGCCCTGCTCCCGAAGAGCCAGAAGATAAGGTGAGTACACAGCCTCCAACAAGGGAGGTGGTGATAAGCTGTGTGGGAGAGTAATAGATCTGCACTGTTTACGTCCAGCCCAGGTAAATCAGGTAGGGCTTCCTGGAGGAGGGGCCAGCTGAGCACAGATTCAGCGTCTGGGCCCCACCAATATTTTATCTCTTTGCCTCACTGTGGTGGTTTGGCTTCCTGGTGGGATCTCTAACTGGCCTGAGGAGCACGTGATACCTACCTAGTTCTCATGCATTCAATTTATTGAGCATCTACTGTTCTAGACACTGGAGATATTAACAGCATAACAATTCCTGCCCTTGTAGAGCTTCCATTCCCATCAGAGGAGAGAGAGCAGGAACAAGATCCACTGTAAGTTGTGTAGTACATTAGGAGGTAAGAGTGGAGAAGAAAATAGAGCAGGGATGGGTGGGAGTACACTTTTAACTAGGATGGTCGGGGAAGGCCCCACTGGGGTGACATTTGAACCAAGACCTGAGGAGGCAAGTGAAAGAGGCAGGGCACAGCTCCCCTCCTCCTCCTTCCCCTCCCAAACCTCCGTTCCCAAGCCCCAGTATGAGCTTGTCTCCTCTCCCACTCCCCGCCCCCCAGGAACCCACCCAGTGGAGTCAGTCCCTGAATCCGGAACATCCAGAGGTGACAGGCCAAGAGCAGTGAAGCAGGAAGCCTGGGCTGAGTCCTAGCTGGCCGCTGGTTGACCACACCGTACACCAACTTCTCTGAGCCTCAGATCCCTCCTCTGTAACGCAATGAGCCCTCTTTACAGGCTGGTTATGAGAATCGGCAGATCAGGCTTGGGTATACTCCAGGAAATATGAAATGTCACAGCTATATAAGCAGATTGCCACCGCTTGACACAGTCTCTACCACTGCCAGGCCTGGGCAGGGACCCGGTGAAGGTGCCCTGAGGACGTGGTGAAAATACCACGAATTGCAAAGGAAATGGGTGCTGACGCCCTTCCTGCCTGCCCTCCCCGGCCCCAGCCCGCCCCTGGAGCTGCCCTGGCACAGACCTGCCAGGTGGAGGGGAGAACAGGGAGCAGGTGTGCCTTCTCCTCCTACTCAGCCCTAGAGGACCTGGGGTGGGCAAACAGGGTGCCTGAGAAAGGCCCACAGTGGGTCCTGCCTGAGAGCTCTGCTTCTGCTGTCGTGGTTCAGCCCCAGGTGGCTGTCACCTGGAAGGTAGGCACTGGATAGGCGTCACAGTCAGAACGAGTTGCCCACCCTCCCACATCGTTCCCATCAAAGCCGTTAGCAGTGATGTCTTTTTTGTGTCACGAAAAGAGCAGAGAACAGAAATCACCCTCCTCCTAACAGAACCACATTTAGTGTATAGGTATTAACACTGTGACAAATGTGATGTACCCGTTCTGTGGCAGGAAATGGTATCCCAGATGAGGTCTGAGGAACAAAGCAATTGCCTGCCAATCTTTCATCCTACTTATTTTTAACATGTTTGAAAACAATATAAAACAATTTTGTATCTGGTTTGTTTTTTTTACCTGATATTATTTCATACGTGTTGGCCATCTTACTAGTCTTTAACCATCTTTAGAATGCCTGCCTCTTATTTCTCCATTGGTCACATACTACTTTCCTTATTTTTGGCTATTTGAGTTATTTTCCCTGATTACAAATATATCCAATAAATGTCTACTTGTAGCCTACTGTACTAAAGGCTCTTGGGAAGACCAATGCAAGGTGATCAATTAGCAAGCAACAGGGAAAATGAGAGTTTGGGTGGGTGCCAACTCGTGCCTCAAAGGCTTCAGAGTAAGGGGAAATGGGAGAATGTGCTGGAATATTCTGGCAGGGTGGTGGAGGAAGCACTGAGATAGGTGTCTTCAGTGAGACAGTGAGGAGGGTGCTGCAGTTCCAGGCTGGGCGCAGGGTGGGGAATGAGGAGAAGAAAGCAATCATTGAAAAGGGTGGCTTACCAAGGCTTATGAAGGCCTTCCCAGGAAGGCTGAGGTGTCCAGCTGTGGCAGGCGGAAATGGGAATCCCCGGCAGGCTTAGGAGCAGGGGAGGAACAGGATCCACGTGACATTTAAGGAAGGTTCGTCAGTGTGGTGGCTGAGGTCAGCCAGCAAAGGGTAAAGGGAGCCCAGGCCGGCAACTTCGAAAGAAATCATACCTTGAGGTGGGGGGGGAGGCATATGCAGGGAGTGAACAGGAAGAGATGGGAATGAGAAGGCTTTGGAAGAGGCTTCCTCCAGCTTTGCAACCTGTGGGCACAAAGCATGAACAGGGAGGTGAGCAAGGAATGGTGCTGATGCCCAGGCCACATGCCCAGCTGGAGGACACAGCAGGGAGCAGGGAGCCAGAGCCCTGCTGCCTGGCTGCAAGCCCTGGGAATGGAAGCAGCCCGGAGAGTTGGCATGGGGGCAGGCCTGGGTGGGGGCCCCAGGGAGTGCCCTGAAACCTGGGTCTGTACAGACAGGTGTGGGTGTGAAGGTGGGAGGAGCTCTGAGACCAAAGGGAAGGCTTGGGAGCCCAGATAATAGTGGGAATGCCCTCCTCTGCCAGTCTTTTGCCAGCCAGGACCGGTAGGAGGCACAGAGGGTTTGGCATCTCCCACGCTGGAGAAAAGGCAGGAAACAGTCAGGGTTATGAGCGCAGCTCTGGAGCCAAAGAGATGAAAATCCTTGTTAAGCCTGTCACTGGCTACCTGACCTTTCCCTCTCTAAGCCTCAGTTGCTTTGTCTATAAAATGGGATGATAACAGCACATACCTAACAGGCTGGTTGTACCTACTGGGTGAGATAATGGGATAAGAAGGAGCCATTGGATGGGAGCTGCTGTTATATTATTAGTATGATGAAGGAGCCAGGGCACACCTGGCCCGCCTGGGAGGCTGCAGGCCTGGCTCACTCAGGGCCAGGGCATCATCCACAGGCCTAGCACATGGCCTGAGCTTCCACGGTGAGAGCCCCGGCCGTCAGCCTCAGTGTTGGGCATGCCATACTCTCTTCTAGAGCACCCACTATGTTGCCAGGCTCTGTGCTGGGCACTGAGAGACCACCTCCAAGAGGCAGCAGACTTGGCCTGCTCCCCCAGTGCCCACACAGAGCAGCGACTACATTCCTAGGATGTTCTGAAAGAGGGAGAGTCTACAGTGAAGGTAGAAAGGGCTCTTTTTCTTTTCCTTTTTTTTTTTTAGTTTCATGTATACAAAGCAACCTAATAGTTAGACATTTATACCCCTCACAAAGTGATAAACCCCCCAATCTACTACCCCTCTGACATCGTATATAGCTGTTACCAATACCATTGACTACATTTCCTATACTGTACTTTACATCCGTGACTATATATATATTTAATTATAGTCGACACTCAGTATTATTCTACTGCAGCTTCAGGTGTACAGCGCAGTGGTCAGGCATCTACACAGTCTATGAAATGATCCCCCTGATAAGTCCAGTGCCCACCTGGCACCCTACATAATCTTTACAACATTGCTGATTATATTCCCATACTGTACTTCATATCCCTGTGACTGTATTATGACTACCAATTTGTACTTTCTAATCCCCTCACCTTCTCCCTCATCCCCACCCCCACCCATTTAGCAACTATCAGTTTTTTTCTCTATATCGCTGAGTCTATTTCTGTTTTGTTTGCTCGTTTTTTCTGTTCTTTAGGTTCCACATATAAGTGAGATCATATGGTATCTGTCTTTCTCAGTCTGACTTATTTCACTTAGCATAATGTTCTCTAGGTCCATCCATGTTGTTGCAAATGGTAAGATTTCAATCTTTTTTGAGGCCGAGTAAAATTCCATTGTATAAATGTACCACAGTTTCTTTATCCAGTTGTCCATCGATGGGCATTTCAGTTGTTTCCATATCTCGGCTATTGTGAATAGTGCTGCAATAAACAGAGGGGTGCACATATTTTTTTGAATTAGTGTTTTGGATTTCTTTGGATAGATACCCAGGAGTGGAATTGCTGGATCATAAGGTAGTTCCATTTTCAATTTTTTGAGGAATCTCCATACTGTTTTCCACAGTGGCTGCACCAATCTGCAATCCCACAAACAGTGCACAAGCGTTCCCTTTTCTCCACATCCTCACCAGCGCTTGTTGTTTGTTGATTTATTGATGATAGCCATTCTGACTGGGGTGAGGTGGTATCTCATTGTGGTTTTCATTTGCATTTCTCTAATGATTAGTGATGTTGAGCATCTTTTCATATGTCTGTTGGCCATCTGTATGTCCTTTTTAGAGAAATGTCTCTTCATGTCCTCTGCCCATTTTTAAATTGGGTTGTTTGTTTTTTTGGTGTTGAGTTGTGTGAATTTTTTATAAATTTTGTATGTTAACTCCTTATCAGAAGTATCACTGGCAAATTCTTCTCCCATTCAGTAGGATCTCTTTTTGTTTTATTGATGGTTTCCTTTGCTGTGAAAAAACTTTTCAGTTTGATATAGTCCCACATGTTTATTTTTTCTTTTGCTTCCCTTGCCTGAAGGGATATATCAGTAAAAATACTACTAATGGCAATGTCTACGAATTTACTTCCTATATTTTCTTCTAGGAGTTTTGTGGTTTTGGGTCTTACATTTAAGTCTTTAATCCATTTTGAATTTATTCTTGTATATGGAGTAAGAAGGTGGTCCAGTTTCATTTTTTTTGCATGTATCTGTCCAGTTTTCCCAGCACCATTTATTAAATAGACTGTCTTTACCCCAATGTAAATACTTGCTTCCATTGTCATAGATTATATATAATTGTACAGGCATGGATTTATTTCTGGGCTCTCTATGCTGTTCCATTGATCTATGTCTCTGTTTTTATGCCAATACCATGCTGTTTTGATTACTGTAGCCTTATAGTATGATTTGATATCAAGTAGCATGATACCTCCCATTTTGTTCTTATTTCTCAAGATTGCCGTGGCTATTTGGGGTCTTTTATGGTTCCATATAAATTTTAGGATTATTTGTTCTAGTTCTGTGAAAAATGTAATTGGTAATTTGAAAGGGATTTCATTGAATCTATATAAGGTCATATCAATAGATGCAGAAAAAGTATTTGGCAAAATTCAGCATCCATTTATGATAAAAACTCTTAGGAAAGTGAAAATAGAGGGATCATACCTCACCATAATAAAGGACATATATTATAAACCCACAACTAACATCTAACTCAACGGGGAAAGGCTAAAACCTTTCTCCTTAAGATCAGGAACAACACAAGGTTGCCCACTTTCACCACTTTTATTCAACATAGTTCTGGAAGTTCTAGCCACAGCAATCAGACAAGAAAAAGAAATAAAAGGCATCCAAATTGGAAAGGAGGAAGTAAAATTGTCATTATTTGCAGATAACATGATACTATATAGAGAGAACCCCAAAAATTCCACCAAAAAACTATTAGAACTGATAAATGAATTTAGTAAAGTAGCAGGATACAAAATTAATATTCAGAAATCAGTTGCATTTGTATACACCAATAACAAACTATCAAACGGAGAAATTACGAAAACAACCCCATTTACAATTGCTTCCAAAACAATAAAATACTTAGGAATAAATTTAACCAAGGAAGTAAAAGACCTGTACTCAGAAAATCATAAGACATTGAAGAGAGAAATTAAAGAAGATACAAATAAATGAAATGTACTATGTTCATGGATAGAAAGAATTGATATAGTAAAAATGTCCATTTTTACTGTAGATTGAAATAGATTTCAGCTAGGGGATCAAAAAACAACTGGGGAGAAGTGTCACTTGTCTGTCCCAGGGCCTCTGACTGTCAGGAGGGGGCATGGAGAGGCAGGGATCGTCCCAGATAGAGGGAGCCACAGGGGGCCAGCTGGGCCTGGGCAGGGGATGATGGTGACAGTTCCTAGCTGTTGAGCGTTCTAGCCTGTGCCAGCCCCAGGGCCAACGTGCTGACCCACATCATCTCTTGCCCCCACAACGAATTAAGAGGTAAAGGTTTTTTCCCAATTTTATAGACAAGAAAACAGAGGCTCCAAAGAATGACTACATGGTTCATAACAAGCATTGCAGGACTGGAACTCTGTCTGGCAGCCTCAAACTTTATGATGCCAGGCTCCCTCTCTCAGATCTCAGGCTGGGCCCGTGTGAGGGGCTGGGGTCTGAATGGGGGAGGACAGGAGCTGAGTTAGGAGGCCACACCCACCTGACCTGGGGGTGTTATCCACTCTGGAAGGGCCATGGAGTCCCTTCTGAGGCATCTTTGAGACCCAGGAGACTCAGGCAGTGGGGAAAGACCTGGAGCCCAGCCCTTCTCATGCTCTCCACATCCTGGATCCCCCTCTGCTTCTTTCCTGGCCAGCCCTCGGGTCCCTGGGTCTCTATTCCTGCCACTCTGTGGGAAAGGCAGGCACAGGGAGCCTCACCCAGGGCAGGGGGCAATCTTTACTCTGGTACCTATCAGTGGATCACCCAATGTTTGGGCTTTTAGGGGCCATCAAAACCATCTGGTCCAATACTAAGACAGGTGAGCAAATAGGCCAAAGCCCGATCTGAGTCCAGTTTGGTGCTTTTTCACCTGGTTTTTGACTCAGCAAGGAAGGGACCAAGCAGGATGACCCCATCACCATGGGAGTTGGGAGGTTGGGGTATAAGGGTAAGGTGAAGAGGAAGACCACAGAGGCCTCAGGAAGGCAGGAGGGTCCTGTACCTGCAGGAGACATTCCAGGTCAGGCCTACCTTATACAGTGAGGCGTGGGGACAGACACCTGTACCCTTGTACGAGGTGCAGTTGGGGAGGGAAGGTGAAAGGGCAACCCCAGCCCCTTATCCATTCAGCAAACCCAGGCCCAGGACCACAGCTGCCCTCTGGGGGGGAACTTTTTCCAATTCTTCCACAGGCCCTGTACAGCCCACCTGCAGCCCTGGGGACTGGCATCACCTGCTAGCCCTGGGGACTGGCATCACCTGCTCCATTCTGAGCAAGTGGCTACCGCTGGAGTTCCCCTGCCTAGGGGGAGAGCAGGAAGGGCTGTGGCACTAGCGCTGGCCTGGCCCTGAGCTGTTTTTCTTGTTCCCCTGCCTGACCTGGGAGCTAAGGTTCTGCTTCTGTTTTCAGAGGCTTGTCTGTCCCCCGGGACTGTTAGCTCACTCTGTACCCATTCCTGCAAGGGCTGCTGAGACCTGCTTTGGGCTCCTGTCTCTTCCCACCCTGGCCCCTGGCCCACATAGAGTCCCACTGGGGCTGCCCTCACCCAGTGTGTGGGGCTGCCACACCTCTCCAGCAGCAGTGTGCTCTGGGCCCCAGGGGGCCTGGCAGTCTCCCCACCCATGCTGTGTGCAAGCTGGCGAGGCCCTCCATGCATGGGTGAGAGCTGGCCCCCCTCTGCCTTGTGGGCTATGTGACCTGGGGCAAGACCCGTGTCCACGCCCTTTCCTCACAGGATGCCATAGTGGTGGACATGACAGAGGTGACTGTCTTCTGCCCGGTGGGCTGGTCACCTCCAGCCCTGGCCCCTCCTCCAGTAAGAGGCTCAGAGCCTCCTGACTGTGACCTGAGACAGCAATGAAGCTTTGTGTTTGGTGCCTCCTTTCTTCAGGGCTCAAAGCACTTTTACAAGCATGAATCGCCTTCATCCACCCCAGCTGTTGTCTTGTTTGTGCTTTATACTTTATTGTTAGCTGGGGGTTGTGTTGACCCTTTGGACACCCAACTAGGGGGAATTCCCTAAGCCAGAGCAGGCAGAGGACGCCCCCCTCCCAGCATGTCTGGGACCTTTGTTTCTCCTTACCTGTCTTTGGCCAGGTGTCTGCCGTCAGCACCCACTGCAACCAGCAGGATGAGCTTTGAGATGGTGGACCCAGAGGCAGGGAGGTGTGGGGGGAACATTAAATGGGGAGGGGGAAGCTGGGCTCTGCCAACTGCTATTATGTGACCTCGGGCAAGTCCCTTCACCTCTGAACCAGGTTTTATTGAAACACACAACAGGGGTACAGACTCTCATAAATATCAAATCAGAGCCTATAAAGGCTAAATAAAGTTCTGTGTAAACGTCCACGGCATTGCACCCCACCTGTAGAACGGGGAAGATGGGGATGTCAGCCTAGACCTCTTATTGGATTCTACGATGGAGCTTGTTTCCTACCTCCCACCCCACACACCCCATAGCCCTGAGCCTTACCCCTTGGTCCAAGTGGCCAGAGTAGGCTGCAGGGAGGGAGATGGGTTAGAAATCAGCCTCGGGTGCCACCAATAGCTGGCCTGACCTGACGGGGCTCCTTCCGGAGCTCTGAGCCAGGGGGAGCCTATCTTATTCATGACCCCTCAGACGCAGGCCTTCAGAGCATGTCCACACGGGGTAAGGATGGTATCAACTCCACCAGTGCCCGTGGGCTGCCGGGCCGCCCCGTCAGGCTGTGTGGTTTGCTGGCATGGTGCTGGCCTGCCCAGAGGCAGGGCTGCCTTTTCAGTGCACAAGGTTGCTGTTTGCCAAGCCTTTCCCCGTGGGCCCTGAGCTTTTGGGGAGGCACGCTTTATTCTAATTCACACAGTGTCTAGTGGAGGCCCCGCCTGTCTGGGATACTTTCCCAGGGCAGGCCATGGGTGGGCAGCCCAGCTGGGCAGGAGATGTCCAGCCATCCCTCTCCACAGGGGGCTTACCTTGCCCCCCTCTGCCTATACCACCATAGAGCAATGGAAACCATTTTAGCATAATTCGTCCTAAACAAGTTATTATAATAAAAGTACGATTTCCTCAATCCTATATCTGAAATTCCAAACTCCCCGAAAGCTCTAAAAACCCAAAGTTTTTTTTTGTGTGTGTGTGTGTTTTACCTTATTTGGCAACAAAACCTGGCTTGATCAAACGGAAGGCTGCCCGTAACCTTTATTTTTCCCACCTAGGGTAAATAGTCATAAGTGTTAATGAGGAAGTACTGAGGTGTTTGATGATGGAGTATTGCCCAGACCTCACTGGATTAGAAGTGATATTGGAATGTGCATAATATTAACTTTCTAAAAATGCAAAAACATATAAACTCTGAAATACAAATGGCCAAAGGTTTCAGATAAGAAATTATGGATCTGTGATAAGCAGCATGTAGTATATATAGGCCTTGCGATACCCAAACCCTCTGCTAAGCACAGCACAGGTGTTGGGTCATGTCCAGTTGTCCCTCAGTATCTGAGGGGGATTGGTTCTGGGACCCAGATACCAAAATCTGCAGATGCTCAAGTCCCTTATATAAAAAGGCATAGTATTTGCATATAACCTATATTTGCATACAGACTACAGCAGGGTCTACCTACACACCACTTTATTCGCGTGAATTCAGTGTAGTGCTCGGTGCATGGCAAATTCAAGTTTTGCTTTCTGGAACTTTCTGGGAATTTTTTTTTTTTTTAATTTATGGTTGGCTGAATCCGTAGATGCAAAACCTGTAGCTGTGGGGGGCCAATTGCAATCTCAACAAAACAAATCAATTTATTTCCATTTTATGGATGAAGAAATTGAAGCCTGGGAGGTTTAGTAACTTTGCCAAAGTCACAGAGTTTACTAAAGGGTGGTGTCCCAATTTGAATCCAGGCAGTCTGGCTCCCTGCTCTTAACCGTCTGCTGTACAGAGGAGGAGACTGGGGCCCATAAGACAGAAGGGTCTTGCTCGGGGTCATCCAGTGAATCTGCAGTGGGGCTGGCCCTAGGTCCTGGAGGCCCCCAGCCCTGCCTGCTCGTGGGCCAGTGGGAGGGGGGCCGGGGTTGCAGTGGCAAGTCCCCCAGCAGCCGCCCAGGAGCTCCTAGTCCTCCTGGCTGAGTCTGTCCAGCCCAACCGGGAGGTGTTTAAAATAGAAGATGTTCCCATGGAAAGTTTTAAGATTTCACTAGATTGAAACCAGATGACCCCGTGCAAACAGACCCCAGCAGCAGGCGCAGGGTCTGGATGTGCGCTGAGCTCCCCATGTCTGTTCCCAGCCTACTCCAGGGAGGGAAACTGCCCTGGGGGTTCAGAGAGGCCAGCAACACAGGACACTGGATAGGACTGGACAGGACAGGCATCAGCTGATGGGAAGGGGCCGGAGACCCTCTTTTCTGCTGATGGAGAAACAGCCCCACCACTTTCACGGGTCCATCTGTTTTCCAGTTTCTGAAGATGGACAGAGAACTCTGGGAGAGCATTCCCCCTATTCCCACAGGTTCCCAGTCATTTCTCTGTTCCTCCACTGACTTGTTCTCCACCATATTCACTCCTTTATTTGCACCTTCAGTCAGATAGCCAACCTACAGAACATCCCCGATAGAGGGCTGGCTGTGTGTGAAACCCTAGGGACACAAAGACAAAACAGACACAGTCTTGCCCTTTGGAAATCCCCAGACACACTGAACAGTCATCACAGCAGGGCCGGGGGTTTATGCTGGGAATACAGGCTGGTCAGGGAGGGCTTCACAGAGGAGGTGATGAGCAGGACTCTGAAGGGAGGCAGAAGAAGAGGTGTTCCGAGCCAGGGGACAGGTCTGGTCACTCCAGCAGGCTGGTCCACAGGGCGCACACAGAGGGCACACCATGATAAAGGAGACGGAGGAAGACGTGGGGCCTATTGAGCCTCCCAGCCCCATCAAGTTGATTCTGAGGGTTCTGGGGAGGCAGGAGAAGATTTCATTCTTCCAGGGTCCAGGCTGGTCTGGAAGACTCCTCTCCTGGCAGTGGCCATACAGAAGCGACCTGAGTGTTTTCCATGTCAGTCTCCTCTGGGGCAGTGCCTGTCTTTTTCACCGGTGTAGACTGGCCCCTGACACAGGGCTGAGCTTTTTAGAAAGTGATTGCTGAATTGATCTGACCCTGGGGATCATGATACTCTTTTTGCCTTCTTTGTGTGTGTTTGGACTTTTTCATAATTTTAGTTTCCAGTAGAGAGGAACGTGTGAGTTTCTAGGTCACTGACCCCACAAAGCAACTGGCGCTGGGCAGCTGTGACCTTGCTCATTCCACATAGGTGGAGAATGGGATTGGGGAATCCTCTGGAGTTGGGGTACAAGAACACAGGCCCAGAGGGTCCTCAGGCCTCTGGGTCAGACATGGCACCCCAACATCCCCTCTCTCTAATCTACACGTCTTACCAGTCACTGGTCCTATGTATTCTATCTCCAAAATCTCTCTCCAATCCACCTAGCGACTCCATCCTCTCTGCCCCCATTCAGTCCCCATCATCACTCACCCCTCCTACTCAGCAGCCCCTGTGTGGACTCCCAGGCCGCCCTCCTGCCCCATCAGTCCTAGCACTGCCCACTCCGCCCTAGTCCATCCCAGGCCACACACAGCAGGCAGGGACAGTTAGGTCAGCACATGGATACTTAGCCCGGCTGTGGGTTTGGTGCTCTGGAGGTTGATGAGATGAACAGAAAAGGCCCTAGGCCTCCTAGGTTGGGAGATGGGACATTGAAGCAGAAAGCAGTGCCCAGGGTTGAGGTCTACCTGGGCATCGTGCTCTTTGAGAGCAGAGCTTGAGCAGCAGTCCAACTGGGATGGAGAGCACTGGGCTAGATGCCTTCCATAGAAGCCAAGAGGCTGCTCATTAGCCCCTGTGCCACCCAAGTTTGGCCTGTGAGTGGGCCTCACCCGGCCGGCCCACTATGGGGTGGCAACTGTATCCTATGGGCCTTGCTCCTCCTGGGTTCCAGAGTCAGGGGCTGCAGCCCAGCAGCTGGATGGCAGGGTGGTATGGAAAAGGCCACCCCCACCCCACCCCACCCGTACCCAGAACAGCCCCAATTCATTACTGTGGCAGGAGGGAGATCAAGGAGCATTCTAAAGGACCGAAGGAGGCAAACCTGCTGGGCCCGGCTGCCAGCCCAAGTCTGGATAATTGGAAAAACATTCCTGCTGATCCCTTCAATCTCCACCCAGATGTTTAATGAAGAAAACGGCTTTTCTCTGCCTCCCCAGCTGCCACACACAGCCTGGGCAGGCCCCACAGGGCCTCGAAGGCCCAGCAGCTTGCCTTTCCCAGGCCCCTCCCACCCAGAGCAGGGCCCAGGAGACAGTCTCTCAGTCACGAATCAGCCTGTGAGGCCAGCTCTGCTCCTGGGCCTCCTGCCAGGAGCGTGAGCAAGGAGGAGCCGGGCTCAGACACCGTCTCTGTCCCTGGCGCCTTCTCTCAGGGCTTGCTGTCCTTGGCTCTGCCCCTTTTCCACCTCCAGGCGCCCTTGGACCTGCAGTTCAGCTCAGGGTCTTGCCTGCCTCCACTCTGGGGCCCCAAAGAGCCACTTAGCTGAGATCCAACTCCTGATGATAAAGGATCAGAGGATGGGGTGACAGGAGAAGGGGGTGGCCGAGGGCAGGGGGCAGAGGAGCTGCTCTGGGCTCTGGCTGTGGAGTGAATCCCAGGAGTGCAGCAAAGGTCTCCCCTGTCCCCCCTCAGCGCCCCCCGCCCCCGGAGCCACAGGCATAGTGGGCAGGCAGGCAGCTGTGGTGGCCTAGGAGTAACCCCTGATGACCAAGCAATGACTTTGGGAAGAGTGTGTGTGTGTAGGGGAAGAGAGTCTGGAGGCCCTGCAGCCAGCCCAGCCTGCAGCAGGCACACCACTCCCGTTCCAACGGAGCTCCCAGAGCTCAGGCCAAGGACAGAGCCGCCTGCCTGGTTCTCTCCCAGGCTCTCCCAGAGACCACCCACAAGGGCTCTATCAGCTCGGATTAGTCTCCAGATCGCTGGCTCAGCCCACAAAGCCAGCCATCTCCAAGCTGCTGGGCCTTCCTCTCTGGGACTACTTAGTCCTCACAGCTGCCTGGGGACGGCATCTGGACCACAGGGAGGGATGTAAGAGGTTGACGCAGAGAAGAGGAGGGTGGCACAGTGCCAGAGGAACTCCCGCCTGGACTGCTCTTTGACCCTGAGGGCACAGCCTTCTGAGAGGAACCCAAGCCTGAGCCAGGGTGGGAGCTGTCACCCAGTCCCCGCTTTGCCTTGGTCTCCCTTCCCAGCCCTGGCTCTGTCCCAGTGGGACTCTGCTGTTCCTCACACCTGCACCATGCACCTTGGCTCATGTTGGTACCCTTCTGGATTACCTTTGCCTGGTATCTGCCAGCCTGCGTGCTGCCTGCCCAGCATCACCTCGTCTGCACCCTCAACACATCTTTCTGGAATGTGGGTCGGAGTTATTGGGGTGCTGTGGTCAAGACCACAGTCCTACCGTCTGATTAATGGCCCCAGAGTCAAATCCCAGCTCTGCCACTTCTTACCTGGGTGGCCATGAGCAAGAGACTGAAGCTCAGTTGTATCATCTCTAAAATGGGAATAATGGCCACTTCACAGGTTGTTTTTCGACAGGGATTAAGTGAGACGTGTGTGACATGCCTTGTATAGGACTTGGCACACAGGACTGCTAGGCAAATACGGGGAATATGAACACTGTGGTGGCGGTGGAGGTGGCCACCGTTCCTGTCACTGTCCCTGGAAAGAGTATATGCTCCCTGAGGATGGGAGCCCTGTCTTTTTGCCCTCATTCCTCACAGTGCCCTGAAGAGTGGATGTGACTGGCACAGGGTAGAGGCACAATAAACATTTGGATCAAGTGGAAGGAAATGCGGCCCCGCTGGGAAGGCAGAAGGGCCATCGTGTTCCCTAGGAGTGGACAGATCCGAAATAAGGTGACTATGTTGTTCTGGCCACCCCCAGCTCCAGCCCAACATCCGAGCTCCTCCTGAGGAGGCCCCAGGTCAGTCAGGGCCCTGCGGGAAATGGTCTTGCCCTGTGAGCCCTGGACACCTCTGCTTCTCTGAGGAAAGGTAGCTTCTTGGCTTCGTGCTATGCACCAAACATTCCTGAACACTGACTGTGTCTGCGTTCCAGGCGCATTGCTAACTGGGGCCTTGGGCAAGTCCCAAACCTCTCCGAGCCTTGGGTCTGTCATCTGTCAGCTGAGCACTCTATAAATTATCTACTTCAAAGGGTTGTTGGAACATTAAATGAGAGCCTGGGACAAGGTGGATATTCCACAGATAGAAGCTGCCCCTTCCCATCCCCCTTCCCTGGCATACGGTACCCCTAGTCCGGTGGGCAGCAAAGGAGAGTGGGGAGGTGGCGTGCCCTAGTCTGAGGAAGGGGAGGTCTCCCTGAGCTCCCTTTCTGTGTGGATGGTGGCTCAGAGCCTGGTGCTCTGTCACCTGGGGAGAGGACTGGGGAGGGACTCCCAGAGGAGACCTCAGCCCCTGGCCTGTGCCTGATTCCTACATGGAGAGAGCGCTGTCTGAGCCTAACCCGAGTCCTCAGGGCTCCAGAACCGCCTTCAGCCATCCCAGGTCAGCCTGGCCCTGGGCCAAGCCTGGGGATACATTCCCCAGCCAGGCCACAGCCCAGCTGCCCTCTCTGAACCTTCAGATGACGAGTCAGTGCAGGCACCATTTCCCCAGGACCAGCTGAAACTTTGAGCAGTAAAGTCTCTTCTGGTTTATCTGGAGGAAGGAAAATGACGTCATGAGGTAAACCGCACAGCCTGAAACCACGAGGCTGGGTGTCCCAGTGATGTTTGCTTTTCAGCAACAGTCACTCGTGTGCATGGAGGGGCAGAGAACCTGAGACATTCTGGTCAGAGGGTGGCTGGGAAGACAGAGGGAGATTTTCAAACATGGAACCACAGGAAAGGAGAGGGCCTCAGAAAGAGCGGACGTCAGAGGCCAGCAGAGTGGCTTCCTGGGGGTTGTGGGCAGGTTGCCCACTGGGCTGAGTGACTCTGCTGGCCACTCACGAGGTCCAAGCCTTGGCACCTGAGCTGCTGAGGATCGTGTTGACTGGTGGGTGTAATGAGTGCCAATAATAATAATAGTACTGATGATAAGTACCATGTATGAGGGTCCAGGACCCTGTTAGCGCCTCAGCGGCCCCCATGAGATGACCCCCACGTGCAGACAGGGGAAGGAGGCTGGCAGGCCTCAGCCCTGTGCCTTCAGCCTCAGAACTACAGAGCTTCTTTGCGGACAGGCTGGGTGTCCGCTCTGAGGTCTGAGTGGAGGGCTCCCAGGTTCAAGCCCCAACGCTACCTACTAACTGCGTTACCCTCTGGGAGCCTGGTTTCTTTATCCACCCCATGTCCTGCCTCACAGGAGATTTCATAAAGTGAACCCTATTCTTCAATATCGTTCCTTACTTTTCAGTACTTTGAGCAGGTTTCTCTGGAGAAATTAGCTCCAAAGAGTACGCCCCAGCACTGGTCCTGCTGGGCTAGTGGGTGTGTTGGGTTGGGGGTGCCCACTGTGTAGTGGGGCCCAGTGGACAGAGTGAATGAGGACCAAGAGCTGTCTGAGGAGATCAGGAAGGGCCTCCACACCCCCACTTCAGGGCTGCATGAGTCGGGGGTGGTGCCTAAAGGAAGTCCACGGAGTGTCTAGGTGTGTCTAGGTGGGAGTGTAAGGATAGGTGTGACGCGCACCAGGGTGGGTGAGACCCCCGGCCCCAGGCTGACTGACCTGCCCCAGGCGCGGGCCCCAGTCCTGCTACCTCAGGGCAGGGCCACAGGTCCAACTGTGACCAGCTCTGAGGGCCTGCAGGGACTGCTGTCATAGTAAGGGGACTGACGGACGCAGTGCAGGGCGGTGGCCCAACTCCTCCTCCCAGGGGCATCCTGATGCCAGCGTTTCTTCACTGGAGTCACAGCTATTTGGGCTGAGGCTCACCCTTTTCAGTTCTTTTCCTTTATAACGTAAGTCTGCAAAGCACCACATCGTCCTCGACTATCAGGGTGCAGAGGGATGTGTAGGTACCAGCACAAGCCTCTCACTTTACCAAGGAGGAAACTGAGACCAGAGGGGAAAGGATTTGTCTAGGGCCCCACAAAGAGCCGACAGCAGTGCAGTGGCGAGAACCCAGGTGTCCTCTAGCTCACGGTGGGGCTTCCCTCCCTGTCAGAGCTGTTATCATTCGAATAGGAATTGCCCATCAGATCCTTTCTAAGACACCACCAGCTGCGAGCAGAGGGCAACCTTGGGGTTGAGGAGCATTGGCGTGTGGGTGGGGAGCGGAGGGAGGGTCCCAGGGGTCCAGAGTCAGCTGCCAAAAAGAGACTGAGCCTCTTTTGCCACTTTTCCACGGCCAACTCAGCACCTTATGTGTGAGGAGTGTCATAAGCCACTACTTGACCCCAAAAGTCATAGTTCACTGAGCTGGTGTCTCAGTGATGTTTTTCTGACTCATGGCCCAGGAAGACAAACCCCCAGGGGACCAGCTGGAGATCCCTCTGGCCCAAGTAGGTGCTCTGGGGTCTCTCTTGCCTACACCCTCTTGCCTGGTGGCTGGGGCTTTGAGGAAAGAGCTGTGGGCAGTGGCAAGGGCAGGCTGACAGGAAGGCAACCAGGGTCCAGCCCTGCATATGCCAGTGGTGAGTTGGGGGCCCCTGGGAGTTCTCTTCCCTTCCCCAGCATCAGTTTCCTTGTCGGTAAAATGAAAGGTCAGGTCAGATGGTCTCTGGGTTCCTTCCCAGCTCTGAGAACCACGTTCTGCCTCCGCTGTTCTCAGGGAGGACAGAGTGGCTTGGGCTTCAGATCTGTGCCCCACTTCCAGCTGAAAGAATGGCCAGAGCTTGGAGCCCTCCCTCCCTGACTTCTCCTGTCCTCAGGGTCTCACTGGGGCCAGGCTGCCGACCTCAGAGCTTACCCGCTGCTCAGAAAGAAGAGCCACAGTAGGTGTAAACGGAAAGGCTTCCCAAGTCCCTGAATCCTACTCTTTCCCAAATGAGCAGAGTAAGGCCCAGAGAAGGCAAAGGACTATCTGCAGCCACAGGCAAGCCGGGGACCAGGAGCCCCCCACCCCACCCCCCACAGCATTAGCTGCCCGGTGGTAGCTCCTAAAGGAACCCTATCATAGGAGTGCTGCAAACATCCAGGTGAGGGGGTTCCTTAGATTCCCACCATTGTCATTACCGGCGTCACGCTGTCCTTCGTCCTCCTCGGTGAATGTGGGCTTTTGTCACTCGCTGTTCCTCAGAGGCAGCATACTGCCAGTAAGGAGGATGCTGGAGCCAGGCCACCTGTGTACCTGGGGTAAGCTTTTATTGTCACTCTGCTTTAGTCCCCTGGCTGTAAAAGGGGGATGCTCATAATATCTTCTCCTAAGGTTGTTGGGAGACTGTCAAAGGCATGGAAGAGGGCCTGGCACTTAACGAGCACTCAGTAAATGGCATCATTCATTCATTCACTCACTTGTTCATTCTATCCCACCTGTTTCTAAAAAAGAAGATTATAGATGACTCAATCAAATATCATAGGCCTTTTGTAAGGTTAAAGGAATACAAGGTTAGGATTTCGGAGGCGACGGTTATCCCAGAACGCTGCCTGGGCTGAGCAAGCTATTGCATCTGAACACTACTTCCTGGCTGTTTCACCCAAAAAGTAATGCTGTTGGTACCAACCTCTCCCTTTCTGAGAAAAGGAAGCATACCAGCTTTTCAGGACCATAGAAGATTTTTCTGGTTCAAACTTTTTCAATGACATTAAACAATGCAGTGGGCAGAGACTCCCCTCACCTCCTCCCTTCCACCTTGTTGAATCAACCCCAGAGAAAATTGGGGTCTCCTTTTCATCCTATTCCGCTCTCCACCTCTAGAGGCTTGGGGAACTGGGAACCAGAACCGTTGCCCCAAAGCAACGCTCTCAGCCGTCCCAGAAGAAGGTGCTCAGGGGGCTTGAGGGTGCAGCTTCTGGCACCAGGATAAAGTCTGGGAAAGAGCCAAGCCAGTGAGAGACGTGAAGGGCCTTCCCTCTGATGCCGAGTCAGCCCCCTTCCAGGGACTGCTTCCCAGCAGCCTGAGCAGTAAGTGCCCCGGAGGGGGCCTGTGAATGGGCACTGAGAAATCCCAGAGCTGCCCACATACTTCCCCTTCTCTCAAATGCCAGGAGGACTCCTGCAGCACGTAGGAGAGCAAAGGTGAGCAAGGTACTCTGTCACTGGAAGATTAGGGGACCCAGTGGGGGAGGGTCTCATTTGTCTCCTCCAGGCCCCCTGTTTCTAGGTGTGGCCTGAGACCATCTCCACAGACTTAGGTAGACCAGAGAGTGGAAACTGCCCCCCAGCCCGCCTTCCCATCTCCCCACAGTGTACACACACTTCACCAGGGCACTGCTGCCCAGTCCAGTGGACAATGAGAATCTGTGGTTCTATGAGGCTCTGCCTCATTTGTCAAAGACTCTCAGAGCCCCCAAGTCTCACCTACCTCTTAACTTGAGGATTCCACCTGAGCGACGTCCCACTCCCCTTCCCAATCTAGGGCCCCACGGTGTTTTTCCAGCAGCCTGTGGGTTTCCATCCTTAACTTTGGCCTTTGTGCAGTGGGGAAAAAACCCTGCTTGTGTTCCTCACTGCAGAGAGCAGGCAAAGGATCCACTGCGACATGCTCCCACTCCTGGGGCCACCATCCACTGAGGCTGTAGGACACAACTGCCCCCAGCCCCCCAGCCCTGTCCCCCGAGTCAGCTGCAAGCAGCAGAGATGCTGGCCCAGCAGCTCACCCTAGAGCTCTCCCACTGGGTTGGGGAATGCCTTTGGCGGCAGAATGTAACCGGGCAGGACGTGATGATTCGCCCACATGGAGGTCTGCCCATACACTGGAATAGTTCACCCAGAGGGGTTTTTGAGGGCCAATGCCAGACATGAGTGTGAGGGAAGTCCCAGCCAGTCCTTCAACCCATCCTATAAAGCTGGTATCACGAGGCGGGTGGTAATGGGGGGAGTGCTGAGTTGAGACAGGGTGGAATTTGGGCTTGGGGCTGGTTGGGTGGGTAGTAGGTAGAGCTGCCAGTCCCTTCTCTCCAGCTTTATCACGTCTTACCTGGACTGTGGCAATAGCCCCCTCACAGGCCTCCCTGCCCAAGCCCTGTCCCTCTGATCAACCCACCCAATCACCCGCCCAACCCCTTGCAATCCTGAAGGATTATTTAGCTATGCCTGGTGAGCTGATCAAGGGCTGCGTCTCTCTCTGGCTCATAAATCTTCAATGGCTCCCCATTGTCAGTGGGAAACAGAAGACTCTCAAGGCCTTGCAGTCGGCCTCAGCCACATCTCCAGCCACTCCTCTCCCTTCCCCTAAGAGAACCCTCTGCCTCAACCAAACGCCGTGGGCTCTTCTGGCTCCAGACCTCTCCTGCCCCTGGACAGTCCTCCCTCTCCTTCCCCTTAAGGCACAGCTCAAATTCCATCTCCTCCACAAGGCTTGGCCTGACATCCCATCGCCACAGAGAACATTCTCTGAACACTCGGCATTCATTTGTTGGGAGAGCCCAGTGTGGGAGCCAGATAGGCCTGGATTAGTGTCTCAGCTCAGTTCTGATTCCATTAACCAGCTGGAAGTCACTTTTCTGAGCTTCCATCTCCCACTCAGTACATGGGAGGAAGTCCTGCAGGGTGCCTGGGAGTGCTGAAGGCTGAGTGACATCTGTTATTTCGGCCTTCTCAGTGTCCATTCATCTTTCCTATAATATCACCTGGGATTTTTGATGGATATGTGGTCCAGGTGGGGCTGACCTCACTTCCTGGTTTCCAGGTGAGGCCTGGCCAATGAGAATATTCCGTTGCCCTGGCCACAGAGACAGAGTAACAAGAATGGACAGGTGACTCAAACCAGACCCATGGGAATCATACTTGGGACTTTGGCTGGAGTTACTGAGACTTTCTTTCCATCCAAGTTACTAGGCTGATAGAAACTACGGTTATAGGTTGAATTGTGTCCCCAGAAAAGATATATTCAAGTCCTAACTCCCTTTGAATGTGGTTGTATTTGGAAATAGGGTCTTCATAGATGTAAATAAGATAAAGCTACACTAGATTAGGGTAGACCGCAATCCAACGACTGATGTCGTAAGAAGAGGGAAATTTGGACACACATACTGGAAAGAGGCCACAGAGGTAGATGAGACTGAAGAATCTACAAGCCAAGGAACACCAAGGATTGTCCATGACCACCAGAAGCTAGGAGAGAGGTCCAGGGCAGTTTCTCCCTCAGCCTCCAGAAAGTTCCGACCCTGCCAACACCATGATTTCAGATTTTGGCCTCTATGACTGTGAGAAAATAACTTTCTGTTGCGTTAAGTCACCCAAGTTTGTGGTGATTGGTTACGGCAGTCAAGGAAACTAACACAACCACCAAATGGTGAGACTGTGCCTGAGTCTGAAGCCAACACTGGAAATCAGAGCCACCGATATATGACAACACTTGGATCCAGTAGCAGCTCAGGCAAGAGGACTGCTTCAGTTACATGAGCCAATGCAGTCTCGATTTTACTTAAGCTGCTTCAGCTGAATTTCTGTCTCTTTCAATGGAGAGAGACCTGACTCATCCAGAGACAATGGATGTAGAGTACGTGACACAGTGCCGGGCCCACAGGAAGCAGGGTCTTATAATTCCTGTTGTTGATTCTATTCACAGAATGCGCACTCCCGAGAACAAGGGCCACTCTCTTTTGTCTCTGTCGCAGGCTGGGTTTCCCAGAAGCAGGCTCTGAGATAGAGTTAGCGTGCAGGACATTTCTTAGGGAGTGGCCTCTGAATCAAGCCCTGTGGACAAGAGGGCAAGGATACAGGACCAGGCACAGGGAAGCCCACCAGGGACTCCCTCCAACAGCCCCATGGTAGTTCTAGAACTAGAACTGCTCTCCAGAGTCATTCGACATTAGAACTTTATACACTTGAATCCATCCCTCACTGAATCTGGGCTACGCTGAGAAACAGTGAGATCTTGGGAGAGGCATCTTCCTGCGGCTGAGGCCATCCCTGAAGGGACAAACAGTGACCAGCCCTCCCGCAGCTAAGGCAACAAGTCCTTTACCAAAGGGAACCTGGGCGGGCCATCACAGGGCCCACCACACTCGGAGCATAACTCAGAGCCTGGAACTTGATAACTTCATTGTTGAAAACATTCATTCATTTGCTCATTCATTCATTTATTCCTTCATTCAAAACCCAAGGTTGATGGGGCAGTCAGGTGGCCTGGTGGTCTGAGCTGATGGAGTACCTCAGGAGGGAGGTCCTGGTGGTGGCTGGGGGTGGGATCAGAGCACGATGGAAACACCACGACAGGGCTGGCTGGGACGGGGATTGATGGCATGGCCTTGCCCGTTGCCTGGCACTCAGTAGGTCCAAGTCAGTGGCGAATAATCAAGGTGCTGTGGGCAACCATTTCAATGGCTTTTCTTTAGAACTACAGGGCTATATAACTTCTCTTCTTATGTTGACTTCTTTGTGTGTAGGGTGGAATCTGGAGGCTGGTAAGTCCTTAAAGCCTCCTTTCTTGAGTCTCTCCTGCCTCGTCAGCAGCTCTTCCTACAGTTGTGGTGTCCCCCATATCCCAGCCCCGGGCCCAGCCCCTCCTGAGAAGCCAGGCAACTCCCTCTTATCAGATGAGAAACCAGAACTTGGAGAGAGGAAGCTAACTGTTCAAAGTAACAGTCAGTGGTTGAGCCAGGAAGCAGGACGCACTTCTCTCTCCTCAGTCTTCCTCGTGCGCAGTGCAAACCGCAGCTCAAGCCACAGTCCTGTTTAAGGAGTGTCCGGCCCCTCTGCCTGCAGCTGCTTTGTGCACAGTGGCCCTGGCAGGGGCCAGCACAGGCACCCCTCCCAGGGCTTCTCCAGGAAGTTGAGGAACACCCAAGGGGCCCTCTGAGGCCACTGTCCTGCCCCTCCCCCACCTCTTATCACAGGTGAAGGGAAAGTCAAGGTTTCTGAAGTGAGCCCTTTCTGAGGCCACACAGTGAGTTGTCAGTGGGAGCAGAGCCCAGGCTGGTTGTCTTGTTTTCCCTAAAATTGCTCCCATCTCTGAGTTTACATAAAGCCCTTAACTCTGTTTTATTTTATTTTATTTCCAAATGGTCTTAACAGAGAACAACACAAGACTTGGTTTGATTGTACCAACTAGACCACAAACTTCTTAAGGGCAGGTTGCCAGCAGGGAAGGGTGTTGGTGCTGGGAAGGGCAAATCACTTTTATGTCTCCCCTGCCCCCCACTATTATAATCCAGTCTGCTCTCTAGGAAGGGGGTTTCTTTTGCTCCGGTTGACTTGGGTATACAGAGAAGGGTCTAGAAGGAGTCAAGCAGGAGGAGATGGAGAAGCTGAATGGCCTTCTAACAGTGAGAGGAGACTGGAGAGGGCACGCAGAGAGGGAAAAGGTGGAGGAGGAGACAGGGGAGAAGGCAGGGGCAGAGCCCGTGAAAAGCTGAGGGACTTTGAGACCATGAGAGGGAAAGGCAAGTGAATGTCTCCCAATAGTGAAGTGACCCAAGGGCATTGGAAGAACTGAGCGTGCTCTGTTCAGATGGAAGCTCTTTGCCTTTCTGTCCTCCCCATCCACTTGGCAGTAAAGACCCCCACCCACCGCATCCACACCTCCAGGAGTGGGAGAGGGCTTTTGATGGAAACCGAGGAAGCGACAGATGATGTGCCTGGGTAAGCAAGCCTGGTGGTGAGGGAGACCACAGAGGCGGGGCCCCCAGGCTGAGGGGTCCCAGAACCTCATCCCCACTTCGAGCAGTCTGCAGAAACCCTGGGGAGGGCTCTGGATTCCTGGGAGCCCAGTATGGAGCTTCATATAGATCTCACATAGATCTCAGGGCGCTGGGAGACCCCCACTGACTCTGCGTTATACCTGCATTTTCTGATTTGCTCTTTTCCACATCTCTCTGTGGGAGTTAGTATTATCCCCATTTTCCACCAGAGGCACCTGAAGCCCAGAGAGATTAAGTAACTCGCACGAGACCCCTGACAGTTAGTAGAGTCCAGTCTATTGCCCCTCTTTGTGGCTCAGCTGTGCTACCTGACCACCCCCCCCAACGCCAGTCAAGTGCTGGGCTCACCTCAGATGCTCACTAAATACTTGTACACTTCATGTGGGGGGCACCATAGCATGGGCACTAGGGCATCATAGATCTGGGTTCGAATTCTGCTCTGACACTAACTCTATTGCTCTAGGTAAGTCAAACTCTCTGATCTTCAGTTTCCTCATCTTTAAAATTGGGGTTTTGATACAGGCACTTGCTAGATGCTGAATGAGTATTAATATCATCATTCATTACTTGCCAGCTAGAGCCCTAACTTGGTCCTTTCCCTGGGAGGGCCTCGTCCTACTGAGGAAGTCGCACCCTTCCTATCCTTTCCTTTTGCTCCCTGGCTCTGTGATAATGTGCTTTTAAGCCTTCAAGTTCACCTTGGCTTTTCCTGCGTGCCCTGTCCCTTGAGATGTGAGGGTCCTACTCACAGGAGGGGCAGCCCTGGCAGGGACCCTAGAAAGGCGTGTGACCACACAAGCCTTCAGGAGGAGCCGTAGGATGAGAACCATGGCCACAAATGGGCGGGATGGAGCCATGTGGTCATGGCTAGTTGCTTGGTTCCCAGCGTAAATGGGGAACTGCAGAGACCACCCACGTAATCACAGGTGAAGGACCTGTGCCTTTCTGTGCTCTTATGTCACCGAGTTCCCAGTGTCTGGATCATGTTCCTGGATCGTAGGAATGATGGGTTACTGCCTATATGGACTGAAAAACCCATTCTCAACACTCTTTTCCTTCTAACTCCTCTGTCTGGGCTACAGGAATCCAGGCACTGGCTGAGGCCCCTTCTGTCTTCCTTTTTCTGCCCTGGGATCTGCTCAGCCTCTGAGCAGCTACCCACCCTGCAGTGCGAATTGGTCTTTGGCTCAGGCGCTAGCAGGATTGAGGTGGCCTGTGGTCCTAGACTGATGCCCTTTTCTAACTCCAAGAGGTGTCATTACTCATTTTACAAATGAGGCCCAAGTTTGTCCAAGTCTATGTAGCTTGTTGGTGGGGCCACTGGGGTTTGAGCGCAGGGACTGGCTGATACCGAAGGCTACCTGAAGGATGTGGAAATAAGAAAGGAAAAGGGAGGGAGGGGGAAAGAATATCTGATTCTTCCTGTAAGCAGATCGTGTCAGGAGTCTGCCTGGAGGCTAAATCTGGGACATTTTGAGCATCAAAATAAATAGTTGTGGTAACAGATTCTAACCCCTTGATTAAAATAAGAATCCACGAGTCCATATTGATATAAATGAATGACAGAGAAAGGAAAATTCTTCCTTACAGTAGAATGACAACTAAAAAGTGTAGAACAAGCTGATGGAAATAGATATTCACCATTTGGCAGCCATCACAGCTGTGGTTGAATAAGGCTGGGGTCATCTAAGGATGAGAAGGCTGGAAGGTGGAGATTTGATAAGGAGCAGTAGTCTTGGAGGACCTCCCCACCACATGTGTATCAAAGACAAAGGAAAAGATGGTGAGTTCTTGGTGGAGAAACCTGGCAGGCACCCACCTGACCTGGTGATCGAGGTACCCTAGGAAGACCACAGCATCCTTTCTGTGGTACTCTTGCGAAGAACGCACAGCCTGAGCATGGACACAGGACATACTGGGTGGGTCCAGGTTTGGGGGACATCCTACAGAATGAGTGGCCTGTGCTCTTTAAGACAGTCAGTCATGAAAGACAGGCAAAGATTGAGGGTCTGTTCTGGAGTGCAGTAGACTAATGAAATGTGACAACTCAATGCAACTCAGGAGCCTGACTTGGATCTTAGACCACAAAGGCAAATCAGGCTTCATTGGGACAGTTGGAGAAATTTGGATGGGGTACAAGGATAGAGTGATGGCATTAAACTAATTTTAATTTCCTGATGTGGAGGTTTGAATGATGGTAACAGCAATTGTAATCAGGAGAGGGTGTTGTTTTGGAGAAATGCAAACTGGAGTCCTAATAGGGGGTCATGGGGCACCCTGTCTACAACTTGTTCTCAAATGGTTCAGGGGGTAAAAAGACATCTATCTATCTATCTATCTATCTATCTATCTATCTATCTATCTATCTATCTATCTATCTATCTGGAGAGAGAGAGGGAGAGAGAGAGAGAAGAGAGAGAGAGAAATAGAGATGGCACAAATGTAAAATATTAACAGAAGATCTGGGTAAAGGGGATAGAGAAGTTCTTTGTACTGTTCCTGAAATGTTCCTGTATGTTTGAAGTTATTTCAAAATAAATTATTAGTGAATAAACCTAACACCTGCTTGCTCTGCTGATGGCTTTCTCACCGCTCTGACAACAGGCACCAGCATATGTGTGATGCCCAATGCTCAGAAATTTTTGACTTCTGGTCAACTGCCCCATTTCATTCCTGACACAGAATTTCCAAATTCTACCACAGGCCTCAGGCCTCCATCTGTCTCTTTCCTTCCCCTTTTTTCAGATGATCTAACCCATTTTTCAGAGAAAATATAGGCCATCTGAGGGTCTCTCCAAATTCCCCTACACTCTACATTCATCCTTAGCATTTGTTCTCAACACACTGCAATATGTCTCATTTAACTGGTGTCAGAGTGTAAAACTCTCTTTACTATGGCACAGTGGGTAATGGGTCAAGTCCATGACTTTTTCACGCATGGAGACACCCCTCCTGGAGGCCTCCATCCTTTGGTTTCAGTCTGGATAGGTTGCTTTCTGTGACGGACACAGCTGTCACCTGAGACTTCTCTTCACCACTCACCTGTTTAGAGTCCTGGTTTCCTAGATCTTCCCCTTTCCCCCCTTGTTTCGGAGAAAGTACATCAAATAACAGAGAATGGATTCACAGAACGTAAACTTCTTTGAGATTGTGCATATCTGAAGATTTTGTTTACTGAGATTATATATATATATATATGTTAACCCTGACATTTATTACTTTGAGCATAGGTTAATCATTTTCCTTCACAAGTTTAAAAATATAGCTCCATTGTCTTCTTGCTTTTAACATTGCTGTTGAGAAATCTGATTTCAAGCTAATTCCTGATCCTTTCCACGTGACTAGCTTTCCTTCCACTCCAGAAGTTTGCAGGTTCTCCTCTTTATCTCCATTCTGAAATTTCACAAAGACGTTCCTTGGCGTACATCTTTTTTCATTTAATTGTTAAGCATTTGGTGAGTTCTTTCATATTGATCCCCCATGTCACACATCCTGGGAAATCTTTCTTGTATTATTATTTCTTTCATTATTTCTCTCTTTAAATTTCTTTGTTTTGTTTTTTTTTTCCAGGATTGTTTACAGGCATATGTTGGAGCTCTTCGATCCATTCTCTAGTTTTATTATCCTTTTACTTTTTTCTCTTTTCTAATTTTTTTGCCTTTTCATTTGATTTTTCCCCAAGTTTTTCAACTTTATCTTCCAACTATTCTATTGGATTTTTAAAGTTTTTCTATAACATTAATTTCAAAGAGCTGTTTGTTTTCCAACAAAACCTTTTTTATTATATCTTCTTGTTCTTATGTCATTGATACAGTAGCTTGTCTCATTTATCTGAATATTATAGATCATTTTAAAAAGCTCTATTGTACTCACTTAATAGTCTGAGTTTTCTCTTGTTAGTTAGAGGCGGAAGCAGGTTCAGGATGCCAGGCTTCAGGTTCCCAGCCAGAGCCTCCATCCTGAGGACTCTTCATTTAACAGTTCCCTGTCCCCCTTACATTCCCTTCCTTTCATCAAAACCTACCCATCTTATGCTCATTTCCTCAGCAACCTGCAGCCACTTCTCAAGGAAACATCCCAGGAATATAATCCTTGGGGCAGGGACCTCAGCACTCCTTCTCTCCACCTATGTCAGGACTCGATTGGAAACAAGGGTTTCATAGCAATTTCTGGTGACTGAGAAAGAGCAATAAAGGAACTGCTTTGGGTGAGAGAGACCTCCCAGTTCCCTTCCTATGGTACCAGATAAGCAGCCCCTCTCCTTGGAGAAACAAGTCTTAGGGGAGAGCAGTGTGCAGGAGTGGGCTTGAACCAGTTTAAGAGAGCCAATTGTCAGAGATTCAAGAATTTGGTGAGCTGGTTGATGTCACATGGGTAGCTTGAAGTCAGCCACGGTAAGAGGATTTACACCATGGAAATTGGCAAGCGCTGCACATCAGGGATGTTTCGTTTCCTTTTGAACTTGTTCTTAAAGATTTACCAGCATACCACTGAATTCCCTCCATCAGTGCTCTGGTACCTAGAGAGCGGGGTTGAGGAGCAGGACAAGTGCCTGGAGTTGTGCAATATGGCAGCCCTGGTGGGGATTCCTGCTCTGAGGCTGGGTTTGCTGTTGAATACCTCTTCAGCTTGCTGCCTTTGTGAATTGATTTTACTTTATGTACTTGGGATCATGGGTTGTCATGCAAATAAGTGCAACTTATCTTCAAATTACTAGCTTTGGGACACTTCTTAAAATTATAAATATGTAATCATTGTATCCACATAGCAGGAGACCAGAGAGCCAGGCACAAGCGTCAGAGGCTCCTGCTTATTTGCAGGAAGCAAAGGGGCCTCTTCCAGGAAAGGCAGACTGGGCACTCTTGTCCACTGAGCTCTCAGGGGGGATGACAGCCTGGCACCACCTACTTCATCAGCCTTCGAGCTTTGTTCTTCTTCCCTCTTTCGGAGGGCCCTGGAGAGGTAGCTTGGGAGGCTGGGCTGGCTTTGGTTCACCTGAGCCTGAATGTGATGCCACCCCCACTGTGACAAGGGGAGTTTGAGGAACCAAGAGAAAAGGGGAGAATCTGTGCTCAGTACCCCAGGGCCATGGGCTGCTCTGGGTCTTGATTCTCCCTGCCCTTCATGCCCTCTCCTTCCATCTCCTGCTGCTGCCCTCTTTCCAGTTCCCTTAGCACCAGCTCTGCTGCCCAGTCAGACTGGAGAGGAGCTGTCCCAGGCATACTCCTGGGGACAGTGTAATGAGGAGGGAAGAAGCAGGGAAACAGGTGATGAGGTGCTGCCTCTGAGCCCCTCACCAGCCTCTTGTGGACCCTGGCTGACTGGTGCAAAGAAAAATGCCCAGGTGGACCCTGGGGGTACAAGAGCCAGGGTGGCAATAGATCCTAGGAATAGTGGGCCAGCTGTTGCCCCTCCTGCCCTGCTCTGATTTAGCTTTTCTCTGTGCTTTGGTTTTCCCATATGTAAAATGGAACCAATCAACCTCAAAACACCCCTGCAAGGTACTAATTATTGTCTGTAGGAGACTTTGAGATCTTTGGATGGAATATAACAGTACTAATAATGGATAATAACACTCTGTCCTTCTCCAGGGCCTTTCATCCATGGATCTCAAAGCCTTTTACAAACCTTAATTAATTCTCACAACACCCCAGTGCAGGAGGCTGATGGTCATTAGCCCTATTTTACTGGTGGGGAAACTGAGAGAAGCCAGGAAATTGGCTTGAGGCCACACAATAAGTTGGCACCCCCCTGAGGGTTAGAACTCACAACCCCCGGCCCCTAGGAGAGACTCAGACAATATGGGCTTCCACCCAGCCCAGCAGCGGGCAAGCAGGCGGATGGGCAGTGGCAGAGCCGCCCAGCCTGCTGGGGCCCCAGAATGGCTGCCGAAGGGAACCTGGCCTACTGAGCTCTGAGAAAACTTGGGAAAATAGGTATGGGCCCATACACATGGGTTTTTCCGGCTTGGCCCAGGAATTAGGGAAGAAAAGTAACATTTATAGGGTACCCAGTGTGTGCAGACCCTGTACAAGGCATGTGTTATTTAGTCTCATCCTACCTGAGGTAGGGCGTAATGCTGCCAGGTGAGGAAACTGGCTTGTTGAAAAAGCCACCATTTATTCTCACCTACTGTGGACCAAGCAGCTTGCTTTTGCCTTGATTGTCACTAATACATTGCACAAGGCATCCAGGTAGCACTAGGTGTTATTAACCATCATTTTAGAGATGGGGAAACTGAGGTACACGTAAGCAAGCTGACTTGCTCAAGGGCATGACATTGGACAAGCTCTGGTCTAAAACAACCTCTCCCTTCTCCCACCCCATCCCCAAGTCCTCAGAATCCCCCCAGCCCCAACTCCCTCCCAACCCCAGTGGGCAGGTGAGGCTGAATGAGATCATGTCAGGAAGGGCTTTGAAGTGCTCTGAGGCAGCAGCCCAGGTCGTCCCAGGGGAAGATGAAAAGCCTCCTGTCCTGGGCTCTGTGTCATCCCACAGGGAAGTTCTCAGAAGAATGGAAATAGCATGGTCACCTGGGCTGATGGGGGATCACCTGGGGACAGTGGCCCTGTGGATTTCCCTCCAGGCCTCTCTGGTGGCCTCCCATGTCTTGCCTGCGGGCCTCTCTGGGGAGGACCATGCTTCCTGAGACAGAAGGCTGAGCAGTGTACTCCCCACTGGTATGGGGCAGGGAGGGTTTGAGGCCCGGGGTGTGAAGGGCAGCTCCTGGCCCTCTCCTCGCCCAGTTCTCCCAGGGGATCATCTGGGAGACCTCTGAGGTCCCTTCTAGCTCTGACAGTCCCCAATACCCCGCTACCCTGACTCAGAGCCATGAACCCCAGAATCCTGTCTGTGTTTAATGATTGTCCCTGCATGAGCTCAAATAATTTGTTAGAAAGCAGGTTCACCCCAATGACAGTGGCAGAACCTCTGGGGCCGAGCAGAGTGATGGGAGCCCCTGGCTCTCACAAACATACTGTGTGTGGTCTGGACAAGGGCCTGCCTGCTCCTTGACTCAGTTTCTCTGTTGGTAAAAATGGTGGGGAAGGCCAATGGAGTAACTCCCGAGGGGCCTTTTGAAGCCCAGGAGAGAAATGCAGGGGATGGCAAGATCAGTTTCTGTCTTGGTTGGGGAGAGAGTAAAATGGGTGGGGTGCAGAGTGTAGTATGGGGAGAGGAGGGTGGAACAATCTTTGGGGGGAATGCTAAAATCTCCTTTGGTGGTTTTGCTCACAGCCTACTTAATCTTAGTAGAAATACTATCCAACATTTGTATAGCCTTTTACCTAAATTAGCAAAATAATCTCTTCTATGCTGTCTCTTTGAATGCCCCTCCACATTTGTGGGAGAGGTAGATTAGTACTCCCAATTTACAGATGAGGAAATTGAGGTTCAGAAAGATGAAATAATCTGCTGAAGGACATGTAGATAGTAAGGGGCAGACCTAGGCCTCCAACCCAGGTCTCTCTCTGAGGCACAATTTTCTAGAAAGATCTGCACCACGGAGTCCTTCCTGGAGTCAGTGCTCAGCAGGCGTGTCCTAGGGGTTGAGGGCCTGGATCACAGAGTCCACTTGCTGGACCCCTTTCGTCTTCCCAAGTCCCCTTGCGGTAGTGGGCCTGCCCCTGCGGGAGGAATCTTGGATGGCGAGTCCAGGGTGCGGCCAGCAGTGGGTGGGAGGTGCTGGAGGCTTCTGCTGTCTGGGCTGGGCAGGGCAGGGCGGGCACCGGGAACAGTGTGACCTGGACAGTGTGACCTGCGATAATTGAATGAGGCACGCAGTGGTGGCGGTGGCAGGGAGGCCCCTCGATGCCCACAGGTGGCCTCGCAGAGCCTGGGGGCCATCGTGCCTCCCACTCTGCTGATTCCCCTTTGGCCACTGCTGGGCAGCTTCCAAGAGGCGATGTTCTTTCTCCCTCCCAGCAGATCCTCACCTGAGAGCCTGCTCAGACCTGCCCTCCTCACAAAGCACAGTAGCAACTCCCTGGGGCAGAAAATGTCTCTTCTGAAAGCAAGACAAGAGTTTAATTAAGCCCTAAACGCGCACAGTTGAGCCTGAAATTAGGGTGGTGGAGGGAGGGGGAGAAGGCAATAGAGGACAGGGGGTGCTTCAGCCCAGCACTGCCCCAGCTGAGCAAAACAACCCTGCGAGCAAACATTTACAGAGCCTGAGGGCTTGGTTACAAAACATTTCTGACCTAGAAAGGGGAGGATGCCATGTTCCCTTCCCCCTGAATTCGTGTTTTGGATGGGTGTTGGGGTTTGTGGAGAATTTGTAAAGTGGAAAGAGGGAAGCAGGAAGTCAAGACAGGCCACCTCTGAGACTATCTAGGGTCTCGGAGGGGCCTGTGGGGAGTTCTGCTGAGAGAAGCGGAGTAGGCGGGAAACTTCCCCAGCCCTGAGGGCCAGCTGGGCCGCAGGTGAGCTAGTCACACCACGTGCACAGGTGTGCCAGTGTTGGGGCTTCTGCCCAGCACCCTGCTTGGCTGCCCAGGTGGGCAAAACTCACTCTGCTCCCCAAGGAGGGAGGCAGCCGCCATCCCTGATGTCCCTGCCTATCTGGGTTTAGGGACAAAGCAGCCAAGACTTGCTTTACTAATGGCTGTGGGCATTTGGGCAGTCAGCAGCTTTGAGGGGGCACTGGCTTCAGCCTCTCTCTCTCCTGTCCCCAGGTCTCCCCAGGTTGCTGCTGAGACAGTCAAAGCACAGCCTCCTCCTTCACCTGGCAATCCATCCTCCTTTGCCCTGCAACTTGGGTTTGTTCTTACTTTGCCAGGGACTAAAGGCAAGAGGAGACGGGCAGGTGGGCGTGTTACTGCTTGTCTCGGGGCAGAGAGGCTGTTGCAACAGAACCCGAGTGCGTGTAAAAGTGCACGCATGCAGCAGTGAGGGAACAGGCTGTGCACAGGGGTGCATGCCTGCCCTCCTGTGTGTGTGTGTGGGGGGTATCGGGATGATTTCTGTCACTGAGGCAGGGCACCCAAGGACAGAGAGGCGACCCAAGGACAGGGGGTCCTGCCTGTCAGGCCAGCTGGTCATTTAGTGGAGATGGTCTTGCCCACCGGGGGCCAGAGCTGCTGTAGGTTCTATGAGCTTCCGGGATACTATGTTGAAGAGGTCAAAGTGGGGGCCTTTGTTGGTGGCCATGGAAGCAGCCACCAGGCTTCTGCGACGGAACTGACTGGGAAGTCCTGCCACAGCTTTCCCAATACTGAATCACAGGTATCCTCCTGGGATGACGGCCGGTAGGCAGAGGGTCAGGAGAGGCCCCGAAGGTCATTCGGTCAGACTCCCTTACCATTTGTGCTTCCCCCCCCCCACCCCCATCGGTTTCCTGTGGCCACCGAAACAAATGGCCACAAACATGGCAGCCTAAAACAACGGAAATATATTCTCTCACAGGTCTGGAGAGCTGAAGTCCAAAATCCCGGTGTCGGCTGGGCCTCTTCCAGAGTCTGGTGGCCGTGGCATTCCTTAGCCACGTCACTCCCATCTCTGCCTCTGCCCTTCCATCACCTTCTCCTCTGTGTGTATGATCTTCTCTGCCTCACTCTTGTCATTGAACTTAGGGTCTACCCAGGTAACCTGGCATGACCTCCTCATGCTGAGATCCTTAACTTTATTACATCTGCAGAAAACCTTCTTCCACATAAGATCACATGCACGGGTCCCAGGGGATTTGGATGTGGACATATTTTTTTTTTCAGATCCACCATTCAACAGCCTACACCACCCAGTGGTCAGTCAGCTGTGGCTTGGACCCCGCCTGTGGTGGGAAGCTCATTACGTCATGAGTTGGTTCAGTTCACGTCCAGACAGATCTAATTACTTTAAAGTTCTTACTTGGGTGGAGCTGCAGTTCTACTCAGAAGGAACCTCTACCCACTGGCCCTAGTTCTGACCTGCAGAGCACATAAAATACATCTAAATAAATAAACTCTACTCCCACTACCCTCTGTCCCTGATTACAAAGCAAACACAAAATCAGAAAAGGGGTGAGCCCGCTTAATCCTGATATTGGGGACAGTGCACAGATCTCGAGATCAGGAGACCTTGACTGGCTGGTGGCTCTGTCCCCAAGACCTTGTCCCTCCGTATCCTCACCATAACACCAGAGCACTGACTGAATCATTCTTTCCATGGGATACTTTTGGGAAATGCATCCTAAATATTCACAATTTGCACTGGCATATGAAAAGCTCTGAGAAGTCCTGAGCAGAGAGACGGACTTAAGTCAGTATTTTCCAAACAGTTTGAAAACACAGTCATGTCATTGACTGCCACCTCCTTTTCTTGCCCCGCATATCTCCCAAGCTTCTCTGGGAAGCACAGTTTCTGTGATACCACGCAGTCTAGTCCTGCTTTTATGATCTGTTGAGGTCAAACCAAAGGGTGAAGTGCAGTCTTTGGTTCCCATCCTGAGTTGTTGCTAAGTGTTTTTGCTGGAGGTAACGAATGAGCCATTATAGGATGAGAGTCAAGAATCTGGAAAATGAGAAGCTCCTCACCCCAGATGGCTAGGCAAGGTTGGGCAATGGCCTCCTCCCAGGCGCCGGGCCTCTCCTGCCCATCTGGTCCAAAAGCACCACAGAGACAGCATGAAGGAGGAATCCAGGGGAGGAAGGAGCATTTCCACTGCTCTGCCCTGTAGGACCCGCTCAGATCCAGACCTCACCTTGATCTCAGACTCCTCCTGCTCAGACCTCCCACATTAGGTAATGCCACCTCTGAATCTGGCTTTTCCAGAAGCTTTTGCTGAAGGTTCCAACTAAAGCTCCTACCTTTGCTGGGAGGCGGGGGGTGGGGGGAATCTCATAAAAGTTGGATCTTATGAGATGGGAGCAAGGATACCTGGACCTCCCAAGGGAAAGATAATGCTGGTGGGGGGAATAACCCTAAAGGGTGTGTCCTAAGAGGAGAAGCGGAGAGCCTGAGGATGGGATGGGTGGTGGAGGGGACTCCATTGCTGGGCCGAAGAGAAAGACTGAAACCTTGAAATGAATGTGAAATAAGGAGTGTGGAGTGAATTGAAAAGGCCACCAAATTTATTCCCCTGTCCTCAAGTGAGCTTATGCCAGGGCTGCCATCCTCTCTTGTCCTTCAGGCCCCCAGAAGAGTAACGCTGCTCAGATTCACCTCTCATAGAGCCCATTGCCTGACAGTTTCATTTGCAAATACAGGCTCACTGTGCTCTCAGATACAGCTTCTGGGCTGTTTATTAGAGTGCTGTGTATCAGGCACTGTACCAACTACTTTCAAGCTTATGTTATTTATTCCTCATGACCTCCAAAATTTTACATGTGAACATACCAAGGCTCAGGAAGGTTAAGTATCTCACCAAAAGTCAAGAGGCAAAGTGAGGAGCAGGACTAGCTCTGTCTGGCTCCCAATCCCACCCCACAACTTTCGACATCATTTAATAATGCCCACAGTCTCTGGCCCCTGCTGGTGGGGACAGTTCTCCCTTACATCTGCTCTGAGTCTCTTCTATCCTCGTTTGAGGTGTAGCTGAAGGAAGCGTCACGTAAGTAGGCTGCATCTGCTCCCCACCCAGCCTCAAGAGACATTGCCCATCCTCCAGTACAGGTAGTAGCCTTCCAGTTACCGGGGTGGGGAATGTTTGCCTCCTGTTAATAAGAAGAAATAGATTTGATAACAAATAAATGCCCAACCCAGTGCAGTAATCAGTGTCCCTAACAATAGGCCTCTGTGTTTGCTCTCGGCTGTGGGTTCTCTTCATTGGCTGTAGTCACTGCTTGGGAGCCCCTGGGCATGTCATGAGGGTAGGGCCCCAGGCACACTTACGGGGTGAGGGGCAAGCCTTCTTGCCTTAAGCTTCTGGACTTCACCCTGAGAAGTAAGGCTCCTGCAGTCCTGCCCTGGGGTGCCCCAGACTGGAGTGAGGGCGATGTACAAGGCTCTGGTTCATGAGGCTATGGAAATGGTGCCCTGCACTTGGCATCAGGAGTCTGGTCCAGCTCTGCCTCTGCCACCTTGGGTGATCCGAAGCAAACCTGTTTCCCTCCCTGAGCCTCAGTTTTCACATCTGTATAATGGAGGGTTGCAACAAATGATCTCTCATTCCTGTTCCTCCAGCTCTGACATGACAGGACCCCGTAACCATGGTTCTTCCTGGAGTTGCTTTATGCTTTAAGCTTATGGGCTCCTAGCCAGTGGGTGGAAGATCTCAGAGCTCCAACAACCCAAGCTCTTCCTCTAGGAGGTAGCTGGACGTCCACTCCCACCTCAGCTTCCCTGAACCCAGCCCTTCTTCCCCACTTTCTCTAGCTCTCATGTGTATGGAATTTCCCAGTTGGAGACATTTTCAGAAACATTATCCCATTTGGGCCTCCGTACAACCCTTCGAGACAGGCAGGGAAAGGAGTGCAGTATTTTCAGCATGACCACAGGCAAGCCCTTCCCATGCTGTCGCACTGAAGCTTCCCCACAGCTGCAGAAATCCTTCTGGGAGTAAGACAGAGTGCAAACAGACGGTGCATGGGTATTTAGATAGAAGCACCCAGGCCTGATCCTTGGAGATGTTGGTGTTATTATTGTCATCACGTCACAAGGGAGGAAAGGGAGGCTCAGAGGGATTCAGAACTGCCCTGGGTGCCTTGGCTCTCAGGCAGCAGAGTCAGGATTGGAACCCAGGCCTCTTTGATCCAAGCCCATGCCCCTTTCTGTGCACTGAACTGTGCCCCAATCAGTGTTCTTCACTTCACTTTGCAGATGAATGAATTAGGTGTAGCAGAGATGAAGTGACTTCGTCGAGGGTTTGCAGCCCTGGGCGGCAAACTCAGGCATCAAACTGGTTTTTGCCTACAAACCTCGGGCTGTTTCTGGAAACATCACAGCTGATTCAGATTCCCATCTGGTTTCTGAATCCTCTTTACAATGCCCACTACATCCCAGCCTCTTTTTGAGCATCTCCTCCAAATTTCCCCCGATATTTTCAGGCAGTACAGGCTTCCTCGACTCTACCTCCCTCGACCGTCGGCCTTGTCCTGTGGGGCCACGCTACGTAAGCCTCACTTTTTCCACAGGGAATGCCTTCGGCTTCTTGGAGACAGCGCAGGCCCAGCCTCTCCTCACCCCCACCCACCCACACCGTACATGTGACACCATTCCCCTGGCTCTCAGTCAGTCTGATCCATTGATTCTTGTCCCTGCATTTGCATACTCTCCTGAGCCTGGACCGTTCTGAATGCTGTCTGCTCTGCAACCTCCCCCACCTTCACCTGTCAACTTCCCATCAGACTCTTGAGCCCAGTGTCTCTGCCACCACCCTCAAGAGGACTTCTCTGATGTGTTCCATCTGATATGTTCTCATCCTCTGCATTAACCAGAGAACCCTGGTAGTTGTCTGGTGGCATGTGTTGTGTTCTGACTTGTTTTCAAGTTATTTGAGAATGTTTCTCATCCTCAGCAGATTCCAAATTCTTTAAAGACAGCCACTTCCTTACCTGTCTTTGTTTTTTCCTTGAAACATCTAGTAAACTGTGCTAACAGTAGGTGCTCTCCGTGTACTCACTGGTGTGTTAGTCAAGACTCTTGCCTCTGATACCTAACGCAAACTGGCTTGAAAAGAAAAGGGAATTTCTTGCCATATAATTGAAAGTCCAGGAGCAGAAACACTGGAGGCGCCGTGGAGTTCAGGTGATGAGACAGTGTCCTCAGAAACTTCTTGTTGTGCATTGCTTGGCCCTGCTTTCCTCTGGGTTGCCTTTCTTCCTCGTAGCCTCTCCCCGAGTAGTAGCAAAGAATGTGGTGTCCCAGTTGAAAAGAGAGTGCTTCTTTCCCAAGAGGTTCAGTCCAAGCGTCAGGTCTGACTCGCAAAGGCCAGCGTTGGGCTAGCTGCACAATCCTGAACCAATCAGTAACAATAACAGGGAAGTGGGGTGTCCTGTTTGGCCAGCACTGGATCATGTGTCCTTGTGCCAATCCCTAGAGCTGAAGAGGAGAGTCAACCCATGCCACATAGAATGGCAAAATGGAGGTTCCCCAAGGGAAAATCAGGGTGCTCTTACCAGAAGAAGGGGAAATGCATGATGGGCCAACCAAATGACAGCAGAGCTGGAGGGAGCCCAGAACAAGCAAACAGGCCTCCTGCCCTCGCTTTTCTCTGGGCTCCTTCTGTGTTCCCTATGAGCCCAGGAGGTAGAGGACAAAAGCAGGCCTGGCAGGAGGGACGCAAGGCACCCGGGTACATCCTGCCCTGCATGCAAGATTGGTGTGACCTTGAGCCCATGACTTACCTAACTTGACCCTCAGTTTCTTTACTTGGAAAATGCAGCTACTTATGGGCCCTGGCTACTGGATGGGCCGTTCAAAGGATCAGATAAAACCCTGTGTGGGTGACGTGTCTGTGTGTGAAGAGATAATTTGTGACGGTTCAACGCCATACTAACTGGAAGATTCATTAACACCTTCTGTACCAAGAGCCTGGGGCCTGAATGCACACGTTCAAATTCCAGCTCTTTTTCTCTTTTGCTCTGAAAAGTTGGGTGAGTTTACCCCTCTTGACTTCGGTTTTCTTCGTCTCTTGAATGGGGATAGTAATTGTAACTACCTCATAAAGTTGTTGTGAACATTAACTGAGTTAATATACATGACTCAATTAAAATACTGTCTGGTGCAAAGGAAGCCCTATAAAACGTGTTTATAGGTGTCACCACTGTTATTGCTCCATGCACCCCCCACACACTATTTTGAGTTTTATTCTTTATTCTTCTCAGTGAGATTGCAAGCTGCCAGAGGGCAGGGCCCATCCAGGCTTCAGGATTCTCTTCTGCTCTCCATTCCCCAGTAAGTGCGAGGAAAATCCTGGGGCCAGGCTGATGGATGGCTGTGCCAGTGGGGCAAGGTCCTGGCTCTGACCAAATTAGAAGTGAATAGAGCCTTCCTAGAGCCTCTGGCCTGGGCATGGAGCAGGAGGGGAAAAGCTCACATTAGGGCCTGAATAGCCCCTTCCCCCTCGACTTCCAGGTCCACAGAATAAGAGGGTAGGAGAGAGGTGCTTCCAAGTGGGACTTGAAAATGTCTGGCAGGAGACCCATCCTGAATGGAGTAGTGGGAAAGAGTTTCCCATTCTTGGCCTTCTGTGCTTCCCTCGCCCTATGACAGGCCCTAGGTTGAGTCCATCGTCTTGATGGCAGATGAGGAAGAGGTCTGAAGATGTCAAGGGACTTAGCCCAGGCCACACAGCCGGCCATAGCAGAGCCATCCTTGGACCTCCGTTCCCCCAACCCGGAGCTGTCTCTCGCTGGGCAGATCTTAGACCCAGAAGGTGAAGCAAGGGAAGTTGTCCTGTTCTTCCTCTCTGGACTCGACAAACATTCCTACTAGGGGTAACTTCTGTTCTGACTCATAAAGATATTTTTGAATAACAGCACTAGTTGCTTTATCTCTGGAATGTATCCGGCATTAAAAAGAGAAAGAAAAAAAGCCTGGGGAAGTACCCTGTTCTGCCTGAGTTTTTCTAAGGCAGTGACTACTCAGAGTCTGCTGGGCTCTAAGCAGGTGGCCAGAAAGTCCTCATTTGCATATGAAGTCTGACAATTAAGACCTTCCCCCTTCGGAACTCATCCTAGAAAAAGTGCTACTTACCTCATGCTGAATGTCACTAGTTACCTATGAAATACTCCCCTTGGGAAGCTATGCACCCAAGCCAGCGCCTAGTCCACCCTTCAAAGCAATTGTGGAACTCTTTTCCTGGAATGGCCATCAGAGCTGTCATCGTATTATGCTTGATGTCCTGAATGTCATCAAATGTCTTCCTTTCAATATTTCCTTTACCTTCAGGTAAAAAAAGAAGTCATTGGGGGCCAGATCGGGTGAGTTGGGAGGGTGTTCCAATACAGTTGTGTACTGGCTAAAAACTCCCTCACAGACAGTGCCACGTGAGCTGGTGCATTGTTGTGATACAAAAAACATGAATTGTTGGCGAAAAGTTCAGGTCTTTTTCATCTAATTTTTTCACGCAGCCTTTTCAGCATTTCCAAATAGTAAACTTGGTTAATGGTTTGTCCAATTTGTACAAATTCATAATGAATAATCCCTCTGATATCAAAAAAGATTAGCAACATCGTTTTGACTCTTCATTTGGACTGACGGAACTTTTTTGGTCGTGAAGAATTGGCTGACTTCCATTGTGCACTTTGATGCTTTGTTTCAGGGTCGTATTGGTACAGCCATGTTTCATCACCAGTGATAACATGGCCCAAAACATCGTCTTGCATCTCCAGAAGGTCTTGGCAAACTTTGACTCTCCTTTGCTTTTGTTCATCGGTGAGCTCCTTCAGGACCATTTTTGTACACACGTTTCTCAGGCCAAGATTTTCAGTTAAGATATTCCTAAGTGTTTCTCTATCGATGTTTACTTAGTCTGCTATGCTTTTCACAGTCAGATGACAATTTTGACACACAATTCGATGAATATTTGCAATATTTTTGTCAGTTCTGCTCATTACTGGCCGCCCTGACCTTTCTTCATCAGTGACGAGTTCTCTCCCTTCAGAAAAACGTTTAATCCATTTGTACACAGCCGTTTTCTTCATGGCATTATCCCCATAAACTTGGACTAACATGTCCCTGATTTCGCTTCCACTCTTGCCAAGTTTAACAAGAAATTTAATGTTTGTTCTTTGTTCTAATTCAAGCTCAGACATTCTCACGATGGCACACAAAAAACATAGAACAACAATAATGAACGCCACTCAGCAAGACACCGCCACACGTCGACACAAATACAGCTATGAGACACTGATATACCAAGGTTGTGAAACCTCACCGAGCTGTTTGTACAGTGCTGCCAATGTAAGCACATGGTGGCAAGTTCATGAACTTAATTGTCAGATCTCATATGCTTTCTGAGAAGGTTTGCACAAACTTCAGTATAACTCTGAATGTGGTCTAAGGCAACAAAATGATTTCTGTTGTTTGTTTGTTTGTTTTTCTTTCAATTGAAGGTAACACACAGTAAATAAAGTGTCCTCATCTTAGGGTCAAGCTTGATGAATTTTTTACATATACGCAGGTGTAACCACCAGCCAGAGGCAGAACGTTCAGTTTTAATATTGCTATTACAATTGCCTCTGGACTGATAGTATCTTGACTTCATTTTAATTTCTTTTCATTGGTGTATATCCTATACATGAAATAGGAATCATGGTGGGCAAAAGGTACATGTCAGATCTCAGAATACTTAAGCTGGGAGGACCCTGTACGGAATTTAAAGGAGGTCATGTAAGGCTACAGAGGAGAGACTCAGCATTGCTTCTTCATCCAGCTGTTTCTCCCAGATGCTGATCTCTTTTGATCAGTGGTTCCCAACTTTTTTCTGCCCCCACACCTGATGGATACAATACATCCCCTCCTGATTAGTGGTTCAGTGCATCAGTGACATTTAAAAGGAGGAGAGGTGCACTTTGAAAAAGCTGTGCACGTTGTTTTGACGTTCACCCCCACTTCGGGTGAGGTATGACTGGCTTTCCCCCAGCCTGAAATGCCACCCATGAGAAGATACATCTGGGTTTAATAGCATCTACACTGGTTATTCCCATTTGCTGAGTGTGTGCCTTCCCCAACACCACCAGATCCACTGTCCACACTCTTCCTCACCCTTCTCTGTGCCCTGAGAGGCTGACCTCAGTGGACTGCCTTTGGCTGGAGATGGGGGAAAGAGATGGGAGAGATGGGTCTGCTATCCTCCCCCCAGCCTCTTCAGCACTCTCTCTGGCAGTGGTTGCTTCTTTCCCTCCTGCTGCCTGGCTCTCTTCCATGGCCCCAGTGTACACTCGGCTCTAATAACACTATTTCCTCCCCTTTTCAACCTCAGGGTGGTCACAGTTTCCAGCTGCTACTGTTTGAAGTGTCTTTCCTGATGGACTCCTGACTGATCCAGAGATCTTTGGACAAACAGAAACACTTCCATACTAAACAGTCATTGATTATAAGATGCACCTATTTTGAGAAATGTTAAAACATCATCAAAATGTATGGCTTACTATACAGAAATGATGGCAGATTTGCTCGGGTTTGATGGATAGAGGGCACTTTATCATTAAGCAACAGTGTTTGCTTCTGACCTGACAAGGCTGGGAGCACGGGTAACAGGCAGAGCACTGGGTGTAAAGTCAGATGAGATAGATCTGAGTACAGTTCTGACACCCACAGGCTGGGAAATCTTGAGTAGGCTGCTTTGCCACTCTGTTCCTTGGCCTCCTCTTTGGCAGTCCAGAGTCACCCCAATTGCCATCACATCCCTGCTGGGGATGTTGTGTGTGAGGACAAGTGAGGCCAGGTATGTGAAAAGGCTTCCTGAACTGTCCAGGCTTCAGATGTGTGGGCCAGTGCAGCCCAGAGAAGGCAGCCATTCCGGGACTCAAGTGAGGAGCCAAACACTGGGCTAGAGGGACAAAGGAGGAAACTGGCAAATGGAGGGCAGGGAAGTCACAGAGACCCAAAGATACATACAATGAGAGGACAGTGTAAGTACCCATTACTCTGCCTGCACCCCAGCTTCCTTCCTTCCTGTCCCTCACTTGATGTGACCTTTCCTTAGGCTGAATGATGCTGAGAGGCTGTTTATTTATTCAGCAGAGAATTAAGGAGCACCTCTAGGTATATGACAAAGCCGTGTACCAGATGAAGTCTATGCTTTCTAAAGACCTGTAAGAGAAACAAAGACATTCCAGTAGGAGGCAGGTCATGCAGTATCTTGGGTAAGAGGAAGAGCAGGTGTCACAAAGGCCTAGCTGCACTTCCAACCGGGTCACTAGCCAACTAACCAATTCTCCTGGATAAGTGCCTTAATCTCACCTTCTTGATCTGCAACCAGGGAATAATACCCACCTCAAAGGACTGTTGGGAGTTCTGCAAGAGACAATCCCTATAAAGTGTTCAGTCTGGTGTCGGACTCTTGGTAAGCGCTCAATAAACGTTGGCCTCTGTTCTTCTTAGCGTGTTATTCCAGGGAGCCCGAGTACTCTAACTATGTGATCTTGGAATGATTTCCCACGGAGGGGTCAGTCAACTGGACTTGGAGTCTGAACTCACAGTTTGGCACACATAGCCCGGCCGAGGCACCAGCTGGACCAGCAGTGGTTCAGTCCCCACAGCACCAGAGCGCAGCTCTGTGTGTCAGGCTCTCTGAGGACTGAAAGGTGAGGGCAGGCTGCGGAAGACAGGCCTCCCCGCGGGCAGAGGGAACCAGCCAAGTTCTGGAGCAGGGGAAGACCGGGATCAAAGCGCTCCGAGGTAGGCCCGGGCTCACCAAAGGGAGGCTAGCGACTTGCATCAGCACAGATTCCGTGATGCTCTGCAGACGTCTCGGGGCTGCTGGGCTTTACGGGAACCCACAAGAAAGGAAAGGGCCGGGGAGCAGGCAGGGCGGGGGCGGGCGAGGGTGCGCTCTCCCGCCCGCGCGCTCCCAGCGGCGCCTGCCCGGGCTTGGGCGCGCCCGGGACGGCGGAGGGCGCGGAAGAAGCTCCCGCTCCCTTCCCCCTCCTCCTTTCCCCCCGCGTTACTGGAAGGACTGTGTGGGAGAGACCCAGAAGCACCCGGATTTTCGAACGCAGGGTGGGGGAGGGCAGGGCAGCCGCTGCCGCTCAAAGGAAAACCAAAAGTGTGTCTTCGCGCCTCTTTGATACGCGGCAGCTCACGGGAAGGCCTTGGACGCCCCGGCTTCGCCTCCCTTTGCCCCCCTCCCCCCAAAGACCTCTCTAGGCGGTCAGGGGTCCGAATGGCGCGGCGAGGACAGAGAAGTGAATGAGAAAGTGTCACGATTTCTTCTGCGCTCCCTCCCACACCGTCCCCACCCCCAGTTTTCTGGGGTTTGCCGCTGCCGCTGGGAAAGGACTGATTGGTTTTGCGTCAAAGGACTGCATTTACTCAGTCCTGCTGGGAGAGGCGCGTAAACACCCTGGCAGGCAGAACTCAGGATGACAAAACACACACACACCCCTAAGCCCCCGCGGCTGGTGTGAACACCCGCCCGCCCCATACCCCTCGCCAGAGCCCGCGGAGTTGGGGACTGCCCCGCGGGCGGTGGCGGAGGTTCGAGGAGTCTGGCTAGCCTCGCCTCGCGCGTCCTTGGGGATGGAGCTCAGGACAGAATGTGTTTTATAACTGTAAACAATGACCCCGAGTATTGTTTGGGATTACCGTATCTTGGGGTCATTGGGGCGGCCAGATGCCGCCAGCCGTCCCGGAAACGCCAGCGCTTTATATAGAGTCCCGGGAAAGCTTTGAGTTCCCGGCTCTATTTTTCTTTCCTAGCAACACCTCCACTTTACAGATAAGGAAACTGAGGACCGGAACTGTGATGTGTTACAGCGTTTCAGTCTTGACGCACCTTCCCTTTGGGTCCTCCAAGGACCCTGCGGGAGTACAGATGGCGCCACTTGAGATGGGTAAACCGAGACTAGGGCAGAGCTTGGACCAGAACCCAAGTTCCTTGACTCCTACCTAGTACAGTGCTCCTCCGGATCATCTCTGCAGAAGGGTGGAAGTTTCAGAGCTGACAAGGGCCTTACAAGGTCACCTGCCCAACCCCTTCATTTTATAGGAAGCAACTGAGACCCAGAGAGGTTAAGTGACTCGCCCAGTCTCACAGCTCGTAAATAGCCCAGCCTGGCGTTGTACTCTAAGGTCTGTGGTCTTTATCCCGCACCTCGCCCCGCCCCAGGGCGGCGGGAAGACTTAGGAGTCCCGACTACTTGCTCCTTGAACTTCACTCCAAAACAGCTGAAGACAACGTTGGGCCACACCCTCTCCCAGGCCTCCCTCCTTCCCTGTTATTATTATTTTGTAATTCGCGACAGTCTGTTGTTTGCTTATAATGCCCGATTGCTTCTAGTAGTGCGTCCTAATTGTCCCGCATAGAGGGCGGCCGGAATCTTGACTGGTTAAATGTCATCTTCCAGCTTTCCCCTAATAAATTAATCGTAGGGCCGGGGGGGAAAAAGAAAGATGGGGGTAAGCAGTGGGCAGCCGGCCACTGAGCGAAGAATAGGCAGGCCGGCCCCGCCCAGAGGCGCTGTGCCCCGCCAGAGCCAGGCCGCAGGGCGGCGCGGGTACCCTGCGTGCCCAGGGCGCCCGCTGCAACCCGCGGCGCCGCGGAGGGCGCCGACGACCACGCGTAGCCGCGCCCTCCCTGCGAGCCGCTCTGCGCGCCGGGCTCCTGGCCTGGCGGTGGCGCCGCACTGAAGTGCCAGTCTCGCTCTTCAGGACTGTGATTATTTTCTGAAACCCGGCGCCGAGGCCCTCGCGGCCGCTCTCGGGGGCCCCGCCCCGCGCCCCTTTCCAGGGCTGTGTGTGTGTGGGGGGGGGCGGGGGTAGGGGGAGCCCGCGGCGCGCTCGCGAGCCGGCGAGGGAATCCCTCTCCCTCCACGTCACGCGAAAGTGAGGGAACCCGCACTCGCGTCCTCTAACGCAAATGACCATCTTTGGCAACGTGCGCCAATGGAACAGACCAAGGGCGCTGGGCCCAAGGGGTGAGCGGGGGCAGGACAGGGCTGCCGCGGCTCCCCCAAACCGCGCCGGCCGGCCGCTCCCACCCCAGCCCCAGCCTTCCTTCCTCGTGCGGGGTGTGCGGCTGGCGTCAGCGCGGCCGGGAGACGGGGCAGGGAGGAGAGCGCCGCGCCCGCCTCCTCCTCCTCCTCCTCCTCCTCCTCCTCCTCCTCCTCGCCTCCCCGCGCGCTCCTCCCTGCAAGGTGGAGTCGGGTTGACGTGAGTGAATCCACATGGTACAGGGGCTGGAGAATAAAGAGTGTGGAGTTGAACTCGTGCCATTGTAGTGACTCATCTCGGGCAGAGCGCAGGGGCTCCGAGCGAACCAGCCAGCAAGCGAGCGGCGCTCGGCGGGGACAGAGAGGGAGCGAGCGAGGACCCGACGGGAGAGGCGGGCCCGTCCGAGAGCGGGCGCCGGGGCAGGGGTGCAGGTCCGGGCGCCGGAACCGCGACCCGGGGAGCGGGGCCGCGTCCCTCTCGGCGCCGGTTCACTTGAACTCCACGGGCTGGGAGACGGACGCGGGCTGCCTTCTAGCCAAGGGTCCGAGTCGCTCCGAAACGCCGGAGGCGCGTCGGCCACAGGAAGTTTATTCTCAGTTCCTTTTCTAAAAGGAGGAAATAGAAGTTTCTCCAAGCGGGCAGCCTTTCTTTTCGCCTTTTTTTTCTTTTTTTCTTTTTTGCTCCGCTTGAAATCAGAGACCCCAGACCTGGCAGGCGTGCCTCTCCGGCCTCCCATTCTCTTTTAATTTCCAGTTTTTGATTGGGCCGGCGGTCCTCGCCGAGCTCCGACTGCGCGCGGGGGCGGGAGAGCGCGCGCAGGGGAGGGACGGAGGGACGCGCCGACTTCTTAGTGGGAGGGACTGGGTGGACAGCCGGTCCCGCGGCGCTCGTAGAGCAGGGAAGAAGTGCCGCGCGAGGCGCTCAAGGGCCACTGTTCCCGCGTACTGCCGCCTCCCGGTCCGCGCCCGCCGCCGTGGGGGAGAAGCCCGGGAGCAGAGACTGAAGCCCGGGCCCGGGCCGCAGGGAGCGAGCGCGCAGCAGCCGGTGCGCGGCCGCAGCGAGGGCGGGGGAAGAAAAACACCCTGTTTCCTCTCGGGCCCCCACCGCGGATCATGTACCAGGATTATCCCGGGAACTTTGACACCTCGTCCCGGGGCAGCAGCGGCTCTCCTGCGCACGCCGAGTCCTACTCCAGCGGCGGCGGCGGCCAGCAGGTAGGTGCGGGCCCCGATGCACCTGGCGGCACGGACGGAACCCCCTCCCTCCTCTCGCCGCCACCGCCTCTTTGCTTTCTTTTCCCTTTCTTGGTTTGGTGAGAAATTTCCTACGGGCCACCGTTGTAAGTTCTAGATTTTCTTCTCCTGCCCACCCCTCCTCCCCCATTGCCACCTTAAACACACACACACACACACACACACACACAACGAGCCGGGAGTGGGCTTGAAAGACAACAAACCCTTTCCTTCACTACATCTTATCCAAACAAGCTCTTTGAACACCAAACCTGTTATCTTCTCTCCCAGGAATTATGCGCCCCTTTCCCTCTCTCGGTGGTGGACAAAAAAAAAAAAAAAAAAAAAATCTTTGCACCCCCTGGCTTCTCCCAGTATCTTGGGACTCTGTTCCTGCGGGAAAGCCCTCTCCCTCTCTTTCCCCGTTCCCAGCAGTCAGTTAATTTCCGAGAGGTTAGGGACTCGAAAACACGGTTGGGCTTTTTCAAGTAATCCGGAGTGAAGGTGAGGGTTGCTGCACTGGGAATCAGGTGCGAAGGTCAAGAAGGAGGAGGTCAGCCTTGATTGACTGGGTGGCGTCTGTGTACCCTGGGTCCATCCATCTTCTGTTAGGGTGGGAGCAGGAGGCTGCAAGGCCACTGGAAGGGGTGCCGGAGGGTCTGGGAGTACCGGGGCCAAGGATACCTACTGAGAGAAGTGGAGGAAAGAGACCTCGCTCGGGCTCCTGGGTGGTTCTGGAAGCAGAAAAACAACTTGTTTCTAAAGCAGCCGGACTGGTTTGCACTGGAGGGATTGTGCATGCATCTGTGTGTCTATAAATACCAGAAAGGTCCTGGTGGAGTGATGGTGCTGTTGGGGTGCCTGACCTCCGCAGCAATCCCCACACCCACCCCAGGCTTGTTAAGGAGCTGGCTTAATACACACAAAGCCACTACAACCAGAAGCCCACAGCGGTCAGGATTTGCGGAGTCTAGCTAACTTGGCTGCAGCAAAAGTTGCTCTGGTAAGGCGCTGGGTGGCCTTGGTCTCTAGAAGCCAGCCAACCTGCCAGAGGGGTTGGGGTGGGCTTCCAGGGAAGGATGGACTTTGCGGTAGAATAAAATGGAAACAGTTCTCTTTGGGATCTGAATCACCTTGTTCCAAAGTTATTCCCCATACCTGGTGAGTCCCCAAAATGACTTTTTGAATCTTCTCTCTGTCTCGACTGGTGTCCCCATAAGCACTCACTGTAGAGAGCCTCATCTAAGCATGGATGGTGCAGTCATTGCATTCTTAATAATGAGCACCAAGGTGATGAGTTTAAAATCTTCTCATAAAAATGTTCGATTTGTTTGCCTTCCAGCCCCGTTGGTAGTTTGTGTTGAATCCAAACATCACTAGGCACGAGGGGTTGGAGTTGTTTATACCCAGTCTCTCCCTCTCTAATTCAACAAATCCTCAAATGTCCCTCTTCTCCCCAAATCAGGAAGGGATCTTTTGATTTCTTGTCTGTTCTTTCACTGCAGTTTCTGTGACAGTCACTGAAATATGACAGTCTTGCTGCCTGGCTTTGCTCAGACCCTGGGGCCTGGATGGGAAGTCAGACCGGACATCAGTGCCCCAATTGAATAATCTGTGTCACTAGGGCTTTGAGCCCAGGATGTGAGCGGAGGCAATTCCCTGTTTTGGAAGAAAATCAGACAGGAAACCAGTGCTAGGAAGAAGGAAGAGAACTCAGTCCAGCAGAGTGTAATGGGGCCTCATTACCAAAGCCAAAAGCAGCTGTTGGCTAATTCCTAGCATGCTGTAACACATGAGGATTTTGCAATTAGTATTAACTAGTGCATGGGGTTCTCGAATATAAGCCTGCCCCTTTGGCCCAACAGCTTGAGTGAGGCGCCTTACAAACCGGAGGGATTGGCAAGGTAATGCCACTTTAGATGAGTTTCTCAGCCTGTCCACTCTTGGGGGGAGGAGGGAGGGTTTTTCCATCATCTCTCCACCTTTGAGCAAAGCTATTTTGTGGTCCTAAGGATTTACTTTTGTTACTTCACAAGTCTGTTCTATGACCCCACCCAGTCTTGGACTCAAGGTAACTTTATTACATACCAGATAAAACCTATAATCACTTTATTTCTCTCAGCTTCCTTTATGGGGAGACTTTCCTGGCAGTTAGTGATGGGCCTTCCTTCTTTATGGCATCTCTATGGACCAATCAGTGTAAGAGTCCTCTGGTTTTTCCTTGGGCAAGTGGATATTATTTTTTCCCCGATCTCTTAATGGGGTCTAAGATTCCTGATGTTTGTTGTTGTTTACTCAACCCAGAACTTTCCTCTTCTCTCGATCTTGGTAAAGCTTGATCTTAACACATGGTCATAAGTTCCAGTGACTGGGGGGCGGGGTGGGGGGAATGGGCTGATACTCTTTGTTAAAACCTCTGTTCTTGTATATGGCAGGAACTTGAAGCATGAAAAATATTTCCTGTTCCAGTTATAGTTTTAATCTCAAAAGTTGGTCATTGGTGATTTTGTTTTGTCAGTAATCACTGCAGACACCTCCCCTCCTGGCCTTTTCTTTGTGTTGTTATTTTTCTCTCTCTCCTGACTCTCCTAGGAAAACACCTCCCAGATATATGCCCTGCCTGGCTGCTCCACTATTACGGTTTCAGGGCCTGAGCATTACGCAATCCAGCCAGTTACACAAACACAGGTTATTTCATAACTTGTTTTCATCAGCTGGGCCCCCTTTAATGAAAAAGAAAACAAAACAAAAACAAGACCCAGAAGTTTTACAAGGCTGCCATTTGTCTGTTCCTCAGATAACTTGTGAAAATAAATCAAGGGGACAGTTCCTTTTTGTAGTTAAGGAATACCAGACTACTTCTCTTCTTTGGCAACCACCCTTTCTCAAGAGACAGACAGACAGACAGACACACACACACAAACACACACACACACACAAACACACAATTTCCCGGAGTGAACTTTTGCCAACTGTACCAGGCTGGGACATTCCTCACATCAAAGAACTTTTACCAGAAATGACTATGATTCCCAAGTCAGCCTCAATCATACCTCTCTAGTGCCCCCTACAGGACATTCTGAGAAGAACCATCTGGGGAATGTATTTTTCCAGCCCCAGAGAGTGTTAACTTGGTGAGTTTTCAGAATTCTTAGGATTTTTTTCTTTTTACTTCTGGACAAATAAATGCCTTGCATTACCAGCAGTTAACTCGAAACTGCTTGATTTTTCTTTTGTTCTGAATAAAACCTGGTTGAAAAAGGAGTGCTTTTCTTTTCCTATTTTGATGTCTGTCTGTTCATTAGGATTCCAGCACAGTGTCTTCAAATTCCCAACGCTTCCTTTCTTGACGTGTTTGTGTTAGGATATGGGGAATTGTTTTGGTGGGGGGGGGTCTTCAGAATTGGTGGGAAAGTGGGAGGTGTATATTAAGGGTCTGGTTTTTTTTGTTTTGTTTTGTGTGTTGTTTTTTTTTGCCTTGATCTCACAGATGTCGTAGATTAGGATCAAACAAAATGTTATCCAAGGAATTTGTCTGTTCCGCTGATTCTTGATGGTGGAAGTCAGCGTCACTTTTTCATCAAAGTGAACGGGGTGAAACAGCAGTCATGTATTGTCTGAATAGCAGTCGAATTTTCCTATCCAAATGGAGTGCATTTCCATTACTTTATTTCTGCCTGCCTTATTATTCAAGGTGAGTGTAAAGTTAGGAGCCTCATTTTTTTTCTTTTCTGTCTTAATACAAACACCAGAACTTTTACGTCATAATTGTTCCTTGAGGAGACTAAATAGTTAGTTGAATTCCGTGGCTGTTAGTCAGATGCAGAAAGGTTTTACAATGCCTCTCTCTCAGAATTGCTTTCAGCAAATTCTTTTGAAAATCCTCCCTGCTAACACATCTTTGTCCTTTGTGGTTGAATTTGAGATTTGGAAATGATCAAAAGATTGGACATATAAGGCACCACGCCTGACATACAAGGTCTAGATGATCAGGCTGGGTCCAAAGCGGAGTGTGGCTCCGAGCCCCCTTGGTCTCAGTCTCAGGAGTCTTCCTGGGAGAGCAGTTACCCGGAAAGGCACACCAGAGCAGACGCCTTTGCCATCTAAACCTTAGGGTTTTATTCCTCTGTTAAACAGGAATAAAGATACTGGTTTTGAGAATTCAGGACGCAGACTTTCTGGTCTACTTGTTGAAAGAAAGAAAAAAATACCATCATTACTTTGTGGACATGTCTCATGCGTGTTGTATGTGGTATCTTTTGCTGGCCACACCATTTCACAATGATGGCAGCTGCCCTGATTGAGGCAAATATATCTGTTCCAAACCCCACTTGGTAACTCTATTCCTCTTCAACTCACTGGGCTGGAGAGGGAAGATAGAAGAATTCTCATGTCCAGCACTGTCTCGACCTGTCACGTGGCCGTGGCTTGGCTGTGCTCCCCCTGCTGTGGTTGTAGGAAGGATGAGATGGCATGCCCTTCCCACGGAGTGCACATATGTCTGAGGATTGGTGGGGGTACGAAAGCGGTCCTCAGAATAGTGGAGAGAATTCCCCGGTCCTTTGGAGTGGGGTTTCTGGTCAAAAGCACCCTGGGAGGAAAGAAATAGGACCTGAGTGAATAACTCTGTTATCAGCCACTTTCTTCTTTTCATTGCTTTTTCTTTTCTTCCCTGATTTTCTTCACCCTGGCAGCTCGGTGAAAAAGAAGAGCGTGGTTCTTTCAAATGAACCTGGGTAAAAGAGGAAGTTGACAGGAGGCAGGTTAACTGAGATACTAGTGTTAGTATACTGTAAAATTGGGGGAAATCACGAGTTATTAGCACCCATTTCCATTGTGACTAGGTGGTTTTCCTCAAGAATGAAAGGTCAAAGTGATGTCCAATGCAGAATCTAGAATGCTTTGAAGAACATCCTGAGTTCAATAAAAAATACAGAACATTTGAGTCAAACTGGGCCTCACCAGGGGGATTCTGGGGCATGTGAGGGAACGTTTGCACTTACCCTCTCCTCTTCCTTAATCCTTTTTCAGTGCTGGAAATCTAAAAAAACGGGTTCATAAGAGAGAGAACCCAGTCCCTTTCCAAACATGCACAATCATGCCTGTCTGTGGAGGCAGGTCATAGGTATTCGTGGGATTCATGGCTTGAGTGCTTGGTGGCTCAGTTGAGAAGCAATCTGGTAGAGAAATGCCTGGCTGAGGGAATGGGCCAAGAACACCAACCATGACTCCATCTCAGATGCCGTTTATGCCCACCTCAGGAGTCTGGGGTGAGCCCTGCCCCATCCCTCTCTGTAGGAAGCCCAAACCCTACTTCTAAGACCCTTCTGCAGAAGGTCGTGGTTATAACTCATTTCTGAATCCAAGGCCCTTGTGTAGAGTTCAGAAGGGTCATTTTCCCAAATCAGCAACTGCTGGGCTGCAGGGACCTCTGATCTGATGAAGTTGGGTGGCTCTAGGGGCCCTGTGTTCTGAGCTGTCTCTTATAGGCAGCGGGGGGAAGACACACGTACTTACTGAGCAGCCCCATGGTCCACTTAGATACAAGGTGCTGCAGGGTAAAGGAGGTTCTGATGCCCAAAGACCCACAGCAGGGCTTGTAAGGGTTCACACCTCAGCTTCAGAGTCTAGAGATTCAAGCTGACCAGTGATAGCCCACCCCCTTGACTCCTTGGGTTTGAGGAACACCTCAGGTCTGATTTTTTTGCTTTCTTGTTTTCTCTCTTTATTCTTTTCCATCTCCAACCTGAGCTTGGGAAATGAGAAGGATCCTCCAGGACAGAAGTCACCCAACTATGGCCTCAATATTTTCATAAATAGTGTTTAATGGAACCCAAGCCCTCCTCTTTGCATATTGTCTGTGGCTGCTTTCACATTGCAATGGCAGACTTGAGTAGTTGCCACCGAGACAGTGGCCCACAAAGCCTAAAATATTTACCGTCTGGCCTTTTCCAGCAAAAGTTTGCCAAACTCTGCTCTAAGAGGTCGGCGGGGGGGCCAGTTTGTCCTTTTATATGCATTCTTGCCCACCCAGAAGTTGACAGGATGGCACATTTACAGCATTTAGAGGCTTTGCCAGGTTGGAACACCACATAGCCATCCAGCATCTTTGATCCTGTCCATAGAGAAGGAGCTTCCAAGGGGGCTGGAGGGCGCCAGGGGAGTCACGTGAGGTCCTGGGTTACCTCCTGTATCCACCCCCTCCCAGCACACATCTTGGCTGCAGCCAAACTGCATCAATGCCAGCAACTGGGAAATGCTCTCTTAGTTTCTGTACAGTGCGAACCCGTTCATAGAGAACCATGATTTATTCCGAGCATGATAGTTGACTGGTTCTTAGGTCTGTTGGCACAAGAATGCCAGGCTAACTTCTGTAACCACAAGCTCCTAGCCTCACCTCTTCTCTCCTACCCCAATGTTGCTTTCTGAATAATACCTGCGGAGGTGAGCCAAGACATTTGACAGGTCTCACTTAAACCTGTGTGTGTCTCATGAGAGGCTCCTGTGGAGACCAAAGCCTTTATCAGAGCCCAGTCCCCCCCCCCCCAATGGGACATTGTTTTCCTTGCATTTAGAGCCAGTGTGTTATCCAGATGGCTTTACCTCCCTCTGAAACAGGGAGGTACGAGCATTTAGAGGCAATCATTACCTACTGCCTTGCTTTTATTGCTGTCTTGTTTTGTCTAGACCAAGCCATTGCTGCAAGGAGTCTGGCTGGTGGCCGGAGAACACATCCTGTAGGCCTGCTATCACAGAGCGAGTAGGCTGGAGGGCCCTGAGAGGGGCCGAGAATCATCCACTCGTTCCTGAGGGATCTTAGTCTCCAAGCTTTGCTTCAGGTTGTTGCTTGCTTCTCCTAGAAATGGGAACTCTTTTGTTGATTGGAATGAGGAGTGGATTTCTTGAGTGCTTTCCTGAAAGGAAAGCTGACAGTTCCCCCACAGAGATGGAGGGTCACGTGAAACCGCATTCTTCAAACCCAGAACCTGACTTGGGGAGAGAAATGAAATAAAAATGTTGGGTGCTTCCCAGGAGTGGGAAGCTGGCAATTGTCCCTGGAGCCACCCCATGCAGATCGCACAGACTCTCACAATGATGATGTATAGTGCTGGTGGTAGTGATGGTGACGGCCGTGCCACCTTCCATGTGTTTGGAGCAGCATTTCTCAACCCTGGCTGCACATTAGAATCTCCTCAGGTGTTTGGTTTGTTTGTTTGTTTTTAAATACCTTATCAGAACCCCACCCCAAACCAGTTATTTTGGATCTGTAATGGTGAGGCTGGCTCCAGCACTGGTGTTTTTAAACAGCTCCTCAGACTATTCTAACGTGCAAGCAGGGCTGAGAGCCCCTGGTGTGCTTTTATAGCCTGTGATTATAAGTAGCTACTAATTTAATCCCCATGACCGTGCAGAGAGTTTGGTGTTAGTATTCCCCTTTACAGGCAAGGAACCTGAGTCCTCGGTCATTTGCCTCAAATCCAGGCTCCTGTCTCCAAGCGCAGCACTGACTCCCTGCCAACCCCATCTTCACACAGCCCCTCCGTACAGTCCCCCCAAGAGAAACATGGCTGTCTGGGCCTTAGTGCTTCTGCACATGTTCTCAGTACTCTCTTTCTTCACAGCCGAGCCCAGTTGTCTGTGTTTTTTTTCTCCTTGAAGATCATTTCCCAGTTGGATCCTTCCTTGTTCACTGTACCCTTCCCTCCTTCACACACACACCCACACACACACACACACACGCACACACACACCGTATATAGTCAGCTTCTGATAAAAAAAAAAGACCCAGTTGTCTTTGCTTTCGGAGGCCACACAGTCTATTGCACTGGGCAGCTCTCTCCTCACGGAATCCCAGAATCCATTGTGTTGGGTCACTGTCTTCACTGAATGCCTTTGGCCTGGAGCCCCAGGGCAGCCCAGGAGGTGAGACGGCCATATTCTACCATCCAGACGGTCAGGCAGCTGTCAGGGAAGTGAGCAGGGAAGAGTCCTCAGGTCCAATGAGGTCCTCTAAGCTTCCCTTTCTAGGACAACAGGAATCTAGACGTCCATCACCAGGCAAAGACAGTCGTCATGGAAACTGCCATTGCTGCTAATACTTCTAATCTTGGTTGGTGTGAAGGGGCCAGAATGGGGGTGGGAGGGTTGCTATAGCTCCATGGTAATGATAGCGAGATTTCATCTGGGGTCAAACCGACCTATGGGTCCTCCTGGGTGAGAGAAGTCTGTCGGGACCCTTGGCAGTGGTGACCTGATGTTCTGTCTGAGGGTAGTGGCTACCTGCGCTTGGAAGAAAGAGCGCAATGCACCGGAGCTTGTGTAGCACAGCGTGTGAGAGCTCTCGGCCCTCAGTGTGGCTCAACTGGGTTTGAATCCTGACCCCACTGCTTATTTGCAATGTGGCCTTGGATAAGTTAGTCTCTCTGAGCCTAACTTTCTGCCTCTAAAATGGAGATAATGATATTTCTTACCTCAGCAGGAGAATGAGGGAGGTCATGTAGGCAAAATACTACAGTGCCACAGGAGTCTTCTGAGGATGAGGTTCCGATAGGGGAGCTTTTCCCTGAAAATATGAAAATGGGAGGGTCCTTCCCTTCTCCATCCTTCTCTTACTTTCTAGTAGCTGCCTTGAAGAAAGGTCAAGCCCAGCTGCTGAGGAGCATGTCCCAGTTTATATTCTTATAATATGCCATCATCTTATATTTTAAATAGAATGCTTCCTGTAGCGTGTTCCAGAGAGGTCTGCAGCGTGGTCTGGGCATAAATTCAGAGACAAGGAGACAGTTCTGAGCCGGCAGCACCAAAGTTTCCCACAGACACCTCTGTGAACACAGATATGTAGATAGATAGCTGGAGACACAGAATGTCTGCCCCAAGCAAGATGGGGGTGGAGGGCAAGGACAGCAAGGGGAAGTCGCCACTTTTCAGTCTCAGGTTGGAGAACATCTTTTCATGGCCCTGCTCTCACCCTGGTGGGGGCACAGTCCTATCCTGTACCTCTTTGGAAAGTAACAAAAGCAGGCACAGTAAGTTTCCTGGTGATCTTTGTTGCTGCAAAGCTGTTGGTGTGCACATTTCCTCCAGGGCTCCTGAACCAGTACCCCGGGGAGTGATTGGCAGGTGACCCAGAGGCTCGGGAGGCAGGCGGGAAGCCCGCCCTCCTGCACATGTGGACCTAGCTAGCCCTGGAGGGAGGCAGACAGGCCCTGCTGAGTGTGAGTGGCGAGGGAGCGCATCTGTCCTGGAAGGCATGTGGAATAGGACCAGATTCTCACTGAGCCCTACGGGTGGATTTCCCAGGACCTCATTCAGGGATTCAACCTGACACGGAGCCTCAGGAATGGTTAAGACTCTCCTGATTCTTGGATGTGCAGGGCTTGTCCGGGGAAGCCCACCCAGTGCCCTGACCTTGGTCCCCCGAGTATTGATCCGGCTCTCTGCTGGAGTTTGCCTCCTGGCTCTGCTTGTCCTGTTCTTCTCAGTAATTATTGGCTCAATCCTATTTTTCTCCTCATTTCAGAAATTCCGGGTAGATATGCCTGGCTCAGGCAGCGCCTTCATCCCCACCATCAACGCCATCACGACCAGCCAGGACCTGCAGTGGATGGTGCAGCCCACGGTGATCACCTCCATGTCCAACCCGTACCCCCGCTCGCACCCCTACAGCCCCCTGCCGGGCCTGGCCTCTGTCCCTGGGCACATGGCCCTCCCGAGACCGGGCGTGATCAAGACCATTGGTACCACCGTGGGTCGCAGAAGGAGAGATGAGCAGGTACAGCTCAGATCAGCATAAAAGAGCCACATTGGTGGCTTTCAGGGCTTCGTAACACAGTGTGTTTTTCTGGGAACACTGGGAAGGAAAGGGAGCTAGGGACCAGGAGCACATGGCTGGCTCTGTCGTCTTACCCATATCCCTTAGAATCTCTGAGTCTCAGTTTCCTCAGCTATAAAATGGGGATTATAGTACCTGCCAGCCCAGACTCGTTGCCACTCAACTGCGATCATTTGTGGGAAAGCATATTGTAAGAGGTGAGGCATCAGCAAATGGGAAGGACGGTTAGGACCTGCCTACAGCAGTGTCCTTCTCTGATCCTTGGCAGAGGGGCCATGGGACAAGCAGCCAACGAACCCAGGCTGGGAGCTTTTGGGGATTAGCCCTTAAATGTCTCCTGGTATCTGGTGCAGACAGACCCCTAAAGGGTCACACTCTAGGCCGGTATCGCTTGCAACACTTTACATTCCTCCTTGGTGTCCCAGGCCTCCAACTCAAGTGCATGTTCCAGAAATGCAGTGATTCTGGGGTCCTGGGGGCCTGCTCAGCTGCTTTAGCTGAGCAGGGGTGAGGGTGGGAGGTCGACATCAGCCTGTTTTTCCTCAAGGGGATCAGCTTTGAGAAGGAGTCAGCCTGGCTGGAAGGGACACCAGAAAGTAGTGGCGCCTCCGCTCTCCAGGCGGCACCCAGCCAACACTCAAAAGGCCCATTTTCTGCATTAACAGTGCGCCAGAGCAACGATGGGCCCCCTGATTCCAGGAAGAGACATTGAAAGGAGGGAAAGAGACATTCTAGAAAGGAGGGAATGAGCTGTCAAAGTGCCCCATCTGTCCCCCTTCGCAAATGACAGAATTAAAGCCCAGACATATCTGCCTGGGGGCCACTCAGCAAGTGAGTGGGGAAATCTGGACTCGAACCCAGCTACCTAGACTCCCTGGACATTGCTTTTCCTACAGCGCCATGCTACCATGGGCCTAGGAAAGGGAAAATACTCTAGCTGTGGAATCCCCTTTTCAAATGAAGCGTTAACCTAGAGAACTCCAGAGTTTCACACTGGAACCTCTCACCATTTCATCCACTGTCCCACCTCCACTCTGGGATGGCCAGCTTGACAATGTTCTGATACAAGGACCTTTAAACATGGCTCCACACTAATGGAGAATCGTGGTTCCAGTGCCAGTAGTTCCCAGGATATTTAGAATTATAAGGATCACTCTCCAAGGAACTGGAAGCTTTTGCAGGGGCCCTGTTCCTCTGAAGACAAAGCTGGGCTTTGTATCCACTGCATGTTGATTTGCTCTGTTACCATCAGGACCCATGCAGGGTGGCATGGGGAGGTGTGTGTAGTCGACGCTGTAACAGATACAGCTCACGGTTGCTGTTGGGGCAAGTGGCCAATATCCCCTCACTGTTGCTTTCCATAATTGCAGTTGTAAATATTGCAGTAGTAGTGATCTTAATATCCTTTATAAATATGCCTCCTTCAGGGAGCCCACGGTGCCAAGCTTTACAGTCACTGGTGAGCTGGATTCTTCCTGTACGTGACTCCTGAGGGACAGCCAGGCTTGCGAGAGTGATTTTTTGGGGCTAGCAGGAGAACAAAGAAAGATGTGCTGAACACTCTTCATTCTTTTCTGGGCCTAGCTCACACCAAATTTAGATGTTTGTATCTGGAAGATACTTGGGAGACCAGCTCTTCTAATTTTCCCTGTGCACCCATTTTAAAGATGAGGAAACAGGCTCAGAAAAGAGAAGGGTCCCTGGCCAGGGTCACACAGTGAGTTAGTAACCGAGCCAGGACTGGAATCCACCTCCTTTGACCTGCAGTCTCGTGGTTTTCCCACCGCACACCTAGGCATGCCCTAAGACAATCTGTCTGGAAAATTTCCTTCCTTTATTTGAGAGGGAAGGAGAGAGAAACATTTTATTTCACGACACTGTCCATTGGGAGTTCAGACAATCTAGCAGCTAGGAGGAAGCCTGGGCAGTGACATCCTAGGACTTTGGTTCTTTGGTTCCTAGCCTCAGGGTCTTTGCCCTGAAGCTTGCTTCCGCCTTCCCGACCTCCCCCCCATACCTCCACGGGGGAGGGGCCTGTTACCAGGAGCCAGCCTGTTGCCTCACTGCTTACCTCCCAAGCCTGCCCCAAGGCTCCCTCTGAGGCCAGTGGCAGTGACTGAGGAGGCAGGGAGGGGAGGGTGTGTGTGGCTTGTGGGTGGGTACATGTTGCTGACACACTGGAGCTGTAACTGTGTTGATGTCACCGCCCCTGAGCACTTCCTATATTGACAGCTCCCACAAGGTGCCCCACACCTCACCAGATAGGGAAGAGACTTCTAGGCCAATCGAGAGGCCAGAAGTTGTCCAGAAGCAGCCAAGGGGGAAGGGAGGCCAAAGTGGACCAGTCAGTGTGGGGGAGGGAGCTACCTGGGCCTCGAGGGGAGCCCTGAACTCTGGGCTGTGGGGCCATCAGGCTTGTGGTAACTCTGCTGGGCTCAGGGTGAGACAGGTTGAGGAGCAGCAAGTATTCATGGCCTCAACTAGCCAGCCGGCCCCTGCACAGAGCAGGCTGTGGGAGTCTGTGGACTCGGGGTCTCTAGTCCATTTGGACTCTTTCAGGACTCAGAAAAAGTACCAGAGACCTCTGAATTGCGTCTTTCTGGCACTTTCTTCTTTAAGAGATAACTGTCACACTGCGTCTCATCAGATTGTCCCACTTTGTGGAAGGCAGGGCTGGTCCTGTTATTCCATTTTACAAGTGGAAAACCTGAGGCTCATAAGGCTCAGCGCTTTATCCAGGGCCACACAGAAATGCCGTTGCCTGTCCTTTGCACCTCTCGGAGGAGAGTGTGGAGCCTCTGGCTCTATTGGGGAGACAGAGCATTTCAGAGGCTGGGACTGAGGAGGGGCCTTCGGAAGGGGCTTGAGGACTCCAGGATGTGACCGGCTGTACTGCTTGGTGCGTTCCCCCTGGAGAGCACTGCAAGCCGGAAGGGACTCAGTGAGGGAGGAGCCAGAGAGAGAGGGAAGCTGGGCCTGGCTCCTTCGTTCCAGTGAGGTGGCTGCCACAGAGGATGTGACGGAGCATGGTCAGCTTGTCTTGGGAGTGAAGGTGGTCCCCAAGGCAGACAGAGACAGGTGGGAACACAGCCCAGCGGAAGCCCCGGGAGGCAGGGACCTAAGGTATCAGGAGGCCCTGGAAGTCTCTCCAGCCTGCCAGGCTTCCTGCCTCTCTCTGAGCCCCACGCCTTGGCTGCTAGGGGAGGATTTAAAAGTTGGGAAGGCTTGATGAGCTTCTCTGTGCTTAAAAGGCCTCGGAGAGACTTCATGTCTGAGCAGTTGACTGGCACATTTTCATACCAGTATTTGGAGGATTTAGATATAGGACTCTAGCACTGTGGGGCCATCGGGTCACCTCAGTGTAGACAGGGATGGGTTTGTCCTCTCTGATGCCGTGCCTTGCTCTGCTGTTCAGGACATCACAGCCATAGACCTGCAGGGCTGCCGGCAGTGTCCTGGGGACCCGGGCCTGGGCTCTCACCCTCACGGTGGCCGGAGCACCCCTCAGTGGGGCAGCTTCTCTCATCGCCTCCACAAGTGGCTTTGGCTTTTTCCCCAAGTGTTCCTAGAGGGTGGGACGCAGGTCTGCTTCCCCTCAGAATCTTCTATACCCCTAGTTCTGCTCTTGGCACCTAGTAGATATGCCGACTGTCTGAAAACTGAATGGGATGGTCTTTCCTTTTGAATTGGTTTCTGCCTTGGCTCACAGCCATCTCTTCGTGTCACCTCTGCCTGCAAGGTCATAGGCCTGGGTCACAGCCCTGGGCCTCAGCCCAGGAAGGGCTCTGTGTAAATAGCCCTGCTTAGTGGCATGAGCCCCAGTCCCCTAACCAGACTCTCTGGAAGGACCTAGACTGTGAGCTCTGCAGAGGGATTTTTGTTCATTGGGTTCTCTGATAAACCTCGAACCCCCCAAACTGTGCCTGGCACATACCAGGTGCTTGTTTGTTGAATGAGTGGACATGGCGGGCAGCAGGAATTAACGTGCCTCAGGGCTCCTTCCCCCTTTGCCCATCCCATCCAGCCTAGCACTGTGCCAGGCACACGGCTCGGTCCTCACCTGGCACTCAGGGCTAGCAGAGGAAAACAGAAGTGGGGTGGCGTCTGTGAACCTCTCTCTGGCAACAGAACATTCTCCCCTGGGTGGTTCTTACTCTGGGCCCAGCTACTTAACCAAATGGGGATAATGAGGCTTGCAGAGCAGGCAGAGTGCTGGAGAAGAATAATTAGCCAGGGTTTGGAAGAAGCTGCTTCAGTGGGTAGGGCCAGGCCTAGCTAGCATGAGGGGATGTGGGGGAAGCAGTCCCAGCTCCTCCTCTCTGGCCCTGGCACCGAATCAGGGCTGACATGACAAATGCTGCTGTCCTCATGCCTGGGCTGGTTTGTCCCTGACCCACTGCTGTCCTGTTCTCCCTTCAAACATGGGGCATCATGTTCGGGGACCCTCTGAGTCTGGCCACACGACTCTTGCCTTCCTCCCTCCTTTTCCCAGTCCCAGAAGGGCTTCCTGCCCTACATAAAATGCAGTTAAAAAAACCAACAACAAACTCCCAAAAAGCTGGTGACTTGTTTACCTGCCCCTAATTATGTTCCTTGACCTTGCCTTCTAGTTGTCCCCTGAAGAGGAAGAGAAGCGTCGAATCCGGAGAGAGAGGAACAAGCTGGCAGCAGCCAAGTGCCGGAACCGACGCCGGGAGCTGACGGAGAAGCTGCAGGCGGTGAGGAGCTCTGCGTGGGGTGGAGGCACCTCTGGGTGGGCCCCAGCATGAGCCCCGGGACTCCTGGCCCTCCCCCCTCTCCTTGCCCACTCGTGGCCTACAGATGAATCAGGGGACACAGATATTCCTTCCTTTGAGCACATGGGTTATCATTGTCCTGATTCAAGAAAAGAGAAGGATGGACAGAGGGAGCTGGCCTTCGGCACCAGCCTGGGCACAGAGAGAGAGCTAGATGTCCTCACTGGGCTTAGCACCCTTTCTCATTCAGCACCTGAGCGTTCCCTGCTCTCGCACCTGCTGGGGCTCCTGGGTAAGGGATGACAGAGGGTGTGGGCATTGCTAGGCCCCAGGAGCCACGGCAGGCCCAGACCTGCCCCCTCCAGGGCTGCTTCCCAAGGTGCCAGCCGCCCCCAGGCCTGTGCCAGCAGGAGTGGCCCAGCCTACCTCAAGCGATCTTGTTTGGACGGGGGACCTGCTATGTGGGCTTCTTCCCCTCTGTAGGGGTCTTGATACTTTCTGGTTCTCATGGAGATGGCTCACATGCTACCTTGTACTATCTTGAGGTTTTCTCATATCCTTCACGGGCAGGAGGGTTTCCCACCCCTGCTATGAGCCTGAAGCTGTGGCCTTGGTACCTCATTCTGCCCTTGTGAGTCACTCTCCCCTGCTGCCTAACTGCCCACACCTGGGGGCCCACGGCCCTGCCCTTCCCTCTCGAAAGCTTGAGCTGACCGACGTCACGTAACTCCCTCCAGAGCCTAGCCCTACAGCACAGGCTGTATGCTGTATGGAGGAAACCCGAAGCCACGACTGACTCTCCTCTGTGGAATGTTTTCAGAGAGAGATGAGGAGGGCTCTCATGGTCTTTACGTGAGCAGCCAGGAGGGGCTTCGGAAATCTCAAGTGACCTGCATATCCCATCACTTTATTTAATTCTCCCAGGTACCATTCGCCGGCTTCAGCTTCCCTTTGTCCATCCTGGAGTCCTTACTCTTGGGTACGGAATGTGTAGTGCGTGAATTCTGTGATGGCTGTACTAATGTCCCATGGAAGTGTTAGTTAAAGTCAGGGAGGATGAGTGGGAGTTCTCTGTTGCCAGGTGAGGTGGTTCCATTAGTGATTAGCACTCCATGGGGAGACTCACCCAGGAGCCTCACCACCAGCCTTGCAAGGATCCGGGCCCTCTGGGTCTACCCTGGACGCTCCTTCCCAGCAGCCCCAGAATAGCTCCACCCGCCGAGGCCCCTCTGCTTTCCTCTCCTTCCTCCCCCAGAAGCCTCGCACCCTACTCCCCCGCGTCCCTACCCCCAGCCCAGCCACCCAGGCCCCTGAGCCACATCCTCCACAGGAAACCTCTCATAAGCTCATGACGTTCATCAGACCCTTGAGACAGATGGAAACTTTTTTTTACTCCGGAATATGCTGTACTCCATTTAGTGAAGCTCTGGCCTCGTACCATCTCATTCTTGAAGAGGAACCTGTGTTAAGGGAAAAGTGGGGAGGAGGCTGGTGACACACACCTTCTCGTCTTCCACAACTACCCCTGCCACGTGCATTTGCTGCTTCTCTGGCTTTGTGTAAAAGGAGGGCTGAGGTCCTTGCTGTGGGACCCTGCCGTCACCTTCACATGCCCCTTCAGGCTGCCATGACCCTCATCTGTTAAGCACAGGGGCTCAACTGAATGTTCTCCAGGGTTCTGTGAGTCCTGAAACGGATATTAGAGTGAAAAAGTGAAGCGGGGCTGTGATAATGTGATGATCCTACCAGGATTGATTGAACAAGCCAGGCACTGTCCTAGGCTGTGTGTCCAAATAGTCTCCACTGTCACGTAACGTGGAGTTGAGTGTGTATGCAGCCACAGGCAGGCAGGACAGGGTTGAGGAAGTATGAGGAGGAGAGAGGGGTGGAGCTGTATGCTGTGCTCCCTTTCCCCTCCATATCTCACAATTACCCCCTTCAGGGGTCCCCAGGGGGCGGTCCTGCCACCAAGGCAGTAGAAGGTAGTAGCATATGGAATCAGATACAATGAAGTGGAGTCAAAGCTGGGCTACCCTACCTGCTGGCTCTGTGACTTTCCACAAATTACTACACTTTCCTGCACCTCAGTTTCCTAATCTGCTAAATGGGTTGATGATAATACCTGCTTCAAAAAACTACTAGAGGATTGAATGAGATAATGCCTCTGAAATGCTTAACACAGTGCCTGGCCTCGTCACAGCAACTACAGTTGTTATTTCATCCCTCCTCCAAGCTGACTTGCCTCCTTTATCAGTCTGGAGCGCTCTAAATAGAGAGACTCTTGAGCCTCCAGGTGACTCAGAGCCAGTGGGGCTGCGGCCAGGTATGTGAGCTGGCTGCTTTCACGGTCGGTCCTCTGAGGACATTGCTGGTTTTCCCTTTCTTCCCTGGATTTGAGCCTCACCCCTGCACCCCACACTCCCTGGCAGGCTGCTGTCCCTTACATGCCTGTCTCTCCTGTAGGAGACGGAGGAACTGGAGGAGGAGAAGTCCGGCCTGCAGAAAGAGATCGCCGAGCTACAGAAGGAGAAGGAAAAGCTGGAGTTCATGTTGGTGGCCCACGGGCCTGTGTGTAAGATCAGCCCTGAGGAGCGACGGTCGCCCCCCGCTTCGGGGCTGCAGCCCCTGCGCAGTGGGGTTGGTGGAGTGGGTGCCGTGGTGGTGAAACAGGAGCCCCTGGAAGAGGACAGCCCTTCGTCCTCGACAGCGGGGCTGGACAAGGCCCAGCGCTCTGTCATCAAGCCCATCAGCATTGCGGGGGGCTTCTACGGGGAGGAGCCCCTGCACACCCCCATTGTGGTGACCTCCACGCCTGCCATCACTCCGGGCACCTCGAACCTCGTCTTTACCTACCCCAGCGTCCTGGAACAGGAATCGCCCGCGTCTCCCTCCGAGTCCTGCTCCAAGGCTCACCGCAGAAGCAGTAGCAGTGGGGACCAGTCATCAGACTCCTTGAACTCCCCCACTCTGCTGGCTCTGTAACCCAGCTCCCAGGGGGTCCTCGTCACTGCCTCCTTCCCAGGGACCAGTACCTTCAAGCACTCCAGGGCTGTGAGGGCAAGAGGGGGACCCTGCCAGAGAGCTTCCTGGCTCTGGGGGGACCTAGGTGGGATTTGGCAATGAGGCACTAGAGGACTTGGATGGTCTCTTGGAAGTCATAGGACCCCCTCCCTCATTTATCTTGCGAAGCAAATCCTGTTTCTTGAAAAGCCTTGGAGAACTTGGTTCCGTGGACTCTGGCATCTCTGGCTTCTGAAGAGCCTGAAGCTTGTGTGGACCATTCCTGTCCCTTTGTTATGAAATGTCTCTGGCGTGATGGTGTCCTCCTGCACCCCACCAAGCATGCTCAGTGCCTATTGGTTTCACCTTCCCTCTATTTGCCTCTTCCTCCCCCCAGTGTCAATTTCACTTCCTCTTGGTTTTTATCAAATTTGCCATGACATTTCATCTGGGTGGTCTGAATATAAAAGCTCTTCATTTCTGGAGATGGGGCAGCAGGTGGCTCCTCTGCCGGGGCTGACTTGTCCAGAAGGAGACAGTCAATGTGCAATACAGAACTTCCCCTCCCGACACTCCCCGGTCCACTGCCATCTCCAGAACCACCAGCAGAGCTCTCTGAGCTCTCAAGGAGATGCCACCATCATTGAGACGCTCAGAGGACCCTTCCTCCCCATCCTTGGAGACGGCTCTTGGAGGAGCAGCTTGGCCAGAAGAAAGGGTGTGAGTGAGACAGCCGGGGCACAGGTTGGGTTTGCCAAGCGCCTAATTACCAGACCAGGAATAGTGCCAACAAGCCACATGGTGTCCCAGCCGGCTTCTCTTCACCTGGTGTCTTGAACAGGATGTCTCCTATAATTACTGCCTCGCCGTTCTGCCCCGGACCCTTCTCTCCAGACCAGGGAGGCGCCCCTCCCTAGGAACCACACGTCACTCCACATCACTGCTGGCTCCACCCTCCCCCACCCTGGCTCTCAGGGTGACGCCACCCACAGAGATTTAATGAGCGTGGGCCTGGACCCTCCCCAGATGGCTGCCAGGAGGCCCCTCCCCAAGCCTCAAAGCCACCTCTGCTGTGGATGGAAAGGCAGGGAAGGGAAGAGGGAGGCGATTGGAGTGGGATTCGCCTCACACCACCAGCCCTGGCACCCGCCTTGCCCTGTCCTGGCTGCTCACCTCTTCGAAGTGCCCCTTGTCACAGGATGGATCAAGTGCTTTCTCTTTATACTGTCCCAGCCCCTCATGTCCCTGTGCTCCTCAGGTCCAACAGCTTGCCCAGAGTTGTTGCTGTGGTTTGTGACTTACTCTCCATTCCTGGGGCTGCTGAAATGGGAGATAAAATGTGTTGCTGACCCCTGCCCGTAGGTGGGGGTGGGTAAGGGGGTCCTCCTGGTCCCACAAGAGCATAGCTCAGCGGGGTCCCTGCCTCCCACCCCTCTGAGCCTTTTTCTCCCCAGGACATAGCTCCCCTGATCTTCCAGAATTAGCTTCTGCTGGGCTCGTGCTCTGAGGGAGACTCTGCTGTTGTGATTCAGCTGTAGAGATTATTGTATGATAATTTAAAACTATATAGCTGTTATTTAAATTAAACCCAGTGGGGGTTAAATTTCAGTCAGACTTGGGAGAGAGCAGTGGCACTTAAAGCTCACTTGTTCCTTTCACACACCTGGTCTTCTGTGCTGGTCATTATTTAATGCCCATTACCTATTTACCATGCACTATTCACACAGAACGAAATGGCTTATGCTTAAAATACATAGCCCACTACGACTGGAAGTGACGTGTGGAAGGATGGGCCACGTACAGAGAGGAGATTAAAAGAAAAAGATTTTGTCCAAAAGTACTTTAAAAATGTTATTTGGCTGTGACGCTGCCCTCACAGTTTTCTGTGGTTCTGGGAGAGGCGTGTCTAATAAGAGTGGGCCGCTGGATGTCTGGCTTCAGATTAATCCGAGAAGCAGAAGTCAGCCAGCAGGAGATGGGCAAAGAAAATAGGTGCACTCAGCTCTGGAACGCTTAATCATCTCAAGTGGTACCCTGTTGCCCTGAAAATAAGACCTCGCTGGACCATCAGTTCTGATGCGTCTTTTGGAGCAAAAATTAATGTAAGACCTGGTCTTATGTTAGATAAAGACCCAGTCTTATAGTAAAATAAGACCGGGTCTTATATTAATTTTTGCTACAAAAGGTACATTTGCACTGATGGTCTGGCTAGGTCTTATTTTTGGGGAAACACGGTATTTGTGGCCACGTGGGGGCTATTTGCTTCTTTGTGCATATATATATGAATGTATGTGTGTGTGTGGTGGTGTGTGTGTATATGTATGTATATATGTGTACACATATATACATACATATATATGTAATTTCTTAAATGAAGCTGCTTTCTGGTGTTTAATTTCTAAAAGTTGCTTTATGCCCCAGTTTGCACAGCACTGATCCCAAGGCAGGTCACAATCTGTGACTTGGGGCCAGGCTGGATATTTCTGAGACAGTTTGGCTTTAGTTCAGGTTTCAAGCTGTGTTGGCTTTGGGACCAGCATAGGGCAAAACCCAGCCACCCCATAGGACTTTAGAGGCCTCCAGATGTGTTCCCAGTCAGGACCTCTGGCTTTGTTCTAGGAGGTGATTTGGAGGTTGGGGAAGGCTGACTATTATACCTAAATCATGAGCATATCCTCAGGTACTTCCTCTGGCTTGTTCTCCAAGTTCATGAGCACACACGTTGCCCCAGAATCATCAGACACCACCAGGCCTGCTGCTTTCTCCTCCATGGCTCCAGCTAAGGGAACAGCTGTAGTGGGCGGGAGGGGTCTTTGTGCTTGGCTGGGAACTGCTGTGCTTCCCCTGTGTCCTCAGCAGGAGGCAGCTGGTGTGGACATCAGTTGGGCTGCAGGCAGCTGTGGGACAGCATAGGACAGTCATTCCTTGACAAGTTAGTGTGAAACACAGTTTTCTTGGCCACCTGGCTGGCCTCTCTGGGAACAGTCCTCTTCCTGGCTGGGTGGATGGGGACAGCTGTTGGCACAGGAAAGAGAGGAGGTCCCAGGTGAAGCTTAGGAAATTGCCGGAGCCAGCTCTAAGTAGGGAATTCACTGGGGAGGTTTTCAGAGAGAAATTGTTGTTCTGCCTGTGTAAAAGGTCAGGTGTGTCCACTGTGGCCAGTTATACAAGCAGCCATCAGAGGCTGCTGCTTCTCTTAGGCTTTGGGGAAAGAGGTTTCCTCTCTGCTCCCACTTGGCTCCATGTGTATGGGTGGGCTCACTTCCATATGCATTGAGACTTTTCTACCCTGTCCTCGATGGACCAGTAGTGCTCCTTGCAGTCTCACCATTGAACTTTCAGGCGGATTTCCTTCCTGATCAGATATCTGTGGGGCCCCTTTAAGAAAGTAAAAAAAATAAGCACCTACTATGTGCCAAGCACTGTGGTAGGCCCTGTTATATACTTCTTTAGGATGAGACTAAGGGATAAGGACATCCTTTATTAAAGGCCCCCAGGAAATGGATAAACAAAAACTTGGAGGTGAGATCTCTTCAAAAATCCAAGGTAAGATTGTCTTTAGTCCGAGGTTCTCAAAGACCTATCCCTACAATATCCTCCCACCTCTAAATTTCTTCTTTCCCTCTACCCAGTGCTGTGCTCCTCTGTACTCCTCAGATGGCTGGAGGGGTAACCTGAGTCCTTATAGAATTTGTGGACCAATAGGATATGTAGTATGTGTCATTTTGTTTTAAAAATGTAAGTAAAGGGGTGTTGCTACTTTCTGCTTGTTGAATCTTCTTGGCATTCATCTTAAAAGCCAGCATCTCACTATTTATTGACAGGTTGGGGTGTGTGTGTGTGTGTGTGTGTGTGTGTGTGTGTGCACACGTGTGTGGACATTTCCAGGTGTGCCCATGTCCTCCTGCAGCTTTTAAAAAGGAAATCCAGTCATCCCACTACTAATTTGACATCTTCTCATGCTTCTAGTGTTTTGGCCATACTTCAACAAAGGGTTTTAATTTTCCCATGCTGACATGTTCAGGAGGGGCTGGGTCAAATTTTGAGGGGGGGTATGGGAAGGGAAGGGGGAGAAAAAAATCGACATTTATTTTATTATTTATTTTAAATGTTTACATCTTTGTGTTGTACCAAGCCTGAATAGAAACAGATAGCATTAAAGTACTCAGTTCCTCGCTCCCTCTCTTTCTTCCTTATTTTTCAAACATTTAGGCTAATGATGCTTTTTGTTTGTTTGTTTCTAAAATGATTTGTGACTTGTGCTGTATAAACTGTATAAAAAGATTCTGTTTTTAAAGATGGATTGTCATTCCTCTGGGGACAGTAGTCACCAAGAAGTCTACATTGTAAGAACACAACTCAAGATCCTGCCCTGTTCCTTAAAACGTATTTTCTCTGTATGATTAAAAGTTTATTCCAGTTCTTTCAGCTTGTGGTTACTTGATGTCAAAGAAGAAAAATACCTTTGTATAAAGAGTTAGATATCAGGGTGTCTGTTCTGCAGTGGGAGATGTATATATAGTATTTTGGCATATAGTGGAAAATCCTAAGCTTTGTGTATCTGTATTTGAGATATGTCAGTGATGTGTGGAGTAAAGTCTGCTATAAGATTCTGGAGGCAAACAACTTGTACAAGATTCCTATCGCCCTGTGGGGAATTTAATTACTTTCCTGAGCATTTTTTTTTTTTAAGTATTGGTGACATGGTCCCATTGGAAAGGCTTGTAAACAGGGCCTCTCCAGGCAAGACCATGAGCTCAAAAATCTTTGTATAGTTTTGAAAATTGAGGAGTATCTCTGTTCTGAAGCATCTCTGGTGGTGTTTTCTGTTCTTGTTGTTATTTTACTGTAATACAAGCCTACAGTACTTGCACTAAAGAAAGCTTGTTAGGAAAAGCTTGCTGCTATGGAAGAAAGAACATATTCAACTTTTTTTCCTTTGCAATTTTTTTTTTTTTTTTGGTTAGCTTTTCCACTTTCAATTGAGTAGCATTTTGTAGAATAAAACGAATTAAGATTGAAGAGCCTCTGATGGTTGGTTTATTCCATCTTTTCTTCTTGTCTTTCCTGTCACCTCTCTTTTCCTTCTAGTCTTTTTTCACTTTTGGCTTTGTGGGGGTAGAATTGGTGTCTAGTGGGTGAGGGCAGCAGGGAATGCCTTGCCTGGAACGTCTTTCTGCAAAACTGAGGTGTGCTGCTGGGAGGGGCTTAGAGCACCTCCTTTCTTGTGCTTCTTTCTCCTCTTGACCATTTCCCAACCCGTCCCAATCCTCTTTCCTACTTCTCAGGGCCTGATTCTCAGCTAGCTGCCAACTACCGCCAACGTGTGAGCCAATGAAAGTGCAAGGTGCTTTCCCTTCCTGGGGGTATTTTGTCTGAACAGGTCTCTGGAAACCCAAGAATCTTCAAGGAACCAATGAAAGGTATCGCTCAGATTCCCCAGGTGCTCAAATGAGATCATGAGCAGGAAAGGGCACTGAAAACAAGCAAGGCATGCAAATACGTAGAGTGATCACATCTGTAGATTTCCTTTTTGAATGGACACAGGCTGTTAGGTGTGGAACACGCAGAAATGTCAGCCCCCATTATTCTGGAGACCAGGAAACCCAGGGTAAGTGGGGCACATTATTCTGAGTACTTTTCCCTTGCAGTGTAAGTGGTAGGGAGGCATACCAGTGATTAGTTAATGCTCATAGTGGTTGGCAGCTGGCTGAGAATTAGGCCCCGACTTGACACCACTTACTCCAAATCTCCTTCCGCCTCATTCTCTGGAGGACCGAAGAGCACAGCCCCGAATCCTAGGCTGTCCCCTCAGTGGCTGTTGAGGTTTGGAGAAAGCCACTCAACCTCTTTGAGCCTCAGTTTTCTTGTCCGTGAAGGGAGAGCGAGGGTAATGATAGTCTCATGATATCTCCTTTCCCTTTGAGAGGGCCCGGGGTACTCTTCCGCCTGAGCAGACAACACAGAATCGGGGGCATCTCAGTGGTACTTGTGCTTTCCTGAGCAACGGCTGTGTCTCTTTGTGTCATAAGTGTCAAGGAGACAGTTACTTGGAACATTCGCACTGGCTGCTGTAGGCCTCAGGGGTTCTGCTGTCCAGAGAAGCCTGTGCTCCTGTGTCTCTGCTTGCCTCTCGTGCCTAGGCTTTTCCTTAACATGTTTCATTTTCCCCAACACTTCGAAATCTGCTCCGTCGGTTAAAATTTCCACCTCTTCCCCCCATGGCACTTAGGGAGATCCATGTTCGCCGGGCACTTATTGGAAGGAGTCCTAAGCAGACCTGTGGCTTTGTGAAGCTATTAAGTGCCTTAAAAGCATCCGGACAGCTTTTCAGTCTTTTCTTGAGTCAAACAATAAGGGGACACCTCCGTTGGATTCCCAAACCTAACAGGGTCCGTCAGGGCATTTCGCAGTCACCTCTGAGTCTGGGCTGTCTTGGTCCAAACCCAATCAGGGACCTGGATTGGTGGGCAACTCTATTGATGACATTCCCAACAAAGTTGGAGTTTTAGGGACTAATCAGAGTCCTCTCCCTTGGCAAGGGATTCCTAGGACTATCCCTTTTTGCTGGTGTGGGGACAGAGCCCCAGAAAGCAGTTTCCAGACTCTCGGCCTCATGTGGAGAGGTGCTGGCTCAGATAATGGATGGCCGTCAGCTGTGGCTGGTTGGCCATCAGCTGTAGCCATTAAGCCATTGGTCACTGATATAACTGCCGCAGCTACGGAGGGGAGCCGAGGAGAGTGAAGGAGAGTAAGGAGAGTCGAGGAGAGTTGGTCGGTTGGCAGCAAAGTGGACAGCAGGTCGCACGTCGTGTAAACCCAGCCTCCAGTGAGACCATAATGGTATGACTTCCCTACTTATGGCTCCGTGGGTGTTCCTTTTTGGCCTCACCATGTCCTGCGTTCTTATGTGGGGAGCGGGAGCAGAGACCCCGCAGGCCGCCCCACCGGACACCCCACACGACAGCTGGACCTAGGGTTCCCTGAGAGAGCACAGCTTTGTCAGTAGGCTTTCTTTGTTCATTGGACCGCCACCGCATAAGGGAAAAGGGCATTTCTCCAGGAACCAGTATTTTTCAAGGTGTTCAGCAGCATTTGTCTCTTGGGCAACTGAATGAGATGAAGTCTGTGAAGGCATCTGAGAAGTGCTAAAATAAAGAGGAGACTTCAATGGTTAAACCCCACAGACCTTGGTAATAAAGGCAACTGATGCAACTTGATTATGCTACAGCCATTGGGCTCTAGGCTCCAGAGCCATGTTTGAAATGGTAGGGTGTGATTTTCCTTTGGGCGCTATGTGTTTCGAGGATGGATGGGGTGGTGGGACGTGGGCACTGGCCCAGGGCCCCGCCAGGCCCACAGGCAAGCAGGGCCCAGCGAGGAAGGGGGCTGATGGCCTCCCCTCTGGCCAGCCATGCATCTGATCTGGAGGCTGCTCTCACTCCTGCCCTTGCACTTGATGACAGAGTCTGTTTCTCCCCTGACAAGACAACACAAGGACTGTTTTCTGAGAAACTGTGAGCTGTTAGGACAGGCCCATCTCCCCTTCTTTACAGTCAGCCTTTGCATTTGCGGAACCTGCCTGGAGTGGAGAGAAGCTGTAGCCATGACTCTGCCCTTTGTGCAGGGTCCCTCCTCCCTCCTCTCCACTGGGCCCTGGTGGTCAGATACCCCAGTGAAGCGATGGGGCTCTATGCACATCTGCAAGTTGTTGTCTCTGGAAAGTTCCACTTGTTTAAAGGAAAAAGAAAAGAAAAAAAATACAAACCTACTTCAGGTTCCACCTCTGGAACTAGAAAGTCCTTAATCAAACTAAACACCTTCCCAAGTCCTTGTGTCACCCGAAGAAGAAGAAACCAAATGTTTGGCCTGGTTTGTAGTGGTGCTCAGCTGAGTGTCTCTGAGGACACGTTGAGGACATGGCCGTATGTGTACATGAGGGACCCCATTCCTTACGCAAAGGCAAAGTATACGGTGCTGTGGGACCTTAGATCTGGGCTGTTCTAGAATACAGGAGGGCCTTGTCCTGTAGGGCATTTAGAAAGCGTTGTGTTATTTAGGCGATAATGTAATTTTTTTTTATTGAGGTGAAATTCACAAAACACAAAAGAAACTGTTTTAAAGTGAACAATTCAGAGACATTTAGTATTATACTAGATTCACAGTGTTATACAGCTGCCACCTCTTTCTACTTCCAAAACATTTCCATCGCTCCGAAAGGAAACCCTGACCCATTAAACAGCCACTTCCCATTCCCCTTTCTCCCCAGCCCCTGGCAACCACTCTTTCGGTCTCCATGGATTTATATTTAGGTAGTATTTTTAAGGATCCCAATGGCTCTATTTTCTAAACTACAAACAATCATGAAACACTCGCATGGAAAATAAACTAATAGCTATGAATAGCAATATAGTTCCCTCCTTATTTTTGTGCTTCATAGATTTCCTATGCTTCACATTCGTGGCGTTATTCAGACGTCCAAGAGACAAACGTCACTGAACGTATTGGCAATTATCAGCTGTGGGAGAAATTCCTTTTCCCTTACACAGTGGCATGTCTGGTACACTGGCAAATACAGTCACAACCTTGATCCACAGCATAAGGCCTGCATTTGTTTCTCAGGTAAAGATGGAATAAACCTGAAGAGACAGACTATTCACCAATGAAAACAGACACGTTTTTCGTGTTGTAAACATAGGAGAACCACATTTAAATTAATTTTAAAAATTATGTGTATATGAAGACGGTCATCATCATATTCTTACGGGGTTAAGGGAGAAAATATCTCATTCATTCAAAACTACTTTTGTGTCCCTACTAAGTACATGACACCCATGAAAGTCACTACCGGGAACAGTTGTATAAGACACTATTTATACAAGGGTTATATGAGGAATCTCCGCTTTACAGTCAGAGGTTCTCATTTGAAATATCAATTAAGTACACATTAGAAACTTCCCTCAAGGAGGTTCCAGTCTGATAGGAGTGGAAGAACCAGGAAGACAGATGTTTATGTGGTTTGGCCTGTGGCGAGTGGGGCGTTTCAGAGAAGATTCCACAGGGGAAGGGGCCCTGGGCTGGAAGGAGCAGGGGAAGTCTACAAGATGGAGTGGAGAGAAAGTATGCCCCGCAGAGGGAAGAATCTGACCAAAGACCTGGTGGGAGAGGAAAGCAGGAGGCATCTTTGGGGACCAGAAAGGAGCCCCCAATATCTGGAGCATGGGCTGATGTGAGGGGGTGATGGAAAGTTAACCTGAGCTCTAGAGGGCCTGAACAACAGGCTTGAATCTTTCCATCAGTCCGTCATCCCAATATAGTGTCTGTGCCAGGCACTGTCCTTCCTGATGGGGAATTAGAAGTGGTAGGGACACACACACATACACATACACACACACACACACGCACACTCACACTCACACTCACAGCTGCCATCACTAATGGGGGTAGGAGCAAGTAATTACAAGTGCACTGAGTCTCTCAAAGAAAATGTATAGTGTCATGGGTGCAGGTACCATGGGACTTTCCCTAATCTGGGAGGTGGGAGGTGGGGAGGGGAGGCTTCTCAGAACTAATGGTATTTAAGCTGAGACCCCAAAAATAAGTGGAAACAAGAGCTTTATTTTGAGGTATTGGCAGTTTCAGAGGGGATCTGAATGGGAGGGGAGGTGTCGTGGCCACAGCCACACTCTAGGAAGATTAACGCAGGATAGGCAAGCGGGGGGTGGGAGGGGGAGGAGTGAGGCCAGGGGCAGGGAGTCTGTGAGGAGGCTCTGCCAACAGCCCACTGAAGATCCAGCACCAGCAGTGGGGTCCGGAGGGCAAAGAGGTGCTCCTGGGAGTCCAAGATGTCTGGTCCCAGGAATAGAAAGTGTGAAGCAGGAGGAGGAGCTGCGTGAGGGTGGGGAGGCCTGGTTCAGTTTAGGCGTATTATGAGGAACTTGCTGGATTTCCATGTGCCGCTGCAGTGCAAAGGCAGGCCTGGAGCTTTGGAGCAGGGCACCCAGGTTAGGAATTTCCTTCTGGAGAAAATCACAGAACCTTGCCAATTGGTGCCACCATGAGTTCATGTTTGCAACTTGGCCTGGACCTCAGCATTTTGTGTTTTCCTGGCCAGTTCTCTCTCTTGTTCCCCAGAAGGGGTGCTCAGACTGCTTCCTCTCTCTCAAACCTTCCCCCAAACCCCTTGCTCTCCATGGATGACATCACCTCCGACTTCCTACAAAATGGCGGCCATCAGAAGGGGATCTCCCCAACCTGCCAGTGCTAAATCCGCAAACCTATCAGCTTGTCTCCCACCTTCCCTCCTTCACCTGCTTTAACAGAGAGGGGTCCCTCTGGTTCCCCAAGGCTCATTCCTCCACCCAGCTCTGGGTCCCACTACACTCCTTCTTCTTGGGAACCCTTGTCAATTAGTTTCCTCCTCTTTGTCTTGTCACTGACCTCTGCTTCTCCAAGGGCCCCTTCCCATCAGCATTACATGAGGTCAAGTCTTGCCCGTCTTAAAAATGACAAGAACTCTCCCTTGACCCCATCCCTCATCTCAGCCTTCCAGACAGCGTCTCAGAGGAGTTATCTTTTCTTGTGGTGCTACTTCCTCACGCCCCACTCTTCCTTCACCCACTCATGTCTGCATCTACCCTCACTGCCTCGAGACTACTTCCTTGTGACCAAATCCTAAAGACACACCTCCTTGACCGAGGCACAGCAACCCACACTGCTAACTGCTCCTTCTTTGAAATGCCACGTTCCTTGGCTTCCCTCTTCCTGCCCTTGACACTCATCTCTCCCTCACCACCACCAAGAACAGTCTTACCTCCTAAATATGTTTCAGATCTGAATGTGCTAGCCAGCCCTGCCGTCGCCATCCTCCTATAAGCCCCCATGATCTCTCACCTGGACAACTGCAGCTGCCTCCAGTCCCCCACTCTGCAGCCAAAACACCAAACTGATTTTGCATGTTCACAGCCTACTTTCTGCAGGTTCTGGGCCCATCGATTACATTAAGAATGAACTGTGAAGACTAGGACAGGCCATAGTCAATGCTTTTTGTCTAGTGCATTGTCCTTAAAAGCGTAGCAGGCTTTTAATTGGTCTGCTTCTGGTTCAGTTCTCATATAAAATTCACAGCTAAAGATCTAGGACAGGCATCGTTTTAATACCACATGGGAATCGAGGGTGGTTTGAGAAGGTGAAATTCAAACCTTCCCTGTGCCTAGCTACACCAAACCACCAAGTTTACTTTGATGTGAAGACCTCTAGATAGATATGTGCTGAAGTCTCTTCCCAGGGCCCGAGAAGGGCCACCCCTCCCTTGTTTCCTCCCTCCCTCCCTCATCTAACACACCTTTGCTCTCTGGGACTTCAACTGGAAGATAGACAAGTAGGAGGTACACCTGACTTCCTTCCATACCTGTTTCCTCTCTCGTCCCCACTACCCTCCAGACCACAGGTCAGGGCTTTCTCTTCTGTTCTCCTCTTTAGGTAAAGCTCTACAACCAATTCTGTCAGGCTTGCTTCTTGATATCTTAAAGAGGAAGTTAAAAGACATCCAGAATATTCTTTTTCTTAACAAAGACTGTCTTTTGAGTCAGTCTTTTCCAGTCGTCTGGCTGGAAAATCTTGTTTTGGATGTCAGAAGCTAACTATTCTCCTCTATGTTTGTTTATTTGATAATCCCAACTCGACTTCCAAGACAAGCAGACGATTGCGCTGACCAGGACGAAGTCTTATGCACAGAAATGCAAAAGAGTAATGCAAGTTATCCTATTTTTCAAAATAGGATGTTATATCATTAAAGACTTCCTATTTTGCTTAGGGTAAGTCCAAAATGTGTAAGAGGGTTCTTTGGGGTCTGACCCATGCTTATCTCTGCAGCCTCATCTGATCAAACTCCCAGCCTCACTTTCACATCCACCACACTGGACTTTTCTCGGTTCCTTCAACACATTTTGTTCAGGACCTTCCTACAAGCTTTAGTGTAGTCTGGAAAGCTCTTTGCCTCTCTCTCTCTTTAATTGACCAACTCCTACTCATTTCTCGGGTTTTGATTTAAAGGTCATTGTCTTGGGGAGGCTGTCCCTGACCCATGGCATCTCTCAGAGCACCTTGTACCCTTGAGACTATTTATTATTTTAATGATGTGTTAAGTACCTCTGTTCTCCACTGGAACATCAGCTGCAAGAATGATGTCTGTTTTGTCTGCCTGGCACATCCTTAGGTCATCCTCCTCTCTAATCTAGATGAGAAAGATGAGCTTCTAAAATGCGAATCTGCTTGAAACCCTTTTGTGGTTCCTCCTTTTACTCAGGTTAAAGTCAAGGGCCTTTATGGGCCTTCCAAGGCACTACACCATCTGGCCCGTCTCCTATGTGCCTCTAGACTGAACGTCTTTCAGTGTATTACAGGGGCTGAACCTTTGCCTGCTATTCTTCAGATATGCTCTATCTGGTATAAACAACTCTCATTCATCCTTCAGCTCTTAGCTAACAGCTGCATTGATTGACCAATGATTGATTGATTGATTGGATTTGAACAGTTCATCCTGTTCTGGGTGCCAGGAGCCATGGTAAGTGCTAAGGAAACAGGGTGAACGAGACAGACCAAGCCCTGGTCTCCTCCATGTTATCTTCAGTAACCACCCTCACCCCAAAGCTGTTGCATGTCTCCCGTCTGGGCTCCCCTGCTCTCTGAAAACCCCCTAACACTGCCTTATCACACTGCTATAATGCCTGTTTACCTGTCCATTTCCCCTGCTAGCCCATGAGCTATTTGAATGAATCTATGAACCATCCCAGTCCTCTGCTCATAGTAGTTAAAAAACAGGAAATGACATAGAATGGATGAGCTGGGCCACAGAGGCTGTGGGCAGGAGCACAGGGCAATGTGGATAAGAGGGCGGAGATGGAGGCAAAGGCAGGAGAAGAGGTCCCCATTCCTCCTTCTTCCTTGGGGAGTGTGGTCTGAGAAATGTACTTGGAGCCAGACACAAAAGGTCACATATTGCATGATTCCATTACGGGAATTTGTAAACCCAAAGGGACAGGAAGCAGGTTGGTAGTTGCCAAGGGCTAGGATGAGGGAGGAAAGGGGAGTGACCATTTAATGGGTATGGGGTTTTCCTTTGGGGTGATGAAACTGTTTTAGAACTAGGTGGAGGAGGTCACTGCACATCATTCTGAATGTACTGAATGCCACTGAATTGTACACCTTTAAAGTGGTTAATTTTGTTATGCGAATTTTACCTCAATGAGGAAGGAAGGAAGGAAGGAAGGAAGGAAGGAAGGAAGGAAGGAAGGAAGGAAGGAAGGAAGGAAGGAAGGAAAGAAGGAAAGAAGGGAAGAAGGAAAGGAGGGAGGGAGAGAGGAAGAATGAGAGGGCAGGAGGAAGGGAAGGGAAGGGAAACGAAAGGAAGGGAAGGGACTTAAGAGTTGGAGGGTGGGGAAGATGTGGGGTCGTTTCTTTCCCTCTGTCAGTCCTGAAGTCACAGTGACCTCTCAGACTCTGCGGCTGGCTGGGTCTGCTTTGACAGGAGGCAGGGCTGCCCAGAGCCACCTTGTTCTTCTCCAGGTACCGGTCAGCTTGGAACACCAGGGTACCGGTGGCCCCTGTATGCACCTGGGGACTCCGTAAGAACATCACAACTTCTCAGACGTAGGGACTAGATGGTGGGGTTAGTCAGCCATTCAAGGCTTTAAATCCCAGCTAGGTAGGTCACTTATTAGCTGAGTGTCCTTGGACAAGTCATTTAACTCTCCTGAACTGCCATTTTCTCATCTGCAAAAATGAGGATACAAATACCTATTCCATAGGGTTCTTGTGGGGAATATGTGAATAATGCACTTAAGGTGACACAAACATAGTAAGTCCTGAGTAATGATTAATGCTGTCATTCTGCAGCCATCCTTCCTTATTACAACATGAAGGAGGTGGAACCCAGAGAGTGGAAGCAACTCATTCACGGCCACACAGCTAGCTCGGGACAGGCCCTAGCTTCCTCTGCAATCATTTCCACCTCTGTCTTGATCAAGACTTTTCTGAGAATCCCTAACTGATCAGATGAATTGATAGCCTGAACTTCACACACTGATTGGTTACCCCACCCCCATCTGGCAATGGAATTAGAAAACCACAGGCTGCTGCTATTTTCCATCCCTGCCACTAATTTATGCACACAAGCACAGAATGGTGACGTTACCTGCCCAAATTTAAACAGCAAGTAAGTCGCCAAGCCATGTCAGGGAATTGCCTGTTTGTATTATTTGCATATTGTTTAATGAGGTAGTGGCCTGTTCTTTTTGGTTTGCAGGGTACACAGGTACTCAGTAAGCATGATTTGATGGAAGGTTTGAGTGGGAACAGCTCCAGGACTCCTAGAACTGGGCCAAGCCTGAAGTCTGGAGGTGACCTTCTCCCAGGTTGGCAGCAAATGCCTCCAGGGGGAAAACAAAATTCAAACAAAGGATGGGTGGCCAGGAGGGGTGGTGGGAAAGGGAAGGTGCCCCTCTATTCACCAACAGAGTAGACTTTCTGAAGGAGGAGGTTGTTCTGGTTTTTCCTAACCCTGAGGGAACTATGGCAGACAGTTTTGTGCATTGGGGGGTTCCATGGACAGTGCTAGTATCAAATCTTCCCACCTGTAAATCCAGATTTTGGATTCTAGGTACGCAGACGTTCCCAAGAGAACTCCTTCTCAATATGAAATGTCCAGGCCAGCTGCAAAGGAAGGATGGCCGGTGACTCAGGCAGCTGTCTCCTGGATGCAGGTGGCTAGCCAAAACCCATAGCCAAGGCAGGGCTTGCCTTGACCGAGCCTGACAACTCATTTTGGTCACTGTGGCAAAGGGGACAGATACTCATGAGACTCGGGCAGGTCTCTGACTGGTGGCCTATCAATGGGAATGCCCCAGTTACCTCTCATGGAGGGTAGATAACCGTGGCCTCAAAGCACTCAGACCTCAGTACATGGAGCTCCAGAAAAACCTTCCCGTGTCAGACCCTCAGCTTGCTGTGGTCTGGGGGCTATCACACATCCCGCCTCCCTGCCTTTGACCCCTTCCCCAACTCTGTCCCAGTCCGTGACAGCAGTTGGGAGAGACACTCAGTAACAACTATCTCTTGATTCAATAGGGCATTCAGAGAGGGGAATCCAGGGTTTGAATACAAGCTGGAATAGTTCTCATTTCATCATAGGCTCTTGGTGTGAGGAATTGTGAATATTATGTAGCCCATTTTTTTCCACATTCTCAGCATTCCGGGGGTTGAATTTCCTCTATAACATTCCCAGGGCAGAATGGTTACCTAATTTTTGCCTTGCACTCCTCCAGTGACAGAGAGTTCACCACCTTACAAAGCAGCCAGTAACATCCCCAGGCAGTTCTCGTGTTTGGAGAGCTCATCCTTACACTGGTCCTTCCCTACGCTGCGTCCCCTCTGCTTCCTGCTTCTTTCATCCATGGTCCCCACAGAAGACGGCCATTCCCTATGTCCCATGGCTTTCAGAGATCTGAAGACATTTCATGGGTCTTTCTCTAAGAGAGACCACCATAGGGTTTAGCAGGAGGAACGAAATCCAGTCCTTTCGATCCTCAGGGAAGATTTGCCCTGAGACTCAGGCCCGCTACAAAGAGGCTTTCTTTGCCTTCTTTCTCTGTGGACCTGCACGTGGGCCCAAGATAACAGTGTGGTGGCTCTTGAGCCCTATGGACAGAGGACACATAGCCTTGTTAGATGGAAAGGCCTCAGCCCACTGATTCCCAGTGGAGCATTTCTGGATCCCTGGGGCTGAGGGACCGGTGTCCTGGAGAGAGCATTGTCCTTGGAATTTGACCACGAGGATCCCAGTTCTGGTTTTATCACTTCCTGATTGGGATCCGTTGAACAAGTTGCTTAAACTTTCTGAGCTGTAATTTTTCTGCTATAATATGAGAAAATATCTTACTGTTTTTAAGCAGATCAAATGACATCATGTATGGGAAAATGCTTTGTCAACCAAAACACGCCCTACAAATAATTCAAGTGGTGAGCAAAGGGGCTCTGAGCTTGGAGCGTGTGGTCTGGGCCTTCCCAGTGGCTGAATGTGGCGGAGTCTGTTTGAAGAGAACTTCAGACTTTTCAAGCCCTGTGCCTTGACCTTGGCACCCTGTAGGGCTCCCTACTTTGGAGCTCACAGCTCCCCATCCTGCCCAAGTGCCTCAGATCTGGCTTTGAAGGCCTGGAGAAAATGGGTGAACCTCATAGGGTTGGGGTTTGGGGTGGGGGCCAGGCAGGAGGTGCAGGGCAGGGTCCCCTGGCTGTCAGTTGGTTCCCTTCTCTCAGGAGGCCCCAGGGCTGCCTGCCCAAAGCTGCACCTGCACAGCCACTGCCCATCATAGCTGCCATCACTCCCTCCCAAGCCTTTAATTTAGACAGAGGTTAATTCTAATCCCCCAATTAGAATGGGTTTTATTGAGAGAAGCAGTGGAGGGACTGGGACTCAGAGAACTCGGCCTAATGATAGTGGAAGAATCATAAAGAGAGAAGATCTCATCTAATCCAGCCCTCTCATTGGACAGATGAGGCCCCAGGAGGGGAGGCTGCCCAAGCTGGGTCATACCCTGGGCTGAGTCTGCTGCCCCGGGGTCTCCCAGGTCCCAAGCGAGGGCTGTTTCCTAGCATCTTGCCACCTCTCTGCAGACTGTCTGCCTCCAGCCTGCAGCCTATGACTACATACAGCCTGGCTCACTGGGAAGCCTGAGTCTCGTGACTGGGCAGCGACGGCTGCTGCCCTTACCCTCCTGGTGTCACGGGAGCAGAAAGGCCAGCAGCCTCCACAAATAGCAGCATGTTGTCACCCGCCTAACCCCAATCCGGTTTATCCTGAGTTAGCAGAAGCACCCGTGGGTTGTACTTCCCAGGCGGGGCTGGGTGGGCAGCCCTGTCCTTCCTCATGCCACACGGTGCCCCGAGGGTGGAAGAGCTACAAACAAGAGGGAACACTGGAGGAAGGAGAGCGAGGTCTGGATTATCTTGAAGAGGGGGTGTGAGCTGAGATGGGCTGGGGCTCAGGTAGCCTGTCTCATGGGGGCACATCTCCATCCCGAGGGGACAGCCCCCATCCCCGGGGCAGCAGCATTGGCTGGCAGCAGCCTTTGCTCAGCTGGCTCAGACATGAGGCAGGTGCTGGGCAGAGCCCGTGGCCTCCTTCTTTTTGCCCTCCCATCCTCTCAGCTTGGGTTCCCCAGCTATAAAGCAGGAACAAGTCCCATCCCTTACCTGCCTGGGGGGACATTGAGCAGGAGTGAGATAATGTCTGCACTGGCTCAGCCCTCCACTGAGGGAGGAAGCTTCTAAACACACATCTATTTTTACTGCCTAGAGCTCTGCCTGGCTCCGTCTGGGGGTCCCTGCTGCTCCCCGGCCCCACCAGAAGCAGTCTGCAGGCCCCTCAGGCCCATCCCAGGCATGGCTGAGGGAGCTCCGAAGGCTCAGCTCTCTGGGGCCTGAGGCCCTGGGCCTGAATTAATAGCCCATTGTTCAGGGTTCAAGGAGCCACCGCCCGCCCCTGGCATTCTGGTTCAGCCAGGAGTCTGGGCGACCAGGCGTGGCCTGGGCCTAATGAGCAGGGTGTGCCCTGAGGAGTTGTTAGGAGTAGGGTGACAGCTGTGGGCAGGTCCCCACCCAAAGCCAACCCGGTGGGCGGACTGGCTTACACAACAATCACCTGTGCTAGGGGCACTGCATGGCATCCTTGCCTAGTGTTTATTTTTAAAAAATAAATACTCAACTTTAGTGGTGGGGGTGGGAATTATTTCCAAGTGTTTAAAAAGCCATCATGCTAATAACACTTTTTAAATCCCCAAATCTATTGTATTAGGAAAGCTGATGCAAGTTTGTAGGATTTCCACCAATTACAAAGAGTGTAGAATGCCAAAACATAACTGGCTTCTTGTGTCCCTCAGCTGACTCCTTTCCCTCAACTTTCCAAAGGAAGAGACTTCTGCAGTCACTGGGGCTGTGTGAGGGGTGGGCCTTACCCCTCGGCCTTCCTCCACACCTCTGTCAGGACGAGCTTTCGGCTCTCTGGCTCTGTGGGCAAACAGAACCGCAGCTCAGCCTTCTGTTGTCCTTTCGTGGGTTGAAAGCTTTTGGCAGGAGGATGGGCATCCTGGGCTTGCCTAGTTTTCCTGCACAGGGCTGTCATTTAAAATCTCTGGAAGCTCATGGAGGTTTGGACCCAATCAGTTTCTAAGTATCGGCCAAGTGGACTCAAGGAGCTGTCCACCTACTATTGTGTCCTCGGGGGACAACTTCTCTGTTTGCGAGAAGCTGGCCTTCTGACTTTCAGCAGAGGTTCGTTTGGTTGGTATGCGGGAGTGGGTCTGTCGAGAATCACAGGTGAGGTGCCTGTGTGTGCACCTGGAGTCTTGCATTCGGGTCCTACGATTAGCTGGGGGGGGGGGGTTCCAGTTTAGAAAGTGGATTGTGGAATCCAGTGGGAAAGCTGTGGCAAAAACAAGGGTAGGTGAGGCTGAGAAGAAAACTATGACAGAAAAAATGTATTCCTGCTCCTTAGGTGGATGCTACTGGGTCTAGCAACAGAGTGAGAATGTGGAAACAGCAGACTTCCGCGTGAGGTGGGGCCGGAATAGAGGCTGTTCCTCTAGAATCTCTTTCCAATATCCTAGGTGCCCTGGCCACAGTGAGGGCGTCTGCTGACACTCCGTCAGCCATTGCCTTCGTCCAACAGTTTTGCAGTTCAAGGTGACAGGCTCTGGAGATACCAAAAGACCAAGCGAGCCTCGGGAGAGCTCTTGTCAGCACAACTTCTGACCTAGCGCTGGACTAGATCTCTCTTCTGAGCCCCAAACCCCGTCAGGCTGCCCACTGACACCCCTAGTCCAGTCTTCAGGGAGCTGCAGGGGGATACCATCTGCTGAAAACAGGAATTAAATACAAACCCCTCCCCTGTGCTCCAGACACCACGGCCCATTCAGGCTCCAGGACACGCTAAGCTCATTTTTCCATCTACCTTTGCAACACACTATAATTGCTATTCTTACTTCTGTTTTTCCAATGTACGTCTGAAAAACTGAAATCTCTCCTTCCCTCTTCTGGGGAGCGTTCTTCAACCAAACCCTTAAAATCCATCTCAGTGGAGGGAGTTTCCATCGCCAGCAAAGGAAGGGGTGTGTTGGTTAATTGTTAGGTTGGGGGACAGCTGGTAGTGGGCGTCAGAGGAGAAAATGCAGAAGTAGCTTCAGTCTTGCAAGAGAGACAGTTATGTATTATGATGAAGGGAGTGAGGCAAGGGGGGCAGGGGCCACGCCTAATTTAGTGGGAGACCTTGGGCAAGTCCTTGTCCTATTCTAAGCCTCAATTACCCACCTACAAATTGGGAATGATGAATCCCACCTCTCAGGGTATTGCGAGGACCAAATGATATAATCGTTATGAAAACGTTTAACCCGACCCTGACCTGCAGGAGATACTTATAAATGACAGCTCTCCTTTTCTTTCCCACAAGGCAGCAGCCCACTGCAAAGGCCAGGAGAGCCTGCTAAGTACCCCCAACGTGGTTACTCCCCACAGGGCACTCTTAGGACGATGAGGAGGTGGAAGGTCTAATCCACAGGGGTGACGGGGATTGGGAAAACTGGGCGTTAACAAATTGTCCAGCACGAGGCCATCATACCTATCTCTTCGTTAGCCTGAGTTGATGGACACCACTGCTTGTCAACGATACCGTTTCTGTTTGCCTTCCTTCCACCTGGGCCCGACAGTTGCTGTCACCCCTTTCCGCTGTCCACATCACCACTCAGCCACACAGCAGGCCTGGAAGTCAGCTCCATGCCAGAGAGGTGGTCAGCTCTCCTCAGTCCCCTGTGCCCCCAGCCCCACCCCTGTCTGGCTCCTGGACCAGCAAAGCTAGAGGGGTGTCCCTGCCAGGGCTGAGGAACTCAGTATATAAAGCCCTGAGCTAGTTCCCCCACCCCACTTTTTATTAACAGATACAGGACATGGCAAAGGCCACGCAGGGTGTTACTGTGGAGTCCTAGCTTGTAGGCTGAGGTCTCCCAGGGCAGGGCTCATCACGCTCCCTCACCTACTTCCTTCCCTCAGCCCCTCTGCACAGGACACACGTGAGGCAGGGCCTTCTCCTCTTTGTACATACTAACCTCTAGGGGGCTGGCTGAGCTTGTGGGACCAGGGTGTCAGATAATGGGTTCATGGGAGAGGTCTCCTGAACCTTCCTACTCCATCCCTGTCTGTCTTCTGGGGAACTGAGGTGGCAGAGACTCAAATTGAAAGGGTCCACGACATTCCTCAGCCCTAGAGCCTGGCAGCCCCACGGAGAGTCCTTCATGGCTACACAGGCACTCCCTTATTCCTCCACTACCTTCCATGCCCACTGCTTAATAAGTCACCAACGCTGGGCTGGTGTGGGTGGAGAAGATGCAGGCTGAGTGCACAGATAATAGCAATAATTGAAGTAGAGGGCAAGGTCAACCTCTAGAAGATTCAAGACAACCTCTGACCCCTTCCTCAATTCTACTTTCTCCCAAGTGTCTACAAATCCAAAGAGCATGATGTTGGGCATTATAGCGAGACATGCAGAACAACATTGTCCTGTGCCTGGGACAGAAGGGAAGACAGGCCAGACCCAGCATCCTTGTCAGGGAGGCTCACATGGCCAGTGTGCACAAACGGGCTTCAGGGCCCAGGGTCCCCACTGGCCAGCCCCTTCACTTGAGTGAGGTCTACAGCGTCCAGAGGGCAGGATGTGGGAGGGGCCCAGTTACCTTGACCAGCTGTCATCCACTGTATAAAGTGTTGTCTGGGTCCAGGGTGTGAGGTGGAAATGGGGGAGAGTTGGAGTAAAAAAGACCCAATGTGGAGACACAAGAAACCAGGCTCTTCAGGGTCGAATTCAGCAGGAAGCCCTCCTGGAACTTCTTTCTCCCACTAGCACAAGTCATATTAGCATTTGAGAACCTTGCAGATCCATTGTGATGCCATATGGAAAGCCGTGACACCGTGGGGAGACAATAACTGCCAACAGTCAAACAGAGCCAGGGTTTGGGTGCCCTCATAGCAGGATCACGGCAACACTGCATGTCTTATTTTATTTTATTTATTTTACTTTGTATTGTACTGTGGTAAAATATGTACAACATACGACTTACCTTGACTCTTCGACTTCAAGAGACTACATGACTATTACATTAAGAAATTGAGTTGTTTGTGTTTGAACCCTTATGAATAAGCTTTGTACATAGTTCGTTTGTTTTGTAAAAGGTGGTAAAATACACATAACATAAAAAATTACTGTTTCTAAGTATGCAATTGGATAGTGTTAAGTATATTCGCATTGTTTTGCACCCATCTCTAGAGCTTTTTCATCTTGCAAAACTGAAACTGTACCCATTACACATAGCTGTCCATTAACCGTCTCTACAGCCCCCGGCGACTGTTTTTTGTTCTTTCATTGAGGTATAGTCTACATATGTGAGATGCATAGATCTTAAGTGTAACATTCAGTGAATTTTGACAGATGCATTCACCAATATAACTACATCTCCAATCAAGATACAGCATATTTTTTCACCTCACAAACTTGCCTTTTTCCCTTTTCCTTTTTTAAAGTGTTATTAATTATAATCATAATCACCGTACTGTACATTAGATTCCCAGAACTTCTCTGTTGATCCTCACCCCCTACCTCTAGGCAACCAATGTTCTGATTTCTATCATCACAGATTAGTTTTGCCTGTTCTAGAACTTCATTTAAATATCATCCTATATGTACTCTTTTGTGCTGGCTTCTTTCTTTCAACAATGTTGGAAGAAAGCAAGGTTGTTGAGATCCATCCAAGTAGCATCTATTAGTAGTTTGTTCATTTCTTAAAAATAATTTTTTAATTTTTTAATTACTATTGACATACAATATTATATTAGTTTTAGATCTACAACAGTGATTGGACAATTATATAATTTACAAAGTGATCACCCTGATAAATCTAGTACCCATCTGACACCATACATAGCTATTACAATATTATTGACTATATATCTTATGCTGTACTTTACATTCCCATGACTATTTTGTAACTACCAATTTGCATTTCTTAATCCCTTCCCCTTTTTCACCCATCTTCCAAATCCTCTTCCACCTGGAAATGTTCAAAATGTTCTCTGTGTCTATGAGTCTGTTTCCATTTTGCGTGCTCCTTTGTTTTATAGTTTAGGTTCCACGTATAAGTGAACTCATATGACATTTGTCTTTCTTTGTCTGACTTACTCCACTCAGCACAATACCTTCTAGATCCATCCATGTTGTTGCAGGTGGCACGATTTCATTTTTTATGGCTGAGTAATATTCCATTTTTTATATACATATATATATATATATATTTATATATATCATCCTTTTCATCCATCCATCCCTTGATGGATACCCAGGCTGCCTCCATATCTTGGCTATTGTAAATAATGCTGAAATGAACATATAGATGCACATGTCCCTCCGAAGCAGTGTTTTGGGTTTCTTCAGATAAATACCCAGAAGTGGGATTACTAGGTCATTCTTTGCCTCTTGTTATAGCCTTTGTTTTAAAGTCTATTTTGCCTGGTATAAGTATTGGTAGCCCAGCTTTTTTGTTTGTTTGTTTGTTTCCATTTTCATAAAATATCTTTTTCCATCTCTTTACTTTTACTCTGTGTGTGTCTTTTGATCTGAAGTGAGTCTCTTATAGGCAGCATATGTACAAGTTTTGTTTTTTTGTTTTTTTATCCATTCAGCCACTCTTATGTATTTTGATTGGAGCATTTAATCCAATTACATTTAAAGTAATTGTTAATAGACATGTAGTTATTACCATTTTATTATTCATATTTTTGTTTCTTCTTCTTTTTCTTTCTCTTCTCCTCCTCCTCCTCCTCCTCCTCCTCCTCCTCCTCCTTCTTCTTCGTCATCTTCTTCAAGAAGTCCCTTTAACATTTCTTATAATACTAGTTTGGTGGTGATGAACTCCTTTAGCTTTTTCTTGTCTGGGAACCTCTTTATCTCTCCTTCAATTTTAAATGATAACTTCTCTGGGTAGAATAATCTTGGTTGTAGGTCCTTGCTTTCCTTCACTGAATATTTTGTGCCAATCCCTTCTGTCCTGCAAAGTTTCTGTTGAGAAATTAGCTGACCATTTTATGTGAGCTCCCTTGTAGGTAACTACCATGTTTCCCCCAAAATAAGACCTAGCCAGACCATCAGCTCTAATGCATATTTTGGAGCAAAAATTCATATAAGACCCAGTCTTATTTTAATACAATATAAGACCAGGTCATAATGTAATGTAATATAATAGCGAGTATAATATAATATAATATAATATAATATAATATAATATAATACCAGGTCTTAAATTAATTTTTGCTCCAAAAGATGCATTAGAGCTGATGGTCCGGCTAGCTCTTATTTTGGGGGAAACACGGGTAGTTGCCTTTCTCTTGCTGCTTTTTAGATTCTCTTTTTCTTTCATCTTTGGCATTTTAATTATGTGTCTTTGTGTGGGCCTTTTTGGGTTCATCTTGTTTGGGACTCTCTATACTTTCTGGGCTTTTATGTCTACTTCTTTCACCAGGTTAGGGAAGTTTTCCATTATTATTTCTTCAAATAGATTTTCAATTCCTTGCTCTCTCTCTTCTCCTTCTGGTACCTCTACAATGTGAATGTTGGTATGCTTGATGTTGTCCCAGAGACCCCTGAAACTATCTTCATTTTTTTTTTTTGGATTCTTTTTTCTTTCTGCTGTTCTGATTGGGTGTTTTCTGCTACCTTATCCTCTAATTGTTGATTCGAACCTCTGCTTCATCTAATTTACTTTTGATTTCATCTAATGTATTCTTTATTTCAGTTACTGTAGTTTTCATTTTTGACTGGTTCTTTTTTATATTTTCTATCTCCATTTTTATGTTTCCTATCTTTTTTTTTTGTTCTCACTATGATCACTGAGCATCCTTATAACCAGTGTTTTGAACTGTGCAGCTGGTAGCTTGCTTGTCTCCATTTTGTTTAGTTCTTTTTCTGGAGTTTCGTTCTATTCTTTCATTTGGGACATGTTTCTTTGCTCCCTGTTTTGGCTGCCTTTCTCTGTTTGTCTCTATGTATTAGATAGGGCTGCTATGTCTCCCAGTCTTGGTAGAGTAACCTTATGTAGTAGGTGTCCTGTGGGGCCCAGTGGCCCATTCTCTTTGGTCACCTGAGCTGGGTGCTCCAGGTGTGTCCCCTGTGTGGGTTGTGTGTGCCCTCCTATTGTAGTTGAGCCTTGGTTGCTGTTTACACATCAATGGAAAGATTTAACCTTTGTGTTCATTAGTTATCAGGACTGGCCATGACTACAGAGGAGGAGCTGGTGTGCAGGGGTTGACCCTACAGAGCAGGATTTGCTTTATCAGGGCTCTGGTGCCTGCCTAGTCTGCCCTTTGAGTGTATCATCTGTGGAGGTGGCCTGGTGGTTCTCCAGCTTGGTCTGAAGCCGGCCACGAGGCAGGCTGGCCCCAGAGCCTCCTGGGAGGGACCCTGCTGCAGACCAAATTCAGTCACTGCCTGTGCCCTGCCTGGGGCCACCTGGCATGAGCCAAAAAGCAATACACAGATGTCTTTCACCTGTGTTTGGAGAGGCTAAGCTATGAACCAAGGCCAGCTGCCACTAGTGGCAGGATTGGGGCTGGTTATTAGCAAGAGTTATGGGACATATTGAGGCCAGCTAATGTCTGTTTGGGGTTTGTGAATCTTTGAGAGGTTTTAGGAAAGACCGCAGCATGAGACAACACAGGTTGTTTATGGAAAAGACACTAGAAGCGGCTTGGGTGAACCTGCAAGTTGGTAGCGGAGGGGTCTCAGGGAGTCACCAGGGCAGGGATAATGGCGTTAGCCAGGTTGATGGAAACTCAGATATGATGGCTGCCTGCTTCTGTATGCTGGGAGAGGGAAGGACTCAATAAAGAAACAATGGCTTCTGCCAGCACTTCTGTCTGGAAGAAAGCTTCCCCTCCATCCCTTGCCTGGAAGCCAGACATTTCAGTTCCTCCCTGTATGTCTCTGGCACCTTTCAAGCTGCTGCCCCAGTGCTGGAACTCAGAGCAAGTGAGTCTGTCAGTGATTAAATCTGTGTGCGAGCCTTTTGAGAGGAATGCTTGGCCACCCTCCACAGGGGAGATTGTGGCTGGTCTCACTTAGCCACAATCTCCCCTAGTTTTCACAGAAGTTGTGAGGACTTCTCTTCCCAGCAATGCAACCATGGGCTGGGGAGCCTGGTGTGGGGCTGGGACCCCTCGCTCCTCTGGGGTGACCTCTGCAACTGAGATATACCTCCCAATTTTTAAACACCACACGTGGGTATGGGGACCAGCCCATTCTGTGTCACCATCCCTCTTACCAGTCTCGATGTGGCTTCTTCTGTATATCCTTAATTATAGGACTTCTGTTCAGCTAGGTTTCAGGTGATTCTCAATGATGGTTGTTCTGTAGTTTAGTTGTAATTTTGATGTGGCGGTGAGAGGATACAAGCACAGCGTTTATCTATTCTGCCATCTTGACCAGAAAATCAGTAGTTTGTTCATTTCTAATTGCTGAGTTGTAGTCCACTGTATGAAGATACCACAATTTGTTCATTTTTCCACATGTGGATGGACATTTGGCTTGTATTCCAGTTTTTGCTATTGTGAATAAAACTGCTATGAAAATTATCGGGCAACTTTTTCTTGGTGAATATTTGCTTTCATTTCTCTTGGGTCAATAGTTGGGAATGGAATTGGTGAATTAAACGATAGGTCTATGTTTAACTTTATAAGAAAGTGCCAAACAGTTTTCCACAATGGTCGTACCATTTTACACCCCCACCAAAAATGTCTGAGTTCCAGTTGCTCCAGGTCCTCGCCAACATTCAGTATTGTTGGTCTTTTAAGTTTAGCTATTCCTGTGGGTGTAAAATGTTATTGCACTGTGGTTAATTTGCATCTCCTGATTAACACAGTGATGTTGAGCAATTTCCATTTGTTTATTGACCATTTGTCATCTTATTTTGTGACACGTCTGGTCAAGTTTTTTCTCCTTTATTTTTTGTGAGGTTTTCTTTTTTTTGGTCTTTTATTACTGATCTGTTGGTATTCTTTATATATTCTGCATGCCAGAACTTTGTCAGATATATATCTTGTGAATATTTCTGTGTAGACTGGCTTACCTGTTTTCTTTACAATATCTTTTTTTTTTTTTAAAGGGTTAAGCACTATGATATTCTTTCTTTTCTTTTTAATTGGGGAATATTGAGGGGCAGTGTGTTTCTCCAGGCAGTTGTCCTTCAATCTAGTTGTGGAGGGCGTAGTTCAGTTCCAAGTCCAGTCGCCATTTTCAGTCTTTAGTTACAGGGAGCTCAGCCATCCCATGCGGGAATTGAACCGGCAACGTTGTTGAGAACTCACGCTGTAACCAACTGAGCCATCTGGCCAACCCTTAACGACATCTTTTGATTTAATAATTTTTTTTGATGAAGTCTATTTTATCAATCCTTTTTAAAAAAATGGTTTTTACTTTTTTGTGACCTGTTTAAGAAAACTTTGTCTTCTGCAAAGTCATGAAAATTTTCCCTTTTGTTCTCTTTTAGAAAATTTTAGAAGTTTTCGGTTGTATGCTTAGGTCTATAATCCATCTTAAAATATTTTGTGTGTATGATGTGAGGTAAGGGTCAATGATCATTTTTTAAAATATAAGAATATCCTGTTGTTCTAACACCATGTAAAATTAAAAAGACTTTCCTTCCCCCACTGAATTACCTTAGTGCCTTTGTTGATAATCAGTTAACCACGTCTGTGCAGCTCTACTTCTGAACTCTGTTACCTTGATCCCATTTTATATTCTTATGCCAAGACCACACTGTCTTGATTACTGTATCTTCACAGGAAGTCCTAAGTCAGGTAGTGAAAATCTTCCATGAGGGAACTGTTTTTAAAACACCAACCCCAATATTCCCCCCAATATTATCCTTTGCCCTTTTGACCCACAAGGAGTTCTGTGCTGATCGCCAAGGGGAAGTGAACATAATCCCAAGATACAGGGCAGACAAGAAGGGGCCCTTCCTGGGGCCGGCCCAGTGGCTCAGGTGGTTGGAGGGCTGCGCTCTTAACGCCGTGGCCGGTTTGATTCCCACATGGGCCAGTGAGCTGCGCCCCCTACAGCTAAGATTGTGAACAACACAGACAGCACGATAGAGAACATCTCTCCCTCCACTGCCAGTCGACAACCCTGCTTAGACTAGGATGAGTAAAAGGAATTAGAGTGACTATGAACCCCTATGTCCAGGGTTGGGGTCTCAAAAGCCATCAAGACCTCAGGGGGCCTGGGGTAGCCTTGCAGAGCCTCTCTATGGGCCAGGAGCAGCAACATGAATCCTGGACCCTCACCAGGGCCTGGGGACAGCTGTGTCTTAAAGGGGCTGTGGGATTGGAACAACGGCCATCCTAGCAGATGTATGGACAGGTGGCCCTAAGGAAAATTGCCCCAGTGCTTTGACTCTCTGTAAACCTCCCAGAAAAATCAGTCCTGACAGGAAGAAACGAGGGCAGTGGGATCATAAATTGACTGTGATTCATGTTCTGACACTCTGGTGACAAGAGGTCTCAGCTGATTTATAGGAAAGGAAAGAATGTGAGCTCTCTTCGACACCTGAGTTTTTGCTTAAGGTTTATTCTTGCTTTATATGAAGCTTCTAACAAATGACATTTAAATGACTAAGCCTAATGTTAATAAAGAGTGATGATGGTGAGAGGACCCATCCTTTCCCAGGGGAGAGGAGCAGGCTGGGAAGAATCAGGGGCGCCTCAGCCAGTCAGCTTGTTTTCTTCACTTGTGTTCCAGCCCCTGTGTTTAGAATTCATCCTCATAATATTTTCTTCTGAGTTCTAGTTCCTCTGTCCTGGAACATCTGAATGAAGTCTTTCTTTTCAATGCACCACCCTTGTCTTGAGCAACTCAAAAGATATTATAGTGGGTCCCAAGTAATACCTCAGTATCCTCGTGGAGCAAAGCTTGGGGGTGAGCCCCGTTTTCTACATGGGAGTGACTGTCTGAGGAGCTGAGGCTCAGAGTGAGAACAACGTCTTGGAGGCAGAGAACATTGAGGTGGGGCAGCCTCGTGCTTCACAGTCCTGGCGTTATTTTCCATGCCATCGTCGTCCTGACTACACCCATTTTAGGAATGGGGAAACTGATGCTTCAGCCCTATTTATTAAGTGCCAGGACAGTCTGGATTGCATGTTGTTTTGTTTATATTAGCAGGTTCAGCTTGCATCTGAACTCCAAGAATGTAAAATAGACATTTCAAAATGCATTGAATTAATACATTCCTTTGCTGTGATTCGATTTCCACTAAGTGTTCAGAAATGAGACACATGGAAAATGGAAAACAGACCAAAAATATTTGCTTGCCTGGCACTATGGGTTAGGGTTTAGAGGACAGTGTGAACACACACCCACTGCATACACGCACCCTGCTGGTTGGGCCCCGGATTAGGGCCCTTTCAAAACAGCCAAGGCTGGGCTTCCAAGTTCAGGGCTGCCCCAGGCTTGGCTGTGCTGGGGTGAGGCCAGGGGTGCTTAGATCAGAGAAACACAGTGTGCTGGAGTTCAGTGAGAGCTTCTGCACCCACTGTTCAGACAGCCCAGAAAGGTGCTGGGGCTGTTACTCCCCTGTGGGAAGGCCATCATCACTCAGCAGTTGGAAAGAAGCAGGGAGGATATGTCACAGGAGTTCCAAGCTTATTGCTAAATAAAGCTGAGCTCCTCTCTAGGGTCTTGTCCCTTCCCCCAGCAAGGACCCTGGCACATGTCTAAGTGCCCTGCTCAAGGGAGCACTGAACTCATTCACCCTCCCAGCAGTCAGGCCGTGACGTGCATGAGCCTCTTACTCATCCTGAAGTCATCAGTCATGTTTCCAAGAGTATGAGTAATTTGGGGAGGGTGGGGGAGGGGGAGTGGACTCCAGGGTGGGGGTGAGATGATGTTGCAGACACAGTCTGTCCTAGAATGAGCCCTCATGTCTCTTACTCCAAAACTGGAAATTCTACTCTTTTTGAGATGGGATGTATCCTTAATCTGCTCCAAAGTATGTGTGTGTGTGTGTGTGTGTGTGTGTGTGTGTGTGTGTGTGTATGTGTAGAATGGTGGCAGTTTAGGGAAACTGGAAACCAAAGCAACTTCTCCTTTCATTTCTAGGTAGCTGAGAAAGTGTAACCCAGAGGAGGGATGCCAGGAGGGTACCTTTTGGACTTATTAATAAAATATGAACTCACATTTGTCTAACGCCTTATGCCATTTGTCCTTGGGAGGGGAACTGAAGCTCAGAGATGTCCCATGAGTTCCTAATGTCCCACCCTTGGGAAATATTGGAACTTGGATTAGAACCCAGGTCCCTTGACTAGTCCAGCATCTACACCACTGGACTGCAAGGGTTTCCTCCGCACAGAGGGCTTTGCCAGCCTTTGGACTTGTTTTCTCTGCAAGATCAGCTTTCCATAGCTGGGCTCAGCCTGGACCCAACAGTTGTCCCCAGGGTTTCCTACACCACACTGTCACAGAGGTCTCGGCAGTGGGAGCTCTTGGTGAGGCTCAAATCCAGATCATTTTTCCCTCCTCCTGTTCTGGGGTCTGATGACCTTCAAGGTAGAACATTTCCAAGGCAGTAACAGGTGGGAGAGCCAGGAAACATGGAAAATGGAGGTGGTAAACTGGGCAGCCAAGACTGTGAGAGGTGACCAAGGGTCCTTCTGACCCAAGCTTGAGGAATTAAGTACAGCAGTCAGGCATTTCAGCTATGCCTTGGCTGAGGAACCTGGCATCTTACCCCTGAGTGCCAGAATTTCTGAGGTTTCCCAGCACACTCCTCCCCAGAGAATAGTTGGAATGCATCTTTAGTTCACTGGAAGAGGAAACCCTGCAGGAAATACCTGGAAAGGGACCTCCCATTTTATGGGCACCTACTATGTTCCCGAACATTGTGCTATGTGTTACATGCATTATCTTCTTGGGTCTTCACAAAAATCCCCTGTGAGACAGATAGTATTATCCTCACTATATTGATGAGGAAATTGATGCTTCAGAGTTTATGAAACTTAGGCTATATCACCCAACTTGTAAGCGAAGAAGGCAAAATTTGAATCCAGATCTGATGGCTCAGGGCTCATTCCACCAAATCATCCTGCCTTAGAAAGTCTCTAACAGCGTGGGAAATGTATCCTAAAACCACCTCATCTCAGACGCTAACCTCAGATCAAGATCAAAGAGAAAGACATTGTCATAGGAGAATGACCTCTTGAGATCGGAGCTTCTTATCAGCTGAATTGTCCATGGTCTCATTTCTGAAGTCCTAATTTGGAGATAGGGTCTTAAAAAAGGTAATTAAGTTAAAAATGAGGTCCTATGGATGGGTTCTAATTCAATGTGACTGGGGTCCTTATAAAAAGAGATTAGGACACAGATACATACAGAGGGAAGGCCACGTGAAAACACAGGGAGAAGGAGGCCTTTTATAGGCTTCAGAAGAAACCATCCCTGCAGACCCCTTGATCTTGGACTTCTCGCTTCCAGAACTATGAGAAAATAAATTTCTGCATTTAAGCCACCCAGTCTGTGGTACTTTGTTGTGGCAGTCCTGGCAAATTAATTCAGAGCCCCTCTGAAAAATCACCTCTGTGTTCCTAGCCCCTGCACACAGCAGGTACCGAGTCCATGTTTGTTAACAGGTTTAAGGAAGTGCCATGAACACTGTGCATCTCCAATAGGCAGAGGGAATTCAAATTTTGATTTTTGCAACCAGTTTCTGCCCTCCTGTTGAAACTTCCTGTTTCTGAGGAACAGAGATTTTCACAGATCCCAGAGGACATCCAGTAAACCCAGCAGCTATTACCAAATAATTCTGGTTTTGATGAGCTCAGCGGGTATGAATCAGAAGCAGGCAGAGTGGCGTTTCCCTTGAAATACACTCAAAGTTAAATATTAGAGGGAGAAGCAAAGGTATGTTTGGGAATTTATTGCCAGCAAGGAACTATTGGCAATGTCGGCACCCTCAGCCATGTGGAAATGGTCTTTCCTTCCTTCTGTGTGAACAAGAGCCACCGTGGGCCTGGGCAAGGCTATGCTGCCATTGCTCGAGCAGAAGCAACCTCTCGCTATCCAGCAGCGCATCCTGGGTCTCTATTTGAAAAAGAGAATTCCAGGGGTGAGGGTCGCTCCTAGGAGATCTCATCATCTTGGTGGGCGTAAACTATAGTAGGACCTGGCTCCATTTCCTCTGGGAGGGAGTCCTGGGAGCTTCCTCAGAGATATGGATGTTTGAGATCGACAGAGCACACAGCTGGGAGCCCCCCCAGCCTTTGACTCGGGGAGTCAGGTCTTCTGGTCCTGAGATGGGATCAGACAGGGCATGCATGGGAGGGTCGAGGCTGGGTGGGCCACACATCACAGGGAAGCCCAGCTGTTTTTAAGGGCATCCTGTGAAACAGGCCATGGCCAAGGAGGAGCCGTAAAAATCTGGAAATTGAGTTCAGGCAAGAGGTCCTCGGAAAGCCTCCTGGTAGCCGCATTTGGAAGCAGCTAAGAGCTCAGACGGCCCTGGCTGCTAATTCTGGCTCAGCCACTTGTTGACCGGGAGTCCTGGCCAAGCTCCAGTGCCTCCTGCTTGTCAGCCTTTTCATTCATTCGCTGGGGGAAATTGGAGCTACCTGGGAGGGTCACGGTAGGGTGGTGTGGAGTGAGACACAGGCCAGACCCCTGTAAGAGCTCCATAACTGAAACCAGTCCTGTTTCCTGAGTGAGCAAGTTACCCATCTATCAGAGGCACTTGCTCGCTCCTCACGAAGTCTCTTATCCCAAGAAGGGACCGGATTACACTCTCCTGGGTTGATACCTTCAGGAGGCCTCACTGCCTGGAGAAAAACATCTCAGCTCCTGTAGGGTCTGGTTTCCTTTACCTCTTTAATCTCATTTCTCGCCACCGCTTGCTTCACCCTCTCAGGAACTAGTTACAGTTCCCCAAACCTCCCCCCCACCCCAACCTCCGTGCTTTCAAGCATGATGCTCCTTCCTCTGCCTGAAACTTCCTTCCCCTCCCTCGTCTGGCTCCTGCCTACTCCTCCTACACTACAGATCCCAGACATCCCCTCCCACCCTCCCCTTCCTTCCTGGGGGCAGTGTTTTCTGGCCACTCTCTCTGGATGGAGCCATGCCCATATCTCCATGTGCCCCCTGCACACCTATACTCTGCAGTGGAACTTTCCCTTCTCGGCCCCAATCTCTCAGGTCCTATCAGTTATCTCTCCCTCCCCGGTGCCTAATCTAGTGTCTGAAACACAACAGCTCAAAAAAGGTGTACTGAAAGAACTGGTGACTTGTTAGACAAATGACTTCTGGATATGGGGGCCCGTCTCATAAATGACTCACAGCCCGAGTCACTATGCCGTGCCGCCACCCACTGACCCGGCAAAACACTCCCCGTGATAACGTCACAGGTTACCCTTAATTCTCAGAATCACCCCTGCCTTCTTCTTTCTTCTCCTTTTGCTCCTATCTGCTTCTCACCCTTCCCCCTCCTTCCTTTTTTTCCTCCTCTGGGGGCGGCACATCTAAATAAAGCACTATTCCCCACTGTCACCCACCCAGTATATTATCATGATTTTTACCCAGTTATGACCCTGGGGTAATGGTGAGGTAGGATCATGAGCTCGATGCCCAGATAAGAAGGTGGGACAGATGAGATTCCACTGGGAAGCCTAGAGTTGGCCTGATATGGAGACTCTGCTGCCAGTGTGGATGCTGTTCTCCAGCTAACTGAGTAGGGACCTAGGAGGACGCAGGTTCCCTAGAAATACACCCGAGGGTTACTGAGAAGGCCTGGGCCAAGGAGAATGGGCCTGGGGTGTGGGAACCGAGCAGAAGGTTTTGGCCTTGCAAAGCCTCCACATTCCGAGACATGCCTGGCTCTGGTGTGGGTAGGGAGGGGCACCACCCTTGTTCATACAACTCACACCTGGTTGGCTGTGGTCCCTGGGGAAGGGAAATCCTCCTCGTCCTCCTCGTCCTCGTCCTCGTCCTCCTCCTCCTTCTCCCCCCACCCAATTCAGATGATCAGGCAGAGGCCCTGGACAACCACGGGGGACATCACTGCCTCTTTCATCTTGTTTTCTCTCCTTTTGCTCCTCCTTTCCTTTTCCCTAAGGACATGTCACGGAGGTATTTCTGGCATAAGTTACGAGGTTATGGCCGTTCAGAGCGTGCCTCTAGATCATTGCCCTTTTCCTATTGTGTACTTTTCCATGAGAATGAAAACAATAAATTAGGACCCTGCTTCTGGAAAATTGATGTTTATGGGATCGTGAAGAGAACAGATGTGATATTTGTGACTCTTTAAGAAAAAACACACAAAAGCCCACAAATATCTGAATAGAAGGCAGCATCGGAGGCCAGAGAAAAATAATATAATGAATAAAAGGATTGCTACCTCATTGTATCTGGTGGAAAATGTATTGCATGAATTAACTCCCCAAAATTGGTTTGTAAATAAGTAAAAGTAAATAAACCAAGGAGGGTACATAAATCAAAGGATGTTTCTTGGTAGCTTCTGAAGGGGTGAGGGGGGGGAGGGGGTGTAGATGGCCGCACAGCAGCCTCTTAGGCCCCACCTTCTCACACTGCATTCTAATTGTCTCCTGGTCTGTTTCCTCACTGGACAGTGAGCCCTGGCCGGCAGGGGCTGTGTGTATCATCTCTCTCTCAATCCCCAATGCGTACCTAGTGCAGGACCTGGCACAGTAGGTAGGTTGATCATAAAATTTATCATCCAAACTGGGACACTTTGAGTGAAAGGAAGCTTTTAATAATAATGTCAGGACAACGGTTGTAATCTGGGACGAATGAATGAATGAATGAATGAATGAATGAATGAATGAATGATTCTCTAAGAAGTTGAGGCTGTTGACACTGAAACATCCACGGCTTCCTGTATCTATTGATGCGACGGTCACATAGAAAACTCGTCTGTGTGCATATTGCATTTTAAAGTCCATCTTTGTTCCCTTGCAGATAAGGACTCCTATCACTGAGGGAGAAGCTGGGCTGAGACCGAAGGGCCCTGCTGGTTATGCTCAGAGGGTCCTCCACTGTGTGTACAGCTCACGTGGGTGCCAGGCGCTGACCCAGGCACTTCAGCTTCTTTATTACATTTGATCCTCACACTGGCCTTATGAAACAGATGCGCTTATTGCCTTCTGTAGGTGAGTCAGTAGAGGCTTAGAGACATGAAATAGCATCCTCCAAATCACGCAGCTACCACTACCAGAGTGGCAGTCCATGCCCAAGACTGCTGGGCACTAGTGGGTGTGGTTTTAATAGTCCCAACCCTGCTGTGTGCATCCTGCTCTTGGTAAGAGGACGTAGAGCAGAGGCCTGGGGCATCCCGTTGAAGGAAGCAGGCCTGCTCGCCCCTGCTCCGAGCCTCAGCGCCCTGGTACCATCAGGTCCATCGGCTGAAGCGAAGGCATCTGGGCTGGAGCCAGAGCCTTGTCCAAATGGGAACAGAGAGTTTGCCCCCCGGAAGCCAACTCTATGTCCAATGGCAGGGCTGCATCCTGGATGGCACAGTGGCCAGGCCAGGAAGGTGAGAAGTGGGCACGTCATACCCCGTGCGGGTAAGATGCTGAGACCTGAGCGTTGTTCCTGAGTCCTCACCGCTAGTGAGGGTGGGTGAAGGACCAGGAGGCAGGTCCAGACTACTAACAAGATGCTCGGGCAGTCGTCCAGCTCCTGCCTCACCCACCCCTGGGAGGGCTGTGGAATTTCCTTGCTATCTGGCCATTTTTCCAGAGAGGCCATCTGTGGCCCAGTTCCAGCCCAGCAGGCCCAGTGGTCTGAGGTCTCCAGACCAGGGTGGATCATGCTGCATCTGAGATCCTGGGGGACAGGGAGGCTGGCAAGGGCCTGGCCAGGCTGAAACTCTTACTGGAGAGTGGCTCTCCTCGGCATGGTGACCCGGTTCTTGGCGTCTCGAGCATAGAATTGAATGAGATACCGAGGTAAAGTAGTGAAAAAGCAGTTTATTAGAAGACATAGTACACTCCAAAGAAATAGGAGTGGACCCGAGCAGTAGAAAATGGCTCAAGGGCCCCAGGTGGCATTATTAGGAGAAAAAGTACACTCCAAAGGGTTTGGAGTGGACCCCTGAGCAAAAGCAAGGTTCTGGAGGCTAAAAGGGCTCAAGCCGCATAAAAAAGGACTGACTGGGGAGAACTTGAAGTTTTTATCCCTTTTTCTCTAGAATGGGCTGTTCCTTTCTGGGCACAGGACCACTTGATTGACACCTGTGATTGACAAGAGGCTATCACCTCATCTTTTTAGACTGCACTGTTCTTTCCCAGTATTCAGTCTGTTATAATGAACTTCCGGGCATATGCATGATATTATAATAATGGTATAATGAGGCTCAGGTGAAATGGAAGTCATTGTGGCCTTTACTGCACAAGTGTCAGTGGCCGGTTTAATCTAGTTGGGTAATTTGTACCCATTTATTTCTCATAGGGGTAGATAATTACAATGAAAAGGGGACGTTTTGGATGGAGGGGAGGTCTTTTGGGCAATCGCATTCTGTAGGTTGTGCAGGAATGCAGAGATCCAGTTCCCCTCTCTAACTGCCTGCCTTGTTTTCCCCTTGAGAGACATGGTCACCATAAAATCTCTATGGGAAGTTGAGGGACAGAAGGTCTGTTCTTTTGTATCTGCTTCATGCTGGATAGGGGTGTAGAGTTGTTGCTATCTATTGGGGGATTCACGGAACTCTTACCCTATCTGATCTCAGATGAGAGGAAGGGGTCTCAGGATCCTCCCGGAAGACCGTGTTGGCTTCTTTGGTCACGACTGGCAATCTTGCTGGGGTATCCTCTGTATCCCCAAGGCTCCTAAATGAGGAAAAATAGATTTTATTTAATAAGTCCATTAGCTCTATAGAGCCTGTGGTCATTCAACCAGTCATTCAGGTGGTATTAATTGTCCAGGAGCTGGGCCGAGAATGCGTTGGAAAGAACACTAGGCTTAAATGATTGCAATCAACAAGTATACTGGCTTGTGGGGTCCGGAATGGCTTGGGGGATGTTGGGAAGTCACAGGCTTTTAAGTACATAGTTATCTGAGAGACATTCTGTGATTCATGCTAGGAGCAATCTTTAGTGTAGGATTCAGAAACTGATTAGAAGAGTAATCAAAACCAGGGGAAAATTTCTCTAGTGGGAGAGGCTTAAAACTTTTGTAGTGAGGGAGCACTCCCATAGCAAAAGGGTAGGGGGAGGCAATGCCAGAACTCCTCTTCCCTTGCAAGATTCCCTTGGATGAGAGGGCTTCACCTGTTCCGTCACTCTGGGCTGATGGGGGGAGTGAGAGGAGCTGGGCCTAGACCAGGAAAGGGCTCAGCCAGGACTCTGCTGGGCACTCTCCCAGCTCATCCTCCACTTGCAGCTCTCTTCAGTTAGGCCTTGCCCACGGGGTGCCAGCGGGCACCATCCTGGAGACTGCTGTCCAAACACAGCTAACTGGCGCCCTCTAGTGCCTGCCTTTCATGGCCAGTTGCCCCTCTGGGTGCATCACACCTGAGACAGGCCCCATGGACAGGTTACTCTCCGAAATCTACCATTTAGCTTCCAAACCAGGACACTTCTGAGAACGGGGGAGATAATTTGTTGATAATGATACTGGGACAACAGATATAAAACAGGACTTTCCCAGGCAAGTTGGGCATCTGGTCACCCCACTCAGGTCAGAATCACCCTCCTCACCGTCAGCACCAGAACCATCTCTGGGAGCCACACTGGTAAGTAAACGAGATACCACACGTGAGGTCCTTAGCACAAGGCCTGGGAAAGTCGGTCAAGGAACACTTATTAGCTACACTTCGTGATAGTAATCATCTGTGTGGTCCAGCTCTGGGGCCGTTTCCAGCTGGGTGGATAGGGCAAGCTGCGTCGGAAGCTGCCTATGAAGCAGGAAAAAGGTTTCTAAGTTCTAGAGTCGGGTACCTCGCAGGAGGGAGGGCCGTGGTGCGGGCGTGTGCTGGCTGATAGAGCAAACCCAAGACATTAGTGTGTGATTAATCAAGACATTCCTCCTCTTGCAATTTGGGGTCTTGATTTGGAGAAAAGCTGCCCCTCCAGCGAGAGAAGGACATTTTGACATGGCACCTTTCCCCACTGTTTTTGCAGAGGGGCTCTCCCTCTCCTCACGCGTCCCCCTTGCACCGGCTTTAGAGAGGACCTGTGCTCTGCTGGGCGCCCTCGGTGACTAACACAGGTAAGTGTGTGGGCTGCCACCCATCCTGGCCTCCACCCTCTCGCCCCCCTCCATTTCCTCATCATTGCCACTGTGGCTTCCAGGGATAAGGCCTCAGGGAGGTGTGATAACTGCTGATTTCCCAGAGCTCTCTGACATGGGCTGATGCAAGGTGGCAGACATCTGTGACCCCTGCACCAGGCAGGGCTCAGCATGGGGACTTGAGTCTTGCCCTTGGGGAGCCAGCAGTGACAGAGGAAGCAGTCACACATACAGATAAATCTCATGGAAAGCCCCAGTGTCAGAGCCGGGGCAAGGGGACCAAAGCAGGCTTTGGAGTGCAGAAGAGGGAAGCACAAGGGAGATCCCATAGGATGGGGACAAAGGATTTCCACAGATGGCAGTGGGGTGAGGACACAACAGGGCACAGCTGGGGGCTCCCATGGGGAGGAATCTGGGGTAGCAATGGTGTGTGTCTGTATCCGTCTGTGCCTGGGTAGGTATGATTTGGAGAGACATAAATGTGACTTGAAAGACGTCAGGGAGATTTGGGGTCTGGGCATACGTCATTTTGAAGAATTCTTGACATCCGAATGATGTGGTGGGGGCAGGTCTGGTGCCTTCCGTGGGAAAAGGAAGAAAGATCTGAGGTGGGTTTTTGGTGTTCCTCAAACCAGTTTGCCCACATCCTTGGCATCTGTGCCCCGTGAACGACCTGTTTGGAGCCGTGCATGTCTGGGCCTGAGGGGTGGTGGTGCCTACGTGAGGCCAGCGGTCTCTCCAGCCGCTTCAAGGTCACCAGCAACTGCTGGAGTGGAGGGAGGGTTGGGCTCTGCCTTCTACACTACACTTAAAAAGGTTCCTCCCTACACTTCAAAGGTAAAGGAATGTCCTCCTCCTCCTCACTCAGTCCCCCCCACCCACACCAGCCAGAGGGCAGAGCTGGCCGTCACAATCCTCACAATCCGCAGGTGAGGGCTGTGGGTTCAGCCACATGCGGGCTCCAGTCATGGGCGGCTCTTCTCTCTGCTCCACCTTTTCTCTCCTCAGGACCCTGCACTAACAGAAGGTTTTTTTCTCTTGCTTGCACTCAGATCTTTGCATGACCAGCAAGACACACACATTGGGTCTGGAACAGAAAATACCTGGGTTTGAGATCAGGCTCTGCTAATTTACCAGTTATGTGGCCTTGGGCAGGTCAAACTCTTTGAGCCTCAGTTATCTCATCTGTAAACTGGGGATAATAGCACTTAATGGTCCTTATCTCATAGGGCTGTCATGAGGCTAAAGTGAGACAATGCGTGTGCAAACACTGCAAAGAGCTCTGCCAATGGATGGGATTGTTATTGGGACTCTCAGACCACACACGATAGAAAGAGAACACTCACCCACGAATGGAAACACATGTGTGAGTGCTGGCACTGCTCCTTTACTCCTTCAGTAACTATCTATAGGGCCTACTATGTGCCAGTCATTCTTCTAGGCACATGGGCTGTACAGATAACTAAAATGCACGATCCCTGCTGTCTTGGCACTCACATTCTAGGGGAGCAACCCCCTGCACCCCAGTTTACCCAGCACACACTCTGAGCTCTCTCCTGCATCTGCAAACCTAGCCTGAAATGTCAGGCGACATCGCACTGCTAGAAATTCCCTTCCTAAGCACCTCAGTCACCTGATGGCCTGGCAGAAGCCCTCAAGTGGAAAAACAAGGTCATTTTGATACTTACTAGAATACTCAGAGCGTTATGGCATAAAGACAGCACAATCATTAAGTCTAATTGCCCATTTTCCAGATGAGGAAATTGGGGTCTAGAAAAGTTTAACTGCCTTGCCCCAGGTTATGCAGCTGGTCAGTAACAATTATTCACTCACTCAACAAACATTTATTGAGCTCCTATTCTGTGCCACCCACTGTTCTGGGCATGAGAGACATGGCTCTGTCTTGGTGGGGTTAACATTCTGGTAGGGGGTGATATAAAAGAAGTATGTAAGCAAGTAAGCTAATTTCAGGTAGTGCTGAGAGCTGAGCAGAACATCAGACAGGATACTGGAAGAGAGGGTGACTCGGGGTTCGGTGATCAAGGGAAGCCTAGTCAGGAGGGGGTATTTAATCTGAGGAACCGAGTGGAGGATATGGAGGACTCCAGAGAAGCCCTCCCCACAATTAAAAAGGCTAAGGAATGCCTCTCCCTTCTGCCCACTGGGAAAAGGAAATGTTATCAGAATAGCCAACTGGGCTGTGAGCCTTTCTGGGGGAGAGCAAGGCTTTCTGAGCTTAGAGCGGGTAACTGGTGTGTGGAACAAGGTAGCCTTCCTTGTTACACAGAGCTCAGGGTATCTGGGGTTGCTTGGTGTTTTTTGTTGTTGTTTTAATAGACTTTATTTTTTTTAGAGCAGTTTTAGGTTCACAGCAAATGGAGCAGAAAACACAGAGAGTTCCCATATGCCCCATAGTCTCACATACACAGTGGTCTCCCTGTACCCACGGTCAACCATGTTCTGAAAGTATTGAATAGAAAATTCTGGAAATAATTCATAAGTTTTAAATTGCGTGCTATTCTGAATAGTGTGATGAAATTTCGCGCCGTCTGGCTCCATCCTGCCGGGATGTGAATCATCCCTTTGTCCAGGGTACCCACGCTGTATATGCTCACTTAGCAACCATTTGGGTTATCAGATCGACTGTCATGGTATCACAGTGCTTGTGTTCAAGTCACCCTTATTTGACTTAATAATGGCCCCAAAGTGCAAGAGTAGTGATGCTGGCAATTTGGATATGCCAAAGAGAAGCCGTAAAGTGTATGTATGTATGTATATGTGTATGTATAGGGGGAAAAAAAAACATGGTATATATAGGGTTTGGTTCTATCTGCAGTTTCAGAAATCCACTGGGGGTCTTGGAACGTATCCTCCATGGATAAGGGTGGACTACTGTAACCCCTGTCACCCCCACTCACAGCCTACCCCACCATCAACATCCCTTCACCAGAATGGTACATCCTACACTACCATGAGCCTACACTGACCCAAAGTCCATAGTTTTCATTAGGGTTCACTCTTGGTGTTGTACACTCTACGGTTTGGACAAATGTATAATGATCTGTATCCACCATTATAGTGTCATACAGTGGTTTCATTGCCCTAAAATGCCCCATGTTCCACTTCTTCATCCCTCCATCTCTCCTAACCCCTGGCAACAACTGATCTTTTTACTGCCTCCACACTTTTGCCTTTTCCAGAATATCATGTAGTTGGAATCATGCAGTGGGTAGCCTTTTCGGATGGCTTCTTTCACTTAGCACTTTGCATTTAAATTTCCTCCATGTCTTTTCATGTCAATCTTGATCGCTCATTTCTTGTTAGCGCTGCATAAAATCCCATTGTTTGGATATGGGGGCTGCTATTGTTTTGTTTTTTGTTTTTTCATTTGGGCTTTTATCTAGATTTTTTTTCTTGCAGCAATTTCAGTCTGCAAGCCCTTTCCCAGTAATGGAGTGGAACAGGGATGTTGGGTGGTGCTTGCAGCTGGCCTATCCAGGAAAGGTGTATGGCTTCTCTGGGCCCCAAGCCTGCAGTACTCCAAGTGCTCAACAGGTGGCCACACCACCCTGCTCTGGCCTGCTTCTACCTGTAGCTGTCAATGACTGACTGAGACAGGACTCTTGAGAGATGGTGTGAGGGAGCAAGGTAGAAAGGGTGGCAGTTCCCCTTGGGCCACTTCTCTCTCGCTCTCCCCAGGCAACTTGGGCAGTGGAGCTACATGGTTTGGGGAAGGGGAGGGGCCTGGAGCATTTTGCCATTTCTGTCTTCTAGAAGACTGTAAACTTTCAGAAGTATGGTCCTCACAATGGAATCTGATCCCAAGTAGGTAGTGCCCCGTGCAGAGAGCCCCATTTTCATGGGGAGAGTGTCCGTAGGGCAAGGAGAAAAGATGCTGGTATATTTCGCTCTTGGAGCTGGCAGCCTAAAGGGAAACATATTTCTGGTGAAGCAGGCTGCTGCCTTTTGTCAGCAAGATTAAACTGAAGCAACAGTGAATGGATACGCAAAACGTGGTATAGTCACACAATGGAATATTGTTCAGCCTTAAAAAGGAATGAAATTCTGATACATGCTACAAAATGAATGAACCTTGAAAACATTTTGCCAAGTGAACTAAGCCAGTCACCCAAAGGACAAATAAGGTATGATTCTACATGTATGAGGCATGTGCAATAGTTACATTTATAAGACAGAAAGTGGAATGGTGACTGCCAGCGGCTGGGGGGCGGGGGGGATGGGGAGTTAGCGTTTGATAGACAGAGTTTCAGTTTGGGATGCTGAAAGTTCTGGAGATGGATGGTGGTAATAGAGGCACAACATGGTGAATGTCCTAATGCCACCGATCTGTATACTTAAAAAATGATTAAAATGGTAAGTTTTATGTTATATGTATTTTACTACCATAGGAAACAATAAAAAAGTAGAATTGAACCAGGATTATAGTCCACAGAGCCCAGCTTGTTCTTTTCCTGCTGTTCCCCCTCTACAATCCCCCTCTACAACAATCTCACATGAGTGGGGCAGCTTCCACCAAAGTGTACAAGATGAAGATCTCACTACCTTGAAAGAGCAATGAACCTCAAGTGGCAAGTCCTTTGTTGGTGCCTAATCGATGAGCTTCAGCTTCCTCATATATAAAATGGGGAAAATCATACTTGCCCTATCCTATGTTATGGAACTGTCACAGGGTCCAAGAGGTGACATAGGTGATAGTACTTGTAAACTCAGAAGCACTCTATACAGACAAGGAGCTGATAGCATTTGTATCCTTGTCACCTCGCTAGGTCGTTGGCTCCATCGGGGGACTCTAAATTGTTGGAAATTCAGGCAGACTTGTGAGGGAGCAAAGGTTGCTCTTGGTATCACTTCACCTCTTAGAACATCTCTCTGCTTTTAGCACCTTCATACTCCATCCCAACCCCTTGTTACCGTGAGCAGTGCTAACCTTCTGCCTGTATCTTGTCCCTTGGGAGCTTTGTTAGGTAAAGCCCTCTTCCGCTGTGTGTTTCCTCTCCTCTCAGACTGCTGTCACACTCACAACACTTCTTACACCAGATGTGTGGAGTTTTGCCCCCGCACTAAGCAGTTCTGTGACACCATCTTGGTACCCATACATCAATTCAGTTCTGACACTTCTACCCAGTGATAGTGTCAGACCCCACAGGTTAAGAGCTTAGTCCCACGAGACTGCCCCATCCCCTTCAGATGCCATTTGCAAGTCCAGGTTGTCACCTGTGCTGCTGGCTGACTGGCTATAAATCAGAGGTTCTCGTGACCCTCTCCTTGGGTTCAACTAATTTGCTAGAGCAGCTCACAGAACTCAGGAAAACAGTTTACTTACCGTTTACCCATTTATTACAAAAGGTTTAACTCAGGAACCGCCAGATGGAAGAGACACATAGGGCAAGGTATGTGGGAAGGGGTGAGGACATCCATGCCCTCGCTGAGCACTTCTAACCTGGAAGCTCTCTAAACTCCGGATTTAGGGGATTTTTATACAGGCTTCACCACATAGGCATGATAGATTGTCAGCTCCATTTCCAGCCCCTCTCCCCTCTCTGGAGGATGGGACATGGGTCTGAAAATTCAAAGCTTCTAATCATGGCTTGGTCTTTCTAGTGACCAGCCCCCATCCAAGAACCCAACAAAAGTCACCTCATTAGAACACACGACACTGCTATCACCCAGGAAATCCCAAGGAAATCTGTGTCAGGAGCCAGGGACAAAGACCAAATATTAGAACAGAAGATGTTCCTGGTGCTCCTATCACTTAATTACAAGGGTTTTTTAGGAGCTTTGTGTCAGGAACCAGGGGCAGAGACATACACATACGAATGTATATATATATATATTTTTTGTTTTGTTTTGTTTTTGTTTTTTTTTTCTGTTATAGGAGCTAAAGTGTCACCTCCTCCAGAAAGCCTTTCCAGATACTTCCTCCTTTCCTCACCTGAGCTAGATGGGGTTTTGGGAGACGTGCGATGCAATGGATACATAATTGAAATTGTAAAGACCTAAGTTTGAATTCTGCTGCCATCATTTACTAGGCATTTGACCTTGGCAAACACTTAACCTCTCTGGGCCTCAATATCTCTCTGTAAATCAATGGCAATGAATTATTTAACAAGCTGGTAATGAAAATTAAATGATATAACCAACAGTGCTAGAACATGCAGGATGCTCAATAAATAATAGTTTTCTTTCTTTGAACTCTCATAGCCCTTTGTCTGAGCTTCAGCCTTGCATTATAGGTCCTTCCCTCCTTCTTTCTTTCCTTCCTTCCTTCCTTCCTTCCTTCCTTCCTTCCTTCCTTCCTTCCTTCCTTCCTTCCTTCCTTCCTAAATTCCTTCCTTCCTAACTTCCTTCACCAAATGTTTAATTGACTATGAAGGCAATAAGTGTTATGAAGAAAACTAAAGCAAGGTAAGGAGGAAGAAAATAAGTGTTGTATTGCTCATTCATTTAGAATGGTTAGGAAAGACCTCAGTGATAAAGTCTTCAGTGATTTAGGCAGGAAACTGAGGGAGTGGTATAAATATCCGAGATTACTGGGGCAAGAGCAAAGTCCCTGAGGCAGGAGGAACATACTGGTGTGTTTTACTAACAGCAAGGAAGCTGAAGTGGCCAGATCAGAGTGAGCAAGAGAGGGAGGGGGGAAGAACGGATCAGTGGGAGGAGCCTTTGTAGATGGTGGTAAGAACTCTTGTTTCTTGGTGGGGTGGGAAGCCAGTGGAGTGTTAAGCACAGAGTGAAAGAACTGACACAGGTTTCAAAAACATCCCTTTGGCTGCTGTATCTTATGCCACTGATTATAGTGCTTCAAGGGCAGAAATAGGGAGATGGGGTAGTAGGCTCCTACAACAATCCAGGCAAGAGATAACAGTGGTTTGGACCAGGAAGGCAAATGGAGGTAAAAAGAATGGTCAGATTCTGAATGCACCCATTATTGACTTGAAGGTAGAGCCGAGACGAGAGTACTGGCTGGGGTGTGAGAGAAGGTGCTAAAGCCCAGGTTTTGGCCTCGGGAACTGTGAAGATGGTTTCCATCATAGAGATAAGCAAAGCTACAGGAAAAGCAGGTTTGGGTGGAGCAGAATGAAAATTAGGAATTTGGTTTGGTATTTACCTAGTTATTTACCATTTCCCATGCTCTTCATTTGTTTCTGATGAGTTGAATTTCTCTCTTACATTATTTCCCTTCAACCTGAGAGCTTTCTTTAGCATTTTTTTTTTTTTTGTAGTGAAGATCTGCAAATGGTAAATTTTTAAAGTTTCCTTTATCTGGAAATATCGTCATTTTCCTTTATTTTTGAAAGATATTTTTGCAGGACATAGAATTCTGATTGAAAGGTTTTACTTTTAGTATTTTAAAGATGTAGGTCCACTGTTTTCTGGCTTCTATTTTGTTTTGTTTTCAGCTTTATTAAGGTATAATTGAAAAAATTATAGATATCTAAAATGTACAGCTTGATGATTAGATATATGTATATATTGTGAAAGAATTCACCCCATCAAGTTAATTAGCACATAAATCACCTCACATTTTACTGTTTGAGGGAAGGTGAGAACACGTAACTTTTACCTCTCTTAGAATTTTTCAAGTATTCAATATAGTGTTATTAACTTTAGTCACTATGCTGTACATTCGATCCTCAGACAATATTCATCTCGTAGCTGAGCTTTGTACTCTTTTATCAACCTCTCCCTTTTCTCCTACCCCCAGCCCCTTGCAACCACTTTTCTACTCTCTGTTTCTATAAGTTCCCCCCCTTTAAAAAATAAGATGGCGCATATAAATTATACCATGTAGTATTTGTCTTTCTCTGTCTGACTTATTTCACTTAGCATAATGCTCTCCAGGTTTATTCATATTGTTGTAAATAGTAAGATTTCCTTCTTTTTTAAAGCTGAACAATATAGTCCATTGTGTATGCATATATATATAAATCAGAAACAAACAAACAAACAAAAAATATATATATATATATGCATACACGCCACATGTTCTTTATCCATCTATCTGTTGATGGATACTTCGGTTATTTCCATACCTTGGCTATTGTGAAATGCTCCAATGAACATTAGAGTACAGATATCTCTTCAAGATAGTAGTTTTGTTTCTTTTGGCTAAATACCCAGAAGTGGAATTGCTGAATCATATGGTAATTCTATTTTAATTTCTTGAGGAGCCTCCTTAATGTTTTCCATAGTGGGGAGACCAATTTACTTTCCGACCAACAGTGTACAAGGGTTCCCTTTTTGCCATATCCACACCAGCAATTGTTATCTCTTGTCTTTTTTATAATAGCCACTCGAACAGGTGTGAAGTGATATCTCTTTGTGGTTTTGATGACTAATCTGATGATTAGTGATGGTGAGCACCTTTTTATGTATCTGTTGCCCAAGTGTATGTCTTCTTTGCAAAAATGTCTATTCAGGTCTGCTCAGTTTTTAATTGGGTTGTTTGTTTGTTTGCTATTTAGTTGTATGAAATTCCTTGTACATATTGTATTAACCCCTTAGCAGATATTGGCCTTAATGGGGAGGGAGAGAGGCTTGCATTCTACTTGCAGTGAAAAGTGTCTACATTCTTTTGTTCCTTTGAATTTTGAAATGTGTCCGTGTATTACCTATCCCCAAAAATTGTAGAAAAATTTAATAGATTTTGAAGCAGTTGCTGATTTACTACTGGCATTCAATTTCAAGACAAACCCGTTGTAGGGTCAAGTTACACGAGCTACATAGCCTCCTGGTTTTTAATGTCCATTCAGGGCACTCACCATGAATGAGAGTGGGTAGAAATGGGCTTTTGATAGAACAAGTTCCAACATGAAATTCAAAAATCATTGTATAATTCTGACACAGCTGCAGTTTTTGTAAAATGACATCTAAACAACTTGCTCCAGCCCTTAGTTGAGCTACAACAGTATACTTTCTTCCATACAAATACTGATGGCCGTGGTGTCTTCCAGGAGGGTCCTTGAGGAGCAGCTGCTCCTGGAAGCCAGTTACAGCAGGGAGAAAAGCCCCGCACAGCTCTGCCACAGGCCACACCACTGTTCTTTTTTTGGTTGGTTCCTTCAGTCTGCAGATAATAGTAAATAAGCCTATTCAACAGGTTAAGTAATTCAGGCAACTGAAGGGAGAAGGTACGAATCACATAGCTAATTCTATGCCATAACTCAGGAATCTAGGTAATCTTGGGTGAAAGGCATCAAGGGGCTGAAATGGCAGGATTGAGGGAACAGATGTGGTTATGGGCAGACTCCAGAGGCATGAAGGACGCAGAAGCCTCTGGCTTAATCCTGGGATGAAGCGAGCTGTGGTCAATATAAAAGCATTGAGACAGTGGCTGTCATCACGAAGAGGTATGTCTACAAGTGGCAGACACTCAGGAGAATGATCTCATTTAAGAAGTATGACAGCATCTTTCTGAGGAGTCTGGGATCTGCTTGTGTCTTCTGCAGCTGCCACCTCGGCCTGGGAATGGAGCCCATCAAAGCGCTGGTCCTGGACCCGTCTGTCGCTTTGTTCCAATCAGAAGTATACTTGGTTGTCATCTGAGCCTGACCAGATAAAATTAATCCAACAGTAGTAACACGTCTCACCCTTTGTTCACATGACTGACCTTCATGTATCCAAAGGAAGGAATCCCATTGCCTGAATCTACTCTTTTCTCTCCTAAACATCCCCAGTTCTGTTGATCCTTCCTGGCATACGTGGTTTCCTGACACTTCACATCCAGCTCACTGCGTCATACTGAGGCAGGTGGGTCTCTAACAGGTTGATGCTTCTGTGAGCATGCAAGCCTTCAGAATTGGACTCCTTGTGCAGGTCACAAGGGCCCAGAACAGGGACTCTCACCTCTGACGACCTGCATGCTTGGCAGCTAATAATGCTGCCCAAGATTATTAATAGCTCACATCAGAGCAGAAGAGAGGCCTGCAAGCACAAATAAAGGAGTAGGAGGGGTGGCGTCCTTCCCTCAGAGCACATTCCCTGTATTAACAAGCTGGCATCCTAGAAGGAATTGGGCCTACAGGAGTGTGGTAGCCCACCCAGGAGGAGCTCAATATCCAATGGCTGCACCAGGTATCTCAGACTCAGGGAGACAGAAGGAGGGGCCGGACCGCGATGAGCTTGGGCGCTACACTCTCTATCCAAGGGAGAAAGCGTTCGCTCTGCTCAAGCCAGTTATTACCGCACAGGAGTGTGGGCCCTCATGTTTCAAGATTATCCACATTTTCAAAAGAAGCCAGAAGTATGAAGTTTTAAAGAATCATCCCATTTTAAAATGTAAACTAATTCAGATTTTTTTTCAAACTATGGTGGGAGGCAACAGTGTCTAGGCTACACCGAACAGCAGTGACCCTCTGTTCTCCTTCTCCTTTGGACCTCTGTTCTCTATGCCCAGAAGTGGGGGTAAGGGGAGGGCGGAGGAGGAGGGCTGGGTGGAGCCTGGTGACTGGCCCACCCACCCTTCACTCCAGTCTGTCCAAACAGCGTTCGAGTCACTGCTGCCGCCAGGGCCAAATTCAGGAAAAACAGCTGTTATTTGAGTAGCCAGAGAGAGCTTGCCTGAGTCTCACCTCGTGTTTTCTGGGGAGGCGGAAAGAGCGATTGAGCCTGGAATATCTGGACCACCGTGTGGAGGAAGGTCTTTGAAAGGGATTCTAGTCTCCCCCACCCCCACTCCCCTCCAAGGGGCAGGAACAGTGAAGTATCTGCCTGCTTGTTGGAGGAGAAGGAAATCAGGTTTTGCTTGGCCTCTGGCTTCCTTCATGACTTCAAACTCTCCTTCCTTTCCAAAGACTGTTTGCTTATCTCTTTGTAAAGCAGTGAACCTAAAAATGTTTTGTGTGTTTTCAGATATAAAACATGTGATCACAGGGTAAAAATGTAGTTGCTTATCATAAAATTTTAGATTCATTATGCATCCACAGAGTCATAGACTTTAGAGCAAGAAAGGGACCTTTCAATCAGCTAGCTGGCCAAATTAGGTAGACTGAGGCACAGAGGAATTTGCCTAAAGTCTTGCTGCTGGTTCACGGGCTCCTCTGCTTCAGGTAATACTCCCAGTGCCTTGGGAAAATGAACTGTAACTGCCCCGCACCCTTTCCCACACACTAACACACTTCACAGCTGGCCTGATCGACTCACCTTAGAGAGAGCGGTGTATTTTATTCAAAACCGAAAATGTGCATAAAATATTAATAACATTTGAAAGATATTTTATTTTACAATATGAATAAAGGCTCCATAAAATAATGTGACTACCCAAAAGTTTTAAAAATTCTTCACAAATTGTATCGTTTGAAACCTGGTGGCCAAGTGAGTTGTAAATGGTGTATGCTATTGCCACCTGGTTGATATAACTTCAGCTAGTAAACAGAAACCATTACCACACTTTGTCAGGTTTGGTTTTAATTTATGTGAACTTTAAAATGTTTTCAAAAGGCATCTTTCCCTTAAATTGAACTGCCTGGTACGCCACTGAATGGGTTTTCTTGTTTTCCCAGTTGGATGAAAGCTGCTCTGGCCTGAGAGGGTCTCGGTGATGATGGCTGGCTGCCTCACCAACAGCCATTTCTCCTTTCTACCTTGTGAGTAGAATCCCAATTCTGTTTAGATATTGATCAACAATATGATCAAGGGAGGTAATACCAGCCCTAGGAGATGAGTCATGCTTGGTCTAGGCCGGTCAGGGTGATCCCACCTCCTTTGCCAGGGATTGGTTTAGGAGTGGTAACAATGTGACCCAGTTCTGCTTAGTGAGGCCCGAGGAGGAGTTGGCTAGAGACCTCTGGGAAAGATTTCCTCTGACCGATCAGAAAGGTACACACAAAAATTGCTTTTTCTTTCTGTCTTTGGATATCGTTATGTAAAAATGGGACGCTTGGAGATGTGACTGCCATTTTGCAACTGTGAGAGAAAGCAAAGAGAGTCATAGAGAACCCCTGCTTTATGCCAGGTGGAAATCATGGTGACAAGAAAGGGAGAAAGAAGAAAATGACATAGGCACAGAAAGGTGAGGCCTACAGAGCCAGACCCTTTCAGCAAGTCAGGAGCAAAGCTGGGATGATCGCGCTCCCATTTCTTCGTCCCTGAGCTCTTCCTCCTACACTAGCAATGTGAAAGAAACATGTGCTTGGAGTGGGAGCAGAGAGCACATGGGAGGTGTGGGGCGGTGAAGGACCCAGTATGTCACGTGCACACTGAGGGGAGTGTGTGGGACACACACAGAGGGGTGTGCTCTGGAAAAGACCCCCAAGGTTCACTGTGTCCCACAGATATATATGGAGTTGTGGGATAACGTGGAACATTCCTAGGGAATTAAGCCATTCATCAATTCACTCAGTCATTTTACTAATTTACAAAATGCTGACTTTGGGCTACACACTGTGCTGCTTCTAGGGAGAAGAATCATGCCTGCAAATAATTAGGAACTAATACAGGACAAGTCAAATGCCAGGTGAAGGGACGAGGCCGCCAGGACTTGGGGGTTCAGAGACGGGAATGGTCCCTGGCACCTTGGTAGTCAGGAAGGGCTTCATGGAGGTGAAGGGTGAGAAAAGGAAGGAGTCAAATGGTAGAGGTTTGGGACCTGGAAGACAAAACAGAGACTCTCAGTTTGGAATGTGAGGGAAAGGAGGCTTTGTTTGACTTGCACCAATGGGAGGAGTGTAAATTCTAGGTCTTTATCTTCTAATTCATGGCTTCATGCATCACAACACATTTTTATTGAGCAGCTACTATGTGCCAGTATGTACTGGCGATTGGGGCAATATAGAGGCAGATCCCTTAAGGAGCTCTGCATCTGTGTTGAACAGACGTGTAATCAGCCAAAGGCTGGGGATAGTGCTGTTAACAGGAGGAAACACAGGGCGCCCCTGAGCCTGGCCAGAGGAGAGACACCACGGAAGGTAGGGGGAATGGCAGGGTGGTTTTTCAGGGGCACCGATTAAAATTTATCTTGGAATTCTACAGAATCCTCTAGACTGGGGAGGCTGCTGGCCTACTGATTGACTTATCCCCACTCGACTTTCTAGTAAGGTCCTATACCCCTGGATAAGAGCTCACCCTTGTGTCTCTGAATCACCCCCGATCAGTCCAGATGTTTTTGGTCTCTCATCCCAGAGGAAGGGGACTGAATAAGGAGAGACTCAACTTCGCCACCCTGAGCAAATTCTCTTTGTTTTGAGTTGTATGGACATCTGGAAGGAGATACGCATTGTTCTGGGGTGAGGAAGAGTGTGTCAGGACAGTGTGGGCACGTCCTCCTCACATTTTCCTTTGTAGGCAGAGCTTGAAGGCCGCTGGGAGGAGGTGGGCGGTTGTTCAGTGGCCCTGAGCTGCCTGGGGAGCCTGCCTCCTGCTCATTGGGGACCATCAACACTACATCTCTAATGAGTGGCGGTGGCTCCATCTGAGGTCAACGGGTGGGAAAGAACACTGAGGCCTTGGGAAGGAAACTCCCTGAGTATGGCATTCGATTCGCACAGTACAGAGAGACGAAGACATGTTGAGTGGACAAGCAGGACCCATCGGGGCACAGCTGCTTCTTTGGCCATTATTGGGGCGTCATCTCTGCTCAGCCAGGCCCATTCCTGCCCAACGTCATTGTGCTGCTGGGACAGGAGGAACCAGGAAGTGGCCAAAGGGGTCTGATGCACTGAGATGGGGTGTGGGATGAAATGGTGAGCTGGTCTCACTGTCAGAAAGCAGGTGATGGCCTTTGTTGGCTTTGGAGCGTCGCCAGCCACAGGGAAGCATTTGTTCTCCCCAGGAGGGATCATTACAGGCCTGTCAACAATTTTCATTTCCATTCCACAAATATGTTTTGTGTAACACCCAAGGGGGTACAGAAGGACCTCCTGCTTTAGAGGAGTTTGCGACCTATAATAGATGGCCAATTTGGGTGCTGGCAGAGACAAAAAATATTCTAGAACTTCAAAGAAGGGTGAGATCAGAGCTGGTGGGAGGAAACAAGCTCCAGCAGTAAGCACTCCTGAGTCCCTGCCAGGATCCAGGTGCTACGCTGAGTACTTCATACACCTGATTTCATTTAATCCCCACCTCTCTAAGGTATGGGTCATCCCTTTTTTTATAGACTGGAAAACAGGCTCAGAAGACGTGAAGTGAGTTGCCCAGGGGCACACAGCTGCCAGGTGGCCAAGCAGAGGTAAAATCAGATGTCTCTAAGTCTGAAATGCATGTTCACGAGACGGATGGGGTTTGAGATGAATCTGGAGGGTGGGAAGGAGCTTGTCAGTTGAAGACAGGGGGAAGGCACTGCAGGTTGAAGGTACAGCCTGAGCAAAGACTGGGAGGCAATGTGGGACCAGAAATGTGTGGTTAGCTCAGAGGGAGTCCTAGGGTGAGGCCAGAAGGAGAAGTTTGGGTGTATTATAAAAGGCCTTTGGGGACTGGGCCAGGGTTTGTCCCCCTTCCAGAGGCCACTGGAGTCACTGGTGGAGGGAAGAGGCCCAATGATGAAAAGAAGACATGATGACAGAAAAGGGAAGAGCAAACCAGACCAGGGGGGAAGGAAGGCATGCTGGAGATATGGGCTGGAGTCAAGAGGAAAGGGGGAGGAGTTGCCTCCCTCGTGTGGGCAGTGGAGCTTCTTGGAGAAGAGCCGCTCAGAGACACTTGTCCTGGGCTGAAGGTGCAGCAGGGATACCTCAGGGAGAAGCCCAGCAGCACCCACCACCTAGGGAAGGAGATCGAAAGGCTGGGCCGATAGAGGCTGGTGAGGCCGATAGAAAGAGGAAGAAAGGGGCTCGTGAACAGTCAAGGTGAGAAATGATCCTCTCTTGATTTGTTTTGGGGGACAAAGATGGGACAGGTCTGGTGAGAACCACACTGTCAGTATTTACCATGTTTCCCCCAAAATAATATCTAGCCAGACAATCAGCTCTAATGCATCTTTTGGAGCAAAAATTAAAATAAGATCCGGTCTGATTTTACTATAATATAAGACTGGGAATATAATATAATAAATATAATATAAATAATATAATATAAATAATATAATATAAATAATATAATATAAATAATATAATATAAATAATATAATATAATATAATATAATATATATAAATAATATAATATAAAATATAATGGGTCTTATATTAGTTTTTGCTCCAAAAGACGCATTAAAGCTGATTGTCCGGCTAGTACTTATTTTCAGGGAAACACGGTAGACATTTTCCTCAGACCCAGCTCTGGCTGTGATGTGAGGTGAGTCTGTAAGTCTGTGTACCTTCTCAGGGCTGACGTGACCTTTAGGGGAGCAGGTTCCTACAGGGTGATACCTGCTTTTGCTTGTCCCATGTGGCTTTGGACCTGTGGCACTAGCTATGCATTGGGCCAAGTTCTGTGGCCTGCACCCAGACTGAAGCAGCCATGCCCATGATACCCAGTCAGATCTTCCAGGCCAAGCCCTCATCTGTCAGCGCATGGCTGACCTCCATGCCTTTGCTGAAGCTCCTCTAGTCAGCACACATCACGTCTAGACCTGGCTCTTGATTCGCCTTCTCCATGCAGGAACCCTCAACCCCTCAGTCTGCACTAGGCCACTTTGTGTACACTTGTGCAGTCTTTCCTCCTGTTTATGGCCTCTAGATTTTATTTTCCGTCTATGTTCATCTTATCTCCCCAAAGAGATGATAAGGTCTTGAAAGTAAGGATCATATCGCCTATGTTTTCTGTCTCCCACATAACACCTAAATTTGGCTCGCAGTATGTTGAATGAGTGGAAATTCCTTTCCACCTACATATGGGCCCTATGGCTTCAGGAATGTGACCCCAAAACATATCTGGAGGATGTGGTGAGATGCAGGCAGGGAACAGAGCCAGGGAGGAGCTGAAGCATGCCTCCGCCATGATGGTTCTCTGGAATGACGCTCAGCTGGGAGGGACCTTGGTGATGATCCCACCCTTTTTCTCCCCTGAAGGGCAAAGAGAAGTCGCAGGTATGACACAGGTGCCCGGGAGCACAGAGCTGAACCAGGGCTCTGGAGAACACCCCGAAGTCCAGCAATAACCCCCTTTGCTAAAACCCAGTTTTCCAGGCCTCAGATATTTCACAGCAGCATCTGCATTTGGGAAATGCTCTTTTTCTCCGTGACAGAAACCTGCAGTCATTGGGCTTTTCTCTTTCTAATCTCTATCCTCTCTCCCTAGGCAGATGTATCCACAACAGCTGGAATGGCCACTTCGGGCTTCCACATAGCTCTGGCCCAGAATTCTCTTCTGAGTGTCTGATCCATCTATCTTCCTTACTTTTTGGCATCTCTTAAGTGTCTGTCCTAAAGGTACGTCACACTCAGTATGTCCAAGCTTGAAGTTGTGACTTCCCTTCCTCCAGAAGAACTCATGCCTGCTCAGAGGCCCCTACTCAGTGCAGGAACCACGCCCCTGCCCTTGCACAGGCCAGACATCGAGGCATTGTCTTTTCTCCCCTTACGTGGAATCCATCAGTTTTACTTCCTGAGTATCTCTTTTCCTACTTCTCTCCATCTCCACCTCACCAGCCTGTTTCAAGCCTCCTCCACTTCCTGACTGGGCTCTCAGCCTCCTTCCTAGTCTTTCCACCTACCATTCCCCACAACACAGCCATCAGTCATCTTTTTAAAACATTAAGCAGATCTTGTCACTTCCCCTCTTAAAACCCTTTCTTGGCTTCTTGCTTCTCTTAGGATAAAGGTCCAGATGTTAGCAAGGCCTACACAGCCTCGAATGGCCGCTCCCTGCCTCTCCTGCCCCCACCTCGCTTCACTCTGCAGTGTAGCAACCCTGGCCTTTCCCTTGGTGGAATTCTTCAAGATTCCACAGAGCCTTGAAATGGGAGAGGCCCCCTGGTCACATGTTTCCACAGTGTCACTCACTTGTGACACTCTTTAATTAGTATTTCTCTCTCTACCTGCCTAGAATGTAAGTTCCATGAGATTAGGGGCCTGACCTGGCACATAGAAGTAGTTCAGGAAGTATGTGTCCCTCCTTAGGCCTCTCTTTGGGATGACGTTCCCAGGTTCTGGTCCCCGAGCTACAGGGCAAAAGCAAGTTGTCCCTGTCCTGGTTAAGGTGTGAACACCTGGGCCCAGAGTTGGAGGCGATGGACAGGGGCTGAGAGGGACTAGAGGTGATGGTCAGAGGGAAAGAAAAGAGACAATGACCAAGAAACTTGGCCTTGAATTGGGGGCAGAATTGTTTTATTTCCTGGCAGTAAGAGAAAGGGGGAAGGAGAGTCCACATTGAGCCTTTATCACAAGATGGGTGGCCCTTGTGTTCTCTTGAAATCATTGTCACACATTCGAGACTCAGTCACATCCTCTGTCAGGACCTCTGCTTACTGGGGCAATTACAGAGAGCCTTAGAGCCTTTTCAGCAGGTGGGGTTCTACCTGCAGGCAAAGGCAAGAGGGGCTAAGACAGAAAAGGCTCCCCCTGCTGTGCTCAGCATAGTTAGAGCAGGGTTTTTCTTAGCCTGCAGGGAGGAAGCAGAATGTTACCAGGTGCTTCTATTCCAGGGCCCCTTGGGCAGAATGGGCTCCTAGGTGGGGCCCATGGGACACACAGGGTCCTGTATTTGGAAGATTGGAGCACTGGTGAAGACCTTGTGTGACATCTGAGTTGTGAAATCTTTAAATGGGGCAGGGGCAATGTGCAGCTTATATAAGCTGGGCTACAGCATGAAACACAAACAGAGAAAGGCTTGACTCCTGGAGGAGGCTCAGTTCATGTGTGTGGAAGTACAGCTAGATTACTAACCCAAATAAGCCGGGGAAAACCCAGGGGATCACTTTGCTGACCTCTCCACACATATGGCACAAGCAGAAAACACCTTTATTCTTATCAGCCCTTGCAAACCTTTCTTTGGATCCATTCTTCTCTGCAGGGAAAACCCCAGGCAGCTCCCATCCTTTTTGAGTCCTTCTCATGTAAAATACCTAGCCCTGTAGGATAGCAAAACTGCAAGCTCTGTTCTGTTGAAAATGTCTCCCCCACCCAGTCAGTCTGGGGAGGCTGTGGGGGGGCAGAGAATAATAGCTTGTTCTCTCTCCACCTGCTTTCCCCCTTCTGGGGGAGCTAGGCTGCTCCAGGGTGGAGGGCTCAGGCAAGAAAGGGGAGGGGGGCCAAGGAATGGTCTGCTTGCCTTTACTGCTGTGTGTGGCATTGTGCCCTCAGGGAGGCAGACTGCAAAGCTAGGTCTTCTCGTGGGGGCCTCTGTGGTCACGTTGGAGCCTCTCCTAGCCCTGAGGTTCTATGACCTAGCGTTCTCGGACACAGGCCATGACTCCTCGGCCTAGTCACACAGGATCTCTGGCTCCACCAGGCCTCACCTGGTCTCACAGGGTTGTCTTCTGCAGGTACTCTATATCTGCCCCCCACACTTGGCCTTGCTCCACCAAACCCTGTGTGATATTGTGGTTTATAATAGGAAATATACTGAGGGTGCCAAAAAAAATGTACACAAGTGGACACGTTGGTCAACATTGCTCAAGCAGTAGTTCACCAAAATCGGAAGTGTCTGGACACTGATGGTAACCATTTCGAGCACCTCTGGTCATTGCAGAAGTCAAATGTGACGTGTATTCATCTTTTGTTATTGGTATATATTATTACAATTTTCACACAGTTTTCCTTTCTTAAAATGTGTATTCATTTTTTTGGAACCCTTTGTATATTTGGTCTTTTTCCAGGCAACGGGCTCCGAAAACCCTTGGAATTTCAGAAGTGATGAGCACAATAAGGGTGTCACTTGTTATGTTAATGAGGTGACTTTTGGAAAGCTCCTAAGTCACCAAAGGCTAAACCTAAGGTTGCCAAGGGAACCAACCATAAGATCAGCGGGATGGAACTTTCAGTCCTAGCCCTGCCCCACAGCACCTCTGGGAAGGAGAAGGGACTGGAGATCGAGTTCAGTCACCAGTGGCCAATGATTTAATTAATCATGCCTATGTAATGAAGCCTTCACAAAATTCCAAAAGGATGGGCTTCGGAGAGCTTCTGGGTTGGTGAACACATGGAGATTTGGGGAGAGGGATGTGCCTGGAGAGAGCATGGAAGCTATGTGTTCCTTCCCACGTGCTTTGCCCTGTGCATCTCTCCCATCGGGCCATTCCTGATGATATCCTTTTAGAATAAATGGGTAAACAGTAAGTAAACTGTTTTCCTGATTTCTGTGAGCCGCTCTGGCAAATTAATCAAACCCCACCCAAGAGGTGAGAGCCTCTGATTTATAGTGGGTTGGTCAGAAGCTGAGATGACAACCTGGGCTTGTGATTGGTGTCGGAAGTATGTGTCGGGGGAGTCTTGTGGGACTAAGCCCTTCACCTGGCAGTGTCAGAGTTGAGTTGAATTGTAGGACACCCAGCTGGTGTCACAGAATTGCTTGGTGTGGGAAGAGAACCCCCACACATCTGGTGCCAGAACATCTGGTGGTCGTAGTGTGAGAGCCAAGGAAACACTCAGAAACAGAGAGGTTTCCCAACACTCTGGAAGCTCAGGCCCTTCTGTCCTCGACAATTTTCCTCAATTTGTGTTTTCTTGAAAGAAAGAACTCAGTCAAGAGGCAGAAGTCAAGTAAGCAGGAGACAGGAAGTTTCTTAGCAAAGCAACTACACTCTGAGCACGGAGCAGGCTGAGCCGAGGGTGGGGAGCAGCGCAACGTTACTGGGACCCTAGCCTCACATCCTATAGATTGAGGTACCCTCCTCCTCCCCTTTTCCTGTTTTTCTCCTCATCCCGCAGTCTCCTTCATCCTAGTGTGTTTGTCCTAGCCCACGTTTTTGTTCTGGCTGCTGGCTTCATGGGTTTGTAACAGGATATTGATGATGCCAGTGGGTTACCTGTGCGGGCCTTTTAGTTCCTTTTCCTCCTGCTCATGTCTACCTTCCTACCTACTCTGTCACTTCCAAGGCACTCTCTCTTTTCCCAGTCACTCCCTCTCACACGGAGGCTTTTAGGGGTCAGACACCACTTCTTGCGCTCCTCAAACTCCCCGGGACACCTGTCAAATTCTGTGAGCTCTCCTACCCTCATAGGTCTCCTACCCTTCTGGTGGGAGGAAGGGGTGATACACAGCCCACAGATAACTTCCCTTCAGAGAAAGCCTGGTGATGTGCCTCTTCAGTGTCCTGAGGAACTGGAGGTGAAGCCCGGGCTGATGGTGACACGATTGATACCTCAGACTCTTACCCAAACAACATTGGGCATCTAGCATCCCGAGGTAGGGTGCAGTGTGTTTGGCACCTACTGAATTGTCCTTGACCTTTCGGGGCTCTGCCTAGATGCCAAGACAAAAGGAAGAGTCATTTGTGTCCTCTAATTTCATAAACATCATAAAAGTCAAGGATGAGTTGAAAAAAAAAAAAGTTGGGGCAGGAGAGTAAGGCAAGTATAGGGAGAGAATCCAGAGCAGGAGAGGCACAAACAGATGTTGGAAAGGGGAGCGGCGTGGATGGAAGCCACAGAGAGGACAGTAACCTGATATTGACATGGCACCGTGAGCCCGCAAAAGAGTCTCATTTCCTTTCATTGACTCTTTCATCAACCCTGGGGAAGGATATTAATACTCATTTTAGAGATGAGATGGGAAAACTGAAGCTCCCAAATGCAAGGGACCCATAAGGCAAGTATTCGGGTGTCAATCTAAGTTAATCACTACATCTCCTAGAAGGTCCCAATTGTTTTCCCCTTTAAAAATAATTTCTAGTTAAATGGGTATTTTTGGAATGTATTCTCCATGTTAAAAAGATAAATAAAACTTTAATGATAAATGTAAAGACCCCTTTGACCACCATCCCTTAAGCAGTGGTCATATGGTAATTGTTGGTATGACCTTTGAAATATCCTTATAGGGCTTTTCCTCTATACCCCCCTCCACACACACACCTGCTCACATATATATACACATATGTAGCTTCCCATTGGAAAGATGTAATATTTTATTGGTTGGTTTTTTGAGAAAAGATGTCTCACTGTACATACCTTTGGCTCCTTCATTTCTTCATTCATCATTATACCCTGAAAAGTGTTCATTAGTAAACGCGGACCAACCCCATTCTTTTTTGTTACTGTGTAATATGGTATTTCACCAGCTTGTTTAGTCACTCTCCTCTTTGTGAGTCATTAAAGAGTTTCTAATATTTCAAATAACAGGTGCATTGTTTAAAAGAACTGCAACGTTGCAGGAATCTATGTAGGCAAGTCTCAGTACTGAAGAGGGACTCTGATCAGACTTACTTGGTAATGAGAAGGGACAGGAGTCAGGGTGAAGGGGAAAGCTCTGCATCAGCAGTCAGGTTGCCTGAGTTTGAGGCCACTTCCCTTCTCTGGGCTTCTGTGTCCCCTTCTCTACAACAAAAGGGTTTCGATGCCAGTGGTTCTCATCCCTAGTTACTCATCTGAATCACCTGGGGAACTCTAAATAAACTAACAAAAAAAGAAACAACAACAACAACAACAAAAACAGTGCCTGGGCCCCTCTGATTTTATTGGTCTGGGACAGGGCGCTTTCACAGGTCACATTAGGAAACTCTAGTATGCAGCCATGTCGGAGAGCCACTGTTCTAGACCAGGGCTTCTCAAACTCTAAAGTGCCCACAAAACACGTGGGGACCTTCTGAAGCTGCACTTCCTGATTCAGTAGGTCTGGGCTGAGCCTGAGATTCCACCTTTGTAAAAAGCTCCCAGATGACACCAGTATTGCTGTGTCTAGACCGTATTTTGAGCAGGAGATTAGGTTCTCTAAGTTCTCTTTCAATTCTAATGTCCTTTTTGACCACCCTTTTTCCATACTGACCCTCAGCCAACTAATGTTGCGTGTGCCTGAGAACTGAGCTGCAAAACAGAATGAATGGTTCCCAAGGACCGTGCAGGGCAGCTGGGAAACCCAGGGGCTTGGTCCTAGCTGTGGGTATATCAGGCCCAGAAGACAGCAGGCAGAGGGTTGGCCGGGCTTGTGAGGTCTAGCTCCAAAGTAGGTGCTCCTGTATCAGCCATAATTTAGGCAACAGTTGGCCCAGGGGCCTTCAAGAGGAGGCCATAGTTTTCAATCACGCCATCTGAGCCAAGCTGCAAGGAATTCAGGGCAGGTCCTGGGAGGAGGCCAGCCTCTAGGCAACTAACTACATCAATTATCAGGAAGGGGGTTTCCCGAACAAGATAAGGTAGCATAAACCCAGTCTTTTTTTCCAGTGTCCTTTCTGTTTACAATATTTATAGACATCTCTAGCAATGGGGGGGTCAATTAGAATTAGGACCACCCAATTGTTTTCCCTGCAAAGCCATGCGTTTATTTTGAGTTTTATATTGTTTTTGTTCTGAAGTCCTTTTAAACTATCCACTACATGTTATAGTTTAGACAGTGAGGCTATCTTCCATTCTACCCTTTGCTTACAAAAAAATCTCCGATTTTTGGTTTAACCCATTTACAAAAAGAGATGAGTAAGCTGCTGTTACATCAGCTTGGAGACTGACTCCTGAATCTTGTTGGAAGTTAATTTCTAGTCTGTCCCTAAAAATCTTTCGATTCATCTTTTCTCTGCTTACAAGACTGAATCAAAACTCAGTCAGTTGTTTTGTTATTTAATTATTAAATACATTTTTGTTTTTAGAGCAGTTTTATCTTCACAGCAAAATTGAAAGTACAGAGAGTTCCCATATAGTCGGTGCCCACACCCACCCCTGCCCCACCCTCACAGCCTCCTCCACTTTCAACATCCTGCACCAGAGTGTACATTTGTTACACTCTACTTCAGTGAACCTACTGTAATACATTATGCGCCAAAGTCCGCAGTTTACATTAGAGGTTACTTTCGCTGTGGTACATTCTATGGGTTTTGACAAATGTACAGTCATGTATCCACCCTTAAAGCATTATACAGAAATAGTTTCACTGCGCTAGAAATCCTCTGTGCTCTACCTGTTCATCCCTCCTTCCCACCAACCCCTCTCTATAGTTTTGCCTTTTCTAGAATGTCATATAGTTGGAACGATAAAAGATTCTGTCTTCAGTTTGGCTTTTTTCACTTAGTAAAATGCATTTAAGATTCTTCTACATCTTTCCATGGCTCGATCCCTCATTTCTTTTTAGCAGTGAATAATAGTCCATTGTCTGGATGGACCACAGTTTATGTATCCATCCAACTACTGAAGGACATCTTGGTTGCTTTCAAGTTCTGGCAATTATGAATGAAGCTGCTATAAACATCTATGTGCGGGTTTTTGTGTAGACATATTTTCAACCCTTTTGGGTAAATACCAAGAAGTGGTTGCAGGACGGTACAGTAAAAGTATGTTTAGTTTTATAAGAAACTGCCACATTATCTTTCAAAATGGCTGTACCATTTTGCATTCCTACCAGAAGTCAACGAGAGTTCCTATTGCTCCACATCCTCACTAGCTTTTGGTGTTGTCAGTGTTTTGGATTTGGCCACTTTAATAGGCGTGTAGTGGTATCTCATCATTGTTTTAATTTGCATTTTCCTAATAACATATGATGTGGAGCATCTTTCCATACACTTATTTGCCAACTGTGTACCTTCTTTGGTGAGGTGTTTGTTCAGGTCTTTTGCCCATTTTTATTTTTTTTAAATCAGGTTGTTCATGTTCTTCTTGTTGAGTTTCAAGAATTCTTTGTTTATTTTGGATAACAGTCCTATATCAGATATCTCTTTTGTAAATATTTTCTCCCTGTTTGTGGCTTGTCTTATCATTCTCTTGATTGCAATAATTTTTTACAGGGAAGTTCCCAGAAATCACTTTTAGTAAATTCTGACCTGTTTCTGGGCTCTTTCAAAGCCTGCTGGTTTCGCATGCATGCTGGGATCCCTTAAGTCTGACCTTGGATTAGTCTATTTTGCCTTTTTTATTGATAATTTAGCATTTGATCTTCCTACCAACATGTGAACTAGTTGGCAGAGATCTGGCAGACCTGAGTTATAGGCCCCTGGGAGATTGTGAATTTTTCTGTAAAGAGGTGTCTGTCTTGTCAGGGTTTGGGGAAATCTTGGACAATAACTCTTAGTTCTGCTGAGAACAGAGTTTAAACTCTGTGGTAGAAGGCATGTGTGATTCTCAAACAAGATGCACTTTTAAAGGAAACATTTTGGGGGATGGAGGGGGCTTGTTAAAAAAAGACAAAAAATCCAGGAGAGGGGAAGGAAGAGGGAGAGGGGTAAAGGGACTGGGGTCAGATCTGTCTGGGAGTGGAAGAGGGGGGCTGGTGAAGAATAAGGGGTGCTAGAGGGTTTAACGAAGGAGGCAGTTTTATTTCAGGTAGTGTTTATACTTTAAGTCATCAGGTACCTTGTTTAAACTTGTCAGAAAAAATTCTTTAAAGAATTGGAATTCTGTTTAGAAGCATCAGGGTACCAATCAAAAAGTGCTGCTCAATGGGCCCGAGGAATTTTATTCCGTTTTGTTCTAAGGCACCTCTCAAATGAACAGTTCTAGTTAAGTGTTCCCCAAAGTGTCCATTGAAAGTCCAAATCATTCTTGGGAAAGTTCTGCCATTTAACCGTTTCACTGTGTTAATTGAGTTCAAGATTTTTTTCCAAATGTGTCAAAAATCCACAAAAAATAAAAAGTTGATATTTTGACTATTTTATGCATATATACTCAAACTTCGCAGTAGAGGGAAAAATTCTTTTGAGCTTGTAGGGTAAACTCGAGCGCTGCAGTCAGCGGATTGTAAATATTTATTTGGATACATCTGAATGTCACAGCAAAGGAGTTAAAGAAATGTAAGAGTTATAATGGTAATGGGACACCTGAAAAAGGCAGTATTTCCCAGAGGGGGACATAGGTTAGATGTCCCCCAGAGATGACTCTGGGTTACGGTCGGTTGAAAGTTCCAGTTAGTTGAAGTTGCTCATACAATCTTGTGTCTTGGGCCCCTGATGTAAGGGTCCATGACCTCTGAATACAAACCCAACGATCTGAGTCCCTGGCAGGTAGAATATGTCAGGGAGAGGATGCTGTCTCTGAGTCAAAACCAACTCTCAGGATAAATAGCCAGGACAGGAGGACAATCTTACCTGGTTTCATTGGTGACCCACAGCAAAATTTTTCCTCAGAGAGTGCTGGTCTGGAGAGAAGAGTGCTACAGACTGTGGCGCTGGCTCAAATAGCCATCTTACAGGGCCAGTGCGTTCCACTCTGTGACCCTCTTCCTCATGACAAAATAAAACGTGATGATTGGGACAAAACAAAGGGGAAAGCAGAAGCAAATCGCCAAGGGTGCAGCTCCGAAGGGGAACATTAACCAAATATAAATACCCAGGATTTGACAAATGAATAAAACAGCCAAGGAACGCAACACAAAGGGAGCAGAGTTGAGGGCTGGCTGGAAATTGAAATGTAGGAATCATTGCCGCATAGATTTTAAATGAAGCCATTGGCGGGGGAGAAGGGAAGATCACCTTCAGAGACAGAGAGAAGGAGGATGGTCCAGGCCAGAGTCCTGAGGAGCTCCAGCCACAGAGGAGCTGGCCAAGGAGGCTGAGAAGGAACAGCCAGAGAGAAGAAACCAGGGAACTGGAAGCATGGAGGCCAAGGGCAGAGTGTTCCAAGAATAGGAGTAGAGGTCAGCTGTCAAATGCTGCTGAGATGTCAAGTAAGATGAGGCCTGAGGACCTTACTGTCCATGTGGTCTTTTTGATGCGCATGATATTTCATGGGCAGTGAGGCTCAAGGGGCCTTGGTGGGCATCACACTTGGACTAGATCCAAGGTCCACAGTGGATCTGAGTCACAGCACCAAGATTACAGTGAAAAATCAAACAAAACCTGAGATGATATTAACCATGGCTGTTTGTTTATAAACGTGCAGCTACAAGGGAACCATCTGCAGTTGCTTTCATTTCAGCAGCGGTTCAGAGGTGGCTCAAAAGAGAGTAAGTTTAAAAAAAAAAAAAAGAGGCAATACGGACAGTGTATAATTGGCAAGCAGTCTATTAGGGGGCCTTTCAGAAACAGGGGAGCCTTGGATTGGCCTTCAAGTACATTTGGCCATCCTCGATTGTTCACTGTCCATCATTTACAAGACTGGGTAATTTTCAGGTTTTCTTTTTTAGGAGGATTATTTTAAGAGATTTCTTAACTCTAGGGGAAGGAGTGTAAGAAGATATCTGGATCAGGCAGAGGTCAAACAGGGCTCTCTTCCTTTGTGTAGCAATGTGTTGTTCTTGGTCCCATGAGTGCAAATCTGGGGACACAGTTTCCTACTGTGTGCAAAGCTGCTGTGGTAGGGACTGAGCAGGCAGTTACAAAGATGAATGAAACATTGGCCATACCCTTTGCAGCAAAGGAGACAGCTCCAATGGCACAATGTTTTGTGGAGTTATAGTTGTTCAATTTGTTGTAAATTCCAGGAGAGTTTTCCAGAGGCTCACCTCATGCCGTCATTTTGATGATGGGTTAAACCATCTTCTCAGAACAATGTTTTGATCACTGATAAGATAATGTAAGTGATGTCATGGAGCAACAGAGAAGCCAGGAGTAGTTAATCAACTGTGAGGGAGGACTTGCTTCTGTGCACCAAAGGCCCTGGAGGAGTGTCTGGAATGAGGCTGGCTATTTTCATCCGTGTAGCAATTGTTGAGCACCTGCTGATGTCAGGCCCTGTGCTAAGTGCTGGGGACACAGCTGTGGACCACTTGGTCCTTGCCCTCCTGGAGCTCATAGTCAGACAGACAGGATAGGTTTTGAACAAATAATTACAAATGTGCTGAGTATTAGAGAAGCACAGAAAGCCAGGGGTACATGAGACAGACTCTTACATTGATTGGGCTAGAGAAAGCATTTCATAATTATGAAATAGTTTAACTAAGCCTGGAAGGAGAGTTAGTGAGGCCAAGAGGTAGCAAGGGGATTGGTGTGGCCTGAGAGTTCTAGGCAGAGGGAACAGCATGTGTTAGCCTCTGAGGTAGCAAAAAAGGATGACATGTTTTAGGAAGTGAAAGGAACCCAGTGAGCCTGGGGTCAGAGAAGAAGGGGAGAAGAGGGCTTGAAGCTGAAGAGGAGGACATGCAAAGCTTTATAAGCCATACTAATATGGTTGGACTTTGTCCACGGGCAGTGGGAAGCTGTTGAAGGGTTTTATACAAAACTGTGACATTGGATTTGCACTTTGAAAAGACCATTTAGGCTGCCATGTGAAAAAAAAAATCGATTGGAACAAGCAGGAGCAACTATTGCAGCCCTTCAGGGAAGCAAAGATGGCAGCTTGGGCCCAGGTTGGGGTGGTGAAGACGTAGAATGGTGAGTGGTTTCATGAGGCGATTTAGGATATAGAATTTATGGGACTCAGCAATTGATGATTTGTTGGGGCCAAGGAGAGGAAGTTTTCAAAGGTCATGTCTTGGTCTGTCTAGAACAACTATTGCCATGTCCTGTAGGGGTGCAAATGAGTAGGGGAAGATCCTACTTTAATTTTTAATTCCTTGAATGTGAGGTGCCTATGAAACACCAAAGTGGAGATGCTGAGTCAGTGAATGAGTTTATGGGGTTTGAAGGTTAGACGAGAGGGCTGGCTGGAAATTGAAATGTAGGAATCATTGCTGCATGGATTTTAAATGAAGCCATGGAGGGTGGGAGTAGATCACCTTGAGAGACAGAGAGAAGGAGGGTGGTCCAGGCCAGAGTCCTGAGGAGCTCCAGCAGCAGAGGAAGAGCTGGCCAAGAAAGCTGAAAAGGAAGAACCAGAGAGAAGAAACCAGGGAACCGGAAGCATGGAGGCCAAGGGCAGAGTGTTCCAAGAATAGGGGTAGAGGTCAGCTGTCAAATGCTGCTGAGATGTCAAGTAAGATGAGGCCTGAGGATCTTACTGTCCACTGGAGTGAACAAACTGTTGACCTTAGAACATTTCTGTTTGATCTGTGGGGGCAGAAGCCACACTGAGGGGCTGGAGACAAGTGAGTAGAAGGTGTTTTAAAAGGTCACCCTTGGGATGGGTGGGGATTGGGGCAGCCAACCTGCAGAGATTGGTACAGGCATCCAGGTAAGAGATGTTAAAGTTCCAGAACTTGGAGCCTCACTCTAGTTAAGAAACATGGATCTCAGTGTCAACAGAAAGGAACAATTGGCTCCCAGAGGCAAGGAAGAAAGTGAATGGGAAGGAGAAGCAGTCATCTGGGACCCCACAGAGAACATGCCTAGATGCCAGCCGCTCTCTGAAGAGCCTACGATTAAGGTCCACGTCCCTCTGTGTTCCTGGTCACACGTGCCCTGCGGAGGCCTCTAAGGGTCAATTAAGAAACAAACTGAAATGAACAAAAGTAAGGAAGTGCTGTGTTTTGGGTTAACAGAACTGGCCTTTGGAGCAGAAAACCTAGTATTAAAAATTCATCTGCACCACCTGCTTTCTGTTGATCTGGGGCAAGTTTCTAAACATTTCCGTGGATTATGAAACAGAGGCTGTTTTCAGAAATGTCGTATGAGAAAACATTTTAGTATGAGAAAATGTGCACGGATTAGAATGGAGGAAGTATGGAATTTTTCTTTTCCTCAGGTTTTCCCTTCTGGGTGCTAACCCTCCAGTTATGGACAAGGCCTTTCCTGAATCCCTGAAGGAAGAAGGAATGAGTGTTTGACCTACCTCTGCTGGCAGTGCCCAGAGGCAGAGCCGCACAGGTACTCCCTAGGAAACAGAACCTGAGGTGACAAAGCTCCTCTGTGCTGTGCCCAATCCAGCCTGGCTGTCCCGATGGCTGGAGCTCAGATCAGATCTGCCCCCTTGGCCCAGCCTAGCCCAGCAGGCCTATGTGCATCTGGGCCGTGCGACAGAAGGCCAGCCCTCACCCTAGGTGGCTCCATCAAAGGTAAACAGAAGGCCTGCCCAGGGAGCTGGCAAGCAAACACATTAGTGTATCATCATCATTGTTAAAGCTAAGGTTAATGCCAAGTGTGTGTGGCAGTGTGTGTGGCCCAGCTGGTGACGTCACGCCACAGCAATCCCCTGACCCATAGCCAAAGGCCCAGGGCCCCCCTCCTGGAGCAGCAACTTGGATAGAAGGATGTCCCCAGCCAGTAGTAGGGATGCTCTCTTCTTTCCCAGACCCCCTGCACTGAACACAGACCAGGGAGACATGCGGGCTCAGAGTGTGATGAATGGGGCTGTGGGAGCAAGGGGCCTCCCAGCATAGTCTGAAGCATGTGCTATTTATTCCCATGGGAGACTTTGATTATTCCCTTTGGATTTGAAGAACAGATCACAATTCTCGTAGACAGGCAGCAAAGGGAATTGAGTAAGGGAGAGATGTGCCACGTCGCAGAAATTCCCTTGGGATCCTCCTAGTGGGCAGAGTCCTCTCACACCACTTCTCTCCCCAGAGCACTCTGTGGGCCCTGCCACGTGGATCTCAGCTATGGAAGATCCGGGGGAGAGCTTCATCCATGTGCCAGTGCTTACTGGTCACACTGGGTGGACTGTCTCTATGGGACTGCCCCCTTCCCAGAATGGAGAGTGGGCCCTGGGCTTTATGTGGGTGTCTGCTAATGCTGAGTCTGTGCCTTGGCAGCAGAGATGGAACCCCCTACATCCCTTAGTTAGAAGCGCTACCCAGCCCTGGGTCCAAGGGAGCAGGGGCCCTCAGCCCAGGCTGCACATCAGAATCCATCAGTGAACTTTAAAAAGGTCCTATGCTCCTGACTCTGGGTGGTGAACACACAATGGGATTTATAGACGATGTAATACAGAATTGTACACCTGAAATCTATGTAAATTTACTAACAATTGTCACCCCAATAAATTTAATTTAAAAAAAAAAAGGTCCTATGCTCAAGCCCCACCCTAGACCAATTAATTCAGAATGTCTGAGGGCGAAGCCCAGGCATTGTTCCTAAAAGCTCCCCAGGTGATTCCAATAAGCAGTCAGGACTGAGGAGCACTGTGTGCATGAATAATGGTGTTATTCTTGGTATTCTTCTCTTCTTGGAGGAAGAGCTGTGAGCCGTGAGCCTCAGTGTTGCTTCTCCAATGTTTTTCTACCATCACACTTCATGGTATTAGCACAATGTGTCTCTCTCTTTTTTCCTTAGTTTTCTATCCTAAAATGTGGTTTGTATTCCTTTTGTCTTTTCTATTCTGTTGTGTTGAGCTGATCTTTTTATAGTAGTCTTGGTCTCTTTCCTTTTATTCTACCTTTCATATATTTATTGATTTGTCATCCAACGTTTAATGAATGCCTGCTATGATAGGCAGTGTGCTAGATGCTGGGGTTGTAGCAAGAACAAGAAGGCCAGGCCTCGTGGAGTGCATGTTCTACGGCGATTTGCCCTGTCATTCTTTCTCTTTCCTCCTTTTTTCTGGGGTATTTGAAATTTGTATGTTTTTATAGAAATACATTGCTGGTCCCTTCTTCATTTTGTCTCTTTTGCACTCCTTAATTAAGCTCTTCTTGTCTTAAGTGTATTGATTATAAACAAAGCCTGTGCCCAAGGGAAGTGAAATCTGCTTAGTTACTTACATTGGACAGTGTTGTGTGCGTGTGTGCGTGTGTGTGTGTGTGTGTGCATACACACAGGTCTTGTGTATGCATGGGGACACTGGCATCTAGAGAACCTTTGGGTTTAGAGGTTCCTAATCCATGCCTGCTTTTACTTCTGTGACTGGGATGGGTCTTGGAGAAGATAGACGTGGCTAAACCAGTTAAATCTTTGCCCCTGGAGAGAGTAGTCCACCAATGAATGAGGATTTATTGAGGGCCTTGTATGTGCAGAACACTGAGCTAGCTGCTCTCTGGTGGGGAAGTGTTTGTACTGAGTCTGAATTGTTCCCAGATTTGTGACTGAGAAACCACAAGCCCAAAAAACACATCAGGAGTCTGAGTGTGACACAGGTTTACTGAGACTTATAGATGGGAGGGAGTCTCCGGTGGTGACCAGCCAGAGGGAAAGTTACACACACGCAGGCAGAGAGAAGCAAGGTTATACGGGGACAGTAAAACAGAGCATTTCATGGGAGAAATCATCTGGCAGGCCCTGCAGGCCTGCTCTCACATTCAGAGTCCCAAGAAGCCGCGAGACCTTGACTGTCAGCCAGTGTACAGAGCTGGCTGTGAGATAAACAGTGTTCCCATGTTGCTGGGAGACCTTGACTGCTTGCTAGCTTATCTGCCTGTGAGCCAGGCTCCCTACATGAAAGGTTCTGACGGTGCCAAGATGGCAGGAAGAGAAAGGCTCAGCATCTCCCTCATGAAGCCTACTGGGAACTTAGGGTTACTTCCATGCAGGAGCGAGCGATACAAGGCCGTCATGGTGAGGGCCAGTAGGTACTTCAGAAAGGACGAAGCTTGGGGCAGGCACTTCTCAGGTCATTACTGATATCGGTGCAAGTTGTCTGAGCTAGGCAGTACTGTGGTTCCACTCCTCCCACAGTTCTGATGTGTACTTCCTCTCCCAGCTGTACATCTTCTATAACATAGTCACCAATGGGTACTAGTCCTAGTGATGGGCTACCTACCAATACACACTTATACTGCATTGGCAGAGGTCACCCAGGAGCCAGGGACTAAGTTTATCTTGTTGAAAGAAGAGGAAAATTTCACTTACTGTCTGCTCACAACCATTACAAAGTTTGATTTGTACTTTCTTGCCCAGACCCAGAACCAAGCACAGGCGCTGTTTCTAGCTCCAGCACTAGGGAATTCAGTGTTAGCTGCATCTTATAACCAGAGGGAAAAACAAACCTGTTTCCTTTTTCTCAATGTCTAGGGATTTCTTTGTGGATCTGATCTCCTACTCTCTGAGGTCGTGGTTTTCAATTTTTATATTTTTTTGCTTTGACCTGTATTAAGAAATACATATTGTATCACCACATGCAGTTGAAACAAATTTCCTAAAACATTACTTGCCCTTACCAAATGCAATGCCCTCGGATATTTTATATTCTGTTTAATTTTGTTTTAATGGCTTGGTCATTCACCAAATTAAATTTATGGCATAATAATGGGTTGTAACCCACAGTGTGAAGAGTAAATCTTCTAAGGCCTGCTCTGCTTTAATCCAACATGGTTGGTCTAGCACCCCCTTGTGGATGCCTGGGTAACAGCAAACACAGCTTTTTCAGTCACCAAGATGCCTGCTGAGCAAGGTGTGCACTGCCATCCTTAAAAGATTTGAATTCACGGGCCTGTGCCTTTCCCAAAAGGAACATCTGCTGATTGTGGTTCAAAACTGAAATTAAGCATCTTCCCTCCTCTAGGACATGTCCTCTTAGGAGATTTTAGTAGCAAAAACCAGAGAACAAAAATGTATAAACAAGTGATGGAGCTTGTCTCTGACTTTTGATGAGTGTTTTCTGCATTGTTTTCATGGCTGCTAACAGATCAAACAGATAACAGGTGCTAATTAAGCTAATATATGTAAAGAGTCTACCACACGCCTGATCAGAGTGTCCAAGGAATGTTATTCCCCTACTGTCTCACAGTTCATGCAAATTCCCTGATGCTTTGATAGGACTCAAAGATTTCTTATATCTAAGAGGAAATTCAGTCCTATATCAAAATGCCTCACAAAGGCTCAAAATGTTTTTAAGTCATTTCTCAATTTTTCTAAAAGTAAACGAGGTTAGGTTGGTACGTGTGCCGGCCCCGTTGGGCTGTGGTGGTCATGCAGAAAAGCAGTAAGAGACAGAAGTGAACACATGGCTTGTAGACGCAGGCTATTTCTGCCCATTTCCCATCATGCTTGCCACCCCCACCTCCTACTGGCCTAAGCATGAGCGGGGACCTATGATCTGACCTAGGAACACTGATTCAGTCCAAGTAGTTTCAGGGACGCTCCTCAAAGCTGCTAGCGGCATAGAGCTGGCTGGACTCCTGACATTTTTAGTAAGACAGCAGCTCTGGGTCTTTTATTGAGCTTGTGGGCAGTTTAGTGAAGATACCTTGGTGTCAGAGGCTTAGGTGTTCCTGTGCCCAAATGGCCTCTGCAGACCTGGCCATAGGGATATTTTCTTCTTCCTTCTCTTTCTTCTTCCTTCTTTGTCAGCCCCTGGAACCAGCCCACAGACTCCTGGTGTGACCTGAGACCTCTGTGCTGCCCTGAAGGTGAGCCTTTTTCATGGCAAAATCCGTGGTCACCCACAAGCCACATTTTTCTGAGCAGATAAAAAAGGAAGACAACATTTTTTTTTTTTAATTAATTTTATTGGGGTGACAATTGTTAGTAAATTTACATAGATTTCAGGTGTACAATTCTGTATTACATCGTCTATAAATCCCATTGCGTGTTCACCACCCAGAGTCAGTTCTCCTTCCATCACCATATATTTGATCCCCTTTACCCTCATCACCCACCCCCCACCCCCTTACCCTCTGGTAACCACTAAATTATTGTCTGTGTCTATGAGTTTTTGTTTCTCATTTGTTTGTCTTGTTCTTTTTGGTTTATATACCACATATCAGTGAAATCATAGGGTTCTCTGCTTTTTCTGTCTGACTTATTTCACTTAGCATTATTCTCTCGAGATCCATCCATGTTGTCACAAATGCTCCTATATCATCTTTCCTTAACGCCGAATAGTATTCCATTGTGTATATGTACCACAACTTCTTTATCCATTCATCTATCGAAGGACATTTTGGTTGTTTCCATGTCTTGGCCACCGTAAACAAAGCTGCAATGAACATTGGCGTACACGTGTCTCTATAGAGAAATGCTTTTATATTTTTGGGGTAGATACCCAGGAGAGCGATTGCTGGGTCATATGGTAATTCTATTCGTAATTTCTTGAGGAACCTCCACACTGCCTTCCATAGCGGCTGCACCAGTCTGCATTCCCACCAACAGTGTATGAGAGTTCCTTTTTCTCCACAGCCTCTCCAACACTTGTTACTATTTGTTTTGTTGATGAAAGCCATTCTGACTGGGGTGAGGTGATATCTCATTGTGGTTTTCATTTGCATTTCTCTGATGATTAGCGATGTTGAGCATTTTTTCATATGTCTATTTGCCATTTGTATATCCTCTTTGGAGAAATGTCTCTTCAGGTCCTCTGTCCATTTTTCAATTGGGTTGTTTGTTTTTTTGTTGTTGAGTTTCATGAGTTCCTTGTATATTTTGGATATTAGCCCCTTATCAGAGGAACTGTTTGTGAAAATCTTCTCCCATTCAGTTGGTTGCCTCATTATTTTGTCAATAGTTTCTTTTGCTGTGCAGAAGCTTTTCAGTTTCATATAATCCCATTTGTTTATTTTAGTTTTTACTTCCATTGCCTTTGGAGTCAAATTCATAAAATGCTCTTTGAACCCAAGGTCCATAAGTTTAGTACCTATGTTTTCTTCAATGCAGTTTATTGTGTCAGGTCTTATGCTTAAGTCTTTGATCCATTTTGAATTAATTTTGGTACATGGTGACAGATAGCAGTCCAGTTTCATTCTTTTGCACGTAGCTATCCAATTCTGCCAGCACCATTTATTGAAGAGGCTGTCTTTCCTCCATTGTATGTTTTTAGCTTCTTTGTCAAAAATTATCTGTCCATATTTATGTGGTTTTATATCTGGGTTCTCAATTCTATTCCATTGGTCTATGTGTCTGTTTTTCCGCCAATACCAAGCTGTTTTGATTATTGTAGCCCTGTAGTACAAGGAAAAATCAGGGAGTGTGATACCTCCAGTATTGTTCTTTTTTTTTAATATTGCTTTGGCTATTCGGGGTCTTTTGTGGTTCCAAACAAATCTGATGATTTTTTGTTCTATTTCTTTAAAAAATGCCATTGGGATTTTAATGGGGATTGCATTAAATCTGTATATGGCTTTGGGTAATATGGCCATTTTAACTATGTTGATTCTTCCAATCCATGAGCACGGAATGTCTTTCCATTTCTTTGTGGGAAGACAACATTTTAATAGTCAGGGAGCCAGGAACAGAGAGCTGCCCACTTAGTCTTCACTTTCTAATCAAGATAACCAAGCTATAGCTGTGATTTTAAACATATGAGAAACGTGTCAGCCGACGAAGATCCGAGCTTGGGTAACAGAAACCTGCTGCAGACTCCTAGCTAGATTTCAGAAGGTAGGCTCCCAGCCTTGCTGCCATAAGGGTGGCCCAATGCAAGGATGATTTAAATATATTTGCTCATGTTAACCACAGGCAATTATTCCTTGATATTTGTGTGAAAAAATTTTAATTTCACCCCCAAGGGTATTTTGTCACCCAGGTTTTAAATTCCAGCTCTGCCTGTCCAGTGTAGACCCGGCCCAACATTCCAACTGTGTTTGCCCAAAAGGAAACTGCTGATTCTGTCAAGTGAGTTGCATGACTCACTTCTGGCTTGTCTCTCATACAATAGATGTGTGGTATGCACTTCAGTCCAGCACTTCCAGCCACCCATGCTTTGGGGGTGGGGGAGAAGGGGCCAGAAGTAAACTCTCTCCATCATGGAGACCAGGGTACACAGTGGCCTTCTAAGACAAGGTGGGAACACATTTCACACAAAGAAATATCACGTTTGGAAGAGGCGTCAGGGTTTACAGTTGTTACAACGTACTTTCACTCCTTTCATGGCTTTTATTTCCATAGCTTACAGCTGAGAAGCTGAGGCCACGTTAACAGATGTACCCGAGTTCTCACAGCTTTGGCCCATGTGGGATTCCAGCCCCATGTTCCTCTCAGCAGACCAGCCCCCAACACTGGCAATTTCTAGGCACCCACATTCTGGGGGTGGGGGCCGGATGATGGGAGCCGTGTGGGCCTGATCTTAAATGCCTTTGTCTAGAACATGCTACCCATCTTTGACCCATCTACCTTGAGAAATCTTCTGCCTAAACGTTAATATTTATCATTTACAGCTGGCCACTTCCCCCTTTCAAAGGTGAACACAGTAAAATTTATGGCAGGCACACTATCAGACAACAGAGGAGCATAAAAGGAGGAAGAGTGACAGCCTGTCCATTTGCGGACACGGTTCATCCGAGGCCCACGACACCTGGAGGATTCTGGCATGGGGCTGCAGCCGCACGTTTTCCTCCTGGGGCTGCTGCTGCTTCTGGGGCAAGGTAAGTCTGCCCTGACTCAGCCCTGCTTCTGTCCCACGTGAGAGCAGAATGTGTCCTGTTCGTGAGCACAAAATGCACAGGTCAGACCCAATAGACTGGAGTGCTGAGGTTAAATGCCTAAGGCTGTGGGGTGAGAAAGGTCTCGTATAGGTGAGAAGGGATGGGCAGCAGCTCCATGGTGGGGAAAGAAGCCATGGGTGGAGCAAGTCACAAAGACCTGGATTCTGGTTTTCTGTGCTGTGTGGTCTTGGGCAAGCGCTATATCCCTGGAGGTTGATTTTTCTCATTCTTCACATGGAAATACTACTACTACAGACCATTCGATTATTACTATTTATGGGCTTGGTGTTGTTTTTACTGAAAGAACAGAGGAAGGTGGATTTTAGGATAATAAATTCTAGGATTCTAGGATTGCCTACATTCGTGCTATTGACCCTGACGGAAAAGAGTGGGCTACCTACCAGGACTTTGGGGTTCTCCTGACAATAATAATTAGGAGAAGACGGTGCCTTTGCCACAATCCCTCTCTGTCCCTCTTCATCTGACCCTGGCTCTTTCCTCCTCCCTTTGTTTAGGAAAGCACTCAGAAGGACCTTAAAGATGATTTTATTTAGCCTCTCCCCCAAATGAAAGAACTGGGCCCAGAGTGGGAAAGCAGTTGCCCTAAAGCGTCCAGAGGGAAAGGAGGAGGTATGGGACAGAGGCCTGGGCCTGGCTGTCGTCCATGTACCAGTCCTGTGCTGACCTTGGACAAGTCAATTGCCCTCTCTGAGTCTAGGGAGTGTGTTGTGTGCAAGGTGGGGGGCTGCAAGTTGGGAGGATTGAGGTGGGGGTGCAAGATGGGGAAGACTGAGATAATGCCTGCTATACTCTCTGCACAGAGTGATCGCATTTTTCTGATTGCTAATGAGACCGAGGAGCTTTAAACAAAAAATGTTTGTTGACCATTTGAATTCCTCTTTTGTGAAGTTCCTGTTCAAGTGTGTTTCCCATCTTTCTATGGGTTTGTCCTTTTTCCATTGAGTTTTTAGGAGTTTCTCCTACATGCCTTGCACTTGCTCTTCGTTGGTTATAAATAGGGCAGATATCGTGTACTCTGAGGCTTGTCTTTCCACTTTCTTTATGGAGAATTTAGATGAGCATAATTCTTTTTTTTAATTAAAAAAGAATTTTTTTGAGCATAACTCTTAATTGGGGGGGGGGATAAAGATGAAGGCCATTCAAATGAGAACACATGGGGGCCATTTATTCAGAGGTTGCTATAGCAAGCGGATCGGCCACTATCACTTGTATTGGGCAGACATTCCAAGGCAGGCAAGCAGGTGGGAAAGCTTGAGAGTGAAAAGTGGAAGGCTTCGGGTGCACTCTGGTTGGAGGTTGTTGCCATGGGGAAGCTGGAGGCCCGCTAACTAGAAGCCAGGCCTCTTAAGCGATTCGTTTCGGGAACATATCTGGCTCTCTCTGGTTGGTCCTAAAGTGGGAAGCTGCAGTCATGGACCGAGGCTGAGGGCTGCACGGGCAGTGGCTGGGCTTCCTAGACTGGCTGCTGCAGATGTGTAGGTGGGTCAGAGTTCTGTGGTCATCCACCATCTGGCAGTCATCCGGTTGTATATTCAGTCTCTCTATTTCTAAACTTTTTAATTTTTCTTTATGGTTGTGCTCTTTGTGTCTTATTTAAGAACTCCTTTCCTGCCTGGCGGTCATGAAGCTATCATCCTATATTTCCTTCTAAAAACTATACATTTGTTTTTCTCATTTGAGGTTTTAATACATCTAGGATTGACTTTCATGACTCATGTAAGAGAGAAAGCCAATTATATATAATTATTTTCGTGCAGATACATAGTTATCTCAGCACAACTACTGAATAATTGTTTCCTCACTGCTCTGAGGAGCCACCTCTGTTTACATACAAAGGATTCACATGTTCTTGCATCTGTTTCAGACTGTTTTACTTTATTAATCCATTTGTCTATCCCTGTGCTAATAGCACATTGTCTTAATTCAATAGCTTTATAGCTTTTATGATTTGGGAAAAGAAGTCTATTTTTTTTCTCTGTTAGGACTGACTTGGCTTTGAACTTCCATATAAATTTTACTACCAGTTTGTCAAGTTCTACCGAAAAAAAAAAAAAGCTGTTTGAATTTTGATAGAAATTGAATTCTATGAACTAAGTTGGGGAAAATAGACATGGTTGCAATATTGAGCCTTTCAAACCATGAGCATGTACTGAGATCTTTAATGCATCTCAAAGTTTTATCAGTTTCTTTGTTGAGGTCTTGCATATGTTTTACTCAAGTTATTCTTAGGTGTATGATATTTTTGCATGATAAACGGTTTAAACATTTTTATTTTGAAAATGTTATGATATATAGAAATAAAATTGATTTTTATATATTGATTCAATATGTTTATATATTGAACCCAATTAAACTTACACGTTTTAATGTTATCTGTATATTCTTTTGGATGTTTTACATACATAAGCCTGCCGATAAAGACAGTTTTGTTTCTTTTCAATCTGTGTGATCTGTGTATCTTTTCTTGCTTTGACCTTGCTGTGCTGGCTGTGTTTCCATGACAATTTTTCACAGAAGTGATGGGTGGAGATGTTCTTATTCCCAAGTGCAAAAGAAAAGTGTTTAATGTTTTATCATAAAGTATGGTGTTTTGCTACCAGCTTTTCTGTAGATACTCTTTATGAAACAAAGAAAGTTCTATTGTATTCCTAATTTGCTAAGAGGTTGTTTGTTTGTTTTTTTTTTAAAAAGTCATGAGTTGATGTTGAATTTTATCTGATACGTTTTCTGCACTTATTAAAATGACTGTATGACTTACTCCTGCAATCGTCTAATATGGTGAATTAAATTAGTTGATTTTTTATTTTGTTTATTTTTTCAGTCTTTGCTTATTAGATTTACCAAACACCACACATTGCATTTAATTGTCCTGCCACTTCAATCTCTTTTACTCTAGAACAATGCTTTAGCCTTTTTGTTTGTTTATTCCTTTCTTCTGTGTCATTGAAAAATGTAAGCTGGCTTTTGTCTCATGCACTTCAATTTGGATTCGTCCAAATTGTCTCTTTCTTGATAGAATCCGAGTAAAGTCTTTGGGTAGAAGTACAATATAGATAGTGTTACATCCTAAATGAGTCATATCAGGGATGTACCTGATGTTGGTAAATACCCTAACTGATGATGTTAAATTTGATAATTTGGGTAAGGTGGTGTCTGCCAGATTTCTGCTTTGTAATGGTAGCTTCCCCATGTGATTTGTGTCATCTGTGGGGAAATACTGTGATACCCTGTGACTGTTCTTATACCCAAGGTTTTCGCATCCGCTGATGATTCTTGCCTGAATTGATTACCAGTTGAGTGTAAAATGGTCATTTTAAAATGTCTCATTCCTTCTAATATTATTAGTTGGCATTCCTTCATGAAAAAAAAAGAGATTCTTGCCCCTCTCTTTTTATGTTTTATCTTTTAAATATAAAATGGACTTATGGATTCTTTTATTAACCAGTGTGTTATAGTCCAGTCCTGTCATTGTTCCTTTTGATGCTCAAGTCATTATAGATTTGGCCAGTGAGAACCCCTTCAAGCTGACTTCTGTGTCCCCATCAATTTTTTAGCACTTTTTAACTTTATGGAATAAGCTATTCAGGCTAATCTTGTATTTTTCCTTTCTTGGCCATGCAGTTTAGCTGTATCTTCATGGTTCCAATTGATAGGGAATTTTATTTAGAAACCAAGATCTGGGCCCTAGGGACATTCATTGCTGCTGGAGTGTCATTATACCTGAGCCTTCTGAGTGGACAGAGCTAAGAAATATAGTTTTCTTTTTAAAAAAATTAATTTACACATATATCTCTACTTTTAATCAGAATTAGGCTTTTATCTCCTTCTTCCATTCCGTATTTGTATTTTCCTTCTCCCACAGTGCAAACAAGGGTTACAAAAACATCGATAATTTTATTCATTTGCTGAATCCTATGATATATACACCATACTATTGGAATTACTGCAACAGTAACACCACCACCATCAAATGAAGTTCAAAATTTCTTTGCCGTTCCTTTGTCCTTAGGATATATCCCACCCAGAGTGTATAATCAAAATACTTTGTTCAAAATCACTTGGATTAATTCTTTTTCTTTTGTTCTCTTTGTGTGGTTATGTTATTTATTTGACATATAGTTAAGTTTGTCTCTGTATTCAGTTATGGGGTTACTGCCATTCTTGTTGATTTTACTTTATTTTTGAATATATAAAATATTCACATGGTTCAGAAGTCAAAAGATATACTCCTGGTGTAAAGTTCTCTAGAATGGCCAAGCCCCACACTAAGCAATGTACATATATTCTAGCTTCCCTTTAAGAGGAATGTACTATCATGCCCGTTTTACAGATGAGAAAACTAAGACTCAGAAATTAATTAACTAATCCAAGCTCATCCAACTAATAAGCATAGGAGCCAGAAGTTAGTCCTGAATCCAGATCCAGGGACTTCACCACCACCCTGCATTACAATTGAGCCCAAGTGTTGAAAAAAAATCACAATGAAAGCTTTGTATTTAAGTTTTAAAATGGGCCCAACAAACAACACATATGAAAGCAGATTCCTGCTCTGAAAGTTTGGATTTATAAAACTAAAAACACCATTATCTCAAAATTGTAATTGGCAAAAGCAAGTCGGCAAGAGATCACTGTACCTCGTAAAATACAACTTTCACCTGAATTTCATTTTCCTGGAATGGGTCAGGAGTACTCCAGGAGATTGTCATGCTTGTGAATGAAAACTCATTGCCTTGGAAATGCACTGATGCCAGGCCTGTCACTGCAAAACCAAAGGTGGGAGCCGGGCAAAGTCATTGCGTGAGGAAAAGAATATCTCTTTCATTATTAGAGCAGGTAAAGCTAGTCAGTCAACATTCACTTTACAGGGGCCTAGAGTGCTTCCTAGAGGTTGCCAGCCCAGCCTTCTAGAAATAGTATCTTTCCAAATAAGAGTAGAAAGCAACCTTTGCAGAACTTTTGGTGCCCCGAGTCCTTTCAGTTATTGATGAGAGAGGGAACGGGACTTGGTTCGAGTCACATATCTAGTTGGTGGCACCCCCATCCCCCCTCCAACTCACATACAGTTGTCTCCTAATTCCTGTGCTTTGTAGGAAGCCCAGGAATGGGATTGTCTCGGGGGGTTCCGGAGACCTGCATTCCTGATGCCATCTGTACCTTGTAGATTTTTAGGACTTTATTGTCAATCATCATTTTCATCGAGTGCATTTTTGCTACTGTCAGTTAACTGAGGATCCTTGTAAGAACCGAAGTTAGGCTGAGCCTGGCTGGGAGATAATAAACTAAATGTAAGAAACCCTCTGGGGAAAGAGAACTAATATGCATAAAATCACTGCAGAAGAATAAAGTACCAAAATATAGGTGCAAGTAGCTGTACTAAAAGCAACAGGATTCAGAGCACTGAGACATGAATGTGGGCTGGAGGAGTTTCACGTGGGGAGTGAAACTCGATTGAGTGCTGAAGGATGAATGGGATTACGATAAACACAGAGGAACAGGGAGGATGTGCAAGTGTGGGGAGCAGCATAGCCAAAGGCAACGCGGGGGCTTGCCATAATGAAGATGAGGGGCAGGGCACAGGCCTGAACTGGAGCGGGGTTGGTGTTGAGGGAGGTGATGAGTTAGACGAAGAGGGATTTTGAAATCCCAAGACGAGGAGACCAATAGAGATGACCATAGTGTCTTTTGGCTGAAAGAGACTTCTAAAGTGATTTAATCCAAATCTTTTACATTTACCCAAACTGAAACCCTCCCGAGGTTAAGTGAGAGGTCCAAGGTCATGCAGCCAGCCTAAAATTTGAATTTGCTGTAGTGGGAGGTGGAGAGCTATTAAAGGTTCATCAGCAGGGGAGTAGCCTAATGCAAGTGGGATTTGGGGCAAGATGAGTCGGCTAGCTGCTGGCACGAATCGAAAGAGGCAATACACTGGTGAATCAGAGTGCCTGGCTCCTAGAAAGAGGCCCAGCCGGGAGTTTCCTGGGCTCTGGGAAGGCCATGTGCTTCTCTTCTTCCTTAGGCAACCATTTCCTCTTGCGTTCCTGCATCTCAGTGTAAAGCAGTCGTCCACAAGCCATGCTCCCTTCTTCACCCCAGAAACTCACACTTGTCTCTGGGAGGAGAACTTCCTGATGGGGGACACCATGTGGCCCCCACACAGTTCCCTGAGAGTCTCTTCCTGTTGAAGCTCACTAATCATTGCTTCTGTCCCCTCCAGCTTTGAGGGTCCATGGTCCCCTTTAAAGTTCTGGCCCGTGGTGGCCATGGCAACGTGGGGATCTCAGTACAGGAGGAGTCAGGGCTCTGGCTGGCCACTGCCGAGGCATTACTTGTTTACATTCACCACAGAACCAGGACCCTCTTCTTCAGGTTGTTCCTTCCTGACTCTGGGTCTGCCTCAATTGTCCCCATGAGGAGATTGAGGAAAATATAATCTAAAAGCAAAGCGTTCCATGTCTGAGGTCATAAAGTGAGTCAACAGCAAAACCTCAAGTCCACTTGGAATGTGCTCTCTCCTGGTAGGACCGCCCCCTGGAGCCTCCTTCCCTCTCTGAGGGCACAGGGGTAGGTGCTGGATGTTGGCCGGACCTCAGGAGATGAAGACAGGAAGGTGTGCTGGTCGCTGCCTGGAACGGAATCTGTAATGGATGGGTGGTGGTGTCTCCCCATGGTTGTCGGCCCAGGACATGGAGTATTTAGGAAATGGCGGTTCGAGATGTTCCACATCATCTCTAATGTTTTTTGTAATCTTCTCAGACTAGAGGTTGTGTCTGCTCAAAGGCTGTGTCAGTGTGAATGCTTTATCGTTCTTTGGCCTCCTGATGATAAATCTAGATTGATGGGGAAAGGCAGCTGAAAATACTGGTCTGGTAGATATGGCAACAGAACACATTTCTGTATGCTGGGAACTTGGGTTACAGAACAACACACATAATCATGAGCCTTTTTATAGCCTCTTTTAAAAAGACTTTGGTCCCAAGGAAAGCATACCAGAGAAGATTAAGGAGAATCGAGCTTCCCCACGTGACCTTTTTAATAACTTGTTGAGCAGTCTTTGACAAGTTTGCTCACCTCCCTGGATCTTAGTTTCCAGAGGTATTAAACGAGATGATTTCAAAGATCTGCCCACCTTGGCCATTCCGGAATTCTAAGACAATCATTCAGAGGTCAGTCTAGCTACCCCAGAAAGGTTCTCTGTCCTCTGTGTCACCTGCCACAAACTGTGGCATATGACTCCCCAAGTACCACGCTGATGGAGGGAAGCTAACATCCTGTGTTCCTCAGAGCACCTTGCATTCAGGTGTTGGAGCAGCAGCCAGGTGGGACTCCTTGTTTCTGACTCAGCAACCACAGATAGTCACGTGCCATGCTTGCTCACAGGTCTCCAGTCGCCTACCACAGGCCCTGGGTGTGAATGGAAATGACATGTTGCATGGACAACAGATAAAACACAGATCTGCTTACAGTTCCAAATGGGGACATACCCTGGCACACTGGGACCCTCCTCTTCCCAGCTCACCGGTACAGCTCACTGCCTAGTGGATGGCAGTGCTGGCAGGAGGCCTGCCCCTGCCCTTGGTCTGTGCTTGCTGGTGGAAGTCAGCTAGCCTTTTTGAGCTCATGAAAGTGCCAACAGGGTCCTAAATCCTGCCTCTACCTACTCGTTAGGGTTGCTGTGAGGACATTATGCACTTTTCAAAGAGCCCAAGAATTTTATGTACACTAAAGAGTGGCCTTACTTCCACACGTGTGGGCCTTGACAGTCTGCCTCACTGCCCGGGGCAAGCGCCTTCCTCTCATCTAGGGAGACAAGTCACCCTTGGCATGTGTATTGCCCTCTCCTTCTCACACAGCACTTTCCTCTTCTGTGATCCTCACCACAATCCCAAAAACTAGGCAGGGAAGCCAGTCTTACCCCCATTTTACAGACGAGGAAGTCAAGGTTCAAAGAGAGTAATGCTTGATCAAGGTCACAAAACGGCTACCTTTCCTCAAGGCAGGGATGGGGGTAGACAGTTGTGCTCCAGACATGGTGTAAGTAGAAAAACAGAAAGGAAATCTATAAATTATGAGAGCGTGTTTTCACTCTATCTACCCCGGGGCCAGCTGTTGGGCTAACACACTCGGGTTTCTTTGAAGAGTTGGGGCTCTCAAACTCAGAAGTACATGTACATCATTCAAAGAACTTTTAAAAACTGTGGGTGTCCCGCACACCCAGGCCCCACCCCCAGGCCAGTCAAATCTGCATTTCTGTGTTGGGGGCCTAGGCAGCAGGCGATAGGTTGAGAATCACTGCTTCAGAAGGCATGTCCCTAAGGGAGAATTGTATGTGACTTTCCCGAGCCAAGGCCTGGTGCTGCAGTGTCTCTTTGTCAGTTCCAGAGCCCTCGTGGTAATAGCTGTGTCCCGCATGGATGACTGATCTCAGCGAAGCCTGTTTCTCAGAGTGTGCACAGATGTCTTTCTCTTTCATTTCCATCAGGGTGGAAAAGTACATGTTCTTTTCCTTTACTGGCCTTTTTGAGGTGGGAGATTTTCAGGCAGCTCTAAGCCTTTCAGAGATCCATGATCTTGAGGTTAAAACAACCTTCCAAAAAAATTCCCTTGGGATTCAGTGGTTGGGATTTAGTCATGTCACAGGTGTTTTGACAATTTCTTCTACAATGCCTCAGGGCGCTGCAGGAATAGGCAAGAAATTTTCTGACCATTTACCTGGTGGGAAGCAGAGAACTGGCGTGAGGGCCCAAGTCACTCCCAGGATTCAGTAAGGACAGGACTAGAGGTCCTAAGTTTCCATGTGGGTCTTCAGGTCTGGACACTTAACGTTTAGATTCCAAGTACAGCCTCTCTGTGACACCCCAGGACAGTTATCATAGGTGATTCAGACTAAGTTAAAAACTGTAGCTGTATGAAGAAATCCCAGAATATGAAGGCTGGAAGGGCCTGGAAAATAGACTATGCTAAGCTCTCTCTAATACTGAAATTCTAACAATCCTAAGTACCAATTACTGCACCTTTACCACGTGTCACATACTGTGCTTTGTGTTCACATGAATTTAATCCTTACAGCAGCGCAACGAGGCAGGTAGCATCACCTCATCTTCTAGGTTAGGAAATGAACTCATGGAAAGAGTGACCAGACTGAGGGTGTCCAGGCTCTTCACATCTGCCTGGCGTGTGTGCCACATGGCTGCCATGATCCCCTCTGCTTGCACCAGTGCCCTGGGTGGCCCATTCTTGTTCAGGTAGCTCTGGCTTTTCTACCAAGGGACAACCTATGCCCACTGGTCCAATCCTGGTTTGGGAGTCACGTGGAACAAAGCCAGCCCCTTTGGCATCCAGCCCTTTAGATGCTGAAGGATGTTCTTGTACACCGTGCCCTGCCCCCCAGCTTCTCGTTTCTGGTTTTCCCAAGTGTGTTTAAATGTGATATCTGACTATTTGTTTCAATGTGTCCTACCTGTTCTATGACCTTTTCTCCTCCTTTCTTTCAATTTTTTTTTTTTTTTTTGGTTTCTGTTCCAAATTAACATTAGCTTGCTGATGAAATATTTTCTGTTATTTGGGCATTTAAGATTACAACATGCATCCTCGATTAAAGTCTAATATAAATGCGTACACTTCCCAGATAAAGGGGAAACCTTATAACAGTGTAACTCCATTAGCTCCATCCAAATCTGCCCATAAAACAATATGTTAGATCTATTTTAAACTCCACACTACATTATTTTTGTTGTTTGTATTGGGGTTGGCAAACTTTTTCTGTAAAGGGCCAAATGGTAAACATTTTAGGTTTTTTGGATCATATATGGTCTCTGTCACATACTCTTTTTTATTTTATTTTTTCCATAACTTTTTAAATATGTAAAAGCCATTCTTATCTAGAGAGTTATATAAAAACAGGCTGTGGGCTGAGCTGACCTACGGGCCATAGTTTTCTGGTTTCTCTTTTAAACAGTCAATACTATTTTGGATTTACCTACATATTTAGTCTTTCTTTTCTTCCTTCTGACATTACCATGCTTCCCTCTGGGGCCATTTTCCTCTTAGTATTAGGGGTGTGTCCTTCCACTGTCTTCTGGCCCCTGTTGTGTCTGATGATAAGATGGCCATTAATCATAATGTTGGTCTCACGTATGTGAAAAGTTGTTTTTCTTCTGCTGTTTTTGAGAATTTATTTTCCCCTTGGCTTTAGGACTACACCTAGACACATCAGTTATTATAGCTGAGGTGTCTTGGTAAAATTCCGTGTCGTTCCTACTTAAAGTTTTTTTCAGCTTCTTTTACCTGTGGCTTAATATTTTTCATCAAATGTGGGAACTTTTCAACCATTATCTCTTTAAACATTTTTCTACTTCTTTCTCTCTCTCTGCTTCACCTGGGACACATTACCTGTATGTTTGTATGCTTGACAGAAGTCACAGATTTCTGAGGCTCTGCTTATTTTTCTTCAATCTTGTTTTTCCTCTGCATTTTTCAGAAATGTACTTTCTATTGATCTACCTTTAGGTTTACAGATTCTTTTTTCTGCCATCTCAGGTCTGTTGCCAAGTCCATCTAGTAAGTCCTTCAGTTATTGTATTTTTCCACACTGGGATTTCCATATAAATATAATATTTATTATAAATATATATAAAAGAACATATTTGTATCTTCTATTTATTGAGTCTTTAGTCTTCATGGTTTTCTACAGTTCCTTGAACATAGTTTCTTTTATTCTTTGTGTGTGTGTGTGTGTGTGTGTGTGTGTGTGTGTGTGTAAAAGTTGCTTTGAAGACTTTGCTGGCAAAATCCAACATCTGAACCCACGCAGTTTCCATTCACTGCTTTTTTTCATGATACTCACTTTTCAGTTTCAAGTCTAGTAACTTTTGGTTGAAAACTGGACGTATTTGATAAAATTAGCAATCCTGGATTCTGTTTTATTTTTATGAGGGTTGGTCTATTTTTAGTAACTTGCCTGGACTTAAACGGTGGAATCTGTTTCCTTCAAAATGTGTAGCCACTGATGTCTTTGCTCAGTCTTTTTATTCCTTGTGTTTATTTTTTTAACCTGACATCCTAGGGGGTCATGCCTGGGTTTGCATGGTTTAGTGATCAACCAATGGTTTGGGCAGAGGCTGTGCTCAAACACCTAGAGTTTGTAAGGCTGTGTTTATTGGTGTGTGTAGGGGTTGGAAAATAAACACAAAGTTGCAGCCAATTCTCCACTTTCTCTCCACTTTAATTTTACATGAGGCTCTTGCAGGTCTTTTCAGCACATAAGTAGATTTTCAGTGAGCTGGGGATATGTGAAGAGCATACCCGAGTTGCCCCATTAAATATCTGATTGGTTCACTTCTATCGCAAACTGGGGACAAAATATCAGGCTAACAAAGCTGAAGATATTACCCATTTGTTCCCGCATTAGTCTACCATTTTTCACTGTCTATTTTCTGGTCTCTCTCTCTCTCTCTCTCTCTCTCTCTCTCTCTCTCTCTCTCTCTCTCTCTCTCTCTCTCTCTTTTGTGTTGTCTCCTGTTTGGTTTTTTTTTAATTGAAAGACAGGCATTATATATGAGAAATTAGAAAGATAATTTTATGTCCTGAATGATGCTATCTGCTTCCATAAAGGCTTTATTTTTTGCTTTTGGCAGGTGGTCAGGTAGGGGCAAATCACCTCAATCTAATCAGGAATCAGACTGATTGAAAGCTGGGCTTCAGTCTTTTTGGAGGCTGGTCTATTTCAAGTTTATCCCTACTCCAGGGGTCTGCTGCTTTGATATCCCAACTGAAGGGCTGGTATATGTGGTCCCTCCCCCTTGATGGGCACTGAACAATATTTTCCCCACCTCCATGGAAGTGCCGGAAGCTCTGCACAGCATATTAGTCTCCTACCTGCTGATATCTGATGCCCGTAATTTGGCAAATACTTCAAGGGTAAAAACAGCATTAAATGTTGGGGTTACTCTTTTCACTTCTCTGCTCTCTGACTCTTGATCCCTCAATTCTTGCTGTCTTTATAACTCTCAACAGATGTGTTCTCGTTTCTCTCTTTCTCTCTCTCTCTCTCTCTCTCTCTCTCACACACACACACACACGCACTCACACAGAATGCAGAAATGCATAATAAAATGTCTGCAGAGAGAAAAAAAAGGCTCAGAAGATTCTGTAACAGTTGCAAGAAAAGAAAAGATGTCGGGATCCATTGATTGTCTTCGAAACCAGCCTCTTTTGAGCCCCTTTAAAACCTTTGAGAACTAGAGTCGGTAGATGGGAGCTCTCAACTCAGCCACACCTCTTCCACTTTTGCTGCTATAAAATTATACTAATCATGACATCGATCTCCCTAGGTTGTTTTGATGATAAAGCAACAGCACCTTTTATCAAAGTTAACATATTTCAATACATACTTTATGCAGGCACCGGGCTAGATCTCTTGTTTATATTATTCTATTTAAAATTTTAGACTTCTGAGTATATTTGCTATTATAAAAATCTTTTTTTTTTTTCAAAACTACTATATATGCCAGGACACCAAAGGCTTCCTTTGAGGGGCAATTTTGTATTTCTCAGACTTGGAGCCTGGAGGACGAGAGGTGCTGAATGGGACATTTCTCAAAAAACCAGGTATTCCTCCATCTGTGAAGGTGCTGGCAAAGCCCAGTGAGGAGCTGTGGCAGCAGCAACCAGCCTGGTAATCTAGGGGTAGAACCCAGCTCCCACCTGGGATCCCCGGGCCGCAGGGCGATTGCTGATCAGAGATGCCATTCTCCCCTTTCACCTTGACGACTACTTTTCTGTTGCAATCTAGATCCAGCCTTGGTTGGCAAATAGTGGCCCAGGGGCCGAATCCGGCCTGCTGCCCGTTTTTGTATGACATGTGAGCCAAGAATGGTTTTTACAGTTTTAGATTCATTTTTTTTGTTGTTACATATGGATATTTAGTTGTTCCAGCACCATTTGTTGAACAGACCATCTTTTTATTTTATTTTATTGTCTTGCCTTTGTTCTTTTATCAAACATCAGTTCACTCTCTTTATGTGGGTTTTCTGGGCTCTCCATTCTGTTCCACGGATCTATTTGTCTATTCCTTTGCCAACACCACACTGTCTTGATTACTGAAGCTTCATAGTAAGTCTTGAAGTTTGGCAGTGTTGGGCTTCTGACTTTGTTCTTCTCCTTCGAATCTTCTGTTGGCTATTCTGGATGTTCTGCCTTTCCATATAAATTTTAAAGCTAGTTTGGTGATATCCAGAAAGGTTTTTACGTTTTTTAATAATTGAGAAAAATAAAAAGAAGATTATTTCACATGTGAAAATTATATGAAATTCTAATTTTGGTCTCCATAAAGTTAATTCGTTTACATGTTGTCTAGGCTGCTTTCACACTACAACAGCAGAGCTGAGTAGTTGCGAAAAAAACCGTATGGTCTGCAACACATATCGACTATCTGGCCCTTTGCAGAAAAAGTTTGCTGATCCCTGTTCTAGACCTTAACCTGTAACTTAGCTTGTTGATTATGAGCACAGCTCATCCTTCCTCACTGTTTGCTGTGTCACCTTTAAAATGCCACTTAACCTTGCCATGTCCTTATCTGTAAGGTGGGGATAATAGTATTTATCTCATAGAGTTGTTAGGATTCAATGAATTATGTAATATAAGTACTTAGAATAATGCTTGGGGCATAGAAGCTGCATGTAAGTGTTGGCTACCATATAGACTTTTTATCCTGGCTTAAAAAGAATACTACCAAAATAGTCTCAGATCTCTGCCCTGCTAATTCATCTATCCCACTACTCCCAGAGTGATGATCGTCTTAAAATATGCCGTAATACTTCTCTCTCCAAAGACCGGTCACAGCTCCCTGTTGCTCATGGAGTAGCCTGGCATGCAGCTCCGCAGCCCAGCAGCTGTTTGTCTCTGCAACTTTGTCTGCACGCCCCTCCCCTCTCCGGCCCTCCAGTTACAAACCCTGGGCTCCAGCCTTTTCCAGCGCTCTGTGCACACCTCTGCGCCTTCCCATCATGTGGCTCTTTCTGCTCAGGAATCTTTCTTCTGGGAATTTCAAAAGGGTCACTGAGATCTGGGGGCAGGTTCCAGCCATTATTCCTATGACTCCAAAGTGGAAATTAGTGTCTGATCTCACAGTGGGTTTGAACTGGAAACATACCCTTGCTCCTCATGAAACACCAGGTACATTCTTTTCCCTGTGTGAAAAAGTAAAGCTGCAGAAGAAGGCTGGGGTAGAAAAGAAATCAAGCCTACTCCCCCATGTCAGGATTCCCTGTGGTGTTGCCTAATGTTGTGTGGGGGTTCTTCTGCGGGGTGCCCTTATAAGCAGAGTGCACCTGGGGCAGAGAACTGGGTGGGGGAAGTCAGAGGATGCGAGGGATTCAGATGAATGATTACATATCAGGATCATAAATGTATCATGAAGCTGTTGACATAAACATCAAGATTATTAAACATGAAAAGTGCTAGTCACTGTATAGGAGCTTGCAGGATACAAAATTGCATCCATATTGATTACCACTGAGTGTGAAGTGTACCTGATGGTGGGTACGAGCATGTGAACAAATGAAATCGCTTTTGGTTGTAGGGGTGATGGTACCGCGGGTGATGTTAACGATACTGTACTATTATTTGTATATTTGAAAGGTTAAATGTTTTATGGAACAAAAAAACACTGAGCTGTACAATTAAAACGAGTCTATTTTATTGTATGGTAAATTATGTTTTTAAAAAGTAAAAGAAAATGTTTTAAAAGACTGGCCCAAAGTAAGCTGGGATGAGGATGGTGTGTTTGCAGTCTCCCTGCCTCTCTTTTCTCCCCCTTCACTTACCTTCAGCAAGACCCCTGGAGACAGCCCTTGTCCGGCCATTATGTACAGTCACGGCTGCTGGGGAATCCAGGATTAGTTCTTCTCCTAAGCCTACATCACCCTTCAAACTATTCTAGAATGTCCTTTGCCCTCCCTGCTTTGTTTTGGCTCCCCAAAGGACAGCCGCTATTTGTTCAACACTGCCTTCCTCAAGAGTCCTGCCCTTCGCTAAGGAACCAAGAAAGGAATCTGTGGTGACGTGCCTGTGCGTGTCTCAGGTTATTGCAAACGGTGTCACCTTCTAAATACCACTTGTGCTTTTTAACCTGGGGATTCTGCCTGGATAGGCTGCATTAATGGAAGCACAGTGTTCCAAACAATGGAGGTGATAGTTGGAGGAATGGAATCTAGAGTTTCCTAACATAAGGGACGTTACTAAGCTGGGCAGACAGGTAGGGTTGGCAGGAAAGCTGTGAAATGTACAAGTCTGGGTGGGAGTTAATTCCACCTAAATAACCTGAACTGGTTTTGCTTTTTTTTAAAGGGAATACCCAGGCCAATTCCTCTCCTGGAGAGAACACATTGGAGAAACAGCTATGGCCAGAGGTAAGAACTTTGTCCTCAGGGGAGATACTGGAGAAGGGTTCCTTTTAGTGAGTAAATGCAAGTCATGACACAAGTTGCCAGGTCCCTTCCTGAGGCCTTGAGAGAATGGGCTGGACTGACTGGCACAGCAGAGATGGCACAACTGTGTCTCCTGGAATTTGGGGCTCATCATTCCTGTGGACTGAATGGGTGGTGCCCAGAATGCCCAGAAAGTTATAAATGGGCGTGTTATCTCCATGAACCTTGAAGCCGATGCTGTGAGTTATCTGAAGGAATCTGGGTGAGGTCTTCCCAGAACATCCACAAGATAAGAAGAGCTTTATCTCTCACTGCAATCAATAATTCAAGGGAAATTAACTTGTGTATTCTTGTGATAGTGAGATGTGGTCAAGGAACTCATTTACTGCCTGCTGTCTCCTGTTGGAGTATAAGTCCTCACTTACTGTCATCAGTAGGTTCTGTGGGGAAATGATCTGTAATGAAACCAGTTTCACTGTAGGCTAATTGATACAGGAGAGTTACGTTCTATAGCATTTCATCATTGTTATAATGAAACGACATTGAAGGAAATGACATTATTTGAGGACCTGCTGTGTTTCCTCTTCCACTGTCAGTTCGAGGGAGAAAACACGTGGTCTCCCTACCCAAAGCCTTCCAAGCCCACAATCCTCTGAAGAGGCCCGAGTGGTCTCGAGGACCCCACCTCCTCTGCTCTCAGTGACCCCTCTGGGCTCAGGACACACCAATTGGGGGGAGACAGAAGAATCTCCAGTTTCAAGTTTACCCAATTTCCAGCAGCACACATATATCTGCTTTTGTGTAAATAATCAAATTAAAAGTAGATAATACAAATATAATAAGCATCGGTGGGTTTTTTGAAGCTCTTAACTAGGCATATTGGGTCTCTTTTTAATGATTTCTTTTTTTTATTGTGGTAAAATTTACATAACAAATTTACCATTTTAATCATTTTTGAATGTATAATTCAATGGTATTACATTCACGGTGTGCAACCACCATTACTGTCCATCTCCAGAAACTTGTCCTCATCCCAGGAGTTGGTTTCTATTCTCCTTTTTCATCCTCCCTCCTTCTCTATCTCATTGTTTGGAGGCCTCCTTACCTGCCACCTGCTAAAAGCATTGCCAAAAGACATGTCGCCTTTTACTGGGTGAACTGGGTATGGAGTTAGAAGAACGTGACTATAGACAATTGTTGCTTCTGGATTTTGAGCCTAGATAGAACAAGTACATAGTCATGTCTACACCAAATTTTCAGGACCCGCAATATTTCCATACAAGGCAGTTGATGTTTCTGATGTTTGGTTTCAGTTTCCAGCCCTGAAGAATTTTCCATTCCTATGCAACCCAAAGAAGGCAGGATCCAACATGCTTTCTGAGTCAGGTACGTGACTTCCAAGCCATGACCTGGCATCTTCTCTCTGGTGTGGCCAGTAGAGGCTCCAACCCTACTTCTCTTGTACCTTTTGGCCATTCACGACATCCCTCTTCCTTATCCTTAGTCCCTCACACCTCCTCCTTTCCCCCCTCATTTATTTCTATGGAGGGACAGTGACACCACTCAGAGATAAAACGAACATGGCCCCACAGTGGCTTGCCTAGTGAGGGCGGCCTCCAGGAGTACTCATCTCCAGGTGGGCAGACAGTGTCTGGGAGCTAGGGTTGGAGCCTAGTCACTGGTATGTCTTCCCTGATTCTGTGATGCAGGCAGAGTGGCCACTCTAGACATTCTTTGTCCTATAACGGGCTAGGTTTTCTAACACCTGAAAGCTGCTCTTGAGCGGTCATTTCCTCTGGCTTTATCCTATTAAGTGGCCACATTATAGACTGTTCAGTGGCTTTATTTGTGTTTGCATTGCACTGGCTTACCAGTGTTTCCAGTTATGCATGCTATTCTTACTGTTCTTTTGTGTAAGGAGTATAGATAGAAATCGATCCTCTTCTTAGGAAGTGGCTTCTTCAGGATCCCGGAACATGACCAGGGAGTATGTCAGTGGTTTCTAGAGAGACGTAATTCTAAAAATGCTGGTGGCCGAAGTGGGTCACGGAGGCTTCCTGGTGCATCATTTGCATAGAGCTTCATCTGATGGTTATGGTGTTCACAGGCTTTGATGCTGTTCTCAAGCCAGTGTGATCCTTTGTGTAACCAGGTGGTTTCTATTTTAATTTGTTGCCCTCTTACTTATTAATGGTGGCCCGGAAATGCAGAGCCATGGGATGAAGGGAAGTGAGAGGCAGAAATAATGGAGGAAAGGCCAGGTGAGAGGAGAAAATGAGGACCATGAGTGACCTTCCATGGGACACCTGTTTGGAGATCCTAAGCCCAGTTAACAATACGGCCTCCAGAGAGGAGTAAGCCTCTCTTGAGCAGGTTCCTAGGGCTCCCAGCAACTGCTGGTCTTTAGCTCTCCAATCCCATGGCCAACAGACTCAACCTTCACAACTGTCCTCTGACTAGGGACTTGGGTCGTTCCCTCCCATTAGGTGTCCTTGGCCCACACTGTAGAAATGTAGACCTGACCTTCTTGCCTGTGTTCTTGTCTTCACAGTCCACAATCTGAGACCTTCTGACATTAAATTTGTGGCAGCCCTTGGCAATGTCGAAACTGTGAGTATTTCAGGGAAATGGAGGTGGGAGGCAGGGCTTGGGACTGATGACCCTCTGAATGAGCTCCTGGTAACCAGGCCGAATGTCTCATTTGGAGGAGAGAAAAAAAAACATTCTCTGAGTTGGAGAAATCCTCAGAACTAGGGGGTTCTGAGTTTATTTTTCTTTTTTTCTCTAATCAAATGAATGCCTCCATTTATGTTAGGTGATGGAACTTTTGGAATTTTTCATTAATAAATTAAACCCACTGATAAGTCAAAGATCACAGAGAATTTTTAAAGTAATATCTTAAACTTTCTATTTGTCAGATAAAGAATAAAATGTCCATATCTGCTTGGTAAATTTTTTTTAAAAATCCATCTTTGCTAATACAGTTTAAGTGATGTATTTAACATGGTCAGGTAAAGGAGAAAGAAGGCACTAAGAAGAGAAAGATGGAGCGAGAGGGATGAACAGAAAGACAAGCATCTGGAGAGAAGAGGGCTGGAAGGCAGAGGGAATGCCAATGTGATTCCCCAATCAGCCCTGGCTTCCCACAATCCCCCCTGCCCTGGTCTTAGTAAAGGCCCACAGTCCTGCTGCCCCCCCCCCGCCCCCAAGTCCCAGTGACACTCAGCTGGACAGACCACTTATCAGGTGTTCTCTGCTCTGCCCCAGAGCTCTGCTGGACCTTCTGCATCTGAACCAGGACATCCCCTCCCCTCCAGTGTCTTCCTCCCACCTCCGCCTGCCAGTCTCCTTCCCAGTGTCCCTCCCCTGTCTCTGCTTAGGGCTGTGCTCCCTGCAGCCTCAGGTCCTTCCCCTGGGTTCAGCCTCCCACTGCGCTGCAGGCCCCAGACTACTACCCCATGCACAGTGCCAGCTGTATGTAAAGTATGAGACTCCACATTAGAAAACTGACTATGGGCCCAGGGATATCAAGCAGGTAGAGCTTCCCGTCCTCGTTTTATTCTCTCTGTGCCCGTGGTTTAAAGCCATACAAGTGACTATGTGTGTGGATGGGGATGGAGGTTTACTGCTGGGAGAGATAGAAAACGGGAGAAGGGAATAAATGAGAAAAGAGGTTTCATGTCACGGATAGCACATTGCCTTGGCTGAGCTCGTGTGTCCCTGCATGCTGATGGGTACATTCCAGAGCCCAGAATGTGTGACACTTGCTGGAGGACTCGTATTCTTCCACTTTAGGCAGGGAAATTCACTGCAGGAAAACCTCCACCTCCAAGTCAGGTTTCTAAAGTTAAACCGATCAATGGCTTCCACTCTTTGATCCCAGCTCTGGAAGAGCTTCTTATTCATGAATTATTCAGAATTCACAGCTTCCGCCTGTCACTCAAGTCATTCTTTCTCCTTATGTGAGCCTGAGGCCCACGGCACTGGAATATAGCTCCGGTCCGTGACGGTTTCCCAGCCCCAGAATCATTATCATTACACTGATGGACACCTCAACCTTCAGGATGCAACCTGAAAACCCATCTCCTAGAAGGCTGCCTTTCTCTGTCTGCCCCAGAGCCGCTATCATGAACCAGCCAGGGAAAATTAATGAAAGACAGTGAATTTAAAAAGGAAAAAGTTCATAATGCTGATGCTTTTCCTAGAGCTTTCTGTAACCCAGGCACAATCACTTACCTGTGACTATAACTAGTACTTGTTTGATTGCTCTGGACTCCCTTTTCCTCATGGATTTTTAAAGAACAGATTTGTAAATGTTCATAAAAATTATTTGCCAACTAACATTTATGAGACATGTTCAATACAAGAAAAAAATCAAACAAAACACTTCTATGTAGTACAAAAAACTGAAGACCCCATTTACACCTCCTAGTCCCCTGCTTCAACACACACACACACACACACACACACACACACACACATACACACACATGCGCGAAGTCTGACAATTAAGTTTGCGAACTCGTCCTCGAAAAAGTGCTACATATGCTACGTACCTCATTGCTGAATATTACTATGGTCACCTTTGAAGTACTTCCCTTGAGAAGCTATGCACTGATGCCAGTGCCTAGTCCACCCTTCAAAACAATTTTGGAACTCTTTTTCTGGAATGGTCATTAGAGCTGTCACTGTATTATCCTTGATGTCCTGCATGCCATCAAAATGTCTTCCTTTCAATATTTCCTTTATCTTTGGGTAAAGACAGAAGTCATTGGGGCCAGATCAGGTGAGTAGGGAGGGTGTTCCAACACAGTTATTTGTTTACTGGCTATAAACTCCCTCTTAGACAATGCCGTGTGAGCTGGTGCATTGTCGTGATGCAAAAGCTTCAGGACCATTTTTGGACACACGTTTCTAATGCCAAGATTTTCAGTTAAGATTTTCCTAACTGTTTATCGATGTCTACTTGGTCTGCTGTGCTTCTCACACTCAGCCGACAATTTTGACACACAATTCGACGAAATTTTGCAATGTTTTTGTCAGTTCTGCTTGTTACTGGCCACACTGACCTCGCTTCATCAATGACATGTTCTCTCCCCTCAGAAAAACATTTAATCCATTTGTACACTGCTGTTTTCTTCATGGCATTATCCCCATAAACTTGGACTAACATGTCCCTGATTTCGCTTCCACTCTTGCCAAGTTTAACAAGAAATTTAATGTTTGTTTGTTGCTATAATTCAAGCTCAGACAGTTTCGTGACAGCACACAAAGACACACAACAATAATGAACAACACTCAGCAAGACACTGCCACACGTCGACACAAACACAGCTGTGAGACACTGATGTACCAAGGTTATGAAAACCTACCTAGCGGTTGTGCAGTGCTGCCAGTGTAAGCACACAGGGACCAGTTCAAGAACTTAATTGTCAGATTGCGTAGGCGAGTGCGTGTGCGTGTGTGTGTGTGTATGTTTTAGGGAGGAAGTGGGAGAGATGGAGGGTGAGGGAGGAAGAGAGAGGCTATATGTGTGTCTGTGTGTGTAACCCAAGTATGGTCAGACTGTTGTATACTATCTGTGACTTGGTTTTTTGTTTAACTGTCCTAGACATTGTTCTGTGCCACGGAGGTTACAATCGACTATATCAAACTCCTTGAAGGCAAGACCTGTGTCTGATTTCACTTTGTGTCTCCAGTGCCATAGTCCCTGCCACAGGGCAGGCATTCAGCCAATAAAGGGTGGCGAGGAAATGGCTGAGAGCAGGCAAAATGGAGACAGAGGAGTTTGCGGGTCTGCCCAGCTTTACCTTTCTCACTGAGTTCCTCCCGCACTTTGAGCCTTGTTTCTCTTGTTCTCCTCCTTACTTCTCCTCTTCACCCTTCTGCCCCATCAAGCTTGTTCTGAGGAAGACCTCTGTATCAGATGCCCTTTGGTTGGCCTGCTTCCCTCATGACTTCACCTGTCTGGCATCTTTATGATCCCTGACTGGTATTTTAGTGTGATTTTTATTTAACTTGCTACTTTTCCCTGGACATTTTGCCTTTCACCCTCTTTCTTACTGAGAGGTAAAGGATTCTATCCCCAGTGAGAGATATGTCACGGTCAGCCTGCCCTCCCAAGAGGGTTCCTGAGGCATGACCCAGTTTTATAGACTGGCTGTCATTTCAGCTGGGTGGTTAAGGATAGACAGACTCTTTAAAGAGAAGCAGCAGCAGGTTGGGAGTAGGCAGTGTGGGTACAGCTGTCACCTGTCATCACCATACCTGAAGACACTGTCTTCTAGGAATTTAAATCTATGAAAATAATACTACTGACAATAAGCTAATGTGTACTGAGCATTTTCTATGTACAGGGTAGGGTTCCACACATCCCCAGGACCTTGCAAAGGACGTGATTTTCAGGTGGGTTACCATGATCTCACCTCCAGCCCTGCAACCAGAGCACCTCTCCGACAGAGAGGGTCCTGTGTCATCTACCATTTTATCAAGAGGAAAATCAGAAATTTATTTTGTTTATTCAAAAACAATTTATTAAACAAATATTTATTGAGTACTTATGATATCTCAGGCATTATTCTAGGCCCAAGGAATATAGTCAAGAGCAAAATAGAAATTCAGGCCCTCATGGCACTTACATTCTAATCAGGGGAAGACGGACAATAAACAAAATAAATTTAGATTATGGACAGTCACAATGAAACCATCTGTTTCTACATAGAATGTTAATAGGGTTTTATGATGTACTTAAATCTAAGCTTGCTTGCCCCTGTGTTCTGTTCTGAGGGAAACATTCACACCTTCTATTGCTCTGAGTTCTGGCCGACCTGCTGCAGAGGAAGCCTGATGTTCACTGGAAGATTTGACCTTTCTCTGGATCCGTGGGTTCCCTTTTATCAGTGGGCGGGGCTGTTTGATAGACAGCTCAGGTCTCATAGGCTCTGCCACCTTCCCTAGCTGCGTTATTGACACCTCTTTTCTTTTCCAGTTTCCAGACTCAGGGACAGCCAAAGTGGAGAAGCACCAATGGTAACTATCTTGGAATCACAGAGCAGTGGAGTTGAGAGGAGCCTTGGTGATGACGTGCTCACACCTCCGTGATTCAAGGATGGGGAAACCTGAGGGCCCGGGAGGCAAGGCCTTGCTCCAGGCACTCTTAAGAGCAGGTGGCAGAGCGGGGAGAGAACCCAGCCTCTTGCCTTCCTGGCCAACATTCCCTGTGCCTGTGAACCCCCCTGGCTCCCCTGGGTGAATAAGGGGAAAAGCAGGAAAGGCCGAATGCAGGATTCTTGCTTCTCACCACCAGGCTCCTTGCTCTGCTCAGGGGTCAGCACGCAGAGTGTGCCAGGGTCAGTCTCATTCTACACAGGGGTCTGCAGCCCCTTCCATCTTTGGGCCAGACTGGAGACATGGGGAGAAGGATCCAGATGGAGCTGTGCACTCTGTTTGGGCAAATCCATTGCTTTCTGAGCTGTGTCTCTGACTCCAGCAAAGATAACCCCAGAAGCAGAGACAGGCTGAGCTGAAGCTTGTCATAAAACAGGCCACAGCAGCCCAGGGGAAGGGTTGTTGGCAGGCGACAAATGCAGTCTGACGCTAACATGTTTGCTTCTACTTGCAGGAATGGAAAAAGGCCACAGCAGGCATGCATGGGAATGATGACAGGTGAGTTCTGTGTATTCGTGGCCAGATTCCAGATTGTCCCCATCCCTCCCAACATGACAGCATTTCAGTTAATGAAGAGAATGTACTCTATTGGCTACTTCATCATGGAGCATGAGGAGAAAGGAGGAGGCGTTCTGAGAGGACAGATTGGAAGCCTGGGCATGAAAACTCACACACCCTGAAAGGAGAGGGTGTGAGAAACGTGTTTGAGGGTCTCTGAGCAAAGAGAAGCTAGGAGGCATTGGGTTAGGTTAGAGGACGTGGGAGGGGGATCGGGGGTGATTGGGCCAGAGTCCTGAGGCTCCTTCTCCCATGGGACCCCAGGACCAGACTTGTAGCGCTTCATCCAGGAAAACTGCCCTCTATTCACTGCCTATCCCCAACCAAGGAGAAGAACCCCAGTCTAATTTTCAGCCTATTTCATTTTGTAATAACTCCTTCGTTTTTAAAATAAATATGTCAGTTGGTTTCAGAAAAATGAAATGGAGAAAATGAAAATCAACTATATCTCATTATCTAGAGATGATCCTTGTTAACATTTTGGCCTTTTTACATATGAATGTGCTTATGAATATGCTATCTGTAACCTGTTTTATTTTGGTTTTTTTCATTTAACATCACATGTCCCTTATGACTCCATTCAGTCATCCTGAAACCCTGAGTCCCTTAATGCCAGTTGAATTAGCCCAGTGGGATACTAGAATTGCCTCTGCTTGGTGCTCACAGGGCAGCCACTGTTCACAGTTAGAGAGAGAAGGCTCAGACCACAATGCACATGCTCTGCTGAGCTGACACTTGTGCCAGAGTGATGGCCGAGGTGGCTAGTGCCCTGTCAATTCAGCCAGTGAGTTTCACCAAGGACCTGGGAATTATTTGGCTCCCCACAAAGGACAGGAATGAAGAAGACACCGGCCCCCCCCCTTCAGCCTTCCCCATCTAGCAGAAGCGGTTGAGGTCTGGTGTCCAGCCCTCCAGGATCTGATTGACAGGCGGTGGCCAAATTGGTAAGAGGGTCCCCTGCAAGGGGTCACAGAGTTCTGAAAGAGAAGGCCCCTGCTAACTTAGTGACGATGGCAGCTCTGCCTAGGTTTGGCCCTGTTTACTTTTAAATGGGGAAGAAAGAAATGAAGCGCTGTATTTGTGGTGTCTGGGAAGATGGGATGTAGTTTAGACCCTGAAACCACAAATACAGCTGCTTGGCCTGGCTTTTCAATTTGTCTCCTTTTTTTGTCCCTCACCCACCTGGTAACAAGTCCTGACTGCCCCTGCATAAGCAGAGAGCGAGCAGCAGTCCCACCTGGTGCAGCCGATGACTGGGCAGTGAGGGCTGATCTGGCACCTGAATGTCCTCAGAGGCAGACTCACTGTAGCTGCAGTGAATCCAGCCTCCCTACTGGGGTAAAAGGAGGGAGGAGTGGAGTGTGGGTCTTGGAAGCTCAGCTGAGTGGCCCAGCCAGCAGAGAAGCACCTGGTCTTCCAAGGAGAAAGTTCTCCAGGAACATGCAGGCCCAGCGGTGTCCGAGGGGGTCAGCCTGAGCTCAGCCTACCTGTCCTTCAATGCCAGAATCCTAGAGCTCTTTAAATCGAGCCATGCCCTCACCTACCACAGCAGTGTACAGAGGGGAAAACTGAGTCTGGCAGGGGGCTGGGGCGTGGGGTGGGGACGTTCTCGAGGTTACGTGATCACAACATGGCAGAGTCCCTGTGAATGCAGGCGGTCCTACCCCACAGCCTGGGCCCTTAGTTCTGACTCCTCTGACCACTCAGAGAGGCAGAGAGTACAGAGCAGATGTAAAACAAAATGACAGGCAGATTTATGTGAAAAGATCCAAGGTCCTGTTTGACCACGAAGAAGCAATACAATAGTACCTTTAATTAGAGAGCTATTCTTTCAAAGACCCAGCACCAGATCTTCATGTTTAGTCATTCACCTTCACAGACTAGACTCTCCTGAGGAGAGGGAGGGAAAGTCTTCTCCCACACACTCACACACACTCACACACACTCACGCACACAGTCATGCACAGGTATGCACACACATTGTCCGTCTTCCACTGGCCTCAGAGCTTTCCATTTTCTCATCACATGTGGGAATGGGTTCCTTCTGCAAACTGGTCAGAGCTTAGAAAAGGAAGCTCATGAGTTTGGGACAAGATCAAGTCCCACACAACTTGGGTGGCTGCCCATGCTGGCAAAGCTGAGTGAGTGAGCAGTCTCCTGACTTCCAGCCCAGCTCTCCCTGCCCCCCACCCCTTTCCTGTCTGCTGTCTGCACAGTGTTAGCTCCCTTCAAAGGGAGCCCCTTTAAAGCTGCTGTCTGGATTCTGCTCCCACGAAGCCCCAGGCACTTCTGGATGGGGGCAGAAAGCAAGGGGGACTGGGAAGGGGGTGGAGGCATCTCCTTCCCCTGACACTTTCCCCACTCTGCCCTCTCCTCTCTCACGAGCAAGACGCAACTGCTCTTGACAGCGCTATTTTTAGCAGTCCTCAGGCTGTCAGCTCTGGGACATGTTCTCTGTGTGTTCCCTGGAGCTTTCCCACCCTGCTGTCACTCTCAGGAGGAAGGAGAGGGACTGGGAAGGCAGTCTGCCTGGGTCTCGGGCCCAGCGCGCTTTCCCTGGTGGGTTAATAGTGCACAACAGTGATAAGCGTCTGAGAGCTCTGGTTCAAATCCCAGCACTTCAGTTAGCCTAGACACCTTGGGTAGGTTGCCTAGCTCTTCTCAACCTCAGTTTCCCCTTCATATATGTAAGACGCTTAGCGCTGGACCTGGCCTAGCACCTGACAGCTATTACTTTTTAGTCCGCTTACTTCCAGGACCTGCTGTAAGGCTGACCTCACAGCCTGAGGCATGCTGTGGAGGTCCTGCTTTGGAATAGGGGCAGCAACCTTGGCACCTAACCCCAGTCTCTACAGGTGACCTCCAGCTGTCAGAGCCCCAGTCTCAAACCTTCTCTCTCTTTAGTCCTTTCAGAAGTCATCAGACACTTCAACCCCTCTGTTCTGAGGCCCGTGTGCACCCCTGGGAAGAGTGTAGTACCCCACAGCAGTGCTGAGTAAGTCCCTTTTCGGGTTCTCTCCAGGGCTGTGTATTCCTGTCAGTCTCAGGCATCTGGGCAAGAGGAATTGGGCAAGGGGTGAAGGGGGTGGCATAGTCAAAGCGGTTTAAAAATAGAGGTCTGCATTAAGTCAAAACCAAAATGCATCTCCTGAGCTGATTTCAGTCTGCCTGACGGGCCTAATTTTAAAAATCAGGTCAACATCTGCCCTCTAGGAGGCAGGGATGGTGCAGTGTAGCCTTGGGCTCCGAAGCTGGCATCTGGGCTGGGGCAAGGGGTGAGCTTCCAGCCCTGGGCAAAGTTATATTTTGTCCAATAAACTGTTTTTCTCTTTGCTCTCCTCCCACTGTGCAGAGACTTGTGGATTCAGGCAAAAGAACTGGTGAGAAGCATGAAGGAGAACCAGGTAAGAATCCGTCTGACTCTGGTTGGGGCTGCCCATGTCTGCTGTGAGGCAATCCGACCAAAGACACCAGCCATGGCCCTGCAGCCATTGCGCCCTGAACTTGGTAACCAGGGCAGCCTGGGTGCTCCAAAAATGCCTCCTGTGGTGACTGGAGGCCATTAAAACACCAGGCCTTTTTGTGCACAGTGGTGTTCTGGGTGGTCCCCCCAAAAGTCAGCAGATGGACTCAGTGACCTCTCCCATAAGGAGGTGGTTGAGAGCTTGGGTTCCAGAGGGAGACTGGTTTGAGTGGGAACCCTGAATTCACCTATTAGCTGTGCGATATTAGGTAAGGCTCTGAACCTCTCTAAGCCTTAGTTTTCCCATTTATAAACCGGGCATAATAAAAGAGGCTGCAGAACAGGGCTTAGGGAGGATTCCATGAGGTGTTGGGGGGTCCCTGGCACAGAGGCAATGTTCAAGGAAAGCCTGCGGTTGTCCTTGTCGTTGAGGTGGAGATTGGTGTTATTATTAACGACCATATTCATTTTAGTTCTGAAGTGGAGTCTTCTGTAACATACATGCCGGGGCCCTGGTACCCACTCTTCTAGCAGTTCACACACTTTTTACTTGGTAACTCATGAGTTTGTAATAAGGATTCTCCAATCTTTGTGCTCTCCTTATGGCAAGTATCAAATCAGGGCAAGCCCTGCTGCCAAGCTGGCTCTAGCCAAGAGCTGAGCTTGGAACTCTGGAACCAAGGTGAGCTGCTGTCTCAACCAGCCATGCATTCATGAAAGAGCTTAGGCATTAAAACCAGGTTATATAGGGACAGGGACAAATACAGGAACTATAAACCAAAGAGTTGATTTCCCCCTAACAAGAGAATTCGAGAATTTCTGGAGTAATCATAACATTCTGGAAAAGCTGGGAGATCTTGAATCCAACTCCATAATTTTACAGATGAGGAAACTGAAGTCCAGAAGTCATGCGACCTGTCCAAGTTCACACAGCTGGTTAGAGCTAAAATCTAACGTGTCTGATTCACAGTTCAGGGCTCCTCAGCTACATCACGCTACCTCTTAGAGAACAAAACACGAGTTTATTTTTGGTTCCACAAGCGACACATGTTTATTACAGAAAAATCAGAAAATATAGATAAACACAAAGAATATTATCCAGAGATAATGACTATTGACAACTCAGTGTATATCCCCTTCTACATCTTTTCCAAGCATAATTATTCCAATCACATATGTATATTTTATAAAACAAGGATGTTATTAGATGTACATAGTTTTTATAGCCTGCTTTTCTCAATATATTTCCCATGACAATAATTACATTTTCCAACATAATTTTAATAGCTTCATAGCATTTCATTTTATGAGTGTTTCATGATTTACACAGCAATTCCCTATTTTCGATATTTATGTTGTTTCTAGTTTTTTACTGTTATGAACAAGGCTTAGTTGTTGTAGCTAAACCTTTCGTGTATTCTTATTTCCTTAAAATACATTTTGGGAAATGGAATTGTTGGATCAAAGGGAATGCTCTTAAAAAATACTTTTTGATGTACTTTTCCAATTTCTCTTCTAGAGTGGTAATACCACTTTAGATTTCTACCATATACTTCGTTTGGAAACAAATCCATAAATATGATGTTATGGGAGTCAGTGTATGAAATTGAAAGACAAGGACAGAAAGTTCTTTTGGTACAAGGTCTTACTGCTATCTCTTTTTGATGCCGTTGCCCTTTTCTTCAGCAACTTGACTTTCAAAATGACTGGAAGCTCATCAATGTGTTCTTCAGTAATGCGAACCAGTGTCACCTGTGTCTCCCCACCCAACAGGTAAACTGCAAGTTGGGAGGCAGAGGGATTGAAAACAGGTACAGAGTGAATGAACCTGCCTGAGCTGCACGTGTCAGGCTGGGTCTGATGGTACCTATTTCATAGTTAAGACAGGTGGGTGGATGGATGGGTGAGTGGGTTGTTGGGGGATGGATGGAGGGAGGGATGGACAGACAGACAGACAGACAGACAGATAGATAGATAGATAGATACATGTCAAGCAACATATACAGGGGCAGGAATTTTTAACTTATGCATACTTCATATCAGGAAAATGAAAATTGAGTTACAGATAAGTTGAGTCAACAATCATTCTGCAACTGAAGAAAATAGGCTTCCTAATTAAAAATCACTTTTCCTCTTTTAACTCTGATTTCATTTAAGTACTGAATTTAGGAAATAAAGCAGGATGTGTACTCTTGTTATCACCTCTTGAACTCTACTACGCCATGAACTCTAGTTGTAACGGGAAGCCTACTGTTTTTGTAGATAGATTGTATTCTCCAGGCTATTTAGCTTTCCTGGAGACAGAACAGGAAAGATGTGGCTTCATTTATTATTTATGTCAGTGACAATCCAGGACTTCATTCTTTACTGAAGATTGTCCGGGTTAGAATCAATTGAAAGTGTAAGGGGTGGCTTAGATACCTGGGCTACGGTGATATAAATGGCACACAGATTCTTCTTCAGGAGTCTGAAACTGGCCCTGCCCCTTATGGCAGACCAAGTACCAGCCGACTGTCCTCTCAACCACCTTCCAGGCCTCTGCCAGGCTATGGCACAGGCATGGGTTGAAGTTTCTTGAGGTTCCTTTACCCTTCTCCCATAGCATATACTCTGGCCCTCCTCCAAATGCCCCGTGGTCCGCCTGGCTCTGGGCCTACCACTAAACGCCCCTTCCTTTATTGATGTTGGGTCCTGGGAGAATGCTGACAGAAGCCTACCTTCCATGACCAGCTCTCGTTGAACAATATTCCTTCGGTGATTTTCAGATTGTAGATTGAAGTATATTATGAGTCAAAAATCAGTTTCAAAGATTACAACCAAAATTATAAATATAGAAATAGAATAAACTATAACACATCAGTATTCATGGCATATGGCAAGGTAAGTGTTGGTTCATGATTATTTTTGTTTCATTTCTAGATAGATATGTATCCTGCGTTGTGATATGAAACATCTAACACTGTGGGTCATGTTCAAAATAATTTGAAGAAAAGTGCCTAGAGTAGATTCTTAAACATAGAATTATTGCTAATTTGATGCATATACTTTAAGTTTTAATGGGTAGTGAGTATCTAATTGCCCGCCAATGTAGCTGAACCCATTTATATTCTAATATTCTGGGACCAATTCCAATGTGCGGGGTGTTTTCCACACCAGCAAGCAATTGTCAGACACCAGCTGGGTGTCCTACAATTCAACTCAATTCTGACACTGTCTACCTGGAGATAGTTCAGATCCCACAGATTAAGGGCTCACAAGACCTCCCTCCTACTACACACACACACACACACACACACACACACACACACACACTCACACTCACACTCACTCCAGACACCAGTACAAATTTCAGATTGTCACCTAAGCTTCTGACCAACTGGTTATAGTTTGAAGCTTCCAATAACCCCCTCGTTGGGTTTGGTTAATTTTCTAGAGCAGCTCACAGAACTCAGAGAAACATTTTACTTACTAGATCATCAGTTTATTACAGAAGGACATAACTCAGGAACAGCCAGATGGAAGAGATGCCCAGAGCAAGGTGTGGGGAATGGGTAAGAGGGTGCAGAGCTGCCGTGCCTTCTCCAGGCACCACTTTCCCAGCACCTCCATGTGTTTACCCATTGGGAAACTCTCTGAATCCATCCTTTTTGGTTTTCATGAAGGCTTCATTATATAAGCATGATGGATAAAATCATTGGCCATTGGCAATGGATTCAACCTTCAGACCCTCTCGCCTTCCCCAGAGGTCAGAGGGGTGGGACTGAAAGGTCCCACTCTCTAAGCACATGGTTGGTTCTCCTGGCAACCAGTTCCCATCCTTAGGTGAGGTCCAAAATTCACATCATTAACATAAAAAAGATACCTCTCATCAGGAAATTTCTGTGGTTTTAGGAGCTCTGCCAGAAAAGGGGATGGAGACCAAATAAATGTTTATTATAAATCACAATATCACATATCTCACCGGTGTCTGAGAGCACCCATTCCCTATCACCTTTCTGACATTTGTTAGCAAACTTATTAATTTTTGTCAATATGTGAAATTCCCTCAAGATCTAGTCATGTTGCTACATACATATGGATTGAGTTTATTCACACTTAGCACCTCATACTTTGAACTGGTTGTAAACACGTAACAAAAGTTATCATGCCTTACTCCTAGTTTCTAAATGGCTACACACCAGTGACTCGATCGCCATAAATTTAGCTCATTGTAGCAATGCTTATTAGCATCCACTCAAGTTCCCTCTTTATTGCATTTTGTCTTTTGTCTTGATTTTCCTTTTGCACAAAAGACTACCAAGGCTTTGGAGCCTAGAATAAATCCCACCTCCACTTCTGTTTCTCCCAAAGGACTTTGTGGCTCCTAGATCTGGCTCTCAGCCCTTTGGCCTGGGCTTGCCAGCTCCTCTCTTCACGCCACCAGTCCCATGTCTGCTGCCCAGACCCACCACTCACCTCCTGGTATTCCTGTGGGTGCCCTTGGCTACAGGTCCCTCTTCAAGCTAACCCAGTGGCTTGGCTCACAGGCCATCAGAGAAGCCCTTGCGCAGCATTTTTGCATTCCTAAAGCACATCCCAGGTACCATCTCTCCTCAGGCCTTGTTCTATGAGTCCCAAGGTGCCTCTGAGCACAAGGGCAAGGCTGAGAGGGGGGCTCCAGGCTTCTAGTTGACTTCACAGAGCAGCCCTCCCTTACCTGTGTCACAGGTAAAATTTCCTGAAGTTGTTCATATGAGAAAAGGTGTTTTCCTTTTAAGAAGAAATGATACACTCCCGTTCTGCCCTACTTAGGACCTGAAATTTTTCTTCCCTTTGGGCTCCTTTTATAGGAAATAGACAAGAGCCCATGTCCACATTTATTCTTCGGGGGTTTCTTAAGACCAAAGTCCTAAGAGAGGAAGAATATTATCACTAGGCAGTGACAATGCTTCTTCAGGGCTGCTATGGTGGGTCCAGCTATTCAAAGGCAGGTGTTTCAGAGGTAACTGGAAACCTGGCTTATTGCAGTGGTGTGGGCATGCTTTTAGGGTCTGCACTCTATTCACTGCTCTCCTGTTAATGTCTAGTTTCGTTAACGAGTAAGTCAAAAATCAGTTAAGAGAAGAGAGGAAAAAAATGAAGGAAGAAAACTCAAAGCCAATGACAGTGCAAGAAAATATGTACAGTTATTTGTTGCAAATGCCTTTAGAAGCAGGTATCAACATTTCCAAGGGTACATTGGCAGGATGATTCAAGAAACCTAAAAGTGTGTGATCTTTTTCTGAATACTCCTACCCCTTAGAATAAATCCCAAGGAAATAATTTATTAGAAAAAGCTAAGTCTTGTCTCAGGCACATGGTTGATAATAGAGTATTCTTCTGATTCTGGGGGCAAAAGATATAAATGGAAACATGCAAGTTCATTGGGAAAAACAAGCTTTTTCCTGACTTTGGGTTCAAGGGGGAGTTTATTATGTGTGACCTTAGAGATGAGGGACGTTTTATAGGAGTACAATGTCTTCCACTAAGAAACAGGGACAGTCAGTTGGTAGCCAAGTGACAACCATTCAGTACCTGGAGTGACTGTGTGGGCCCCGATTCATTCTGCAGTCCTGAACAAGCACCTTAACAAAGAGGTTTCTAAAGCAGGGTTTGCAGTCGGGGGAAAACCATGCAGGGATCCCCAGTGTCCCTGGGGAAGAGGGATCCCCTGGATGTGGTATAGATGGGCAGCGAGGACCTTTCGAGACAGAGTTCCCAAAGCTCTTCAGAAGGACAAGTGAGTTGTTTAATGTCGTGCTCTGGGAGAGACTCACTTAGACGGAAGATGATGAGGCAGGAGTCTTCATTGCAGGCTGTGGCCACAGAGTGAGCAGAACTAGCTTCCAGAGGATATCCTGGCACCAAAGCAGGGAGTTAGGAGTGGGGAGACTGCCCTACAGGCGGTCCCAGCCCGAGGGACTGTCACCTGTCTCCAGAGTCACTGCCTATGTGTCCCCAGGAAATAGAACAGCTCCTGGGCCTCGCTTGTCTTCCTGTCTGAGCCAAGTCGCCTCAGGGGACAGCCAGTTTACAGGCAGTGTCTTGTTATGAAGTTTATTTCTGTTGGCTGTTTTTTGTTTGTTTGTTTTGTTTATTTACCCTGAAAAGGTTAACCAGGTCTGTTTTTTGTTGTTGTTGTTTTGTTTTGTTATCACCAGCATCTGTTTGTAAGGTGCTCTTATTTACTTATTTTCATTACTTGCAAAGAATTGGGTGGGTAGGGGATATCTTGAAATATTCCGTGCAGGAGCCCTTTTCTTACTAGTGGAAAATATGGCAGGGGGAGGTCTAGGAAAAGAGTGCCATGTAGAAGTTTTGAGGTCCATCTAGGTCCTTAAATCCAAGGGTAATTATGTTCCCCTTTTGACCTGATTTTCTACAGATAAAAGTGTTAGTTTCTGGGAGGAAGTCCTCTCTCCCATCCCTTGATGTGATCTTTAGAATTGTCTTGACCTTGAGTTTGCCCTTCCCTAATATGGAGCTTCTCATTTGGTGGAGGTTGGTTATTTTCCTGGTATACGATGGGTTGGGGAAGTCAGAAAATGGACAAAAATCCTAAGAAGCTCTGGGAACTCTACCCTCATTTGCGAGAAACTGGGGCTAGTTAGGGCCTTTGGCACTGTTGAGGGCGGGGGTTGGGGAGAGGAGGCCTGCCTGACCCCCATGTCACCTGTCCCAACCTATGCTCAGCACATTTCTCCTCTCACAGCAAAGACACATGATGGCTAACATGGACAAGCTGACTAGGACACTGGACTACCTGCTCCAGGAGGTAAGGCTTGCAGCTTCCCCAGCTCTGTGGGACCATGCACCCAGAGCTTTCTTATGGATGCCTTCCGCAGCCAAGAGAAAGCTGCACTTCCAAGGGCTGGCAGGGCAGGTTCTGGTTACTCTCAAATGGGGTGAGAAACTCAAACTGGGGTGAGAAAAATGGAGAGGTGCCAGACCTGCCATGAGAGAGATCAAGGCCCTAGGGAAAGGGTCTGGAGGAGCCAGTCTTTTACCCTTTTAATGAAAACCTAGGTCAGCTAGGGAGCCCTTCATTCTTACAAAAGATGTTTCTGACACAGACTTCTGGGGGAGGAAGAAGGAATAGAGTACAGTTCTTCCCGGGGGACCTGGTGACTCCATTCTCTCCGGAGGCCTTTCTGTGACTGCGTCTGGGGCAGTGATAGCTGGGATAGGCCTTGAGAACCTTCAGGGCTTTCCTTTCTCGAGTGACCATAGTGAACCTGCAAGTTCTGAGATTCCAAGGGAAACTCTGTGGCTCGCACCCACCCCTTACCTCCCGGGGGAGGCAGCGTTTCCGTCGGAGAGGGCCTCGAGTCCTGGCGTCACCATGGTCCTGCTCCCCTGTGGACACGTGGTGGGGAGGTGTCCTGCCTATCATGAGGGATGGTGAATGACCCATCCCTCAACCAGCAGGCTGGCAGCTTTGGACAAACCCCAACCAAACACCTGTCAAAGAGGCCCCATCATGCTCAGCCAGACCCCAAATGGGCTCAAACCAGGGGTTCCCTGGGCAGTGATGGTGACTTTGCAAATATTTGTTTTTCTCCCTTGTCTTCTCTTAGGTCCCCAAAGCGTTCGTGAACCTGGTGGATCTCTCTGAGGCTGTAGGGGTGTCTCGCTGGCATCAGGGGACCCATCTTAGGTAAAAAGGGGAGTGGAATGTGACCAGCATATGTTGAGTGGCTGCCAGGTACCAGGTACTGCATGGGGCACTTCACGTGCGTTAATCCTATGAGGGAAATTCAAAGGATAGAAGCTGAGAGAGAGTAAGCAATGTGTGCAAAGCTCATGAGATCACGCAGCTAGTGGGTGAAGTCCGCCACGTATTGTTTGGGGGACTGAGTCAAAGGATGAGCTATTCAGTCTGGCTGATGTAGTGCCAATGACCAGCCCCCTCCACAGTGATTTGAGAATTTAAAAAACGGGTTTGGCAAAGCATCCACAAGCCAAGAAGTGATAACTTCTAGAAACTGGAAAGAACAAAACTTAGCCTAAATGAATTTTATCTTCACAGGACATGATTCTCATATATTTCTGATATTTGTCATAGAATTTAAACTCCTTTAACCCAAGTCCTAAGATTTCTGGGTTTGCACCCAGAAAAGAAGTTCACGTGAATAAAAGTCAGGGTAGAGACTGCTGAAGGTGGGGCCAATGGAAAGGAGGGTTTTGAAGAGAAAGGACACACAGAGTTGGGGGAGGAAGAACTGGAAGTGGGTTTCTGGTATGGAAGCAATGAGAGAGGTGGTGTATCAGGAGGTGGTGAGAGGGCTTGTGACTCCATATCCCTTCCCCACCCCGAGGAAGGGACAGCTGGGAACCAGATCACAACTGTACCTTTCCACTCTACCCTTTATTCTCTTCAACATGTGCTTCCTTCCTTTTGTACTCTCTAAGACTTCCAAATTCTCCTTCCCCACTCTCTGGGCAATGCCCAGGTCCCTCTGGCTTCCTTGTTTTCCCATGGGCAGCCTGAATGGCCCCGCTCACATTTCCTGCTTGTTTTAACCTGCAGCCCTGCAGCAGAGCCCTGCCACTGCTCAGGGGACACCTCGAAGCTGTCAAAGGTTGTGTCACAGTGGTTCTATCAGGTGAGCCCATTCTGGGAAACTGGCAGGTGGCTCTTAGGGCCAGGGTGTCATGGAAGAGAGCGGGGTGGTAGGGACTATCAGGGTGCGAATTTGCTATAGTAGGACTTCTCCAACTGAGTTCAGGTCCAGAGACAGCTACTCTAAGTTCACTCCCCATGATGACCCTGTATTCCTGTCTGTAAAGTAGGGATGACAGTATTGGCAGATTGGGGTGAGGGTGGGGGTATGAGGGGACAGGGAAAAGGTAGTAAAGGACTTTGCAGATTCCTTCAGAAATGGTTCTGCTTCTCATCACTGCTTACACCATTGCCTCTGTGGCTGGTGAGCTGGTTTTGCCCAAACTAGGCTTTTACCCCAGACTACAGCCCAAGGGCAATCCAGGGTCCCCAAAGATGTGCTTTCTAGTATAGAGAACAGACCCCAGGAGAGTGAGGATGGCTCAGCGGAGGCCATCGTCCCTATCAGCACATGGCTCAAAGCACAATTCCTGTTGCCATGTGTTCACATGATTTTTGTTTAAGAAGAAAGTTATATATGAAGCTGTGTGGCACTTGTGTCACTCCAGAAATAACATGTTCTGTATGGTAAATGGTGGATCCCTCTACAGAACTTGGCCCTTGGACAGAGCACGGGGGCCCTACCCGTGTGCCGAGCTGGTATAGCCTTGAGCTCCCAGAGAATATGTTTCAGGTCTATCTATCTCTGGTATTACCTGAAGCTGGAGCTTCAGAGGAAAATGAAAACCCGATTTAGTTCATCAAAAGGTCCAAAGGGTGAGACAAGAGGGAGCTTCCTAATAGCCCTCAATTCAGAACAGCGTGTGGTGGTGATTATGACCGAGGGGCTGCTGAGCACTCCCGGGTTGGACGATGGGGCAGGCTGTGGCTTGTGCTTGCTCCTTAATGCACATCTCTGCTCCCTTCTTCAGGAAAGCTGGGAACGTCTCCTGGCCTCCAGCAAGTACAATGAGCAGGAGTCCTTCGCGGTGGTTTTCCAGCCCTTCTTCTACGAGACACTCTCGGTGAGTGAGGGTGGCCGTGAGAGCCTGGCCCACACCCACTCCTCCTCCCGCCCAGTTGGGCTTCACTGAGCCCAGGATTGTAGTCTGGGGGAGAGGGGGATGCTGCTATTGTGTTAGACTGTTTTCATGGTTTTCCCATGGGCTTGGAGAGCTCCATGAGGCAGAGCAGCCCAGAGGTAAAGAGCATGGATACGAGCCAGACGGCTCCTGGCTCTGAAATGGGCCAGCTGTGTGACCTTGGGCAAGGTGTTGGAACTCTGTAGCTTGATTCCTCATCTGTGAAATCAGTGCCACTATTAATATTCCCTCCCTCTAGGGTGGTTGTCAGGATCGCATGAGTAAATGTGTGTGAGGAACTTAGAGCAGGGCCTGGTGCTTGGGAAACCCTCAGGACCTCTTAGCTATTGTGACTTCTCAGAGTAAGAATTTCCAGGGCACCACATCACCCTCCTCCCTCTGCAGGGAGGGTAATTTGTGTCACTTCCCCCACCCCACGGTCACTGGGCAGATGCCCCTGGCCCCAGTGGAGTTCCCAGACTATGACCATCGTGGTGTGTCAATGCATGCTCAGCAGGGTCTCTCTGACACGGCTGAGGCTTCGCTGTGTGTCTGGGACAGTCCCTCCCTCTAGGCTTCTGCCTGTTGGAGTCACTGTGCCCCCTCCAGGACTTAAACGATGTTTAAATAGTGGTTTAAAAGGAGGGAGAGGAATATCAGCTCCCATCCCCTGCTCCTGCTCAGACCACATGTGACACTTTCCTGTCACCGCTCCTTCTGCTATTTAGTTCAGTAATGGAGAACTGCCTGATAATGACAAACAGCCAGAGGTTGACCTCCTGCAATCCCTCACCTCTGAGCCCTGATTCCACATGCGGTCCTCTAAGTGCCCGCCTTATTGATGTGGAAAGGGGCTGAGAGAAAGAGCCTGGACGGATCAGGACCACCCATGCCAGGGAGAGCCTCAAAGGGCATGACAGGTGCACCCCATCGTTGGGGGCGCACAAGGTTCTTATCTGGTTCTTTTTCAGAGGCAGCAGCCACTTCAGGATCCCACCACACTCGCCTTGAACCTCTGGAACAACATGGTGAGTGGCTGGGGGTCCCGGGAGGCTGCTGTGCCCGCCTGGGGGTTTGACCTACAGAAGGAGAGGCAAGGCTACCACCACTGCACCTACTCTGCCCACTGCTTTGCTGCAGGGGCTGCAGGGTGCCGGCAGGATCCCAGGGCGATGATTCTGGGCCACCAGGGAGCCTCCTCACACCTGGTGACAGCCCAGCTCTGGCAGCTGGGAGTTTCACCTCCTTGTCCCAGGGCCGTGCTGCAGCCCTGACAGTGCAGCCCCAGTCCCACTCTTCCCAGAGGCAGGGAAGTTTCTCCGGAGTCTGTGTGAGAGACTTCACTTGGAGTGGGGCACTCGGGAATGGCTCACACAGCAGTTCCAGGCCAGCTTTCCCTCACTTTACACGTAAGTGCCATGGTGTGGTTTCAAAGGCCCAGGATGGTGCCTGGGGTGCACATGGACTTTAGAGTGATGAAGACCTGGGTTCAAATCCTAATTCCAGCTCGCCAAAGTTGTGTGCACTTAGGGTCTCAACTCCCTTTCTGCAAAACCCAACACATGTCAAGTGTATAGCTCACCCCTGACCCACAGTGAGTACTTGACACAAGTTGGCCCTTCTTACTAGAACTATGACAGGCTTTCCCCACACCTTGAATGTTGCCCAGGGCTATCTGGGATTCATCAGTGGACGGAATATAATGTCAAAACTTTGAGACTTTCCAGGGCACCAGACAGAGACCTGATTTTGCCATTTCTTTTTTTTCCCCATCTAGCCCTATTTTTAGAATTCCAGTGACAGAAACTTGGTTTTCTTCTCCTTTGGATTAGAAACTTTCTTCTCCACCTTTTCAACTGATGTACTATGCTGAGTACTAAGAGCAGCTGTGTTTTAGTATGCATTTGCCAGTAAGACAGAAAGCAGAAAAGGGGGCGGGACCTGTCCCGGACAGCCCATATCAGTGGCAACGTACTATCCTTAAAAACAGCATTTCTTTGAACAAGGACCCTTGTCAGTGAGCCTGACCCTTGGGTGGAATATTTCCCCCAGGAAATTGTTGCTGATTTCCTGTGAAGGGCAGAGAAAAGTAACCTGACCTCTCCTGCAGGAGCTGTCCTCCCTCTACCCTCTCTCTCTGGGAGAGAAGGGCTCATTATTCCAGCTCAGCCAAACCTATCTTCTCCTCTTCCTATGTCACCTCTCTCCCAAACAACAAAAGTGCACCTACGACATGCCTTGCCCTGTGCTGGGTCCGAGGAAGGTACAGACACACACCAAATGACCTATGACCTCACTGAACCTAGGGTGTAGCTGGAAGGGTCAGGCAACCCAGAGGAACAAGAATAAACTTCCACTCAGCCAGCAGAGATGTGCTGGACTCCGAACCCAGCCAGAAGTGATATGGGCAAGAGGTCAGGAGAGCCCCCATGGTGGTGAGATTTGACTTTGTATGGTGTGTCAGAAGAGGTCAGGACAGACATTTTTATCAAGAGGACATTTATGAGCCAAGGACATGGAGAAAAGAAGGAGCCAAATGCATTAGCAAGAGGCAGCAGGAGGCTGGTCTGATGAGAGGAAACCATGGGGATAAGGAAGCCCCGAGAACCAATGAAGCACCTTGAACACCAGAAAGAGAAGCTGGAGAGAACAGATAGGGAGCAAGGGCTCCTCTCTCCCTCTTTCTGTCTTTGTCTCTCTTGCTATTGTCATCGGTGGTGGTGGTGGCAGTGATAACTACCTTTGCTGAGCCTGAGTAATGTCCATCCAAACAGGCATGCACAGTGCCCTATAGCCCACTTGAGGATGGGCACAGAGAGGAACAAAAGGTCTCACACTCAAGGCCAAAGGACTGGGACACAGTGGATGTGACCAGGCTATGAAGAGAAAGAGGTGGCTTTCCTGGGAGGACAGTCCCCCCGCTCTCTCCAGACCTGTCCAACCAATTACCAGTCATTTCCCAGTGAGAGTTCTCAGAGTTCTTGCAGCCAGGCCAGAGAAAAGGGAGGGGTCTCCCCAGGCGTATCTGTCCCCTGGCTTCCTCACCGGGGAATGGCCAGATCATCCCATGAGTCCTGGAGCGAGCACAGTGGCTAGAGTGCATAGACAGCTCCTGCAGACATGGACGAGTGCATGGGAAACTGGGAGGGTAAGCGATTAGGGCAAAGGCCACTGGGTGAGGAGCCAGAAAACCTGGATTCTGGTTTCAGCTGTTTTCGGGCGTTTCTTGAGGTGAGTCATGTGACCTTTCTTGGTCTCCATTTTCTCTATTTGCCAAAAGGCTTTAATGACCCTCAGCCAGCCTCCAAGGGCCTTGGGAAAATATAGGAGCGGTTCACCCTTGGGTTCATCTTGTGTCCTCCCAGGAAGCCAGGGGCCTCTCTGCATTCACCTCCTTCAGCCTCTGCTGTGTTGGGCTTAGCCACAGAGGTAAAAGCCAGATATGTCCGTCCATGCCCACATTCGCAGACACACAGCCCCTCATGTATGGGGAGCAGAGAGAGACCAGCGGCACTGCTGAGACCACAGGAGCCCAGGTTCTATGCTCCTATTCTTTCTCACGCCCAGGACTCAATGGTAGGGGTGGCTGTGCAGGGCCATGCCAGGGTCTACCCCCAATCCCCCAAAAGCCCCATCATAGGCATAAGCTCTGAGGGCCAGTGGAGGTCAAGTCCACACACTCGCATGCTTCTGAAACACACTGTCCCAGCAGAATGAGCCCCCCAGACTGAAGCTGAGCTCCTGACATAAAGCTGAGGAAGATTTTGTGTTGGGGACATATTTCTTTCCCTAGGCCCTTCCTGCCTTCTCTTCAATGTTTTCTGATCATGTTTATACAACAGTAATTTTAAAAAGACCCACCTTTGGGGAACTCATGTTCCAGATCCTTCCAGCCATCACTGACCCCCACCTTGTGCCAAGCCTTGTGCAGGGTGCAAGAGCCACAGGGCAGGATGAGAACACTCAGAAATTGTTCACAATTGAGTGGGCATTCTACTTGGACAGAATGTCTAAGGTCTCCTTCCCACCCCTCCCGCACTCCAAGTAATTTCAGGGCGTCAGGGAAGCTGTGCACAGCAGATATGAGCAATTAAAGGGCTGAAAAGTGGAGTAAGAACACAAACATTCCTGGCACGTACGTGCATTTGTGTGTTGCGTGGGTGGGAGAAGAGACACGTCAGGGGTCGTTTGAAGACACACATCATTGTCCATCCTCTCTGAGGACACAGGGTCAGGGTGGGTGTAAAGGGGAGCAGTGGAAGCAGGAAGGATGTAGGTGAATGACAAACATTTAGGACAAGGTTCTTAATGAAAATGGCTCTATTGGGAAAACCTATGAATTTTCCTTCTTTGAGGACCTTAAAAAAATGCTCTGCTGTATCTATTCTAACAGAATCATTAAGATGTGGCTCTTTCAATGTTTCTTTCTAGACGCTACCGTGTTTTCCTGAAAACAAGTTTGGGTCTTATATTAAGTTTTGCTCCAAAAGACGCCTTAGGGCTTCTGTTCAGGAGATGTCATCCTGAAAATTCATGCTAGGGCTTGTTTTCCGGTTAGGTCTTGTTTTCAGGGAAACATGGTATTATTGATTAAATTCTTGAAAGACTGAAGAGAAGAAAGCAGGCTAGATGAACACCTGGCCACCAACCCACTAAACGCTCCCTTCCAGGACACGTCTCAGCATTCGGGGTGGGACCTCCCATTTCTAGGAGTGTCTACCATCAGAATAAAACTGAAAGAAGCTGGAGTCCCCAGTTCCTCCTCCAGCCCTTGAGCAAAAGGGTTGCCACTCCTTTTCCAAATGATTAATTATACGCTCTTACCTGATTTGGTCCATTTGGGGGAAGAGCCAGTCCCAAGAAGGGTAAAGTTCTTTCCTGCTTCTGGTTTAGTGGGCACAGATTCTGGGATAAGATATTGCTGAAGAATCTAAAGTCCTCATGGAGAATGCCAAAGCCCGTAGCTGAGCCAGACAGGCTGCTCCAGCCTGTGCCCTCCGGCCTTTTGTGCCTCTGTCAAGGTCCTTGGAAGGGAAAGTGAAGGACAAAGGTGTCATGGGAGCCTAGCACCTGTGGGCAGTCAGGCTGACAGCAAACACAAGGTTCTGCAATGGTAGAGATAGTGCGTGCAAAAGAAAATTATGTGATCTCTCAAAGCCACTCATTTTTAAGTGTTTATGTACATAAAATGATCATTTAAAATAACAAAAGGAATTTTTAAAAAATCGATCCCGCATCAAGTTCTTCAACTGCCTTCACTTTCCCCTCATCCCCGCAAGGCTTTCATCTGAGCTTTATCATCAGCTCGTTTCCCCTGTTGGCTCACCACACCCTATTTGTCTACGTTGTTAGATAGGCTGTGGTTATCATTTAAGTAGCTGCCTATATCAGAGCTGCTGCCACCATCACTGATTCCTAAATCACCAGGCATTCTAGTTGTGTGTGAGGGTGGAGGTCATGCTGTGTCCCATGTCACTGTACTTCCGTGTCCCAGTTCAAGACGTGGGACTTGACCCAGGACTTATAAGTTGCTTCAGTTGCACTTGTATAAGCAGTTCTCAGAAAATAAAGGCTTTCTTTCTCTCCCTACTGGACATGAGTTTACATCCATAAAAGGAAGGGGAGCCCTGGGTAGAGGGCGCATGCTTTACACAAGAGCCCTGTGTTCATCCTTCCTTCCCATCCTGCTCTCCTCTCCAAGGGAAGTTGAATCAATGAGCCAGCCAACAGATGGGCAGCAAGAAGAGGGGACAAGAAGGCAAGCTGAATAACTGGTCCCAGGATGATCAGGAAGCCATGTGACTCACTGAGACACTTGGTTGGATCCAGGACACCAATGTCCTAATCCCAGTCCGACTTCTCTGGTGTTCAATTTCTCCTTCTGTGACATCAGGATGGGGTGGGCTAGGAATCATTCATTTCTCTCGTGCATATGGTCCCTACCCCAGAGTTTCTGACTAAACAGGTCAGGGATGGAGGCTGGACATTTGATGCTGCTGGTCCAGAGTCAAGCTCTGAGAGATGTTGGACGAATGAGGCTTTCTCAGTGGTACCCTGGGAGGCTGCCACCTGTGCATAACTTTTCTGTTCTAAAGATCACCTTCTTTTCTAGATGGAGCCAGCAGGAGAGAAAGATGAGCCAATCAATGCAAAACAGAGGAAGCTGGTGAAATGTCCCTCTCAGGTAGGCAAGGGCTGGGGAGGAGAGGAAATCTTTTGCTGAATTGGAGAAAGAAATGGGGTGGGCTTTGCTGTGAACCGGGATCTTACCTGGCTGAGACATAAGTGCCTTTAGAATCTTGGGTCTGTTCTCCTGAGCCTAGGCACATATTTGCATTTTTGGCACACTTAAGGTTTACGCTTTTGGGCCAGGAGAGCCGTTTTAGCAAAACTGAAGCTCTCTCCACACCTGCGGAGGGCCTAGCAACAAAGGTGCATCTCACCTGACCTCAAATTTAAAGATGGTCTTCTTAAACATGTACCTAATATATAGTAGGCATATAATTAATATTTGTAGCTGAATAAATGGATGAGAAAAATAACATAAATGAGTAGAATTCCTTTTAGCATTTAATGCTCGTCAAAGTTTTGGCTTTCTTGATGAATTGGTAAGTTTTTTGTGACTACTCTACAAAAACTATATAATTCATCCTGTTTCCCTCTTTGCTCTGGTTGCCAGGAAGCTTACAATTAAGTTCTCTTTTCATGGAAATATATGTACTTTGCCTGGTAGCATGGACCTCCTGGTAGAGAGCACGAGATGCTGACTATTGCAAATGGAAAAGTTTGAAGCATTAATGGTTTCCTTCAGGGAACTCAAAGGCAGTACAGAGAAGAAAAGAAAAGCCAGAGAATGGTTTTCATTTAAATGATGGTGTGAATGTTCCAAATTAGCCAAAATCATTGCTGGATGATAAAATCTGATGATTGAATGGTATAGATCTCTGGGTCATGGTTACAACACATTACTTTTCTTTGCAGGAGAATCCATATCTGTTCACCTACAGGAATAGCAACTACCTGCCCGGGTTGACAAAACCCCATGGGAAGCTTGAGGTATGGAGAAGTTTTCTGTGATTGATAAACATGCTAGTGAACCAGGGGCCATACCCTCTGCGGAGCCTTTGGGACCTTCCTCGGGGTGCTTTCTGTCCTGAAACCCCATGCGCAGCATGGAAAGGGTGAAGGAGCAGGTGTGTGGCTGTTTCCTTGATGCTTGAAGCAGGTCTGCCCCGTGGCTCTGTCTTTAGAAAGGCCTCGCTACGGGGTGTGTGGAGGCTCAGCGCAGCCTGTTTCCTGTCAGTTTTGGCGTAAGGCAGGATTCTCCAGGCCCTTCCCAAATATCTGACAAGTCCTTTGAAACTCACCTGAGGCCTTAATCTGAAGAGAATGTTAAGAAGATGCAGAGAAATGTGGTGAAATCTAAAACCAGACAGCATGGAGACCGAAAGGCCTCAGAAATTGGTCTACACCTCTTACCTACTCACGTCTTTGCTTACTGCTTATCCCGTGACTCTTTCTGATACTTCCTGTCAAGATTAGATAGGGCACCCGGCACTCCCCGGAGGAACGGAGAAACTCTTGCGGGGTGATACCCTCTTTCTCAGAGGACTGGGGACTGAGATGGGTTGCGACAAATTCCGTCCTAGTACCATCCCAGTCTCCCTATTGTAAAATGAGGGTGAAAGTTGCTCAAGGTGATAACGTCCACCACAAAGCCCAAGAGATACAGTGTGAAAGATTTGACTTATCAACGTGTCCCACACTTTCTAACTACTATTGGCAATGAGGGTATATCTGAGACGCAGCATGGCACAGTAGGTGAGAGAACTGGCTCTGGGTTCAAATGCGGGCCCTTCCACTTACTGGCTCTGTGTCAATGGACAACGTACTTAACTCTCTCTGTGCCTTGTTTTTTTTTAATCATAGTCTTACCTCATGGAGTTGTTATGAAGTTGTAATAAATAATAAGTATAAAGCATGTCTAATAGATCAGGCATTCTGTAAGTTCTATATAAGTGTTGCTATTATCACGTGATAATAGGGAGTGATACATTCCTTCTGGGTACAGTTATTGTTTACCTGCTATGTACCACTAGCCTACAAGGTCAGCGAGGGCAGGGACTCAGAGCAGGAACCTAATCATTATTAGTTGAAGGACTAAGTGGGTGGTGGAAAGATGGGTACTAGACATAGGAGATAAAAACATCAATACAAAACTTGCTTGTCCTAAGGAACTTGGTCTAGTGAAGTCAACCAGTGATTATAGCACAATGGAATAAGTGTATAATTAAGGTTTCCATGGAGTTTTCTGAGAACACAGAGTCTGAGCAACTAATTCAGACAAGAGAGAGTTGAAGAAGCCTTCCCAAAGAGTACCCATGACCTTAGGCTTGAAGGATGACTAAGGTTGAGCCAGGTGAAGGGTGTGTGGGGAAATGGAGAGGGGGAAAGAAAGGGGAGACTAGAAGTAAGTGCTTGGGCAAAGACGTGGAGGTGTGGAGAGTACCCAGAGTTGGGTCAACTCTGATGGTTTAGAATATCTCGGGGCCTCTTAGGCTATGCTAAGGATGGATTTTATGCTGATGTTAATACAGAGTAGAAATATATTTACTATTCAACCAACAAATACCAGGGGTGCCAAAAAATGTATTCAAGTGGACACTTTGGTCAATGTTGCTCAAGCAGTAGTTCGCCGTAATCAAAAGTGTCCGTGGACACTGATGGTCACCACTTTGAGCACCTCTTGTAATTGCAGAAGCCAAATGTGACTTGTGCTCATCTTTTGTTGTCAGTATATATGGAGTATTACAATTTTAATGCAGTTTTCCTTTCTTAACATGTGTGTACATTGTTTTGGCACTCTCTGTATTTATTGAGCATCTATTGTGCACTGTTCTAGTCTCTGGGGATACAACCATACCCAAAACAGATAAAAACGCCTGCTTTCACTGAGGATTTGGCCAGGGGAATGCCATAGTTCTGTTATGTTGCAAGAGAGATTCCTCTGAACGGATTCAGAGGCGGAGGAAGCTCAGAGGACCGATGCTGTGACTACTGCAGGATTTCCGTAAATAAGTAACAGGTCTGGTCTTAGGCTGAGGTAGAGGGTCTAGGAGAGAGCGGACATGTTTGGGAACATTTGGAAAGGATGTTGTAGACACCCGGATGTGAGTATTGAAGGAGAGGGAGAGATCTTAAAACATACTTAGGTTTCTATATGAAGTGATATTTTCCAAAGTAGAGATCCCACTTCTCACCCAAACGTCCATGTTCCCTTCCTGCTTATTCCTCTTTGTCTCCTTTCAGGTGAGAGATGGAATAGAAATCAGGTGTCCTGACAAGGATCCCTCCGACAGGATTCCCACCTCAGGTACACGGCTTGAGTCAAGTGATTTTTAAACTCATTTGAGGCCTAGATAAAGTAAGAGCAACCTTAGGATGACAAGGACTTTCTGTACAATCTGAGATTCACCCAAGATTTTTCAAGGACAATAAAAGTAGCTCTGAATGTACAGGTACCCCTCGTTTTATTGCGCTTCACAGGTGTTGCAGGTTTGTGGGTTTTTTTTTTACAAATTGATGGAGGGCAAGACCCTCCATCAGCAAAAAGATTACAACTCACTTTATTGCAATACTGACTTTATTGTGGTGGTCTGAAACCAAACCCACAAGTTCTCCAAATCATGCCTGCGTATTTGTAAGTTTATGCCTGTACTTGATTACTCTTTAACTAAAATGTGATATGATATGGTGTGGTATGATACGATATGATATGGTATGACATGATATGAGATGAGAGGAGATATGAGATGATAACATTATCAGAAAGCATTTACTAAGCATTACTTGTGTGTCAGGCCATATTTAGCAAAGAGCACAGTGTTAGTTCAGTAAGCTGATGTCATTGTCCCTGCCTTTAAGCCTTGATGAGGTGAATTTGTCCTCCAAAAAGCAAAACTACCTCGAAGCAGGAGTCAAAAATAACGAGTCCACATGCCCTGTTGGAGCCATATGCAGGAGGCACTCAAACACCACACAAAACAGGACAACACGCTGTCTTTTTTTTTTTTTTTCTTTTTGGTATTTTTTAAAAATTTATTGGGGTGACAATTCTTAGTAAAGTTACATAGATTTCAGGTGTACAATTCTGTATTACATCATCTATAAATCCCATTGTGTGTTCACCACCCAGAGTCAGTTCTCCTTCCATCACCATATATTTGATCCCCCTTATTCTCATCTCCCACCCCCCACCCCCTTACCCTCTGGTAACCACTAAACGATTGTCTGTGTCTATGAGTTTTTGTTTCTCATTTGTTTGTCTTGTTCTTTTGTTGTTTTTGGTTTATATACCACATATCAGTGAAATCATCTGGTTCTCTGCTTTTTCTGTCTGACTTATTTCGCTTAGCATTATACTCTCAAGATCCATCCATGTTGTCACAAATGTTCCTATATCATCTTTTCTTACCGCCGAATAGTATTCCATTGTGTATATATACCACAACTTCTTTATCCATTCATCTATCGAAGGACATTTTGGTTGTTTCCATGTCTTGGCCACTGTAAACAAAGCTGCAATGAATGTTGGAGTACATGTGTCTCTATAGAGAAATACTTTCATATTTTTGGGGTAGATACCCAGGAGAGCGATTGCTGGTAATCTATGGTAATTCTATTCGTAATTTCTTGAGGAACCTCCACACTGCCTTCCATAGCGGCTGCACCAGTCTGCATTCCCACCAACAGTGTATGAGGGTTCCTTTTGCTCCACAGGCTGTCCAACACCTGTTACTATTTGTCTTGTTGATGATATGCTGTCTTATTAATGTGCCGTTTTTACTGCTGTTCGGTATTTCCAAAATGACTGTTGTTGGGCCATGAAAATGAGTCATGGAATGTTCTAGGCAGAGACCTTCGCAAAGAGGATTTGCCCAAGGCCGAGCCTTTTCCTCCAGGCCAGCCAGTCAGCGAGGGAGGGCTGTGTGCCTGTGACTATGGGAGCTCACGGGAGGGCTGTAGGGGTGACCTGCACAACTCAAATCACCAGCCCAGGAGCAACTCTGCAGCAGTGAGGTAGGGTCCTGGAGGATGCCTCGTTTTTTCTTTTATTGATTTGTTCACTTGTTCATTTATTTATCAGATGCTTTGTTGAGTGCCTCCTATGTGCCTTGCAAGGTAGAAAATTAAGTTTGGAGATGTCACAGTGAATCTCTCGGGGATACAAATCGTTGTAGTCAGGTTGCCTCCTTTTGCAGAGTGTTAGAACAAACCCTGAATGCCCTGGCTGTCAGCCTGCACCTCACGCATGTCTCAGCTCTACACAGTCAAATGAAGCCAAATGACCGGCAAGTGAGTCAAAAATCCTCTGACCCAAACTCTGGTGTATAACTGGCTTTTGTTCTATGTTGCAGAACAAAGGAATAGCTGATCAAGATCTTACACACACACACTCTCACACACACACTCACACACACACTCACACTCAGTCTTTTACCTTTTTCCACCACACTTGGTCACAACTCACACCTAGTGGTTAGTTTACTAGCAGGATTTTAGTGGCAGGAGCAAATGCCTAGCTTCATACGTAGGCCCTCCACAACTCCAAGATGTATTTATATATGGAGGTACTTATGTATGTGTGTATGTATGGGGGGGGGGGGGGAGAATGTGGATGTTTTAATAGCCGTGCTCTTTGCAGTGAAATAATATTCATCTCCTTTTAATCTTATCGTTCTGAAAGGATGAGCTGTAAAGTATTTTGCAATCTGTCTAGATTACGTTCCTGTCATGACAATGATAACCAACCAATCCCTGAGAGCCTATCTCAACATCAAAAAGCAAAATAAAATGTGAACCTCTCCTTTATTCCCTGACCCTGACGATTGTTGTTTATTGGCACTTGAAGGTGTAAGTGCAAGAAATCTCAAGACCTTGAGACCTGAGATACTCTGGTGATAGGAGCAGTTTGAATAAGCAGATAGATAGATTTAGGCCTGCTGGATCTAACCAGGTGGGCATGGGACCAAAACACTCTCTCTCCAACTACGTAGGTGGCAATACTTATAGATCAATGCCGGGCCTGTGCTTCTGAGTCCCACCTGAAAAGTGTCATAGACAAATGGCCGCAGCTCCCTAGACTATAATGAGAAACATATTTCATTACTGTGCATAATCGAGGATGAGACATTTTAATCATACTTGTGACTGCTGGGGTAAGCAAGAGAACTTAGCACAGGGCCACATTCTTATTTTCCCTTGATTATTGTCATATTTCTGGTGAGGTCGTTCACTCTTCTGGAGATCACGTTTGCAATTTCTAATCAAGATGAAGGCATCTGATACTTACTTATAAGAGCAGGTTGTCTTATCTTTAGATTCCCAATGACTCAGCACTGGGTAGGAACCCATAAATATTTGTTGTACTAGCCTGAATTGTCCAGTATTTCTAATTCAGCCAATCGACAATTCTCAGGGTTGAAAAAGATCTTAAAAACCGGCTAGACCAAAGAAACTTCTGTTAAAATGATTTTTCTTATAAAATAACGACTTTGCCTTCAGAGTTGTTTTCAAAAACCTTCTTTGTTAGTCCCCTTTCCTAGTGTTTCTCTCAAACCATCCACAGATATACATAGCAAAACACCTCGGTGTTTCAAAACAGGAAACTGCCTTCATCAACTGGCCGGGGCAGCCAGGGTGCCTCACTCTCATTCCATCAGAGCGCACAGGTGATAAACCTCTTCCACTCATCCATGGGAAGGTACATTGAGTTGATGTAAGTAGTTTTTTAAATAATCAATTTGCATTTGGTAGCTAATAAATGCAAGCTTCTATTTTTTTCATCCTAGTCAGTTCACACGTGCAGTTTGCTGGGTGGTATCTCCTGTGGGCTTTATAATTTCCTAAATTCTTGTGTCATTTTATATGACTCCAGGGTCCTCAGACAGTTGGGATAACTGAAAAAAATTATGTTGGGCCTAGTAGTTGATTTAAGGTTTTCCCAGTAAGAAAAGGAGTAGCATTTTGCAAACAAAAGAGTGGTAATAATAAGGAGCCAGAGGGGACATGGCTCCTTGACTATCCTTTGAAGTTGGCTGTCTTGAAGTCAAGCTGCTAATTCCATGTGGGGGGTTGGGATGGGGGGGGGTGGGAGGCAATTCATAGTATTTAGAAAGTAGGAATCCACAATGCTAATTATATGTCAGTGTCACCAATAGTATGAATCAGAACTTGTCATTCATTTAAGCCATTGATGCCTCCCTAAGTCCCTGATGTCATTTATTTCACCCATTTGGCTAAAATGAGCTATTCAAAAGCTGAGATGAAAAATGCCCCAGGTTACAGCACTGGGTGATCCCTAGGGTTTCACTTCATTGTGAACCGGCAGTGTGATGTCCAGGGTAGACCCTGAAGCTGTTTCTATAGTCACCTAGGAAATAATGACGCCCCACAGGGAATGACAGCCTGCTTGTCCTTAGGTAGGACCAGTCTACTAAGCAAGTTCAAACTCACCCCAAGATGTTTGGGTAAATGTTTCTCTTCCCTGTAGTTTCCATCACTTAAAGTTTCAATTGCTGTCAGATCCCTGATACAGAGCCCCTTACTTAGCTTTTCATTTAATTTAACACATTTCTTGAGCTCCTAGTATGTGCAAGACACATATTTCTTCATATAAATTCACACTGAAGCATTTCAAAGGTAGAAAGAAGGTTCCAACCTTGTGCCAGCAGTTTACCACCATTGCGAAAGCCTTTATATAAGTCTAAAATCAGAAAGCTTATGGGTTGAGCAGCCCTAGCTGACAATTGAGAGGAAGTTGGTTTTTCAGATTATGGCCATGGGTGGTTTAAGTTGTTGAGTTACACAAGACAAAATTCCAAAGTGCCAAGTCTTTCTCCTGGGTGTAACTCTTCATGTATAGAGGGTAGTTTCCCTAATTCTGTAGTCTACTCTACCATTTCCTTGCTATTCATGATATTTCATCATGATTTGGACTGCCTTCTGATAAGAGGTCCCCTCTGTAGAAATCTTGATGAGTTAATGATATGTTTATCAATGTCTTTCAAGGTGGTGGACAGTTTGTACCAGATAATGTTTAGCTAATCCACCCACATAATTTTAATCTTATCTCTAAATAGTTCTTACCCCAAGGAGAGCAATTGCTAAAGTGCTTTCCATGCTGTTCTTTGTTATATATGATGATATTAACACAGCTTAAATCAAGGTCTACAGATATTAAACCAATGATGTGTTGGGCTCTATCTTAATAAGATTCCAGATAAGTCAAACTCCTCCCATGCTAGTCTTGGCTTATTTGGTTTATTATCTCTTGCAGAAAATCCTTTAAAAAGACTAACAGGACAACCCCTCCCCCCCGCCCCGCGAGACACATCAATCTATCTGCCCACACATATCATGGACACAGATACAGGCATGTGTGTGCATATGCATGTGTGTTTTCTGTCTGTTACCAATTGCGGAAACAGGAATGGCCAGTTTCAGCTGCCTCTTTATCAGCTTGTAATGTGCTTTTGATGCAAATCTATCCATCTCTTCCATATTTTGCCAGGCCCAAAGATTTCCCCTATGCTTTGCACACTTGCTAGTGTTCACAGAATCCACTGTATGCCACATTATGGCAATAAGAATATGGTGATTGACTGTCATTACTAGGAACTAAAATAAACCCTCTGTAGTTGATGGAAAGAGGTCTTATTTTCTGTTTTGTAGCCCTCCCCCCCTATTTTTACCCACAGCCTGATTTCTTTGAGGGGAGGTCATTTTTAAATTCTCAGGCTCAGCCCCATGGATATGTGCTAATGTGTGCAGCTGGCTTTGTGATTTGATATTGTTCTTCTAACCACATATCCTTGGGCCCACCGCAAACTTACTAAATCAGAAATTCTGAGGGTCAGACCAACCATCTGTGTTTTAACAAACTCTCCAGATGATTCTGATGCATACTCAAATTTGAGGATCATGAATCTATGTATTTTGCATACACACATTCACAATTATGTATGTTAGTGTGCATGCTATCATAGGAAAAGGCAGGGACTTTTACTTTTCCAGTGAGAGCAAATCCTCAGTGGGAGTGCCAGTTCCCCATCTGCCGACAGCATGGGAGTCAGGTAGACAAGACGTCTCCATGGAAGGAGACAAGACCTGGATCTCCAAGTCCCTTTGAACATTGTTTCCACAGTGTTAACACGGCTTCCTCTGCAGGTATAATTACACAACCATGATTTGGATGTCGATGAGTGAAGTGGGCTACATGCAATCTAGTTGTGTTGAAAGCATCTTGTGTTTTCTGTATTTCACTGCATGTTTATAGAGTAACTTGGCAAAGAAGAGCTGTTAGAAAGCCTCCTTGCACACAAGTTTCAGTTTATCCATCTTGAGCAATGGCCCACTGAAATGATGGGTTTCTTCCCCCTGGGAGTGAGCCATTCCCTGGTGCAAATAATATATTAGACTTCTCCCAAGGCGGGAAAGCTATTTGACAGTTTGGTTCAGTATTGATCCACCAGAGGCAATGGAAAGCACATTGAAGAGGAAAGATGGAGCTATAGCAAAGTCAGCGTGACTATGGAGTCAGGTACTCCAGGGCAGTGGGAGGTATTGGGGAGAGTGAGAGATGAGCTTGTGATTTGAGGTGACAGAGCTATATGTGGCATAAGGAATCTTAGGTGTGCTCCCCAAAATGTACTTGGATTCACATGCATATGTGTATAAGGTAAAGGGGTAGATAGATATAGTACAAGTGTATGTATGCAGGTTATTATATATATGTGTATATGTGTATATATATATATATGCACTATATATATATATATATATATGTATACACATATATATTTAGAGAGAGAGAGAAAGAGAGAGAGAGAGAGAATGAGAGAGGACTCATGCAATATTCATGTTAGTAAGGCATAAAAGACCTGTGGCCCTAACCTACCTTTCAATGTTATTTTTTGTTAGTTTCCTTCTATACCCTTCATTTAAGCCAAAATGTATGACTATCTGTTCTTCACAGACATCACATGCTTTACCATCCTTTATGCTTTCCTCTCCATCACCCACCTCACTCTGCCTCATCCTTATCTGATAATGTCCTGAGGCTCAGTTCCAACACTCCCCCCTCCATGAAGCCTTCTCGGAACCACCACCCCCCACCCCTAGAGGCAGATCACCCTCTGCTCAAGAACTTCATATCACTTTATATTGCTGAGTGTTTATCAGCTTATAAGTTATTGTAACTACGGATTCCTTCTTAGCCTGTGAGCTTCTTGAAGGAATTCAACGTTTCTGATTACTGCATAGTCCCCCGTGTACCCTGCCACTGCGTGGTGTTGAATATGTTTGTCACATGAGTAAATAGCTGCTTAGTGACATCACAGTACGTGCTCAAACTCAAGAGATACAGTCAGGCTGTGAAAAACAGTTTGGTGATTCCTCGAAAAGCTAAACATAGGATTAGCATATGACCCACCAATTCCACTCCTAGGTGTAACGCCTAAAATAATGGAAAAGGCATTTATATAAATACTTGTACATGAAAGTTCATAGTAGCATTATTCACAATAGCTCAAAAGGTGGAAACAACCCAAACGTCCATTAAGTGATGAATGAATAAACAAAATGTGGTATGTCCATACAATGGAATATTATTCAGCCATAAAAAGGAATGAAGTACTGGCCGCACATGCTCTTAACATAAGAGGGGTGAGCCTTGAAAACATGCAAAGTGGAAGAAGCCAGACACAAAAGGCCACCTATTGTATGACTCCATTTATATGAAATATCCAGAATAGGTAAACCCATAGACAGAAAACAGATTAGTGGTTGTCAAGGGCTGGGGGAAGAGGGGGAAAAAGGGGAGTGAATGCTTAATGGGTGCAGGGCTCCTTTGAAGGTAATGAAAATGTTTTGGAACTGGATAGAGGTGGTGGTTTCACAACATTGTGAATACGGTACTAAATGCCACTGAATTGTTGACTTTAAAATGGTTAATTTTATATTATGTGAATTTCACCTTGATTTAAAAGAAGTGGTATAAAAGCATTTCCCGTTTTACTTTAGAGAAACGGGTTTTTTTTAGTAGGATGATGTGATATTTTATCCCAAATATGACCAGTTCCTAGAATAAATTATCAAGTGTTGGTTGCGTGTCCACCACAATTCCTTCCTTACTCCTGAATCATACTGCCCAGGGCTATTTCATGCCCTGACGGTGACTGCTCACCTTGTGACATCAGGTTCCATCACAAGCCAGCAGACACCCCTTGAGGAGACTGGCAGTCAGGCTCCACGGTTGCTGTTGCTGAGCCTTCTGACAAGAACGGGCTCTTAATATCTTTGTCCAAAAGATAGACTTGTAGCTTTCCTGGACGATTTTCATTTGTTTTCTGAGGAGCTAGGAAGCCCGATCTTCCATTCACTCCTGCTTGATTCTCAGTTCACAGGCTGAAGCTGGCGGACATCAAGGTGATCGCAGCCCTGGGCGACTCTCTCACCGTGAGTTACCCCAGCTGTAGAAGGAAGGGGCAGGAGAGGATCTGGCCTTGATTCCCTGGAGAACGTGGAGAGAGGAAACCTCACTCCCAGCCCTTACACGTTGCTATCTTGGGTCCTGATCTGCAGTCCCTTTCCACCCCCTTCCACCCCCTCATCCCCGGAACCGGCATTCCTTGCCCATCTCGTTTTCCCACCTCCACTGTAACTTCATCGTTCCTTTCCCAATGCTGGAATGAAGGGAAGAGCAGGAAGTAGGAGGACCCCAGAGGGAGCATCTGTGACAGAAAAGACCCAGCCCAAATCGCAGAGCCTGTCAGTGGAGGGGTAGAAATGGACTATGTCTCCCACCCACATGTATTGCTCCTTCAAAGAGCTGGTGCTTTGTTTGTCCGTGTAGAAAAGTTAAGGGTGGGGGTGAAGAGAGGCTAAGACAGGAACAAGTGTTCATGAGGGTGGAGTGTGAGTCAGTGGGTCAGTGGAAGAGCCAGAGCCACTAAAAATGATCCCAGCCCCTCCCTGCAGTTGCTCTGTGGTGACACCCCAGGCCCTGCTAAGAGCTATCCATGAAAAGCCAAATCAGGCCCTTAGAGAGCCTGGGTGGGGTGTGCCACAGGCTCCCAGACAGAAGCTTCCGTTCAATAGTGGCTCATTAGAGAGGAGTCCAGCTGCTGTTCTCTGGGCCAGTAGAAGTCCGGGCCTCCTCCTGAGTATTCCCCAGAGACCAGCTGGCACTTTTCATGTCTATGGCCTGTTCACACTGATATTATCTCACTCAGTATCCTCAACAAGATCCTGTGAAGTATGACTGTTCTTAAACTTAGCCAAAAAAAAAGATGAAGCAGGGTGAGGTAAAGTCTGTGCCCACAGCCACACTGGACCTGGACCAGAACTCACCGGTCCTGACTCGAAGTCCAGAATTCTATCCCTGCACTATAGCTGTCCCCTCCAGGACGCCTCAGTGACTCTTCACCCCCAAGGCCGTACTGCTCATAACCCTCCGGGAAGGACAGACAGACTGGTCTTAGCATGGCTTATCCCAATCCCTGCCTGCTGCTGTGGCCCGATGTCACTTCCCCCCACACTCCATTGCTTCTTGGCTCCTTGAGATGCTCTGGGAATAAGGAGTCTCAAGAGTCAGCACAGCGTTTGGGACTTCCTGGGGAGGCAGCATTTTGAATGTAACATCTGGCAGGTGGCAGAGGAATTGGGCACCAGAGCAGGGATCACACCAAAGAGGGGGGACCTCTCATCGAGGCCCAGCCTCTTCCAAAGCCCTCCTTCCAAGGCTGCCTGGAAGGCCAGCCTTCAGCGTGCCCTGTGGAATGGCCCTTCTCATAACATAAATGGTAGATATGATAGCTGGCATCATTATTAAAGGGCTTTAGGCAAGGGACATGTACCTGCAGAGTGGGTCCAGATTGTGGTTTTAAAAGACCCCGCTTTTTCTTCAGCTGAGGGGTAGGTCCGTGGTATTTCATCGGATTAATTTTTTAAATTGTACATGTTAAAGATGTTGATATAAAAGGATTGCAATATGCTTCCTTTTATGACAGACTTCATAATTTTTTTCTTTAAATGAGGAAAACAGGACCTGGAAACGTGTCCTTTTGGAAAATGGACACTGCAGTCTAATTTTCAGATACACTTTAGTTAGCCTCGTGTCACTCGATCGTGGTCTGGACAGCATTTCTTAGGATGAGGCCGAGCTGTGGCTGGTCCAGGGTTCCCAGCAGGAGCGCTCACTCAGCTCTGAAAAGGCAGGACGTGTATCAAGATGGGCGCTGTGTGACCTAAGGATTCTAGAAAGGACCCAGGCGTTCCCGGCCAAGACAAGATGCGGGCCTTCTGGACAATGGGCAGGGAAACTCACCCCTTTGTTATTCTCTCCAGGCAGGTAATGGGGCCGGGTCCAAGCCTGGGGATGTCTTGGATGTCCTTACTCAATACCGAGGCCTGTCTTGGAGGTGAGTAAGGGAGTGGCAAGGCCCTGAAGACCCCTCATGGCAGGGCAGGGTGGACCGCTGGGATTATAGAAAACCATTCCTCTAGCAGATGGTTGAGCCACCTAGTGTTTTTCATGAGAAACTTCCAGGTTTAATTCAAAGAAGTTATTTGTCAGCTTTCCCAAACCACGGCACTCCCCAAAATAAGAGCTGGGACCTGAGTAGGAGGAGTTTGGGGGAGAAACTATATAAACATTTGCGTTACAAAAGCTTCTCTAGCTTCCATTTCTCCTTCTGGGAAGTAATCTCCAAAGGAGGCAGTGGTCTTTGGAATCAAAGTTAAGTCTGAACCCTGGCTGTGCGGCTCTGTGCAACCTTGGGCAAGTTACTTAACCTCTCTGAGCTTGTCTCCTCATCTCTGATGCAGAGAAAATGTTGCCTGAGCACTGTCATGAGGATTAGAGAGAATTTAAGCACCCAGCACAGTGCCTGACACAAAGTAGATATAAACGGGAGCTGGTATCATTATTAAAGGGCCTTCATTTTACAGATGAGAAAGCAAAGCTCCCAGAGGGCAAGTAACCTCCAACGTTACACAGCCAGACGGTAAAAAGAGCAAGAAGTAGAGTACATGGTTCCTGGCGCCTAACCTGGCACGTTCCCCCATCGTGTGTTGCTTCCTGCAGGCTTGTCCTGCCCTGGCTGAAATCAAATCCAGGCTGCCACAAACTGTAGTGATCAGGACTTGACCTCTGTGCTTTGACCCCTCGGCTCAGGCCAAGCATGAGAGGGCAGGTTTGGTGTTTCCTCACCCTGGAATCTGGCTTCTCTTAAACTTCAGTGTTGAATCCCTGGCGTCTTCCCTCGTGATGCCGCACAGAGTTAAACCCCACACCCTCTCAGAACTTTTAAAACGTCCCCAGGCGCACTTGGCATAGGATCAGGGAAGATGGAAAAGCAGGGAATCCAAGACACTCTGGAACGTTGCATGTTTTCATGCCTAGACACCCATCCAACTTTGATTTCCTTGGCATTTTAGACGGGGCTTGGGAGATGGGTTGCTCTCTAGAAGATGCCCCTTAAAAAAAAATGGGATTTCCCAAGCCAAACGGGACGAGAACCATGAGGGCAACCCTTTTTGCTGTGTGTTCAGTAATAATAGCGACGCGCAGCGGCAGTGGCTAGTGAGTAAGGCCGTCATCTGCGCGCAAGGGTGGCCGTTTGGGAGACGGGGGAGAAGGGGGCCCACTTGGTTCCCTGCCCCAGTGTTAATAACGCTCAGAGTTACAAACCAACTGTCAGCCAGCACCATTTAAATCAATTTACTTCTGTGGATGTTTGTGAGCAGAAGGGAGAGTTGTTGCTGTACTCTGGTTTGCTTTTCAGGGTTGGTTTGTTTTAAACTGACACAGGGCAGGCCCCAAGTCCCCAGGGGGTTTCTCAGAAGGGTCTGTCTCGGTGGTGTCTCAGGTATTTCGTCGTTGCGGGCATTTTCCACCTTCATTTTATTTCTTGTTCCCCCAACACAGCGTTGGCGGAGATCACAACCTCAGCAGCGTCATCACCCTGGCCAGTGAGTACTTGCTCCCGCAGGGACTTAGGGCGGGCTCTGGCGGCCACCCAGCGCGGTGCGTGTCTGCAGCTCCCTCTGGCGGTGGCCGCGGACTTAGCAGGAAACCGGGCGGCGGGACACAGCTGTATTCAGCAGGGGGCGCTGCTTCCCCGAGGCGGTATACCTGTTCGGCTTCTTGAGAGTGACCACGCGTGGAAGATTTTTTATTTTTTATTTAAGAAAGATTGTATTTGTCCAAGGAAGGGAGAGAGAGAGAGAAGAAAAGACATCTCAGGCCAAATCTCAGTGCAAATCATTATTAAGAAAGTATTCAAGAAAGAAGGAAAGGAAACCCATCTCTTTGCCTGTCGTTCTGAGCAGAGCACCTTTCCGAGAGGCATGGATCTCGGCTTGGGCTGCATTGGACACAGTTGCGTGCAAAGACGTTGAATTTCTGTGTGTTGCTTTAGCAATGCTGTTCTTGCAGCAGTAAGAGAGGAGGTTGTTCAGGCTGTGCAAACACAGCCGTATTTGGGGCCTGACGTTTTCCTTAAATTATTTCACCAACAACCTGCTTGGAATGATTTTTTAAAGCGCATCTCTTTTTTAAGCACATCTCTTTTTTAAGCACATCTCTTTTTTAAAGCACATCTCTTTTTTAAGCACATCTCTTCCTTGGGCTATATTCTCTGACGGACCTTGTCTTACTTATCTTTTATTCTCCTTGGTGTATATACATCACAGTGCTTGTTCTTAAAGTATACTTGTGATAAATGTTTATATTGAATTATTTTCCCTTAAAATCTTCTGGCAAATAATTTTGCCTGAGGGGGATTTTGTCGGCCCCATTCTCAGTTACTTTTCTTGCGTTTATTCCTTTGTAATATATCTGTAGAAGCTAAGAAATTGTTTGAGCTATAAACTCCCCAGGACTTTGATGAGAGGGATGGTTCATCTCCACATAGGGACTGCTGATTGACCTTCCCATTTGATATGTTTTTGCTATTTGCAAATCCTGTTTAAGTAGATGCCTTTCTATGGCACAAGAACTCCCTGTCTTTATTTCTAGGTCTACACACAACAGCTATAAAGAAGCTCTCCTATTGCTAGGAGATGGTTTGGGTGGCTTTTGTGAGTGTGATCGACTGTCTGTGAGCTGGCCTGGCATACACAACAGCTTGCTGCGCTCTCTGATTTCTATGTTATTATCACGGATAACATAATTGGAAATCAGTGGGCTCAAGGTCTTTCACTAAAGTGATTTACGAAAGATAGACAATATCACCCCTCAGGTGGACTCTCTTGACCCATTTAAGCTGTGTGAGGACCATTCAGTAGGGCAACGAATAGTCTTTTCAATAAATGGTGCAGGAACAACTGGATAGCTACAAGCAAAGAATGAAGTTGGACCCCCCCCCACACCTCACACCAGATACAAAAATTAACTTGAAATGAAACGTAAACCGAAATGTAAAAGCTAAAACTAACTCTTAAAAGAAAATAGAGCACCAAATCCTCATGGCTCTGGGTTAACAAAGCCTTATTAGATACAACACGAGTGAAAAAAAGAAAAAAATAGATATATTGGACAAAGTTAAACACTTTTACACGAGTGACAAAAAGAAAACATAGATATATTGAACAAAGTTAAACACTTCTGTGCTTCAAAGGAAACAGACAACCCAAAGAAAGTAAAAGAGGCAACCCAAAGAGTAGGAGAAAATATTTGAAAATTATGTATCTGATAAACTTGTACCTAGAAAATATAAAAAATTCCTTAATTCAACAATAAAAACACAATCCAATTAAAAATGGGCAAAGGCAACATTATAAATGTATTTAATACCACTGAACTGTATGCTTAAAAATGGTTAAGATGGTAAATTTTGTTCTGTGTACTTTACCACACTAAAAAAATAATGGGCAAAGGATTTGAATTGACATTTCTCCAAAGAAGATATACAAATCGCCAATAAGCATACGAAAAGATACTCAAAATCAGTAACCATCAATGCAAATCAAACCCAATGAGATACCATTTCATATCCTGTAGAATGGTTATAATAAAAAGAAGACAGATAATAACAAGTATTGGTAAAGATGTGCAGAAACCGAAACCCTTATTTGCTGCTGATGGGAATATAAAATGGTACAGCTGCTTTAGGAAAAGTTCTGTAAGTTCTTCAAAAGGTTAAACAAGTGATCCAGCAATTCTATTCCTAGGCGTATATCCAAGAAAACCCACACAAAACTTGTACATAAATGTTCATAGCCACATTATTCATAATAGCCAAAAAAGTGGGAATAATCCAGATGTCCTTCAGCTGACGAATGGATAGATAAAATGTGATCTATCCATGCAATAAGATATTATTTGGCAATAAAAAGGAATGAAGTCCTAATACACGCTACCACATGGGTGAATGTTGAAAACATTATGCTAAGTGAAAGGAAGCCAACCACAAAAGAAATGTTGTATGATTCCATTTATATGAAATGTCCAGAATAAGCAAATTTATACAGAGAGAAAGTAGATTAATGGCTGCTGTGAGGTTAGAGGGAATGGGGAGTCACTGCTCAAAGGTTTCTAAGGTTGATTGTGGTAATAGATGCATAACTGTATGAATGTCCTAAAGCTATTGAACTGTATGGTTTAAATTGGTGATTTTTATGGTATGTGAATTATCCCAATAAGTTATTATATGTTTAGAAAAAAGGAAAATGCATGAGAGAGGCACCTGCCCAGACTCACATTTATTCAACAATAATTCCTTAAGTACCCAGGGGTGCTGCCCAGGCAGTTAAACATCAGTCTGCTGGGCATTTTCTTTTCATGCTGAGAGAGTAATAGTAAGGGGAAGGGCTGTGGGTGGGGGCTCCGCTTGGTCCTGAACACTCACTGGTGCTTATTAAAGGAGTTTGAGGATTGCTTTGGGGTAGTTACTAAGCACATCTCTTCCTTGGGTTTCCAGACCTCCTCCGGGAATTCAACCCTTCCCTCAAGGGCTTCTCTGTTGGCACTGGGAAAGAAAACAGTCCTGGAGCCTTCTTCAACCAGGCCGTGGCTGGAGAACGAGCTGGGTGAGCAGGGGAGCCTTGGGGGTGAAAAGCATAGGTCTTCTGGAGACCCAGTGGGGGCTTAGCCTAGACTGGGACGTATAGTTGAAGGCTGGGGGGCTTGCTCTAGGGAAGGGGTCTGAGGGTCCAAGACTGGACTGGATGGGCTCTCCTGGGGATCCCTTGCTGTGGGACACAGGAAGCTGCTCACCCATCCCCAACTCCACCCCAGGGACTAGTCACACTTGACTCTGGTGCTTTGAGCAAATCACTTTTTCTCCTCTATGGATCTCGTGGCCCATAAGACAGTGGCCCTAAGAGGGCTCACTCTGAGTCTCAGTTTTTATTGCTCTGTCAGTCTCTTTTATATCCGTTCCCTCCCTTCCTCAGACATGCTTTTCGGGAAGCTTGTTCAGGCTCTAGATTTGGCATCCCTCCTAGGTCATGGGAAGAGCATCAGCTCCCTGAGTCTGAGTCCTGCCCCTCTCCCACCCCCTACTCCCCCACCCCCGCCACTAAGCCTTAGCCTCTAAGAGATGGGCTGTTGTGAGGCTCAATGCGTGTTGAATGTAGAAGTTCTGGTGAGCTGTAAACAGCACACGTGTGTTGGATCAGGATGGTTGTTCCAGCAGCAATGCAGCAGGGCTGCAGGACCCACCTGGGAAACCTGTTAGTGAGCAATGGAACCACCGTGTCATGGTCTGTAGCACTAAATGGCAGGTTCACAAGGGCAGGGTCGGCTTTCCTGGGTCCTGCAGCTCCATTTCTCCCAAGGAACCTTGAGTGATTCTTTGGGTTTGCTGCCTGGTCAGAGAATAAGTGAATGCCATGCCCAATCCAGGAAAAATAAATGAAAAGATCCTTTTTGGTTCTTAACCCTATTCTTCTTCCAGAATAATCACAAACCTCACTTTACTGTGTGGTTCCTAGGGATTTCTGGGTTCTGGTTTCTAGATTCCCTGACGTCATTCTCCCAGTTCTCAATCCCATCCTGAATCTATGAGCCACCCAAGTAACTCTCATGTGTTCTTGACAGGAAAGGTGACAGATTATCCGAAGCAGAGATCACTCAATACCTGATGGTTTTAGAATGATTTCTGTGGCTTTGCTTTCCTTTTAGTGGGGGAGGGGTGAAAGGCTATCAAGTTACTGCTTATAAATTTGGGCTTACTTTAATATTACCATAATTTTGCCTTTTTCCCAAGAATATGTCAGCTGGTGGTATGAGAAGAAAGGTGTTTCTGGGCATGACTAGGTCAGGAAGGCGTCCAAGAATGAACCCTTAGTTGAGATCATAAAAGTAACCAAAACAGAGTGTGATTCATATGGCCCTGGATTTCTTCCCTGCTTTCCCCCCAGGCCTTTGGGGCTCTTTGGTGCAAGTAATCCATTTGTCCAAGCACGTCCTGAGTTGCAGGGAACAGTTGGAGATGATTATTCCCATATCACAGATGGAGTAATTGAAGCACCAAGAGGCAAAGTGGCCTGAACAGATACATCCATTCAGTCCTGTGGTCTGTTGGCTTTGTGCCCTGCAGGCTTTATCCCAAGCTGGACAATAAACCCTCATACATATAAACAGCGTCCAAGTGACAGAATACCTTCATGTCTATTTTTCCTTGTATTCCTCACAGTAACTGTGACATGGACAGAGCAGAGGGTCAGATACCCATGTTTTCTTAATGATGACACTGAGGTTCAGAGAGGTTAAGTAATCACCCCCAAATCTGGTCTATCGAAAGAGCAGCTGCCCTGATAACTTCAGATCTACAGATGAGGAAACCGAGGCTCAAAGAGGTTATGTAGCTAACTCAGAATTCCCACCCAGGTTCGCTGATGCCTAGTGTACTATGACTAAGACCAGGCCAGTTGGGCTAATAGTTAAGAGAGGGAGGGAATGACAACCAACGTTTCCTGCTAGGCATTGTGCCAGGGACTTAACTGATGATAATGGTGACGATGGTGGTGGTGATGATGGTAGGAATAATTCAGTGGATTATTTGTAATATGGATACTTACCATACGCTGTTCTAAGTTCTTTATGGGCACCTTATTTAATCTACCCAACAGCTCTATGAAGGTATGCTTGTCCTCCCCATCTTAGAAAGGAAACAACTGAGGGTTCGCAGGGTTAAATGCCGTGTCAAGGTCTCAGAGCTGGTCAGTGGTGGGACCAGGCTTCAGACCCAGGCCGTCTGTCACCAGTAGCAGCTCTGACTCCATTGGGCTGCTTTGCCCGTCTCGCTGCTCCTGATGACCCTCTAAGATTGGGGGTTTAGCTCCATGGTTACCGTCTTTTTGGACTGGGAACTTAAGTCACATCCCCACAGTTAGCAAGAGGTTAGTAAATGTCAAACCCAGGTGTGTCTGACTCAACCATGTCACCTTGAGGATGAGGGCCCCTTGAGGCTGAGATCATAGCACCCGCAGAAAAGGGCTTATACTGACCCATGCATGATGTGAAACACTCACACGCCGCCTTCTGTTTGCCCCCACATGAGCCTGGCTTGGGAGAGAAAGAAAAGTATGTAAAAACATTGCCAATCAGAAAACCATTCCACTAACAGTCTGCTCCTCGTATGTGGAGTACTCTGTCCTTCCCAAAGCACAGCCATGACACCCCATCCCACCCTCACCCCCAGCGGAAGCTGAATGGAGAAGCAGCTCTGATGGGAGCCTGGCTTTCAGTCCAGCGTTCCTGCTCCGTATTTGATTCCTGTTCTCTCTGCTAAGTTCCCTCCCAGCCCCAGCTATAGTGTCCCCACTCCTCACAGGACTTCTTCCTATGTTTGCCCGCAGGGGTTTACCTGGTCAGGCCAGGAGGCTGGTGGACCTAATGAAGAACGATACTGTAAGTCTGGGAGAGGCACCACCTTGAGGGAGGATTCCCCACAACTGGGAGAGGACAGGAGAAATCCATGACAACAGACAGGGTCACCTCTCGGAAAAGGACAGGGCCACATGGAAATCCAGAGTCTACCTTTAAAACAACAACAACTAATGACTTAACACCTATGGCCTGTGACCTCTGACCTCAGGACCCCCAAACCAAAGAACAGAAAACATTAATGTTCACTAAACCCTGTGGTGTATGAGGACCCATCCCTGCCAGTGTGTAGCCCTTTGTGTTTTCCTTGACTTGACTCCGGGGTAAGGCCTTTATTTACTTGTTTGTTTCCTATTCATTTCAGAGGATAAATTTTCAGGAAGATTGGAAGCTAATAACCCTGTTTATAGGAGGCAATGACCTCTGTGATTTCTGCGATGACCCGGTAGGTCTCCAGGCCCTTAACTCAAAACTCCCTCCTGGAGGGATTTCCACCCCAGGTCCCTGGAGCAGTGTAGCTGGGTTGGGACTTGGGGTTTGTGGTCTGGCATGGATCCAGCCTGAGATTAACTCAGAGACCGAGAGGACATTCACCTTCAGCGAGAGATTCAACAGGACAAGCAGGACTGATTGTAAGATGAATCATGATTAGGTTTCCTATCAGGGGAGCTTGATCATATCGTTCTAGAAACCAAGATAACGTTCCAATGATCTTGAACAATCTGGCATATCTTCATACATCATTGTAAGTCAGCTCCTTTTCCAATATTGAACTGCCTCACTATTACTTCTTTGGGAAAGTTGATTTCCTAATGCAGGCATTTAGGCCATGTTTGGAGCCTAACAGTCATTCTGGGCTGATGGGAAATCCAAGAGTCAGACTGCTGCCCTGCAGGTGCAGTGCTTCTTCCTGGAACCCCAGATTCCCTGAGCTGGAAGAAACCCACAAGCCATAACGACCAGTCTCCCACCCACAGCAGGAATGCCTTCCACAGAATTCAATTGTTGAACATTTCCAGTGATGGGCCGCTCTTTAATTTGCAAGGTGGCCCTAATTAGTATCATGAGTAGGAGCAAACTGTTTTGTGGTGTTTCTTTGTGTTAAGCCCAAATCTACCTCCTGTGACTTCTGCCTGTACCGAGCACTTCATCTGTATCAATTCAGCTGACTTTAAAAATAATAGTTGTTTTTTTTTTATTGTACAAGCAATATACACAGAAAACATATCAAACTATAGAGGGAAAACAATATTCTCTGTAACATAATTACAACATCCAGAAATGCCATTGTTAACATTTCAATAAATGTCTCTAGCATTTTCTGTGAATATAGAGAAATTGCTTTATTATTTTCTAAAAATGCTATATCATCCTGAACATATTGTTTGGTAACCTGCTTTTTTGCAATAGCAACACATTGGGAGGATATTCCTATGTCAATATTTATTTTTCTATACAATAATTCTTAATGACTGTATAGTAACCCATAATATAGGTTGGCTCTTATTTACATAACCATTCCCCACTACTGAGTGCTTAGCTTACATTACTTCTAATTATGCCTATTATAAATAACACCAGGGTAAACATCCATCTTTATGTACATCCATAATTGTTTCCTGGTATACATTCTAAGTCGTAAGCTTTTTAAGCAAAAAGATATATATACTTCTCCCAATGTTTTATTATGGAAATTTCCCAACACACTGAGAAATTGAAAGACTTGTGTAGTAAATGCCCATATGCCCACTACCTAGATTTTACAGTTGTTAACATTGTGCTGTATTAATTTAACACGTATCCATCTATCTTATTTTTTGGTGACTCTACATTTTTAATACTTCGGATACATATTGCCAAGTTGTTCCCAGAATGTTTGTACCAATTATGCTTATTTCCCTACTTCACAAGTGGCACTGTATGTTATTTAATAGCTGCAAATCTGATAAATGAAAAAATCGTGTCTTGTTTTCAAGTTTTGCATTTATTTACTTAGTAGGTGGGAGCACACTTTCATTTCCCTTGTTTAATGCTCACTTGAATTCCTCCTGTTGATAAATTCTGTATTATGCCTATTGGCCGTTTTCTGTTAAGGTTATTTATCTTATTATTGATTTTTTAAAAAAAAAAAGTCCTGTGTTAAGTCTACGAACCCATTATCAAATATGTGGCCTATTTGTTATTTTCCACTTAATTTTGTTTACAGTGTTTTCCGATAAATAGAACACTTTTTACTTCTAGTATCATGCACTGGGCATGTTATTGTATGCCAGGCACTGTACTGGGGGCTAAGCAGACAAGTGAAACAAAGATTCTGTCTTCAAGGAGCTCACAATGTTAGGGGAGGGAGACAGACAATTCATAACCCGAGGAGAAAAACATCACGGTGTGCTTCTTGTGACGCACACAGAGATCTGAAGTCAGAATTGCCATGGAAATTTGGGTGTCAGCGATTTATGCACAGCAGGAGACCTTCCAACTGGGACTTGAAGTTGAGGATGGTTGTCAGGCAGAAAGGGGGCCAGCGGAGCAAAGTTTAAGAAGTGGCCTCACAACACCTGCCCTGAGGGGCAACCCTGCCCCCCACACCCTTCACAGCCTTCTTTCCTGGCATCAAAGTCACCAGAGCCTGGGGTTTTCAAGCTGTTACGGGAAGGGATCTCAGTGTGGAGTCCTGGGGCTGCCGGGATGGGTGGGGAGGTGGGACCATGGGCCTTCCCCCATTTCCCTGCAGCTTTAATCGATTTGGTAGAGCAGGGCTCTTGGTTAAATTTCATTCAGAGAAAGGGTTCCATAGCTTAAAAAAAAAAAAAAAAAGTTTAAGAACCACAAGTGTCAAAATCAAGAGAAATAACCTCTACAAGGTGTTTATGCTTAGGAGCTGGGTTTCACAGGACTCTCTTTCCCTCCATCACTCCTTAAGTGATTTGATGGGGCTGTGGGTCCCCAGGCACGGGAGGATCCAAGCAGAAGAGATCACACTGTAGGACCAGAGGATGTTCAAGCTGCAGGAGATCTTAGAGGTCCTCTGTGCCAATACCCCGTTTTAGAGGGGCCCGGATATGTGATGTGCCTTTGCAAAGGCCCTACATCTAGCTAATAAAAAGTGGATCCCAGAGTTTTCCATAGCTCCATGCAGAAGAAAGGGTGATTGCCATGTAGAAGAAAGGGGTCACAGCTATGACACGCCCAAGGACCACGGGGTTGATTTGGAGGCAAACCTACGTTTCAGTGTGGCCCATTCTGGCTGAAATACAGGGAGGAGGGGGCCCGAGAGAGGAGTGGCCCTGGTCTGTGGAGAGAGTGGGTGACAAATGGTGTTAGACATTTCCTCTTCCTGCAGGATCGCTATTCTCCCCAGAACTTCACAGACAACATTCAGAAGGCCCTGGACATCCTCCATGCTGAGGTACAGAGGCTCGGTCACATGGCCTCCAAGCAGCTCAACCACAGTCCTCCTTGGGCCTCAGACAGCCTGGAGGTGGCTCTGGCTTTGGTTGAGGCCTCCCTGCTGGGTCCCCTTTACCTGGAGACCAGCACTGACCATGCTGTCAGTCCTGGTCTCAGCGGCCTGAACACATAGGTGCTGATGGGAAGCAGAGGGGCGGGAGAGGCAGGGATGAAGGGAGTGGATGGGGCCAGATGGACGGCCACAGACCTGACGTCCAGCAGGAAGGACTGCCCAGCCTCGATCCTCTTGGGAACTGGTCTTGCCTTTGCTCAGGTTCCTCGGGCATTCGTCAACCTGGTAAAGGTGTTGGAGATCATCAAACTGAGGGAGCTGTACCTCGAGAAGAAAGTCAGCTGCCCAAGGCTGATTCTTAGGTAAGAGGGAAGCTTCTTCCCCTGTTCTTGAAAGGGCCATAGGACGCTTAGTAGAAAGTGACTGGTTAGCAGGGCAGAAGTTGGAGGAGTGCTGAGACCACCCCATTTTCTAACCGGACAAGGCCTAATGGGGGAGACTTTTCTGAGCCCAGTATGGGCCTCAGCTACTCTTGGACTATGCTTTTAAACCCAGCCATGCTTCTGTTGTCATGTCAGTTCAGGACACGCTTCAGTCCTCCAAGGGAGGAGTCAAGCATGAGGAATGGAGTGGGCCTGTGTGGGCCAGGCTCACTGGCCACTGCTAGGGCCTACTTTGAAGTGTGTCCAAAGCTTCCTCTCCCAGGGACTCATCTCCAGGACAGAGGGAGTCATTGTTTGGTATGGGTGCTCCGGCTGGGCATTCACAAATGTAGGGCTATTGTCACTTGCTAGAGGAAAGGGTGGACAAATCAGATCAGCAGGGTTTAGAGGCCAGTGTCTTCCCCAGAGAACAGAGAGCCCTGGTCCTGGGAAGGCCCTGCGAGGCCTTCTTTATCCCGTTTTTATCCCAGAGCCAAACAAAGGTGGGTGCTCCCGCTATAGTGTTACACATTTCCAGGAAGTGAGAAGATGTTCTCCTAACCCAAACATGAACATTTCTCACAGCGTTGCTTCCTACCAGGCCTCCTCTGGACCATTAGCCAAAGTCATGGTGGCAATGCCCATTCCCTCACCTCCCCCATCCAGCTCTGCACCGCCCCACACACCATAATCCTGAACACGTCACATGGTAATTATTCCTGTGCTTCTCCTCCACAGCCCTGAGCTCTGGGTCTGAGTCACTGCTAGCACGGCATAGGGGCTCAGCTGCTGTTCGCTGAATGGCTGAATGAATAATTCACAAGGGCTAGATTTGCTTTTGGAAATTAAGGGGTATCTTGGCTGCTCCCCTGAAGATCCATGCCAATGCTCACCTGGGGGTCCAGACTGCACAGGTCCCCTCAGGAGGCCTGAGGATGCTGGGAACAGGAGGATGGCTGCTGGATGACACATGCCTATTAATGCAGCTGGTGTCAGCCATGCTATTTTGGGCTGCTGACTCATCCCCTGGCTCCCACTTTCTCCAGTCACTGGGCCACACGGGGTTGAGTGTATTCATTAGGTTTCAGAGCAGCTCACCCCTTACCATTGATCACTGCAAGGGTTTTAGACAATTAAATCTAAACGTTCAGAGTGAGCATTTGCCAGGTCCATTCTGAGAACTGAAATGGCCAAGTCACTGACTGTGGGCGAGCCAGGCTCAGGGTCACTTTGTCCTGCCACCTCTCCAGTGCTCTGTTCTCCCTGCCTCTCCTCTGATCTGCCTCAGTGGTAACATTTTCCTTAGTGGTGCTGAGTCTACACTGGACCATCCAGGCTGTAATCGCCTCATCTCCCTGGACCAACTTTGCAAGATGGCCAGCTAGATCAGAGCTACAGACTGGACAGGAGCAGTTTAACTAGGGACTAAGAGCTCCAGTTCAGACCAGACAGACTTGAGTTCAAGTCCTGGCTGCTACACTTAGCATCCGTGTGACTTTGCCCACACTGAGCCTCAGTTTTCTCATCTATAAAATGGACATAATGATAATACGGCTTCTAGAATAGCTAAAGAGGATTAAACAGGTTAATACCCGTAAAACTCTTGGCACAGTAAGTGTTCGATATGTGTTAACCATGATTATTTTCACTGTTGTCACTATTGTTATTTAAAAGGAAGTGTGTCTTATCTATATTGCACTGTCCTCTGACAGTCATAAGGTAACTCAGCATCTTAAAAGTCACTCCTGAAGATGTCAGAAGAAGTAACTATTTTATTTTCAAAAGCCAATCCAGGCCTGAGAAATTTTCTTCAGCTTCGTCTGGTGCAATTAACAGGTTAGCCAGCCAGGGCCTCCATCAGCACAGGCTCCTGATTAGCTCCCAAGTTAAATATATTCTGAATCTCAAGCCACTGTCTCTATGTCATGCACTCAGGTGATGATTTTGGTGGGGTGGGGCATTTCTTCTGTTTGGTCTGCAGGAATCTGTGTCCCTGTGTCCTGAAGTTTGATGATAACTCAACAGAACTTGCCTCCCTGATCGAAACAAATAAGAAGTATCAGGTGAGCCGGGAAAGGCTTCTGAGCTGCACAGGAATTGCTGTGCGGTTTGGTTGCTCTGGGTGGCATATGAACGTGTGCTTACGTTATTTTCACCCTGACTGGGTGTGAGGTGACCACTGACCAGTTTACAGATTTAAAGATACCCTGTGAGGCAGTAGGGATTGTGGTTCCATTTATTTGAATCAAGCTATGGAGCCAAGCCACCAAAGATGCTTCAGCAAGTCTCAGTTCCTGGCCTTACACAGAAACAAATATTTCCAGTTGTCCATGAGCTTCCAGCTCCCGGGTGGGAAACCTTTTCCAGACTCCAAGAGAGTCTGGAGGATTCTGTGAAATAACATCCATTGCCTCTGCCCTCCCCTCCCAGGGAAACAGGTGTTATTGGGGAAAAAGTCAGCAGGTGCTCTCCGTACATCCTATGGGTTGTTCATTTAAGGCCTATCTCCGTCAAATCTTTGACCAGAGCAGCTGACTCCCTTGACTCCATCTTAGATTTCCCCCCAAATAATTGTCCAGTCAAGAGGACAGTGGTGGCCTTCCAGCCCTTTTAGAGTGGGCTGCAAACAGCTCCAGGGTGGATCCGTGCTTCAAGCTCCAGGACTCCTTGGAGCGGAACCACTTCCCTGAAGACTCTTGGGGGCAGCCATACCTGCCAGGGGGATCAGGGCTCAGGAGAATGGACCTCTGTTTATCATCCTTGGTGTCCTCGCCCAGTCCTCTGGGTGCCTCCCTCCTTGTACTTCCTTCTGCCGTGAGCAGGTACCTATGTCTCCACGTCCCACAGAGGAGAGGGAAGGCAGCCGAGGTTATGGCCATGCGAGCACATCTGTCCCAGGTGGGCTTTCTGTGTGCAAGCAACAAAAGCTGAGGAGTTCTGGTTAATTTAAGCAGAATATCTGGAAGAGCTAGAAAGCTAGGGTCAGAGGCCAAGCCGCCAGAGATATGGGATTCCAGGGGCCAAGCCACAGGAATCAAAATCAGGACAAAGAACGAGTCCAGTGAAGATACCATGGACACCACTGTCCCTGCTGCTTCTAGGGACTGGATGCAGCCGCCACCCTCAGCAGCATGGAGTCTGTGCTGTCCCTTTATCTTTCTGTCACTAGCTTCCAAGCCCAAGCTGCAGGTGGAAGCATTGATTGAGGACCCTTGGGCACGTGCCTGTACCCTAGCTGGGAGGGGCATGAGGAAAGCCAGCATTTGCCTTTCTCACCTTCTACAGTGAGAGGCAGGATGCTCTTCATACAGTGGGGTTTTTCAAACACAGGAAGTTGGTTCAGATGCTAGGGAGACAAAAAGAAGGCAAACTATTCACCAAAAATTACCTTCGCTAACCTTTCTAGATTGGCTAGCTCTTCCCAGGTCTGCTCTTGGTGACTGACCACTGAGACCCTAACTTAGCGTCCTGGAGAAGCTCACAGCTCAGCCACGTGAGGCCATCATGCCCCCTCTCAGAATCCTCTCATTCCCTACTTCCTGGAAAAGCTACTATTCCCATCACTCTCCCTGGAGATAATCACTGCTATTAGTACTACCAGGCGCCAGGTATTCTAGACACTAGTTCTTTCATTTCTCAAGAGGTGCATGGCGCCACTGTGAGCCACTGTGGCTCCCCAGAGTAACCAGTAGCATTGGAAAGGATTTAAGGGATGGTCCAGTCCTTGCTAAACATCTTCCATTTACAGATGAGGAAATAGAGGTCCAGAGAGGGACAGGACAATACCACTAACTAGCTGTATGATTTTTTTTGCTGAAAATCATACAGCTAGTTAGTGGTATTGTGCCTTCTGCCTTCCCCAAGGCTCTGCCTATAACGAGGAGACTGCCCCAGGAGGTCCGGGGTAAGGCATCCCTAGGACAGAGGCTCTCTCTGACTAACTCTGGGAAAAGGAAGTTCACCAGGTCTTCTGAAGTGACCACACTAATGTTCCCAGGTATTCAAGCCAGACTTCCCTCTCTAGCCAGGATTTTGGCCCCAAATGGTAGAAACCTGGCAAGCAGTGAAATAGCAAAATTTCGTAAACAAGAGAGCCAAAACTGGGGTAATTGGTCCTCTTGGAACTGAGCCCAAGTGGAAGCTGTGAGAGTAACACCTCTATTACCCTCCTAGACAGATCTGAGAGTCTCAAAGGAGTGTGAAGGCACAAGAGCGTGCATGCTCTCACACACACACCATGCACAGGCAATATAAATAGGCATTACATGTTGTTGTTGATTCACCTTTGATTTTTCTGAACAAATGTAGGACAGTAATGTAAGGATGATCCAAACAAGTCATTTAATCAAATACATCGTTCCTCCCCCAGTCTTCATCCAGAAACTTTAAAAGGGGTATCAAGCCGATGGACTTAGGTTTCTTCTTCCCTTCCCTTTTTTCCCACCACCTAGGTCAAATATATGCAATTGCAGCAGAGGTTGAGGGCAGGGTTGAAATAAAGGTTGATCTAAAAAGTAATTAGCTGGCTCCTGATCAGTTGAGATTTTGCTGCAGATTGATTTCACTCAAAGGTCAGACTGTTTAATTCTATGGCAGAGAAAGAGGTCACACAAAGACCAGGCAGATGCAGGGAGCCCCCTGACTGCTGTCCCCTTTGCCTCCTGCAGGAGAAGACTCACCAGATGGTTGAGAGTGGGAGATATGACACGAGGGAAGATTTTACAGTGGTCATGCAGCCATTCTTCGAAAAAGTGAACATGCCAAAGACCTCGGTAAAGAAAACGAGCATCATGGGTAAATGGGGGGCCTAGAGAGTGCCCAGCTGTTTCCGAGTGCCGTCTGTGTTACCCAACGCCTCATAACATGGCCCCTCTTGTCTGCCCTGCGACCAGGAGGGGTTGCCTGACAGCACTTTCTTCGCCCCTGACTGTTTCCACTTCAGCAGAAAGTCTCATGCCCACGCAGCCAGTGCCCTCTGGAACAATATGGTAAGATGACTGAGGTAGGAAAAATTATTCTCTCTCTAATAAGAAAAAGACTCTGGAAAGCTTCTGTTGGACTTCAGAGGCCCGTCACCCATGCTGTGTGAGTCCCAGCACAGCAATGATGATAAATCCATTTCCTTTGTCCCTCCTTCCCTTCTCCAGCCCTGACCTCTCCACTCTTGCTGCCTCTATCTCATACCCCATCTTCTTGCTTCTTGGTTTAGCTGGAACCCATTGGCCAGAAGACAACAGAGAATAATTTTGAAAACAAGATCAATATCACATGTCCAAACCAGGTAGAGTGAAAAGCACATCCTTGTAACTGTTCCATCGGAAGCATCTTTTCCAGCCTTTTAAAGTCTGGAATACCAGGGTGTCACCCTCATCCCCAGCTGTTTACGTATCCACTCATTCCAGACTCCGGTTAACCATCCCCAGTGACCCATCTGGTTGTTCTGTGATGGGTGACAGCCCTTTGTGGCGGGAGGCCCTAGAGCACTCTTCTGTCTCTTATGTCACAGCGAGCCCTAGCCCAAGTCTGGGCCACACACAGCTCTTTCTAGCCAGAAAGAGGAATGTGGCAGCACCATCCAGCTCTCCTTTTGAAGGCTAGGGACAGGGAGAACATCAAGGGCAGGATGGGACAGAAGGACACCGCATCTCCATGTAACCACTGCCTCCATGGCAGGATAGGGAGAGCAACGAACTGAGACCTAGAATAATATCTACTAGGACAGAGGTGGGGATGGGGGTGGTCATTGGGAAGCTGGAGCTAAAACAGCAGGTGTTCACTGGGATTGTAAAGCAAATCAAGACCACGGTGTTCACTCACAGTTTGTCAGAAAGATTCTTGGGCCTCTGCAACTGCTCTCTCACCTCTGTGAATTCCTCTATATTCCCAGTGGGGTCGCATTGAACTGGGGCTTGCATGGGGCAGGACCTCAGAGCACCTGACTTTTCTTATCTGGGCAGGAAGGAGCCCAGGCGGCTGCAGGGTACGAGTGGCATGGGGTGGCAAGGGGACCTAAGGAGTAGGGACATGGGCTTATATTAGCAGAACATGGGCCCCTTTTGGGAGGGGCCAGTGTTGAGAAAGAGAGGTGACAGCCACCCCAGCCAGCTGGGTGGGAGATGAAGAACAAATGTGGTCATTCCTGGGAGCTGCTGCAGGGTTTATTCTGATTGGTCGTGTGGGTTCAGGTTAGGTTGGGGTTGCAGAGAAGCCCCCTGTACATCACAGGGTAGGCCTGGCAGGGAGGGGCTCTCATTGTAGAGCCCAGAGGAGACCGAAGGTGTTTAAAGTATTTATGCTGAGGTCGGCACTTCTTGAGGGCGGGGGAGAGCAAGGAGCAGTGCTGGAAGCAAGCCGAAGTCTCAGTGGTTCTCACCTGCCTCTTCTCCTAGGACTGGCCGTTTCTGAGCACCTACAAGAACAGTGTGCAGGTATTTGCATGTTGCTTTCTTTCCGTTCACCAGCCAATGCAGTGGGCAGCCGCTGGGCTGGAACTGGCCCAACAGGGTGGGTGGGAACAAAGGGGTTCACAGTCTTTTATAAAGTCCACCCACTTACACCTCAGACAGGGTGGAGTAAGCTCCATCAATAGCAGCCCAGATGAGGGGCCAGCCAGCCAACTCACAACCTCATCAAAGACATAAGTAAAGACCCTACCCTCCTCATAAAGCTGCTGTAGAAGCAAGGGATGGGGTGGGCTGAGGTCATTTTGTTGACGTCCCACGTCTTGCGTTGGATGGTGGAAGGGTCCAAACTAGGTTAGCAGATCCCAGGCTGGCTGGTGTTTAGAATCACCTAGGAAGCCTTCTTCAAATGCCCTTCTAGGCTTTTCCCTGGTCAGGGTGGGGAGGTTGGGCAGGAGTCTGTTTGTTAAAGCTCTCTGGGTGAGTCTGATGCCCAGCCAGCCTTTCTGGTCCCTTTCACCCCTGAGATTCATTCTATACCCTTAGGGTCATGGGAGCCAGCTGCTGTGCAGGAAGAGAGACCCTTCCACCTCAGTGCCCACCTCAGGTAAGCTCCCTGGGATACACCAGGACCCAGAGCCTCTCCACAAGGACTCAGAGACCAATGAGTGCTCTGACAAGACTGTTTGCACGTAACTAAGTGACACAGTGATGGCCAGTGCTTGCTTCCTATCTGGGTGGTCTTCTGGAACAAGTCCCTGATTTGTCCCTCTCCGCCTTGCAGTGATGTCTTACTCATCAGGCCCCAAGGCGGCCAGGCCAGGGACTGTTTACTGCCCTCTCAATTCAGCCCCTTAAAGGAACACAAGTGGAGGAGCCATGTGAGCTCCCCATTCAGTGACCCAGCCCTGTGGTGTGACCTCACTGAGGCCCAGAGGTGGGGAGTGGGGTGCTGAGGGGATCCCAAGAGGGAGCCAGCTCTGTGGTAGTCCTGGGGCCCCAGGCTCTGCAATTATTTCCACCTGCAGGGCTGGAAAGTTCCCTGAAGTCTTCAGAAGACACTTGGGGGTACAGAAAGGCACATGATTATTTCTGAGATTCTTGGTGGAAATCCAGAACCCAGCTCTAAATGGGCTGTGCGTGAGGCTCTGAACTTCATCTCAGATGGTCCAGTACCCATCTGGTTGTGCACTCAGGTTATAGCTGGTATCCCATATAACTGCTGAGATCCCACTGTGCCTTCTCTAACATCCATCCATCCATCCATCCATCCATCCATCCATCCATCCATTCATCCATCCATCCATCCATCCATCCATCCATCCCCTTTCCTTCTCCCTCTCTCTCAGCACCTCTCCCTCCCCATAAGTGTAGGATTCCTTTATTGTTTCTCTTATGGGCAAAATCTGTCTTCATGTACCCTCTGCCTCCAGGGCACCATGGACACTCAGTCCTGTGTGGCCCAAATGCACGTGCAGATGGTGTTTCTGGTCTTGCTTAGAGCAAGAAGCCCTAGACTCTGACTGCAGCTTCCTTGCCACGGACTCAAGTGTGTCCAATTGTCTCTGCAGTGCACGCCTTGAGACCTGCAGATATCCGAGTCGTAGCTGCTCTGGGGGATTCTCTGACTGTAAGGACTCTTGGGCCCTGCGTGGGGTGGGGGTGGCTATGTCAGTTCCAGGTCCCAGTCCTCCTAACCCTGCATTATCCCACCCCTCTCTCCCAGTTCTAGCAATCCAAGACCATGGCAATGGTTTGTTTTGCAGCCACTTTCTCACTCAAGTGTGCAAAGGGAACTCTTTTTTAGGGTGACCTGAATTATCTCAGATAGTGGAGGTTTTGAACACCTAACAATACTTTTTTAACAATTGCAAGAATATGTCACTTGGACTCCAAAAACCTTCTATATGTGCCTGTGTGGGTGCTGTTTTCCCTTGGGAGGATGCTTTACAAGCCACCGAGACCCTCCTACCTGTTTCCTCTTTGCATCTGCACAAAAAGCAGTGATGACTCCAGCATTGTGGCTAAAGCTGTACTCCTAAGTTTTGAGAAATAAGGCCGTGTTGCCAATCCAGAGGACCACGTCCTGGTAGCACTTTTAAGTCTATGAGGTTGCTTTGCAGAAAGTCCCGGAAGGAAAGAGGAGAAATGTGAAGTTTAGAAGCAATCTGCCCACTGCCGTCCACTCAAATCTATGAGCTTTTTCTTCATTGCTTATAAAGACCTGAGTAATGATATAGCAGTGTATCACATTTGTAAAGCACATTAGAGTCTTTCCAAACTGTTTTTACAATTCTCATCCAATTTGGTCATTAAAAACCCCTGTGAGATAAGCAGGGCATGTCCTCAGTGTAGTAAGGAGGCAGCTGCAATTCACAGAGTAAGAGTCCAGGTCCTCCGACTCCCCATCCAGTGACCTGCTACATGGTGATGAGTGAGCTGGGAACCATGAGCAGATGTCCTGCACGTTCACAGCCTCTCGTTGCTTTGACTTGCTGAGTTCCCTATGGATTTTGGTATGTTTTCAAAGGCTGGCAATGGCATTGGCTCCAAACCAGACGACCTTCCTGATGTCACCACTCAGTATCGCGGGCTGTCATATAGGTAATGTTAACCCTTGACACCCTTTCGCCCCATGCTCACACCCAGAGATTGGGTAGGGGTTTGTCTCCTGTAAATGCCTAAATACCAACAAGCAAGGACCACGTCTGGAAGGTCCTTGGAAGGGGCTTTCAGAAGGCAAATCTATGTACATCTACAAATTATGACATGTTGGTGAGTGGAGAGGATCTTTTATTGCTGATGACCTTCTTTCTTCTTTTTCTTTTTTAAAATTGTGCAGAAAAAGCTTACCAGGGTTCTTATCAGACCCCTGGGTCAGCAAATCCAACAGGAGATGCCCCCGAAAAGCACCAACTCTCTGAGTCTTCACCTGCCCGTTTGCATGTATATGTTCATGTGTGGATGCCCCTACGTCTCTGTTTACTGTCTATATGTATTCTTGTGGTTCTGAAGTCACATCTCTGCCTTTACATGTATGTACACATCTGTACAGAAAACTTCGAAATACGACCCACACTTCAGGAGGAAATAACCGAGACAAAAATCACAACCAACAGGTGTTGAATGAGGGGGTGTATGGGAAGCTCAGGGAAATGTTTATGCTCATTGGCAAGGGCTCCGTGAAAATGAAAGATGCCTGAGTGGATCGTAGAAGAGGGAATAACCCTGGCAGCAGGGACTGGAAGGCACGCCAGTCGTGTCTTGACAGACTAGCAATGAGATAGACGGAAAGGCTGAGCAAGACTATTCCAGACACCGAAGTAGAAAAGCTCAAGGTGTCAGGTGAGTAGCTGATGTGGGTATTCTTAAGTTTCCTTCTTACCTCATGAAGGTCCTGTTTACGTAGGCTTCTCCATAATTGGCGATTAGCTCAGACTTCAAAACTAGAGCAAAGCCAGCCGTGAGACGGCAGAGTCCTAATGAGAAGCGGGGCGGCCCAACCACGCACTTGCCTCCTCCTTTTTCTTCGGAGAAGATTTAAATGAAATGTTTCTTCCCAGAAAGTGAGAGGGAACCGCGTGGGGGTGATTAGGATTGTGATAGTTCTCCAGCCAATCCTGAGGATAGTCCCAGAGAGAAAGGTTTTCCTGGGTGAGAGAGGTGGTAGCAGGCTGTCGCCACCCACAGAGAGGACCCAGAGCAGGGTGTGTAGCAGGAGGACTTCACCTGCTGAGAGCTGAAGTAAATGCCTCCCAGCTCCCGAGGTCCCCCAGGTTTCCACAGACCTCAGCCAGCGAGGTGGTCTCTAAGAGGGGGCCTAGGTCGTCTCTAAGGGGCTGCCCTTTAACAAAACAGAGCCTCATCAGCCGCCTGACCACTCTGCCCCAAATGTTACTGAGGCTGCGAGAAACGGAAAAGCCAGACAGAGAGAAAGCCAGCAGAGCTATTACTAAATCATGAAAAAGCACGAGGTTGTAGCTGCTGCACTTAGTCTTAGCTAAAGAAGGCAATGGCCTCACATCACAGTGTGGGAAAATAGAAATAAAGGAGACAAAGCAGCCAACAGATGATGGATAAGCTGTATCTGGTGGTACAGCCTGGGGAAGTGAGGTGACATGCCCAGTTTTACACAGTTCATCCGGACAGTTCAATCTTCTGCTAAATATTTCTCTCTGCAGCAATGGAAACATTTAGCCATTGCTCGGTTTCTTCCTACAAGTGAGGCCCAGTAAGGCCTAATGTTTCAGTCTTCTAATGCTCATTCCAAGGCCCCCTATATTCAATGGCTGCTGTCCCTTTAAACCCTTGGTTCTAAATATTTCAAATACCTGCCCCAATGGTTATATTATAGATTTACATGTATCTGGAAGCTCTGGGTCAGAGTCTGAGAGACAGTCTGACACTTGGTGAAATGCTTGTATAGACTAGTGTTTCCCAAAGTGTGTTCAATGGAACACCAACCCTGGCCATGTTCTTGAAGAGAGCAAAATTCTATTTTTTTGAAAACATTACCTACTATATTCTTCCTCTGAGGAATTCACATGCATGCTAGCATATTAAAGGCTGTGAGAAGCCCTACAATGAAGACATCTGTCTAAACTGTATCTGTGGAATCCAGAGTTTCCCTTAGTCCCAGAATTCTTTCTTTGTTCATATGCCTATTAGCACCCCCTGCGAAAAGTCCATGAAATATACTGATCTGAGAAAGGCAATTTTCTGAAACCATTAAAGCTTCCGGGTTGGGACTACTAGGCAATGAATGGGAAGACTAGGTAAATAAGAATGGAATTTGAGCCTTTTCCCCCAAGGAAACAAAGTGGAGAGAGTGGGCCTCATGGAGTTGGACTGGGGAGACGTGGACCCAGAATTCTTGGGAATTGGGTGGCTGTGGGCAGGACCTACAGAAGGAGGTTTGACTGTTAATATTTCCGAGGCTTCTTGACCTGTGAGAATCATATATCTTAATAGTGTGGCAGGCCCAGCGGTCTTTAGAGCCTTGCCTTTTCTTTAGTTGAAATAAGTTTGCTTGGTTGGCACCATTCAAAGGACCGAAATAAAATTTATTTACCAAAAATTGCATTTCTCTGCCTTGTTAATTAGGAGTTCAATCACATTACTGAAATTCCTTTAGCAAATGTTATTGAGCATCTACTCTGTACTTCTCTGTGCACTGTGGGTACCAGCGGATGAACAAAGTCCAGCCATGGGGCTCACGGTACAATATAAATTACACTAATCATCTGAAGGTCTCATGTAGATTAGCTACTTCATATGGGTCTATTTTCTTTCATGGTTCACGTAGTTCTGATCCAAATGAAGGCTTACGTATTTTTGCTCCATATTTATTTCTATAATTCATTCCTTTCTCCTGGGAATGTTGACTCTAAAATGGGCTCAGAGAGAGATTTTTGTAGCCTGTGCGTCTTGATCAGCCACCATGCTTTGTTTTAGAACAAAGATACCTTTAGACAAGAAAAGCCTTTACACAAGTAGAACGGACTTGACCATGTTTACATATCTCGCTGTGTTTATGTTTACTTGTTTATTGAAGGAGGAAAGGAAGCAATGTTGGAACACAGTGATTGGAGAAGGTGTATAATTTACAATTTCCTTTGAAATGTGAAGTCTTCTGATTAAATGCTTTTAATCCAAAGAAAGAAGGATTGGGAAGCAGCTAAAACAGCAGCTTTTTGCTGTTAGAAAAGAATCTTGAGTTCAAACAAATACCCAACCACTGGTCCACTTAGGTTCAGACATCTGCTGAGAGGTGGGAGAGAGATACCTGAGGGAGGTCAAAAGGGCAAGGCATACCTGGCTTCTTTCTCTCCACCACCTGGGGATGTTGAGCCTTTGGCTTAAGCCCTTGAGCACCCTGGAATGAAATAGTCAACTTCATTCCAAGCATTCCTTGAAGGAAGAACAGCCATGACTTTGATTCATGGCCTGTCTTTTGGAAGTCTGTACTGGTGAGCTGGGTGCTAACACTGTGTTTTCAAAATCTATTGGCTTGGAATAATATGCTGGGATTGAGGCAGGTGGGGCAGAAGAAAAATAACAGTAAATACAGTACATCTGAGCATTGGACTTTGGTAAAATAGAAATACTTCTTGCTTCCCACGTGTGTTCAATTTGAATGCCTGAAAGGAAAGGAAATTTTGAGTGTGTCCTGAGGTTAGAATGAGGGCCATAAAACTCTATTAGATTAGATAAAATTAGATTGGGCATTGGAAGGCAGTGAGAGGCCATCCCCCAGAACCTCCCAGTGGCATTTTCCTCACCACTGGGCAGAGAAGAGCTCATCCATTTTCTAGAGGTTTCCAGCTCAAACTGGTTTTTAGTTACCTTTATGGTTTTTAGTTGCCTTTAGAAAGGTAATGAACCCCTGTGCCTCTCAGCTTCCTACTCTCTGAAATGGAGACAGTCCCATCTACACCATAAGCTCGCTGGGTGATGGGGCACAATTCATATATGGACTCTAGTTCCTGGCTGGGCACATAATATATACTTCGCTAAGTGCTCTCTCTCCTGATTTGGTGGAGAAAAGAAGCAGCTATCTTTTGCCTTCAAATCCTGGATTTCGGGGGGAAACAACCCACTGGGGAATTCACATTTTCTCGGAATCCCTCAAACATCTTACAGGTGCTGATGGTGTGGGCACTAAGAAAGATGGGGGTACTCTTTTGTAAAACTTCTGTCTGATTCAATCTCACTGGCTTGCTCACTCCCTTACAGTTCAGGAGGAGATGGCTCCCTGGAGACCGTGACCACCTTACCAAGTAAGTAACCACCAGGGGCTTGAGTCTGTCCACTCCTTGCATCCGATCCCCAGGCTTCTTGAGAGTGCTTTCAGCTAAGAAAGGAGGAAATAGCATCTTCCTTTGAACTACCATTAAAATGGGAGGAGAGGCCCATGAACAGATGGCCGAAGGGGGTGGTATAAACTGTATTTGGAGCCCATACACCTGGGTTCAAACCCTGGCCCTTCTATGTGCTTGCCAGGTGACTGAGGGCAAGTTACCAAACATTCTGGACCTCAGGTTTCTTGAACTGGTCCAGAGGGTGCAGAGACAATCAAATGAAATGGGATTCTCTGCACAATTCTCTGTCAAAAAAAGAGGAAGGAAGGAAGGAAGGAAGGAAGGAAGGAAGGAAGGAAGGAAGGAAGGAAGGAAGGAAGGAAGGAAGGAAGGAAGGAAGGGAAGGAAGGAAGGAAGGAAGGAAGGAAGGAAGGAAGGAAGGAAGGAAGGAAGGAAAAGATAGAAAAGAAAGAAAAGAAAGGAAGGAAGGAAGAATAGAAAGAAAGGAAAGAAAAAAAGGAGAAAAGGAAAAAGCTGAAGGCTCTTGTTGCTTTGGCCCACCCTGTCATCAAGTCATTTCAACTCAGGCTCCAACTCGTGCTTGGGCACACATTCCGCCTGCCTCTCCCTGGGCTGCATGAGGATGGTAACAGCTCACAGTGGGGACCCTAGACCAGAGAAGATATCCTGGCATTCCATCCTAAGCTGTCTGTGCCCTATTCACCTCCTCCTATTTCAGATATTCTTCGGAAGTTTAACAGAAATCTCACAGGTTATGCGGTGGGCACAGGCGACGCCAATGACACCAATGCGTTCCTCAATCAGGCTGTTCCTGGAGCAAAGGCTGAGTATGGGATTTGGGGATGTGGGGTAGGGAGTGGGAGGCACGTGGTCACCTTTAAGATTGTAATACTGACCTCCTGTGCTGTGGGGACATTTATCCATTTGCAGCAGTGATTTGAGAGGCTCTCGGCTGTTCTCGCCCAGTGGCTGAGTAGAGAACAGACCCATGCTCCCAACAGCGGAACTCCTGAGCTTGCTTTCCTGTGCAGCGTATTCTAATCTCCCGACTAACTGACCAGCCGTCTCCAATGTTTGAACTTGCCATGGCGTAATGGTGCTTGAGAGATTCACTTACTCCAAAGCCTCACAAGAGGCAATTCCCCCAAAAGACCAGAGCATGCTAACCAAATGGATGGGCACGCCAGAACCTCCAGCCCTAGAGGTCTCTGGGGCAACAAGTCCTGTCCTATGCCTATCCCCGCTGTGGAGCTAACAGGAAGTGCAGCTGAGAAGCAGAGGCAGCAAAAGCAGAAGTGTTCAGCCTCCCAGAAGGATCTCCCAGGGAGACCTCTCATCCTGCTCCCAGAGGTCCCAGCAGCCTGGGTTCCCTTATTCGTGCGTGGCCCAACTGTCTGAGCCTCTGTCACATTGCTCAGGCCCACACCCTTCTGGTGGATGGGCAGTGTCCCCGCACTATTCACCCAGCCTGGGAAGATCCTTCTTAGTAATAGAAATCGCAGGGGACAGATGAACCCACCACAGGTCCCCGGAGATCACAGTGCTGTGGATCCATGTCACCCAGACCTGTAACTGGGACCTGAGCTAGCGGGGAGCTCAGGCTGCCCAAGCTCTAGTCCTTCCAGGAATTATAACCCCAGGCACGTGTACAGTGTACATTTATTCCCCATCTCTTTCTAGAAGAAGCATTTAGATAAGTTTATTTAAAAACACACATACACAAATATCATATACTTAAGAGAAAAATCACAGCCACTATGGGGGAGAAAGAGGAAGCAATTCTGTCAGGATGAGCATTTTTACGGTTATTGTTCCTGGGCATCAAACGCTCAGCTTCCTGGCAGCCAGGGTAAAAAGAAAAAGCACGCTACAACTCTCATAGATCTAAGTTCAGGATCCAAACCAGTCCTTAGAGGAGTCCAATGGTTTCCTAGCATGGAATCTTTAAAGACGCTTTGCATGTGGCGTCCTAGAAAGGCCGTGAGCCACAAATGCAGTTGGCAGTGCGTTTGACTGCTGCTTTAGCACAGACACACAATTGGCTTTTCAAAGGGTTTTGGTTGTAATGACTCTCGGAACAGGTAAGTGCCCCCTTGTCCTTGAGCTTCAGGGTCTCTGCCAGCTCATGCAGTGGGGACAACGCCATGGAAACCTCCAGTACAGGCCCTTTGGGAGGAAAAATCTAGGCACTGTTCTTCCACAGGACTGATGTCTTCTCCTTCTCAGGGCACTTACGAGCCAAGTCCAGTCTCTGGTGCAGAGGATGAGAGATGACCATGTGAGTCAGATTTATGTTCATTTTTAAACACGGATTTTCTAACCCACCAAAGTCCCCAAATGGAATGATCTGTCATGAAAACAGTGAGCCCGCTGTCATTAGAGGCATTCAAACAACAAGGGCGGCCCTTATTGGAGGCCCTCTGAATGGAGTGAGGTTTGTTGCTGATGAGCTTGAAAGTCCCTCCTGTTGCTAAAATTCTGTGGTCTATACACCTCAAATTCTTTCAGCTGAGATTCTATCCTATTATTTTAAGTGGGCAAGGAAATCTTAGGGGGTTGAATGGATTTCCTAGAGCTTTGGTTGTTTTTTTATTTGTTTGTTTGTTTGAAATCATTAAGCATTTTCCTCCCTCCCAGAGAATACATTTCCATGAGGACTGGAAAGTCATCACGGTGCTGATTGGAGGCAGTGACTTATGTGACTACTGCACGGATTCGGTAATGGGGCGGGCCCCTCCTGCTCACTGCTCCTGGCTTTGACCTGTAGGCCTTGGAGATCCTCCTTGAGAACAGTCTCTAGAATCAACCCTAGGATTGTCCAACAAGACCTGTGTGTGTGTGCGCACACGCATAGTTCACACACGTGTACGTGCACACAGGTGCACCTACACACTTCTTACCCCGTGACCGTCAGGCGTTTGGCTCCACCTCCGTGTCCCAGGTGGTGTGAGGTAGCAGGTGGCAGATAGATGGTGTTTCTATCCCGCTCTCTTACAATTCCTCAGAATTCAGAAAGAGAAGAAACTGTAAACCCCAAGCAGTGGGAAGGAAGACTCTACTTTCTGCTCCTGAACTAAAGCTCTGGCTGAAGGTTCCAGTCTTCTGGCTGGCCCATCTTTGACAGCAGCGAGTAGTCAACTGCTCATCTCAGATTCTGATGTGATGAGCTGGTGACAGCTGGAGGCCAGAAGGAGAACAAGTCCTTGAGGCTGGAGCCGGAAGGGCCCTCTCCCCCTAACCAGCTCTCCCTCCTGTCTCTTCCTAGAATCTGTATTCTTCTGCCAACTTTTATGACCATCTCCGCAATGCCTTGGACATCCTGCATAGAGAGGTGGGTGGTAACATCCCCAGCATCGTGAGGGTAAAGGTGGACAGGGAAAAGAAGGTGAAATATCCTCTTCCCTGAAGGAGACTGCCAAGGGCATGGACTCCTTCCCTTTCCAGAGGTTGGGTCCTATCCTCAAGGCAGCCTTGTTCCATTTGGAGTCAGCCCAGAAGGATCTCAGGCTTGAGGAAGGGAAGGCAGTGTGTGCACTAATTGTCTCCCCCTCTCCCAATACCTGGCACATACCCTGGTGGCGACAGCTGGCTGGCTCCAGACTGGGCACTGTACTCTGGGCCATAGGATATGACTAGAGCAAGCCCCTCTCTGGTCCTGTGCCCAGCAATGTGCTCTGTCCCCACCCCAAGCCTAGGCAAGCTGCCTCTCTACTCTGACCGCCAGATGCTTCTCGGGGGGGGGGGGGGGCTGAGTCCCTGGGCCTGCTCAGCAGAGCTAGTCCAGGTTGGGCTACAGGGAAATGGTCAAGGGCTAATGTCCTGGCAAATGGGGTACCTAGCTTACCAAATTTAAAGCTAATAGATTTGGGTTCACTAACTGATGGCTGAACGGGCCTGAGCTCTCAGCATTTAGACTCAGGTCTGCCATATTGTCCCACTCCAGGAGGTGCCATCCACACTGCAGCCTATGTGGGTGGCATGGCCTGCAGGGCCCTAGGTGGCAGCCCTGTGGAGACACCTCCCCAGAACTCCACTCAGGGACAACTGAGCTGCAGTTCAATGGGGACCCTAGAACCTATTCCCATTTCTCAGGGCTGTAAGGCAGCTAGAGGAAGCAGCTCCTGGAGCCCCTCTCTCACCTGCGGTCTTGCCCTCAGGTGCCCAGAGCCCTAGTCAACCTCGTGGACTTCATGAGCCCCAATGTCATGCGGCAGGTGTTCCTGGGGAACCCAGACAAATGCCCGGTGCGGCAGGCCAGGTAGGCAGGTGCTAGCTGCCCCCAGTTGGAGGAACACATACCACCTACCTGCCCCCATCTCCCCCTCCCCATCTGGCTCATGCAGCCGTGACTCCTTGGGGTCTTTGTGACTTGGTCTGTCCATGTGTCCAAGTCTATGAAGGGGTCTTGAGCCAGGACTACCCCTTTCTGGGAGGTTGGAGCCATGCCCCCTCTTCTCCAACCTCAGGGTACCAGAAGGAACCTCTGATATGGGGGAAACCACGGGGAGAGGTCAGGGCTGGGGCAAAGACTAGTACTTGAGAGACAGTGTGGCCCAGCCTGTGAAAGGGCAGCATGTAGAGTTGTGCATGCACGTACATGGTCAAAGTGAAACAGAAGGTGAGGAAATGAGATGCACAATCCAGTTACCTCTGGGGAGGAAGCAAATTGGGGAGGGACACAGGGAACTTGAGAGTGGGAGGGTTTGTTTCTTCAGCTGGGTGAGAGGTACAAAGGCATGTGTTTTATTATCCTTCATACCTTATATGGAGATTTATTTAACAAATAAATGTAGTGTGCCAGTGAGTGCTCTGAGTGCTTTTGAGATAATATCTCTTTTAACATTAACTATATTTTATGGGCACGAAATAATTCATAATGAAATAAAAGGAGACACACTGGGGCACTCAGATGAACTAAAGAGGTAGCTGAGGCCGTGATCATCAGACCAAAATACCAGCTCCAATAACAGTGGCTGCATTCTTGTTTTATTTGAAAAATTAAACCGTGCATTTTCATTGCCTAAATTCAATTATTCAGAGTAATTTGCTGCAGACCCACACCCACCTGCAGTCCAGTGCTTGTACCACGTTAGTATGGGAGGGTGCTCATCCATACACCCTTAGTATCTTATCCAGTCCCCACATCAGGCCTGAAACCTGCACCTGAGCACATGCGTCAGAGCCTCAGGCCACATGTGCTCCTAAGCCTGGCCTGGAGTTAGCGCCTTGATCAGAGAAACAGCCCATGACCAGAACTTCAGCCCCAGGTCCTCCTGCCTCCCTCTCTTCATGCAGCATTTTGTGTAACTGCATCCTGACCCCTCGGGAGAGCTCCCAAGAGCTGGCCAGATTGGAGGCCATCAGCAGAGCCTACCAGGTGAGACCAAGAATAGCACCATTGGTGTGTTATCTCCCTACTTGATTAATACACCAGCCCAGAGTGCCCTAGGGGAGGCACACAGGGGAGGGAAGAGTTCACGGTTTGAGGGAGGTCTTCACCATCCGGGCCCTTCCCTCTGCCCTACCTGGCTCAGGTGTCTCAGTGCCCCCAGTTGGAGTCATCCCAAAGGAACTCAGGCTGCAAAGCCCTCATAGCCCAGCTGCCCATGGTGGCTTAACCCCAACAGTTGGCCTGAGGAGGCCAGTAACCCAGGATGCCCCATGGGACTGTCTTTCCTTTCTCTGCACCCTGGGGGCCCAGCTGCCCCTACCCCTCAACAGGCAGACCACCAGTAGGGAGACTGCAGGTCCCAAGACTGGAGGCTCCCTGGTGACTCTTGCCAGGTTTGTATTCCTGTGGGACTTCCTGCAGGGCCCTTCAGAGCTTGTAGTTCACTTCAAAGCAAAACAAAACGATGACCTAACCTATTTCTAGTTTTCTGGAAAGAGCTTTGCAATCGAGTGTTTTTGTGTTCTCAAGGGAAGGGCTGAGTTAGCACCCCATCCCTACTGAGATGGGGACAGGGACTCTGCCCACCTTTGCCCCCTTGGGCTCTCAGGCCACCAAGAGCCTGTGCTGAAGGCACCGATACATGTGTCCCCAGAGCAGTATGCGCGAGCTGGTGGAGTCAGGCCGCTATGACACGCGGGAGGACTTCTCCGTGGTGCTGCAGCCCTTCTTCCACAATACCCGGCTCCCCATCCTGGAGGTATGCTCCCTGCCCCCCGCAGTGGGGCTTCTGGAGGGAAGAGAAAATTCAGGGCAGAAATGCCACATGCTTCCATGACAGTGTGAATAAAATGGGAAAGACACAGGCAACTTTTCGGGTGCTGGTCTGTTGGGTGCAACCCCCTTGAACAGCTGAGCTGCGTTTCCAGAGGCAGCCTGTGTAGGATGTTCTCAGTGGGGAGCAGCCTCCATTTTATTGAGACCTACTATGTGCCAGGCACTGTGCTTGCCATACATAAAATCTTCACAACTACCTTTTGAGGTGAGTTTTATCATCCCCATGTAATGGAGGCTCAGAGATGTGAAGTAGTAGCCTTCTTAAAATCCTAGGAAATATGGGACAGAGAAGCAAGATTTGAAGGTGTCCAGCTCCAGAATATTCACTTTCTGCCACACATGTGACACTGTAGCCATAAAGGAGCGCACTGGATATTCAGTTCCGCCCTGGTTATGCTCTCTGCTAACATTCCCACGATGAGCAGAAGAGCTCTGTGAGTGGACCACGGTGGGGACTTGGTTCTGTCTACCTGGGCCTCCTTCCTAAGGGCCTCACCTAACTGAAGGGAGCTTCGAGCAACGCTGAGTGCCTCGAGAGAGAAGGGTGGCATGCTGCTCTGGAATTGGCATTGCCTGGGCCTGCCCTATTCTTCCCACCGGGACCTCTGGGACCAGCTGGTCAAAGGCTGGAAAGCAGCTTTTCCCAGCTGGCTGGCCCAGACTTCCTTAGGGACTAGATCTCATTTCCCCAACCATGGTCTGGGCTACGGCATCATACAAATGTGCCTACAAACAAATATGGCACTTTCTTAATTAAATAAGGGGGACTTGAGGGCCAGAAAGGAGGAGGGGGCTTTGGGGCCACCCAAGACTACTGATCTGTGGGATTACTCTGATCTCCCTCTTGAGATGAGAAGGCCTTGTGGAAGGCCAATGGCTTGGAGCACCCCTAGGGGAGGAGGGCATTGAGGGGTCAATCTCAAGGTCAGGCCAATCAGCTGTGGCTTTCTCCATCATCTACACCAATAGGATCTTGAAGTATGTTTCTCTCCTCCAGGATGGACAACTGGATATGTCCTTCTTCGCCCCAGACTGCATCCATCCAAGTCAGAAATTCCACTCTCAGCTCTCCAGAGCCCTTTGGGTCAATATGGTAAAATAAGTGGGGTGCCCCCGGGTCTCTGGGGTTCTAGTGTAGAGCAAAGCTCCCGCCCCATAGAATGTAGCTTGTTCTTGGTCTCTTTTTGCCAACAGAGTATAGAGGAGTAGTGGCTGGCAGATCTGTAGAAGTCTATATGAAAATATGGAGTCCTGAGGATCCCAGGAGCTACTGTACCTTCTCCTCTGTGCTTTGAACTCTTTGCATGAATGCAAGGCAGAACCTTCACCATTTATTCAACATTTTCTGTGTGCTAGCCAGTTTAAGCCATGTTATCTCATTAAAGCTTGTCCACAGCCCTGCTAGAGTATTATGAGTTTATGAGGAAGCTGAATCCTAGAGAAGCTAAAAGACTCACCCAGCATTCCACAGCTGCCAACTGGCAGAGCCAGGAGTGGAAGTCAAACCCTGAGAAATCAAGTTCAGAGCTTTCCCACTGCAGGATGCGTCCAGGGGTGTTCACATCAGTGGAAACAAATGAATACATCCATGTCTCTTTTCTCCCCCAACCAGCTTGAACCACTAGGAAGGAAAACAGATACCCTGGACCTGACAGCAGATATACCCCTCTCCTGTCCCACTGAGGTAATAACGAATGATCTGCCTTATTCCTCTCCAGAAACCTAGAGCTCTGACCTTGCCCTTCCTATTTCATTCTCCAACACAGCTTCTTTGTGGCCCCTCTTGCCCCTTGACTGGGAGCAGAAGGACTTTGGAGGATGGAAAGAATGAATAGAAAGGGAAGAGGAGGGTACAGAAGCACTTACTTTGGGGGAATGGGCGACGCAGTTGGGAGAGGAGGACTGGGACCCAAGCGGATGGAAAAGATCAGGGTGAGAGAGATGAATTCTTGAGAAGGGGCATCAAGAAGCCAGAAGGATGGCAAGAAGGCTTGTTTGAGCAGTGGCATGTGGGGCAGACGGGAAAGCTGGACTGCAGGTTGAGGCCTAGCGAGAAGCCAGCCGGGGGGTAGAGCCTGAACAGGGAGTTCCCAGCAGGCATGGGGTCAAAGAGGAGAGCCCAGGAGCTGTGTGGAGGAGAGGCAAGTAGGAGTGGCCTTTGAGGGCTCCAGCGAGGACTCAGCTCCTTTTAAGGAGGAAATGCAAGTTGCTCAACTTGATTTCAAATCTAGGGGTGAGGGTAGGTTCACGTTCCCACTGCCTTCAGCTCCCTTTTCTAGGCCATGTCTTATGGCTTTTTAACCAAATAAGGCCTAGGGCTGAGAGCCCTCAGCAGCAATAAAAGCAGAAGGGCCTGACCCAGTCTGGGAGGCTGGGTTTCCCTCCTGGATCAGCTGGCTCCCATCCTCCTGGCGGAGCAGGGAATGGCTCTGCAGCTCCCTCGTGTGTCTACCAGGGCTATAGAGAAGGTGGCAACCCTGCCAGGACACATGTGCCCTGTCTGCTACCTTCCTCACCCCAGTCTGCGGCCCAGGCTGAGCCTTGGGTGCCGTCAGTCTCATCGGGACAACCAGAGTGGTGGGTAAAGGGGGTGGTGTGGAAGTGAGGGCAGTGGCAGCAGAGGCCTCAGTTCCCGGGTCTGGTGTTTGGAACAAAGGAGAAAGTCAAATGATGTAATAATCAGTTCACCATGAATGCCTTCAGTCCAAATGGTCAGGTGCTGCAAAATTCTGGGGCAAGGGCCTAGAGGGCTCGTACTGTGCCAGGTGTAAAGGGTTTAATTGCTAGATCCTGAGCATGCCCAAGAGATGGGAGGGGCGGGACCAGACAACCTCCATAGCGTGGGCATTTGAAGACTCAGAGCAAAGGCTGTAAACCATACAGGAAGTACGTGATTCAATATTTTTACAACCCACATGCCCATACTGAGCATCAGCCATAGAAAACTTTCTCTAATCTGCCAATTCAACCTTCCATTAAATAATAACAGTAATAACACATTCCAGAGAGCATCATTTGCTCTTCTTCCCCACAAACATTTATTAAGTACCAGGTTGGAGCCTAGGCACTGGGTCAGAAAGAGCCCTGTTACTACAGGACTCAAGGTGACCTGTGCCACTCTTTGCCCCAGATCAGGCAAGGAGCCTGGAAAGGGTGCCACTCCACCAGCACACTCAGTGGGGTTTGCTCCTCCTTCTGGACAGAGCCTGCCTGAGCCATCAGGAGCAGAGGAGAGCAAATCCAGCCTACTGGAACCATAAAAGCCCTGCCTGGGAGAAGCAGTTGCCAGGCAACCCCAGAGCCCATTCCCAAAAGCTCCATCTGTTGGCTAACCCAATTTCACTGCACCAGGCAAAGTAGCATTCTGTGTTCCTCACGTCCATCTGCTCCCCCCCGCCCCCCGTGTGCCTTAGAGCTATATAAAAGTCCACCAGCATTTCAGTGTTAGCTGACAGGGGCCAGGAAGCACATATTTTAGTGCTAGCTGTGTCTAAACATAGAGGCAACGGGCAGGACCCAGCGGGGAGGAGAGGGCTGAGGTGTATGTGAGCATTGGGGAGATTTTTCAGCCTCCTCCTGGCTCCTCCCTGGCCCCAGTCAACTGCAAGTGAATTCTGCCCAGACAGGTTGGCCATTTAATAGCACTCCATGGATTTCTGTTAGACTTTCAGGTTGGACCAATGATTTTATAGTCAACTTTTGAATAGCCTCTGTGTGCATTGTGACTTGTCCCCTTCCTGCCTTCCTCGCCTCTCTGCCCAGGGCCACCGGCAGTGGCTCCTCCAGCTTTGAAGAAAGCAGCTGAAAGACCAGCACAGTCCTTTTTCAGCTCTTATTCATCTACCTTCTCTAAGCATTTGACAAAGTTAACTACCTCCTCTGTTTGTTTCCTGGATGCCAAAGTACCTCCATTGTTCTGTTTTGCTAGTTGCTGCCCCTTCTCGTTTCCTTTAATGACTCTGGTCCTTCTCCCAGCCTCAAAAATGTGGACATTCTCCAACTTTCATGTCTCAGCCCTATTCTCTTTTCTCTCCTGCCCCATCCCCTTACTCTGAGATTTGTCCATTTCCAGGGTTTCCTGTTAAATTTCTTTGCATGGGACTCCCCAATCTGTCTTCATTTCTTATTTCTTCCCCAAACTCCACCTCTGTATTTCTAACCTGTAAGAGCTGTTTTCCCCTTGGATGCCCTATATGGTGTAAGGTTACCCAGAAGACAGCTTAAATGTACTCGTATGGTCAGGGTATCAACAAAGGAGGGAAAGCAAAGAGATGGAAAGAGGAGGGACAGACAGAGAGGCAGAGAAAGACAGAAACCGAAATAATTCCAAGTGGCATTTCATCCCATCTTTTATCCTGGAAAAAGCAGAGGTTTGTTGGATTCCCCTCTATGTACTTATTGTTTAGCAGTGTTTCTGTTTTGAATTACAAATGGGAAACACTATTACCTTTTGAATGCTTTGGACTTATAAACCTCTGAATCCTGCCCCGACTTCACCATCACCTCAAACTCAACAAACCCGCTCGTTCAGAAAATAATGTTTGAGTAAGGAGTGTCAAAATCAGAACTAAATATTTGTCTTCCCGGACTCTCCGATCCTTAGGACTTTCCTATTTCTGTCACTATTACTGTGGGTTTTGCCATTCCGCAGACATGAACCACCAGGCAGGAACCCTATCTGATAAGATCCTAGCTAGCGCCACTCGGCTTTCCTCTCCCTTCCATTCCCATTGCCACCATCCCAGCTCAGATCCTTATCACTTTGTATCTTAAAGGTGATCTGGTCCTACCTCTCCATCATAAAGTAACAGAGAGTTGTACATAGGATCTCAGTGGGGAAGGCCGACAAGTCCTGTACGTGTCGTCTCTCCTAGAATAACTGAATTATTCTACCACATCCCTCCCAAGGCATCACCCCAGCCTCTACTTAAACTTCCGCACTCTCAGGGCAGTGCTTTCCAGACTGCCAAGTGGCTGCCCATTAACAGCCTAGTCACTAGGCCCTAATAGGTCCTGAACCAGCATGTATGAAATGGGATGGGATAGGTTGGGAATAGGGTGGAATGGGATGCAATCAGAAATGTCAGAGAGTATTCCGTGTAGTACTGTTACCATGCTTCCCCGAAAATAAGACCAGGTCTTATATTAATTTTTGTTCCAAAAATCGCATTAGGGCTTATGTTCTGGGGATGTCCTCCTGAAAAATCATGCTAGCGCTTATTTTCCGGTCAGGTCTTATTTTTGGGGAAACACAGTATGTCCTCCTCCCTTCTACTACCACCACTGCCATGCTTCCCTGAGTCTTCTCCTCAGTTCTCTCAACCATTTATCGCAGACAAGCCTTCCAAACCTTGTCTCATGTAGTAGGTATGTCTCCTTGGAACATGGCCTCTCTTTACGTTGGTGCCCAGACGTGCCTGTACACTCCAGTTCGGTCTGAACGCAGAACAGGAAAAAAAGACAAGAAAACCCAACACGCTTTCACTGTGGAACTTTACACCTCGTAACACAGCCAAGAGGAACATGACCTTTTCCCAAGCCACTGACTCATGTTGCTGACTCACATTGGGCGGCCGTCCAGCTCTGCCCCATCCCAGGCAGGCCGCTCTGTCTTTGCACAAACTTCCTTGTGCTGGCATTTAATAGGCTTCACTTTCCAATGACTAGTATTACAAACGGAGCCTCAGAGAGCCGGTCACACTACGTGGAATCCCTCCTCCACACAGTCTGCTCAACGCCAGGCCTTTAAACCCCTCTGACTCACGCACACACGACGCAGCCAATGGTCAATAAAACAAGCCCTGGGCACCCCAGGTCACGTGTCTGCCACTGGCCTGGACCTGTTCTTATTGTTCCCACTGTAGCCTCCCTCCTCAGCACATTCCAGTGTCTCCCTGACCTCTAGCCTCTTTGTGGCTCAGTCTCCCCTCTCTGGCCCCTCCCTCAACCCTTGGATCATGAGACCAGACAGACTGTCCAGTTTGACTTTCAGCACTCCCCAAAGGGCAGGGTGCACCTCTGCCCTCTGGTTCTTCCTGTGCTGGCCACTCTGAAACTAGCTCCAGCCTCCAGGCCCTACGCCAGGGCAGGGCTGCCTTGGAGCAGCGGGGAAGGGGAGAATATTAATTATCGACACCCCCCCCTGCATCTCATCTTTGAGGACCTTACATCCCCAGATCTTGCAGCCATTCCTCAGCAATCACAGCACTTACTGGCCACACTATTCTTTGATGCTTCACTGCCAGCCTGTTACTTCTCATGCTTTCCACCTGACTGGGTCATATGCCTCTTTGTATCCTGCCTTCATCCTAGCACCTAGAACAGTGCTCTGAACACTTGGGGGCTCAACAAACATCGGTCAGTTATTTCTAGAATACTCCCGGATTGCCCTCATCTGATGGTGAATGCTTAGGAGATGCTAAATAACATTAGCTAGAGACAAACCTAATTCGCCGTGGTGCCATGCCAATGGAAGCCCTCTTTTCTGCCTTGTACTGTTGCAGAGGTGACTGCTCAGTCCCTCTCCATCTGGCCGACAGAGTCTTTTGTTGGCCTGACCCCCCAGTGTGAGGAATGGAAGCAGGACATTCCTGGTCAGGAAGGCCGGCCAGGCCAGGCCCCAGCTCTGCACTCACTGCTTGCTCGCTATCTGGAACAGGTCCCTTCCCCGCTGTGGGCCTCACCTGCTCCTCATCGGTAACGGGAAGGCTTTCAGGGGTTGCAAATTCAGCTATGATACCAGCAACCAACCTGATGGCGTGAATGGGATCACGCATGAGACGAGAGGAAGTGGTAGGGCCAGAATGGAAGAGATCATGCTGGGCTTCGGAAAGCATTCAGATTCTTCTTCTCTCCCACTTCTCCTCCTCCTTCTTTGTTAACACCATTCAAGCCAAAATAAAGCAGAACAAAGCAAAACATCTCCTGGAAGGGTTCAGCCTGTGGGCAGTTTTCAACCCCTGGAATTGATGTCCAGTGACCTCTTCTCCAACATTTTGGTTCTTTCTTCTTATTGTCATTTTATTCCCAAAAGTTCAGACCATGGCCCTCCTATTCCACTGACTGCATCTAGTGAAAGAGTTGACAGCCTGGGCCACTTGGTATTTCCTGATCTCTGTCTTACTGACTGGTTCTTGCTTCACTATCCTTTTTACATTTCCTTATTACGTTGTTTTTCCCGTTTCTCCTTTGCCTAGTCCTTCTTCCTTCTTGATTAATCCATCACCTGCAGCTGAAGAGACTTGGACCCTTGACTGGGCTTGTGTGAAAACCAATTGTGAAATAGATAGATGAGTAGAGAATGAAGAGGTTTATGAGAAAAAAAAAAATGACCAAAATATATGAAGTCAACCTGAAGGGGGTAAGACACATAGTTCAAAGGGAGGGGAATATTAAAATATATTGATAATCATAACACTTTTTAGGAAAGAAAAAAATGCTAGAATGTGAATCTCTTGCCAGAGAAATCACAAAGGAAAGAAAATAGATCACTGTGATCCCCGGGGAGATGTTGAGGGGCTAGGGTGAAAATGGAAGCGTAGAACACACGTGGAACCCTCTTTAGACCTTCCATGTATATCCCTTGCCAAAGCTGATATGTAACACCCTCTGGGGGATGAAGGAGATGGCATTTGTACAGTTCTTTCTGTTTGAGTGCAGAAAAATCACATTAAATAAATCTAGAAGACAAGATTATTTGTTATTATCTTTCTTAAGCAAACTTCAGTGATGTCAGATAATCTCTCCCTGTGGTTTCTTTTCTCTCTTAGAACGAACCTTTTCTGAGAACCTTCCGGAACAGCAACTACACATACCCCACCAAGCCAGACATTGAGGTAACCCCTGATACATGTCTGCCTCTCTCAGGGATAAACCATTTCCACTTGCCAGTGACCCAGGGTGGGATGCGGGTTTCAGAGGGTTCGCTTAAGCAGAAATGTACCCTTCTTACATACTGGAAATTGGAATATAAAGAAAAAAGTCTCCTGAACAACAAAGTACCCATATTGTCCTAACATGTCCTCACAGGTGCTTAGCTGATGTCAGCAACCAACAAGAGGCAGTACCCATGGATCAGTTTTCTTTGACATTTGTACAAACATCATTTCTGATTAGGTAGCTCAACCTTTCTAGAAGGATGAAGGGAAGATAGTAGGCATGAGGCACCATTGGCTTCCTATAAGGTGGGAGCTGGGTAGAAAGAATCTTAATTCCAGGGGTTTTTTCCATTAGGAAACTGACACATATCCAGGCGGTCCCCAGGGCTTGTTTGGTTCAAGTCCGTCATACTGGCTCTGAAGAACTCCAAAGAATGCAGGGCCCATGGCTCTCAGGACTGCTACTCCAGGCTTGCAGCACAAACCTGGTCCAGACCAGATCTGCTGGCCACCAGGACAGGGGTTCAACCACCAGATTCAGTAGAGCATCTATGGCATGTCCAGTCTTGTGTTAGGAGCTGGAGGGAATTCAGAGAAGTATCAGACATAGTCTTGCCCTTGGAGAGTTAGAGATCATTCCATACTTAGCACCTACCATGTGCCAGGTGCTGTTTCAGGAGATAGAGCAGAAGACGAGACAGATGGATCCCACCTCTCATGGAGCTTATGCTCTACTAAAGGAAGCATTCAATAAGAAACTAAACACAATCATTTCAGATAGTGATAGCAGCTGTGAGAAATGTGATGCAAGAACGTGTGATGGTACAAAGGAAGAGGGGCAAGTCCCATTGAGCTGGGCAGGCCAGGCCAGTCCTTTCTGCGGAGGAAAGATTTGAGCTGGGACATATGTGATGACCAGACACCAGCTGTCTGAAGAGCCAGAGTCCCAGGCAGGACCAGGGAACACAAAGGTTCAAAACTGGAGCTGAGTTGGGTGTATTTAAGGAAGAGGAAAAGGTTAGAGGGCTGTGGGCATGTGAATAATGTGGAGAGTGGTGGTGAGATCAGAGGGGTTGTTAGATTAAGGATACAGAATCCGAATCCTTAAGTAAGAAGGTTGGACTTCAGGTGGGAAGCCAATGGAGGTTCTAAGAGAAGGTGACATAATCTGGGTCACCTTTTTAAAAGATCTTCCTGACTAATGTGGAAAATGGATTGGGAGCATCAGGAGTGATTGAGGAAGGACCCTTTACAGGCCAACTGAAGCGTTGAGACTAACCTATAGGAAATTATTGAAGAAATGTCACATTCTATGTCCTGGGGTCTGAGCTAATGCCACCATCCAGCCTCTCTGGATTCTCTCAGGCTCACGTAAGACAAGGGAGGCTTGTCCTAGGCAAACCACTGACCAAAACTCTATAATTGAATGTCAGCTCTGTCTTGTCAGTGAGGCATTTATTTATCTAACATTTAGTTATTGGATGTCTAAATGGAGCAAGCACTGTGCTAAGTGCTGGGGACACAAGGTGAGCCAAGTGAGTCTGGGCCTGCCCTCTGGGATCTTACAGTCTCATGTATCTTTGCTTCTGCTGCTGGAAGACTTAGAAACTCAGTACAGGGTGGTGGGGTGTTTTTATTTTGTTTCGTTTTTTTTAGTATCTTGCTATTTAAAGGAGCACAGACAGGCAACATCAACATTCCCCGGGAACTTGTTAGAAATGCAGAGTCCTGGGCACCATCCTAGTCTCCTGAATTGAAATCTGCATTTAGCAAGACCCCATGGCATTCAGGTGGCTGGTGTAGGATGAGGCGTGTGTTTCTCCCTTGTGACCGAAGTCCAACCTTTATCGGTTTATCTGCGTGGAACCTCCTTGTCTCTGGCTTCCCAGCTACGTGAGATATTTCTAAAGTGCTCACAGCTATAGAACTTTTTTTAAAATTGAATTTTCCCGATGTTTATCATCAGTATACAAGCATGTTCTTGATTTCAGTAGAACATCCAGACAGAAGAAGGAATCCATTAGTGTGATACATTGAGCAATCCCTTGGAATAAACTAAATTATATCAGATTAAGCAAATACTATTTAAGAGAAGTTTTCATTTTTGCTCCCTCCTGAGAGGAGTGTTACAACACGCTTCTCTTCATCATCATCTTCTAACCGATGATATAAGCTTCCAAAGCCTCTGGCAATCACATCCCCAGGGAATCAGCCAACCAGTCAGTGCCTGTTTATGGAGCCCTACTGTGCGCTCAGCACTGGGCTTGTCTCTCCATCTCTTCTGGGCATATGCAGATGTTTGGGACTCTGAGCAAAAGACTGTTTCTCCCCCAACCTGCTGGTACTGGTTATTTCTGTGCCCTCTGCCTCCCACTACATCCATTCCTCCAACACCTGGAAAAGGTGCTCTGTATTCCAGAGACAAGGGCATTTGGCTAAAGGTTATCGGTATTAATTTGTCCACATCGAAGGAAATGGTCAGCTATTCAGTTAAATGTGAAAAAGGATATACATAGGTACAGAGAAGATATGCGAAAACCAGGAACTTTGCAATTGTAAAAATGTTATGTTCTTTTCCTAAAAATATTCTAATTGTTGTTTCAGCCCTAGCATTCTAATTAGTATGCATTAGCTTAATGTTAAACAACAACAAATTGTATTTGTAATCTGTCATCTCTTATTAGGCATCCAAATCTGTGCTCCTCTGGGAGACCACCTGTGGCCTGACCTCACTGTTTGTCCCCTGCTTTGGTAGGCCCGCTGGCTCCATTTAAAAGTGTAGATAAGTTGAGACAGGAAAGAGTGTGTGGGTGTGCACGTGCACGCCCACACATTATGTGTTTTGTGCATAGGGGTAGGCAGACCCCATTTTCTCCTCTCTAATTTCCCTCACACTCCGTCTACAACTAACAGGTCTTACGCCCACACGATCCCCTACAGTGACAATTCTAGCCTCTGTGGAAAATTCCTTAACTAGTTCTCCTCGGGCTGAAGCTAAGCTCCTTTACAATGAGTGTTGGACATTGGGTCTTTCCACCTCTTGATTTAGAACTGGGGCAGTGACTTCCTGTGTATGGAGTGGAATCCTTCCAACAGTGTTCCCACCCTGGGTGAGTGAAACATCATTCCATCCTTCAGTTAAGGGCCTTGCTAAGTGTGGGTGGTGGGAGACCCTATAAACACACCTTGGAGCCTTGAGCAGGCCTCATTGATTCCCATGCAATGCAGACCTAGACTGGGGCAGCCCGTGAAAAGGTGCCCTGCAACCATTGATCACACTTCTCATCTCCACTTAGTCCCAATGGCAGTCCCTCCGTCCTCCCTGCTCCCTGCCCAGTGAAGTCAGGGACTGGGGTCCTCTCTGCCTATGCTCATAACTCCTGCAGCTGGAACTTACCTGGACCACTCCAGTATGAATCGGGCTTCTCTAAGAATGGACAATAGCTGTCAAGCTCATTACCTTCAGTGCTTTGGTTGCTCTGAATGGATGCAAAGGGCAAATTTGCTAAAGCTCTAGTCTGGAAATAAGTGTAATGGGGACCTGTGGGACTAGAGCAGAATCTCGGACTCCTAGTCAAGTTTCTACTTTTAAAGGAAGCCCTCCCCCTGATCTTCCATCGTTTTGCCTATCTATCCTAGTCCACGAGCTCCGACCAGCAGACATCAAGGTGGTAGCTGCCCTGGGTGATGCACTGACTGTAAGTACTGACTGGGCTGTGCCAGGCATGGGCATCAGCCAAGTCCTGTGCAGAATAAGCTCTGCATTCAGCTTTTAGCGGACACTATGGAGAACATACCTATCTCAGACACTGAAACACAGCCAGGCGGCCACAAGACATCACCAGGCAATCTAGAATGCCCTGCCCTCTACCCTTCTACAGTCCCATCCAAACACCACCTCTTCCATGAGACCTCCCCTCTATCCCCAGGTAGATGCAGTCCACCCCCTTTTCCCCACTGTCCCCAAGCATTTCATCTCTGTGTCATGGTACTCATCCCAGTCATCCTGCCTTTATCAAGGCACTCCTCTCCATCTTCCTGACTCATGGAGTCGTGGGTCTTACCTACCCTTACTCAGCACCCCATTTAAAGCTGAGTTCTTTGGAGCAGAGAGAGCCCAGTTCCTGCACACAGCGCAGTTTTGCTAAGTGAATCATATTAGCCAACTATTTAGCTATTTCTGTGTGCAAGACACTGTGCTAGCAATGCTGAGGGGAAAGAAGCCTAAGGCATACATAGTCGTACCTCTCAAGAAACTTGTCCAGCTGGGAAAACAAGAAACTTACGCAGAAGGAGCTACACAGTCATACAGATGACATACAGGGCTTTTTAAATCAGGTATTCATTTCTGTAAAAGCAAACAACTTCCCCTTATGTGTGAGAATGTGTTTTAATGTTGGGAGAAAGTTATAGAAGGATATACACCAGACTCTTTACCATTGATTAGCTCTGGTGGTGTGTATGTGTGGGTAAGGGATGAGGAGGGGATGGAGAACCTGTGGCAGTGGGCAAGATTATTCAAGTGGGGGCTACATTATTGATTTTGAGAAACCTTTGTATCATTTCACTAGTTATGGTGAATATGTATTATTTTTGTAAGTTTCAAAGAATTTCTCTCTTTTTTTTAACATAGGCTTTATAGAGAACGTAGAAACTGACGAAAGTCTTAGAGATTGAATTCAAAATTTCAGGGCTAGACAGGAGGCAGTTTAACATTTTGAACCCTTCTGTGTTCAACATCCTGGAAGGGTTGGAGTGGGTTGTACTGGGGCAGGCTGGTCCAAGGCCTTCATACTTCGGATCAATGTGCTTAGACCTAAAGGTTTGTGTGGACAGGAAAGGAGGGTGTGGTGAATGAGGGAAGGAAAGGAGAAATCAAGTTACGGAGAGCTCAGAACATTGGTGAAGGGGGTTGGCTTTGGCCCTGTGGGTAAGGGAGACCCATTTGAAAGGTCAGAGTCGGGGAGGTATTTAAAAAGAGATGTGCTCAGAAGGCAGGTGGACAACCTGGAGAGAAGGGAACTGGAGACTGTGGGGTCAGATAGGAGGCCAGATAGTTGTTTATGGCAAGGAGACAAGAGTTTCACCTCTCATCTGGCAAAGAAAGGGATAAAAAAGGGAGCTAGAGAGGTTAGAAACGAAGAATCTTGGTTTTTCCAGGACTTGGTTACCCGCTATGTGTAGAGGATTGGGGAGTCAGGATGACTCAGAGAGTAAGTGGCCCGGAGAAAAGCTGGTACCATTTTCAGAAAAGGCAAATCCAGGTCATGGCTGCTCCACAGGAGGAAGGGGGCCCTTTCCCAGTGCACTTGGCCTGCACCTGGGCCCAGCCCAGGTCTGCAGCCTTCTCTTTACCCTTCACAGGCAGCCGTGGGAGCCCGCCCAAGCAACTCCAGTGACATACTCATGTCCTGGCGGGGACTCTCCTGGAGGTGAGGCTGTTCTCTACTTATGTTCTATTGACGATGCTCCCCAAAGAGGCCCGAGGGGTGTGCTGCCCTGTCATTCCTCCAGAGACGAGGCCAGGTTCCACCACCTGCCTCTGAGATGCAAGGAGACCCCCTGGTGCTCATGATCCTAAGGGTGATGGGAATCATGTACCAGGCGCAGACTCTATGGTTCTGACTCAGAAACATGGAATGTGTGGAGCAGCCGGTCCGGGCATCTTAACAAATGTGTTTCTCTTCCCCAGCATTGGAGGGGATGGCATCTTGGAGACTCACACCACACTTCCCAGTAAGTAGCGACACAGAGAAGCACCATCGGTACAATCCTAACAACCCTCACTGAGGCCAGGGCCTTCCCCCTGAGCAAGGGCAGAGAAGGTTATGTGCGAGGAGAGAAGTCAGTCTGCCCTGGAAAGACCTAGAACTGCCCTGCCCCCAACCTGTGCCCCAGCACTGCATGTTCACCTCCTTCTCACCTGCGCTGTCTGTTTCCTCCCCTTTAAAAGACATTCTGAAGAAGTTCAACCCTCATATCCTCGGGTTCTCCACCGGTACAGAGGAGGAGACGGCAGGACTGAATGTAGCAATGGAAGGGGCCAGAGCTCGGTGAGTAGACATGGGTGGAGGAGGGAGAGAGGAGAGCAAGCCTGGGAGCTCAGGGTGGTGTCTGGGGGCCTGGCCCCAGATGGGCAGTCATAAATAGCTGCTATGCACGGAGTACTTCTGTGTGCCTGGCCCTGAGATGCCCCCTCATGTGGATTAACTCATGCAATCTTCGTACCCTTTGAGATACTGAGGCTTAGAAAGTTTCCTGAATGGTCCATGATTATCAGAGCAAGTTATCAGAGGAGCCAGGATCAGATCAGGCTGAATATAGGCCTTTGTTCTGCCCACTGTGCTGTTACTACACTGGGGCAGCAGGAGGAAGCACTTGGTGGCTTGACAGGAAGCTCGCCGCCCCGCCGTCCTGCTGACTCCAACTGACTCCAGCTGACCTCCCTGCCCAGCGGAGGTTCAGGTCAAATGTTCAGGGCACTTCTCAGCACCTCGGGAACTCAGTACGTGACCCCAGGGACAGCCACCCTTCCTCTCCCCCCCTCACCTCGGAACCTCCAGTCCTTGACTTTAAAAAGCTGTTATTTTGACAGCAGGGAGTTAGATATTTAGGGCCCCCCGAGACAGCATAGCAGTTGTTTGTTTTCACTCAGATTTCTGTGGTTGACAACAACCCAGATAATTAAAGCTGAAATGCCTGACAGAGTTCATTGATTTTTCTGCACAGAGCGTACTGGGTATTTGCTTTGTAGCAGAATTGGTGCACTCAGATCACCAAGGAAACGGCACTGGCTTGACTCATTCTGTTTATAGGGAATGTTCCTTTCAGACGGCGGTTGGGAGGGCCCCAGATTGGTTTGAGTCTGAGCCACAGGAAGCATGTCAGTTCCTCAACGTCATAAGCAGGAAGAACTTATTTTTTTCTGCAAAAAGCTGGGCTTCATGGGGCTATAATGTCAACATCTAACTGCTGTTATCACCATTGCCATCATCATCATCATCTCATCATCGTTTTATTAGTATTCTACTCCCAGGCTTCATTAACTACGAAGTGATTCCTCAATCTGTTAACATTCAAGCCCCTTCCCCTTTTTCCCTTTCACTTCTTTTACTGACTTTTCTATTTTACTGCTGCTCGGTGCCTCCACCAGAACAAATCAGTGGCAGGGGAAGTAGCCGAGACGTGCAGCTCCTTCGTAGTATCTCTGTGTCCCGTGTTAGGGGACAGGAGAGTAACATAAGTAAGCAAGGTTGGAGAATTGTGCGGTCTCTCCTTTATCTGCATTCTGTCACGTAGTATGGAATGGATAAGGAAAGATAAGTACCTCAACAGAGCAACTAAGATCATGGGACCTGGGGTCAGACCATCTTTGTCCAGCTCCCGGCTCCCAGACTTGCTAGCTGTGTCACTGAGAATCTCTGAATCTCAGTTTCATCATCTATAAATGGGGATAATAATAGTACCTACTTCTCAGGGTTGTTATAAGGATTAAACGAGGTAGTAATCCGTGGAAAGTATTTAGTACAGTATATAATCTGCATGCAAAAAAAGTTTGCCATTATTAGGATATTTAGTTTCAACATTTCATTCAACATCTAACTTCCCTACCATCAATCAATAAGCAAGAATCTATTGACACACCTTCCAAGGGCTGAACCTGGATATGGTTACTAAAAGATACCAAAGAATCCAAAGGTAAGCTCTCTACCTACAAAGAATTTACTGACTAGTTAAGAAGAGCAAACAAATAACTTTTGGGGGGGAGGAACAGTGTTGGGTATGTGAACATTGCAGACAGACATGACTTTGTGTTTCAGAATACAATCAACAGGAAAGTGTAGAGTGCAGACTGGGCAATCCAAGTATAGATGCAGACCCAGAAGGGACCCCGGAAACCATCTAGTCCAATCTCTTAATTTAAAAGATGAAAAAGGATTCAGTAACTTGAGCAGGGTCACCCTGCAAGTTTATAGCAAAGCTGAAAGAAGAACCCCGGTCCCATAACTCCCAGAGCAGCGTTCTTTGCGCCAGCATAGAAAAGGAAATGGAGGAAGTGTGGAGAAATGATCTCAGAGAGGAGGCTCACGGGGGAGGTAGGTAGGACTTGCTCTGAGCTTGCAGGTGGGAAGATCATGGGTGGGAAGCTTGCAGGTGGGAAGATCATGGCTGAGAAGAGGGGAGGAAGTGGGCTTTCCTCATTTCCTTAGTGCTCATGAGAGCTCATCACCCATGAATTCCTCTAGTCACATCTTAATTAAAAAGTTATAGGCATTTCACTTCTGTGGTCACCTTTAACCAGGACAGGCTTTCTTTACAGGCTTCTGATATACCCATCCATAACAGTAGTGTATGGGGTGTGAGCTGGATGTATAAATGAGAACGGTAGGGATGGTGCCATGTGTGCTTGGCCATGTGCCCAGCTCATGGTGGGCAGGCAGAGATTTAAAATGGCCATCCTGTACCAGTGACTGCTTCTATGACTTCTTCCAAGGAAGCCTCTGTTGGCGATATCCCTTTGCTGACATGACTTCTCATATACATATCTTTAAAAATAAAACAGCTTTAATGAACATACGATACACTCTACACTTGATAAGTTTTATATATGCATATACCCATGAAACCATTACTGCAATCAACACAAAAAACACATCCACCACCCCCAAAATTTCCATGTACCCCACTGTAATCTCTCCCTCCTGCCCCTTTGTCTCTGCCCAACTCTAGACAACCACTGACTTGCTTTCTGACACTATAGGTTAGTCTTAATTTTCTAGAATTTTACATGAATGTCATCACAGACTATGTGCTCCTTTCTTGTCTAACCTCTTTCACCCAGCACAATTATTTTAAGATTCATCTATGTTGTCATGTGCATCAGTAATCCACTCCTCTTTATTGCTGAATCGTACTGCACTGACATACAGATCTCATCCAGAAGCATCCATTTCCTTATTCATGCCTGACATCTGGAAGACGAAGGGAGAGCGAATCCTGTCCCTTTTGTCTCCCCCATCTTGTTTTGTTGGGGATGGGAGGGACGAGGAGATGGAGAATGATCTGGAAATACAAAGTAGTTAGCGAAGAAATACAAAGGGTTAAAGGAACAGAGAGTGGGACTCAGAAGTAAAGGTTAAAGGAGTCGTGAAGCCAGAAAGGAGAAAGCTGAGGGATAATTTAGGGCTATGACTTTTTTTTCAAACGTACAAAAGGTTATTTTTAAAACAGGCAGCCGAATAAGAAGTGAACAGCCTCAGCTTGCAATGAAAGAGCTGGATGAATATAAGGGAACATCCCTGCCAGGAAGGCTGAGTAGGTCCCGCTCCCAAGGGGCCACATTGGACAGGCCTGTAGGAAGCTTGGCCCCCGGCAGGGTCTGGATCCATGTGGCTCCAGATCCATGGCACATCTTGGATTGTGACCAGGTTGAGATTTCTTGAGAATCAAGCCTTTCAATACATCCTGAAGGAATGAACTTTCTATAACATTTGTCTTCCTGAAACACATCCTTGCCAGGTCAAACTCCTACAGCTTGAGTGCTTGCTTCTGAGCCAGTTCTAATGTCCCCTTTTCTTCCCCTGCCTAGGGACATGCCGACCCAGGCCCGGGACCTGGTGGACCGAATGAAAAACAGCCCTGTGAGTACAGGACCCTGGGCTACCCTGAAAGGCGCTGGGTCTCCAGCTGGGGTGGGTGTAGCAGCCTGAAGAGGCCCCTCTGTACCACTGAGCCCCTGTTCTTGGCTTGTCTTTAAGAGGGGCCAAGTGAGCCACAAGAAGCAGGCCTTACCACAAAGGTGCCCTCTTTGCTGCCCACTTCCACTTGGGCCTCAGTTCTGACACCCCCACCCCTGGGGCCAGCTGCAGGAGGGAAAGATGGAGCAGAGAGCTGGAGATCACTGGCCTTCGGCTTGGACTTGGCTTCTGGCAGCTCCCCACTTTACTCAGAGTTGGCTTTGCAGAGCCCTATTATGTAAATGCTGCATTCTAAAAATAGGCTTTTCATTCCAATCCTTCCTCCTTCCCGCTCACCCGGCCCCTCTAAACCTTCTCACTAGTGGTTTTTTTTAAAAGCTCTGTGTTGATGCCTTGGAATTCAGCTCCTGGCAGGACTCCTATTATGGTGCTGGCTGAGTGGAAAGCAGGCCCCGGGGAGGGCCTCCCAATCTCCACCCCACCTCTCAGTCTGCCCTGGGCTCTCCCTCCAGGCGGATCCCTGGTCCCAGACCTGAAGAGCTCCTCCAAAAGGCAGCTCTGGGCTTTTGCTTCTAGCTGCATCTTTTGCCCTCAGTTCCTTTGAAGACCTTTAGATCAGGTTTCAGGGGTGTGTTAATGCACTGTACTTCCTGAAGAGGATTTCAAGGGAAAGTAGTCCTCCTCAACGTGTGAGCAGACACACACACACACACACACACACACACACACACACACACACACGAGCGTGTTCTCTCTCTATCACTCCCGTCCCCAGCACTAAGGTGAGGGAGCCTCAGTTCTGACTGGCATCTTCTCTCCATTGTGATAGAGAGAGGGTGAGAGGCACTTGGGGGGCTGTCTCTCCTGGTGAGGACCACCTACATGTGCCTCAACAAGCCCTACCTTAGGATCTTCTGTCCCCTTAGGAAATCGACCTGGAGAAAGACTGGAAGCTGATCACACTCTTCATTGGGAGCAACGACTTGTGTCATTACTGCGAGAATCCGGTAGGGCCCTGACCAGCCCCATCGGGAACCTGGGAAGGGAGCTGCTGACCAATGTCATCGTCTGTGTCCAGGGCACTGAGCTCCCTCAGGCTCTCCCAGGCACCTGAGTCTGCCCAGGCAGCCCCTGGCTCTTCCCACTGCTGAGAGGCCCTTGGGAAAGCAGCTGCCCTGGTTCCCCAATTCCAGAAGTATCTAGGTGCACCCATTCTTCAGGCGCTGCTGATGGGAGACCTCTCACATGCACACAATTACTGTTCTCTGGTATCCAGTGGGTACCCAGTGAGCCCCACCCCATACCTGCTTGCAGCTCCTGCTCCTGAGTTTTGGTGGTTTTTATGGTGGGTGTAGGCTGTGCAGGGGAGGGCTGAATCAATGGGATCAATGGGGTTGGATAAATGGGGTTGGTTCCTTTTGGGAACCAGTCCCAACAGGATGGTTTGCTGCCCTTCAGGGACATCACAAGTTAAACAACCTCAGTCACTGTCCTGGGAACCCAACCTTGTTCTGTGGGGAAATAAGTCCAGACTTAAAAACTTTGGGAAGTTGTAACTTTTGGAATACATCTCGTTCTAAGTTGAGAACGTCTTGTATTTTATTTGGCCAGAAAAAGGCAGCTGCCATAACTCAGAGGCTATGGTGGGAAGCTTGACAGGCACAGGCTGGGGGAGAGGGAATTTATCATTTCTTGTGGGTCAGAAAGACAACCACCGAAGGGGTGATAATAATTCCCTCCCACACACAGGGGTTCATTTTTTCAGGCCTTTTCCCCTCCGTTCTCCCCCTTACTGCCCAGACTCTAGAGGCAGAAGTGACCCAACCCTATGGGAATTTAAATGTCATTGTGTCCTAGACTCAATGGGGTCCTGGAAGCCAGAAGGGACGCCACAGCCACCTGTGGACACTTGGTATAGGAAAATGCCTCTACTAGCCCCAGAATACCTGTCCCTTATGCAAATAGGTTTATACCCCTGAGAGCAATTTTGTGAAGAGGACCTGAAGCCACCAGTCACAGGAAGGGGCTAAATCAGCCTCTAATCAGTCAGGAGATCGGTCAGGGGAGACCCCGGAGCTGAGTCACAAGGGGTAGTAGGAACTCGGGGGGCAGAAAGGGCGCCAGCATGGCCAAGTCTACAGGAAAGAAAGCACGGCCATCAGGGGCATCGTGGTGGTTGGAGAAGGTTGAGACTGGTGACAGATGGGACTGGGGAAGTGGCAGGGCCCTCCCTGCACTTCTTCAGTTTGAGTTACCAGGGAGCAGGTGGGGTGGGGATTGTTCTTGGTGTCTAGTAGGGGTGAGGGGATGATTTCTTACAAAAGACACTGTTCACCAGCAACAAGTGTTGGGCTGCCCATCCCATCCAGTGCCATCAAAGCCCCTCTGTCCCCACTCTGCCAGCACCCCAGGGCTCTCCTATGCTAGGCATCTCTCCTCCTTTTGAGGAAAACCCAGGGCCTGAGGAGAACACCTTTCTTTCTTCACAGAAGGCCCACTCTGCCGGGGAGTATATTCGGCACATCCAGCAGGCCCTGGACATCTTCTACAAGGAGGTAGGAAAGAGCAGAGGCATGTGCCTGGGTCCCATTTCCTGCCAGCAACCTGCCTGCCTGTTCTCTGTTCTCTCCCTGGGGCTGCTCCCAGGGTTCCTTCAAGCCAGGTGTGTTCTGTGAGATGCACGCTGAGCAGACCCCAGGATGGGAGGAGGCAGAGGCCAAGCTCCTCTGAGGGGGGAATTCTAACTGGATCAGACTGTACCATTTGGCAGCAAAGAGCAGGCCTCTGAAGCCAGGTGGCCTTGTTTGCAGCCAGGCGCTCTGGCTTACTAGCAATGTGACTTCGAGCAAGTGACATCTGTTTCCTAATCTAGCATGTGGGGCCAATAAAGAAGGTGCAGCGAGATAATACAAGTCACGTCCCCTTGCAGGGCCTTAGTTTCTTCACCGGTAAAATTTGGGAGAGGGAAGTTGAGACGTAGATGGGCCCCTAGGCAACTCCCAGCAGTACCTAGTGCCCCTGCCCACAACTCCCTGCAGACTAATGAAGTCCATCCCTCTGCTCTCCACAGCTTCCGAGGGCTTTCATCAACGTGGTGGAGGTCATGGAGCTGACAGGCCTGCACCAGGGCCACGGTGGGAAATGTGGCATGCCACTGGCAGCTCAGTAAGGACACAGTCACGGTCCCAGGGGGCGGGCCCCTGGGGAGAGCAGGGCTCACAGATGCCAAAGACGAGACCGTTCAAGACAGACTGTTCTGGCCAGAGGGCAACATCAGCAATTAGCCAGGGGCTTGGAAAACCATTTGGAATTGCCTCTACGTTATCGAAAGCCTACTGTATCCAAGTCATTTCATTTCTCTGGACCCCAGTTTGCTTTTCTGTAACGTGAGACAGAAAGACCAAATGATCTTAAGGCCCCCTGACATTGTCTACCTTTCCAAACTCCAACTCCAGTGAGCGGTCCCATGTTTGAGAGGCAGCACAGGGTAATGAACTTTCCAGACAGCTAGATCTGGCCTCAAATCCTGGTTCTGCCCTTTTAGGAGCTGTGGAACCTTCCACAAACCACCTAACTCTCTCTGGGCCTTCTATTCCTCACCTATAAAATCTTCTTGCAAAGTAGATGTGAGGTCTAGAGGAAATGCATGTAAAGTGCCTGGCCCAGTGGGACAGCCTCCCAGGAAATAGTGGCTTTTATAATGTCCTTGAAAGCCAGGCTTGGAGCTAACGTAATAATGTGCAAGACGAGAATTTCTGTTGGGGTGCGGAATTGATTTAAAGCTCAGCTGCAACCCTGGCAGGAAGTTGCCATCCTCTGAGGCCAGAGGATTGCCCAGAGTTTTGCTTTGGGGGAGGAGATTTTATAGGGCATTGAGGGGTCCTATCTGGAGTCACATGGATTTGCTGGGAAGGTAACCAGCTGGTTCCCATCCTTGCTCAGAACCTGGCCCCCATGTGGAGCGGCCAATGGCTGGGGGGTATGACAGGCTGCCCCAGAGTCTTCTGGTCTTCCATTCCACCTTGTCACGGTATCTCAAGCTGGTGGGCTCTCCCCAGCTCCCCCAAACTGCAGCCCCCTCCACACCTGGTCATTCCTTAGAGAAACGCCAGGAGCGACAGCCTTGGGACGGAGTCGTGGGGCAGCACAGGGAGTGAGCAGCCTGTCCACAGGACACCTGGGCATGTGTCCTTCCACCTTTTCTCTCAACAAGCACGCCCTGGACCTCATGACCCTGACTGCTGGTTCTGAGACCTGGGTCCCTGAGTCAGCAAGTCTGTGTTGTGGGGGCACCTGTGTGTTACCACCTTCCCATGTGAGGCAGTACCGTGTCCAGGACCCTGTGGGTAGCAGCCTCCCCAGGGGTGCAGAGCCAGGCTGCGCCCCAGGGAGCTTCTCCACAGGACTCCTTGTCTTACAGGAGCAACTGCACTTGCTTTAAACGCTCCCAGGAGAACTTCCTGGAGATGCAAGAACTGAAGAAAGTGAACTGGAACTTTCAGGTAACTCTGCCCCCTTCCTCGTCCTGGCCCAGCTGAGAGAACCCTTTACTCCAGAGCAAGAACTCAAGGTCAAGTACTCAGCAGGGTTTTCCTGAGAGCAAGGCCACTCCCTAAAGGCAGATCATGGACCCTGAAAGATTTATCCAGGCGAGTTGAACCCAGGGCTGGGGAGGGGAGTGGGTGGTTTCAGAAGGGAAGCTGGGAGAACTCATCGCCCCAGGTCAACAGCACTCAGCTCCCAGGTGGCTCCGTCCCCCACCCAGAGGAGGGAGGGGTAACTGCACTGACTGTTGGTCTCTCTCCCTCCTTAAGAACTTAAGGCTTGGCCCTCCCCCCCTTACTGTCCTCTCCCTTGACCTGCCCACCCTGAGCCTTTCTGCAGCGTATCCATCTCACAAACACGGCGTGTCTTCTCTCCACTTCACCTAACCAAACCTCACCCTACACTTCACTGACCCTAGAGCACTACGTGATTTTCAAGGATTTTTGTTTGTTTGTTTTTATCTTGTCTCATTTTCCCAGATAGATACTAAGCTCCTTGAGGATAAGCACATCTTGTCTATCCCTTTTGGAGTCCACATTTTGGCACTTAATAAATCCAAAGACTTTGAACACTCGGCCCTCAAGTTCACAGGCATTTGGGGAGCTAATGTTGAAATGCTCCCCATCTGAGCTAGATTTGAACTGGAGCCAGTGTTCTCATTTACCTCTCCGTGCCATGAGAACAAGGGAAGCCTTTGGCCCATGCAGTCTGGTCAGCAGCTCAGACCCAGCCTTACAGAGACATCAGAGTGGACCTAGGTGGTGGTCCTGCATGGGTGCAGACGCAATGGATACGTGCGTGCACACCTGAGCAACCCCTTTAAGTCACCTTTGTCTAGAGCAGGTTGGCCCCCATCACCACTAACCCCAGGCAGCAGGACTAGAACCTGTCTGTCCAGCCTTGCCAGGATGGTTGAATCTCTCTCCCCATTCCCAGAGTGGTGTCTCCAAGTTCTCCTACTCGCACCAGTACCTGCAGCGTGAGGATTTCACGGTGGTCGTGCAGCCTTTCTTCCGAAACACTCTCGTCCCCCTGAACGAGGTAAGCTGCATTTCTGGGAGGCACATGTGTAGAGGTTGTATCTTAGGTGATGTATTTCCTTCTCTACGTGGGCTCCAAAAGGACTCCAAAAGGATTCCCAATGGGTCGTTTTTTCTGCTTTTCCTCTTCCCCTCCACCTTTTTTGGAGTATGATTAGAACCTCAATGGACTTGGAAAGAAAAGGAGAAAATCAACATTGACCAAGCTCCCCAGGCATAGCACTGCTATTTGCTGAATTGAGCTAAAATGGAAAGCTTCCTAAAAATATGATTACTCTTTTTCAACTATTTGGGCAGGGATGCTGAAGGAAAATGGATGAATTGTGGGTAGCTATAATTCATGTTTATTTAAAAGATAAAAATTCAAATTGTGGAATTTCTTCATCAATATCTGAGCTAGTTGGCAGCAGAGCTGCAAGGAGGAGAGAAGAAATGCCCGGAGAACCTGCTGGGTGGGGAGCCAGGTGGCAGCAAGCTTGTCCCAGGAAGATAATCCCCTTGTCTTTGGTCACAGAGAGGGGGCGCTGACCTCACCTTCTTCTCCGAGGACTGTTTGCACTTCTCAGAACGCGGTCAAGCGGAGCTGGCCATAGCACTCTGGAACAATATGGTGAGTGCCTGAGGGCCTAGTGAGTTTTGATCACAGTGGGCAACCCCAGGAGGGTGACTATTTCCCACAACAAAAACCTACTGGCTGACATCGCTCCTTTCTCCCCAAAGCTCAGCGGGGCAGCGCACCTTATTTGTTCTGACAGATCTGATTCTTTCAGTAATGCCCCAGTACTGTGCAGGGTAACTTGGTAATCAGATAGACTGGATGAAAATAACAGCTTCCACCCCTTCCCGTGTGACCTTGGGCAAATGATCTCTCTCCGGCCATCTGTAAAAACAATGAAAATGACACAGATCTCAGAAATTTGAGATGTGTGAACAGCACCCAGCACCATAATTAACATTCAACAAATGTCCGCCCCATTGCTCCAGTCTCAAAACATTCCCAACTATTATTTCTTTGAACAGCAAAAAGAAAAGAGCCACCCAGATTGTTTTCCCAGGCTGCCACCTATTCTCATCCTTTCTGAAGGTGGTAAAGGGGACTTTATACCATGTACATACAGCCCAGGGACCCCTGGCCTTGCCCCTGGCCGCTCACTATGGGACCGTCAGCTACATTTGCATAGAGCTCGACTGTATCCTTCTGCACAGAGCAAATGAAATGCTTTTCCAAGCCGCTGGCTTCTTTGATCTAGGCTCACTGGGTAACCCAATCCCCAATCTGCATGCTCCCTGATTTCACCCAGGGTGACTAAAGTCTATACTCCTGCTCCTTTCACTGCCGTTGCAGGTCCGCTCTGTCTCTGCCAACCACCACTGTGCAAATATTCCCACACCTGTCAACTCATCCAATAGGTCACAATATTGACTTTCTCCTTAGCTACACCACCTCCTCCCTCTCTAGCAACCTGTTCTTCTCAGAACAGCTTGTAAGCAGGTTTTAGCCTGAAGCCTACTTAATTGCAGACTCAGCCTTCCTCTACTTTTGTTTTTCTGGTGTTTTCCTCCTGTCGACATCACATTCCGCCTGCTCCTAAATCTTCCATCACACCCTGTCAGCCCAGGACTCTGAATTTCAGTTCCCTCCCACCCATCCTCCACAGTAATTTTTAAAATCCAAGTGGGCACCATATAACTGATTTCTTTTGTAGGTTTTTGTTTTAAAGTCCAGTTGATCCTTCAGTGGCTGAGTCATGTGACTTCATTCCTTTTAAAATCCTTCCCCAAAGAATGGGCATCTATGCACAGTCCCATTTATTCCCCCAATATCTCAAATATAAAGCTCTTGTATCCTGCCAACTTTTGACATCATCTTCTTACTGGAATTTCACCCGTAAATGAAAATAAAAAATAAAACAAATAGGCCATTTGAAGTAGAAAGGATCTTAGACGTCATCTAGCCAGAATGCTCTGTAACTAAAAAACAGACAGGAAGCAATTTGCCCAGGATCACACAGCCAGTTAGTGGCAGTGCAGGGATTAGAACCCAGGTCTAATTGCCTAGTGTCCTGGACAAGGCACCACCTGGCCTTTCTGCTCCCAACAAGATACACACATGCGTAACCGCTGAATTCATGTCTCATAATTAGAGTCCAATGACACAGTGTCTGCAGGCTTTGGCTGACACTCCCAAGGCACCCTACTGTGGCAACAAGTACACTTTCAACTTTTCATCTCCTGCCTCTCCTCTCTTAACAGTTCACACTTCCTCCAGAGACTTTTGCAAAGCCAGAAACACCAACAGTACCAGGAACTGCTTTTTCTTTTCCTTCTATGGTCTTTTTATAAACAGTTGTTCCTTGGTTTCTGATGCCTGTTCTCCACTGCTGGCTGCTCCCTCCTGTGGAAATCCCACTCTCATCTAATATTTGCATTTCCCCAGGTGCTGGGTGACAACCTAGCTTCCTGATTAGTGTCCCTGTCTCCAGATTTAAAGCCCTTAGAACAGCCAATCTCCGCTCTTGCTGTAGAATAGAACCATCTGGAGACTTTACAAACAATTCATGCCTACAACTACTGTGGTAAACTCTTTGGCACATCTACTGAAGCTGAAAATGTATTTCCTGTGGCCCCAAAATTCCACTCCTGGGTATATCCCCATCAGGAAGGAACACACGGGTTCACAAAAAGAAGCATGAAAGAATTTTCAGAGCAGCACTCTTCATTATCCCAAACATCCACCAACAGGAGAATGGATAAACAAACTGGAACGTTTATACAATGGAATACTTTCAACAATGAGAACAAACAAGCCAACAAATGTAGCAATATACATCAATTTCAAAAATAAGCAAATTAATATATGGTTCTTTTGGGGTGCGAACTGTACTGGAAGTGGGTGGCATGGGGGCTCCCAGTGCTGGTAATATTTTGTTCCTTGATCCAGATGCTGGCTACATGGGGATGTTCACTTCGTCACAATTTATCATCTGCTCACTTATGATTTGTACGTGTTACTATATATGTGTTAGCTTCAAGAAAAACTTTACTTAAAAAAGAAAAATAAAATCCACCAGTGCCTGGGCCTCATCCCTAGAAATTCTGACTTAATCAGGAGTGGCACCTGGGTTCAGTATATTTTAAAAGCTCCCCAGGTGACATTATTGTACAAAGTTTGCAAACCACTGCCTGAGTTTATTCACCACAGGGCAACTACACTAGTGGGCAGAAATGAAAATCTGAGCAAGTCCCAGCCTGCTTTCAAATGTCCAAGGCCTGCTTCTCTCAGAGGAAAAAAGGCCAGGCCCTGGAGCTCACTAGGCCTTCTGGGACTTGGCCCCAGTTAACCTGTCCTGCAGCTGCCCCACAGCCCTCTGATTTGCACTGGGCAATCTAATAAGGAATGACGTTTCCTGTGCCTCCCTTGCTGTCTCTGCCTCTGTGTGTCTGCTCTCGCTAATCCCCTTATCTTGGACTGCCCTGCCAACCTGCCTCTCCTGGCTAACTCTGACTCATCTCAACACTTGACTCCAGTGTCAGTTCCTACAGGAAGCCTCTGAATTCCCAGAGCGGTCTAGAGGCCCACTCAACCCCACCGCACCCTGTCCCAGTCCTGTCATTTGGCACTTTGTTGGTGTCTGGCTTAGGGAAGGTGGGTTCTAGGAAAAACAACCCATATCCTGTGGCCAGCCCCAGGCCTTCTCAAGCCTGGAGCTTCTCCACTCCGGGCTCCGTGATTCTAGTTCATTTATCCACTCACTCGACAACTATTTACTGCGTACCACTATGCGGTAAGTACTGTCCCAGGTGCTAAGGGAATGCGGCAGTGAAAAATGTCCCTGTTTTAATAGATGTTACAGTCTAGTGTGCAAGAGCAGATAAAAAAACAAACTAACAAGGTGATTTCTGACCACATCAGGGCTTGAAAAACTATAAAGCAGGGTGATGTGATAGAGTAATGGTGGGGGAGAAGGAGGCCGCCCCGAAGAAGGGACATGTGAACTGAGAGAGACTGCCAGGCATGCAGAGTTCTGGGCCAGAGTGTTCCAGGCAGAGGAAATAGGACCTGTGTGGGCCTGGAGTCAGGAATTAGCTAGAAGTTTCTGAGGAACCTAAAGGCTAGTGTGACTGGAGGGAAGCAGGTAAGGTCAGAGGTGAGCAGGGGCTAGTCTTTGGATGGCTTTCGACAGGAGAGCTGTGTGACCTGGTTTACCCTCTGGCTGCTGTGTAGCGATGGACTGGAAGGAAGCAAGAGTGGAATTGGAAAGACCGTTAGGAGGCTGCTGGAGTCTGGGTGAAAGATGAATGTGGCTGGGACCAGGGTGATGGCATAGAGGAAAGAAGTGGTCAGACTTGGGATATGTTTTAGACTGACTGATGGGTGAGATCAAAGAAGAATAAAGGATGACTCCTCAGTAGGGGGTTGAGGAAATTGGGTGGATGGTTGAGGTGGCAGAGAGAAATAGCCTCGGGCAGGAAAATCAAAGTTCCATTTTGGATGTGGTAAAGTGTGAGCTGACTTCCAGACATCCACCTGGAGTTTTCAGGTAAGCTGTTAAATATATGCGTCTGGAGCTCAGAGAGTTAATCAGGGATGGAGATTTCGGGGGGAAAAAATGTGGGGGTTTCTAGCATTCAGGTGGTATGCAAAGCCACCGGATTAACTGAGAATTCCTAGAGAAAGAATAGGTGGAAAAGAGTGTAGGACCAACTACCAGCCCTAGGACATGCCTTCCAACTTTTGACACCAGCAACAGAGGAGAAAGAAGGGGAGCAAGAAGAACGCAATATCCAGGGAGCCAAGAGAAGTATTGTGAAAGGGAAGCATCAATTTTGACAAATACTGCTGGAATGTCAAGCAAGACAATGATGAAAAAGGGACCATTGGATCTGGCAATATGGAGGCCACTGGTGACCTTGATCAGAGCTTCCGTCACGTGAGGGAAACTGAAGACTGATTGAGATGGGTGTTAGAGCAAAGGAGAGTTTGGGAAGTACAGCCAGTGACTACAAACAACTCTTCTAAGAGTTATAAGGAGTAATGACGAAGGTGCTTAGAGGGGCTGTGATCAAGGGGGGGATGGTGAACGGATGGGAGATAGCATAGGTTGTGTTCTGATGGCAAGGAGCCAGTAGTAAGGGAGAAACTCATGCAATCATCACACCCATATAATCATTACCTTCCTCTGCCCCAATTTCACTGGGAATCAGCCAATCTGACCTATAGCATCCTTCTCTCACTAGGTGGTTCTGTTACAATAGTGCTAAGTAGAAATAATACTTATAATAATAATAATAACACTGTCTTACATATACAAGCCTCCCCCTGCTCACACATACTTTCATTTCTTCTTCTCACTTGAGGCTCACAACAACCCAATGTGGAGATGTCAAGACAGGGGTTAGTGCCCAGCCCCTAACCTTGGGGACAATTTAGGAGCCTGCCTAGCACCACACAGGTCATTGTCAGCAGAGCTAGGACCCAGCGGATGTGCGCACTGGTGCTCTGTCCAGTTACATGGTGTCTCCTCCACGGCCAGAGCAGCCCTTCCTCCTATAATTGTGTTACTAAGGAACATACGCATATATCAAAGGCTAAGACAACAAAAGGAAGACCATGGATTAGGTGCGGTCATTAGCTGGCACAGCGTCCTTTCACTTACCTCATAGGTCACCTGGGGGTCAGGAGCTGATGAGGTCAGGAACAGGCAGAGTTGCAGATGAGAAAGGGGTAGAGGCCAGATGCTCGGGACAGAATCCGAATAGGTGAGAGAGCCCTGCGCCCATCCTTGGTGCTGGCCACGTGTCCGGGGAGAGGCTACTGGCTAACGATGCTGGGAGGAGGGGGTACCGAGCTGCCAGACCCTCAGAACGTCTTCTGTACAGCAGAACGTCTCTGAACCACAATTGCTCCCAGGAATGTTTCGAGTAAACCTTTTCATCTGTGGGAATAACATACAAAGGCGCTGTAGTGAGAAAACTCCGATTCCTTAAGCTTGATAAGCCAAGTGTAGGAACGGTGTCATGGTAACCAATGTTTTCAAAGTTTTCCTGAACTTGACTAGCCCCCTGCACTTCAAGAAGTTGGTAAATATAATATCACCATTTTATAAAATTGAAAATGTCTGTGATTACAGCCACCCCAGGGAAGCAGGAAATGGAGGTTCTGGGCCCTGCCTTTCCATTCACTGTAGCCTCTCGACTGGTCAGTCTCTCCCGGGCTTCAGTGTCCTCCTTAGTAAATTCAGAACACAGACTCGGCAGCCCCCCTGCTCAGACAGACTCTGACCTGTCACGCTGTGAGTGCAAATCAGGTCCAGCTCTGGCCTTGGGGCTGTTGGTGTCTGCCGTGGGTCTTGCTCCTTTGCTGGTTTCAACCTTGCAAAGAGAGGAAATCTGGTGTGAGAGAGTCCTCCTAACAGGGCGGACGCCCCCAGCCTTGCAGGTAGTCAAGGTTTCCTTTTTCTCTCCTCAGCTGGAACCAGTGGGCCATAAGACGACCTCCAACAACTTCACCTACAGCCGAACCAAACTCAAGTGTCCCTCTCCTGTGAGTTGAGGTCCTGCCTGTCCAGTGTGGAACAGATGCTTGGGGGTTGGGCAGGGGTCAGAGGTGTGACATAGCACCTGGAGGTGCAAAAATCCCCTGGGAAGCTTTGTCGTCATGCACTTCATTCACTGCTACCATTCTCCAATCTCACCTCTCCTCACTGCCCCTGATGCTTCTCAGCTCTTCTGAGAAGCCATGAGTGAGGGGAAAGAGAAAGCAAGCCTTACTAAAGTGGAAAGAGGCACTCACAGGAGGCAGACAGCACTGGCCAGAACCATGAGTCACCCTCCACCCCTGAGGGGTCTACGTCATCCTGTGTCATAAACACGGCTGAGGAGCTCTCTCATGCCAGACATGCTACTAGAAACGGGGGCGGGGGGTTGGGAGGCAGAGAAATAAGACACCGTGTCTGTTCTGTCAGCCTGCAGTCTTTTGCCTCCCTTTTCACCACTGCCATTTTCCAGGCCCTTATTGGCCTTCCCTTACTTGGACCCCTGAAAAATGCCTAACTTGCTCCCCAGCTCTCCTCTCGCCCTTCTCCATCCATCCCCTAATCACTGCCTACCTGGCACAGAGCAGCCCACCTGGAAGTAACTCCAATCTTGTCAAGACTACTTGAAACACTTCTTTGGTCCCTGCTGCCCACTGAAAAGGGTTCAGATGGGAGGCAGCTTTCTCCATCGCCTTAGACACTCTCTGCTCCTGGAAAATGGAGCAGATTCTCCGATGAGCCCCACGATTGCCCATGTCTGTGCTTTTACTCCTGCCATCTGCTCCTCCTGGAGGCTCATCCCATCTCTGTCTATGAAATATGTTCACATCCTTCGAGATGTTGCCCTCTCTGGGCTACTCTGCCACCTTATCTCACCCTACCAATCCTGCCCCAGACACACACCTGCCTTGGTCTCTCTTTTCTGTTTGCACCTCTCATAAGACACTGGCTCTTTTGGGATGTGATTATTTCTCAACATGTCTTATCCCCTGACTGGATAACAGCAGATGTCACATCTTAACCCTCAGTTAGTCTTCCAGCTCCCAGCACAGGGCTCCACACAGCAGGCACTCAGCATTCACTGACAGGGAGGAAAGGACCCAGGAGGCAAGCCCAAACGCCTCCTCTCCCAGCCCTTCTCATTTTGAATTCTCCAATCTACTACAGAACCAGCTGTCCTTCCACACTGAACTCTGGTCCTGGCACCCCCGGAAGGGAGGATGAGGACGGTTGTCCAGGGGTGGCCTAGAGGAAACAGGCGGGAGCTCTGCCAGCTCCCCAGGATACTCTCTCTTCCACTGATCACCTATCAGTTCCTAATCTTTCAAACTCGGGTTGATAGGAAAGGAGATGCCGGTGAGACACCACAGGCGGCTTTAGCTGGGTACTGACCACTGTGGATACCTGTCTTCCTTCAGGAGATCTGGGCACAGTGCAGTGAAGGAGCTTTACAAACGATGAGCTGGGAAAATGTACAGTTATTGTAGCATCTCTGGGATGGGACTATGCGCGCCTCCGGTGGGCAGATGGATGGTTTTCCGAGGCCCCTAACCCCTGGCCCTCTCCTGCCCCACAGGAGAGCCCTTACCTCTACACCCCGAGGAACAGTCGCCTACTCCAAGACCAGGCCGAAGCAGCACCTGACGCGCTCTTCTGGGCCGTGCCCGTGGCAGCAGGAGGCGGCGGCCTTGTAGTTGGAATCAGCGCAGTGATGGCATGGAAAGCCTTGAAAGGTCGTCGGCAGACAGAAAATGCTCCAATAAGCTTGAACACTATCCGCTTCTAGACCTGCCAGCCGTGTGCAGGAGCTCATCCTACACCCCCCAGCCACCCTCCTCACCAGCCCTCTACCTCAGCCACCCCTTACCACCACCCCTTATCACCGGGTCAGCACCCGGTGACCTAGGAAGCCAAAGGGACAATCATGGCTTCTTGGGGCCTGGGGCCTACGCTCCTGGAATTGCCAAATTTAAATAAAGGCCAAAGCCATTTTGTTCTTGGGTTAACCCACTTACAGCTCTCGCCTTCCATCTGTTGTGCGGCACCGGTGTGTGAGCCTTTCATGTCCCGTCTCAGCCAGAGCTACCCAAGTGATGGCCGACGTAGCCCAGACCAGCCCCTGTCAGGCTCCAGCCCAGCACTGCGGGAACACATCCTCAGTCACCAAATCCACCGTTTCAAAGGTGAGAAAAACATTGTTCACCAGGTGGTGGCTGGAGTTTTGGAGCTGGTTGGCCACCATCCAATACAATCCAACCCATACCTGTTATGCCCCTGTTTTGTACCCAGGACAATGTAGAGCCTTGTGGTAACTCTATGCATGTCACAGCCTGGCTTGTCTTTCAAAAGACAAGAAGCTTGGTGACTGCGTATAATTCAGCCCTGGGGCATTGGTGGGTAAATGTGTCGGATTGCTTTCAAGAGTAGGAGTTCCTCAGGAAAATTTCCTGGGAAAGAACAATTTTGAAATGCCATTTTAAAAAAAATTAAAAGGATTGGAACATAAACACTTCACATATCCTCAACCTGATTTTCTCAAGTACTAAATTTAGCAAACATTTCCTCTTTCTCCATTGCCAGGTTGCTGAGAGAGTCTGATAATATATGCTGCACTCCTTTAGCTCCTACTAGGGCCAAGGCCCCAAGTCTTACAAAGATTCTCTTTTACTCTGCACAAAAACCCAGGGAGGGAGTGATGAAAGTTTTGTAAATAGAAGTGGTGGTTGTACAACATTGGGAATGCACTACATGTTAAAATGGCTAATTGTATGTCGTGTGAATTTTACCTCAATAAAAATCAAACAAAAAAGAATCTGTTATCATCTGCATTCTAAGTACCTCTCTGATCCCACAGCTTGGGATGATAAACGATGTGAATTAGAACACCATTTAAATGTGTGGCCTTTGGAGCAAACCCCATCATCAGCCTGAGCCCCAGTTTCTCAGATACTTCATCTATAAAACTCAGAGTACCCATTTTGCCTGCCTCTCACAGCACTGCTAGAAAACAAGAAATGTATGTAAAAATGCCCTGTAGCTCCAAAATACTGCAAACACGAAAGTGGGTTGCTTTCTCCTCTGCGGAGAGGTGAGACAGGGTCCAGACTGTCACAGAAGTGGAGAGGTCCAGAGAGGGGTGTAGGAACTGGGCAGTAACGTGCAGAGAAAGACGTCCTGCCTTCCTCTTCCTAGGTTCATCATCTTATTTCTCTTTGTAAAACAGAATAGAGTCCCCAGAGGACTTAGGTCCCATCCCAATGTTCTTCTAGCTTCAAATTTGTTTCTGTACAACGGGGACAACATACCTGTCTCACTTCCTATGGACCAAAAAAAACGTAGTGACTAAATAACAGACATTGAAAAAACCGCCACATGCCAGCTGTGTTCCCGGCTTACCACTGTGTAACAACAAAGAGAACTCATTAAATCCAAGAGTTCACTCGCCGCCCCTGTTTTCCCTCAAGCTTCTATTCCTCCAATAACTCCCACTTCAAAGAATTATGGAATTCATAACCATGAATCCCCTTACTTGGGTCGGGGTTGGAGTTTACGCTCCCTGAGTAATCCAGGAGTCCCAGGTCTGAAAAATTAACAAAAAAAGTGACCCCAGGATGGTAACCAAGGAACATTTGGCAGAAACAAAGTGAAATCCTCTGGCCGGCCCGGTGGCTCAGGTGGTTAGAGCTCCATGCTCCTAACTCCGAAGGCTGTCGGTTCGATTCCCACATGGGCCAGTGGGCTCTCAACCACAGGTTGCCAGGTCAATTCCTCAAGTCGCGCAAGGGATGGTGGGCTGCGCCCCCTGCAACTAGAAAACGGCAACTGGACCTGGAGCTGAGCTGCGCCCTCCACAACTAAGACTGAAAGGACAACAACTTGACTTGGAAAAAAGTCCTGGAAGTACACACTGTTCCCCAATAAAGTCCTGTTCCCCTTCCCCAATTTAAGAAAAAAAAAGAGAAATCCTCTCTGGAGGGACATAAGCACAAGCCAGACCCCAAATTCCCACCAAATTAATGCTAAAAATCCAAAAATTTAAAATACATGAGAGTACCTACTTGACTCAGTAGTAGTATATATACATTGGCTACATGCTGTGTCCAGTACCTACATGAAAATGTTCTGTCTAGTTAGAACGATACCCACAGCCACACCATAAATGAAAGCTACACCCCGTGGTCCTCTCCATAGAGGCTTTTGAGTTCAAAAGAGATTCATGTGGATTGAATTTGGTTAAAAGCCTTCCTACAAATGTCACCCCAATAAATTAAAAAGAAAAAAAACTTGAGCTCTGAAAGTTGAAGAGATGATCTGGTTAGAAGCCAAAAAGAATGGGTTTTTGGAGACTAGGAAAACTTCATCTAAGCAGAGAAACGAACATGAGCGTGGTGTGTATAGGGGACAAGAAAATGAGAAAAACTGAGGATGGATGAGCCAGATATAGCTGGATTAGAGGGACACTATGGAAAGAGCAAGGTGTTGAGAGAGATTATATTGTTATAATGGTTGTAATATCAGGTTGCATTTTATTTGTGACTATAAATATTATTGTGAAAAGATTAGTCAAGGAAAAATAATACCAATAAAAGCTAGCAGAGTGCTTACACTGTGACATGCATGATGTTCCACAATAATTAAAATTTCTACTTCCTTATTATCATCCCTTTTTTACAGAGGAGAGAAACCAAGACTCAGAGAAGAGGTAACTGGCCCACAGTTATATACTTTCATTACATAACGAGGGACATTCATCAAAATAGTGTCCAGGGTAAGGGAATGACCCCAAAACATAAAACAGATGATTCCATCAGTGAATTGGGCCAAATTACAAATGACTGTGATATAAAATAAAAATCTAGAAAAGGAAGATATTGTCTTCACAAGTCTGTGATAGTACCACGAGTTCCTCTGCTTTCAATTGGTCTGAAGAACTCAGCTATCTCCAGTTAATAAGCTATGATTTAAAAAAAAAAAATTAACTAAAGGGACTAAGACGTATTTTACCGGAGTATATGTGGAGTTATAGCAGCAGGCAAACCTTTTTATTTAGAAAAAAAAAATGAAGAAACAATCACTGTGAAAACCAGTAGATAACAAACGGCAGGATTAGACCCACATTTTACCTAAGTCTTATAACGGTATTGAAGACAGACTATAAGTATGTTTAGAAAGATTAAAGACAAAAGGAATGTAAAACGTAAGACAAGAATAAAGCATTATTTTAAAAAATAAAGGCAGATTTGTGAAAGAACTAACAACCAAATAGAACTTCTGGAAATCAAATATATTGGTATTAAAGAAAATTAAACTTCAGTAGATGTGTTCACGTAACAGATTAAACACGTAGTGAACGAACATTTCCTGTGTATTTGCTGTATCCGAGGCATTGTTTGGAGTAGTAAGTCTGTATTACACATCAATTCTCACAGCAGTCCGGTGAAGTACATATACTACTATTACCCCAATCTTACAGAGAAACTAAAGCAGAGTCTAGTTCTTACAAAAAGACTGAAAAGACATAAACAAGATAAAAACAATAGTTTAAAAGACAGATGTTCAATAATTAACTCCCTTCCTCTATCAGTATGAATTCCAATAGATTATTTAAGGGGTTTTGTAAAACAACCGTAGTAACGAAAATATATTTGGCATCTTACAGTTTACAAAGCACTTTAATATATTCTAAGTTGATCTTCACTGCAAACTTGGAAGTGTTAAGAAACATCCCAAACTTAGAAAGAAAGCAGGAGAGTGACCACTTGTCCTGTCCTGTCAATGTCATTGTTTCATGAGCTCATCTAAGAGATATTTAGTTATCTAGAACACCTTGTCTGATTTTGCTGTTTACTATTCGACGAGAGCCCAGACACTATGAAGTTATGTTGACTAGCAGATTTCTGACTGGTGAAAAAAGATAACCTCAAGGTTACCATTTTATCACCCTATGGGACATTGATCAGTTTTATACCTATAAGCAAAATCATTTCAGCATTCCTTTGACCAACTAACAATGTAAATCTCCATTCCTCAAATTCTCCTTTGAACCAGGCTTCAGCATCTTAATCATTCCCTCATTAATTACTGAGTTAAAAAGTCTTTGACATGCGTTCACCCTATAATGTATGAGAATCATGCTTTTAACTTTTTAAAAATTAAGAATGATATTTTTAAACTAAGGAGGAAACCAATTGTGGGGACAAAGCCCCAAAAAGCAGTTTCCAGGCTCTCGGCCTCACATAGAAAGGTGCTGGCTCGGGTAGTAAATGGCCATCTACTGTGATCAGATGGCCATCAGCTGTGGCTAGTTGGCCGTCAGCTGTAACCCGTGAGCCATTGGCCACTAATATAGTGCTGTGGCTACGCTAGCAGAAAAGGAATGGGGGCTAGCAAGAGCGGATTGCAGAGAGGCGGATGCCGCCTGTGAGAATATATTGGTTTGACTCCCCTACTTATGGCTCCATGGGTGTTCCTGTTTGGCCTTACCGTGTCCTGCGTTCTTATGGGGGGAGCGGGACCAGAGACCCTGCTGGCCACCACGCACAACAAATGGCACAGCGAGCAGCGTCCCCTGCACAACACATGGCGTAGTCGGCAGGATATGGTGCCAGCCAAAGCTTTCTGAAGGGCAGTGGAGCATTTTGTGCGTATGAAAGCTCAGTCTGAGGAGGACCAGGAGGAGCAGCTGCCGGAGAGCTCGATCCCCGTGGAGGGGTGGAAAGATGTGGATGGTTCCCCAACCAGCAGAGGCCGGAGAAAGCAAAGGACATTGCAGCCATGTGGGCTGGGAACTGCTTTTGAGGAAGCCCGGATGCAGGACTTTTAGTCCCAGGAGGAAACGCTTGCTGAGTCCTCCTTGGGAGATGAGGGTGAGGTCAAGGTCATCCCTCACCCCCAGGACAGCCCTGGTGAATGACTATGGACTATGAGGAATTGCCTTCTATCCCTGATTTAATGGACGCTTGACTGTTTGGGAACATACCACCATGTAGTGGGACTGGCGGATGTTTGCTTTTGTGTCTTGACTGGCCGCCATCGAGAATATGTAAGTACCTTGACTGTGAGCCGCTGTTGTTCCAGCATAGTACCCCGAGAGGCCCAGAGAGAGAGTGGCAGTGCCCTGAGAGGCCTGGCTGTGTCCAGGAAGTCTGGCTGTGCCCAGAGAGAGTGGCAGTGCCCTGAGAGCCCTGGCTGAGTCCAGGAAGTCTGGCTGTGCCCAGAGAGAGTGGCAGTGCCCTGAGAGGCCCTGGCTGTGTCCAGGAAGTCTGGCTGTGCCCAGAGAGAGTGGCAGTGCCCTGAGAGCCCTGGCTGAGTCCAGGAAGTCTGGCTGTGCCCAGAGAGAGTGGCAGTGCCCTGAGAGCCCTGGCTGAGTCCAGGAAGTCTGGCTGTGTCCAGAGAGAGTGGCAGTGCCCTGAGAAACTCTGGCTGTGCCCGGGGAGACAGGTGGTACCCTAAGAAGCCCAGGAAGTCTGGCTGTGCCCAGAAGTACTGGTGGTGCCCTGAGAAACCTTGGCTGTGCCCGGAGGGATTGATGGTACCCTAAGAAGCCCAGGAAGTCTGACTGTGCCCAGAAGTACTGGGGTGGTGCCCTGAGAAACCCTGGCTGTGCCCGGGGAGACTGGTGGTACCTTAAGAAGCCCAGGAAGTCTGGCTGTGCCCAGAGGTACTGGTGGTGCCCTGAGAAACCCTGGCTGTGCTCAGAGAGCCTGGCTGTGTCCAGGATATTGCATTCACCTCCAGGCTCCTCGCACAGGGACCCTCGCGGAAGACACTTGTCGCGTAGATTGTGAGGCGACACCCTGTACGGGTGGAGTGTGGGGACAAAGCTCCAAAAAACAGTTTCCAGGCTCTCAGCCTCACAATAGAAAGGTGCTGGCTCGGGTAGTAAATGGCCATCAACTGTGATCAGATGGCCATCAGCTGTGGCTAGTTGGCCGTCAGCTGTAACCCGTAAGCCATTGGCCACTAATATAACTGCTGTGGCTATGCTAGAAAAAAGAATTGGGGGCTAGCAAGAGCGGATTGCAGAGAGGCGGATGCCGCCTGTGAGAATATATTGGTTTGACTCCCCTACTTATGGCTCCGTGGGTGTTCCTGTTTGGCCTTACCGTGTCCTGCGTTCTTATGGGGGGAGTGGGACCAGAGACCCCGCCAGCCACCCTGCACGACAAATGGCACAGCGAGCAGGGTCCCCTGCACGACACCAATTTTAAAAAATTATAAGAAAATATATGAAATCTAAAGATATATTATAAAAAACTAGTAAAGTTGAACAAGTGGAAACTGACAACCCAGGAGTTCCATCCCTAGGTGACAGTTCCCAAAGAAACATGTGCAGATGTGTCTGTCTAGGGAGATATGTGCAAGCGTATTCATAGCAGCGTTGTTCATAAAATCAAGAATACGAGGAACGATGAGATCAATGGCCATCAAGAGTGAACTGGGAAAATAATTTACAGCATATTAATACAATGGAGCATTTAGGCATCAGTGAAAAATATCACTACAGCTGCATTCATCAGCTTGGGCGAATCTTACAATAATGTTGAAAAGAAGCAAGTTTTGCTAAGATTACATGTAATCTGATTACATGTAATGTGACTCCATTTAAATATGGAGCTAGGCAGTGAACCTAGGAAATCAATGTAAAAACCAGTAAAGTTGTTACCTTTGAGAGAAGGCGGGGCTTGTGATTGAGGGGGAATGTATGGAGGGCATCGAAAATACCGGAACTGCTCTTTCTAACATGCGTGGAGGTTTCACAAGATCTCTCTTGATAACTATTTTTGAAGTTGAATGTGTTATATTTCAGACTTTTTCTGTAGGTATATTTCATCACGTTTTTTAAGTTAAAAGAATGAAGGTGGAAGATGCTTTAGACAAGAACCAGGCTAAATTCAGTTGCTTGTTTATTGAGTGACCAGTTGGAGGGGCCTCTTTGAGGCTCTGAAGCCTGAGGATATGCCCAGGAAAATCTCCACTTTCCCAGCCATGATGCAAAAGCTATTCTCAAGGGCCACATACAAAACTCTGGTGAGTGTTCATTACAGAGCACCAAAGTGAAGTAAATATAAGTCAACGTTGACCTGTGCAAAGAAACAAAGGCCCCCACTTTGGGAGATCCCAGATCCAGCTGTCCCCAGACCCGGAGCAGGCCAGTTTGGGCCCAGCTCCTAGGCAACGGTGCACTCATGGGGGACAGCAAGAGCTCACCAGGCTTGTGTGCCCCTTCTATTTCTGAGTGATGTTCAGAAGACTTGTCACTATAAGCTCGTTCCACTGTTTGGGCAGTTGGCATTGTGACATGCCGAGGGAATGCATGTCATCCTCCTGGAGAGGCCCCGAGTCCACACCTATTGGTCCTGGCTGTGCCATTCCAGTAACAAGCATGCTGCCATCAGGACACTTTCCCACTGTGCTGGGGGAGCAGGTGCAGAAAAGGGAGAGAGAAGGAGAGGAAATGGGGGCTTCGCCTAAATATATTCCACATGGACAGTGTTTAGGTATTTGCATTGCATTCGTTGTGATCAATTAAAGTCTCACGTACATTCAGGCTCAGTGATTGGAGAATTCGTACTGACCCAGGGAGGAGGGGAGCTGGGGAGCAGAAAGAGATTCTAATCCTGCGTTATTAGGAAGGACCCTATTTAAAATTTAACCATAATAAAACAGGGATAAGGTCTACCTTAACAGGCTGTTAGTGGATTAAATGAGAAAATATATGACAGGGTTTGGTAGAAGCAGTGCTTGATAAATGGGAGCTGTAAGGATTCTCACCTCCTGTGAGAACCTGGGCTCCGAGTGTGTCCGTGAGTCCTGCTGTCCTCACTCTTGGCAGTGCATTGCCTATTCTGGTTCTCCATCCATTTGAACCTAAGCCTAGAATAAAATGATTGGCCTTCTAGTGAAGGCTCAGCCCATTCCTGGTACCTAAAGGGAAGCCCCTCCTTTAGGTGGAACAACCAAGGCAGCAGCCCTGGGTCCCATGCTCAAGGGTGAACAGGGCAGCTCCAGGGCATGCCTTCTGAGAAGTATCACATTCTGTTTTGAATTGTCTGTCTTGACTGATATCCCAAAAGTCCCATGAAAGAGGCTGATGGTGCAGCCTCCTTTCAAATGCGGTCATCTTGGGTGAGCCCTAAACCTGGGGAACATCTCAGGGTCCAGGACACAAGAGAGGGCCAGGCTCTCACCACCTAGACCCCACGTTACCTGGGAGGCAGCTGCTCTCTCTGCCCACTCTGCCAGGGGACTCTGTAATATAACCAAGTCTGATTTTCAGTTAAGTTTATTTCTATGCTGGATTTCAAAAGTTGAAATGGGCCTGGGGTCCACTGCAATTGCTGCTGGAACAAATTCCCCAAGCAAGCACTCCCCAGGACCACCCCATCCTGGGCTTGACGTAGGACCGGCTCTACGATTTGGGGATCCAGAGCAAAATTAAAACACATGGCCCCTTGTTGACCAATGATCAAGAATTTTAAGACAGTGAAAACAGAGCATTAAAATAAGCGTATGGCACTTCTGAGCATGGGACGCTGTGGGACTCACAGGTCACTATGCACAAATCTGGCCCTGCGTAGCCCGTTCAGTGTCCTGTGCTCTCAAAGCTAGAGGGATAGGCCATCACCACACTGCTGTTCCGTCTGTGGGGAGAGGAAAGGAGGTGGCAACGAGGTGTCAACCCCTTATAGAGGGGGCCCAGGCCCTATAGCAGAGCCTAAAGGGAGGCCTATAGGGCAGCTTGTTTTTTTCCACTTACTGGAAAAATAGCTGAGAATATAGCTCCTGTGACCAGCAGATCAATGATAATGTTGTTATCTATGGAGGTTCCATTTGAACATTTCTTTTCCATTTCTATTTTTGTAACTCATTTTACCCAGCAGGGGACATGATTAGGAGCTCTTTCGGTCTGAAGTGCCCTGGGGAGACAAGGAAACATACGCAGTTCCCAGAATTGTCCCTAGGGCAGCCTTCCTTCTGGAAGGTGGCATGGGTACCTGTGAAAGCAGCCCAGGCACTGGTGTTCTATCTCATAATGCTGTTGTGAGAATGTGGGGAGGGCCTGGCTGTGAAGCACCAAGCGCTGCCTGGTACAAAGAGTACGCGCAATACGGTTAGCGACTACTAGTGTTATTCAGACAAAGCTCCCCAGTTTTCATATTTTGATTGCTTTTGTTGCCAAATGCTTATTTATTCAGTCTTTTCTCCCCTGAGTTCATAATTATGTTGTTTCTATGACAGACACACTGACCAATAAGTGTCTTCATTCTTTCAGTCTGTCCGTCAGCCAGCCAGCCCACAGAGCTAAGCCTCATTATCATGTGTCTGTCCTGTGTAAGCCACGAGGAAACATCAATGAGGACACAGGTCACCTCCAAAGGATTTTTAGACTGCCATAGGGATCACCATGCTTTTATTTATTTTTTTATTAGTTTCAGGTGCACAAGACAAGGTAATACTTAGACGTTTATCATTTATATCCCTCACACTGTGTGAACCCCTCTTCCCCCATCCACTATCCCTCTGACATCGCACACAGCCATTACATTTCCACTGTCTCCACTCCCAATGCTGTACTCCGCTTCTTGTAAGTATATACATACATATATATACATACATGTATATGAAATTATAGTTGGCATTCATTATTGTTCAGCTTCAGCTGTACAATGCAGTGATCAGGCATCTACATCTTCCCTGAGGTGGTCTCCCAAATGGGAGACGTGTCCATCGAATATCCTATAAAATCTTTACAACATTATTGATTACGTTCCCCAAATTAATTTTCAAAACTCCGTGGCCATCTTGTGGTTACCGACTGTTTTCTAATCCCCTCAGCTTCTGCCTTATTCCCCCCCCCACCACCACCCATCTAGCAACCCTCAGTTTTTCCTCTTTATCTCCAAAACTGTTTCACCAGGCTTTTTTGATTATGTATCTACCTCAGCAAACAGCGTTAGCAAATAGTTCCCAATATAGAGGTGTTTATTTATAAATTATGCACATGGATGACTGGGTTGATATATAGATCACAAAACATTCACAAAAATAGAAGTTTTCAAAGAACAAGATAAAGCTGAAACACAGTTTTGCTCTTGCTAAAATAGTATTAATATTTTGAGGGAGGAGAACATTTTGATTGAATGTGTTTCACTATTTTCTAAAATCTTGATTTAAAGCTCTGTAAACAACAATTCATAGGTCTGGTCTCAGGTTAATTTTGTTTCTAAACTTGTTTCCAAAGGTTAGCAAATCTAAAAAACAAACAAAAAAAATTCCGTGGGTAGCTCCAAACAGAAGAGGTAACTTGTTGGTTGTGTTAGCTAAATCATGATTGTCATTTATACAAAGATTTGTGTTGAAAAGTGCCTAATAAAATACCCTTCTCCCTGATTTTAATCTTTCTTTTTTATTTTTTAACAAACTAATCAGAACTTGTCCCATTTTTTTACCCATGGGTTCACATCCCACTGATGCTCTTTCTTTTAAATTTTTAAAAACAGGTTTTAAAAGTTTACTTCTTAGTTGTTTTTATAATTTACAGATATGAGCATTTTCCTAGATGAAGCTCATCATCGTCAGCTCTAGAATCACATAACAGTAGCAATATTCCCATACATCTCTTTTCAAAATCAAATCCCTCCCCTACCTTTGTTTTTAAAAAGCAGCTTTGCACACCGCACTACACAAGTTACTTTCAAAAAGCAATTACTTCTCCTTTTCCATGAACTGAAGTATTTTTTCCTGAAATATTTACTAGGCGACACACTACTGCTACCAGTTGTCATCCTAGAAAAGGTCAGCAAGCTTGAAACTATTGTCTATTGATTAAAAATAATAAAATGTGTAATTCATCTTCAAGCTTGGTGGCTTTTTGCAAACACATTGCCAAAATACTTTCATGGTTAACTCCCCATCTCATTACAAAACACTGTAAGGATTCTATTATACTTAAAAGTCTTGTTTTGTAGCAATTACTACACTGATGATATCTTATTGCATTTTGTGCACTCCTGCAATAGCTCACCAACAAGTGATACAGTAAAAGAATTTCATTGATGGTGCTACATTTGTATTCTTACCAAGGAATCTTTTTATTTGAGTCCTCTACTAGTGAGGACATTTCCAGTTTTTCCAAAGTATTGTTTTTATTAAAGAAATAATTTTCTGTAGAGAATATGTCTTCAAGGGTACATTTTTCTTTTAATGGTACATATACACAAAGTAACTGTATGTATATTTCATAACTGAAACAAGCCAACAAATGCCATAGGCTAAACCATGCTAGGTCATTTATCTGTATTTTATCCAGATGCTCAATGCTTCATAACTTGTTATAACACTTAGCAATGTTTTCTCTACATCTTCTAATAGTGTGTGCAGACAAGCACCTATTCTTTTCGTGCTGTGTGATTTCCCTTGTTTTATTTCAGTCATTATGGTATGTGGTTCTTTGCTTCTGCTAGTAAGAAAACTAAAAAAAGATAGGAAAATCCTTCAAACATTTATCATTAAGTTTAGTAGTCAATTTTGTGAAGTGTTGAAGTCAGAACCTATGATTTCAAACACTTCTTTTAAAAAGTGTACTAGTTTATTGACATGTACCAACTGCTTAGTTTTCAAATGTCTTGCTAATCCATATAGCTCTATATCATTAGCTTATGTCTAAATGCACTACGTGCACTAACGGAGGGGCTTATTATTGCTAGGGAGGGGTGCATATAAATCCATATCCAATATAGACTTCTTGATAATTTCAATGTTTTGTCTTCTTGTCAGATGTGATTAGATCATCGTTGTTTTTATTTCATGATGTGGTTAAGAGCCCTTACTGGCAGAGAACTGTCAGCTCTGCTATTTTTCTTACTGCTTTAATTTATCTGACAACTTGTTGTCAGATAGACTTCAATTCTGGTTCTATTACTTGCTAACTCCATGACCTTGGGGGAAAAGTCATCACAGCATGTTGAAAGGGAACAATTGAGCAAAGGGCCACTTCCAGCCTCTCTGTGTTGGGTCCATCCTGCCACTCTTGGAAAACCTCCCATACTGTGACATGTGACACTCAAGTGAGAGAATCAGGTTCAATCCACAACTAAAACGTTAGGAAAGGTAACTTCTTCCTTCTTTTTAGGTTAAAAATTGCATATAAGTAGAAAATTTAATATTTTATTCCCACACTCCAATAGATCATTCTGTATACTTCACTTTAGGAATGGGTCCTCAACTGAAATATATTATATCCCATGGAGCAACTTATCAAGTACCACAGTTATCACTCTAATCCATCATTCTAACATTCTTGCCGACCAGCATGCTTTCCTAAGGGAGAGAGAAATGGTCTGAAGTTAAAATTGGCCACGGGACTCCTGCTGGATGGGGCATAACCATGGAGTGTCCCATGGTAGAGGGCGAGGGGGTGTCTGTCCTGCGCAGTGGACCTGAACAGTTGAGAACTACTGGACTAGATGGAGAAACAGACATGTAAACAAATGTAGTGAACGCTGCAATAAAGGTGCATCTGAGGAACCGCGTGAGACAGAATAAGGAGAAATGGAAGATTTCACACTAGAGGGGGAAGGACCTTTTAGGGAATGTTAAAAGAAGGCTGGAATTTCACTGGGAGGGAGAAAGAGCAACAAGAGCAGAGGTTCTGGTATCTGTAGAGTTATGGAATAAATGGCAAAATGTTTGGGGGATATTCAGAGATATTCAGAGCTGATCAGCAGAGGTACAAGAAGTAAAACTGGTGTCTATTCAGGACCTAGGATGTGTCCTCCTCACAGTAATGGGATGCAGTGTTTTCTTAACAAAAGAATGGGACATTTTTCTTTTTAAAATTTCCTTGGTGACTAATGAGTCCTAGTACTTGAATCTGGGAAATTGTGAAGAACCTTGGAAGCCATGCCTAGGAGATGGACTCAGTCCGGGATGCTTTGCACACTATCTCAGAGAAAGCAGGGAAGGACTTTTTAAACTAGAGGAGTAGCATGCCTTCCACAGCACACTCGAGGACGTGCTCAAACAAGGGCCAAGTTCCACTGACATCACAATCACTTGGAAAGGTTGTTCCAGATCTTCAGAAACAGACTCTCCAGGGATGTATACAGACAGCTATTTGTATTTCAACAAACTTTCCAGCTAAATTTGTTTCCCTCATTAATCTGTCATCACTCTGCCTCATCCCACCTTCCGATGATTCGGGCACACATTGAACATTGAGAACAAGTGCGTTACTGCTCTTATGAATGAACTGGGATTGGATTGTGAGACAGACTGTGTCAGCAGATTGCTATGTTTCTATCTAAGCATTCCTGGTAGTTACCTAAGCTATCCTTAGGTTCCAACTTGAAATTCTGTGTTCATTCCTTTTCAACTCTATTGTTATTAAAGAGTCTAGTTCTTCCCCTCACCCCAACTTCGACCCTCCTCCTTTATCTGGTTCCCAAGGTTTGCGTAAATCATGTGGTCAAGGCGAGGTGTTTTTCCTGTGAACATTTTGATTCTCATGACCCCCTCATGAAGAAGGTATTATTATTCTCATTTTTAAAATGAGACTGGAAGCTGGACTCTATAAGATTAGATGACTTATTCAAGGTTATGGGGTCAGCAAGTAGCAGAATTACAACTTGAAATATGTCTGACTTCAAAACCTGCGCTCTTGAAGTTAAAAAGACTAACAATGGCAAATGTTGGCAAGGATGTGGAAGAACTGGCACCCGCATGCACTGCTGATAGGCACGCAAAATAGGACATCCACTCTCTAAAACAGTTTGAAAGTTTCTCTTAAAGTCAGATGTACCTTTATCATAGGACTCAGATATACATTCCTGTATTTGCCCAAAAGAAATGAAACACACATCTACACAAGCAGTTGTACAAAAATTTTGATAGTGGTTTTGTTCCTAATAGTCTGGAAAATACCAAACTACTCACAAGAGGTGAATGGGATACACAAATCACAGTATATCCATACAATGGAATATCCCTCAGCACTGAGACAGAATGAACTACTGATCCTCACAACAACATGGACAGATCTCAAAAAATTTAAAGAAGCCAAATATCAAAAAGGGCATACTCTGTGATTCTAACATTGTGAAATTCTAGAAAAGGTACAACAGAGCCATAGCAACAGAAAACAGAGAAGTGGATTCCCTGGGTTGGGGGAGGGGTAATGAATTCGAAAGGGCATAACAAAGGGAACTATTGGGTGATGGGACCATTTTACATCTTGATGGATGTGTGAATTAACTCAATGTGGGAAATCCTTTCATAATGTATACGTATATCAAATCATTCCATCGTGCCCTTTAAATATTTTACAATTTATATAAAATTTTTATTTACAATTTTGTTTTTCAATTATTCCTTAGTAAATCTAAATAAAAATAAAATGGTGTAACCATAAACCAACTGCTCCTACTGACAGCTTCCCATTTAGCTTCCCATAGACCAAGGGGTTTACATGTGTAAAATCTCAAAGGAAGTAGAAGGAATCGCCAAATATCTCACCAGGTAGCTTGACGTTCACATAAGATCTCCTTTGTTTCTTTCCTGGAACAATCACCAGAATTTTATTGACATAAACTAAATATAGGCCCTTTTTGTCCTTTGTCAACTGAGCATCTATTCCTAAGTCCTTTTATCCAGCAACCACTTGAAAACAGTCTGGTAGATCAGAGATCTGCCCAGTTTCAACCTTGGCAATGAATTTGAGTCTACTCGTGTAACTCACACATAATTGGTGCAGAAAGACAGAAAAGTGAAGGCTCCAAGCCATTGTTTCTGCTATGACCCTCGTTGGGGTCTGGAATGCACTGATGTCTTGACGGTACTGTGGCTTTGATTCTGATGTGTAAAGTCCAGTCCTGGCCAGGTTGGGTAAGGTACATACCCAGAGAAAAGGCAAGTTGGAGTTTTAGAAGAGACAACAAAGGGAAAGCTTAGAGAAGCTGGATCCACATGACAAGGACAGCAGTGAGTGGTTAAGCCAGAAATAGGCAAGGTGTCTAGAGCTAAGGAAATAAAGGACAGGGCGTACAGCAAGGGAGACCATGAAGAGACAACAATGGAAGTTTAAGCAAGATGAGCACGAGTGGTAGAAACACGGGTGGAGAAACCCTGAGGCTTGTTTTTCTTCCCAGGGAGACTGTCTTCTTGGAGATTCTGTCAAAACCCTGTCTTAACAAAATGATGGCATGTCAGGCGGGGCTTGAGTTGCCAGATAACCTACAGGACATCCCAGTTAAATTTGAATTTCAGATAAATAATCAATAATGTTTTAGGATAAGTATGTCCTGTGCAATATTTGGGACATACTTATACTGAAAAAGAAAAAAATTATTCATTGCTTATTTGAAATTCAGATTTAACTGATCAATCTGCCACTGTAACCCGTAGGAGGGGCAGATAAGTAAGGTTCCCTACCAAAGACAATGTTTGTGTGAGAATCACACTCTGACAGAAAGCTCACACCCAGTGAGAGGTGGGTGTAGACCATGAAAAGAGAAGGAAGTAAGGCATCAAGGATTTGAGGGGAACAAGCAGGAGCATTAGGAAATTGCAGAGAGAGTGGGGTGGGGAAAGAACAAAAATGAAGTGGGATTAAAGATTTGGAACAGGATCAGGAAAGTCCCAAGTGACGCCAACCTTACAGGGTATGAGTAAGCCCAGGCTTAAACTCGAAGTAAGCAGACACTCTCCCAAAGAGAAGGAAGAGGCAGGCAAATGAGGAAGGTCGAGCAGAACAACCTGGAATCCAAAAGAGAAGGGTAGGGATGGCCGGTTAGCTCAGTTGGTTAGAGCGTGGTGCTGATAATACCAAGGTTATTGGTTCAATCCCCACATGTGCCACTGTGAGCTGCGCCCTCCTTAAAAAAAAAAAAAAAAGAAGAGAAGCGTACCTTGCTGGCTGTGTCATCCGAGGCAAGCTATTTAACTTTTCTGAGCCTCATTTTCTCAGCTATAAAATGGAGATTTAAAAAAACAAACAGGATTTTATACTGCCACTCTTGTATATATACCACTATAGATATTTCTTTCACCTTTTCCAGTATTTCATATAAATAGAATCATAGAGTGTGCAGTCTTTGATGTCTGGCCTCTTTAATTATTTTTTTGACTCATACATGTGATTCATTTTCATTGTATTATTTTTCATTGCTGACTAGTATTCCATTGCATGGATATACCACAATTTATTTATTCAATTTACCTGTTGGATAGTTCAGTAGTTTCCAGTTTGCCATTATTGTGAACTGCTATCAACATTGTAGACAGGCCTTTGTGTATATGTAGATTTCCTTTCTTCTGGGTAAATACCTAGGAATGAGATGGTTGGGTCATATGATGAGTACATTTAACTTTAGAAGAAATGGCCAAGTGCTTTCCAAGTGGTTGTACCATTTTGTATGTCCATCAGCAGTGTATGAGAGTTCCATTTTTTCCACACCTGTTATTATTAGTCTTTATAATTTCAAGAGCAGAGGTTTTAAAGTCACACAGACTTCAAATTCTAGCTCTGTCACGTAATAACCCCATAACTTGAAAAAGTCATCTCATTTTATTGAGTTTAATTTCCTCATTTTAAAAATGAAAGGAATAATATGCATACAATGAAGTTTTATGTGGCAAATGAAAGTGAAAACTAGGTGTTCAATTATTTAGCATAGCTAATTACATGCACATGTTTATTCAGCTATTCTCAATTCTAAAGACTAATTTATGTGAAGTTCTAATTTAAGAGCCCTATCAAGATGTCTTTCTATAAAAATTGCCTGGAATCAGGTGCAGCCTGATGCCCATGGGCTCACTACAATGGTGGCCAGGATCAGGTAGGGCCATTAGCTCTGCCTGTACACCTACCCCCAGAGGGAGAGGGGAAGAATTAACCCTCCAAATCAGGCTGTTTACACTCACATAGAGCATTCTTTCCAGCACTGGATAATGGGGGAATTACGGGACTTGAAGTCATTAGAAAATATATTAAACTTTCTGAGCCACAGTATTTTCATATGTAAATTGGGGCTAATGATACTTACTCCTTAGAATTATTGTTAAAGATAAACACTTGACAAACTGTAAGTAATAAGCAAATGATAGTTTTACTTTCACTAGAGGGAAAAACATATATGCCCAGATAGGAACCTTCTTAAAACTAATCAAATGGCGAATACAAGTTCTTCTTTTCAACTTTCTTAGCCATGTTGGAGGGGATGGGCTTCTGTGGCAATGGGAAATGGAGGAATTTTGCTGCAGGAGAAGCCACCATCCCATGATCCCTTTATGGGGCAGGATAGAAGAAAACAGGCCATCAGAGGCCAGGCCAGGAAGAGGCCGACAAGATACCGACCCCTGGCAATTCTGATTTAGTAGGGCTGAGGTGATTTTCGGGAATCTCCATGTAACCAGGCTTCCTAGGTGATTCTGATCCACAAGTTTTGGAATGAGAGACCAGTAGTTTTCACACTGTGGTACTCTCATCAACAGCGTCATCATCAAGGGATCGGAATCGAAATGCAAACTCTCAGGTTCCATCCTAGACTTCTTCAATCAGAAATTCTGCGGTGGGACCCAGGAATTCGTGTTTTAAAAAGCACTCCAGGTAATTTTAATGAACGACCAAGTTGGAGAACCAAATAGACCAATAACAATTCAGGACTTCCCAACACAGAGGGGCTGCGGCCAGAATAGGAGAAACAGGAAAGGAGCAGACAGAAAAAGAAATAAAAATAAAAAGTAAGGAGTGTTGCCAGGTCCAGCCCAGATGACTGTGGTCACACACAGGACAATGACTGATCCAAGGGGATCACTGAGTCTGTCCCTTGGTTCCTGTTCATTTGGGTGAACAAGGTGGACACCTTGTATCCTGGTGGTCAAAGACTGGGATCCTCGGGGCTCTGTTGATCTTTTATTCTGAATTTCAGTATAGTTTGGCACTTGGGTTGAAAAAGGTTACCAAGGCCAATGAACAAGACCCCAAACTCTAGTTTAAAATAGGATAAGGGAGATTTTAAAAGGCATAGGAAAAGAGACTGGAAGGAAACAGGCCAAATTAGAGATGAAAGGGAGAGCTAATCTTAAAATCACAGTGCTGTTGTGTTCAGGTTCCTAACTGCTTACAGCACTGTCACGATGAGGAACCCGGCCAGGGTCCCAGTGTAGGAAGCAGAAAGTGTCCCAGGTGTGGCCTTTGGATCAGCTGAGGGAGAGTTGGACTGAGTTTCCCAAACTGTTCTCCAGGAGATGAGAACATTTGTGCCGATGCAAAATCAAAAGGGGCATGAGGGGTTGGGAGGGGTAGTCAAAAAAGTCTGGAAAAGTCCACTTTCAATAGCTCTCACTGGAAAATTCATGTGGTATATTTGCATATTAAAGGTGCTGAGAACTCCTGAAATAAAGGAACCTGTTCAACTTCATTTGGTTCTGTATTTCCCACCTTTGTTGATGCAGACCCTTTTTTCCTGCCACAGAGGAGCATGGGGTGGAAGGAACAGTGTTCTGCTGAATGGCCTCTCGGGAAACACAGCTGCAAAACTTGTCAGCCAAGGACTCCCTTGCCTGCCACTGGCCTGTTTACCTTCCCCTGTGGGGTGAGAGCAACTCAAACACTTACACCTCGTTCGATCTCGGAGGATCTTGGAAGTCTCAGAACAGCCTCTGCTTTATGCAGCCTGAGTCAGTGGCAGGCTCCGTGCTTGATATTCTTGGGCTCTTGCCTGGACACCTTGTTTTTGGTTTTTGCCTAGACTTTATTGCCAGACTTGAGTCCTTGACAATTGTTCTCCAGAATTCTGGTCTGGGTTCTTAAAACCCAGACTCTGGGCCTGACCTGCCTCCTGCTCCTGGGTCTTCCAGACATAAGCCTGGCCTGCCAGGGGGGAGGGAGCACACCCCTGCGTGCTGCTCCCCACATCAGCTGCCTGCTGGTCCCCAATACCTGTGCCTTCTCCTCTAGAAGCGTCCCTGCCCCTCCCCTGGGTGTTCCATGTCCTGTTCTCAGCTCTGAGAGCATTTTGTTGATTAATTTTTAGATGTTTTTCTTAAGATTTGACTTTGTTGGTAATGGGAAATGGCAGTTACTGCTAATAAATCTGCCAGAGCTTGGACAGAGGCTCCCATATGGGGAGGGCCCCCAGATGAAGTTTCTGCCGGATGGTGACACTGTGTGTCTAAGGCAGGGACCATCACAGCGCATGCATGTGAATCAAAAGAACCCCAGAACTAGGGACAATTGGCTTTCTGAATCTAGATCTGTGACCGTAAGCAAGTCCCTTGACCTCTTTGAGCCACAGTTTTCCCATGTATAAAATAAGAATACTAACACCTGTCCTGCCTACCTGAAAAGGAGGCATTCGGAGGATTAAGATGAATAAAGTGCTGTGGGCTCTTTAAAAGTGTGCATTTCTGTAACAGTGTAAGGCATTATTATCTGTATTTTATGAGTTAGCGTCTTTCTGCCCACATCACAGGCTCAGGATGGGAATGGGTTAAGGGGGTTGTTGCTTTTTTATTTTTTTTCTATAGACTTAAGTTATGAAGTGATAGTGAATCACTGACCACTTCTCCCATCCACCCCACTGAATTAAGACTTGGAGTGAAGTGACCCAGTCAGTCTGCTGCTTTGGCACAAAAGCATGGCCATACACCTGATGGGGTTGGGCACTGGACCCAAGGAGATCTGAGTTCCCTCTCTGTCTGGATAAGCACTGTGCCCACGCTAGGATGAATCTGCACCTCTTCACAGAGCCAGGCCTTCCTGCGAGGGCAAAAGCCACAGATCTATTGCTGAGATGAGGGGAAGAGGGATATAGGACCTCTCGGAGGGGCCAACACTTGCTCTGGAATCAGATCCCATATAGTCCCAGCCCTACTAGTTACTAACACTGATACCTCTGGCCCTTATACTTTTAAATGGAGATAACGGGGCTTACCCCGCAGGTTGGTGTGACAGCACTGTAGAAATTACCAAAGCACTGTATGAATGCAAGCTAGAAGTGATGGAGAAAGAGATGATGGAGGTGGTGCCATGGTGCTGATGGTGGAGAGGTGGCAGCAGAAGTGGTCAAGGCAGGGGTGGTAGTAAAATGCGGTTGGAGACGGAGGTGATGGTAGAGTGTAGAGCTGGGTTGGATTCCAGAAGAAAGTTGAGTCTGTCCAAAATCACCAGAAGACACATCTAAGCTAAAAAGAGAACTTGAACCCCAAAGGGCCCAGATCACAGCAAAGATCCCTAACAAAATGGTCTTTGGTATCCTAGTAACCACCTTCCTGGAATCTACTGTGTTTCCCCGAAAATAAGACCTAACCGGAAAATAAGCCCTAGCATGATTTTTCAGGATGACATCCCCTAAACATAAGCCCTAATGTGTCTTTTGGAACAAAAATTAATATGAGACCTGGTCTTATTTTCAGGGGAAACACGGTAGGAAGACTGCTCAGGAAGGCTACAGGGCATAAACTTCTCTGCTGTATGGATATCTCATGGTGCCAGCAGAGATGGGAGCAGAAATAGTTGCTTTTTCTGTCTGTCTGGGTGTCTGGGCGACAGAGCTCGGCAGGCTGCTGACAAGGCTGGGAACAAAATTCTTTTTGAGTTGCAACCCACAATCTTCCAATCTCGGGTGAAGTAGCCTTCAGGCTTTCTACCAACCATTCAGGGAGACCCACATGGGATGCATTACTTTTGACCTTAGAGGGATGCTAGGTCAGTCAGTAGACGATGACTGGCCAGATCTCAGAAAGATGAAGACGCTGCAGCTCATTGTGGCCCAAGGTCCAGCATCATCAGGGAGCTTTTAGAAATGCAGAGTCTCAGGCCCACCAGACCTACTGAATCAGAATCTGCAGTTTACATTTTAATGAGATTCTCGGGAGATTAATATGCAGTTTGGGTGGGGAGGTGTCAGCAAGGCTGCATTCCTTCTGGAGACTCTAAGGGGAGAACGCATGTCTTAGCTTTTGCCAACTTGTCGAGGCCACCTGTATTTCTTGCTCCATCTTCAAAGACAAGAGCACAACGTTCAAGATAAATTTAAGAGGCCCTAAGATAGTGAGCTGTGTCTGGGCTTCCGGTCCTTTCTCAGTCTCTGGTGTTGTTTTCACAGTGCTAAATTAAGTATTCGTTCCTATTCATTCAACAGACATTTACTACGCACCTGCCTGTGCCAAGCATTGCGCTAGACCCTGGAGGTGTGGCAGTAAACACCAGCCCCACCTAGGTCCTGAAAGAGCTTACAGTGATGGCTTCCAAAGGAATGGAAAAGGCCACGGTTGTGGCCAGTCTTCCCGGGCACATGCCTCCCTGGCTGCATTCAGGGAGTTGCCCAGAACGCTGGACATTCCCTGTGACATCTTCCCCTGTAGACACCTCACATTACTGTTGACAGCATAGCACAATGAACTGTTATGACTGCAGGTGCTGCAATCAGTACTTGGCATACAATAGGGACATACTGCGTGTACATAGAACTGAATTGCTCAACTGTGGAGAACCATCTCTCCCCCCTCCTCTCCTCTTCCTCCTGCCTTTTTCCCTTCTCTCTTTTCTTTTTCCCCTCCTCCCTCCTCTTCTTCTTTCTCCTCCTCCAGAATTGTCTCAACGAGGTCTTTATTCTTTCCTACCATTTCCTTTTCCCTATGTCTTCCCAAAATCTTCATGTACATTTTACCAGCTTGTATAGCATAACAACGGGGGATCCAACAGCTCTCAAAAGTTTGTCTTAAGCCAGAATGACATACACACATCACAAACCCTGGGGCACAGCACTTAGGAACATCTACAGTGTTGTAACATGACTCTTCCTTTTGAAGACTCTGTGGCTCAAATACAGAGTTGGTGCAAGCCAATCACCAGCCCACAGGCGCCAGGGTGCTGGGAGCCGCCAGCCTCCAGTTTTGGGAAGATTAAATGCAGCTGTACTGTTCTGACGTGGTTGGCAGCTGGATGACATTTTGAAGGTCCAAGGGACGTCCCCTTTTCTGTGAATAACAGTGAACATAGCTCAAACTCCAGTGGGACAGGGGGGACACAGAGCAAGCAGGGCTGTTTGAGGTGGTATAATCCAAACTGACTGCTTGGCTACGAGGCAGGAATTCTAGAAATTCATTCCTACAGAGGAGAATAAAGCATTGGGTTGGTCCAAACTGGTGGCACAGAGCAGATGGCCTGGCCAAGCACCTGAGTCCCCACCCCAGCCTGGTTCTCCTCAACATGCAACCAGCCAGACTCTGTATCCATGATGAGTGTTGTGGAAGAGGCCCAGGCCCCAATGTTCCCTGTGATTGCGATGGATATTGTGTGCCTCCACGCCCGGAGGACAGAACTTGATCTCTGGGATAGAATATCCAGCATCGATTCTCCCTTACTAAAAGGAAAGAAAGAAAATTGCCTCTGGCTTTCCAAGTGAAAGAAAATAGACCCCTTTCTCGCCAAGCCCCTACCTACAACAAAGTTGACGCAGCTGGTCTAATGTGTATTTGCCCAAGGCACCTGGGTTTTCAAAGTACGGAGGGACTCAAGTCATCTGTACAGTGTGCGGGCTGCGAGGCGAGAGGCAGGCAGAACGAAAGGAAACTACTGTTGACTCAGAGCCTTCTCTGTGATGAAGTAGTGCTGGCCTCCTTCATTCTGATGACTGCAATAATGTTTGTAAAGAATGCATGACGAATCCCATTTTAGAGATGAGGAAATTCAAGCTCAGCAAAATGAAAAGAAACTCTCTTAAACTACCCAGGTTCACAGAACAAAACCAGGATTCAAAACCTCGTTGGTCCAATTCCAAAGCACTTTCCTCTATAGCCCACAGTGCTCAGGAAGTCCACAAAGCTTCAGAAACTGCCCTCAGGGGCAGGGCCGTACATGTGGAAGGTAGACTGGTAATTAAAGCTCGGAAAAACCATGACGTCCTTGGAAACTATCTAACTGATAACACACGTTGTTTCCTGTCAGTGGAATTGGGGCTCCAGCACTGCCAATCCTGCCTCCTGCAGGCCCTGACACCTTTCATCATCTAGAGTCAGTCCTGGCAGGTGTGCGGCCTCTCACCCACCCGCCACGGGGGCTGGAGTCATCCTTCCAGCCACACATCTGTTGCAACAGACACTCACGTATCACCAGACTTCTTTAAGCCATCCAGTCGCCATCCATTCACCACCCTCGTTCTTAGGCAGCGACTGTTTGTAAGCCTAGAGCCACTGCCTATGTGAATGGCCCCTGATGTGAAGCCTTGCCCTTGCCTCACCCAGCTCCAAATGTGATGGACTGTCCGGTGGCAACCCACCGTCCCTTGCTTCCCACCAACGCCACGAGACTCCCCTTTTTGTACCCCACACTTGCACCCTAGCAGGCCCTCAGCCTTTGTCAAACCCAATTACTGATGTGGACACAGGACTTTCTTTGGCTTCCTCCCTCACAATCCACTTCCACAAATGGGTCTCCCCTCGTCCCCCCAGTATTTACCCCCTCCCCACCTCCACTGCTAAGATTATGGTATGCCTTCCAGCCCAGCCCACCTGAGCCACGACTATTTACAGGTACAGCAGACACAGCAACGGTGATGTGGCATGAGGACCGCTACATTACAGCATCGGTGTGTAAAACATGTAGGACAGCACTTGCGCCGTCTGACAGTAAACATGGAGGATTTACTCACAGCACGGGACAATTAATAATTTTTCCCCAATAGCTTTCATAAAATGATTTATGGATTTTAACATGACACATCTAACTCAGCACGCCAATCCCTGACCACATGTTGTATTGATATCTCTTCCATCTTCCCATCGCTGGAATGATGAAGTACGAGGAGGCAGAGACGTGAAACAAAAGCCTGAAAGCCCAATCAGGTCGACAGCATCTGTGGCATAACATCCAATTGCCCCCCTTTGAGGGAGGTGATACCCCCATATCACCAAGGCAAGGAGCTGGTAGAAGAGGGGTAATGAGAGGTAGAAGAGGTGCACACAGTGAAATATGGAGAACTCAAATTGCTCGTTGACAGGGTTTGCTTATGCAAGGCAGCCATGAAGGGCATTACCAAGTCACAGGGCAGGAATCCACAACTCGCTGACAACCAGGCAGCCTAGAAGCTTTGGCTCATACACAAGAGCACAAGAGAAAGCAGATGCCGAAAGACCAGCAGCTGCTCGGCCTGGCCTCACATTAGCCTTTGGCCTGTCACCAGGCCTGTCCCAGCCGTCTGCTCCACATGCCTCCTCAGTGGGGCCCCACCAGTTTCCTTACCTGTTGCCTGTTGCTGGCCACGGCTCCTCCTCCTGGATGGGCCTTCTCCTCCCAGAAAACAACATGTACTGGAAAGACGCCGTCAAAGCCCACACCCCAGACAGGCCAGGACACAGCTCACCAACCTCCCCACAACTCTCACTGTGGCCCAGAGAGACTGCCAGGGCTTGCTTACTACCCTTTTCAACTTTCACCTGGGTGTGCCTGCTAGAGCGATGTTTCTCAGAATCACCCGGAGACCTTGTTAGCACAGGGCTTGCTGGGTCCACCTTGTATAGTAAGCCTGGAGGACGTCTAAGAATTTGCATTTCTAACAATAGCCAGGTATTGATGCTGCTGCTGACACTGCGGCTCCCAGGACCACCCTTGGAGAACCTGGTGCTACTAGTAAGGGCCTGAGAGCTTTGTTTGAATCCGTGTAAGTCACACCCAGCGCTTCACCATCCTGCAAAACTGGCCATCCTGAGCCCCAGATGGAACCAGACAGAAACACATAAGCAGCCCTACTCTCTCATCCAATACACAACATGGTTCACCCTGGGCAGAGGTCTGGCTCTACTCTTGTCCTTGAGTTCCCGTTTGGGGACAATCATCAATTAAATGAGACTTATGGCACTTTAATAACACACAATATGGGATGTGCCCCACGACAAAACTCTTGCTGAAATCTAGACACCAGATTCTTAGCCTCCCCTGTGTTTACAAGACTGGTAATTGACAGGGATCAGAGGGTCAGCCTGATGCGGGGAGCTTCATCTGGGGAAGGCGCACCTCCTCCTTCCCCCAACTTGCTGTTTTCTCCTGAAGCAGGCCTCTGGGACCTCATTCATTCTCAAAACAATAGAATATGGAGCATAGTGTATTGGACATAGTGTGGTTCAGCCGTCTGCGCTGGCCTCCCACTTTCTAGGCAAGAGACCTCGAAGCTTGGAGGGAAGGCCTGGGCTTCAGGCCTGCCCATCACTAACTGAATATGTCTTCACATCACTGAATCTGTTGTTTCTTCTTCTGTTGAGGAAAAAACCCAAATCTGTCCTGATTCATAGGGTTACACCAATGGCATAATGATACTGTATGACATTATCGGTCTTTATTAGTATTGTTATTTTTTTCTAGAACAGGACTATTTACCCAAAAGCAGCTTCCTGGGCTGGGTCCTGAGCCCCGCCTCCTATTTTCTTCCAATGGTGTCTGTTTATTCATCAAATACTTGTTGAGCCTTGCCAAGCATTGCATCAAATACCCATAGTCTAAATATGAAAATGACAAGATTCTCAGCCTTAAAGAGTCCTCAGCCTAGTGGGAGTGATGACAAGTGTCAAATCATCCCATTCCATTGATACGAGGGAGTGCAGAGGGCATGCTGAGGCCAGGTGAGACCTGTGGCAGAGAAAGCTAGTCCCTACCCCAATATCTATTCACCATTCTTCCTTAGTAACAGAACTCCCACTTTTTGCTCTGATATAGAGCCACCCAGAATAAAGATGATATTTTCCATCCTCCCAGGCAGCTAGATGTGGCCACGAGACTAAGTTCTGGACCATGAGATGTAATTGGAAATAGTGTGGTGATACTTCTAGGAAACCTCCTTAAATGGCAATTGGCATGTACCTTTTCCCCTTACTCCTCCCTCCACCCTGTTACCTGGAATGCAGATGTGATGGCTGGAGCTCCATTTGCATCTTAAACCACTAGGATAGAAATGTTCTTGAGATAATAGAGCAGTGAACTAGAAAAAGGGGTCTGGATCCCTAACAGCTTTTGTACCAATCCAGGCTGTCTATCCCCAGAATTCATTAATATGCGAGAAAGTACACTTTGATCTCATTTTGAAGCCCCTGTTATTTTGGGATTTCTGACACATACAACTGAGCGTAATCTCAATGAATTCAAGGGCAGATTATGAGTGGCTTGAGGACTTTGGACTTCATTATATGAGCAACAAAGAGCTACAAACTGTTTATAAGCTGTGGAGTAACTTGATGTGGAGAGATAAAGGAAGAAAGAATAGAAATGATCCAAGATGCAAAGAGACTTTAGAGGCTTATTTTCGTTGATAGAAACGAGGATCTCTGTGGAGAGAAGGGTGATAAGCATGGTTTTAGACTTGTGGAGTCTGAGGCGACTATAAAGATTCTATGATAAAAAATCCAAATGGGAGCTGGAGGTGTAGAGGTGAATCTTGTGAGGTAAGTTCTTAGATGCACAGATTTGGAATCACTCATGTGCAAGTAATAGCTGACATGTCACAACATGGATGAACTTTGAGGACATTATGCTAAGTGAGATAAGGACAAATACTTTATATAAGGTACACAGAATAGTCAAATTCATAGAGACAGAAAGTGCAATGCTGGTTGCCAGGGCCGGCGGGGGGGGGCAGGATGGGAAGGGAGCTTGTTGTTTAATGGAGACAGAGTTCCAGTTTGGGCAAATGAAAAGAGTTCTAGAGATGGCTGGTGATAGTGGTACATGTTCTTAATGCCACCGAGCTGCACACAAAGTGGTTGTGATGGTTAAAAAAATCCATACATACTTACATAAAGGAAATATCTAGTAACTTTTAAAAAGTACCAGCTGAAACCCCAATAGTAGATGAGTTTTCCTGGGAAGAAAAAGTTCCAGCTTTGAGGGACGGAAGACAGAAGCTAATCTAATGAAAGAGGACAGTTGGTCTGAGAGAAAGGAAAGACATGTCACAAAATCCAAAGAGGGAGAGAATTTGTGACATGATTAGGAAACTTTTGGAAAGTAGCAATGCCGGAGAGACAGAGAGAGAGAGAGAGAGAGAGAGAGAGAGAGAGAGAGAGAGAGAGAGAGAGAGATTGTTCATACAAAGTCTAGCCAAATTGTTTTGATAACAAAGGAGTGTCTAAGTTAGCCCTGAGCGCAAGACTGAAACTGCAGGTGGTGACCATCTAAATTGGATTTTTCAAAGCTGGTCAAAGAAAATGTCACCACAGCAAGACGGGGCCTGCATGAAGAACAACCCAGGAACCCATTCCATTCTAATCATCTTTAAAGTAAAATGCTGCCTGCATGAAGTACAATGGAGGAACCATTAAATCAGAAGTCAGTTTCAGAGCTATGATAGAAACTGAGACATGCAGAATAAAAAGTGCCGGTGTGCTAGGGGGAATGCCCAGGAAGAGGGAGAGAGAAGAGATGCTAGAAAAGAATCGTCACTATCTTAAATTGCTCATTCCAGTTTGAGTCAATCTGGGGAGGTGAACTTTAACACTTAATCTTTCTTTGTTCACTAAGAACGAACTGATGCCTGTGGATGAAAACAAAACAAAACCTTAGCTTACTTAATACCTGCTAACTGAGTTCCTCTTAGGGAGGAAACTGTTTTCCCCTAGGAAAGTTCCTTTATAAAACTTGAGATGGCAGGTATGACTGGAGGCATAGAGTGGCATGCTGCATCCCATGTAGGGGTGAGAAAACAAAGACGGAGGACTAGTAGAACTGCAGAGTCTCCAAAGAACTAAGGATAGAAGGGTCTCAGAGTCCATTGTTTGAGACTTGTAACGAAAATACACTCCTTCTGTCTCCTCAAACTTTATTAGAAGACAGGAGGGTTGGGTAAAAAGTAAGGAACAAAGGATGGATTCCATGTTGACATAATACCAGGGCAGCAATAAAAAGAGAGACCCAAGGCAAGAGCAGAGAACAAGAAGTCTTTGGAGATAGGAAGGTAGAACCAGAGGTGACCATGAGAATGAGAGCAGGACAACCACAGGCAACATCCAGGATAGATGATCATAAAGGACCGGCTTCACACACAGCTGGGCCCGGGCTGGGGTTGCTGTAACAGCCAATCAGTCTTCTTAGCAATCTACCACTCGTGTCCTTATTCTGTCTCGGTCTGTTTCCTTCAATCCTACGTAACAAGTTGTAAGGATGAGGGGGTGGCTCACAACCTCAAGTAAAACCCAGAGATCAAAGAAAAGGAGAACTAAGGAAAGGTCATCAGGTTTGCAAAACAGCAAGTCACTGATGATATTGGAAGGGCAATGTGGAGACAGAGTCCCAGAGAGCAGTTTCCAGGCTCTCAGCCTCACATGGAAAAGTGCTGGCTCGGGTAGTAGATGGCCATCAGCTGTGATTAGTTGGCCATCAGCTGTTACCGGTTAGCCATTAGCCACTGATATAACTGCCATGGCTAAGATAGCAGGTGGCGGAGTGCGGGTTGCGATTGCAGAGAAGTGGATGGCAGGTTGCGGATCGTGTGGAGCCTGCTTCCCGTGTCTCCAACCCAGCTGCTAGCGAGACTATAGTGGTATGACTCCCCTATCTATGGCTCCGTGGGTGTTCCTTTTTGGCCTCACCATATCCTGCGTTCTTGTGCAGAGAGCAGGAGCAGAGACCCTGCACGACAGGAAATTTTCAGCAGGAGTGGGGCCAGGGTCACTGCACTCAATGGTGTGAATTGTGCACCACACAGAGGCAGCCCACTGACAAAGCACCACTCCCTTCCCAGTCATCACAGAGTGAATGTTCATGGCAAAGGGAAAGAAGCATCTTGAGGAATGGGTGCTTTTTCTTAACTGGCACAAAAGCACCTTATGAGCTAGTAGCAGCCTTGGTAGGGATAGAGGGCAGATGGCAAGAAGGTTATGAATAAGTAGCTAGTGAAGAAATGAAAGCTATGTATTTGGAGCTCCTAGGTGGGGCTATCTATTGCTGCATGACAAATTACTCCAAAATTTAGTAGCTCAAAACAACAAATATTTATTACCTCACAGTTCTGTGAGTCAGGAATCCAGGGCTGGGTGATTCTGGCTCGGGGCTTTTCCTACTGCCACAGTAAAATTGTCAGCTAGTGCTGTGGTCCTCCAAGACTCAACTGGGGCTGAAGGACCCACTTCTACATAAGCTCACTCATAAAGAAGTTGGCAGGCTTCAGTTCCTCAGAGGATGCTGGGCTGAGTTGGGCTCCATTCCTTGCCATGCCACATTGACTTCTCCACACAATTGCTCACAGCCTGTCAGTTTGCTTCCCCCAATGTGAATGATCTGAGAGAGAGAGGGAGAGAGAGAAAGAAAGGGAAGGGGAGAGGAGAGGAGAGATAATCGAATGTCCAATACAGATGACACAGTCTTTTTATAACCTAACATCAGAAGTAATGTGTCATCTCTTTTGCTATATTCTATTCTTAGAATAGGTCAATAAGTCCAGCCCCCATTGAAAAGTTGAAGATTACACAAGGGTATAAATACTGGGAGACTGGGATCATTGGACGCCATCTCACAGACTGCCTATCAGGATATAAAGGGTCAGCCACTCTCTCAGAAGGCAAAATCTTTCTCTCATGCTGGGGGTGAAATCATTAAGCCACAAAGAGAACTTGGGGAAAGTTCTAAGATCACTTTTAGCAGAGACCAGAGTGTCTTCCAGTTAGTGACATGGTGGCTGAGTTGAGCCAGATGGTAGAAATCATTGCCATTGGCTGTCCCTCAGCAGGGGCCTGGTCATCTGCTCCCAGAGCTTTAGCTTTGGTGCTGAAGCAAGTTGTCTGCACCTACCTTATATGGTTATGAAGGAAAGTTCATGAATGCCAACAAAGTTTTCCAATCCAGAGTAACAGCCCATGCAGAAATCTAAAGAGGCATTCAAGGAAAACCAAATGCCTAACAGGCTGGCTTTGTTTCTGCTTTCCATGTGAGAAGATCTGTTATGCAGAAGTGTGGAGGGGGAAAAAAAACCCTCACCAGATCAGCCAGTAACAGGGAGCACCTGTTTCCAGCATCTCCCATATCTGGGGCTGTCCAGTCCCCCTCGATGGCTGGGCCTGAGGCTGTCAACTATCCCTAGATATACAAATCCTTGTAGTGAGTTGCCCCTGTCTCTCCCTGACTCATACCCTCTATGAGGCTCAAGACGCAGAGAAGAGCACAAGGATGGAAGAGAGGTATTCTCATTTCTAACTGGGTGTCACCACCTATGCTCATCTGTACCATTAGACGACAGTCAAGTCTTCAGGATTCTTTTAGAGGCTCCTGGCATTTCTGAACCACTCTGGAGTTGATTCAATTCAGAAATATTGATCGAGAGCCTGTTATGATGATGGGTCAGCTCCAGGCCGTGGATTGCCTCAGATGAAGTGGGTCAGGAAGAGACAAAGCTAGGAGGTGGGTCACTCCAGTGGGCATGGTGTCAGGAAGTTATCACGCCAGGGATGACAGTTGGGGGGTCAGCTCATTGGGAAAGAGATGGGCAGTTACCATGACCCCAAATGTCAGTCAAGGGCAGAGAGTGACGTGAGATCAAAGGGATGACACACGTACAACTCAGAATCTGCGGAAGAGAGCCAAGACTAATGCTCAGCAGTTCTGAGTAAACAGGGAAAATACGCAGAGCCCTGATCAGAGTGTAGAGGCCAGGAGCCAGCATCCATTCCTGAAAGCAGGGGCCATGTCTGATTTGTTTAGTGTCCTACCCCCAATATCTGACACAATGCCAAACTCAGGTGCTCAGGCCAAGCAGGAGAACACAGGTGTATTCACCCAGTAGATGCCTATAAATCAAGTTTTGGGTCCAAGATGGGCATCAGGAAACAAGCAGGGAGTGTTCAGACCCAGAGTCTGGAAAAGGCAACTCAGCATCCAGAACAGGTAGGTTGGGCCACCTAACAGCCCATTCAAGTTATGAATGCTGGTTCCAGGGCATACTCAGGGTTAACTGTAGAACTAATTAATTCCAGGATTAATCATTTCTGCTTCAGCCAGACTGAGGACTGAAGCCATGCCTGTCCTCTTCCCTGAGTATCACCTAGCACAGAGCCTGCTATGAAATACATGCTCAATAAATGTGTGTGGAGGGAGCAACTGCTCCCAGAGAAAAGTGGGAATCTACAGGGGAGAGAGCACAGGGCGAGGCCCCAGGGAGTCACAGGTCAATATAGAGATTTTTTTCTTCAAGGCTTTAGAGAATCAGGCAGAATAAGTGGAGCCCAGGTTTCACATTGAGAGCAAGGAATAAGATACAAGCCTTGGGTCTCCTTCAGAATGGACAGAGGACTCAAATGACAACCATTCCCCTTTCCCAGGGCCTAATCTCCAGATTGTGGATATGTGAAGGCAGAAACCAAGTTAACAACTTCAACATAGACTGTGAAATATTCCCTCTACCCATAATTAGATGGGTGGCCTTGAGCAAATCATTTAACCTGCCTCTATTATCTCCACTGAGCAGAAACTTTTTAGTTTGATGTCATCCCACTTGTTCATTTTTGCTTTTGTTTTCTTTTGTTGTTGTTGTTTTTTTAATTGGGGAATATTGGGGAAGAGTGTGTTACTCCAGGATCCATCAGCCCCAAGTCAAGTCGTTGTCCTTCAGTCCAGTTGTGGAGGGCAAAGCTCAGCTCCAAGTCCAGTCACCATTTTTAATCTAGTGTTGGGTGGCACAGCCCACCATCCCATGAGGGAATTGAACCAGCAACCTTGTTGTTAAGAGCTCACACTCTAACCAACTGAGTCATCCAGCCTCCCCACTGGCAGCTCAGTGGCAGCTCGTTGTCTTCAGTCTAGTTGTGGAGGGCGCAGCTCACTGGCCCATGTGGGAATCGAACCGGCAACTCTGTTGTTAAGAGCTCACACTCTAACTAACTGAGCCATCCGGCTGCCCATGCTTTTGTTTCCTTTGCTTTTGGTGTCACATACAAAAAATCATTGCCAAGACCAACGTCAAAGAGCCTACTCTCTCCTTTTTTTCTATGAGTTTTATGGTTTCAGTTCTTAGCAGTCTTTCATCAGTTTTGAGTTGAATTTTGTGTAAGGTGTAAGACAGGGGTCCAGTTTTATTCTTTTGCATGTGGCAATCCCAATGTCTCAGCACCGTTTATTTAAGAGACTATCCTTTTCCCATTGTATATTCGTGGCTCCTTTGTTGAAAAATAATTGACCATATATGCATGGGTTTATTTCTAGACTCTTTATTCTGTTTCACTGGTCTATGTGCCTGTTTTTATGCCAATACCATACTGTTTTAATCATTATAGCTTTTTAATATTTGAAATCAGGAGGTATGATACCTCCAGCTTTATTCTTCTTTCTCAAGATTGCTTTGGCTGTTTGGAGTTTTTTGTGGTTCCATGCAAATTTTAGGATAGTTTTTTCTATTTCTGTGAAAAATGTCATTGAAATTTTGATAGGGATTGCATTAAATCTGTAGGTCATTTTGGGTAATGTGGACATTTTAACAATATTAATTCTTCCAATCCATAAGCACAGAATATATAAAGGAAACCATCAGCAAAATGAAAACCCATGGGATGAGACAAAGTAGTTGCAAATCACATATCCGAGGAGAAGATAATACCCAAAACATAGAAGGAACTGATAACACTCAATAGCAGAAAAAACAAATAACCCAGTTAAAAATGGGCAAAGGATCTGACTAGCCATTTTTCCAAAGAGACATAGAAGTGGCTAAGAGGTGCATGAAAAGATGCTCAACATGACTAATCATCAGGGAAATGCAAATCAAAACCACAATGAGATATCACTTCACACCTATGTGAATGTCTCTCATCAAAAAGACAAGAGATAATAAATACTCGTGAGGATGTGGAGAAAAGAGAATCCCTGTGCACTGTTAGTGGGAATGTAAACTGGTGCAGCCACTATGGAAAACAGTGTGGAGGTCCCTCAAGAAATTAAAAATAGAACTACCATATGATCCAGCAATCCCACTTCTTGGTATATAGCCAAAGAAAACGAAACCATAATCTCAAAGAGATATCTGTACTCCCATGTTCATTGCAGCGTTATTCACGATAATAGCCAAGGGATGGAAACAACCGAAGTGTCCATCAGTGGATGAATGGATAAAGAAAATGTGAGATTCCATAATAATGAAATACCATTCAGCTGTTAAAAAGAAGGGAATCCTGTCATTTGTGACAACAAGGATGAACCTGAAAGAAATTATGCTGAGTGAAACAAGGGAGTTGGAGAAAGACAAATACTGCCTGGTACCACTTACATGTGGAATCTAAAAAAGAATTTTTTTAAATGTGGAACTCACATAAACAGATTAGAGAAGTGGTTGCCAGGGCTGGGAGTGAGGGATAAAAGGAGAGGTTGGTAAAAGGATACAAACTTTCAGTTATGAGATGAATAAGTTCTGAGAATCTAATGTATAGCACGGTGACTACAGTAGATAACACTGTATTGCATCATTGAAATTTACTAAGAGAATAGAACTTCAAGTTCTCAGCAAAAATAATAAAATAAGAAACATGTGAGGTGATGGAAGAGTTAATTAACTCACTGGTAGGGAATCCTTTCACAATGTATACATATATCATATCATTACATTTTATACTTTAAATATCTTGTTGTCAATTATACCTCAATAAATCTGAAAAACAAAATAAAAACTACTTCCTTGTCTGTCAAATGAAGGCATTAGACTAGAAAGAAGATTCTGTGGTTCCCTTTCTTTTCTGATATTCTGAGATGCAATATTTCTGGTCTCTTTTGAAGAGGATACAGATTAGGATTAACCCACCATGGAAACATGCAGTGGCTCATCATCTTCGAATGAGAACTGGAGTGGGCCAAAAGAAATGCTATATACACACCCTCTCCCTTCTGTTTCCATGGAGTTTGGTTCTCCTGGAACACTGTGTCTGTGGAGGAAGGTGAAGCATATTTCCTGTAGGCAGTTGCTTATGTCTCCTGAGCCCTCTGGGGAAGAGGCAACATGACAAAGTTAAAAGCTTGTTGGACTTAAAAACCAGAAGACCCGGATGCTGGTCCCAAACCATTCACCCATCCTTTTGAGTCTCCATTCGCTCATCTGTAATGGACAGAATGCCCTGCCAACTTCACAAGATTGTTGGGAAAAGGCCTCTCTAAAATATTAAGTGCTAAACAGATAGTCATGTTGTTGGGAGAATCCAGTCAAAATGACAGGTAAGTCATGAGAGAATGTGTGGGGTCCATAGTTTGGAAACACAAAGAACTTCCTAAAGATTTGTAGATTCTAAAAAATGAAGACAAAAGCTGGATTTTGTGAGTCTGTCTGGTAAGAGGCAGCGTGGCATAGCTGTTGAATAAGTAAAACTGAAGGATCAGTTCCAACTTTGCTATTTACTAGCTGGGTGACTGTGCACATCACTCCACCTCTCAAGTCTGTTTTCTCATCCGTAAAATGGGCATAATCTTCTTGCCCTACCATCTTCCCCAAATTGTCACAGATCAAATGAGGTGATGGTTCTAAGAATGTGGCCCACAGTAAAGGCCCACACACACTGGGCATCGGTGCTCCTGGGAGTGTGGGGTTCTTAGCAGGGCCTCCAAGTAACTACCTCTGATAAGCCAGTGAGACACAATCCAACCTACAGCACCAGATGGAATAAGACAGATACTTACATGAGGTGATTTCTGAGCAACTACAAGGCTTCATATGCCCCCCCAAACTTTCCCTTTCCCCGGTTTGGAATCCTTCCCATTAGAATCACTTCTATGGTGCACAATCAGAGAGATGAGAGAGCTCAGAGCACAAGGGAGCCCAGGCAAGGAGCACATAGGGGCTGGAGTCCAATCCCCCATCAGGGCTTGTGCCTGCCAAGAGGGACAGGTGCTTTTTGCTAATTCTCATCCATGACCTACCACGTGGACCAGCACATCCCTCACCTACAGGTTATTGGTTTAAATAAATGAATGTCCCCTGGAATGGGAGGGTCCCTGCTTCTCCTTAGTAAATAGAATGCTGGGGAAATGAAATGCCAACAGTGAATTTCGTTTGTGTGTGTGTGTGTGTGTGTGTGTGTGTAAACCTTAGTCCTCCAGGGTGTGGCAGGAGAGGGTAGTATAATAAGATTCATCCAGGAAGCCCAGCGTCAGCCCTGGGGAGCTGGCAGACATGGGTAAACGCTGGATGAGAGACCAGGACAGCAAGGCACCCATCTGAGTTCTGGGGGAAGAGGTAATGGAGGGTAGCTTGACTAACACAAACTTGCCTGACCTCAGAATCTTGCTAAAGGTCAGTCCTTCCATCTTAGGCTAGAGGGGAACAACTACCGTATGTTATTTTACGGGAGGTCACAGGGCTCCACCCTCTGACCTCTAAGATGAGCCCTCAGCCTTCCCCCAAAGTGCTTGCTTTAGCACGTCTCACCCCGTGTTCATTTTGGCAACATGGTCAGACTCTGAGCATTGCCGGTTGGCTTCAGTCTAACAGGAACAAGCAGCCACGGCCACTCCAAGGTCACTGTGGTCACACGGACTCTGGTGACTCCCACGCCCCTCCCTCCTTTTTAGATGAGACACCTCATTGTCTGAGGCTTGTGAATCCTCCAGGGAGTTCTGGGAACTGGACGCTGGGATGACAGTGGATGGCAGAATCATGGGAAGGGAAGGAGATTTCCTTCGGGAAGGCAGCACAATAGCCCAGGGTGTAGCTTCCGCTAAACCTTGGCAGTGCAGCCTCACAGCCAAGGGCACGCTCACCTCACAGCCCGAGGGCAGGTCTGTGGCCAGGCAGCTCCTCCAGCCCTTCCAGACAAGCAGAAGGGCCACAGCGAAGGGCTTTCCTCCTGGTGGAATGAAGGCTCCACTTAACCCTTGCCCATGGAATTCATCCCTGCACCTCTGGAGCCTGAGAAACCTATCCATGGAGAGAACAAAAACGAAGAAGGCATATGTACAGGGCAAACTGCATACCCTCCCCGAACCTCCAGTTTTAAGGAATGTGGAACAAAAGGCTACTTATAACAAAAGGTCTTTTGGGTCTGGATAAAGGTCTAAAAGGGAATCCTTCAAAGCATTTGCAAAAGTTCCTCCAATTTAAATGCAGAATTGATCTAAAGGCCAAAGTCACCTCTTTTAAAGAATGGATACTATGTTAGCACGGGTACAGCTGATTCTTCTAACCCTCATTTATAGCCCATTCTCATTTCTCATCCTATTGTCTGTGCTTTTTGATATGTTTGAACATCCACCATTAGGAAGTGATTTTCTGTCTTTTTGATTACAGTTCCCCTTGGGGTTCTCTTAAATCACCATGACCCAGGCCATCCCTAAAATTTGTAGGGCCCAGCACAAGAGTGCAAATAGAGCCCCATTTATGTAAGTCCAATATTTGATCAAGCTAACAAACAAATAAAATATGTCGTACCATCCTATCTTGACAAGTGTATATTCACAGTAACTGAGAAGGCCAGGTTCAACTTTAGAACTCTCACCTTCCTTGGAATTCTGCTACATAGAGAGAGCCCGTCCTCAAATACTCAGCCCTGGACTTGTGGACTTCTCTTCCCCATCCCCCACTCCACTTGCCCACGTGCCAATCTCCATCCACACACTCCACTAACAGCCACCCTTCTGCCACCCTTTGCACAGACTGGTCATATAGGCTGTGACCTCTACTTGTAATAGGATGGACCTGGGGAATAGTCCTGAAGAGTGTTGGAAGCAGCCTTGCCATTCAGGCGGAGAATTCTAGGTACCCTAGAGATTCTCTAGGTACTCAGGAAATGTCCTAAAATTCTCTAGGTACCCAGAGAATGTTCTAGAAGAGGTTCTAAGGTCATTATTGTTATGTAAAATCTGAATCCGGGAACTCAGTGCTCTCCCAGATCAGTCCCACAATGTAACTTTGGGCAATCCACTTCAACTGCAAAATGTGGGGTTCGAACCAAGGATTTTTAAGTGCCTTTACAGAACTAAAATCCTACACTTCTACGCTAAATTATGCTCCAATAACAAGCATGGAGTACCAGTACCTACCGTGGGCCAGTCTCTATGGTGAGTGCTTCTACATACACAATCTTGTTTAATCTATGATTCATTCCATCACTCCATACCCACTGCCCAGCCAGGCAAATTTAGGGCTCTATGCCCAGGCTGGATGTCCAAAAGATTTCCAGGGATGGACACTAAAATTGATGCAATGCTAAATTCAAGAGCATCCAAGAGGAAACATACACGATTCCGCTGAACCCACAGTTTACCTGCAGCAGCAATCATGAGAGGCTGGCAGAGAGGTGGACACTTTGTAACAGACCCAGGAGAGAATGAGTGCCTCCTGCCTCTTCTACCAGGTGGGGAGGGAGCTGTTTAGGGCTGAACTTCAGACACTATTTCATGCTCATACACAAATTGAAAACTCTTGGGTCATTACATTTGTTTTTAAAGCCAGGTAAAGAGAACAGTAATGGGAAAGGGAAGCTAAAATTGAAGGAGGCATGACGGTTGATCTCAGGATTCTTATGTTAGGACTGAGGCAGGCCTGTGGGCTTTTGGAAACAAGGCTTCCATCCTTTTTTGTTTTCCCTAAGATTCTCTAGAGCTTCACAGTCCCCAGTCTTGAGGTCAAGTTGACTCATGTACCTCTTATCTTTGGTTAGTTGGCCCTCCCCAGGTCATGACTTACTATCTGACTTTGAGCAAGTGTCTTAATTCTTTAGGCCTCAATGTTCTCAACTGTAAAATGAGCCTCCTGAGAGCTAAAGGAGATAATACCCGTTAAGTGCCTGGCACAAAATAAGTGGTCAGTAATTGCTAGGTGTTAGTAGTATTTTCCTCTCACATGGGAAAGCAACACAAATAGCCAATTTAGAGCCAGATCAGCCCTGCTCTCTTCCCTGATAAACAATGTGCCACTCCTTCCCTGAAGACATCGATCTTTGGCATGTCACGTCAGGCACAGGGCAGCCTGTAGTCACACAGCAGAGTCGGTCAGCTAACCACACCGTATCCCCGCACGCTCGTCAAATATTAATACAGTGTATAATGTCTTCTGAACATAATACCCCACTTCTCAAACACAACCCTGCCCTTCTCTGACCCCGGGGGGGGGGGAGAGGAGAAGAGTCTTTCACATCCCTTAAGTGACTGTACATTTAGTAAATCTTGCCCTCGTCGGGGCAAACATCACATGTGCCATGCCATCCCTTTCATAGCAGAATGAAAATGCCAGCTGCCAGCTTTTGGATTTTTCCTACCAAGCCAGCTCCCCAAGAAGGGAAGGGAAGAAGATGAAACTAATGTTGGAAGTAACTCCTCTGTGCTGAGCACTGGACAGAGGGCTATGTGCGCATGCCAACTTAATCCCAACAGGAATCCCATAAAGTGGGCGGTACTGACTACAGTTTGTAGATGAGGGTGCTGAGCTGTAAGGGGATGAATTAAGGAACTTACGCAAGGTTACATTCGTCCAGGGTGGAGTTGAGATTTAGATCAGCATCTAAACTCTGTGCTTCTGATGATACTACTCAGGAAATGAGAACTGAGGACTGGGAAATCCCCACAACCCCAGGGGTCTGTTCCTGGGATCCCTGCCTGAGGTCAGGCCCACTTAGCCGTGCTCCTTTCCTCGAAGGCTAGTCACAGAGTTGAGCAAAGTCTAACCTGTAAATTCTATTGGCCTCTGCCAAGCAATCCCAACCCAGACGATATCTCCTAACACTCAAAACCAAACCTCGTCTTTAGCTTTTTCTTTTTTCAGCTTCTCTATAAATAAAATTACAACTATTCCTTAAGAATATCCACTAATAATAGACATTTATTGAGCTGTCCTTGTGATGGGGCCCTGAGCTAGGTGGGGGCAGGATGGGACATAGGTGTGGCACGTCCATTTCTTAGCACAGCTTAAAATCCTTATTGCCTTGGAGTTATTTAAAATCTACTTACAGGAATCATCATAATAATCTATGTTACTTATAAAATGCATTAGAATTTAGAAATTAACTCCACATTAGGAAACAAAGGAAGATCATACACTCCTGCGATCTTCATGACAACCCTATGAGGTCAAGTAGAGATTATTGTAAGGAATCTTGGTCACAAAGTAATTAAGTTGACTGTCCCAGAGTCACACAGCTATGTCATAGCTAAGTCAAGATTGGAATCCAGGTCTAGGTTACAAATGATAGAAACCATCATTTTAGAGCCAGCCATTTTAAAGATTAAAAAAAATAATAATGAAAAATAAACGGGAAAAAAAAAAACCCAAAAAATTGAGGCAGAGAGAAGTAAAGTGGAGTGGCTCGCCTAAGGTCACACAGCTAGCTGGCATTTGAGCTGAAGCAGTCTGGCCCCAGAGTGTGAGTGCTTCATCAAATATACTCTTCCTCTGTAAGAACTAAATTCCTACACCACGTCCCCCGCCCCTGGGGAAGCAGAAACCTAAGTTCTGTCGCTTTCTGATCCTCTTCCCTTTTCTCTGAGGCGTGTTCGTTCGAGGGGGGGGGCTTGCGAACTGCCAAGGGGCATCTCATCCTCAGGTGTGTGGGGGGTCATCGACCCATCTAGGTTTCAGTGGGCATGCCCCACGCGGGTTGCCCTGTCTGTTCTCTGTGCTGCCCTCCAGCAGGGTGCTTCATGCTCAGGGCAGGGAACTCAGTCCTCTATTCTGTGCCCTGCTGGGCGTAGGAAGCTCTGTGAGGCTAGCCAAGGCCTCTTGCACGGAGGCTTACCATGTGGCCAGCTCCTCTGGAGGTCTTGCTACCTGCCCTGGGCTCCACTGCAGGGAGTAGAGGCCAGGCCCCTGTCTCTGGGCCCACAGCCTCTCAGCTTCCCTCTCTCACCACCAAGTTCAGTTCTCTTGCTCTTACTCAGGTGTTTCCCTAAACCTTCTGTCTGTGCCCAGAGTCCCCTCTGGTCTCCTAAAGATAAAGTTTATGATGCCCCAAAGAGAGGAAAACGCCTTTGTTTCTTCCTTTGCTCTGTCACATCCCTCTCATGAAGTGACAGGCTCAGAGAGGCCAGGCTGCTTAAGGAGGGGTGGGGGTTATGGCTGGGGAGTGAAATGCTTGGGGAGAAGGGAAAACCTTGATTAATACAAAAAGCATATAACTATCTACATTGTGGGGACAGAGCCAGGAGTGCAGTTTCCAAGCTCTCGTCCTCACGTGGAAAGGTGCTGGCTCAGGTAGTAAATGGCCATCAACTGTGATTGCATGGCCATCAGCTGTGGCTAGTTGGCCGTCAGCTGTAACCGGCGAGCCATTGGCCACTAATATAACTGCCGTGGCTACGCTAGCAGAAAATGGGGGCTGGCAAGAAGATGGTGGCTAAACTGGCAAGAGCGGATTGCAGTTAGCAAGTGAGGTTGGTTGGCAGAGAAGAGGACGGCAGGATGCAAATCATGTGGCTCCTGCTTCCTGTGTGTCTAACCCAGCCACTAGCAAGAATATAGTGGTGTGACTCCCTTACTTATGGTTCTGTCGGTGTTCCTTTTTGGCCTCACCGTGTCCTGCGTTCTTATGTGGGGAGCGGGAACAGATACCCCGCATGACACCCTACATGACACCTGGCGCAGCGAGCTGGGTATGGCGCCGGCCAAAGCTCTCTGAAGGGCGGTGGAGCAGTTTGTGCGTATGGACACTCAGTCTCAGGAAGACCAGGAGGAGCAGCTGCCAGAGAGCTGGACCCCTGTGGAGGGGTGGGAAGATGTTCCCCAACCAGCATAGGCTGGAGAAAGCAAAGGTCGTTGCAGCCCTGTGGGCTGGGAAGTGCTTGCTGAGACCCTCACCCCCAGGTTGGGGAGGACTGAGAGCCCTCACCCTGCGGAGAGGAGACACATTGTGGGGCTAATGCACAGCCCTGGCGAATGACTGTGGGCTATGGGGAATGGATTCCATCCCTAATTTAATGGACGCTTGACTGTTTGCTTGGGAACATACTACCATGTAGTGGAACTCGTGGATGTTTGCTTTTGTGTCTCGACCGGCCGCCATCGAGAGTATGTAAGTACCCTGACTGTGAGCCGCTGTTGTTCCAGCACGGTACCCTGAGAAACCCTGGCTGTGCCCAGGAAGTCTGGTTGTGCCTAGAGACAGTGGCGGTGCCCTGAGAGGCCCTGGCTGTGCCTAGGGAGACTGGTGGTACCCTAAAAAGCCCAGGAAATCTGGCTGTGCCAAGAGAGAGTGGCAGTGCCCTGAGAAAACCCTGGCTGTGCCCAGAGAGCCTGGCTGTGTCCAGGATATTGAATTCAGCTCCAGGCTCCTCACACAGGGTCCCTTGCGGAAGATGCTTGTCGTGTAGATTTTGAGGCGAGACCCTGTAGGAATGGAGTGAGGGGACAGAGCCAGGAGTGCAGTTTCCAGGCTCTCGCCCTCATGTGGAAAGGTGCTCACTCGGGTAGTAAATGGCCATCAACTGTGATTGGATTGCCATCAGCTGTAACCAGTGAGCCACTGGCCACTAATATAACTGCTGTGGCTACGTTAGCAGAAAATGGGGGCTAGCAAGAAGATGATGGCTGAGCTAGCAAGAGCGGATTGCAGTTAGCAAGTGAGATTGGTTGGTTGGCAGAGAAGCGGATGACAGGTTGTGGATCGTGTAGCTCCTGCTTCCTGTGTCTCCAACCCAGCTGCCATTGACCCTATAGTGGTATGACTCCCCTATCTATGGCTCTGTGGGTGTCCCTTTTTGTCCTCACCATGTCCTGCGTTCTTATGTGGGGAGCAGGAGCAGAGACCTCGTTCCCTGCATGCCACCCTGCATGACATACATATTTACACATACATATTGAGAGAGATCTGAGAGAGTGAATTTAGTAAGGCTTCACAGAATAAATGTATTTGAGGGAGGTCTTATAGGAGGGGTGTCCAAACATTTTTCAATGTTTTTTACCAAGGGCCACATGCGGTAAAACACACAAACAGCCGGGCCACTCACTAGAGGTGAAGTACGTATTGCCTCACCTGGTTTATTTAAGTAAACTAAATGTATTTTTGGAATTTGCTGCGGGCCAATTAACAATGGATTGCGGGCCGCAGTTGGCCCGTGGGCTGCAGTTTGGACACCCCTGGCTTAGAGCAAGTAAACACTGAACAACCAAGAGGAGAGAAAGGATAAATATTTCCACCCAATAAGCCAAGGAATAATGAATGATCCCACCCTACCCCCAATACACACACACACACACACACACACACACACATACACACACACAGCCAGAGAAATTGAGGGTTTCCTTCATGCTTACAGTAAAGGTGAGACAACTAACATCACTCATTCTTGACACCTACTATGTGCCTGGTACTGAGGATTCAGCTGAGAACAAAACTCAGCGATGAGCAGCAAGTCCAGGATTGCTGAGAGGCCAAGAGAACCAACATTCCAGGTGGATGCCATGGCCATGTGTCCTCAAGAGCCACGGGCTCCCAGAATGAAAGGTAGACATGCGGTCACATAAGGGGAGCTCTGGGCAGAGGGCCTGCTCCCAGTGGGCACTCAGCAAAAAGCAGTTGCTGTAACGATTATCACATGAGTCTTCCCCACTCGGGAGCCACATGGCTATTTGGAATCAATGTAGGTACAGGCGCTTGGTGGCCCTAGGGACATGTGTCTCCCTGGGTCCTCAGGCCTTTGCAGCCCCAGATGTTAGCCTTGGCTCAAGCCTAGAGAGAAACCTGCTTCCCAGCACGACTTCCACATTCCTTCTGGGTGGAATGCCTTTATATGGCCAAGTTCAAGTCCTGTGGGCAGGGACTTAATTAACTCTTTACATACCTTTACAAAACCCCTGCCTGGGAGAACAATTCCTCCTTTATCTGCGCAAAGTGCTGATGCCACGGGAATGTTTTTATTTGGTTATTATTCCATCTCTTCTTGATGAGATCCTGTAATGCCACTTAACCAGGGCAGGGAACTGTCTAAGCACCTTGGGACAGGACTGAATAATTTTGGGGAGGAAGGGAGAGTTTGTTTCGCTGGGTTTGTGGTTGGCAAGAATGTCCAGTGCCTGCTAGCCTGCTATGTGAAAAGCATGGTGTGAGGTGTACGAAGTTGGAACAATGCAATTCTTGATTTCAAGGTTGTCCCTAATAAAAGAGGGTAAACAAATAGTGGTGACTAAAACAAACAAACAAAAAAATCCCAGTAATCTGAAAGGAGGGTGACCCCTTATTCCAACGAGTGCTCATAAAAGCCTGAGTTTTGAAGCAGAGGTCTAACTAGAAAGGAAAGAGCCAGATGCAATTATTTGATCCTCTCCCACCCCCACCCAAAGTGACTGGATAAGGCCAGAGCATGAGAGAGGATCCCCGCTTATCTGTGACACACCCTCTGAGCTGCGGTCACCACCAGACTGGCCTATGTAACCCAGCTGCCTTATCAGGAGCCCTGTCTGGCACCGCAAGAGAGGGTCAGCCGAGCAAGAAGGGTGACAGGGTGGTTCCAGGTCCCCATCAGGAATATGAAAAAGCTGAAGCTACCTCTAGACGATAGCAAGGAACTTTGAGAAGGTTTCCCTGGTGCTAGGGTGTCTACTTCAATCCATGCGAGGTAGGACTACCATTCTGAACTCTCTCAAAGCCCGTTTGAATCATGTCACTGTCAGTCTCTCCCCCCCTGCCCGAACCTTCAGTGGTCACTTCCCACTGCCCAGCCATTTCAGCTTCTCAGCCCAGCATCTGGTACCCTTCACCATCTGACAGCAGTTTACCCTTCTAGCTGCACCCCAGTACTCATGCTAAGCTTCCACCTAGAACACCTGGCTCTACTTCTTGAAGTCTTGCCCTCTCTTTCAGGGCAGCCTCAAATCCCCTTTTCATCATAGAGGCTTTCCTGATGCTCCCCCTTCCTGCCCACCCTACCCCATCTCCTGAAACAACCCTGCAACTGATACCTGCCTGGTGTCACTTGTCACACTCCACCGAGCACTGGGCCTCCCTTACTCTATTAACTTGGAAGCTCCCTGAGGTCAGTCTCTGTCGTGCTGCTCTCTATCTCCCTTCACCAGAATCCCACACGTTAAAGAACCCGGCTGGTTGTGTTTTCGTCCCCTCCATGCCTCTCGCCGTCCCTGTTCCCCACCACAATCCACACGTGCTTCCTCTCACAAGGCAAGTGGTCAGGGCCACTTGAAGCCCACTGGGGAGATTCTTTGTTGTTGTTTTGGTGGTTGAGCTTCAGCATTCATGTAGAATTAAATTGCTGTGAAGTCCTAATGGACTTCCCCTTCTTACCTTGAAAAGCTTGGTTTATCATTTGGCATAAAGCAGATTGTCCAGGGAGCCTGCAGGGACATCCCTTCAATACTGACTTTCTACTCAGAACTTTCCTCAGGAGTTAGGCTCGCTCCTGAATCCAGGGAGCCTCGTCTCCCCAGGTTTCCTTGCGAGGTGCCTCCTCCAGGTCTCAGCCCACCTCTCTGATTACAACCCAGTTGCCTTGTCTGCCAGTGCCTCTTCCTCCAGCCCCCAGTCCCTTTGGTCCTCAAGCTCTCTTCCCTCCTTGATGATCTCTCCTCAAAGGATGGGCTCACTGCGATAGTTCCAACCATCTCTTCAAAGGTGTTGACCCCCAAACTCAGGTTCCTAGCTCCCAACAGTCCTCTGGCAATTGGTGCTTGTACATGCAATTAGCCTCACAGAGTCATCACGCTATCACCCCCAAAATACTTCCATTCCTTTGCAAATTTAAATCCAAAAGTAAAACTTTAGCCTCCTCCCGGACATCTCTGTTTCTGCCAACACTGCTCCAGGCAAGCGGGGCCTCAGAAACCTCACCCCTGGCCCCCAAATGCTCAGACTCACTTTCAGAATTCATTCCTGAACAGTCTTTCCCCTACTCATGCCTGTTTCCCCACTAGCCTTGCTGCTGCCACCCGTCCCTCCAGTACTGTGCACAGAGGGACCTTCTTCCCTGCCGTCACTCTCCTTGCTATTTCCCAGCCTCAGACTGTGGGTCCCTCCTTTACCAAGTATGTCTACAGGCTGAAGATGGAGTAACAGACCCCTGTGTCCCTGCTTATGGAAGCCCTGACCTGGCTTAGGTACATCTCAGACAGACGCCCTCAGTTTTCCAGGCCGGAAAGCCCAGAAACTCCTCCCTTTCCTTCAGTGTCCCCAGCCATTCGCTCTTCTGGTTAAATGACTCTAGTATCTCCCTCTTTGGTTGCATCACCCTTGTTTGTCATTCCCCTCAAACATTCATCCCAGACCAGGTCCTCTCTCCCTCCACATGTTCCGCAGAGCTGCGATCCCACTTCCATTCTAGTGCTGAGCACTTGGCTATGAGACTGTTCCCACCACACTCTGAGCCTGGAGATGGGGCTCCTCAATCCTGTATCCCGAGTGTCAAGCAAAGGTCTCTTCACATAGAAGGTGCTCAATAAATGAAGACATACCGGATGAGTGCCTGCTTGCCGGCCTGCCTGGCATGTGCAAAACTTGATGTGAAGTGCTAGGTGAACCTAGCACCCCTACCCCTTGGAATGGTTGGAGATGGACACGCAAGATGGGTAACGGCAGCAGGACACCAAGGGAGAGGTCCACACTGAGTGCAGTAGGACTTCGAAGAAAGAGGAGGTGACCAGAGGCGGGGTCTTTCCTACAGCCAGCTTCATCTTGATTATACATCTATCTTCCCCGCTAGACCAAGGGTCAGCAAATTTTTCCTATAAAGACCCAGATAAGAAATATTTTGGACTTTGTGAGTCATATAGTTTCTGTTACAACTACTTAATTCCACTATTGTAGCATGAAAGCAGTCATGGACGATATGTAAATGAATGGACATGGCTGTGTTCCAATAAAACTTTCTTTACCAAAACAGGCACTAGGCCAGAATCGACCCCTGGGCCCATAGTTTTCCCATCTCTGCTCCAGACTGTCAGATCCCTAAAGGACTGATAAGCTGTTATTTGTCCCAGTGCCTTTACTTGTAGCCTTGAGGCCAAGCTCAGAGTTTAGCCCCAAGCGGTCTCAAATAATTAATAAATAGTGGTAATAATAATAGCGTCTTTTTATTAAAGCCTTACTGGGTGTAAAATATTTAGAACTCTCTAAGGAGGGTATTTATTATTCCATTTTACAGATGAGGAAACTGAGAGATTACGTAGCTTGCCTGCCTACCTGACAAATAGAGAGCACAGATTCACACCCTGATCTGGGCAGAGCAAAACCGCCATGCCATGCCATGCCACATGTACTTGCAAAAGTTAACTGGATTGAATGTGAGTGGTGCAGGTGAGCTAGGTGTCTTCTCAGCAAAGTCTGCAAAAGAATTGTCCAATACTAGCCTGGCTTCCCGTGCATTCAAGGCTTACCCTGCTGGGCTGTGGGGAAAGCACAATTTGACAAGCTCATTTGTCTTCTCCTCACTTGCCCCAAGCCAGTCCCCACATCTGCTCTGGCACACGCAGCATGAGGCCTCTGAGCAGGAACAAAGCCTGCTTGGGGGCTGGGCCCTTTTGTGCTGTAAGAGCCTGTCTCTCCACTAATTCTCTCTTAGGAGCCCAAAGACTGAAGACCACTGTGAACAACCTTCAGGCTGCTGGAGTGGGGCCACCTTCCCAGGCTCTTCAAGAGCCAAAGGGAGGAGGAATAACAGGAGATAAGCTCAAGGGCCAGATCTGAGGTCAGTTACTCACTTCCTAGTCCCCAAATCTGCCTCAAATCATAGTAGGATCCCAGGCCTTAAAAGGACAAAGATGGAAACCAAGGAAGTGGATTTAGGAAGCAGGACGAAGGGTAAGGACCATGTCTTATGAGGACCAAACCATCCTCCAACACTTCCAAGAGTGGGAACAATGTGAGGAGTCCAGGTTGAAAGTAGGTAGATTAGGCTCGCAAGTACACAACAGAATTTAATCACTACACGTCTAGGAGCCACTAAAGCATTTTGGCTCAAACAACTGAGACTGTGATTTTGGAAAAGCCCCCTGAAGCAGTGGTCAGGAAGACTGGAAGAAAGCACTTAGTAGGCTGTTGCCATAGGTGAGCTGTGTGACAGCGGTGAGAATGGAGACAAACGTCCCCTTGCTAGTACTACCCATGCTCCCCACCTGTTCCACTTACTCTATTCTTTCATTCATTCGACAAATATTGACTGAGTCCTTGTACTATATACAGACAGTGCTACACACGGGTATGCCTGCTCCATTCTCTCCCTTCCCCATTTCTCCCCTTTCCCTCCCTTCTTAACACCTCTCAGTCTCTCTTCCCTTTCACCAGCTCCTTGCTTCCCTGATTTCCACCTTTATGTTACATTTCCAACAGGAACTCAGGGGCTGAGGCCCGACCCCCATCCTGTCCCAGGGAAGGGAGCCTGGCAGAGTCACTGAAGTCCAGAGGACATGTTGCCTACCTAGAACTTGCACAAAGGGCCCCAGAGCTCAAACTGAGCAGCAATGTGGTCTGGCCGACCAAGCACATGTACCTGACTCTCTCCATTTGGATTAAACTTATACACCACACAACCTTACCTCATGATTAACTTGAAAAACAAAAAGAAATACAACACCTCCTCCAAAGTCAACATCAGTGACCTTACCCCTCAGAGTAAAGTCATTGAACTAAACTAGTATATTAGTCAGGGTCCAACCAAGAAAACAGAAACCACTGTGAATATTAACAGCAAAGGGGATTTAATGCATGGAGTTGGTTACATGGGTGACAGAGGAGCTGGGAAATCTACAGGGGATGATGAGGCAACCCAGAGCAGCTGGAAGCAATAGCCACCCCCAAAGGGCTGGAGGGACAAGGAGAGAGAGAGAGAGAGAGAGAGAGAGAGAGAGGCAAAGTTACCTGAGCCCAGGGGTCAGGGGCGCCTGCCAATAGCTAGAATAGTAGCAAGCCTATCTGGCAGAAACTAGAGACCCAAAAAGAGTCACTGCCAGAAATACCACTAGAGGCTGAGAAAGACAGGGAAAAATAACCTTGTTTCTCCCCCTCCAGTTTCCCGTTAATACCTCCCATTGGTCAAATCCAGCCAGAAACCAGCCTTCCTGTGGTTCAGAGCAAGGAACAGATCTGGGAGCAAACGGGCTCAGCTGGTTTGGATTTATCTTTTCTCTTACCACGCACGTACCTGTGCCCAGCCTCCAGAAGCCCACCTTCCTTTGCCTTTGATCCACAACTTTAGGGTGTGGAAATCAAAGAGAAACCACTTTCATCCTGGAGGCCACATATCAATCTGCGCTTCATTTCACACCCCCTTGGATGGGGGTTTATTGATGTTCAGACTCACTTGTTTTCCTTCCTTCCTTCCTATATACCTCCTAATTTACTCATTTGACACGTGTGGATCACCCTCTTTGTGTCAGGCTCTGTCCTGGGCACTGGGGACGTATTGGAGAATGAGAAATACGCCCTGCCCTCCAGGAGTTCACAGTCTATCTGTGGCAGTGCCACATAAACAGACGTTTGCACCACAGGTCCATATACAACCCACAGAAGTAGAGAAGGGATGATCAGGTCTGCCTGAGGGGTGGTCGGGGCAGTCTCACAGAGGAGCCGATGTTTCAGCTGAATCTTGAACATTTCACAGTTAAGTAAACAGATGTAGGGAGCAGCGTGAGCAAAGCCGCGGAGGCAAGAAAGAGAATTATAATACAGTGAGGCAGAGGGTATGACTGTCTGGTCAAGGACAAGGTGACATTGAATAGGCAGGGCTGGTTGCTGAGTGCCATGTGAGAATATTTCTCCTGAAACTATCAAAGGGTTTTCAGCAAGAGAGAAAGCTTCTCAGCACTGAGCTTTAAAAAGATCGCTCTGGCTACAGAACGGAGGAGGGGCGGGGAGTGAGACCTGAGGTTGGAGACAGGAGGAAAGCTAGTGTCCATGCAGAAGCCCACACAAGCAAGAGAGGGTGAAATCAGCGTCCCTGGGAGGGACTCACGGGACCTCCTTATGCAGGCACCCCTTGGAGACATTGCAGGTTCGGTTCCAGCCACTGCAAGAAAGCAAGTTGTAATCTTTCTGCTGGTGGAGAGTCTTGCCATCAATTTGTAAAAAATGCAACATCTGTGAAGCTCAATAAAGCAAAGCACAATAAAATCAGGTCTGCCTGTAGTCAAGGTTTGATTATGTGGAGGGAGGGAGAGAAGGAAGGAAGGAAGGAAGGAAGGAAGGAAGGAAGGAAGGAAGGAAGGAAGGAAGGAAGGAAGGAAGGAAGGAAGGAAGATAGAAAGATAGAAAGGAGGAAGGGAAGAACGAGGGAGGGAGGGAGGGAAGGAGGGAGGAAGGGAGGAAAAAGAAAACCTGTTTGGAGAAAGTCAAGTTTTTTTTCAGTGAGTCTGTTGTCAGGGGCCCAGGTTGCTAAGCTACAGAGAAAGTGGAACAGCCCAGAGCTAAAAGGAGCTTTGGGGGAGGTGGGTGTAATTGGGCAGGTTGCTCCCTCCTCCAGGCCCTGAGAGCCAAGTTTCTCCCACCTGCCCTGCCAGGGCTGCTGTGGGAAGTGGGCTAAAGGGGGGCTGCTCCGCCTCCAGGAATGGCCTACGGGGTTCAAATGGCAGCAGCACAGCAGAGAGGAGTCTTCAGGGCCTTGGCTGTGTCTGAGGTGCCCAGCCGACCGCTGGGTGTACACCTCCTTGGTTACTGACCCTGGCACCTGGGCAACATGCTCCCAGGCCAGGTAGCTCAGAGCTTTTCCATCATGTAGGGTTACAAGTTCCATTCTCCCTTTTAACCTGTTTCACTCCATGGAGGTATGGCTTTTCTGGATCCCTACTCTTCCTGCTTTGCCCTGTGTAACCACGCGGGTGTTTTTTTCATTTTCTTTTTTTTCAAATTTTGTCATCAAATGACTTGACTACCAACACCTGTAGCTTCTTGAACAAATTTGGAGAAGGAGGGTGGAGAGAGTTGCACTTCAGCAAGAAGCCCAGCAGTGGGGGCTCAATTTATTTTCCAAGACCTTGAGTTAATGTCTTGACCCTAGAATGCAAACTTGAAGCCACATGGCCTAATAGGCTCTGAGGACTGCACGTGACCAGGAGCTCTAGACACACATTCCTTTGACTCTATTTCCCTAGACCAGGCCCAGCACAGGCCAGCTCTATGTTCACTTTATAAGAATTGCTCTTAAAAGTCAATCACATCCAACCTCCCTCCTACTCTGACATGTAGATGTCCCTACAGCCTTAGATGTCCCTAGAAGGTTGAGTGCTTCTAGAGGTAAAATTTCAGGGAGCCGAGGCCAGTTGAATCGTGGGTCCTCCGAAGAACAGACTCTGAGAGGCGAGGCTAGGGGTACCCGGAAGTAAAGAAACCAGAGGAGCGGAAGACAGGAAACTGGGAGTCATGTAGGGGTGAGGACTCAAGGGATGACGGAGCCAATATCTGATTAAGTTTCCCTAAGACAGCCTGACGGGAGAGATGAACTGAGTCATAAGAGCTGCAGCTGAAAAACAGCAAGGAGGAAATCAAGGCTAGAGATAGAGAAGCCTCTGGGGCAAATGACCAAGGCAGGGAAGACAGAGAAGAAGAAACCGATTATTGTCAGCATTACCTGTTGAGCTCCCACCTGAGCAGAGACCATGCAAGACACGGTGGTGGCACAAGGTCACCACTTCCCAGTCCTTGCAGATCTCTGCTCCCTGGTCCCAGGGGTTTATCTATGTCTCACTGTCATGCAGGGTGTCACGCGGGGTCTCTGCTCCCGCTCCCCGCATAAGAACGCAGGATATGGTGAGGCCAAAAAGGAACACCCACGGAGCCATAGGTAGGGGAGTCACACCACTATATTCTTGATGGCGGCTGGGTTGGAGACACAGGAAGCAGGAGCCACACGATCCGCAATCCACCCTCCGCCACACTCACTTACTGAATGTAACGTCCCCACGTATTACCTATGGGGCCTTGTGCAACTTAACCTCGCTCACCTGGGTTTCCTAATCTGTAAAATGGGGACCATAATCATCTCTACCTAACAAAGTTGTTGTAAGGATTAAATAACAGCATGTGGGAGGAGCTTAGACCAGTGTCTGGCACATAGTAATTACTCGGTAAGTGTGAACTGTGATGACTTTCATCCTCATCTGCATTTTAAATATGGAATGCATGGCTTCTAAGTGGTGGGAAGTCTCACCCCCTTCTATAACTAGGAAAAACAAGGCTGAGGAGGTCAAATCCTTGCTAAAACCACACCACAAATGGATATTGGAGCCAAGATTCAAATGCACATCTGCTGTGGGTTCTTTCCACTCTTTGTTCATCTCTCCTGGCTCCTGGGATCCTTTATAGTGACAATGGCAGGAGGCAGCCATATGGTGTGAAGATCACAGCATGGAATCAGAACACCTGGATCCCAGGTCCTACCTGCTAACTGGGTGACTTGGGACACATCACCTCAATTCTCTGGACCTCAGCTCCCCCATGTACAATAGAAAACAGTATCACCTGGGAGGGGTGTAATGAGGAGGGGAAAGCTATCACGGTGACAACACCAACACAGAGCATCTTATGTCTTGCCGTAGACAAGGAAAACACATTCGATGGTTCTAAATCTTCTTCCCACTACATGTGGATCTCTCACTGCTTTGTTTTCTGGCTCCCTCGCTTCACCTCCCTGCCCTAGGAAATCATTTCGACCTCGATTTCTGAAATAGTGTTCTGCTCTTTGCTCACTCTTTGTGCTTATGTTTTATTACGCTGGAAATTTCCATCCACCTCCAAGGTTCCAATGCCTGTTTGTAGTTAGCAGTTACATTTGTGCTTGTATCTGGATCTTTAGCTGGAGAATTAAAACACTGTCTTATTCCAAGGACCAACACCAAGCAAAATGTGGGGTTGGGTAGAGAGCTCCAGCCTGCTGCCACCTTCCTCATCCCAGGTCTTGGCACCTGAGATCCTTAGGTTTGCTCTCCCTCCAACCCAAACTGATCTCTGCACAGAAGCTGAAATGCCTTTCCACTCAGGTGAAAGAAACAGATATTTGAATGAGGGTGAGAACCTTCTGCCCAAGCAGTGAACTCTCCCTGCAGAATTTCACTTTGGTGCGTCTCCAAGAGGAAGAGGCTTGATTCTGAGCACAAGAAATCTAGCATGCAGGCTGCTGAGACCCACCTGTGCGTTGGCTAGGCCCTGGCAAAGTCTCTGGAATGTTTCCTTGCTTTGGAGGCAGTACTGTAGTCATACTTGCCACGCCCATGACATCTCTTATCTTTGTATGTTAAAGAGCTCTGGGAATGTTAATTAATGCAAGATGGTCTAAAAAAGCAGACTTGCAGGCGGCAGCCTCCAACAACAACTGAAGTTCCTTTTGTACTTAGAAGCCTCCCATGAAGAAAAAAATTCAAGGATTCTAAAGCCCATGTCAGCCCTTGCCCCTGCAAAGAGGTAATATGCCTCCCGTGTTTTGGGTCACAGTTATAGTTACTCTCCTAGCTGATTTCTAAAAAGCATTTCCTTATTATTATTCCATGTGTGTTAGACACCCACATCAGCATGTGGGTTCAGGTTCCAGCTCCCAATCCCAATTGCATGACCTTGGGCAAATCTTGTGAGCTTTCTGCCTCAATTTCCTCATCTATAAAAAGAGATAGTAGTTTCTACCTCAGGGGGTTGCTGTGAGCCTTAAATGAGGTAATATCGGCAAAGTACTTACCTCAATGCCTGGTACTTACAAGCACTCCTAAAAGTCCGTTCCTTTCCCCCTTCCTTCTCCACATCCCCACTCCTTTTCTACACAGCATTGTAGAGAAATAAACAGAAAGATGCATTCAAGGCTCTCCACTACCTTGTGTTCTAAAAGGAGATACATTTAATTATGAAAAACCTCAGGCACACATTCCTTTTGTTTAAAGACTTCAAATGTTCACTTTCACCCTTTCCTACCCTTCACCAGGAAAAAGACAAAGAGTAAAAGATGAACCAAAGAGAAAGTTGTGGAGAGCTGTGTTTGAGGGTCAGTGTGTTAGACACACCACGTAAACAGACTGCTTTCAACAAAGAGATTATCTGCAGTCTGCAAAGTGGAGTTATTAACCTGACCAAAGCTGCAATGTAAAAAAAGAAACCAGCCAAGTGTTCCCTCCTTTGGCAGTAGCGTGACAATTTAACAGTCAGTTGGTGGGGCTGGCATTCATCTCAAACGCACAGTAACAGAAATCGTGTCCAGTTCATTATGGCCTTCTTTAACCTACTCTAACCCAGGTTGGTGGGGAAGGTCAATAACCACCACTGGACTTGTCAGTTTTATTACAGAACCCCTTTTTTTTGTCCACAATACCAATATGAAGCTACATTCATGAGGCAAAGCAGGGTGTTAAGAGACCAGGCCAGAAAACAGAATCACCAATTGTGGATGGGAACACGATGGTGTGCTGGCTGGCTGGAGCAGTCAGCATCAGCTGATCCAAAAGTGCCAGGCTGGGCCAGGCATAGAAGCGGCGCCAAGTGCCAACCCTGGAAAGGGAAAGGAGCAGATGGAAGAGGGGCAGGGACCAGGAAATAGCCAAAGCTGAAAACAAATAGGACGAAAACAGGTTAAGGTCAGAACTCGTGTCTGCTGCCCTACTGCCAACTCCACGTGTGAGAGACAGCAAGAACAGAGTTCCCGGCACGAGCTGAGGGCTGGTGCTATTCCACCAGACCGGAACGCGGTGAGAGCAGGGGTGTCACTCCAGAGCTCAGCTTGGCACCCCTAATCGGAGCTACATAAATACTAGTTGTCCTTGCCATTGTCAACATTGGCAGAAGCCCATGCGTGAACAAGGTGAGGGAACCGGGGGGTAGACTAAATTTAGAACAGCACATCTGAACATGGGCCTTGCTCAGTGACTGCTCCACCTGCCTCAGAGTGTGGGTATTCACGGCCTCTAGTCAGACACCCTGAGATCTGCTCCTCCCTTCTTTCTATATCCTGGCTTAGTTTCCTGTGGCTACCATAACAAATTAGCACAAACTTGGTGGCTCAAAACAACAGAAATGTATTCTGTCACAGTTCTAGAGGCTTGACATCCAAACTGAGGATCACTGGGGAGGAATCCAGGTCTCCCTCCCTCTAGGGGAGAAGCCTTCCTTGCCTCTTCCAGCTTCTGGTGGCCATTGGCATTCCTTGGTCTATGGATGAATCACTCCAATCTTTGACTTTGGCTTCACATGGCCTTCTCCTGTGTGTGTGTGAGTGAGAGAGAGAGAGAGAGAGAGAGAGAGAGAGAGAGAGCTCTCCTTCAGCTTCCCTCTTAGAGGAACACTTGCAGTAGCATTTTGGGTCTCCCAGGATAATCCAGGATAATCTCTCCATCTCAAGATCCCAAATTTCCCCACATCTGCCCTGTTTCTCTTCTAAGGTCACGTTCGCAGGTTCTAAGGATTAGGACCTGATGTCTCCAGGTAGGCATTATTCTGCCCAGCTCAGGGCCTAAGGCAACAGTGGTTGGGAGAGGATTCCAGTTTGCCTTTCCCCAGGGTGATGTGGCAGGGGCAGGAGTGTGACGAGGAGGGGAGAGAGCTGTCACCAGCGCAGAGGCAAAACAAAGCAGAGCAGAGCAGGGGTGGGGGGAGACTCCTGGGGACCACATGGTGACAGGCGGGGTGACATCAGTGAAGCCGTGGGGCAGACTGGAGCCCAGCACCAGCACCCAGGCCGGGGCATGTTAACGGCCTCAGGACGAAGCATGAGTCACTTGGACACCCAGCCAGGGGAAGGAAGGGAGCAAGACCTGGCCGATTGCACTGCTGGGATCCAGAGCTCTGTCCTGGAGGGCTGTCCTGGGAGCCTGAGACCTGGGAGCCCATGCCCAGCCTCCCCCGCTGGGCCCCGCTGGGCCGCAGTGACTAGGACACAGTCCCTCTTCTGGATGAGCTCACACCCTAGCAGGAAGGCAGGCATGTTTCCATCTTTACAGTACAGTCTTCCCTCTGTGTCTTCTCTTTTTCTTCTTCATGTGTCTTTCCTGTGTCTCATAAGGATGCTCATCTTTGGATGTAGGGCCCATCTGAATAATCTAGGATGAAATCATCTCTAGATCCTTAACTTGATACATTTGCAGGGAATCTTTTTCCAAATAAAAAGTCATAGGTGCTGGGATGTGAGCTTATCTTTTGTTGGCCATCTTTCTACTCACTACACCTCCCTTGTCAAAGTTTCCTGTCCTATGCTTCATTCCTTTAGGTCTGTGGCGACAGTCCCAGAGAGCAGTTTCAGGTTCTCAGACTCATGAGGAAAGGAGCTGGCTTGGGTATTATATGGCCATCAGCTGTAACCAGTTGGCCATTGGCCACTGATCTAACTGCCGTGGCTGAGCTAGCAAGCATGAAGCATGAGTGCGGATTGCAGGTTGCAAGGGGTTGGTTGGTTGGCAGAGAAGCAGATGGCGGATTGCGCATCATGTGGAGCCTTCTTCCTGTGTCTCCAACTCAGCCACCAGCGAGACTATAGTGATATGAACCCCCATCCATGGCTTCGTGGGTGTTCCTTTTTGGCCTCACCATTTCCTGCGTTCTTACGCTGGGAGTGGGACCAGAGACCCCACATTATAAGCTCCCAATGAGATGTTAAAAATTTTGAGCAAAAATGTTAATGATTTTATATGTTACCTCTTTGTTTTATCAGAAAACTCCTAGAGACTTAACGCCTTTATCAAGAGGATGGCTCCCTAGGAGATGGAATTTCAGGCTCCCCTTGGGCCTCTGGAAAAGGAAGCTTTGGGAAAGGATTCTTTTATCAACAGCCTTTCCATCAGATCACAACTTGCTGTGGATTTGCCCCTGTGACCCAATCACAGGAAATTACGGACGAGTTGGAAGTGCTGTTTGACCATTTCATTTCCTCCTGGCTTTCTAAATAACTTGGGCTTCTTTCTATTCCTAATCCTTCCCTTTTAAACCAGTGACTAGTTGCCCTGTACTGTGCTAAGTAATTTACAAGAATCTCATTCAATCTTTGAAACATTTCTATGAGGGGGGTATTATCAGTATTGCACTCTGCTGAAGAAGACCTTGAGGCTTAGAGGTTAAATGGCAGGGCCAGGACTTGAGCCCCGGCTCTCTCTTTGCACCAACTCCATGCTCATAAAGCATCTCTTGAGGGAGCCCCTGCAGACCTTCGAACGGCATTGCTCTTGGAACTGGGCTGTCAGAAGCATGACGGGCGTGGTGAGGGGAGCTGTGCTGGAGGGCGCTGGTTCTGATTCCAGAATGTCAGGGTGAAGGCGTGTGATGGTCGATGCTTGGGGCTGAGAGAGTGTGTGTGTGTACTTATTAGTGCCACCATGACTGAAAGACACCCCCCTCCCCCGTTTTTAGGAGTCAGTGTTCTCAAATAACAAAATTGAGAGGGAATCATGTGCAAAGGACCAAGCAGGATCCTTCCCAGCATTTTCCTGTGAGCACAGGGAGAGGAAAGAATGAGGAAGAAAATACAGTTGAACGAACAAACAAGTCCAGTTCCTGGTAAGGAACGGATGCTTTTAACACACGTAAAGATATTTGGTAACACTCTTGTCCCACCCCCAGCAGGAAGAGCATTTGCCCCAGCGATGATCTGTCTGTCACACTAAACTGCCTTACCTCTCGGAAAGGAAGAAAACTCACATTTATTTACGCATGTGGATTTCCAGGCTATTTCCCTCGCATCACTTGACTTCATTCTGAAAATAATCCTCAGGAAGCTGCTACTATTCTCCCTTTACAGACAGGGTAATGGGACTCGGAGGGCGTAAGTGGTTGGCCCAAGTCACTCCACTAGTCAATGGCAAAGCCGTGATTTATGTCCTCTAACTCTAATTTCGGAGTGCTGTTTTATATTGCAGGTCCACATTGATTATAAAACCCTGGCAATGCTCGATTGCCTGTTTAGGTGTGAAGGAGCCACTTGTCTCATAGCAAGATGAAACATGCGAAGTCACGACTGGTTTCCTCATTCCCACGTGCTTCCTTATCTCTCAGCTGTGTCTCAGCCGGACTTTGTCCACCTCTGCCTAGAAAACTCCTTCTTGGTCTTTAAGACCCACCTCATATGTGTCATCTCCTTGGAAGTTTCTAGATCCACCATCCTCTGGCTCCAGGTAGAATGATTGTTCTTTTATATACGTTTCCTCAGACCCATATGTACATGACTAATAGGTCACTTTCGATATGCCTGCTTTCCTGCTAGGGTGTGAGCTCATCCAGGACAGGGACTGTGTCCTAGTCACTGCGGCCCAGCGGGGCCCAGCGGGGGAGGCTGGGCATGGGCTCCCAGGTCTCAGGCTCCCAGGACAGCCCTCCAGGACAGAGCTCTGGATCCCAGCAGTGCAATCAGCCAGGTCTTGCTCCCTTCCTTCCCCTGGCTGGGTGTCCAAGTGACTCATGCTTCGTCCTGAGGCCGTTAACATGCCCCGGCCTGGGTGCTGATGCTGGGCTCCAGTCTGCCCCACGGCTTCACTGATGTCACCCCGCCTGTCACCATGTGCTCCCCAGGAGTCTCCCCCCACCCCTGCTCTGCTCTGCTTTGTTTTGCCTCTGCGCTGGTGACAGCTCTCTCCCCTCCTCGTCACATTCCTGCCCCCGCCACATCACCCTGGGGAAAGGCAAACTGGAATCCTCTCCCAACCACTGTTGCCTTAGGCCCTGAGCTGGGCAGAATAATGCCTACCTGGAGACATCAGGTCCTAATCCTTAGAACCTGCGAACGTGACCTTAGAAGAGAAACAGGGCAGATGTGGGGAAATTTGGGATCTTGAGATGGAGAGATTATCCTGGATTATCCTGGGAGACCCAAAATGCTATTGCAAGTGTTCCTCTAAGAGGGAAGCTGAAGGAGAGCTCTCTCTCTCTCTCTCTCTCTCTCTCTCTCTCTCTCTCTCTCTCTCCTCTCTCTTTCACACACACACTCACACACAGACAGGAGAAGGCCATGTGAAGCCAAAGTCAGAGATTGGAGTGATTCATCCATAGACCAAGGAATGCCAATGGCCACCAGAAGCTGGAAGAGGCAAGGAAGGCTTCTCCCCTAGAGGGAGGGAGACCTGGATTCCTCCCCAGTGATCCTCAGTTTGGACGTCAGGCCTCTAGAACTGTGACAGAATACATTTCTGTTGTTTTGAGCCACCAAGTTTGTGCTAATTTGTTACGGTAGCCACAGGAAACTAACAAGGACCCCAAAAGGATTGCCCTTGCTTTCCTAGTTTCTTTCAGCCCCCCAGTTTAACAGCTATGTTATCTGCCTCACTCCTCACTTACAGATAGCCCCTTTCTCTAAGAACTTGTAACGGTAACTACTTACTGAGCACATACTACATGTGAGGCCAGGGGCTTCGCATGGGCTATGTCACTAATCAATGCAATAACTCCATGAGATGGGGATTGAGGCTGAAAGAAGTTAGGTAACTGGCCCAGGCTCACACAGCTAGAAAACGCTAGAGCTGGGATCTAATTCCAACTGTGTCTAACTTCAAAGCCTGTGGCAGTAACCCTAATGCCTCACTGGGGGGCCTTCTCTAGTTGACTATCAGTTCTCCAGAAGCCTATCTTGTTTCCCCAAAAATAAGACCTAGCCGGACAATCAGCTCTAATGTGTCTTTTGGAGCAAAAATTAATATAAGACCTGGTCTTATATCATATAACGCCCAGTCTTATAGTAAAATAAGACATTAATTTTTGCTCCAAAAGATGCATTAGAGCTGATTGTCCGGCTAGGTCTTAGTTTTGGAGAAATACACTATTAGCATCTCATACAAATAACAACTGTTTATCGTGTGCCAGGCATTGTGTGTTCAGCACGTTACATACATTATTTTACTTTTATCCTCAAAGTAATTCCATGAGGTAGGAGCTATTGTAACCCTTTATACAGAGAAGGAAACTACGACCAGTGGTAGAACCAGTCTTGGGCCTTGGGGCTCCTTGGGGTCCTGGACTAGTCACTTCCTCTGATCCTCTCTGCCCCCCATGTGCACTAGCACTCTGGGCTATAATTTGCCTTGGATGTGGCTCAGGCTTCTGAAAATCTTCTGTGTGTCCAAGGCCTGGAGGACTTTCATCAAGCATATGTGTGGAGCTCACTTGTTAGTTTCCAGAGAGTTCAAAACACCCACCGTGCTGCAAAAATATTCCACTGCCCAGGCATTCACAAACACCCTGCCCACGTTTTCAAAAGTCTCTCTACCTAGTCCTATCCACACACTTCTCCTCCTTTTCTTCATTAGAAAGCTTGAGAGAATTACACTGCAAAATTGATAAACTAAAACAAATCTGCAAAATATAAATTATTATAGCATTGGTTGTTATAATGACAGTATAAAAATTGGGAAAAAAGAAAAATGTTAAGGATTTCACCAAACTATGTATCCCAAGTAAAGATTTTTTTTTTAAGTATCTTCATGGAGGCGGGTAGAGGGAAGAATGCCAGGGAAAATAGAGAATGAGAGGGAAAGCAAGATTGTCTACATTTATAAACTCTGAATACTTAAATGGATTTATTTAGAATCAGTGGTAGTTGGCGTGCTTTCACGTGAAATGTTGAAAAAACTTAATTGAAACAGCAAGCCATCCAGCATGGCCAATAGACAGCAAAGTGCCTTTGGAAGTGAATTAGGATTTCCTGGATCTGCTTGGCTCTTTTAGGGGTTTGGGAAGGAAGACGAGTCCAATGAAAAGAAAAAAGAAGTCTCTCTGGTTGACAACAGAAGTAGAATAATGAAAAGAGAACAGGACCAGAAGCTAAAAACCTGGGTTTCAGTCTTAGCAATTCCCCCCACCCCTGCCCCGGTTTGCTGTGTGACCTTCTACAAGGCATTTCCCTTCTCTGGGCTTTCATTTTTCCCATCTGCAGATGATTTCTATGATGCCTTCAAATTCCATAAGGGTATTTTAAACCCATATAGAATCACAGCCATATTTCTTGTTTTATTTTTGCTTTTCTTCTTCCAAGAGAATGAGGCAGGGAGACGTGGCTGCTGAACACACGCATTTATCTAGAGGGCAAAACCACACAGGCATTTGGTTAAAAATATGACAAGAGCATGTCTCACCCCCAAATCCCAACCTCAGTAGAACTGCCCTCGTGATGCCAGCCTGAGGAGCCTTACTAGGGAAGAGGTCCATGGGGGCCTCTGTCTGAATCTCTTTCATTGCAACACTCCCAGAAAGCCAATCCTGTCCTTAAGCCTACAAAGTAAACATCATCCTCGGCAAAAGCCCAAGTTCGTAGTCACCCAAAGTCAACCTCGCTTTTAAATGGAGTGCTTTCACCATTCATCACTCTACCAGTCCCTGCTTTAAAGCATGAAAACAAACATGGGGCTCCCCTAGGAAATCACTCTGGCCTTTCGTCCAAAATCACCGAAGGCTGTGGGCAGGTTTCAGAATTATGTTTCACTGGCTGGTTCAGACCACTTTGTCCTGGGAGAGACACAGACACAGGGGACAGAGAGACAAGGTTCTGGGGATGAGGGTAAGAAAAGGACCTCTCTGCTGTGATCGCCACAGAGCTATGAGTGAGTGGTATTTACACAATCAGAACACTTAACCCAGAGTCCAGAATTTAGACTTCTCAATAAGCAATTCTTGCCCTAACTGTATATCATAGGTATGTAGAATTTTTATCATATCATTTTGTTCTTGTTAATGAAGATGCTGCTTCATTATTATGTGAAAGCTGCATCTTGTGTGTATGTCTTGTATCCCCACTTAGCTAGCAAATTCTTCAGAGGCAGAGGAAATTCCAGTTGTTTCGCTGCCAAGCCCAACAAGGTGCTCAGAGCAGAACTGAGCCAAGACAGGCAGACTGCCTTCACTAGGAAGTCCACAGCAGCTTATCAATGCATCTTAAAGTCCCTCTCCCACCAGTCCATCCCCATCCATTTCTGTGACCTACAAAGCACTATTTCCTCCCCAGGTCTGAGAAGACTAAGGAGAGCATTGAGAAAAGTGTTAGGCACCCCATCTTGGACTTTCTGAATAATGCTGCTGATGATAAACATAATAACATTTATTGAGTAATTACTATGTGCAAGTATTGCTGAGTGCTTTTTCTGGCAACACAATCCTCACGACAACCCTATGAGATAGCTACTTTATCATCCCCCTTTTACAGATGGAAAAACTGAGATTCAGATACACAGCTAAGAAATGGGATTCAGATCAGGGCTGGCTGACTTGAATCCTGTGTTTTAACCTCTAAGATACACTGCTTCCTGAAGTAGTTTGTAAATTCCTTAAGAACAGAGATTCTGTCTTTCTTTTCTGTACTCCTGCAGAGCCTAGAGGAATCCTGACGGGAAGTCCATATCCAGGATGGTCAAACACCAGAGACAAGAGTGACAAAAGGATAGAGAGGGAACTTGCAAAGAGTTTGGAGAGCTGCTTAAGGTCAGGCTGAGTTAGGGGGAGGGAGTGTAGCCACAGAGACTCCCTCTGGGCAATACTCAGAAACTTCCAGAAAGCCCTGAGAATGAAGGTGGTCTTCTCTCCTCTGAGGAAGACTCTCCAAGGAATAAGGAGGTATCCAGATACAGCAAGCATACAGGGATGGCACTGGGGCCAAACCTAATTCAATGTCCCCATCACTGATAATTATTAAGGAGCCAGTGATGCTCTTCGCAAGAAACTGCTCGTCTGTCACCCTGGCTGACACCCAGTTTAGAAAAAGGCACAGTGCTCAACTCTTCCTATACTTTGGGCAGTCTGCACAATTTCCCTTCCTTTTCTTGCACCAAAGATATGAAGGATCGCAGTCCCATTTTCCTAATGGCTTATGTTTCAATATTTAATTTGTAAATCAGTTATTTGGAACTGAGAACATATTTCTCAGAAGGAAACATGTTATTTAAAGAGGTTAGAAAAAGAGAGAAAGAAAGGAAGAAAGGAAGGGAAGGAGGGAGGGAGGAAGGGAGGGAAGGAGGAAAAAAGGAAGAAAGAAAGAAAAAGAAAAGAGGTTAGGCTCTCAGTAGGTCCCAAAAGCCTTATTTTATCTATTGTTAATAACATTGAGTCCAATGGTGCATTTCACCTGCAAATATTCACATGTTTGTAGAGGAAAATGCATTCCCAATTCTAACTCAGCATGCCAGGACAGGATTCCCCGTAGACCTTGATTGAAGTAGAAATTCCCGAGAATGAGAAGGCTGGCAACTTTGTGGTACCTGATAGCTTTCTAACTGGGTTTGGAGAGATCAGGATTTGAGGATAAAAGCTCATGCTAGCCTTTCAAGGAGGCCATATCTGCTAAAACAGAGTTTCCCAACACCTCTGATATCTGTTAGCTCAGGATGGCACACATCCAGTATAAGTCACACTCCTGACCTCTATTCAGGGCATCTTAAAATTCAAAGGGATTTCTACCACACTCAGCCTGTTAAATCCCTGAAACAAAGAGATCAATACTCACCTAGTTTCAGCTCCCTCCCGAGACCTGTCCTCCACCCATCCTTCACCTAGCCTTCGTCTATCCTCTACCCATCCTCCATCCACCCTCCACCTGTCTTCCACCTATTAATCTATACTGAGGGCCAGGAGGTTGAAGGAGTGCCTCCAAGAAGCTCCTTATTTACTGAAAGAAATCCCTATAATAGCTAACTACTTTTATTTAGTACTAACTTTATGCCAAAGGCCTTATACTTTATTATGTTTTAATTTATTAAATTCTCACAATAATCCTGTGTGTAGATTTATCATTAGCCTTAAATAGAACATGAAGAAACTGAAGTTTAGGGTGACTAAGTCACTTGCCTTAGATCACATGGCCAGTGCATGGAAGAATCAGGATTCAAACCCCAGTCTGTTTGGGGAAACCCCAGATTCCGGACTATTAACCGCTATGCTATAATTGTTTTTAAAAGGAAAAAAAAATCCAAAAAAGCTAGTACAAATCAAAACTTGCCATAAGGATGTTTAAAATATGTATTTTATTTAAATAATAATTTAAAAAATTGATGTAAGCATATTCAGAGTTATAAGCAGTCCAATTATAACAGTCTTGTTACACAATTTAATGGCTCCCTTTTATGTTTGTTTAAGATTGATTTCTAGCCAGGGAGGCCAAATACCATTATGGCACGCAGAATGAATGAGGTTTTGCTGTGGATTGAGTAGAGACAAATCATGCAGTCACACAGCCAGCACGTAGCAGTACAGGCATGCCAAGCTTACAGGGATTTGCCCCTTAGGTACCATCCTCAGATTGGAAGCAGATACATCACAACAAGCCCGTCTTTCTGTATCCAGCCTTGCACACCATGTTGACTCATCATCTTGAGAACTAACTACTTGGCTGTTAAACCGCTTTAGTCCCCAGTGAGAACTGTTGAGAAATGAAGTGTTTCTCCAAGTCTCCTCTTAGCTAGTCTTCTTTCTCGATGATGCAATGAGTAGTTATAAATATTCTCTAGAATCTTCGCATTTGCCTTTTTAAAAGAAGAAAATAAGAAACAAGAAGACAGAAACCTGCTAGTTCAAGCCTCCCATAAAAACCGCACATAAACTTTTTCATGAAAAAGGAAGAATCACAATGTTTGAGTTTATTACAACAGAAAAAGTGGGAGAGATGGAAGCAGAGAAAAAGTCGTACAAATAGGAAGCACAAAATGAGATTATAGAAATAAATCCAAATATCAGTAATCACAATAAATGTAAATGGATTAAATTGGCCTATTAAACATACAGAAAATATTAGATTGAAAAATAGTAGAAGTCCAGGTACACTTTTATTTATAAGAGACTTGCTAAACTGTAAGGATGCAGAAGGACAGAAAACAGAAGCATGAAAAAAGGTAGAGCTGAAAAATACTAACAAAAAAAGAGGCTAATGTGGCTTATATCAATATGTATATGCTATTAATAATATTACATAATAGTATTAATATAACTCAGGCAAATGATTTTGGGATAAAGCAAATCACTGCATTTTGATAAAAGTCTTAATTCATCAGGGAGACAGAACAACTATAAACTTACATGTACTTAAAATTCATGTAGTAGGAGTCACTTGAAATGGTCTGAATGGATGAGTAGTTCATCAGATAGACAAGGGGAGAGGGCCAGGGAGAAGGGCATGCCAGACGAGGAAACCTCACATACCAAAAACCAGAGAGGAGAGAAAACATAGCATGTACAGAGGTGTAAAGTACTGGATAGTTAGACTGAGAAAGAAAAAGTCAAACATTTTAAGTAGCAATGATTACACAACCATGAAACCTTAGATTCTATGACACTTTCACATTCCAGAAAGAAGAACTGCACCAAGTTCCCCTTCAACATAAAACCAAAGCCACTAGAAAAAGAACACGTTTTATGTGGGGGATGGGAGGAGCAAAAATTGCTAATGCTTTCAGTTTCCTTGGCAAATCCTATACTGCAGATTGCAGAGTCCCAGAGTAATTCATTCTGATGATGTCATTTTAGACTTGGATGATTGCATATCCTAAACAATCATGTGACTAATACCCTTTGGCTGTCACCGAGATGTCTAAACAAGACCAACAGCATTACTCAGCCTCACAGTGCTAACGAGCTGCCTTAGTTCCTCACTTTCATAATTACACTCTGACTTGTTATATGGAATAAAAAGGGGGTAAGAAAGGAGAAGAAAAACAAGTGTGGAAACGATTTCATGTTCATGCCATGACCTCACACATCCATTTGATTTCAGTTGGCAAAGGAAGCAAGAAGATCCAGTTTGACAAAAAAGATCAAGAACAGTTGCACAATGGGGTTTTGAGTTGGGAACATGCTTTCTGTGTTGTCAGTTTCTACCACGACAGGTCATTCAGTCAGTTGTGAACAAAACACCTTAGAGAGGAGCCAAAAAGGCTTAGGAAATAAAGTGCATTTTGGAAATAAGGAACTGCTTTTCTAAATTTCAGACAGGTTAGACAACTTGTGTCTCTTGAATTTGGACCCCATTCTTGCTGATATGTTTAACTAAGGAATTATCTAATATGCAATGGGAGTTGACACTTGGTCACCCATTTTTTTATTTTGGTGGTGAAAACTGAAACTGAGAAGGAGAGGCTGGAGGGATAGGGCATGGAGTTGTCTCCTTTTTTGGTTTCTTCAAAAATGTCCTTTTCTGTAAGTTAAGCCTGAATTTTGCTTTTATCACAGCAGAAAGCATTTTCCACACCAAAGGACCTGAAGAACAGGCCTTGAACCCTGTACTCTCTTTTCTCTCCAGCTATCCATATTTGTCCTCTACCCTGCAAGGAGCTCTCTTCCCCTCTTCTTGTTTGTTCCTCCTTTCTTTATTCCCTCCTCAGTTCTTTTCTTGCCCAACACAGAATGGTAGAACTTGTGCAACCTAGTACTTTTCGTAGAAGCTGCTTTATTCTAATAACTCTGCAAGTATTTATCAAGGGGCTGCTGTGTGCCAGCACTGTTCTACGTGCTGGGAACACTGCAGTGAACAGAGCAGACAGAAGTCCTTTCTGTCATTGAGCTACATTTGAGGGACATCAGGGAAGGTGTCTCAGACGAAGTGCTATCTGAGTTGAGATCTGACTAATGAAAAGGACTGCGACCAGAGGAGAACACCTGGAAGAGTATTCCAACCAGAGGGAACAGCCCCATGCAAAGGCTTTGAGAAGAGAGAGCATCAGCTCCATGCAGTCCAAGAAAAGGAAGGGAAGTGGTGAGTCATTCTTGGGGTCCAGTCACCCGCATGTGAAGACCACTCACAGCTGCTAGGTCACTGCACTGGAGCCATGCCAAGTAAGAAAGAAGTGCCCTCGGCCACAGCTGAGAAGTTCAGATGATGAAGGGCCTTTAATTCCATTCCAGGCTATAGGAAGGGATGGGGTGGGGAGGTTGTGGTTTCAGAAAATCAGTGTGGTGGCCATGTGGCAATGGCACAGAGTAAAAAGAGACTGGAGCCTGAGGAGCAGAGAGGGAAGGCCAGTGCGGCAGTCCAGGCTGCAAAGATGGTGGCAGAGAGCAAGAGAAAGATGAGGTCTTTCTAAGAAAGGGAGAAGAGGGCACGCTGCCTTCAAGAGAAAAGCATCAGTTTGGATGAGGAAGAATGGGGGACTGGAAATATGAAGTAAAAGAAATTAGTTTAGGGCATTTTGCCCACAGAGTTCTAGGGTTTGAGTAGAAGCAGGAGAGAGAACCCTCTTTAGAAGACACACAGACAGGTACACACACTTACACAGTCTCACACACATGCAGCAATAGCAGATGACTTTTCAAAGTGTATTTGTGTCTATATACAGGAAGCAGGATGGCGAAGCCTGTTTTTATAGACTGCATTTTCAACACCTTTTTAACCTTTGTTCCCTTTCAGTAAACATAAAATTCACATGCCCTCTCTTAAAGTCATTTGAAATTTCAAAATAAATATAGTAACTAAAAACAAAGCAAGGTGATTTCAGAATGGTTTTCTTTTTGTTACTTTATGTTTTCGTTTTACTCATATATGTGTTCTTCGTTAACGCCCCCTGTCCAGATTTTGGTCGGTACCCTTCTAACCTAAGGACTTTCCATGAGAATCCCTGCTGAGTTGCCTGCTGCCTGAAAGTGTGACCAGCTCTGCATACCAGCCTCAGGCTGCGTTCATTAACTCAAAGGGAACAGGGAAAAGGCAACAACTTAGCGGCCTGCCAAAGCTGCTCTTTAAAAATATGTAGATAGATTTAGTCAAGTGACAGAGAAGGATGCTGGGCTGAAAAGAAAGCTTGCCTTGCTTCAGAGAGCAAAGCTAGACTCAGTGACTAAAAGTTTCAGATTTAAAAAAAAAAGATCTCACTAAAGATCAGAACTTTTTGACAGTGGAAGTAGGTAGTAAACACCCAGCACTACAGGTGAGCTATGCTGTAAATCAGGAGCCTGCCCCATCTGAGGTCCTTTCCAACACTTTTGTTCTATGAGTTGGTTTACGTCTAAACACCATGAGTGTTGAGTAGGGCATCGAGTAGGGTGTTCACAACGATTTTTGTTCTCGTTCTCATCAGGAATAGCCAATTAAAAAGAACTATCAATATCATTTGCTATTAGAGAAGTACAAATCAAAATCACAGTGAGATACCACTTCCCACCTACTAGGCTGGCTACAATAAAGATAGACAATAATAGATGTTGAAAAGAATGTAGAGAAATTGGAACCTTCATACATTGCTGGTGGGCATGTAAAATGGCCTCTTTGGAAAACAGCCTGGCAGTTCCTTAAAAGTTAAACGTAGACTTACCATAGGACCCAGCAATGACCCACTCGTAGCAGTATACCCAAGAGAAATGAAAATATATGTCCCCACAAACACGTCTACATGAATGTTCATAGCAGCATTATTCATAATAGCCAAAAAGTGGAAACAATTCAGATGTCCATCCAATGATGAGTGGATAAATAAAACGTGATCTATCCATACAATGGAATATTATTCAGTAACAAAAAGGAATGACGTCCTGATACATGCTATCACACGGATGAACCTTGAACACATTATAAGAAACCAGTCATAAAAGACCACATATTACATGATACCTATTACATGAAATGTTCATAATAGGCAAATCTATAGAGACAAAATATAGATTAGTGATTGTCTGGGGCCAGGAAGGGGAGGGAGAAAGATGGGGGAGGAGTTTGAGGGGAAATAAGGAGTGTCTACTAATGGCTGTCTACTAATGGTGTCTACTAATTCCTTTTGGGGACAAAAATGTTCTAAAGTTGATTGTTGTGATAGTAGCACAACTCTGAAAATACAAAAAAATATTGATATGTATATTTAAAATAGATAAAGTGTACAGTATGTGAATCCTATCTCAATAAGACTGTTGACCAGAAAGAAAGAAAAGGAAGGAAGGAAGGAAGGAAGGAAGGAAGGAAGGAAGGAAGGAAGGAAGGAAGGAAGGAAGGAAGGAAGAATATTCTGGCATCGAGTTCAGAATGTAAATTGACTGATGGACCCCAGAGAAGTTTATATTTGAGCTGGCAACACATATGCAGGGTGGGTGGGAGTAGAGAGAGAGAGAAGAAAAAGAGAAAAAGACCTACTGTCACAGCAAAACAGAAAGTAAAATTTTAGCATAATTGTTATGTGTAATTTGCTAATCAAAGCGGGATTTCCACCATGTAAATATCTGCTTCTGAATTCTGACACTAGAGGATTTTTTAAGGATGATTTCTCCTAAACTCCCAGGTAGTACCACCCTGAGACCCAGGCAGCAGATACCTGACCTGACCTCCATGTTTACCACACTAAATGAATTACAGGACATATGGGTGACTCTTGGGCCTTGGGATCCAGCAACCCTTGTGACCCATTTCTTCTTGAGATTATATCATCCAGGACACGCAGAAACACTCTGTACCTCTCTTGCCCCATATCTTCAAAACAAAAGAAGGTTTGTGGGTTGTATTGCTGACGATACTAGAAAGGTTTGAGCAGTGAAAGCTCCTCGGAAAGAAAAGACAAAATAATTAAGTTGTGAAACCCTTCCTCTCAGAGTACGAATGCAACAGATTCTTGCATAACGCAGTGTCATTATCCAGAAATGCTGAGCATCCCTTTTCTGGCTTCTGGTTGTGTTCCATCTCACAGTCCTGGAGGTGCTTGAGAATGAGACGGTATTCCCAAGCGTTGCACACGGTGACTGAGGATATTTTGCAATAGCAAACAATTCCTACGACTTTTTATTTTTTTATTTTATTGGGAATACTGGGGAACAGTGTGTTTCTCCAGGGCCCATCAGCTCCAATTTGCTGTCCTTCAATCTAGTTGTGGAGGGTGCAGCTCAGCTCCAAGGCCAGTCGCTGTTTTCAATCTTGGTTGCAGGGGGCGCAGCCCACCATCCCATGTGGGACTTGAACCGGCAACCTTGTTGAGAGCTCACGCTCTAACCAAATGAGCCATCTGTCAGCTCCCTCCTATGACTTTTAAAATGTAAATATATAAATGTAGCTGCAGCATGAATGAGCCATAATCTGATTCTTTATATTGAAAACTAGATGGATATTAAACACTAGGGTTGCAATAATTTAATTTTTATAAATATATTTAATAAAAGCTCCTCGGTAAGAAGAGCTTTTGACAACTTAATAAGATTTCATCAAATGTTCAGAGTTAAGTTTAAAAGTTCAACTATATTTGAATAATTTTATTGAAAATGTTGGTGTATTCATGTATTATTTTTTATTTTGCCTTTTCATTTTAATAGGTAATGTAAATATTTTGAAAACTTTTTGAAAATATACAAAATATAATTTAAAATTTATATTCACTTTAACTTACATTTTAATAAAAATATACTCAAATTTTAAATATTTTGAATACAATTATACTTTATTTTTAATCTGTTATGTTATTCCTGTCAATTGGACATAAATTACATAAAAACCTTTATTGTAACATCACAGGTTTTGGTAAAATGAAGAAAATAAAATATTGTGGAACAAATTATTTGTGTCTTTTGTTACTCATACAAAAATATCACTAGCTCATCTAAATATGTGATGATTAAATTCAGCCATCTTTGATATTTTGCTACCTTTCATCAGATAAAGAAAATAGTTTTATTGATGCTTTTGGATTTTGTCATTGATTTGTCAAGGTCAAAGGATAGAACATATTTAACATTTTAAAGCAATTTTTGAAATTTTTAAATGTGTAGATATAGGATATGTGGGCCTCTGTGCACTTGCCTGGCCTGCTTCCAGAGGGGTCCAGGTTATCCTGGCATATCTAAGGGATGAGTTGGGAAGTTTGGGGGAAGGCCTTTCTTTCCAAAAATAAAATTAAAAATTCCAGGATTTCCTCTGGGTAGTCATGCTTCTCGGAGCATACTTAGAATTCACCCACTGAATCAAGCCCCTAAAACCTTGGCGATGGAGATGATTCATGAGTCTTCCTTCTGAGTGAAGGAGTCCAGTGGAGGAAGAGGAAAGGAGACACAGTAACAAGCGCATGGTACCATCCCAGTTCTGCAGACAAAAGCAGAAAAGGGCCCCACACACTAATGCTTCCCAGGTGAGGCAAGAGAGGGCCCTCCAGAGCCTCCCACCCTGCCTCACTAAGGCCCATTCAAAGCTGAGATATGGCCGAGCCCTCAGGACTGGACTGCCAGAGAGAACTGCTGCTAGGTGCTAATTCCGGGTGAATAAGCTGGAGCAGACAAACCCCAGAGGCATGCATGCCAGGAAGGTGGGGCAGGAGCAGGGTCAGAAGCTCTCTCAGCAACATCTAGAGCCTTGGGCCTGGGCCTTGCCAGCTCTAACACTTTTATACTAGTGAGAAAACCACATCCCTTTTAGGCGGAGGAAACATAAAAGGTTCCTTTTCCTCCTTGCAGAAGCAGCCCTGGGCTGGAGAGCTGGGTTTAGCAAGAGGAGCCAGGTCTGGATTTTAGCCCCCAGTGACCCCCTTAGCGGGGCACCAAGTACAGTACACAACTTGTACCACCATGCATGTAGTTCTGGCCTGGGCAGTGGCAGCTGCATGACAGCAGGGAAGGGGTCCTGACTTTGCTGGTGGCACACTGGAGCAGGGATTCCAAAATTCCCTAGGTTCTAGGAGGTGCCTCTGACCCCAACCCCCAACAACACATCAACCACAGCAGATCCCTATCACCCGATGTGTAGCGTAGTTTTGTTCTTGGTTTGGCTTTTGTCAAACCAACTTTATTTTTAAACTCCAGATTTAGACCAGCCACATCATGGTCTCTGGAGGCAATGGGAGAGGAGGGACAGCACCAGGGGAAGGGGTGTGCTTTTCAGGGACATTAACAGCCATTGGATGTTGTCCCTATAGGTGTGTTCCTCTCCTGGACCCCACCAGACATTATCCTTTAAGTTACTTAGAATTTTTCAGGACCTTAGATGGGGAGTCTCTGTAAATCTAAATTACTAGGCTCTATTAAACTTTTCACAAGCCAAAGCAGACAACATGTCTACATTTTAAACATCCACATCTGCAAATTCTTCTAGGTTTAATCCACTGTAACGTACACCCAGCAAAGCAACCACGACATTCTCTCATTTTCCTGACTAAATTTAGATGCAAACATTTTCAGCATATGCAATTAAATAACAAAGGTCATAGGACAATGAATAATATGTCATATGTGGTTAATTATTCTTTGTTCTAAAAAAAGAATATAAAAACTGTGTGTGTAGTTATTTCCACTTTGAAATGTCATAGGGTTACTTGGTTTCAAAAAGAAAATGCAGAAGCTCAAAGATATCCATGTAATACTGAAAGTAAATATTTCTTCAGGGAATGTAATGTTTAATTCTTCATTGCTTCCCTTTGTCCTGGCTTATAAATATGTAATGCACAATTCTTTGTGCCATTCAAATGAAAGGTTAACAGTATTTTTAGTCTTTTCAGGGGAAAAAAAATAATTTAGATACAGAAATTAGTAGGTAATTTCTCTTTCCTGGTCAAAATCTTACACATCTTTCAGGACTTAGCGTAGATGTAACCTCCTACCAAATTGACCCCTCTCAGCTAGGCCAGCCCTCTTCTGGGCTCCTAGTGCCCTGTGCGTTTCTGCCTACACCACAGTGATCACTCTGGGTTTGCATCTCTCATTCCCACAGATCTCCAGAATAGTCACTCAATAAATAGAGGAGGAGTGAAATATTTGGAGAAGGGGTCCTCTCTGTGGTCCCAGAAGGCTGATCCAGGACCACGGAAAATGGGATGAAGGTGCAGTTTTGGGCCAGCAGCTCACAGAATTTTCTAAGAATTCCAGGTCACTAACCCACCAGAGACTGCCTAGAAAGGTGGTAAGTTGCCCATCACAGGGATTGTGCAAGCAAGGGGTCAGAAATGCTTTCCTAGATCCCTGTCTGACTCCCCCCACCCCCACCCAATCCAGATTCAGTGGCCCAGGGTGAAGGAAGTGCCCTCCTTCCCAAGGCGTTCTGAGTGGCCCTTCTCTAAGAAGGCTGCCAGGGCCACCCAGCCCCTTCCTTGGAAGCACTGCAGAGTCCCAAGAGTCTCCACTCTCATGGGGTTCAGGGGTCGGATGGAGCCTCGGGGCCTGGCACTCTCACTTTGAGTGAACCATGGCCTCTTAAAAGCCCCAATGAAACTAATCTCTAAAATTGAGAACCTTTGAAAGAACTCAGATTTCAAGTTAAAATGCAAAGCATTCTGGGATTGTGGTGGCCCTCTCCCTCCAGTCACCCCTCCCTGGGCCCACGGAGAAGCCATGGTACCTCTGTGCCCAGCCCACAAGCCCAGCTAGATTCTCCAGACCAGGAACAAGTTGATAAGCAAGAAGGGTGGGGTGTTTGGAGCCAGCAATCCCTGCTGTGCCATGGACATACTGTGTAACCTTAGACAAGTGCCTGCTGTTCTCTGAGCCTCAGTCTTTTCAACTGTCAAATGGGTACAATGTTAGTGTGTTGGTTGGTAAGGCAGATGCTTAGTCCCATCGTGCATTAAGTGGTCTGTTCTGAACTCCAGGAGCTTCAGGGAGCCCCTCGGGGTCTGATCCAATGGCAGGACTGTGTGAGTGTCAGCTCCACGGAAATCCACCTTCTAAAACACACACAGAACAAAATATATCTGAGGGACCTTAAGCCCTTGCCACTGGCCAGATGGGTTCCTACAGTTCTACCTCCCCCTAATGGGAAACATTAGCTATTTAATCATTAGGTAGATAAAATTACATTTAATCTTTTTTCCATGAGAAGAGAACCTCTACTTTTAACTTCAAACAAGATGCTATTTTAATCTACCCTTAATACTTCATTCTTCGAAAATCAAACGTTTCTGAACTACTTGAATGAAAGTCACTTGTCTGCCTAACTTTTATTTCTGCTGTAATTAAAGCAGGAGATTGTGAGTGAGCTCATTCTAATACCCCAATAAGATAAAATAAACAAGCCATGCTGCTAATAGCAATGATGGAAATGATAGCTCTGGACAGTCTAGTAATTATTTACCTGTGGCTTGCGGTGTTCACTGAAAAAAAGATATACTGAGGTCATGCTCATGGTTGCTTTTTGGGGTAATTGTACCCCACCATGCCCCAGGAGATCAGAAAGGATTGCTCCTCTAATTCTTTTTCTGTGGTCCTAGGATTTACATTCTTGCTTCTTCGGATTGATTTCACAAACATCATTGGACACTCACTAAGTGTCTGACACTGTCTGTGCTAAATGCTAGGAATTCAAAAAATAAAAAAAATACAATATTTGCAGTCAAGGAGCCCTGTCGAGGATTCAGACAGTGGGCATCCTATGAGATGTGTACTCTGCTAGAGGCCTGCACGTGACTCCTGGTCCAGTCCAGCCCACAGATGTGGAGTCCAGAGCAGGGATGCAGTTTCTTCATGCAGACATTTTCTCCAGGGTCCATTCAAACTCTATAATGTATGATTGTAGTTATTGACTCTAGGTTTCATATTATTTCAGATAAGGTGTTCTACAACTACACTGCCATCGCTGTAGTACTTCTATAATGCTGAGGCCAGACTCAGTCTTCCCGACGCCTCTTAATGTTTCCCTTATGTTATTAACCTACCCACAGCCCCACACATACATTTCATCTGTTGGGGGGCAGGGGTATTGGTGTGGGTATGTTTTGAGAGTGCAGGACCCCTTTAATCGACCCTCATTGGGTAGAGAATGGTTCTGCATCTTCTTCAAGTTACTTATTTGTCACAGATTCAAATTCTGATAGATTTTACTTGTCTTTGAGCCTTTCTAAATGAATGCAAATCTGAGACACACTCCTCTCTTCTATTTTACAAAAGAGAGGCCTTGAAATGGTTCTATTCTGTGATTTATTGGGTGGCTTCCTGCCAGTGAATGAGGCTGGCTGATCCCAGCCAGTCTCTTCATTTGCATCATCCAAGCTTGTGGGGTTTGCTGATTCAGAAATCATTCTGCTCTGTATAGTTCTTTTGCTGGCCACTTCTAAATAAGTAGAAGCACTCTCCAGCTTGAGTTGTAAAACTCATGGATGTATATATATATATGTTTTGTTTGAAGGAGTTTCAAAAAGACCCAGAGCAAAATGTGATGAATTGGTCAGTGAACTTCAGTGGGGGGTGGGGGTGAGGAGAGGGATAAGAACTTTTTCAAACCATACACTGCCCTCCTGCCCATTCCTCTTCATCGCAGCATTTCAGAATCACTGCAGTGATAATAGGACATTAGAACCTGGAGCCCAACCTCCATTTACATTTCTATGAGCAGCTCCCGACTGCTCTGTGATCCTGGTTCATCTTCTGGCCAATTACACTAATCTGTTTCATCTGCATAATTTGAATTTAAATAAATAAAAATTTAAAGTGGTTTAAATTCCATAGAATGCAATACATAATGAAAAAGCTATCATGGAAAACATATATTTAGACTGTCTGCTATATATTTACCGCCCCCCCACCCCCCACCGCCTAAAAAACAGCAAAGTTTCTTAAATTGGGTTCTTTCAATAAGTCTTCTGCCCCCTCAAGGAAACAGACATTCAATTGTAGCTGGAGAATCCAGTTTCAAAATGATGCCCATCATTCATTGGGGTGCAATTTCGGTGTGTGAGCCAAATTCCTGGGCAGATCCCTTTACCTGGGTGAGTGGTAGAGAGCTGACAAGGCCCAGCAGCGCCAGGCAGTTACAGACCCACAGAGAAGTGCCTGTGTAGCTTGGAGATCCTATGTCTCAGAGATGCCTTGGGCTTAGTACCTTCCACCAATTACCTGAGCTCATCTCATTTCTGGCCAAAGGCATTTGCTCAGCTTTCTCTAGAAAGTCTCATTTTGTCCTGCCCTCTCCCACTTTAGTTCTGACATTTGTACTCCCAAGTATTCTAGGAGGCAACAACTCTTACCCGGCCCCTGTTCTCTGTTCCCTGGGCCTACCTGTTTCCCTGGTTAGCAAACCTAATGTATTTATGGTCTGGCCCTTTACATAAAAAGTTTTTCCACCCATGAACTAGAGTACTTATGGTTCCTCTGTGGTTTCTTTAGGATGCGAACAGTTAGCATACATTCCTGGCCTCTCACTCTCTTTCCCTCACTGAACATCCCCTCAGGAGGTTATGTGGGTTATATGATTGATGACCTTGAGAGAAGGCCCTAGTCTTCCAGAGCCTTCTTGTCACAGGCGGTGTTAATTCTTGTCCACTCTCTGCCATGCAGCGTGGGGTCAACTCTGCTCTAGAAATGTGTTTCAGGGTAGAATCACACTAACCCAAGTTCACAGAGACTGACATATCGCCAGAATTCAAATTTATTCCATTTTAATGATCAGCAGATCAGAGCATTTGCTCCGTGGACAGTGAACAAAGTGATTTAAATTCTGTATTTAGACTATGAAATCTGAGTAAGGAAAAGTAGGTAGATGATTTATCAAAGGACACATTTGCCACAGAGACCTGAGAGTTCAAATCCTTGGGCCAAGGCTCCTTCTCCCCTGAACAGTATTTGGGAAGGTGCTGCCAACTTCTGGCTTCTTAAGCTTCGGTTTTCCATGCTACAGGCAGATAACACCTCTGCCCATGGCCTCTGTTCCTCCAGGCTTTCTCCAAAAAATGGATTAGCTTTGTACTTCTTAAATTAACAGTATCGTTCTGGTGCTTGCCATCCTGAGATTCGCCCCAGGTCACCTTGGCTGAGGTTATAGGTATTTCCAAAGTCTTATCTATTAGATTTATCAGTTGTCTATCAGTTTACTTCTTCAGTTAATTTATCTTAATGTGTATGTGTGTGTGTCTGATTGATTTAACACTTAGAAAGCAACCTCATTTCCTATTTTCAGGTTTCTTTGGAAGACACTTTACTATTACCTATTTACTGCCAACAAGGTATTTTTGAACTCTTTGGGAAAAAACACCTTTGGCATCATACTTTGAAACTTAACTACCTGAATTCAAGCATTTAAGCAGTTTTCCTTGATTTTATGTTGTAATAACTTACGAAACTGAGCTAATGAAGACAAATACCTAGTAAAGACTCATCTCAGTGTAACGATCTGTGTTTTTTTAACTACCATTAAATAGTCTTATGCGATAAGCTCAACACATCTTTAAGATATCTGATTTCTAAAGGAGGTGGATAAAAGTATTTTACTTTCAAGCAAACAAATACCCAGTGAGAGGCATCTGACAACTGGAATCAGCCTCAGATCAGAAACATCTTCCCCCAGTCTTCCTTTTTATCCTCTCCAAATGTCTTTCCTGTGATAGAGATAGTTTTTGGCCCTATAGATAACAGTGAAAATATGATACAATAAAAGATTCTTGACCTAATGGGGCTTACATTCTAGGTGAGGGGGACAGACTATTAAAAAAAAAACACAAATAAGTAAGAAAAATATCAGCAATTGATAAGTGTTATGTGGAGAATGAAACTGAATTAATGTAATAGTTACTACTTGAGATGCGGTCATCAGTGACGGATTCCCTGAAGGGTGATGTTTAAGCTGAGACCTGAATGACACAAAGAAGCCAATCATAGGAAGAGGATAGAGAATATTGCAGGTAGATAGAGGCAGCCAGGGACAGAGGCCCAAAGAGAACCGGCTTGGTTTGTGTGGAAAGAGAAAGGTTAATGGAGTAACGCAGGCAAGGAGAAGAGTGGACATAAAAATAAGTCTTCCATCCAGAGCATAGGATGTGGAATGTGTTCAGGGGCAAATTCGTGAATAATTACTTCATATAGGGGGACTACGGAAACTAACTGCCTTGTCTTGCTTTGTGTGTTTGTTCTATTTTTAAAATATCTCATGAGGAAAGTTGGGTGTGTAATATGGGTTGGTTCAGTCTCCATAGCATTGTCTCTGGCCAAGCTCATTTGTGTGTCTGTTCCAGATTTCCTGGGTGATACCATGTTCCAAATCAGACAAATGTCATTTGAGGAGAGCAAAGGGGCAACGATGTTAAAAAATTTATCACCATGCACCTCAATAGCTCAGAGGTCACAGGTGTTTAAAAGCCAAGCGTGGAGGGGTAGGACCCAGGTAAATGACTTTTTATGACTTGTTTTTATTAAACTTGACAAACTTACCCTTTTAAAGGGAAGGAAGTGTCCAATTCTGGGTCTAAAATGTGTCTTTCAGCTCAGTGATATGTGTACTCATAAAGAAAGATTTAATCAGGCCTAAAAATGTGTGTTGGCCCTGAGGTTTACAGGTTCATAAACTCATTGTTTTCAGTACATTCAGGAGAGAGCTGGCTCTGGGGAATTCATTCACATTAATCAGAGTTAAAGTAGACCGATGAATAAAGCACAATGCCATTTACTCATTACCTGTGAGAGTTATAACTCCTGGCTGAAATTCATGTTCTGTTGGTCAGCATGTATTCTTTCTGGTAGGAAAATCTATTTAAGAAATCAAATTAAAGCAGAAGGTTAAATGTTACATATGGAAGCTGAACAAATCAAGCTGGATGTTTTGAAGAGCTATTTTCATTAAGCAATAGGAGCCTGATACAGTCCTTTTTCACCACAAGTACATACAGTCCTTTTTCATCACAAGTACATACAGTCCCACAAGAATGATGTACTATTCAGTTGGACAGAGAAGGCTGGTGCTGGAGAGACACTGGTGAATGTTTACTCCCAGTCTCTCCTATTTCTAGGCCTGGGCCACTGTTTCCCCAAAAGTGTTTTGAAGTCCACCTGTAGTAAATTTGCCTTGAGTATTTGTTAGAAATGCATTTTTTTCTAGGCCTCATCCCACACTTCTGAATCAGAATCTCTGGTCTTCGGCTGGGCATATTGATTTTAAGTAGTTTTCTGATGGGGGGGGGGGGTGACTGTAAGCACATTAATGTTTAGAAAAACCACTGCTAGTTGCTAAGCTATATAACTTCAGGCAAGTTACTCAACGTCTCCAAGCCTCAGTTTATTTGTCTGTACAGCAGGGATAATGATAGGATCGAATGAGTCAAGTCACGTAAAGCCCTTAGAACCGTGTCTGGCACCCAGTAAGCTCTCAGTACATGCTTGCTATTGTTATTATTACCGCCATTATTGTCATTCATCGTCTTCATTGTCATCAGTCAGCCCTCCACATTCCTGTTTGCTCATAGATTTCAGTTTTTTTTAAGTCAAGCAAAGCCAAGTTTATTGGGTACTGTAATAAGGGAGGCCACGCCCTTGACTGAGTCTTAGTAGCATCTCGCAGATTGTTTTCCATTGATGATATTTCTGGGTTTCTGCTCCTTAAGGATGGAAAAGATCGTATTCTGAGCCATTTCCAAATCATGCGATAGGATGCATTTATCTTTAGGAAGGTTTCTAATGGCATCCACAGTGTTTGACTTAAAGCTTACCTTTGATCTTAGAGTTTGGCAGGCACTCCTTTGCACTGTCTGGAAAGTTGGGTTGCATTTTACTTTGGGGGTTAAAAGTTCCCTGTCTACTGAGAATAGCAACATACCAACTTGTTGAAACTCATCTCCCTAAATGTTGTCACTTGTTTTGAATTACCCTCATATTTATACTTTTCTTTAAAACATAAAAAAAAAAATAAACAAAATGTAGAAACAGAGCCCTCTTGACTACTATTGGCTGAGTGACAACAATTCTAATTAAATCAGGTGGAATTCTGGAGATACCGTGCTGGCACATTTGGAAGTAGAGTACCACATACCATGTTGTGCAACTTGTTAGAGTCTGTAAATACAGTAGAACTTAGAATAGCACTATTCCTATCAACTCTTGCTTCATCTGAATACTTCAGTATGGGTTATAAACATTAATTAAGCCTCAAAACATCCCTGTGACCCAGATAATTACACTAGTCATTCCTGCATTTTAGATGGGCACATTCAAAGAGGAAGAGGTTAAGTGAAGTTAATTCTTCAGGTTATGCTGATTCAGCAAGAAAACCACTGAGAGAACTTTTCATCATTGCGATCTAAATAGTTCTGCAACTGGTTTCCTTAAGCTTCACATTTAAAGCTGAGTTATTGGAAATGAATACATTTTCGCAAAAACAAAAATTAAGTCTAACCTGATGAAGCAAAAAGGAAGGTATATCCTGGGCTTCGCCAGAGTTTAGCTACTCTGACTTTCTTTATGTCCAATCAGCTTCCCAGTACTGGATCTCTCCCTTGTAATCAATGTGGATTCTTGTCCCTCCCTCTCATTTCTACTTACCAATAAACTGTGAGCCTACACTCTACTGTTGGCCTGCAGTGGGAGGAACAGCCTGAGTTACTGATGGCAAGTATGGCTTAAACAGTCTGAGAGACAGCCATGCCTATCAGAATGCCTGGCTCCATTCATTTCACTCACCTACTGGTTTCTGCTAAATATAGCCCAGATCTCAGGTCATCATAAGCTGGCAAGGCTCTGAACTATTTTTAGCTGGGTCCGGGACTCAGGGCACTAAATCTGGATAGGTAGCTGAGATTCAGCTCTAGCTTTTAAAAATAATAACTTCTATTTTTCTCTCCTTACAATTAATCATGTCTTCATTTTAGACTTTTTGGAAAATATAGCTGAGAAAAGGTGAGAACATTCAGACCACATAGCAAAAAGAAGATAATTAAAATTTCCTGTAATACTCTTTACTGAGGTCAGATAATTTTTATGAGGTCTCACAATATTACGAGGTCAGACAATTAAGTTCCAGCACTTGTTGCAACGATGTTGCTAACCTTTTTTGATATCAGAGGGATTATTCATTATGAATTTGTACCAACTGGACAAACAGTTAACCAAGTTACTATTTGGAAGTGCTGAAAAGACTGCATGAAAAAGTTAGACAAAAATGACCTGAACTTTTTGCCAACAATTAATGGCTCTTGCATCACGACAATGCACCAGCTCACAGGGCACTGTCTGTGAGGGAGTTTTTAGCCAGTAAACAAATAACTGTATTGGAACACCCTCCCCACTTACCTGATCTGACCCCCAATGACTTCTTTCTGTACAGGAAGATAAAGGAAATATTGAAAGGAAGACATTTTGATGACATTCAGGACATCAGGGTAATACGACAGCTCTGCTGTCCATTCCAGAAAAAGAGTCCAAAATTGGTTTGAAGGGTGGACTAGGTGCTGGCGTCAGTGCATAGCTTCCCAAGAGGAGTACTTCGTAGGTGACCATAGTGATATTCAGCAATGAGATATGTCTCACTTTTTCTAGGATGAGTTCACAAACTTAATTGTCTGACCTCGCGTGTGCGCGCGCTCGCGCGTGTGTGTGTGTGTGTGTGTGTGTACATAGTGAAGTGTACCAAGCTTAAATATACATTTTAATATACTATGTAAGTATAAGTGTGTTTTTGTTTAACCAAAACCTAGATCAACATGAAGGACACTCCAGTACTTGTGAATGTTTTCACTTGCCCCTTCCCAGTCAATATCCCTATGCCCCAGAGGTAAATCCTATTCTGACTTATCACTTTTGATTAGTTTTATCTGTTTTTGAATTTCATATAAATGGAATCATACAGTATATACTTTTTACGTCTTCCTTTTTTCACTCATTATAATGTCTATGAGATTCATCCATGTTGCATGTATCAGTAGACTGGCTTTTTGGTTGTTTGTTTTTGTTGTATTAATTCAACTATGTGAATACACAATTTATTTATCAGGTCCTCTCTTGAGAGATATTTAGCTTGTTTCCAAATTTTGGTTATTAAAAATAAAACTGCCATGAACATTTTGTCTGTGTCTTTTAGTATCGCATGCACTCATTTCTCTTGGGTACTTAACCAGGAATGGAATTCCTACGTCAAAGGGTAGTCTTAGAGCTGGCTTTCGTACATGTCCCAGTTTTCCAAACTGGCTGTACCGTCATCAGAAATGTGTGAAAGTTCCAATTTATATCCCCACCAACACTTGATAGCTTCAGTCTTTTTAATTTTAGCCATTCTGAAGAATGTGAGCTGGTATCTCACTGTGGTTTTCAGTTGCATTTCCCTGATGATTAACGATGTTGAGCACTTTTTCAAACCCTCATTTAGCATTTGGACACCCTCTTCTGTGAAATGCCTGTTCCAATCTTTTACCTATTTTTTTTAACTGGATTTTTTGCTTTTTTTCCTTTTTGGTTTATAGGATTCAAGTTCATTGTTAGATGTATATAGCCTTCTCTCAGTCTGTGACTTGCCCTCTCACAAAACTTCTTAATTTTAATGAAGTCCAATTCATTACACACACACACAGCAATACAAAGTCAGCAGAAAGTGTTAACAAATGTTTTTTCTCATGCTCTGAGTAGTTTAAACATTAAATTTACATGTCTCATGGCTCAAGCCAATCCCATTCTACACAGGAATATCTGAGATATTTTTAAACACTAGAAAACATTCTATTCACCCCAGCTACAGGAAAAAAATTTGTTTTTAGCTAAAAACGATAATTTTGTGGCATTACGTAAGTCAGCTTGTTGGACACTCAGATTCCTCATCTATAAAAAGAATATAGACCATTACACTAAAGGACTAAAGTCCCTTCAAGCTCTAACATCTTTCTGTTTTACTTCATGGATGCTATTGGTACAGACAAAATAGATGAATTCAAATAAAACATATCGGAACATAAAAAAGTATATTTAAAGGAAAACACAGAATGAAGAAAAATACATATGATAAATATAAACGATAGGATCTTCCATTCCAAAATATATTGATAGAAATTGACACAAATATATCCCTACAAATTTCTATGGTCAATATCCAATTAGATTCCATAAGTAATCAAGGAAAATCAAAATTCTGCACATTTGATTATAAATGTAGTAAATCACCATCTGGAAAAATAGAGAAGGCTCATTAAAAATGCAAATTAAAATTACATTCATGTATCACTACCCACCTTCCCCTGGCTATAGCTGAGAATGACCCCCTCCTTCCCTCTCATTCCTGAAGACTCTGCCCCACTGAGAAATCACCCACATTCTACCCACCCCTGTCAGTTAACTATCTGTGTCTGAAAGCAGATTACAACCTCTGACCTAGCCCACCCCACTACTCACTTCTCACTTCCTCTCATTACAGTGCCCCAGAGCTGGTCTACCTAACGAGTACCAACCTCTAAGTCACGCTGCGTGGTTGTTGCAGCCAGGGTTGGAACTGGAATCAGACTGACCTAGTAGCAAAAGGAAAGTCAAGCCTCTGAGCCTTCATTCCCATGTCTACAAACGGGGGAAATCCTTACGTCACAGGATTTTCAGGGTGATTAAATGTGATGTTAGTAAAACTTCTCAGCACTTGGTACACTTTGGAGGAAGCTCCAGCAGAAGCCTTCTTTCTGACGAAGGAGCAATGCCCTGGCACCTGGCCATTGGAACACTGGCTCTCCCAGTCAGTTTGAGTTCTGCCTTAACAGAAACATCACTACTTAGAGTATCGCAGTGTTACTAGAGTTGGAGGTTTCTCACTCTCATTCTCTGGGAGCTTTGTTCAAACCTGGAGTGGGATGCAAGGGGCCACAACAACCTTGTTAGCAACTAGAAAGTTGTTCTTTAAGCTAGTGGCACTGTGGAAACACATTGGGGCCCACCAGGAAACTGTTATGCTGAGCATTGACCAGGCTGTTCTGGAAGACCAGAGGATGAACGTAGGATGAGGCTGGTGTGGGGGTGCAGGGTCCTAAGGATTCCCGTACATGAAGGAGAACGGATGAAAAGAGTAGGTCCTTACACAGTGTAATGGCGAGAGAGAGAGAGAGAGAGAGAGAGAGAGAGAGAGAGAGAGAGAGAGAGAGAGAGAGAGAGAGAGAGATATCTGGGCTAAGAATTCTAGATTTAAGCACTAGTTTTGCTATTAAATCAATGCAATTTAACCTTCCTTGATCTCAACTGCACAGCGAATAACTTGAAAAGTAATTGTATCTTTTTAAAAAAGTTCCCAGCACATGTGTTCACTCCCCTTTTTCCATCTGCCCTTACATTCCTTATCTTTTGGTTTGGAGCCAACTTCTTCCTGGCAACCAAACCCCCAGACACCGTGAACTACCCTCACCGCCCCCACCCCCCCCCCCGCCCCCTTACTGGATCCAAGGTATCAGAGCCTCCCTCACTGTCCAAGCTACTGGACTAGTCTTTGTTTCACATTTAGGACCTGGTCTGCCTGTGAATTAGGACTAGAATTGTATTCCGACCAGTTGCTCAGAGTGGTGGCAAACACTGATAGATGGTTTCTGCCATGCCAAATTAGACTCCTCAATGGTGTTTCCCCATAAACTTTACTATAATTGGTGGTTAGAGTCCATATTACCATGGATACTCTTCTACAGTTACATTCAGGATTAAATTGATTTTGCAGACTGATCTGGGAATTTAACCACCATTTGTACCACAGTCTCTGTGGGAAAATATATTCTGTGTTCCAAACAATTGACCTTTTGGAGTTGATCCAGTTCCTAAGTTGGGGACGGCCTGTACAATATTATGTTACATTTTGGGTTTCATTTGTGTTTCCCAGAATCAAAGACTTGTTAGAGCTGGAAGAAACTTTGATCATTTATCAATGGACTAATTTTGTAGGTAATAAAGCCAAGGTTCAGACACATAGAGAGATTTCTCTACAGTTATTCAACTATTCTGGTCTCCTACCTCTGAGCCAATGCTTTTCCCATTCTCCAAGTGGTTTTGTGGTCATTTCCTCACATAGTCATTCAACCACTTAAAAGTTGGGAAGATCATGTCTTCCCCAGCATGGAATCAAACATACTGAATGTTTTATAAATACTTAATTGGTTCATTATTCACTTTGGTTTCAAGGTCTAGTCACTGTAAGTTTCTTTAAATAACAAATGCCATTGGGGCATTTCAATTAAGAATTTATTTATAATAGACTGGATTTGGTTTAAATCAACATTTGAATAATAATTCATAAATATTCTGTTTAACCAGTGTTTCCTACATAAAAGGACCTACAGTGTTGGATGTCATTGCAATAAATATTTTTCACAGCTCACAGACACATTTGGTTTTAGTTTTAGTTTTACATGCCATTAATTTTAATGTGGTCTTAAGGGAGAGTTTACTCATTTTATAACTACATTAGAAAACTTAATAAGGCTTTGTTTGTTTTATTTACTAAAACCAATTGAAACAGAGTCTTATGAAACAATTCAGAAATAAACTTTCTCCAACTGAAAAGGTGCCTCATGCATAATTTGGATATACTGTATGAGGAGAGCAACCATCATAAGAAACAAAGTATTTAAATTGTTTTATTTGAAACACAATGTCACATTTTATATACTTTTCTTCACCAACAAACACGTTTAGTTACTTCCTGGTATCTGTTTGAATGAGCAGGATGGGAAAGCACTGAAAGAGAAACAATCTCATCGATGTAGATGACATGGTTTTATTGTAACAAACTAGGAATGACCTAAATAGACAGTTGGCCCTGTAATCTAATTACAAGAAAAAGAAGGGCCATGGATCAACTCTGCAAAAATTTAATAGTCATCCTTTGTGGTAGCTGCCCATCGACTTTAATTGCCTCCTAGTTAACAGCTTTATACAGCCAGTTAACTCCTTCCAGTTATCAGGCATTTATTTTGTAGTCATTTTATCTTGAAGGACATGCTAGAGAACTTAAGAGACGATGCTCCACTGAGAGGCTGTGTGTATGTTGGGAAGTCAGAAGCATGAGGGTGGGGGTGGGGAGGAAGCAGGCTGCTATTATTGGCTAAGGGAGGAGAAGAGGCTTTTGGCTATATCTGGCTTTATAATTTTGGGGGCAAAAATAACCGAGGAGGGGCGGCCAGATGGCTCAGTTGATTAGAGTGCAGGTTCCCAACAACAAGGTGGCTGTTTCAATTCACGCATGGGATGGTGGGCTGCGTCCCCTGCAACTAAGACTGAAAACGGCGACTGGACTTGGAGCTGAGCTGCGCCCTCCACAACTAGATTGAAGGACGACTCGGAGCTGATGGGAATTGGAGAAACATACTGTTCCCCAATATTCCCCAATTAAAAATAAAATAACTGAGGACATGCTTTATGACCTAGCTGATAACTTTGGCAGCTGATGATTTTCTCATATGTGTATTGAAATGAAACCAAAACTAAATCTTAAGGAAAACTCTTCGCACTGCCCAGGTATACCACCTAGGCCTGGTTCTGTATGGAGGGGTAGCCTTCTACTGAAGCATATATCCTTGTCGGGTTTCCCAATATCCTGGAATTGAGTTGACTACAAAAGCCAAAGACATTTGATATACAGAATGGCTGCCCTCCAGGTATATCTGGTAAAATTTAGAACTTACTGCCACTTAAGACTTATTAAAGACTTGATTAAGAGGTATCACATTTATGGAAGGACAGCCCAATGAATATCCATCCATGCATTTGTAAGCTATCTTGGATTAGTCGGGGCAGCAAAGAGCTGTCTATCACTATCACAATCTCCACATGTTGCTATTAAAACCTACTCACTTTCACACTATATTGGCCACTAAACAATATTGAGAGGCATATAAAACATCCCTATAAAAGTCTATGTTGTGTTTACTAAAATAAATCATGAGACTGTTGTTCACTGTGTTCCAAAGTGCCTTCTTTGAGGACAATCCTTAGGAACATCTCTCTGGTCTCAGCACAGTGATGGTTGGGTTCCTCTAAGCACTGGTCTGTCTTTAGCTAATGGGCACTGGCATGTCCCAGGCATTTCTTGTTATTAAGTACAAATAAGATCATGATTTTATTAAGACCCACCATCAAGATTTCTCAAGCCCCTTGCAATCAGGACATCCAATTTCCCTCCACAGACATTTCTAAAATTATCCAAGGATATTGACATGCGGTAAATGTTTAACAACCAGCTTCCTGGCGAAAAAGCTATAGATTTGTAGCATTTGCTAATTTCCTTGGTGTAACTACTGCCACCATGGTCAACATGATGTCACTGAACAAGGAGATGGAAAGAGATGCATAGTAGCATATGATTATATAGTATTTCCACCACAGAGATAAAACAGATGCAAACAACTTCTATACATAATAGTAAAATGTAGCAACATAAATAGGATGTGATGTTTTGAGTAATCATTATCTTTGTTTTTAGTACTGTATAATTTATTTGTAAGTCCATATAATTTAATTTTAAAATAATAGCTCTGTTTAACAATTGGTTTGCAAAATTCCTAAAAGTTTAACAATTGGTTCTCATGAGCCAAAGTAAACTGGCTCCAACACACCACTATCTAAGGCCCACTGGGTTGGGAGTCTCAGCTAATAGTTTGCCCTTCCATCTGTTAGATTAACAATCCCAGTGTAACAAGGAGCAATACTTCACCCTGATCCCTTTTCTAAGTCTTTTCACGTGTCCAAAAAGAGTAGGAGGCAGTTTCCTATATACACGCAATCAAAACCACTACTTGCCAGTCTGCTGCTCCACAGTCTGCTGGTCTCCAGGCTTGAGTGCTCACACCATGGTGCCTGGTCCAGCCAACATCTCTTACACCACTGGCAGCTTTCTTTTGTCTCTGCTTCTAAACTGTTGGCTTCCCTAACTGATGACGTCCACTCTGCCCTTAGGTCAGTGCTCACACTTCAGTCAACAGCCTCCTCAGTGTATGTGCCACACGAGGCTTCTCTCCCCTTGGTACCTACTCACCTACTCTTGAACCTTACTGTGGTCCCAACTGCCACTATTGCGGCTGCTACCGGCAGCTTTGTGTCCTGCAGCCTCCAGATGTCCACCTCTTACTTCTTCCTCTGTCCTCAATTTCTTATCCAAAGTACAGATAAACTTTGAACACTGAGTTTCACGTAAATGTGGCACCAACACTTATCTATCAAAGTAGGATAAAATGGAAATGAAGCATGGCCTCAATTTTATAAAAGAGGTATATGTGTGTGTGTGTGTGTGTGTGTGTGTGTGTATACACACACATGTTTATTTTTATAGTATTTTTTTCAGAATTTATATACCTACCTCATTGGGCTGGTGTTAAGCATTAAATGAGATAACACATGTATGACATTTAAAACAGTGCCAGAGCACATACAGGGATCTCAGTAAATGGTAGCTATTGTGAATGATACCTGAGCAGAAGCACTGCCCTGAGCTTGGGATAGCATCTTGTCTGAGTTTCTGGACAAAGTTGTACTTGAGGAATGAGTAAAAGGCCTTTGGTCTGACCAGCTCCTAGAAAAGGGCAAAAAAAAAGTCGGACTTATCGAGATCCTTTGCATGCCCACCATTCCTCCTGCCTTTCTAGAGGCAGACTCCTGCGGTGGAAAGGACAGCGGGACACAGCGCCTTTCGGAGCCTTCCTATTCCTTTGTCCCGCTCTTGTTTGCGCAGACAGTTGGTGGGTTTACCCTGGAGGTCACAGTCAAGTGCAGGAGGTAAATGCACGAACAATCACAAGGTGGGTGATTAAGCAATCTAATGGAGCTGTGGACCAAAACGCACTGTGGAAAAATAGCATCCACGGAGCAGAAGAGGTAAAGAGACGTGAAAGCAAAGTACAGAACGCAGAAGTGGTACCCATGTAAAACAGGATTGCTGATGCGGAGCCTACTGTAACTCGTGTCATCCGGGGACAATCGGGCAACCAGCCTTGTGGAACGCTATCGCATAAAACGTATTAACCATGCCACCGTTTTCCAGCAGAGGAACCCCTTTTTGCTTTCCAAACGCGCAAACCCGAGTTTCAAACACGGGTAACGCCGCACGCGTTTCCCGGTTAACGGAAACAGGAAGAAGCGCTTGCAACAATTTCTTGGAATGAAGCCAAGAAAAAAAAAAGCGAAGCGGGAAGGGAACAAGTCTGCCTCCGGAGCCCCGGGTCCGGGCAGCTGGGAAGCGGGAAGGTCAGCGCTGCCCGCGCGCGCGCTGTGCCATGGGAGCTGCGGCGCAGCAAACCCCAGGCGCCTCCGAGGCGCCTGCGCTGCCTCGCCGAGTCGGCGCAGTGGAAGCGGCCAGGGAGGGCGACGCACCTGCGCGAAGGCGGCGGCGGCGGCGGCGGCGGCGGCGGCGGCGGGAGAACCGAGTCCAGTGCGATTGCGCGAGGGCGTGCGCCGTGCGCCTGCGCGGGCTGCGTGGCGCGGTGGCCGGCCGGGCGCTGTGGGGCGAGTGTCGCTGCGGGTGAGGCCGTCGGCGGCGCTGCTGAGCTTTGCGGAGTTGGGCGGTGCCGTGGAGGAGAAGGAGGAGGAGGAGGAGGAGGAGGTGGCGGCTGGGGCTGACGCGGCCGGGTGCTTGGGGGCTCCGCTGGCTCGTTTGTTTATTGATTTCTTTCCCGTGTGTGCCTCCGAGTGCGCGCGCTCCACTGCTTGGTGGGGAGGGGGTGGGGGGAGGGCCCGGGGGACGGGGGAGCTGGACCCGGGGTCGAAACGCCGCGTGACTTGTAGGTGAGCGAACGCCGAGCCGCCGCCGCCGCCGAGAAGCCCTTGTTCCCGCTGCTGGGAAGGAGCGTCTGCTGCCGACAAGATGGCGGACGGGGAGCTGAACGTGGACAGTCTCATCACCCGACTGCTGGAGGGTGAGTGCGGGGCCCGGCCGGCCGCGGAGGGGGGGCGCCTCCCTGAGTCCTGTCCCCTCGGTCGCCGAAACCCGGAGGTACCCCCTCGCCCGCCCCGTGGCGGCCGCCGAGGAGGGTTGCAAAAGGCGGGTTAGCCGGGGGTAGGCAGGGCAGGGGGGCTGTCCCCGCGGGCAGGCGGGTCGGGTCCTGTGGGCAGTGTCCCCGCACCTCCGGGGACGGGCGCGGCGACGCGCCGGCCTGCGGTGCGAGGAGGCCCTTCCCGGGGAGGGAGCCGCGGGCGTGCGCCGCGCATTGTCTGCGGAACGTGGGCTTCTGCCCCGTTCTTTGTGCGTTGCCCTTGGCTGCCTCCTGTGCTTGTTCCGCGAGTGAATTGTATAAAAGCCTCCCTGAGATGCTTGTGGGATCTGTTCTGCATTTTTATGTGAGGCCGTAGGAGGAACTCTGTTTAAGGAGAGGACGACAGCGGGACTTGAGTGCCTCCCATTCTTTCGCTTAAAAAACAGTAAAAAGACCGATGGAGTTGAAGGTGCACGCAGGAAACGCGGAATACGTAGGTAGCTTGGCCGAAGGCACTGGCTTTCAAGTGGGGGACTTGAACAGGGTGGAACAGGGTTTCATTTCTGCACAAACTTAGCCAAGGTCTGTCGTAAAGCCTCTCTCGTGTTTTGAAAGTCTTGGCGGCTTTTCCAGTTCCCAGGCCCTTTTCTGTGTTGAATGGGTTTATGTTGGGGTGGGGGATTGAGAAAAAGAGATGGAGATGCCGAGATACTCAGAGTTAATCGCGGTCTTCGCCCAGTGAATCCCTTTACCCCGAAATTTGCGTCATCACTAATTGCGTTGTGAGTGTGTAGGGGGGAAGCATGGAGCCTTCAAAATTTTTTTAGAATCTTTTCTGCCAGAAGTCGTCCAAGGATTACATACGCGCTACCTGTTATTATTTGCTTTCAAATTACCCGAAGGTAATTGATACAGTGAAGCAATTTGTACTTAACATTTGGAAAATCATCAGATTGTAAGATGGGGGTGGGGGGCCGCTGGTTCCTTCCCTTGTTTTTCCAGCCAGTGTCGGTGTCTCACAGTTCTGGGTACAAACTGCAGTACATTTGCTCCAGATGTGGAGGCCTTCCAGCCGCCTAAGACTTAATAAGAAGCAAAGTTTTACCAGGAGCTCTTCTTTACCTTTTCCTTCCCTACGCAGTTATTCCTGGGAGGCCCCCTGGTGCCTGCAGTCAGTGTTCGCTGCTGACGACCGTGTGGGCTTTGAACAGATGTGAACATACTGAGACATTGGCTTTGCCAAAAATTTTATATTGTAATTGTACGTTGTTGTAAGAGGGAAATATAGCTATTTAACATTTTTAATATCTTGTTAACTTTGGGGAAAGTTTAGGCCCACCATCATCTTTATACATTTTAAACTAGGCTTGTAAATGTCAATATTTTTTAAAATTTCAGCTTCTCCACTTTTATTTTCCATATACGTACGTATTTATATGCTTTATAGGCATAAAACATAGTAGACTTATGTGTTGTAAAATGTTTGATCTGAAACCGTGTAAGTCAAATGCACCGTTTTATGATTATAGATAACGTAAGAATCTTCACTAGTGGATTATTCAAGGTTATTGGGAAAAAATGGAGTGAAAAATTGGCTAAGTGAATGATTCCATGTGTTTTTGTGAATTCAAATTAAATGTTTGGTTCTGGTTTTAAACAATCATTTTTCCTTTTTTTTTCCATTTATTGATCTGCTTTGTGCCAGTCACCAGAAATCCGAAGACAAGATGCAGTCCCTTCTCTTGAGCTCCTAGTATAAACAAGTGATTTTCAGGCTTTTTTAGCCTCCTTTCTGTTGATATGTTCAACACACTCCCATCAGTAGAGTTTCATTACTTCTTAACCCCAGGAATTATATTTAGTTTAACAGTGCCTCCCTGAGATTCTTAAATTTTCCAGGCTCCTCCTCTCCTTTCCCCTTCCAAAATGTAAACCTGTTAAAAGGCATCCAAAACAGACTTGGAGTTTCTAATAAGTACTTATTTATAGTCTTCAAATAAAATTTTTTATGTCTGCCTTGATGTTCAGTGATGTTACATGCTAGTTAAATTTAACTCAAATTCAAGTGATGGTATTTTGTAAAAGTTGCCTAGCAGAATAGCTACAGTGAAAAATTCGTTTTTTAGTATTAAAGGAACATACAAGTTACAAGTTTCTCAACATAGGAGTGGAAATTAGCAGTGCTTGATCTCACTTTAAAAGATTGATTCGAGTTCCACAATATTGTTGACACTGTATTTTTTATTATATTAAATTGCCAATCAGCTGTAACACTTTCGGTAAATATATTTTATGAGTTTTGCTTTGTGTGGTTTTTTTTTGTGTGTGTGGGCATATCATTGATGCCATATTTACAAAGTGCATAGAATATTTTAACTTTTATTATTTAATGTAAAACAATATACTGATGTTTGGACGGTGCATAGTCCTTCAGTATATTTTCTTGGGTTAAGTTTCACTTAGAACTATAACCAAAGATGTCTGCCACTCTATCCCTTGTAGTGAGTGACCCTGCTACCACATTCTTGTGGCTTATCATACGTAGTATTCTTGACTAATTGTTTAAATTGAAGCTAGTTCCTATAGTATCCTGGAAAATCCAGTAAAAACTTTTCACTTTGATATGAGTTCCAAAAGGAGTTAGGATGGCAGTGAGAGTATAGCAGAATCACCTGTAACTTTATTCAAACTATAAATGTTGACTTTATTTTGGAGGAGGTGAAATGGAAGAAGTAGAATCTGATGTTTTGGGGAAGAGAGTAAGTATGGAAAACTGCTTCCCGCTAAATAAGACAGTGGTAGCTCTGTTCTCAACACTGACTTGATCCAAGTGTTTAAAAACTGGGCTGTACCAGTTGGTAATAATTAACATATGCCTATTATATATATCGCATGTCATATATATAAAACTGTGTCTTGGACTTGCTTTTTTTCTGATTATACATGTAAGCATTCTTGTAGAAAATTTGTGAAAGAGAAGTATAAATGGAAAAAAGAAAACCCAACTCTTCCATAATTCCACAATCCAGAGATAACTCTTGTTGAAATTTTGATACATTTTTATTTATATACATTACACCATTAGAGTATAGCTTTATAGGTCTATTTTTCAAGTATTGTGAACATTTTTCTTTGTCACTGAAATGTCTTCACAAATACTTTAAAAGCTATTTGCTGTATGATAGAAAAGATTCCTAAAGTTTTTTTCTTTTAGATTGCCGCAAAGCTAAGCTTGAATATTCCATCATGAATATTCGAGTAGAATATTAGCACTCTGTATACTTCTGTGGCAGAATATGATTGTTTTTATATTTTTGGCTCACTAATAGCTTTATGAAAATCTTTGGATGTGTGTGTTCTTGTTTTTTAATCCATTTTTCACTTTATCTCAACCTGTCGGATATCTGAATTTGTGGAGCTGCTGTGATCATTTAGTGTACATTTCCCTTCCTTTCTTCTGGATCATGTTCTCTTACAATTTACTTTTGGAGACAGATTAAGCAAATAGGCTGACAGATTTAGGCTGACAGATTAAGCAAATAGGAAGTTTTCCTCTTATGTGTCTTTTTGAAGATTAAAAACGGAAAGGATTTGAAAAATGAAATAGATTTTTAAAAACTACATTAAAGCCCTCCTTTTAAGTAATAGTTTTATTTAGGTATAATTCACATACCATACAATTCACCTATTCGAAGTGTATAATTCAGTGATTTTTAGTATATTCACAAGAGTTGTACAACTATAAACACAGTCAACTTGAGAATATTTTTATCACCACCCCCCTCAAACAAACCCTGTCCCCGTTAGCCAGCACTCCCTTTTTTTCTTCACCTCTCCACCCCCCCCAGCACTAGGCAGCCACTAATCTATTTTCTGTCTCTGGATTTTTCCTATTCTGGATATTTTATGTAAATGAAATCATATAGTACCGTGTTTCCCCCAAAATAAGACCCAGCTGGCCTTTCAGCTCTAATGCATTTTTTGGAACAAAAATTAATATAAGATCCGGTTTTATGTTGTGTTAGATAAGACCAGGTCTTATAAGACCCGGTTTTATATTATGTTAGATAAGATAAGACCGGGTATTATCTAACATAATGTAAAACCGGGTCTTATATTAATTTTTGCTCCAAAAGACACATTAGAGCCTATGGTCCGGCTTGGTCTTATTTTCGGGGAAACACGGTATGTGGTCTCTTGTGATTGGCTTCTTTTAATGTTTTTAAAGTTTATCCATGTTGTAGCATGTGTCAGTATTTCATTCCTTTTATGGCTGAGTAATACTTCGTTGTATAAATACAACACATTTCTCCATTCATCACTTGAGTTGTTTCCCCTTTTGGCTATTGTGAATAAAACTGCTCTGAACGGTCACATACAGGTTTTTATGTTTTCAATTCCCTTAGGTGTATAGCTAAAGGTAGAATTGCTAGATTATATGGTAATAACACTGTGTTTAACCCTTTTGAGGAACTGCCAGACTGTTTAAAGCCTCTTTTCTGATTCAATTGTTTGATTCTGACCCAGCAGTCTAAAGGTTAGATAGCTTAAAGGAAATGCTGCTTGCTCCTGGCAACCTCAGCTTCCACAGGGAGTGTGTATAGATCCAAAGTCGGGTCTGTTAGAAAACAGCAGGTTAGAGAGTAGAGGAGATATCAGAGGGGTACTTTCTTCTCTTGCTTCTTTTTGCCTGAGAAGCTAGAGGAGGCATAAAGGTAGTATACAGCTTTATGTTTTTGACTGATACAGAGATAGGTCTGTTTGTTTTCCCATTAATTAGTTCCACCATGTGAGGGAAAGTTTGACAGTTTGTAACAGCCCAGAAGTGTTTCTCTGTTGTTATTTAAATACAGATCTGGAGTTTTACTGGTAAATTTCTAAATCCAAGATTAGGAGTCATTGGGATTTAGAAATCTATTTATATTTGAGTCTAGAGACAGGATTATATTAAGGTTTAGGATTAGTGAAAAAGATAGTAAATGGTATCCAGTAGGTTTTTTCTCCTCTCCTATCTTATTCTCCACATTTATGGTTTAACAAAGTATCCATTCCAATGGCAGGCCTTCTCAAACAACTTTAACAGAGATAAGGTAATGTGCAGAAGAATGTCAAGGTATTTAAAAATAATAACTAAATATCATTAAATGTTTCTCAAACAAAGATTATCCTGGAAGTCTTGGGTGCAAGGAGAAATCGTTTGTAAATATCAGCAGGCTTAGCAGTGATGTGGTGGTGGAGGGTAGGATTCCCAGTTGAATCTTTTGGATTTAATTTTACGTGGATACAAATTTATACCCCCAGGCATCAATCACTGCTCCTTTAGCGGCTGTAAATAGCCATTTCAAGTCTTATTCTTCCTGGAAAAATAGAGGCTCAGAGAAGATAGGAAGGAGGAAGAGATCAAGGTCACAACTCTTTTTTCATGTGCACCCTCCACCTTCTACCAAGATTGAATTGGATTACCTTTGAAGTCTTAGTTATTAGTAGGTGAAATGGAATATTTTTATACCTCATTCTCTGAAATATACCGTACAACAGAAACTTTGCATCTGTTAGGTAAAATGAAAAGGCTTTAATGGAAATAAAATCTTATTACACAATTGGGGTAGAAGACTAAAAGTACAGAAACTAGCTCTGTAGGTTAATAAGCATAAACAAACAGTAGCCAGTCTTTTCCTAGTTTGATGGAAGGATTCAGTCCCAGGTCTTTGTAGATACATGTCATGCAGTAGAAAAATAGTACAGGGACAATGACAGTTGTCCTTTATTCTGCTTTTTCACTAGTCACATGTAGCAAGGTGATTTATGAGGGTATACATAACCTTCCTGAAAATCACTGGCCCCAGGACTCTCTCTTCCCCAATTTACCCGCATTTGTGCAAGGACAAGGAGAGGTATTTATGTTACATGCATAATCTAGTGTGAACATTGCCTTTGGGTGTTCATATGTGCCGACACTATAATTTGGAGGTTTTGACACAGTTTATTTCACCATTAAGGGATTTTACCCCCAGAATGTTCATCAGAATAGCCCGGAGTTCCCATCTAATCAATTACAGGTTGACCAAAAGCTTTTCTTGCTTTATGTACATTTTTACTTTTCTCCTAATCCTACCCCTTGTTTTCAAGATTTAGAGAAATCTAAGTTACTTTTCATAATAAAAGAAGTTTAAGGACATCTGCTGTATTGCTTTCTCTAGTGTTATATTTAGCAGTTATAATGGCTCTTTTTACTTTACGTAGCAAATTGAGAAGAAAACTTCATAAGTACTTGTAGGTTTCATCTATGTTACTTGAATGTTTATCAAATGATGACACAAAGGAATATATTTTGTGAACACCAGACCTTAACTGCAGTAGTTTGTGAATTCTGAATGATAATCAAATGTTTACTCAAGACATATCAGTAAGTAGTTAATAGTGGGAGGTCATGTTTATGCTGGCTAAGGATATAGATTCTGCATGTATTTTAATTTCAGCTCTGCCCTGGTTTTCTTCTGCCTATTGGGGATATTAGTAAGTACCTACTTCATAATATATTTGTGAAGACTAAACAGTTAAAAAAAAACCTGAACAATTCTTGGCACATAATAAATCTCAGGAAATGTTAGCTGTTTATTGTTTAGTATAAACCTGAGCTGAGAAATAGGTAATAGAGAGTTTCTTAGGCTGCTGAGTCCTGGACCCTCCCCGTAGTAAATATTTTTCCCTATAGTAATTTTTAAGAAGGCTGTTCCTTGTGATCTGATATTGTGTTCTCCATATTGTGTTTGTTGCGTATAATCGCTCTTCTCATATATACGTATGTTTGTATAAAACATTTCTTTCTTATTCCCGTTATCCAGTGTTTATAATCGGGTTTGACATGTTGGTGCTGAGAAGGAGAGATTTCTAGGCAGGATAAAATGGTGAAAGGTGATTTAAGAAAATGTGTTGTATGCTAGAGACTAGATCAATGGATCTCATACTTTTTGAGTCTTGAGACCTCTTGATACTTGTAAAAAGAACTAAAGACAAGAGCTTTTATTTATGTGAGTTACTTATCAGTGCTCTGTTAGAAATTAAAACTGAGAATTTAAGAATATCTCTTTAATTCATTTAAAATAATAACCCATTACATTTTTAGCATAATGTTTTTTCCTAAAACAACAAAAATGTTATAAGCAAATCTCTTTAATGTCTGGTTTTATAGAAGACAGCGGAATTACCATATCTGATACATTATTTTGGTTGAAGCATATAAAGAAGTGGAGTATTTTAGTAGCCTTCTAAGATAATTGTGTATATTCTTTAATATTATACCAAAAATCGATTAGTGGTAATTTCTTAATGGTTAATTGTAATACGGAATCTAAAATATCAATGAAATTTTTGTTGTCTCACATTGAAATCCATTGATCTATCTTGCATTTTAAATAGATCTTACACGTGACCTTGTAATATGCATTGGACATTTGGAAAATACTGGTTAAGCTGCATTATGTGGATGTTCAAATGTTGCCACATCTTATACAATATCAAAAAACCACATTTGTTAATATTACAGCAAGATACTAGAAGAGTCCTTCAGTATGGAGAAGCTGTCACATTCATGGTGCTGGATACAAGGTTTCCAAATTTTTAATTTTCACTTGAAAGTTTACACCTTACTAGCAACAAATGCTGTGAGTTGTTTTTCTTGAAATGACAGACACACTTTGTTCATATTCAGGAGGATCTGTTAAACATCTAAATGTGAATAACCATAGTTTGTCAGTTACGCTTTCCAGTAAAAAATATGTTCTGTGACAATAAGTGGCTAATCATACAGAATATTTAAAAGGTGTATACTCAGTGGTGGAGATGTAATAAAATTGTTTTTACTTCTTTGTCAAGGGCGTTCCTAAGTGAAACCGGACTTCTTAGTGTTTCACTTAAGTGCAGGGCAGTAAACGCCACCAGTGACACCAGTACAGTCAGGTGCCACGGGCTTGGTTTCTGCTAAGGTGCCAGCAGTTTTATCAACCATCGCGTGTTTACACCACGACGATGTCAACACAGTGAAAAAGAGGTCACGCTTTGAGCTTCATAGGGCTAGGGCACTCCTTCCTCTGTTTCTGAATTGTCTAGCCTCACCTGTATGTTAGTTTTCCTCTTTGCTCATTATTAATTTGTTTACCAGTGTACCTGGATGATTTTTTAAGATGATTCACAGACCCCTTTGAGAATTCATGAAAGCCATGGGCCTTCTCAGAAAAATATGTGTTCGTGTACAAACACAATAGTATAGACATATAGCTCCATATATTAACACGGAGCTCCTGAAGGCCATCTGTAGGCTCTGAAACCACATTAATTATTCCTATCAGGCAGACTTACATTGAAGTCATGACAGCTGTCTAATTCACTTTCAACTAAAATTCCACATTTTAGCCAATTGTAAAATTTATACTTTTTTCCTCCGTTGGTGGACTTAGGTGCTAAAAATGTTGAATTTTGTCATTTCATCATACAGAAAAAATTTAGGAACTTTAGGAAACCTGAATTTAAGTTGACTTTACTATTGATTAGTACAGAATCTCGAGTGAATCTTTTTTGGGGGTGGGAGTGGTAATTAAAATATTAAAGGTTAATGAAGATTACTAAGATTTCATGGGGCAGGTGTGATGGGTAGGGAGTTTTTCTTGGCATCCTTTCTGTTTTAGAGAAGACAGTTATTAAAAAGAACTTGCTGGAGAAAAGAGGTTATTGAAAGATAAAATTTAGTACGCACACAACACATACAGACATAAATATGCATATATCACACCCTATTTGTAATTTAAAAGACAAACCTGCATTGAAAAAGTTTTTACACAAATATAAAATTTGAAATACAATGTCTTTTTTTTTGTAATCATGAGAAAAGGGGAATTCTTCGGGGGCAAGATAACATTTTGCTCAATTAAGGTTCAGTTAGTGTTCTGTATCAGAATCGATTGCAAGTGTTCATCTGTTGATGCTGATCTGTAATAAGATTTTATGTATTTCATCTTGGAAGATGTCTTTTAACACAGGTACTGCCAAGTACTGATATCTATCCATAAGCATATGATTTTAGTTAAGTGGTTTTAGTCATCACTTGGAAGGCATTTATGGAATTCTATTAGTCCTCTCTTGATATTTGCCTGTTAGCATGTCATTACATTGCAGTAATCAATTCCAAGAGAGGGTTAGGTGGAAGCTTTTCATCTGCACAATTAAATGGATTTTAATGCATTGTGTACTAGCGTTGAGGTCTGAAGATTGCTGTTAGAATTGTGACTTGAGCTAATAGAAAACATAAATGATGGGAATCTGTGAGGGAATGAAGATCTCACTTGTTTTAACTTTTGACAGCATCAGAACTGTATAAAGTAACGACATTTTCTTGTGATTCAAACAACATAAGTTGTCAGAGTGACAACTACAGCATACGTTTCAGTATAAGTATTTTTTTGCTTTATAATTTTAGGTGGAATCATTAAGAAACTATCATGTTTGCAGCAAAATCTAATTTATAAAACTACTTGGTGTTTGATAATAGTGACTGAGGGGGATTCTTCTCGTTTGGAAAAATGTTACTGGCCCTGAACTTTAAAAAATCGCAGTAGAACTTGATCACTGCTGAGCCATCAAACTGTTGGTGGTAGGGCAAGTCAAGATACTCAGCTTTTATTTCTGACAAATATTCATGGAATTGACAGCGGTTAAGTTCATGAGAGCTAATGAAGTTCACAATTGATACCACTGGTTCAATAATACATAATAGATTAAAATATTTTTCTGCTGAGTAATTGCTCCATAGACTTTAAACACCTTAAATTTTCACAAGCTTTGTAAAATTGTCCAACTAAGTCTTTTTCTGTTTCACGTGTATTTTTATCACTGTCAGGTTTTTTTTCTCAGCTTCTTTGAAAATATTCTTGCCTGTTGTTTTTCCACGCAGACTATTTTTAGAAAGCTAACTCTTAAGTTACTTCAAATTAAGTATTGGCTCTTCAAAAAGTAACAGCTAAGAATTGGTAATACCTGTGTGAACTCATCAAGAACCTAGGAAAACCACTCAAAATCGTTTTTTTTTTGTTTGTTTTTTACCTAATTATTGATGTTTCAATGTCCTCAACTCCAGGAACCGTTCTTACAGAAAGGCTAATAGTCTTAGCAGATGTTTGTCTTGAGCCCTACTTCTTTGGCTTTTTCAAACATCATTATTAAACTGCTTTTGTCACTTGCTAACACATGAACCAGTTGGAAACTTACTTTTGGTTACAACCTCATTTTTATTCTTGGGAAGAAATTCTGCTGTGATGAGATTCCATTTAAATTAAAAAATAATTTTTTTTGACTGTTGCTATCCTGTGAATTGGGAACGTTGTGGTGAGTGCTTAGTCTGGTAATGTGAACATACATTCTTTTAGCACAGTTATAATGTCATAATTACAACGCCTAGCTGTCTATTTCAGTAACAAAATCGTCTGCACTCCACTGTGTCTTCAAAGCACAGTATTCACATTTCCACTTTTATTGCTTTGACATGATGAATATGCACGGGTAATAAAAGTAAAATAAAATGTTGCAATACAGCAATAAGCATGACACACTAGACACTGCTGAGTGAAAACTGCATCTCTGCAGTTTGCAGTACCCTCAGAAGCGATGCGAAGCACTGAGAGTGCCCTACTGGTCTGTATTGCAGCTAGTCTGCCATTTTATCTTGAAAGTGCCCGTAGATAATACATAAACGAATAAAAGTGATTGTGTTCCGGGAAAACTTTATGGACACTGAAATTCGAATTTCATATTATTTGTATGTGTCACAAAATAATGTTCTTTTTTCTACCCCAAACCATTTTAAAAATATAAAAATTACTCTTATGGGTTATACAAAAACAGGCATTGGGCCAAATTTGACCATTAGGTCTTAGTGTTTTCCTCCTTTTCTGATATAAACATGACTATGCAGAAAGATTGCCTTATCAGGAGTCAGGAGACCTTAGTGGGACTGATTCAGTCAGGTAAAATACAGGGTTAGGGCCCAACGTGTCTAGTCCTTGGCACAGTATTCCTCACAATTCTTGATGTAATCATCCAATTTCTAGTGTGTGCCCAACAATCATATTTTGTGTACATCTCTGGTTTTACTTGAGCAGCCATTCCATTCCTGTCAAACAGGAAGTGTTTCAGGGTTTGAGCTTTAAGAGAAGAGAAGCACTAGAGAGCTCCCTAGTCAATCTAGCTTTTTTCCTGGAGGCAAAAAGTTACAACTAGACTGGAGGCAAGGTGGAAGTCAGGGGCCATTAAAACAGTAGAAACTTAAATCCAAAGAGGAGAGATCTGCAGTCAGGTCCCCTTAAAGTCATTGACTGACATCTAAGGTACACATGTGCATAAGAAGATTCTAATAAAACAGTAGCTGGAAAGCTAAAGATCTGAGCAAAGATTCCAGCATCCCCCTAGTGAGAGAGGCAAAAATTGACGTTCAAATTCTGCCGAGTTAGAGGAGCCTTTTACACCCTGAGTTTTCCATTGAGATTCCATCATGGCCACTCTGTAAGATTCAAGGCAAACCGAAATAGACCAACCCTCAAGAAAATGTGGGTGTCATTGGCATTCTACTGCTAAAAGGAAACAGCCCTCCATGGGGGAAGATGTCTAGAACTTACACAATTTTTCATTTGTAATCAAATATTTTATTAAGCAAAATACTACAGGACATGCTGAGAGGATTAATTAACCACAAATCAAAAAGAAAAGGAACAAATCCGTAGATAATTCAAATATTAAAGTTACCACACAGAGACTTTAAAATAATTGATTTAGTATGCTCAAGATAGAGAGGAAAAGATGAAAATTTTAGCAGACCTAGAAGCTCTGCCACTAAAAAGATACATTAACTACAATTAAGAACTTGGTAATTGGATTTACTAGCAAATTAGGAACAGCAGAATAGAGGAGTGGTAAACTAGAAAAAAAGAGTTGTAGAAATTATGAATTGTAGAAATTATGAGAGAAAAAAATGGAGGAGAAATACAGAAAGAAAGCATAAGAGACAGTAGAAAGATTTAACATGTGTACTAGAAGCCCCAGAAGGAGAATAGATAGGGATAGAAAAAATATTGACCAAGAATTTTCCAAAACTGAGAACGAAACCAAAACACAGATTAAGGAAGTTTTGTGAATTCCAAGCAGGAAAAATACAAATGAGGCCATATTGAAACCCATCATAGACTTAATTGCTAAAAATCAAAGAAAAAGAAAAATTTAAAAGCCACTTAGGGGAAAGAAGTCATTGCCTTCAGGAGAGCAGCCATAAGAGTGGTGAGTATGTCACCTGAAACTGCAGAAGTCAATAGAATAAGCACTTCAAGTACTGAAAGAAGGAAAAGAAAGAACGCTGACATGGGGTTCTATTAATACATCCAGTGAGCATTTCCTTCAAAAGTGAAGGCAAAGACAAACTCAACCTGAGGAAATTTATTGATAGTAGACCATCACTAAAAAACACCAAGGGAAGTTCGTTTTGAAAGAAAATGATCCCACATAAAAGCACAGCACTGCAGAGAAACATGAACAACAATAAGGATAGATGCATGTAAACGTAAATTAGTATTGTTCAAAATAATAGTTATGGCTTGTGGGGCTTAAAATATGTGGAAGCAATACTGTATGACAACTGTAGAACAAAAGGCTGGAGAGAGTGGTAAATCATTCAGAAGGGTATTTGTTATCTCTTGAGCAGGGGTGTCCAAACTGCGACCCGTGGGGCCAACTGCGGCCCATGATCCATTGTTAATTAGCCCGCAGCAAATTCCAAAAATATATTTAGTTTACTTAAATAAACCAGGTGAGGCAATACATGCTTCACCTCAAGTGAGTGACCCGGCTGTTTGTGTATTTTACCGCATATGGCCCTTGGTGAAAAACGTTGAAAAAAGTTTGGATACCCCGCTCTAGAGCAATTACCAAAAGAAAAAGAATAATAAAAAGCTAATAGAGGAGAAAATGGAATCATAAAAGATAATTAATCCAAAGAAATGCAAGAAAAGAGAAAGAAATAAAGAACAGATGAGACAAAACAAATGACAAGATGGTAGACTTCAGCTCAACTTTATCAATAATTATAGTAAATGTAAAAGAAACAAACACTCAAGATAAAGCTCAGAAGACCTAACTATATACTGTTTACAAGGGACATTTTAAATTTAAGGGCACAGATGAGTATGTAAGAGAATGGGGAAAATGTATCATGTGTACATTAATTAAAAGAAACCTGAGTTGGCTATATATTTATCTCAAAAAGTAGACAGCAAGGCAAGAAGTATCACTAGAGATAGAGAAGGGCATTGCATAATGTTACAAGAATAAATTCGACAGATAGACTTAATTACCTTATTTTTTTAGGTAGTTAATAATAAAAGTCTACAACACACAAAAAAGTTGATAGGACCAAAGATTAAAATAGACAAAACCATAACCATAGAAGACTAACACACTTTTCTCAGTAACTAATAAAACAAATGAAAAAATCAGCAAGAATCTAAAAGATTTAAAACACATAGTCAACTTGAATAAGACCCACAACTATAGAATATACAGTTGACCCCTGAACAATATGGGGGTTGGGTTGCAGTCAAAAATCCATGTGTCACTTTTGATTCCCATCAAATTTAACTGTCCTCGGTATCCACGGGGTTTGGTTCCAGGACCCCCTTTGAATACCAAAATCCACAGATGCTCAAGTCTCCTGTATAAAATGCTGTAGACCAATGCATACAGTCGGCCCTCCACATCTGTGGACTCCTAGCTGTAAATCAAAAATAGTACAGATAGTTATTGAAAAAAAAAAAGCTTTTAAGTGAACCCGAGCAGTTCGAACTCATGTTATTCAATGATCAACTGTACATGCTATTTAAATATGTATGGAACAAGTGCTAAAATATACTGTACACTATGCCATAAAGCTAATCTCACTAAATTGGAAAGAAATGAGATCTTGGATATGTTCTCTGACGTCAGTGATGATAAACTAGAAATCAATAGCAGATAATACTAGAAAAGCCTCAAGTATTTAGAAATTAAGTAGTGTACTTTTTTACATATCCTTTTGGCTAAAGAAGATAATGTCAATGAAAATAATATGATGACCTGAACAATAATGAAGATATGTGTCAAAACTTGTGCAGGTGCAGCTAAAAGCAATGCCAGAGGGATATGTACAGCTTTAATATATATGTTAGAAAAAAAACAAAGGCTGAACATTAAGCTTCTATTTCAAGACAATAAAAGAATAAGCAAATTATAACCAAAACAGTAGAAAGAAAAATATAAAAATAAGAGCAGAAATCAAATAAGCAGATGTATGATTTTTAGAAATGAAATCATTGAAAGAGTAATTAAATTAATAAACACCCAGGAAGACTGATAATATAAAAAATAGAAAACAAATTACCAATATTAAGAAAGATAGAGGGCCGGCCCGGTGGCTCAGGCGGTTGGAGCTCCCTGCTCCTAACTCCGAAGGCTGCCGGTTCCATTCCCACATGGGCCAGTGGGCTCTCAACCACAAGGTTGCCAGTTCAATTCCTCGACTCCCGCAAGGGATGGTGGGCAGTGCCCCCTGCGACTAGCAACGGCAACTGGACCTGGAGCTGAGCTGTGCCCTCCACAACTATGATTGAAAGGACAACAACTTGACTTGGAAAAAGTCCTGGAAGTACACACTGTTCCCCAATAAAGTCCTGTTCCCCTTCCCCAATAAAATCTTTAAAAAAAAAAAAAAGAAAAAAGAAAGATACAGAAGACATCACTATTAAAGGACACTAAAGAGATGGAACAAATTAATGCAATAATGTAATCCCGGATTGACTTCTGTACTAGGGAAGAAAATACTATAAAGGACATGAATGAAATTGTTATTAAAATTATAGTATATTCTTTAGATTAGAGATTTGTATCGATGTTAAATTCCCTGAATCTGATAACTGTGCTGTGGTTATATGAGAGAACATTCTTAGGAAATACATACTGATGTATTAAGGAGTAGAGCATGATGTATGCAATCCATTCTCAAATGGTTTCGAGAAAAGTTTATTTATATATATACATATGGATATATGTGTGTATGTGTGTGTATATATATGTATACATATATATGGATAATAAGATTATTAGGTTGGTGCAAAACTAATTGCAGTTTAAAAGGTTAATAATTGCAAAAACCGCAATTACTTTTGCACCAACCTAATATAAATGATAGGTATTTTATGTACTGATGGTAGAACTATATTTTGTAACCATCATTTCCCACATTTAAAACTTAATGCCAAGGTTAAGAATTGTTCCTATTATAGGGCATTGAATCTAAGCTAGTATTCTACATACTTAATGGAAGGTACAAAGTTAGATGTCTTTTTTGGTCTTAGAAAAATCCAGATGTCCATGGGAAGTGGGTAATTTGCTAAAGCACGGTTTTTTGTTTTGTTTTGTTTTGTTTCTAAAGCACATTTTAACATTTGTCTGTCTCCTCTTTGTTACTATATGTTACTATGTAAATGAAAAATATACATGGATTGATTTTTATTCATGTGGGAGCCTTTTCCCCCCCCCTTTTAGCCACTCCACCTGAGAAAGGAATCAGCAATTTTTAGCAAAAAATGTGTGGACTTAATGGTAAATGGGAAAGAGTAGGAGTATATAGAGATACAGTCTCTTGTTTTCTTTTTTTTTAATGCCTTTTCAGTTAACATTAAAGGGAAGCTAGCAATACATTTAGAGGTTAAAGAAAACAAGACTGTGGAGAAGGTAATGTTGAGAGGAAATGTTCCAAGTTCAATTGAATAGGGCAAATAAGAAACCTCCCCATGCACCATTTCTACCCACTCCATCCCAGAAGTTACTGGGAACCATATTAGTTAATGGATTGTATTTGCTCATTCATGTGAAGAATGCTTTCCTCCATCTGAATAGCTTGTAGAGGTCTTAGTATAATGTACTGTTGTGAACATAGTAATGCATTAAAATTTAATAAATATCTGGCACCTTTTAAAATTCGTTCTGATCAAAAAGTAGAGATGGTGCTTGCTACAGTTTTGGGGACTGCTCATAATATTCCAAAGAAGTGTGTGAAGCTTTTAACTTTCTTTCTTCATAGCCACTGCTTCTTAATGATGCTGTTTTGGCCTTCTCCTACTAAGTGCAAGACGTTGCTGAGAGAGTAGGCCAGACTCTTGGAGGTGCTGTACCTGAAACTATTAGGTCTCTTGGCCACTGGAGAGCAAAGGAGGACTGTATGTCCAGGGCAGCAGCCATCATCAAGAACTAGCAACAGTGGAGATAGAGAGAAGCCAAGGATGATAGAATAACCTTACTGTTAGTGTAGGACACGACAGGGTTTCTTCTGGTAGTTTGCTGCCTGTGTGACTTCTCTGATCTTCAAAATATGGGCCTGACTCTTTTCTAAGGATTATTATTTTATAGATAAATTTTAGAAAACTGACCATTTTATTCATTGTTTATCAGTACGAGGATGTCGTCCAGGAAAGATTGTGCAGATGACTGAAGCAGAAGTTCGGGGCTTATGTATCAAGTCTCGGGAGATCTTTCTCAGCCAGCCCATTCTTTTGGAATTGGAAGCACCGCTGAAAATTTGTGGTATGTAAATGAGTAAAGTTGGAAACAATCTTTTTTGAATTCTGGTTTTCCTCCCATATTTACATTGAAGATGATCTAGGGAAAACATTTAAAATTTTTTGTATAAAAGAGATTGATAGGTTTTATTATATTAAAATTAAAACTTTCAGAAAATGACAAGTTATAGACAAGGAAATATTTGCTATATAATACGACAGATAAAAGGATTGCTATTCACACTATATAAAGAATTATAAATAAAAAATGACACTACAATAGAAAATTTAAAAGAGGCAGGTCTTAGAAGAAATTCAAATGGCCAGTAAATGTAAGATCTTCAGCCTCACTACTAATCAGGGAAATACAATTTAAAAAACAAGTCCTGAACACTAATTGGATTGAAAAAATACCAAAAATCGATACCCCGTGTTGTCAAGAGTGTGGAGAAATGGGCGTCGGTACATTTAGAAAACATAGGTACAGAATTTTGGGTGTCAGTGTGGCAATACTGGCAGTATTCTAACTTTGTTGTGATCATTTTGATTTATTTTGAAAATGATGTAACTTTACAGTTCTCTCAAATCTTAGCACAGCTTTTGGCCACAAGCAAAAACTTGTGACCTTAAGTTGAGTGATTGCATTTTTCTATAGTTCACATAACAATGGGAAGTGATATAAATAATGTACTGTACTGGCTTTTAGTTTAATAACGTAGTTTTTCTTTTTAGTGACTGTTAGTGTTTATGACAAAACTTTATGGACTTAACTATCAGCATTTGCTCAATCAAGGATTATTTGCTATATGCAAAAATTTCCATTCTCCTGAATGTTTCTTAGTGATCCACAGTCACACTGTGTAACTTGCAAATGCTTAATGTACTCTTTAAAAACGTTTTTTTCTGTTTCTTTAGGTGGTTTATTAAGTCATGTGCTTGGTGCTTCTTTGTACAGTGACAAGAAAATAAGAGATACTAAGTAAATGTTTGTTGAAAAAGTTAGCTTATAGTGTCATCTTTAAGTACTAGGTAGTACTATGGAATTTTGTGGAAATGATCTGTCCCTTGGATGAATTTAAATGAAGCAAATAGAGCTACTTAAAAGTCATCTTTAAAATAATTCAAATTCTCAGCAAGGTCTTCTTTAAAATGCTTTAATATATAGAGAATTATTAATGATAATGAATAAAATAATAGAGATAATTTGAAAGTAATAGAAATTATTTATGCTAAACATTTCTAAGTTCTTGCTGTTTGTCGCTCTGCTTGGTGTACCAAAGTGACCTAAGTTAAACTACCAAATAACAAGAGTAACTGTTAGTTCTCTATTGTTGTATAACAGATTACTCTAAAACTTTGTGGCTTAAAACAACATTAATTTATCACCTCACAGTTCCTGTGGGTAAGGTACTTGGGCACAGCTTAGCTGGGTCCTCTGGTTCTAGGTCTCTTACAAGGCTGCGATCAAGGTGTCATCTGGGGCTGCAGTCCTCTACAGGCTCAACTGTGAAAGGATTCAGTTCCTTATGGGCTGTTGGACTGAGGGCCTGAGTTCCTAAGGAGTGTTGGCCAGAGGCCACCTTCAAGTTCTTTGCTGTACATGTTCCATAAGGCAGCTGGCTTCATCATCGAGCGTGAGAGAAAGCAGGAGAGAGTGCAAGCAAGATGGAAGTCACAGTCTTTTATAACCTAGTCTCAGAAGTGACAGCCCATCTCACTTTAGTTAGAAGCAAGTCACTAACGACAGCCCACATTTGGGGGGAGAGGATTCCATAAGGCTGTAAACATGGGGAATCATTTCATACAAGCTGCTTTTGCCACAGTAACCAAATACTCTAAAACTGACTTTTTCTGTTTTTAGGAGATATTCATGGACAGTATACAGATTTACTGCGATTATTTGAATACGGAGGTTTCCCACCAGAAGCCAACTATCTTTTCTTAGGAGATTATGTGGACAGAGGAAAGCAGTCTTTGGAAACCATTTGTTTGCTATTGGCTTACAAAATCAAATATCCGGAGAACTTCTTTCTCTTAAGAGGAAACCATGAGTGTGCTAGCATCAATCGCATTTATGGATTCTATGATGAATGTAAGTAAAAATAAAACCCTATTTTTTATTAATGGAAAAATTCCCTAATAATTTTCCATTTAAAAATAGTTCCTTCAAGTCAGTTTTCCTAAAATGTGATCTACCAAGCATAAGCCCAAGAAGAGAGCCTTTCATGGAAGAGGAACCTGAAACTGGGAAACGATACTAATTAAATTGGTTCCTTGGGCTTTCTTTGGTCATGTTGTTTCAGGTTGACTGCAGCTTACTCAGCAGGAAGGCCCTCTTGTAATTAGTTTACGTAGTAAAATATTCAAGTGGAACAGAGGCCACTATAGACAGTAGACTCTGGTTTTCTAGTGCCCGTTAAGTTTTTAGCTCTCAGCATTCTTGTGATATGACAGAAACTCTTATTGGCCCTCTGTCACAAGAAATAGTGGCACATCCTATGAAATTATGTAAAAGTTGAAGTTTATTACTAGAATTTTATTCTGTGTCTATAAACCTAGAGAGAGAAGAATACTGAATACTCTGGGGTATCTTTATTTTATTGTACTCTGTTTCATCAGTAAGAAATCACTGATTTGCTGTTGTATGGTAGTGCTTACAAGTATCATTACTGAATTACCCTACTACATTTTAATTTGGTCTTTTGTTTTTGTTAGAGTATGGGAGTGAACATATATTTGGTGAATTACAATTTAGAACCAGTTACAATGATTTTCAAATTGAATTTATTGGTTTTTAGTGCTGAATTCCCTATTGGAATCTGTTTTTGCTTTTCTGTATCCTTAGATATGGTACAATCTTATTCAAACTCCTGTTTCCTTGATTCATATAATCATTTATTTGACAAATGTTTGAAGAAGTGTTATATGTCTGGCACAATTCTAAACACTGTGAATGCAGCAGTGTACAAGACAGATGGTATCTATTCTCATGGAGCTTACGTTCTAATGGGAATGATTCTTTATTTGAATTTATATTGCATTTTCATTTCTGAGGTGTAATATATGGTTGCAGTTGTTTAAATCAGACCAGTGGGCAAGAAGTGGGTTGTAGTATATTCAAACTAGAACCACTTTTCAAAGCTACATCAGAAATAGAGATATATTCTTAAAAGGTAAACTATGGGCTTGAATATCCTTGGGATAGAAATGACATCAGATGAAATGATGTATGTGAGAATATCTTGTAAACACTACTTTGAGTTATACTTAAGTCATTGAGAGGCAGGTTATGGCATAAAAGCATAGGAAATTAGTGCTTTTGTCTTTCATCCTTTCCCTGGGTTAGTTGTTGAAACTTATTGCCAAGTTCAGAAAAATTGAGTAACTCTAAAAAGGTGAACATACACTTGAGATTGTCTTTGTTGTAGCTCTTTTTGTTAGACTACAGGAAAATTATAGCCTTTGTGTCTATTTATACTTGCTATAGTGTCAAGTTGTAATTCACTCAAGTGAATACCAGTTAAGCACTTGGAAATTTTCCTTTCTTGGCAGTAAGTTTATGCTGTGTTACTCAATGCATTAGAGTTAAAATGGACAGTGTCCAGAGGCTCTCCTTTCACTTCTGCTTACTTATTTGGCTAGGCATTTAGTGTATGTGTTGAATGGAAAAAATAAACTAACAGTCTATTAGACTATTTCAGAGTTGCTATATTGTAGTGATCTTAAAAGACAAGTGTTTGATGTATTTATTTCATAAAACATCTAGCACAGTCTTTGAAGTCTTTGTAACTTTACTGAAGTTGTGAATTTTTTAATATTTATTGTCTTTTTAAATGTATACAAGTAACACTTCATTATAGAAAAAACACAGTGCTAGGTATGTATAAAGAAAATTTAAGTCATTTGTAATCCTGTGCTTGTGAGATTTATTTATTCTATTTGCTTGTTCTTTTTATAGGCAAACGAAGGTTTAATATTAAATTGTGGAAGACCTTCACTGATTGTTTCAACTGTCTGCCTATAGCTGCCATTGTGGATGAGAAGATTTTCTGTTGTCACGGAGGTAGACTAGTCAATTTGCCTTATGGGTGTTTCTCAATTCTTCTGTTATTTAGAGGAGACCTATAATAATTAAGATGCTGTCAGAAAACAAAGCAGTGCTTGTGTGAAAACGCAAGTGATTGAAACTGTTTTAAACATGGCTAAAATCTTTTACTAATTATAAATTTAGGATTATTTATGCATAATGAAAATTTAGTACTTTAAAGAATTTCACATATGAGGAGGATAATCAAAGTATTGTTTGAAAAAAATACCTTTTGCCTCAGTTTTGACAGAAAGATGCCCCTACTGTCAGTAAAAATGAGAGAATCATTATTATTTTTCTGCCTATACTAAATGCCTTTCATCAGAACACAGGTATAATTTAATAGTCCCACATGACCAGGAGTTTTAGGCTTTATGTAATATGTCTGCTTTAGTCCTAAAAATAATTTTTGGTAAAATAAGTTATTCTGTATGCCTTGTTAAAATAAGCTTGACTATATTAAAGTTTATTTGAAAAACCAACATGTGTCTAGCGCTTAGCTAGATGCTATGAAAATATATAGATATTGTATGACCTGGCTATCTTGAGGAATTAAAAAACCTATTCATAAAATGTATATATTCAAAACATTGAGTAATGAGAGGAATTTAATAACGTCAGACATAATTGTAGAGACAGTAATTATGAGAAGTCAGGAAAGGGAGAGAGTTGTTGGGTGACTGTTTGTGAAGGGATGGGTTTTGGAGGATAAAGACTTTGGAGAGGTGAAAAGGACTTGAGTCAGACTTTTTTATGTTAAGTTCAAAGAATATGTGAGGACTGGCCTGACTAGAATGTCAAGTACATGTTGGGGAATGATGAGATCAGATTACGAGATTTCAGTCCTGAGCAGCGGAGTTTATTGAATAGTCTAATAGCCATACTGGGTTTTTATACAGGGAAGTATTTAATGAAAATACTGTAAGAAAATTAGTTTTCCATCAATATGTAGAAAGAATTAAAATGGAGGAAAGCTGAAAAGAAAGATGCACATGTCTAGTCCTGAAGTAATAAATGGTTTATTCTCTAATAGAACATAATTCACTATATTAATTGAAATGTAACAGTATAGAATAGTTTCATGTTTTGTGATGATTGTCTATGAAAGAGAAATACTAGCTTCTTTCTATGTACTACTTTAAAGATGGCAAAGTACTCTCATGTCCTTTTTCTTGTTGACCATTCTGATCACATGCTTTTATGAAGATAATGAAGGTGTTGGAGTGGATTATAGGGTCTAATGGGACAGAGTGAGTCACTTTCAGTTGGAAGTAAACATGTTTAAGAGTAGGTAATAAGTAGCAAAAGTGGTAGAAAGGATTGGAATTGAGTCTGTTCCTATGAAGGGCAGGGAATGTTTGGAAAGAAAGAAGAGTGGTAGGAATTTTTTCCTTAAGAAGTCTTTTGAAATGAAAGGGAATTTCATTCCCTGGTAGGGAAAAGTGGAGAAGACCTAATCATAATGTTTTATTATATCCAAGTGGGGTACTGTTTAATAACTCCCTACATTAAAAGGAACACTTTAATTATATTTAACTTCACATAGTGAATCTACTTTTAAGTGTCTTTCTAATTTGAGTAAAAAATTCTTTTAGATGTCAGTACTATGACTCATTTTTTTATTTATAGGACTCTCACCAGACCTGCAATCTATGGAGCAGATTCGGAGAATTATGAGACCCACTGATGTCCCTGATACAGGTTAAGTATATAGAGAAGTTCACTTGTTTTATGTAAAATGTTGGCATATTTGAATTAAAGGATACAACTCAGGAACAGCCAAATGGAAGAGATGCATAGAGCAAGGTATGGGGTGGGGGGGTTTGATGACCAGCTTCCACACCCTTTGGCATCAATGAGTTCACCAATCTGAAAGCTCCCTAAATCTACTTGTTTAAGTGTTTTTATAGAACTGTTTCCAGCCACACTTCCGTAGGTGGTGGAGACAGGGTCGGAGGTCTGCGAGTTTCAACCTTCTAATTGTGTGTTTGGACTTTTGTTGACTGGCCCCTATCCTGAAGCTATGTAGGGTCCCCTGGGTCACTTCATTAGTGTAAATTCAGGTGTGATGGAAAGGGACTCCTTATGAATAACAAAAGACATTTCTATCACTTAAGAAATCCCAAGGATTTTAGGAGCTCTGTGCCAGGAATGGGAACAAAGACCAGGTATATTTTTATTATATCACTTATGTTAAAAGCATTAATATAAGCAAAATTGCCCTTTCTCTCAGTTTCTACCAGATTTTTTATAAACAAACTTACATTGGATTGATTGTCCCATTGTGACTTGTGTAAGCAGATCCACCCTTATGTATCGTATTCATCAATTCTCAACAAACTTGAGTATCTTCAAAATGAGTATTGCCTGGAGTTGCCATACGGTCTAGAAATCATACAATAGGAATATCATATATGAAAAAAAACAAAGGTGTTTTAGTTTACTGATAAGAAGGTTGTTTATTGGTAATTTTGTAATCAATGTGACGAACCACAAAATCACAGTTTTCTCATTCTAGATAATTCATACCCTTTTCAGGAGATCTCTGCTATTCTAATCTCGTCATTTTGCTGTGACCATTTGGTCTCAGTATTTTTTGCTCATACCCCCTCCTCTGCCTACTTATTACATGTTTGATTCCTCAGAATTCATTTCCTGGCCTTCTCACTTTTCATTCCTAAGGTGGTCTGAGTCCCTCTTAAGGTTTATGTATGATAAAGATACCTGGACAAGTGCTTTTAGCTCTGACCTCTTTTCTTAAGCCCAAAGCATTACTAAAGCCAAGGATCTGATCTTGGTTTGTTCCTTCAGACTTTATTTAAACTCTCCAGGCCTTCATAGAAAATGTTTTCTTCCCTCAACTTGATCTTTAGATAAATACAATTCCAATGAAATCTGAACTGGGTTCATGGGATTAGACAAACTGATTCAGAAATTTATATGTGGAAGAACAGAGGATTGAAAGTAACCGAGACAATCCTGAAGGAAAAAAAAATATTAACTGGGTATACTAGCCCTACAAAATAGAGATTTATTTAAAAGCACTAGTGTGTTGTTGGCTCAGGGATAAATAAGATTAACGGCACCCAGAAACGGACAGTGTAGGTAGCTCTCTGTAAGTAAAGGATGAATTCAGGAAATGCTGCTGGGTCATTTGGTTATCCATGTGGAGAAACTGCATACAAAAGATGAACAGCCTTTTCCATATTATGTGCTTAAAGTGTGCCATGTACATGTTTACCATATGTGTAAAGGGTTGGAAAGCACTACCGTAAGAAGCCAGGGAAGATTATATTTGTGTGGTGCTTTAACAGAGTCGGTAAGTTCAATAAACTGAGATGCGAAAGGGGCACGAGCTTGTTACTGTTTATTAAAGGGTAAGAGGGCAGGAGAACAAATGTGCCGTGTATATACTTTATGTGATAAATTCTGGGTTTTTTTTATTGCTGTGTTTTTATTCTTTAAAGGTTTGCTCTGTGATTTGCTGTGGTCTGACCCAGATAAGGATGTACAAGGCTGGGGAGAAAATGATCGTGGTGTTTCCTTCACTTTTGGAGCTGATGTAGTCAGTAAATTTCTGAATCGTCATGATTTAGACTTGATTTGTAGAGCTCATCAGGTATGAAATATAAAACTTTTGGATATTTTAATATTTATTAATTTCACACAAATCCAGTCCTTTTATTTTTGAGGAAACTGAGAGGTGAAGCCGGTACCTTGTTCTTACAGTTAACAACCTAATGACTTATTAACCCTCCTCACCAGAGAAAGTGTTTCAAAAGAATATATTTTTGCAGTGTTCAGAAAATTTAGAAAACTTTTTAAGTGCTTGTCTGAAGCTTTTTAGAAATATTTGATCCTGTTTTAATATGAAGTTTATGTATTATAGATAACAATCAAATTAATTGTATGGATTTTGGTAAGAAAAATCACTGTAAAAAGACATTTTTGAGAAAGTTGGGGAAATTAGATTATAGACTAGGTTTAGAATCAAGTGGTCATTGTCAGTTGTTTTAGTTGTGATGATATTGTTATGTAAGAAGGATGTCCATATCAGAAATGCAAACTAAAGTATGTAAAGGTAGGATGACATGTCTAGGATTTGCTTTAAAATACATCAGTAGAGGAAAAAAGGGGGGGATAAATGAAAGAAGTTAGCAAAATCCTGGTAATTAGTGAATCAGGGTGGTTAATAAATGGGAGTTCATTGAACTCTATTTTTGTACGTAGTTGAATTTTCATTATGAAAATATATATACAATTTAGGTTTATTTGTTTCTTTATGTCCTACCACTAGATTGTATACTATTTTTATTATATTTTTTTAAAATTTATTTATTGGAGTGACAATTGTTAATTAAATTACATAATTTTAGGTGTGCAATTCTGTATTACATCATCTATAAATCCCATTGTGTGTTCACCACCCAGAGTCAGTTCTCCTTTTATATTTGATCCCCCTTACCCTCATCTCCCACCTCCCACCCTAGATTGTATACTTTTTAAGGAGGGGATTGAGACTTGCTGACATTTCAATATCCACTGCCTTGTAAACTTACTGGCATAGTATAGCATGCATTTAGTATTTGCTGAATAAAAGAATTAACAAAAGCTTAATTTTAACAATTTACTATATTAAGTACTCACATTCTCTAAAATATAACTGGTATGAAATACATTGAATTTTTTATATTTTTGGCTACTTTTGCAAGTACTAAAAGTATTTGAAATTTGTAAATACAGTATTTCTAAAGATTTCCTTGTTATTTCTTTATCAAAGCAGAATTTATTACGTATATGCTATTCCACAATACTTTCCTTTTCTCTGAGACTTTACACTGCATAGATACCTGACTACTACTAGCTTTTTGTGATCCTGTGCAATAAAACACAGGTGATTGGCTTCTCATTTTCTGCACATGTGGTATATCACATGCCTTCTTCCTAGCAGAATCTCCTAGTTCAGTGGAAATGAAGTTATGTCCCCAAATTCTTGGCTTTTGGCAGAGTTGTCTTTTAATCAGTAAACATTGTGTTTATGATTGAGATAATTCAGATAAGCCTTCTATTAGATAAGAGGGCAGAGTTGCTAAGTTCCTAATAAAATACCCACTGATACTCAACTTTTTTCACCTGTAGCTCTCCATTCATTTGTCTTTTTGAAAAAAGATGATGGTTTTTAAAAGTCACGTTACTGAACTACCTTAGTTTATGTGGTCTTTTTCCAGACACCTCCAAAATCCTATTCTGCTTACCTGGAAGCATATTGTTATGTTTTGGGTGGCAAATTATGCTTAGAGGTCAAGATTGTCTTTGTCAATGATTTAACACAGGTTCACTGCAGAAATTATAATTTCACAAGCCAATAGTATATAGGATTGTGTCTCTGTAAGCCAATAAAAGAAATAACATATTCCAAACCAATGATAGATTTTTCACACTGTTTTTTCAGGCAAGGGAAAATAAAAAGAATTAAGTCCAAATTTAATTGAGGTGTACGTTTATACGAGTTTGTACTTAGGCTCCAACTCCAGGTTAGGAGAGATGTCTTAGCCAAGGACAGCTGACTGCCAGCTATCAGGGAAAAAAGTAAAAATCTCTTGTTGTTAGTGCTTGTTGCTAAGCAACGATGGAGCCAGTGTTGACCAGCAAGATGATCTCCTTTGTGGGGGCTGCTGCACAACTTTCTTCCTGTGGGAAAGCCTTTACCAAGCGAGGACCTAATGCCCCAAAGGTTTTCAGAGAGCTATTTAGGTCAGCAATGAGTCTCCTTCCTCAGAGGGAAGCTCTCCCATGGTCCTCACAAACTGTGGGTATTTATAGTTTAACTGTCCCCTTGCCATAGTTGCTTCTCCACATGTTTTATTTGATAAGCCCCCAGCAGTGCCCCTCAACAGCTCAGTTGCTGAGTGCTTAACAACAGATGAGATCATGACATCCTGACACAAGTTACTTCACTCGTACATCAAAACAACTTTACTCTTAAACACAACTGATTTTTTGTCACAAGTAAGTGGATTTCAAACCATATCAAACCAATACGCAACACATATTATCTCTAAAATAAAGAGGCTTATAAGAAACAACACAAATAATTCCTGTAGAAAAAAGCCTGTTCTTTCAGTAAATGTGTGAATTACGTGAGCAAGTGAACAAGGAACCTAAGAACTAAAAGAAGGTACTGAGTGCCAAGCACCATGCTGAGCTTGGAGTAGATAAGGTAGCCAAGGTCTTCACAGAAAAAGTTGGTATCTAAATTCTATCATGACATAAATACAACAGGAGCATGTACTTGATACTAAGAAATTATTTAAAAATGTAAATGATTTTGGAGGTGCTTTCTTGTATTAGCGAATATTGCAGGATAGTTTTTGCTTAATCAAAGGATATCTAAAAGACTTCAGAAAGTATTCTTGCCTACTATAAATACATATAAAATGTTCATGTGTCATTGCCTACCTCTCAAATTTGTAGAGTCAAGGAACAACTTGTTTAACTCAGGAATTTACAATAGATTCTAGAAATCATGTTAAATCATTAAGGAAAAGAATTATATACAGAAAAATTTATAGGCAGCTAATTTCTAGGAACATGATCTGTGTGACTTAAGCTCAATTTAGAATTTTCAGTGTGTAGTTACATAATACTAATACAGAATTTTAAAGTGGAGCAGAAAACATGTCTTTGCCATAATGTCTTTCGTTGTCTGGTTATTGTTCATTGAATTAAGGATTCTATAGTTGGATTGTAATGCCATCATCTAAGAAGTACTTAGTGTCCCAGCTCCCTGCAGACACTATACCTGTTAGCATTCGCTTTGGAAATGGCATGATTTTAAAACTTTTTAATCATAAATTTATTATGATTTTATTTAACCTAAATCCTTGCCATTATAGAAAAGGCATTAATTTTAATCTTCTAAGGGAAGTTTAAGGATGAAAGTCAAAACAAACAGGGTGGGTTTTTTTTAGGTCTTTGTCACATTAATCTCAATAAATATATAGATGGTTGAGAATTGCCTATAAATTTTTTCTTTTGACATTTCCTTTGTCAGGTGGTGGAAGATGGATATGAATTTTTTGCTAAACGACAATTGGTAACCCTATTTTCAGCTCCAAATTACTGTGGCGAATTTGATAATGCTGGTGGAATGATGAGTGTGGATGAAACTTTGATGTGTTCATTTCAGGTATGATACAAATATTAATATATAACAACTAGAAATCTAATTACAACTATTAGAAAAAAATTTTCTTTTAGATTTGTATTTCCGTGAGCAAGTGTAGAAAATCAGTTTTATTCAGAAGTGATTCTCACCTTAGGCTTGTTAGGGATTTCTAATTTTATTCACAAAGGTTCTGGCCTTTTGGTATTTGTTAGATATTAGAGTTTTAGGGAAACTAAGTTACATCAGTCATTCTTAATGCAGATTTTTAAATCGTTACATTACTGAATGACTCCTTGGATAGGGCCTTAACCTACTGAAAGAATGAATTCAATGAGTAATTTAGATTTTGTTTCTTTTGCAAGATGAATGGGTGGGACAGATATTGAGGAGAGAGAATTATATTACAAACTTAGATGAAAATGTAGAATATTTACCTAAGAAAAAACTTTCCAAATTTTAAAGTGCCCATTTATAATTATAGAAACATTTACATTTTAAAAGGAGACCAACTCGAGCTTTAGCATGCTACTTAAAATCATTCTTGTTGGTGAACCAAAACAACTTCAATACTTTGTTTTTGCAAAGGTTATTTTATATCCCTAACATGCACACACTGTCTTTTTAAGTGTAGAGGGGCTTTCTCATCCCTTTTTACTACATATTATTTGTATCTACTAGTATAATTGAGTGGTAAATGTTTGACTTCTCATTTACAATTTAAGGATGGTAACCAGGCCTTATCCTTCAATGGTTGCCATAGTGAAGTTGAATTAACATATTTTTTCCATTGAGACACTATGATGCCCTGAATAATTCTAAGAAATGCTTCATAAATCTTTTCTAAGCATCTTTTGTGTAAATATTAAAATTTTCCATCTATAATTATGTTAAACTTCTGTTTACACCCAACAGAATAAATATAATTTTAAAAAGACAGTAAGAAGTATTGGGGATGTGGAAAAATTGGAACCTTCTTAACATTTATGGTGGAAATATACATTGATGGTAGAAATATATAATGATACAGCTTCATTGGAAAACAGTTAAATGTAGAGTTTCTGTATGACCTAGCAATTCTAATCCTAGGTATATACCAAAAAGAATTAAAATAGGTACTCAGTTACATGTATGTGCATATTCATAAACATTATTTATAATAGCCAAAAGTGGAAACAACCCGAATGTCTGTGAACTAAAGAATGAATAAACAAAATGTGGAATATCCATAATATGGCATATTATTTGGCAATTAAAAGTGATGAAGTACTGATACATGCTACAACAGGAACCTCAAAAACAGTATCTCAGTGAAAGGAGCCAGTCACAAAACACCACGTACTGTATGGTTTCATTTATATGAAATAGCCAGAAAAGACAAATCAATAGAGAAAGAAAGTAGATAAGTGGTTGCTTAGAGTTGAAAGGGGTTAGGAGAGTAGAAAATGGAAATAGGGAGTGATTACTTATGGGAACAAGGTTTCTTTTGGGGTGACAAATGTTCTAAGATTATAGCAGTGGTTGTACAACTCTATATACTAAAAATCATTGAATTGTACATTTTAAATGGGTGAATTTTGATACATATGTATGTGTATATATATGTGGTTGTGTGTGTGGGTGTGTGTGTTTGTATATATGACTGTTTTTTTAATAAAAAGATCTATGTACACAAAAACATACAGTCTGAAGAGTTTGGCTAGTTACCCTCTATATAAATAGTGGCAGAATTATGATGAGAAGAGTTTTTTGACTCTTAAGCTAGAGGTTTTTTCCTCATCACAGAGATACACAAATTAGAAAAAAAAATTTGCTTAAATTTAAGGATTGGGTAACTGGTATGATTCTTGTAGTCAAGCTTTTGTTATCAATGGAATGACAAATAATAGCAATATTCAGACATTTGCACACTTCAAATGTGAGAAATATTTGTGGAACTTTGTTGGTTTTTTATATTTTTATTTCACTTTTACAATTTATGCCATTTATTGAAAAACTGTATTGTAACAGTAATTTTCTTAAACTTACTCATTTGAAAGAATAACATTGTTGATAAATTGTTTACTTTAAGATATTGAAACCATCTGAAAAGAAAGCTAAGTACCAGTATGGTGGACTGAATTCAGGACGTCCTGTCACTCCACCTCGAACAGCTAATCCACCGAAGAAAAGGTGAAGAAAGGAACTATGTAAAGAAACCATCAGATTTGTTAAGGACATGCTTCATAATATATAAGTGTGCACTGTAAAACCATCCAGCCATTTGACACCCTTTATGATGTCACACCTTTAACTTAAGGAGACGGGTAAAGGATCTTAAATTTTTTTTCTAATAGAAAGATGTGCTACACTGTATTGTAATAAGTATACTCTGTTATAATATTCAACAAAGTTAAATCCAAATTCAAAATTACCCATTAAAGTTACATCTTCACTTATCACAGTTTTTAAAGTTGAAAAGCATCCCAATTAAACTAGATGTGATAGTTAAACCAGATGAAAGCATGATGACCCATCTTGTGTAATGTGGTTTTAGTGTTGCTTGGTTGTTTAATTATTTGGGGCTTGTTTTGTTTTGTTTGTTTTTGCTAGGTTAATGGCAAATATTTTAAACTTTTTTCCCTAAACATTTTTAAAAGTGAAATGTGGGACAAGCTTTAAAGACATTCACCAACTATTATTATCTCTTACTTACCTATGTACCTGTTTGATCTAAAAAAACTTATGCCTCATTACCGTGAAAAGGAGTTTTAGAGATTGATATTTTTAAAAATTTGCAAACTGTCCTATCCAGTGATTTAATCAAACAGTTTGGGCAAACTTTACAGCTGATAGTGAATATTTTGCTTTATACAGAAATTGCCACTGATTTGGATTTGTGCACTCTAATTTTTAACTTATTGATGCTCTATTGTGCAGTAGCATTTCATTTAACTTTAAGATAAGGCTCATATAGTACTACCCAACTAGTTGGTAATGTGATTGATTATGTGGTACCTTGGCTTTAGGTTTTAATTCGCACGAAACACCTTTTGGCATGCTTAACTTTCTGGTAACACCCTCACTTGCATTGGTTTTGTTTTTTTGGGTTTTTGTTGTTTGTTGTTTTCAGATCCACGAAACATGAGAATCCTTTTTTGACAAGCCTTGGAAAGCTGACATTATCTCTTTTTTCCTCCCTATGTACGAAGGATGTATTTAAATGCTGGTCAGTGGGACATTTTGTCAACTGGGTATTGGGTGCTTAACTGTCTAATATTGCCATGTGAATGTTGTATACGGTTATAAGGCTTATGTCACTAAAGATTTTTATTCTGATTTTTCATGATCAAAGTTCATATATTGTATAGACATGCTTTGTAGTGAACTAGAGTAGCAATAATTTCTGTACACGATCAAGGGTTTATTGCATTTCTTTTCCTGTTCTCTTTTTTTTAAGGGTTAGTATTAACAAATGGCAAGAGTAGAAAAGTGAACATAAGATTTTATAAGGAGAATTTAGAGGACACAGATTTGTGATTTTTGGATGCGATACTTTTGGATGTGATTCTAAAAGCTTTTATTGAGCATTGTCAAATTTGTAAGCTTCATAGGGATGGACATCATATTTATAATGCCCTTCTATATGTGCTACCATAGATGTGAAATTCTTGATCTTAATATTGTCTTTGAAAATGTTAAATTGAGAATTCTGTTAACTTACATTTTATGAATTGGTGTATTGTATACTGCAAGAGATTTGATTTTCAGCACAGTGCAAAGTTCTTTCAAATGCATATGTCTTTTTTTCTAATTCCATTTTGTTTTAAAGCACATTTTAAATGTAGTTTTCTCATTTAGTAAAAGTTGTCTAATTGATATGAAGCCTGACTGGTTATTTTATTCCCTTTTTTCCCCGTTTACAATGAGATTTAAACATTTTGTTCCAATAGACTTTAATGTCTTCAATATATATTAATTGATCCTTTCTGGAGATGTTCATGTATTGCCTATGATGTATTAAGTTAGGTCACACAGGCTTTTATCTAATGATTTAAATATCTTCCTAATTGGAGTGTAAGTTGAGCAATTTCTGATAGAATTTTTTGATGTATTCTTAGTTACAGTGAAGCAGGTCTAGAAAATAAGCCTTTGGCAGGAAACAGGGCAGTCTTTTCTTAATCTTAGTATTAATCAAAACATTAATTTAGATCCCACTTACTGGTTTTTTATAATAATTTATCCAGGTCAATACTGATTATGAAAAAATAGTCACTAATTAATATTGGTCACTAAATTTTAAAGGATGGAAATTTATCATGTTTAAATTATTTAAACAGTCTTAAAACCACTTTAACAGCTTCTTTTCATACAGTGTGTTCATTAAAAATATTTACTTGGTAACATTGCTACTTGAAATAAATAAAACTTCATTTCTTAGGAGAAAAATATCCTGTAATTCTAGTGTCACTAATTTATATTGTTCTTCCTCTTATTTTTAATAATTTTCTATATTCAAATTTATCTTTAATCCAAATGTCATTTCATTTGAATTCATTAAAACACTAGATAACTGATAACGTGACGGATCATATGGATTATTTGGGTTAATTTTGTTTTTGTTTTTCCAATTATAGTTGACATTCAATATTATTTTACGTTAGTTTCAGGTATACAACGTAGTGGTTAAACATTTACATAATTTATGAAGTGATCCCCCAATAAGTCTAGTGCCCACTTGGCACTATACATAGTTATTACAATATTATTGACTATATTCCCTGTGCTGTACTTTACATCCCGCCCGCCCCGTGACTATTTTGTAACTGCCAATTAATTTGTACTTCTTAATCCCTTCACCTTTTTTACCCAGTCTCCCAACCTCCCTTCCCCCTTCCCATCTGGTAAGCTTTAGTTTGTTCTCTGTGAGTCTGTGTTGGTTTTTTTGTTGTTTATTTTGTTCTTTAGATTCCATACATAAGTGAGATCATACAGTGTGTGTCTCTGTCTGACTTATTTCACTTAGCATAATACTCTCTAGGTCCATCCATGTTGTCGCACTGTTCTTAAACGGAAAGAATTGACCACAGTGGACTCCTTGCACTTGAAGCTTCAACATTCATTGTTTTAATTTTGCCCAGGGAAATTTTTTAATCATGATCAGCAGGACTGGTTTGTGCAAAATGTAGAGTCAAATACCAGGAAGAATTTTGAGGCTTAAAAGGTGCCTAATTGGAAGTGTTCAGAGGATATATATGCCTTTCAAAAAGATTCATCTGAAGAAAAGCCAGGAACATATTAAGATGTATCCCTTAATATAAGTGTCATATTGAACCAAGGAACTGAAATACAAGTTAAGCTACATTCCGTTGTCTCCTTGGCAACCATAACTTTTGAATTAAAATAATTTTTTCTTTCACATCTTTGTGCTAAAAATGTATTTAGAGAAGGAAAATGGTCAAGCCTACTGTGCTCTTGCTACCCTGACCTAACCCACTAATCCAGTCCCCTCTTCCCTGTGGATCCATCCCTGAATCAAAGCTGTGCCTGAGAAGACACGGAATAGCCTCACTGTGCCGGTGGCACCCGCTTGGAAGTACTATGGCCCTTGGGCTGGTAGAGTCCAGTGTGTTATAATTTCCTTAAACAGCTAAGCAGTGGTTACAGGGATTTGAAAGTGACAGCATTCCTGGCAGAGTAAATAATAAGACAAACTGATTGTATGTAAGTATCCATGTAAAGTTTTATCATTATGCTCTTTTATGATGTTACTTCAACAAGAGCATATGATGTTATGCTCTTTTATGATGTTATCTAAACTGAAATTTAGATAGTGTTAAAATTGGTCCAGCCACTCGAGTATTATGCAGTTATTAAAATTATTTATAAAGGCTAGCAACATGAGAAAGGGCCATATGTTAACAAGGGGAAAAGGTTACACATTATGTCATGGGAAAAAAATGTAAAAACTGAAAAATCTTTTTATTCATTCAACATTTATTATGCACCTACTACATCCCAGGCACCTGGGCAAGTGTTAGGTTGAGGCCACAAAAAAGGTTCCTGTAGAAGAATTTACAGCTTAGAAGAGATTTAACAATGTACCTTACCCCTTCTGACGAACCACAGTATTCACACCTGTTTTTAGTTTAAGTGGTCTCTTCGTCTGTTCATGTAATTATTTTAACATAGCAGGACCCCTCCATCTAGCTGGAGGGAAGGTAAATGGCTCTAAGACAAGCCTGGCTTTAATAGGAGGCCGAGGGAAGGGCTGACTTAGGAGACAAGGAGGTCTGGGTGAGTCGCGGCGTTTCGCTTGGCCCGGCCGGGCGTTGAGCGAGGCAGGACACGGCAGATCGCTGGAAGCAGTGTCCGCAGGCGCGGCGCGCGCAGCTTGGCGCCGGCCCCGCCCCCGGCGGTGGGCTTTGCGCGCTGATTGGCCCACGCGGGCCTCGCTCCCAATTGGCGGGAGGTCGAGGTGGAGCAACCTGCGAGCAACCGTCGGAGGCCCGGGTGCATCTCGGGGAGGCTGGCTGGTGCCCCGACCCTCCTCGCCGGCCCGATATTCGCAGGTACCTTCTTCCGGCGCCCCGGCCTCGGGCCTCGGCGGCCACGCCAGTTTCTGTGCCTTCTCACCCCTAGCCCGGCCGCCCACCGTGTGTGAGGCTGTGGCGGCGTCTCAGCCCCTTTCCCACACTTGGGCCCGTGAGTCGCCTCAGGTGGACTCGCAGCGACCGGGACACACTCTCGGAGCGGGGGTTTGGGAACCGGCGGGGGCGCGAGGCGTGGAGGTCGCACCCCCGGGCCGCTCGCCGCCGTCGGAGCGAGAAAGACGGCGAGGCGCCGGTCGTGGTCGTGCCCGTACCGAAGGGGCGGCGCCTCCCGTGGTCCGTGTGGGGCGCCTCGTCGGCCCTGGGCTCACGGCCGGGCGGGCTGGGCTGGCTGGGGGGCGGGCGAGGGGAGCGGGCGCGGGGCGGGGCGCCTTCCCGTTCCCGTTCCCGTTCCCGTTCCCGGGCCCCCGCCCTGCTGGGGACTCGGGGCCGAGGACGGCGCGCGCCCGCCGGCGTCCTGCCTCTTCCTACCTGTGTCACGGGGAGCGCGTGTGTGCCCAGGGGCGTCCGCCGCAGCATCTGGAGAGCTCAGCTGCTGTGTCTCAGACTTGACCAAATCCTTTTCTTAAGTTTTCGGTGCCACCAAAGGCCAGCTAGCTTCAACTGAAAAAACAGATAAACACGAAAAAAAAACACACGAATTTAACATCGAAAGACTGGTACAACCCCTGCTATGTTAAAATTGAGATCCTGCCTCGTCACAAATTTTATTCTCTAACATGAGCGCATTTTAAAATACCTGCAATCCTGTCATTGTCTTTAACATTTAAGTTCTTTCAGTCGAGGCGAAATTTGGCCGTGATGTTGAGACCCCTCCTTCCGTGAAAGACACGTTTCCTGTAAGAACAGACGCAGTAGCTGCGGCCACGCGATGAGCTTCTGCTGCGCCTTCAGCACTAGGCTGGGCGCTACCCTACACTTGTTCCTTCCTCGTGAACCCTACAAAACATGCCGTAACGGTGCCTAACAACAGGTCGTTTTTATTAAATTCTATGCACCAGGCAGGCTCTTCAAAAGAAAAAAACAAGCACAGGTGCTTTTATTTCAATATCCTAAGTGGAGCCTCTGGTCCCAGCATTTAAGTAGCCCGAGGTCACAAAACTAGTGAGACTGAATCCGGTCTTAATCTAGGTCTGTTCTCCGCAGTTTAACGTACGCTCAGCTAGCTCTGCCCTTTTGGCTTCAGTCGCACCCAACAACCCTGTCTTTAAAAAAAAATAAAACAAAAATCCTCGTTTGACTGTTGGCCCTTGTAGCTGCTGTTCAGTTTCTTCCTTCTAATTGCCACATCACCCCTTTGATTCTGTTCAATCTGGTTTCCATTTACTCCCACCGCTTCGTTGAATTGTATTGCTTTATTCACCAGTGGGTTGTATTTCTAATCAGATTAAAACTTACTGAAACAATTGTCCCCCTGTAATTTTATAAACACTGTAGGACTTAGCACTTGGCTGAGGCTAAAAGTGTTCTTTGACCATTCGGTGATTAAATTAGAAAAAAATAAACATCAAAATTGTAGAGATTTGATTATAGCCCCCAGCAAAGCTTCCAGCAAGTTTGCCAAAAAATATTTTTCCTAAAATTTGCTGTATTGTTTTTCAATAATTACATTCTGTGTTATGATAGAGAAAAATGCTATAGTCATTTCAATAAGGACTCTTTTTTAAGAGTTATTTTAGCAAAAAGGTGATTAGTCCATCTTTCTTCTCCACAGCAATTGCTTATTTAACCACTAAATGATAATTTCTTGTGCACACTTACACTGCAAATGCTAGAATTAAATTTTTATAAAGTGTAACCTTACAGCTGGGTTTTATGTTTTTCTGGCAAGGTGACAGTAGCATTGAACTGCTTACTATGTATCAAGTGTTCTACACATGATTTCATTTAATCTTTAAAACAGTTCTTTAGTAGTTGAAGAATATGGGGCTTTGGTGTCAGACAGTCCTGGATCCACTCCTAGCTTTTTCACTCACTAATCATGTGGCCATGGGAAAATTAATTTCTCTATGTCTCAAACTTCTCATCTAGAAAATAAGGATAAAATAATACCTACCTTATAGAGATGTTTTGAGAATTAAATGAGACAATGCATGTAAAACTTTTAGCATAGTGTCTGGCACATATTAAGTGCTCAGTGTAAAGCTGCAGTTAAGGCTTACCTGCCTGCCCTGAATTGCCAATGGATATTAGATTTTTTTCATATAGGCAGATGAATCCCCAAACCACTACTTCTATTGTATGATTCTGTGAACCACCCCCCATCTTTATACTACCCCCAGAGAGGAGAAATTATTTCAGATGCCTGTAGATTAGCTGTTGTCTATTTAAAAAAAAAAAAATCCCAGTCTATTCAAGTATGAATTCTGGTACGGTTTTTTCGTGTTGGTGGAGTCCATGTAAGAATTCATTAAATGATTTTCCCATATGAGCATAGTTTCTTGTTCCCCCTCCTTCCCTATCTCTTGTCCTTCCCTGAAATGGCCTATAGTTTAATTTGTCTTTCATTCCTTTTCAAGTCCTGCTTGCTTATCAGAACTCTCATTCTCTTAGTATATCTAAGTGAAGAACAAAATTAAAAGCTACCATGTTTCCCCGAAAATAAGACCTAGCCGAACAATCAGCTCTTAATGTGTCTTTTGGAGCAAAAATTAATGTAAGACCCAATCTTATTTTCCTATAAGACTGGGTAGAATAGAATAGAATACCAGGTCTTATTTTGCTATAAGACTGGATATCATATAGTATAATATAATATAATACCAGGTCATATTAATTTTTGCTCCAAAAGATGCATGAGAGCTGATTGTCCGGCTAGGTCTTATTTTTGGGGAAACAGCGTTACCTCAAGGTGGATTTTGACCAAGAACATAGCATTGATAGCTCCTCTCCTTAACTGTCTTCTCTATACCTTTTCTTCCAATGTTTGCTTATTAACCTCAATGAATCTTTTTTTGGAGAATTTCAGACATTTCCTTCTCTTTCTGTTTCCCATTTTATATGAAGTATCCCAACACTTACATCAGAATTTAGTGGAATAGTGTAAAGCTGTGTAAAAAGGATGATGTTTATCTTTTGATAGACAGAAAATTTGCATTTCATGACATGATGTATCGATGGTTGTTTTAATATAACACTATTGTAAGTTACTTAACATTGAGTAAAACTTATCTCCTGGAAGATATGCCACAGTTATCCTATATTCTGGTATATTCCGCCTTTGCACTCCAATTTGAAAAACCTGACTATTTAGTTTTTTTTCATCTAGATTGTAAGGCTGCTCTTAAACATTGAGAAAAAGATGCAGATGAGGCCTCCAGCTGTCTCCCAGATGAGGTGGGTAGGAAAGAGCAGAAAGTTCTTACACAAGTCTCAAGGCTCAGTTTGTCACGCATCTCTTTTTCTGTGGAGTTTGTTGCACCCCTACCTCTGTAATTGCCTTTAGTTTGGTTGGACCTTAACCATGTAGGAAGAAACATGGGGGCAGGGGAGGGGTGAAGAAAAAGGAAACAAAATGGAGAAGAAGCAATTATAGAATCAATTGAATATGGTTTTCTCTGCCTAGTTCTTCATAATCTAGCCGAAAGCTGTCTAATATGGTAACCACTAGCCACAGGTGGCTATTGAGCACTTGAAATGCAGCTAGTGCAACTGAAGAATTGAATTTTTAATCTAAAATACTGAAGGAATGTGAAATATTTTTTCCTTATACACTCCTTCATTGTTTTGGTAGTGCTACATTTCATTTTAAGTGTTGGAAATTTAGCATCCGAATGCAGAGATACTGTAAGTGTAAATACACACAAGATTTCAGACTTAGTATGAAATAAAAGGAATGTAAAATATTTCAATTTTTATGTTGATTACATGTTAAAATGATATTTTGGATATAAGTTACATAAAATATATTATTAAATTCACTTGTTTATTTGTACTTTTTAAATGTGGCCTTAAAATACAGAATTATATATGTGGCTCACATTGTATTGGATCTAGCCCCACTACAAACAATCTTATTTTCCATTCCTTCCTTCAGCAGGGAAGTTTCTGAGGGTCAGGAAGGAGAATCTGTACCTAACTCCTTGAACACCAAGGGAGGCATGGCTGCTTGGGTCACTGTGAGTTATGGATTCAGAGGTTCTAATTAGGGTTTTAGAGTAGTTTCCTACTTTGCCTATTTATACCTCCATTTCTTATTACCTTATAAATGCTTTGAACACAAAAGTAATACTAACCGTAGTAATTATATGAACTAATTACCACCAAACATGGTAGTTATTTGCGTATTGTTAAATATTGATGGATTAACTGTTTCACATTTTATTAGATTATAACACTGTACATTCATGTACACTTACTTATAATCAGCCACTCAAATAACATGGTCATACACTCACAACTTTAAATATCAGAGTGATCAATTTATAAGAAAACCTTAAAGTACATATTCTATACATCTCTTTGCTGGAATTGTTTTTAACTTTCCAATAAATACCAATAAATGCTATTGAATAAGTGAATTATGTAACATCAAGGAATTTACCAGGAAGAAAAAATATATTTTGTGTGTGTGGAGGGGTTGCTTTTTAATATAATACTTGATATTGATCATAGTTAAGGTCTGGAAATAGTTGGCCTTGTTCTATAAAAAAATTGAGGTGGCATATAACAACCATATGATAAAATCATGTCAATACAAGCAGAATAAAAAAATTATCAGGAAAAAAGAATATCACAAATAGATTGTATGAGGTATGATCAAACGATATGGTGAATATTTAAATAAAAAAGTTATTACAGTAAACTACACATTGCCATTAATTTCCCTCAAAACACTCCCCCTCACTTTGAACACACTTATCCCATCGTTCTTGCCACTTTCTGAAGCAGTTCTGGAAGTCCTCTTTCGTGAGTGTCTTTAGTTGCACTGTCGTGGCTGCCTCTATGTGCTGAATCATTTTGACTTGGAGACGAACCAGAAGTTGCATTGTGCCAGATCCACTGAAATAGGTGGATGAGGACACGCTATAAAGTTTTTATTTGACAGAAATTGCCGTACCAAGAAGCGTTGTGTGACATGGAGCGTTGTCAGGATGGAGGATGATTTATGACACACTTTAAAACACCTCCCAACCATAGCTCACCCAGAACTTGTACCGAACAAGTTGAAACTTGTCACACACTGTTACTAAGTTTTGACATGCCACTTCCCTTATTGAAGATTGCTGCCTTTCCATTGGATGGCACTTGGCAGCAGCATTTATTGTAATCCGTGTCACACATCGCTTCTGGTACAGCAATTTCTGTCAAATAAAACATTGCAGTGTTTCCTTATCCACCTTATTCACTGGACCTGGCATTGTGCGACTGCTGACTCTTCCCCAAAGTCAAAATGACCACGAAAGGTAAACATTTTGAATCGATTCAGGACATCGAAGCAGCCACAACACTACAACTAAAGTCACTCACACAAGAGGACTTCCAGAACTGCTTCAGAAAGTGGCAAGAATGATGGGAAGGGAGAGGGAGTATTTTGAGGGGGATTAATGGCAATGTGTCTTTTACTGTATCAATTTTTTTTAATATAAACATTCACTGTATTTCTTAGTCACACCTCGTAAACTCAGCATAGTTTCTATAATTACTTTTCAGATTTGGTTTTGAGTTTCCTCATAGTCAAAGCAAAATGATACACAGGACCTTATTTCTTGGGAAGAGGAGGTATATATCCGTTACCCATAGGACGCATAACATTTCCTGGCAGCTAATTCTAAAAGCAGTTTCTCATGTGAGTCACTGTCATAAATAACATTTTAGTAGTGAGTTCAGTAACATTTCATATGACTGCATCTGGTGGTGTCATCCAGTTAGTTGTTTTTATGTAAAAACGAATAAGTGTGACAAATAATTGTATGTTTTATTTTTACAGGAATCTTGGGAAACCAAAATGAGGCATAATCAGCTGTATTGTGAGACACCACCTACTGTCACTGTTTATGTAAAATCAGGGTCAAGTAGATCACATCAGCCTAAAAAACCCATTAATCTCAAGCGTCCTATTTTTAAAGATAGTTGGCCAGCATCTGAAAAAAATGCACATAATAGCAACAAGTCTAAACGCCCCAAAGGACCCTGTCTAGTTATACAGCGTCAGGAAATGACTGCTTTCTTTAAATTATTTGGTAGGTTTAAAATACTGTAATAGTGGTAATTAGAAAGTACTTAAAAATGAGAAAACGTAAAGATCTGTTTTATCATTTTTATAGTAATCAAAGAGGATGCTGTTATTTTCTGTCAAATTTCTCACCAACCAAATTTATTTTTGCTTTACTTAGTCTTTTTTTTAATGTTGGGTTTGTTTATTTTTATTGCTTTTGGATTAGAAATTCAGACTCATCTTGCTTCTAGACTGTTTAAATCCAGGTCAAATGTAAATTCTGAGCAATTCAAGTTCATCGTAAGAGTTTAATATAAAATTAAAGTAAAATACTTTGTAAAATCTCAGCAGAGGCAACTGGCCCAGTTTGAGGAGTTTCCCAAGACTTTCAGTGCTAAAACTGAGCAAACTGGGAAGGTTAGTCAACATAGAGAAGTTTCAGTATTTTATCTGGGGAATATTAAACATTATGCTTTATCATCATAGTCATATAATAAAATTGAGTTTGAGTTTGTTCAGATCACGAGATAGTGAGTGCTACTTTGATGATAAATTTCTTAAAAATCACCAAAAAGAAACTTCTTTATAGTACTTCTGGCCAAGGAGGAGAAGGGATTTTTTATTTTTATTTTTTAATTTTTTTTGAAGTAAGGTTGACAGATTAGAATAAAGGCTAGGATACACAGATCCTGGTAAATAGCTGTGGGAATGAATCAAGTCAAGTAAGATAACCACAATTTGTATATCCAGGTAACAAGCTTCCTTTTTTATAGAGAAAGGCAGATGCAGGTAAGAGGAGAGAGTTGGGGACAAGAATATTTGCCCTTTGAAAGGATAGAAATTTTAAAAAATGAGGGCAAACTGGTTAAGATTTAAAGAAAAGCAAAATAAGAAGATGAGATAAGAAGAAAAAATGTAAGTAATATAAGTAGAAAAATGTTGAACTATGAGGATGTACCCAGTCAGGATCTAGAATGCTGTTAGTTTCCGTCTCTCTTTATTAAAACAAAATTATTACCCACAAACTTTTTTATTATTCATAACATGAGAAAAGACCTGAGTACCATTTTAGGTAATTTAAGAAATAGAAATGAAATTAAGACAAATTAATTATTCTCAGAAAATCAGTACTTATTTTTGGAACTCTTCATATATTTGAAATATCATATATTTGATGATATTTCTAGGATGTGAGAATTAATATGAAGAAGTTGTGCTTTGTTACTTAAAATGAAAGGTAAATGGAAAAAAGCAGATTTTTCTCAGTTTATATTCTGCAATTACCCATGTATTTTTGGGTTACATATTTGAGCCATTTAAAATTAAAATAAGTGTTTTTTACCTTTTTTGGATGTTATTCTTTTAACAGTATTTTTCTTTGTTAGTCTTTTTGTCACAATCTCAGTTTCTCCAAAATTAAATGTTAATTACAAATAACTAATGAATTATGAATCTTCTTTATATAGGCATTTTCATGTGTATTTGAATAATAGATAATTGCACAGAGATAAATAGGAAAAGAGAAGCAGGATCCAAAACTAAAAATACCCTGGGATCTAAAAGGAGAAAGAAGTAGAAAAATATAAAATGTATTTAGAAAACAGAGTATTCATTAAGTCATTATTGCTTAAAGGCTGAGTTCTCTTTTATCAGATTCCCTTTCCACCTATTAAAGATTGATTTTGGAAAGTAACAAAGAGCTAACCAAGAGTTACCCAAGACATATTCCTCAAAGAGCTATTGTGATATTCAGTAAATCAAGCACTTCTACCATTCCCCCTACAGTCTGAGCTATAGATTAGGGCAAATCAGATGGGAAGATGAAGAATAATTAGTAGCTTTTGTATAGTGCTTGCAATGGTAAATAAACCAAAGAACTGAAAACTACGCCTTAGACAATACTGTTCCAATCATTTGTGTTTGATTTCTCGGCATCATTTATAATCTCCATATGTAGAAATTAATTCTTCAAAGGAAACATTCTATCTTTAAAAGATAAGTTATAGCTATCTTTTATTGTAGATGATGATTTAATTCAAGATTTCTTATGGATGGATTGCTGCTGTAAAATTGCAGACAAGGTAAATTTGGTAACAGTATGATTATTAACCAATGTTATTATGTTACTAGACCATCAGAACTTTAATGAAACCTTATAAGAATTTTCTATCTTATTGAAGTTAGAAAAAGAACTAGCCTGCATTGCTCCTTCAAAGTGGAATCCTTACACATTAATTTTTTTTGAAATTAGCATATACCATAGATTCATTTTATATTTTGAGAAATTGTAGCATCTTATTGATTAGATTTAAATAACCTTAAGATTATGTCTGTTTGACTGAAAACAAGAATCGATATAGACTTAATATGTTTTGACCAGAATTATTACCTTTTATCAGGCTGTGGAGAAAGAATATTCTGAGATTCATTTCACTAAGGCAGTCTGTTACACACTTTAATTTTTTTCCCCTTTCTTCTGCCTCCCCCCCCCCCCCCACTCCGTTCAAGCCGTTGTTTCTCAGTCTAGTTGTGTAGGACACAGCTCCCTGGCCCATGCTGGTATTATGAGCCTTGTGCTCCCCCTGGCTGAGGCAGTTGGTTGCCGGTCATTGGTCGGCTGCTCAAAGCAGCTCACGCTGGCTGCTGGCTGTTCTCAATGGCTGCCGGCCACTCACGCTGGCTGCTGGCCACTTATGCTGGCCATTGGCCACTCATGGCAGCACACAGCAGCTCACGGCAGCCCTCGGCATCTCATGCCAACCTCCTGCTGCTCACCGCAGCTCAGCTCCAGGGAGAGCTGTTGTTCACAATGTTAGCTGTAGAGGGCGCAGCTCACTGGCCCATGTGGGAATGGAACCAGCGACCTCAGTGTTTGGAGCACAGAGCTCCAACCACCTGAGCCACCGGCCAGCCCTACTTTAATATTTTGTAGTTAATTTAGATAAAACAAATCTCAATAATCTTGTAGAGTAAAATTAGTTTATCATGTTTCTTTAGGAATCAAAGTTTCATTAAAAATTATGATGCTAACTCATATGGTAGGGACTGTAATGTTTCTATTCTCTTTGGATTTAACTGAACAGTTATGATTTCAGCTTCATAAATGCCATCTTAGACCAGGTAGTCATATCAGAAAATTTGACATGACTTCACATCATACTTAAAATAATGTGCCAACCAACAGAAAAGGGAATGAATGGAAGACTAGCTTTATGATTAAATACCCACTAAGTTAATGTTGATGTGAACTTTTTTATTTCAAGTTTAATATAACAAAGATAAAATTGGAGTTTTGTTTTGTTATGTTGAAATTTTCAACCATGAACAATTTAGGGTAGAAAGGTTAGAACAAAGACCTTCCATGTGTCTAGCATCTCACTATAGCAATCAACTGTTGGCCATTCTTGTTTCTTCTAATCCCTCTCCCCAAAAGCAAATCTCAGACATCCTAACATTTTATCCTAACATTTTATCCATAAATATTTCAAGATGTATGTCTAAAAGATGAGATCTTTTAAAACATAATCACAATGTCACTAACACTTTTAAAAATTAACTGTAATTCATTAATATCAAATACTCAGTACATGTGGTGGTGTAGTTTTAAACTTTACAGTTTTAAGTAATTAAAGTTGTTGGACAGCAGAGGGCAGTGCTTTAAAAATAACTAACCAGGAACGCTGTATCTTAACATTATTTTCAATGGTCCTCTACTGAAAATTACATTGAAAACTTGGAATCTCCTTTGTGGTCAATCCTGTGAAAGTAGGATGAATAGGTATTTTATGAGAAGGAATCTAATACATCAGTATTACAACTTGTTTTTAATTTAAATGGCAGAACTTGGCATGGCATCCTAATACCAGGCTAGATGTGGCTTTCTAATAATATATTCAAACACTTTTTTTCAATGAAAATAGAGCCATGTTATTCTAATTTCCGATTAGAAGTTATTTTTTTAAAGATTATTTTGAAAAGTGAGCATGGACGTCTGTAACTAACTCAAATGGTTCAGGGAAAAAATATATATATATACGTATACATCAAGCTAATGTGGCAACATATTAACAATTAGTGAATCTAGGTGAAGGATGTATGGTTATTCATTTTATGGTTATTTCAACTTCTCTATAGGTGTGAAATTTAAGATAGAAAAAAAACTGGGGTTTTGGCTGAAAAATATTGGCAATAATAAAATTTAAGACTTCATTCTAGTTATAATCTTAATCATGATTAATGGTCAAGAACTATTTCTCACTGTTTACATAGATTACAGGAAGCAAAAAATAAGGACTCAAATAAATAGGTAATTCTATAATAAGGATAAATAATGCTTTATTGATTTAGCTCATTATTCATCTCAAAGATAACTTTTGAAACGGTTTTACTTATGAAAGCAAAACATTAATATTAACTTTTAACTTTTTTCCCCATAGTATCTTTTGGCTATGACCTTTGTTTATTTCAAGAGGGCTAAATTTACTATAAATGAACATACCAGGATAAATTTCTTTATTGCTCTGTAAGTATGCTTTCTACTAAGTGATTTTTGTGGTAGTTATATATAATATATATGATACCTTATTTTTAAAAAAAAGTTGTTTAAAATCTGATGTATATCTTTGAATAGGCCTTCCTGTATAAAAGCTATACATTTTTTACTTTAATAGGATATTTTTATGTTGTTTCTGCTGATCTTATCCTTTATGCCTCAGATTTATTATTCAACATTTCACTTGAGTTTGTATTATACCCTTTATATTTTTCAGAATGCTCCATATAAATTACCCCAAATTCTCCACTTTTGGACTTAGAATATCAAAGGATATTCTCTTTGAAATTTCCAGTTACTATACAGTTAAAATCATTATCATCATTGCCCTTATTACATTGAACAGCTTTCAGGAAATGCTCTAGGCATACTCATTGTGGATTCATGTGTGTAACATAGGATTTATTTCTATCTGATACCTTTAGTATCCACTCACTATTTCACTTAACACACTGTATTTTGACCAAGGCATTTTGTCTTCAGTTCTTCAATTAACTTTAAATTAGTTTATACTAGCTTTGTGATCTGTTAAATGGTTTTAATGACATGGTATTGTAATTCATAGCTCAGAATTCTGTTAGAATCAATGTAAATTAAGAATGTCTAGTTCAATCTCTAAACCTTTTAAGCACTACTTAAAATTATACATTTCCAAATGCAGACTCCACCCACCACGTGAGCAGGCCTGGCATCATCCCCACTTTACAGATGGGGAACCTGAGGTTTGGGAGGGGATGGGATTTGCCTGAAGTCATTGAGCTCTTTTATAGAACATCCTTTTGTGGACCATCAAAGGCTGGGCTTAGTGCTGGATATAGTGCTGCATTTGGAAATGTATAATTTTAAGTACTTATCTAGAGAACTACATATAAAAATATTTAAGTTACATACCACAATTGTTAGCACTGAAGAATAAATTTTTACTCAAAGTCTATTTAATTTCTAATCAAAGAAATTGATCTCTGCATGTATTCAGGAGACACATTTCCCCATGCATAGGGCAAAATGAACTCAATATAAAGTTTGGTGATGGTTGCTAAATTGGGAGAATATAATAGTATTAGCTAATACTAAGTATTATGTGCAAGGCACAACAAAATGTTTTTTATAAGCTCATTTAATCTTCCCTATGAGATACATTTTTTAATAATCCCCATTTTACAGATGGGGACATCAAGACTTAGATTAAATACTTTCCAAGGTCACATAAGTTAGTGAGCAGCAGAGCTGCAATACAAATTCAGATGTGACTTGCCAAAAGCCAAATGTAGCCATTGACCACTAAGCCATAATGCTGTTTACATGTCTCTTAGTGTTGTATTATATTTGTATGTTGATGTGATATCTATTTTGTAGGGGTTTTTTTCTTACCTGAAAGTTAACAACAAACCAAAAGAAGCTTTAGTTTAAATCTTACTAGGTGCCTGCAATTGGATTTGTTTGACTTTTTGGACAAAGTTATTACTAGTAAAGCAGTGTGCCAACTTACACCATGCAATAGTCTGTGAGGTTGCATGCATGCCGTGTTGTAAGCTTCATATTAAAAGTAACATGAATTATAATTTCCATTTTATACTAACACTTTTTGTACAGCCTGACTCAGTAGTTCTCCTTATTTTCTCAGTTAGCCATTGTAACTCAAGTTCTCCTTTCTCTATATATTCTTATAACACTGAACTTCAATTGTCATTCTTCCGTATCTCTTTTACAGTTATTTGTTTCATACATAGTTGCCTCTTGTACTTGGCTGTAGGCATCTTAAGGGCAAGGAACGTGTATTCTTACTTTTTGCATCTTTCAGTGGCTAATATATAGGAGGTTCTTAATTCTTTACTTGAATAAACATAATTATTATGCAAAAAAATGGACTGTGCTCCAAGAAAATCTTGACTATTTCAAATTAGCTTCAAAGAAAATCTTTGACTATTTCAAATTAAAAGGGAACTCATATGTATACAATGCAGATATTTCATCACATTGAACCTGAAAAACTGTTAATCTAGATCTAGAATAGAATCGTGATGTAGTTTGGATGCCATACATACCATATTATAGATTTTCCATGTTTCACTTAGTCAGCAAGCATGAAAGGAACCAATCTCCAGGTCTTTCTACCCTTACTAAGAACTATCAGGGATACTAAAAGTAAGAAATTACATAATATCACAGAGGACGGGATTTTTCTTATAGAACTGAATGGTTTGAACAATGAGGTGCTTTATAATAAGATAATATTAAAACGTACAGTTATTTTAAGGGAGGATAAAGTAATATGCAGGTACTCATTTTATATTAATGTAAATAAATATGAATATGGACATGGTTTTAAAAAGTACATAAGAGGGTATACAATTAAAAATAAGTCTTCCTCCTATCTTAAAAACTGTCCTCTCTCCTCAAGGGCAATTAACGGTGTCATGAGTATCTGTCTAGAAATAATTTTCCATACGTGAACCAGTGTGCATATTACATGAATAGAAGTGTACTGTACACTTCTTGTACCTTTTTAAAAATTTGAATGTTACATAATGTGCAAAAGAGCATATGGAGTGTGTATGAAAGAATAAAAACCAAATACTTCTGCACCAATGACTCACCTTAAGAATAGAACATTGCTAGAATATTAGAAGCTCACAGTATAGTTTCCTACTTAGAGACCCCTCCCAAATGATTCCACAAATAATCATTTTCTTGCTTTTATTCCATGTATATCCCTCTAAGTAATATATTTGGTGTTTCATGTTTTTGAGCTACATATGAAAAAATCATGTGTACTATTTTTCTGTAACTTCCTTTTGCTTTATAACATTGATATGTATAACTATAATTCATTTGCATTGCAGACTATTGCTACTTACATACTTGGATTTTTTCCTACCATCTATCTTGTTATGTACTTACTATATATCCCATTTTTTCTGTTTCTTCCTTCCCCTGCATTTTCATCTTCTTTTTGGTTGAGATTTTTTCATTTTTATTTTTGGCATCTTTTTCTCTCTACTTGTTTATAAATTATGCAGTCCATTCTTTTAGCAATTACCTGGTTATTTTTAATCACAACAACCTTTACCATTTTAACTACAATCATCCCCTTTCCCAACTTATATTCTTTTGTTTTGCAATTCTATTGTTCTATCTGATGCCCTCCAAAAAGTTAGACAATTATTATTCTTGTTTTATACATTCAACATTTGTTCAGATTTACCCACATGTTTATATCTTTGCTTACCATTCCTTCTTGCATCTCAAACCTTCCACTTAGGTTCATTTGCCTTCTTTCTGATTGCTTTTAAGACCTCCTTTTTTTAAATGTTTGTTAATTCCAGTATTTTCAGACTTCACAGTTTGTTTCTGCTAATGGTGTCTTAAGTCTTTTATAATTTTTTTTTATTTATTGTAAGTTGCCTATTTTTGTTGGAAAGTTATCTATGGGGCATGCATTGTTTCCAGTGGGAAATCTTCTCCATGTTTATCTCTTTTCCCGTGTTATTTAATGTGAGTTTTTTTTTTTCTCCGACTGATTTAAAGATTTTGGTTTTGAGCAATTTGGTTATGATGTCCTTGGTGCTTTTGGGGTTCAAGGAGATCTTTGTGGGTTTATAGTTTTCATCAAATTTTTAAAATTTTTAGCCATTTATTTCTTAAAATATTTTTTCTGTTCACCTGCCAACTTTTAGGGACTCCAATTTCACCTTTACTAGGCTGCTTGAAGTTGTCTCACAGCTCATTGATGCTCTGTTTATTATTTTTGTTTATTTTGGATAGTTTATACTGTTACAAGGATATCTTTAATGCACAAGTCTTTTCTTCGAGAATAGTTAATCTCCTATTAATCGTTTTCATTTTACACATAGTTTTCATCTCTAGAAGTACACTTTCAATGTGTCTACTTATTTTTTTGAACATCTGAAATAGTTACAAGTGTTTTAATGTTTTTGTTACTTCTACCATGAGGGTCAGTTTTGATTAATTGATTATTTTCCTTATTATGGGTTGTGTTTTCCTGCTTCTGTGCATGCCTGATCCCTTTCAAGTATATGTCAGGATACTGATTTCCATTTGTGTCTGAGGAAACTACCTGATTGTGGGGAAAGACCATAGGAAAGGATTAGAGGAAATAGTGCCTAACATTCACCCAGGGCAGGAAATAGTGTCTGTCCCCACTACCCAGACAGAAAAAACTCTTCATTTGCAGGATATTGAGTGGAGTACTCAGGAAGGTCTTGCTTCAGTAGTAGGGACTCATTAGCCCCAGACTGAACATTGCTCTAGATCCACGTAACAAATTATAAAAGCAAGACCTGAAAGGATCAGACTTAACTGCATCCCAGAACAGAGCTCAAGATTTATAGGAATACAAAAATATTCAGAACTCAACAAGGTAAACTTCACTGTATCTCTGTTTTTGATCTATTACTTCTTTCATTATGAGTAAGGTTGACATCTTTTATGTGTTTATAAGTGATTTGTATTTTGTTTTTGAGTTGTTGGTCTTCTTTGTTAGGTATCTGGCTAACACAGTTGAAGAAGATGAGGAAGAATCCAAATATGAAATTTTTCCATGGGCTTTAGGGAAAAACTGGAGAAAATTGTTCCCTAATTTCTTAAAGTTAAGGGACCAACTCTGGGATAGAATTGACTATAGGGCTATTGTAAGCAGGCGATGCTGTGAGGAGGTAAGATTTTAAAATACTTTATATATGTGATATATGTCTTCTGTTCATGTAATTTTCCTTGTCTTGTTTTTTTCTAACATTTTTTGTAGATGTAAGGGTAGACCGTTAGTCTTGATGGTTACCATGAATACAACTTGTTTATTGCAATGTTGATGTTTTAATTTTTGTAACACAATAATTTTAAATTGTCATTTCTGTTTTTCAGAGCAGTCTACTTCTATAGTCAGTATTTTAATTTTAGTGTGATTCTCTTGTCTAAAAGATCACCAATATATAGGAAAAGGATAGTGTGCACATTTCCAAATACCTTATGGTAATATTACTTGATTTGATTAATAATTTCCATTAAATAAAGTATATGAAATTTCAAGTCCCCAAGTTATACCATGTGAATTGCATGGTATAAAATTTAAATGATTTAAATATGTTTAAAAACCATACCTCTTCACATAGAATACATAAAGTAGGTTTGTTTGATGTAAGATTCTGTTAATATAAAGCAGAAAGACATTAAGAATTTAAAAATTGGTTATTTTATCTAATGTTCTGGATTTCAATAAAGAAGAAAGTTAATGTTTTAAACTAAAGAAAAATCCTAGAGTAGAAATTAAGTGGAAGGCAGTGATCACTGTAAGCCAGTACTAGTTCAGAAAAGTTTGGTGAATGTCAACTAGGTAATGCTATAATTAAATGAAGTCATATCCAGTTAAATGATTGTAGGCCATGAGAAATAGTAGATTAGTGTCAAAACTCAGGGAGAACTTTAGGGATGTGTCACAAAACTCTGTCCAGAACTAACCGTGTTAATTATATTTATTAATGAGCTAAAGATATAGCAAGTGTACATATTTGTGGATTATGTATGTATGTGGATTGTGTAAATTAGGAGGATTGTTGAATGTTGTGGAAAATGCAAGTATTCAGAGATAACTTAGAAAACTACAGCAGGCCACGTCTTTATAAGATTAAATTCAATAGAAAAATATGAAAAATTAGATGTGTAAATCCCCTGTAATTTAATGATCCTCATTAAAGAATTTAAATGACTCATTTCAATTACAGGGCATTGAAAGTGTCCTGTATTTGTATTTTTTGTCACTACCTCCTCATGTCAAGATGAGTAATTTGTGCACCTGTTGCCATCCTTGGACGTAATAGTCCAAGCAAAGCCTTATTTGAACATTCTGATTTTTTCCACGTAAATGCTTCAAGCCCCATGGGACACTCAGCTAAGAACATAGACGGCCACCAGAGGCAAGAGGCCGGGTCAGGCAATGCTCACCTCACGGCAGACTGCCCAACTACTCCTAAGATACAACAGCTGACGTTTTTTAACTGCAACAACTTTAATTTACACTATTGGAGCTGGAATTACCTCAGTTGCTGGCACGAGACTATTAAAGAGCCAGAGAATGGAGTGACTTAATGGAGTATGTGTAAAAGACTAAAATGCTTTGGACAACTATAAACCCAGTGTCCAATAGAATTTACAGAAAAGTTGTCTTTCAAGGATTTAACACTGAGAACTAACAGATCTCTCCACTAATTTCAGATTTGCATATCAAATTTCCTACTCATATTTCATTACCTAGTAGACACTACAAATTTAACATGCCAAAAATGAAATTTCGATCTCCCCATATAGACTTCCAAACCTGCTCCTCCGGCAAACTTCCATGTGTTAATAAATGGTTAACTTCATCCTTCTAGTTGTTCAGGCCAAAAAGCTAGACTTTTCACCCTAGCTAGACTTTTTCTCACATCCATTTCTTTAAAAAATATCCAGCATCCTACCATTTCTCACCTCCTCCACCACTAAATCCTACTTCGGTTGTCATCTCTTGCCTCAATTATTGCCATAACCTTCCAAAAAGTCTCTCTTGTAATCTTTCTTACCTATATAGCAACCAGAATAAATCTTTTGGAAAGTATATCAAATCATGACTCCTCTATTCAAAAGCCTTGAGGCTTCCCATTTCACACAGAGTAAAAGGCAAATCCTTATCATGGGTCTACATGGTCTGCCAACTCTCCTCTCCTCTGACTTCCATCTCTCATCCTTGCTCACTAGCCACACTGGCCTCCTTGCTGTTCCTCAAACACACTAAGGGCACTCCCACCTCAGGGTCTTTGTACTTGTCATATCCATTATTTGGAATGCTTTTCCCCCAGATATTAGTATGTTTTACTTCCTCACTTCATTTAGGACTACTTAAATGTCACCTCAGAGAAATCTTTCCTTACCACTCTATATCCAGTACTATCTCCATCAATGGAATAAAATTAAAAAATCTAGAAATAAACCCTCATGTTCATTGAATTTTTGACAAGGGTGCCAAGAAAATTCAATGGGGAAAGAATAGTCTTTTCAACAAATGGTACTGAGACAACTGGATATCCACATGCAAAAGAATGCAGTTGGACCCCTACTTTAAAACATATGTAAAAACTAACTCAAAATGGATCAAAGACTTAAATGTAAAAACTAAAAATGACAAAACTTAGAAGAAACCACAGGTGTAATTCTTCATGACCTTGGATTAGGTTTCTTAGATATGATACCAAAAGCACAAGCAACAAAAGAAAATATAAAGTGGACATCATCAAAGTTTAAAACTCTTTTCCATCAAAGGATACCATAAAAAATGTGAAGACAACCTACAAAATGGGAGAAAAAATTTTGCAAATCACCTGTCTGATAAGGAACTTGTATCTAGAATACATAAAGAGGTCTTGTAACTCAATAATAAAAAGACAACCTAATTTAAAAATGTGCAATGGATCTCAATAGGCATTTCTCCAAAGAAGATATACAAATCTGCAAAAAAAAAATACATAAAAAGAGCTAAACATCATTAGCCTTAGAGAAATGCAAAATCAAAACAACAAGAATATATCACTTCACATCCACTAGGATGGCCATAATAAAACAGATAATAACAAGTGTTGACAAAAATGTGGAGAAATTCAAACCTTCGTACATTTCTGTTGGGAATTTAAAATGGTGTAATTGCTTTGGAAAACAGTCTGACAGTTCCTCAAAAAGTTAAACAGAGTTCTATATGACCCAGCGATTCCACTCCTAGTTATATAGTTAAATGAAAACTATGTCCACAAAAAGTCTTGTGTACAAATGTTCACAGCAGCATTATTTATAATAGACAAAGAGTGGAAACAACCCAAATGTCCAACAACTAATAAATGGATAAACAAAATATGATATATCCATTCAATGATATGTTACTTGGCAATTAAAAAGAATAAAGTACAAATGCATGCTACAATATGGATGAAACATAAAAAAGTTATGCCAAGTGAGAGAAGCCAGCCACAAAGGACCACACGTTGTATGATTCAATTTATATGAACTGTCCAGAATAGACAAATCCAAAGAAATAAAAAGATTATTGGGGCTGAGGGAGGGAGGGATGAGATGTGACTGCTTTCTTTATGGAATGATGAAAATATTCTAAAATTGACTATGATAATGGTTGTGCATCTCAGAATATACTAAAAGCTGTTAAATTGTACACTTTAAATGGATGGATTGTACAGTATTTGAGTTATATCTTAATAAAGCTGTTAACATAACAAGTACTTCCCTCTATTACTCTGTATTCCTTTTCCTGGTTTTCTTCATAGCACTGAACTACCGTGTAACATACTCTGTTTTATCTATTTATCTTGCTAATGTCTGTTCCCCTACTCGAATATGAATTCCAAGAGGGAGGGTCTTTATTTTGTTCTTACTATATGTATCTCCAGTGCCTACAACAGTGTCTAGAATATAGTAGATACTCAGCAAATATTGCTAAATGAGAGAATGAATGGAACTTAAGACTTCCAATTATTTTTCATACCTGCTTATTCCTGAAATAGAAAAAAAACCTTTAAAACATTTCTTTACTGAGATCACTTAGCCCTGCCGAAGCTTATCGATCTGCCACTAGATTGATAGTGACAGATCGATAAGCTTACTTGAATCATGTTGGTGTATAGGAAAGGAAACTACTTAGTAAGATTTAAGTATCCATTTAACACCTAAATTATAAGACACCAAGTTCAGTGTTGTAGGGGGTTTTAATCAAGAAGTATATCCTCCTTGCCCTGAAATTTTCTGCATTAAAGTAGCAAGATATGCTTAGAAATTTAGTTAAGTATTCTATGCATTTCTTATTGAGAGCCTGCTACTGGCATACTGCCATCCCATTTCTTTAGTCTCATAACCTTAAAATTAACCAGTTATGATAGTAGCTACAAACTGGTTTACAATAATAATATGCTACATTTGCATTGTACTTTGTAAATTTATAAATATTTTTATGTATCTGCACAAAAATGTCTGTGAGGGTTGTAGCATTCTCATTTTGTAGCTGATGCAACCGAGGAGTACCGAGATTGAGATTTACTCAAGATCTTTCATCAATTAAGTGGCAGTGTCAGCACTTGACTTCACATCCGATGACTTCCCAGTGTTCTCTTTTCTCTGATATGTAGCCTCTACCTCTCATTGATTAGTTTAGAAAATGCATTTGTATTTGTTGTTATTTTATCTCAGGAATTAAACAGAATAAGTATGCTGTCCATTTTACAGAATGAAGAAACTGGTGTAGAAAGGTTGCAACTTGTCCATGGTCATTCAGTTAATAAGTGGCAGGCTCAGCTAGTACTTAAATTTGGCACACTTTCCATTATACCCCACTGTCAGAAGAACTTATTCTCTCCTTTGAGATAATATGAATTTTGTAATTTGTCCCCTATTGTATAAACCCTGACTGCTGCAGAGAAGCTAAGAGCCAGGTTTTATCCTTAACCACATTAACTCAGTTATCCTTTGTTATTGGCATGTCTGTTTTCCCCCTTTAGCTATATTTTCCCTTTTGGGTCCTAGTTTAATGAAAATAAAGTTTTTTCATTTGCTCTTTTTGTCAGCTGCCTCAAATCCTTTTTTGGAAAGAGATGAGGTATGATTAAATTGAAAAATGTGTGTAGGGCTTTTCCAAAAAAGAATAAAGACTATTTCAACCTACTTATTCTGATCTTATCATCTACAACCAGCTTACCTTTCTGGACATCAGCTCTGAGGTGGAATTTATTTAGGTTGGTGATAGCTTAATTTCTAGATTGGTTCACAGATTATGGAGAATGCCAAATCTGATGAGAAAGAGTTAGGCTCCAATTCTAGCCCCTTTATGCATCATGGAGGGTAGCAATTTTTTGAAGAGGAAGCTTTATTATTGTTTGGTTCTCTGGCCCAGATGACACGATATCTTCATAGCTGATTTCTCTGTCAGCTACTACTTGATTCTGGATTAGGAATTTACAGAGCGGTGATGTGATAAATGCAATGTTTTGTTCAAAACAGAGAGGTATGTGAGAGACTTCATGCCCAGAGAGGGCTGTCAGTAGAATAGGCTGCATGCACCAAGAGATATAACTGAGTAATAGACACTTACGTGCTAAAAATCCTAATACAGCATGAACAATACAACAAGAAAATCTGAAAGCTGGAGTTTTTAGAAAGGTGGGACTTACGCTGGGCATTAAAGGAAAGGTAATACTAAGACAAAGTGAGAGGACATACCAGACATGAAATATATTCCAGTTTTGAGAAAAATAACAGTAGATAAATATGGAAAGAATAAAAAATTCTGATATTCAACTTTCTCACCTTCAGTAGCTCTGAAGCTAGTTTTACATTGTTATAAATATGTTTATAGTTAGAGTTAAAATCTTTATTTCTACCTTTTTAAAGACATGTAACTTTATTACATGTCTTTGGTTGAAAAGTTTTTTGAAGGATTTAAGAAGTAGATTGTAAAAAAAGTTCAATCCTAAAATATACTTTAAAAAATTAGCGTAGCTAGTATTCTTTATGTCATTATCTTAGGGGCGGCCACAGTAACCCTATTTTCTGAAGGGACTGGTCTTAGTCTGGGGATTTTAAGAAGGTTGTCATTTTTAACAGCAAAAGTCTTTTTTCTTTCCAAACAAAATTTTACGCACAGTTCCCCAAATTATCTTCCCTTAGTCCCTTCTAGGACACCTCCAATATAGTCCTTGAAACCTTAGGGCTCCTCAAAACAGTTCACTGGTCTAGGCAATTAATAAGGCACCGTCTAATGCTTAAATTGTACAATTCTCATTTATTTTGGGTCACTGATAACTGCAGCTAAACATTTTTGCTTAGAAGTAGCAGTGGAAAATTCTGCTTAGAAGTTTTAGACTATCATGAGGTCAGCATGTAGGTCCACTTCCCTAGCTTGACTTCTTAAGTGGCTATCATTTGTCAGGTGTTTACTATGAGTATGTGATAAGGATTTTACACGTATCTAACCCTCAGAACTCCTATGAAGAAGATAGTATCCCCATTTTAGACATGAAGAAATTGAGCCTCAGAAAGGTTAAGTAACTTGCCCAGTATCAAACAGCTAGCAAGTGCCAGAATAAAAAACTAAGCCTATCGTGACTCTAAAGGCAGTGTTTTATCTAACAAACCTTAGACAACAATGCCTGACATGTGAGGAATCTTAAGAGCTTTATAAATAATTCTTTATCTAATCCTCACAACAACCCTCTAAAATAGACAGTAATTCTCTCCATGTTACAGATGAGAAAACTGAGGAACAGGGAGGTTAAGTAACTTAACCTGTCTTCTTACCATATCCCTTGCCATAATTGCCAATGTTTTAAGATTAGCCTAACATACGTGGTTGGAAACCTCAATTAAAAGTATTATTTTCAGCCCATTATATTCCAAAATTAATAATTATATATTGTTTGGGGCTAACTGTATTGTCTTTCCCAAACTTAGAATATTCAGAATTGAAAAAACCTGGAAGGTGGCTTCAGTCCTGTTTCCTATTTGAAACCATTTTAATATGTTGTTAATTATTGTCTTAAGGATCCAAGCAATGAATCACTTCTTTATTGGTGATACTGCCTGATGTTATCTGGAGATGCTTTTTTTTTTTGACATCTGTAACTTAGAGTTTTCGATCTAGTTTTATTAGAGATTGCTGTTCTTGAGTTATAATGTTTGTACTTAATTTTACTAAATTTAAAAGACTTCTTAAAATTCTAAAAGAAAGCTTTCCATGATAGGTTATGGCCATTGCTCCAACCCATTATATATGGCAACGAGAGCGCTCTGTGCATCACAGTGGAGCTGTCAGAAACTACAACAGAGATGAAGTGCAACTGCCCCGGGGACCTAGTGGCACACCGGTAGATTGTTCCCTCTGTGGTAAAAAAGGAAGATACGTTAGACTGGGATTGTCTTCATCATCTTCTTCATCCAGTGACACAGTAGAGGTGATGGAAACACATTCTCAGGAATTACATAACTCATTCTTAGTGGACATAACGGTTGACCCTTCTCAAGCATATAGCAATTCTCAAGGTACGATGTAGTGGTATGTCCGAATTAGATTTATGCATGCTATTAATAAATCGGAGTTAGTTATTGGCCTATAGTCTGTCCTTACTGGCTGGGATGCATAATAATTTCTATGCTACAACAATATGTGTTAAATTAATATTGAAAGTTTTCCCCTTTTCAGTTACTACCTTTTGTCTTGTGTCACTGTTTTGTGGTAGCTTACCTAAATTTAATGTGATTTATGTTAAAGTGAAACCTTAATCACCATGGGGCTGAAGTATTTTAAGTATTAAGTATTTTAAGATCCTGAACGATTTTCTTTGAAATGTTTTATTTTATTCAAAAAAAGTTTTAAAAGGAAAATAAATTTACTTGTAATCTCATCTAGTTTTATCAGTGATTAACTATTAATTTTCTTCTATACACTTTTTAAAATTGAGATATAATTGACATACAACATTGTATTAGTTTTAGATGTACAACATAATGATTACTACAATAAGTTTAGTTAACATACATCACCACAGGTACAGTTTTTTTCTTGTGATGAGAACTTTTAATATCTACCCTTTTAGCAACTTGCAAATATACAATACAGTATTAACTGTAGTCATCAGGCTGTACATTACATTTCCAAGACTTATTTATCTTATAATTGGAAGTTTGTATGTACCTTTTGCCCACCTTCATCTATTTTGCTCAACCCCCAACCCTAGCCTCTGGAAACCACCAATAGGTTCTTTGTATCAATACGTTCGGTTTTGTTTTGTGTGTTTTTTTTTTTTAGATTCCACATATAACACAGTTTTTGTGTTTCTCTGTCTGACTTATATCACTTAGCATAATGCCCTCAAAGCTCCATTCATGTTGTCTAAAATGGCAAGGTTTCCTTTTTATTCATGACTGAATTATATTCTATTATATATACATATATGCCACATTTTCTTTATCCATTTTCTGTCGATGGACACAGATTGTTTCCGTGTCTATTTACTATTGTAAATAATATGGCAATGAATGTGGGAGTGCAGTTGTTTTTTCAAGATAGTGATTTTGTTTCCTTCCGGTAAATACCCAGAAGTGGGATTGCTGAATCATATGGTAGTTCTATTTTTAATTTTTTGAGGAAACTCCATATTGTTTTCCATAGTGGCTGCACCAATTTACATGACCACCAACAGTGTACAAGGGTTCCCTTTTCTCCACATCCTCACCAACACTTGTTCTTTCTTTTTTTTTTTAAAGAACCATTTTTTTTTTTAAAGATTTTATTGGGGAAGGGGAAAAGGACTTTATTGGGGAACAGTGTGTACCTCCAGGCCCCTTTTCCAAGTCAAGTTGCTGTCCCTTCAATCCCAGCTGTGGAGGGTGCCGTTCAGCTTCAAGTTGCTGTCAAGTTGTTCAGTCTTAGTTGTGGAGGGCGCAGCTCAGCTCCAGGTCCAGTTGCCCTTGCTAGTTGCAGGGGGCGCAGCCCACCATCCCTTGTGGGAGTCTAACCGGCAACCTTGTGGTTGAGAGGACACATTCCAACCAACTGAGCCATCCGGGAGCTCAGCGGCAGCTCAGCTCAAGGTGCCTGTTCAATCTTAGTTGCAGGGGCGCCGCCCACCATTCCTTATCCCTTGCGGGACTCAAGGAATAGAACTGGCAACCTTGTGGTTGAGAGCCCACTGGCCCATGTGGGAATCGAACTGGCAGCCCTGGAGTTAGGAGCATGGAGCTTCAACCGCCTGAGCCACTGGGCCGGCCCCAACACTTGTTATTTCTTGTCTTTTTTTTTTTTTTTTACAGTGAAAACATTTTATATTTAGAATTAGCTAGCTGGACTCAGTTTAAATGATCCCAATTTTGTTGGCAACATCCACAGCATCATAGGCAGGAGCCAGGGGAACACATGCCTTCCTCTCTCCATCAGGCCCGATCAGGGTGCTGACCTTGGCCACGTCAATGTCATAGAGGTTCTTCCCAGCCTGTTTGATCTGCTGCTTGTTGGCCTTGACACCCACAGTGAACACAAGTGTATGTTGTCTTCTATCTTCTTCATGGCTGACTCGGTAGTTAGGGGAACTGTTGAAGGCACAGTGGTCAAGCTTGTTTCTCCTGGGGGTGCTCTTCCGAGGGTACTTGGGCTGCCTTTTGAGCCACAGTGTCTTGGGCCTTCGGAAGGTGGATGACCTGTGGGTCTTCTTTTTCTGGTGGTTGTGGATGCCTTTCAGCGCTGCTTTCTTTGCCATGGAAGCCTTTGCTTTGGCTTCAGCTTTGGGAGGGGAGGGGCTTCCTTCTTTCCTTTCAGTGCCATCTTCATGAAAATAATTTATCTTTTTAATAATAATCATTTAACAGGTGTGAGATATCCCATTGTTGTTTTGATTTGTATTTCCTTGATAATTAGTGATGTTGAATCACTTTTCATGTATCTGCTGTCCATTTGTATGTCTTCTTTGGAAAAATGTTCATTTCCTCTGCCCATTGTTTAATTGGATTTTTTTCTATTGAGAGTTATATGAGTTCTTTTATGTATTTTGGATATTAACCCCTTATCAGATAGATATATGATTTGCAAGTATTTTCCCCCATTCCATAGGTTGCCTTTTCACTTTGCTGAAGGTTTCCTTTGCTGTTACAGAAGCTTTTTAGTTTGATGTCCCAGTTTATTTTTGCTTTTTTGTCTTTGCTTTTGGTGTCAAATCAAAAAAAAAAAAAAATGCCAACAAGACCTATGACAAGGAGCTTACCTCATTTTTTTCTAGGAGTTTTATGGTTTCAGGTCTTACATTCAAGTCTTTAATCCATTTCGTTGATTTTTGTGTGTGGTCTTAAGGTAGTGATCCAGTTTCATTGTTTTGCATATTGCTGTCCAGTGCTTCCAACACCATTATCCTTTCCCAATTGTACATATATTCTTGACTCCTGTGTTATAAATTGACCATTGATATGTGAGTTTATTTCTGTTCTCTCTAGTCTGTTCCATTGATCTGTTTGTTTTTGTGCCAATACCATACTGTTTTGATTACTATAGCTTTGGATACTATAAACTTTTTCTATTTAAAAAAAAATTAGAACCATACTATACTTAGGCCTGATTTTCTTCACTTATCATAAAGAATTTACCCATGTTATTATTTAGTCTTTGAAGACCTGATTTTAAATCATGACATGCTATAAGTACCATAATTTGTTTGCAGTATTTCATTTTTGTTGGGATCTAAGTGGCTTTGAACAGTAATATATCAATTAGAAAATAATCATATGAACTGGAAATACTTTTAGTCAATCACACCACAATTTTTATTTAAATTATATTTATTAATACAGAGGTATAGTATTTCTCTGACATTTCTCAATTTAAAATAGAACCAGAATAATATTCTACTAGCAGTGATCCTTTTTACTTCTTATAAAGCCTTTCTTCCAATTTTTCACCCATCTGAAGACAGGACTGACAGATTTCTTATGGCTCTTTCTAACACTATGAAACCCACTTTATTTCAAAATTTCACCTATTTATTTTTAGCACATCCTTATGAGATTAACAGTGGCCACTGAAGTTTTATTTAAAGAGAAACTAGATTCTTAAGACTCTTGAAGATCTTGCCTCATTGTTCCATTCCCTGGCCCTAATAATCACTAAACAAATTTGACAATGTATGTAGTCTATTCCCTTACAACACCTCCAAGCATAATTTTTATTGGTTCACTCATATTTGAAGGTAAATAGGGTCTACCATAGGTTGAATAAGAACTGCCTTTTAGCATCCCTCCCCTCTTTCCTAGCTCCTTTTATCTACTCTTTGATCCTTACAATAGGTATATTTACAAGGCATTTAAAATGTTCCCAGCAATGTGTTAAGCATTTCACATTATAATCTTATTTAATATTCACAGCCAACTCTAAGGTAAATACTATTATCTCCACTTTGCAGATAAGGAAACTGAGGCTTAGAAAGGTTAAATAATTTGCCTAAGGTGGTGGAGTGACATTTGAACTCAGGTCTGACTCTAGACTATATACAGCCTCAATTCCTAACTATTGTGCTCTACTGACCCCTTCGATGAAATCCTGCCTTTGGTGGTGAAAATAAGCTGCCACACAAATCTTCTAGCAGACTACTAAGGATTAAGGAGGTGGTGAAAGAGTTAAGAACCAAGTCCCTGATGAAAATTATATGGAGTGAACTGGGAGAGAATGTCAACCATAATTTGAATAGATATTTACAGAAAGCAGAACAGAGGTTTATATTTTATTCAGACTAGCTTCTGTAGATATCAAGAGTAGTAACAGTATATATTTTATGCTTTGATATCTCAACAGGAAATCAGAATGCACCAAGGGAGTAAGGGGCTCTGCCATTCAGTTTGCTTTGGGAAAACAAAAACAAAACAAAAAACAGGTCTTTGAGGGATTGTGGAGGAAAAGTGTGGCACTTGATTTCGGGGAGTTGCAGATGGAACTGTGCTTTCATCCTGTCACTGTCTGCAAGCCCTGAAACCTTGGTTTAGGATGTAAGGTTCAATACAGGAAGGAACAAGTATTTACTCATTAACTGTTTTATTCAGAGTGTGAACCCAAGGTTAAATAAGACCTTCTGTTTCAGGATGACAGAAGGTAGGCAATACAAAGAAAAATTATTGATCATACACTTGGTCAGTAAACATTTACATTCATTTTTTGTCAGTAGGCTTAACAAGGGAGTGAGCTATTTGGGGGAGGAAGGGGAGAGGGCGATTTAAGGGTAACACAATGTTATCAGGAACAGTGGTGCGTCTCATTGCCTCAGCTGCTGCTGATTCCCCGCAGTGACCTCTACTGGCAAAATCTTCTTCCTCCCATGCACATAAGGTGTTTGGAATCCCCTAACAGTTTGTGGTTGCAGAACACTCAATTCAGCATTCTCTAGGAGAGACACAAAGAACTGAGGCTCTGCTCCCGACTTTTAGGCTAAAACGTAGCAATAGATGGTTATCAATGCTTCCATCTTTCTTTCAAACACAAGCAAGCAACTTCAAAAAATAAGTTTTACCTAAACATGTTTATGACATTTGTTAAGAACAAAATATTTTTCATTTTGACAATGTTGGGAGGAGGTCATGAGCATTCTTTGCAGATTGATATACATCACAATCAGCAGTCATGTGCTAGGCATTTTATAAAGGTAGTCTCATTTAACACCTGACACCCCTCCCACCATAAATCTTGAAGTGACCTTATGACACTCATTTTACTGATGAAGAAAACTCAGAAGTCATAGTTGCAAGGTAAAACAACAGCAACAAAAAAAACAAGATGGGAACCCAGCTCTATCTGAATACACTGCACATTTTTATACTAACTGAACTAGTTAACCCTTGAACATGGCTTTGAATTGCATGGATCCACTTACATACGGATTTTTTTCCTCCCATAAATACAATAAATGTATTTTCCTTACGATTTCCTTAATATTTTCTTTTCTCTAGCTTATTTTAAAGCAGTATATAATACATATAACATATAAAATATGTGTGAATTGACTGTTTATGTTATTGGTAAGGCTTCCAGTCAAAGCAAGCCATTCGTACAGTTGGCCATCTGCATCTACCAGTTCCCAACCCGGGAGCAAAATTACTGTTTAATGCACAGTTGAATCATGGATGTGAAACCTGCAGATACAAAGGGCCAACTGTAGTTCAGTTTTTGGAAAAACAAAAGTTATACATGGATTTTCAACTGTATGGGGGGGTCAGCACCCCTAATCCCCCATTGTTTGAGGGTCAATTGAACATTGTTTCTCTTTATCTTATGCTGTCTTAAGGCCTTATGACACCTAGGCTAGTCCATCTGAAACATGAATATGTATTGTTATGTATTACCTGAGGCCTCCTCAGATTTTAGAGTAAACCTAAGGGAAAAAAGCAATATACCAAACCTTAGTCTTGGGTCTTATAAAGCAGTCATAGGTCATTCTGTTATATAATGTAAAACCAAATAATTTTTCCTCAAAAATAAATCCTTCTGTGAACTTTATTTTTGTCATTATCACTGTTCTAGTCATCCAGGTTTAAAATCCTTACATTTAATGAAGGAATAATCAGGGCTTATAAATTAATGATGTGATAAGGGCAATGCTAATTAAATGATCAATGTTTAGGAGCACAAAAGATTCCAGAATTAATTCTTTGGGTAAGAGACTTGGTGAAGGCTTTTCAAAGAAAGTATATGAGCTGGCTATTGACTGAGTCCTGTTTTGCCCGGAGAATTAAGGGAAAGGACTTCTGAATAGCAGATAAAAGTTTGAAAATATATAGCTTCTCTCCTATTATATCCAATAAATTACCAGCTTATCTCATTCTTCCTTTACAATATTTCTTTTACATCTGCCTGTTTTCCTCACCTCCTAGTTGTATATTATTACTGATCACCTCATAGTTGCATAAGTTGCATACTATGTGTTACCATGAAAATTTTTTTAAGTTTTTTGTTGTTGTTTTGTTTTATTTTGTTTTGTTGGGGAATATTGAGGAACAGTATGTTTCTCCAGGGCTCATCAGCTCCAAGTAGTTGTCCTTCAATCTAGTTGTGGAGGATGCAGCTCAGCTCCAAGTCTAGTTGCCGTTTTCAATCTTTAGTTGCAGGGGGCGCAGCCCACCATCCCATGCGGGAATTGAACTGGCAACCTTGTTGTTGGGAGCTGGGGCTCTTAACTGAGCCATCCGGCTGCCCCCCAGGAAGATCAGCGGCAGCTCGTTTTCTTCAATCTAACTGTGGAGGGCACAGCTCACTGGCCCATGTGGGAATGAACAACCAGCAGCCCTGTTGTTCAGAGCTTGCCCTCTAAACCGACCGAGCCATCCAGCTGCCCCCTGATATTTCTGATTTAACAGTTTTGTCCTTCCTTTAAATACTCATAGGTACCACTGACAGCCTAACTTTTTAAAAAATCTCCTTTTACATGACCATGGAAACTCAGAAGCTCCCTATTAACTCTGAAGTATAAAGTTCAAACTTAAAGTCTTACACAATCCACGAGCTAGCTATATACCTAAATTTTCCCTTAGAATAACCAAGGCAAGACGAAACAATACATGATTCATTTTAGGCTTAAACCCGTCAGCAAACTTGTCTTGACCATTTACTGGGTGGAAAAGGCAGGGTCTCTGGAAGGTACTGGGAAGACAGTTGTGAGTCATTCACAAATCTCTAGGAGTTCACAGTATGGTGAGAGCCAGACATGAACATAGAAAGCTAACTTTAGAAGAAGGTATCTGTCTCATAAGCCAGAGTGTAAACATGCTTAGTGTTCGAAGGAGATGGAGAAAGCTTAAGCTGGACTTTGATTAACCATATAAATAAATGCTTATTCACTTATGTAGTTTGGTTTTCAACTCAACTTAAAGTTAGAATGGACAGTGTCAGAAAGGCCTTGTTCAATTCAACGTCTAATAATACTAAGCACCGTGTACTGAACAGAAACTATTGTACATGAAATAGGAGTAGAAGACACAACCTTTCTTTGCTCTTAGGCCAGTCCCTTCTCCAAGTAGTACAATTAAGGCCTGCATTCAAAACAATAAATGAAGGACAGAATTTCACTCATAGTTAAAGAGAAGAGCAGAAGAAAAGGGAGTATTCCATGATGTAATTTAAAAATGTACTTCAGAGCTTCTCTATATCTGGAAATGTTATGAAAACTATAAAGCCATTATTGTATGAGTGTTCAGATACTTACCATACAGAAAGATGACACCAGAACACTTACTTATGATTCAGTCAGATCTCCAAATGCAACCAGAGTGATTTTTTTCAAAACACAGATCTAAGCATGTTACCCCTTATTTCATTAAATCCTTCAACAGCACCCCATGTTTCTTAGGATAGACAAACTCCTTCATAAGTCTATAAGATCCTGTATGGCCTGACCTCTACCTATCTTTCCAGTCTCTTTCACTTACCCCAGCATCACTGGCCTTTTGTGTTTTCATTTTCCCTGCTGTAGTTAACTCCTACTTGCCATTCAGGTCTCAACTCAATTGTCACTGAACAGGTAGTTACTTGAGTTTTCCACATAATAAAAAATATGTAAAATGTTATTTAGAATGTGTATGTTACTTTAAATAGTAACATTGAGCCTAAGGGATCAATCTAAGAAGAACAGCATTTATCCTCCTAGACACTACTACTTTAAAACCTATAAAACATCTATGTTTAAAACAACAACCTAACCACTCGAAGCCTTTACCTGTATAATATGGATAACCTTAAAGATGAGCTACACATACTAAATGAAAAAACATAAAATTCTTAATGTCAGGCACATGGCAAAAACTAAATAACTGGTGCCTATGAATGATAAGCTTTACTCCTAATTCATATTTGTAAAGTATATTTCTCCAAGCATTTGATTTATGTAATAACAGAACAATACTGATGTTCTTTCAAGCTGGTTAAAATAATTTTTAGGATAAAAGAGATGCAAAAATTGTTACATCTTTTGTAACAATATTTAAGGTGATTATATTATTCTTATCTGTTTTCCCCCTATAATTTACTATAACCCAGCTTTCTTTGTTATTTTTTAAGATGCATAAACCCTTTAAAATATGTATTTAAAATACACAGATACATAAAATTTATCTTAAAATGCATATTTTATTTTCGGTAGCCAATGACCATCAATCAAACAAAGAAAAGAAAACTAATTTTATGAAGAAAGACAGATCTATGGAGTGGTTTACAGGAACTGAAGAATGAGGTAGCTCAACTAAACCAACTTGGAATCATTAACTACAATATGTCAAACTACAAGACAGGTGTCAAAATGGGACATTTAAGCAGTTTTGAGATGTTACACATCTTTTTTTAGTTTTTGTTATTTTTCAAAATTATATGTAAAAGTTATACAAATCATAGTAATAGCTAAAAATACCAATCTATAAAAGGAGTAATTTGTAATATAAAGTTCTATTTTGATACTTTTCTGTCTTCAAATCAGTTGCTGTCATCTGAGGTACTCAGTGGTTTGAACTTCCTCAACTTGACAAGAAAAGCTAATTGAAAGGGAGAAAAAAGTAAGGTCATTTACAATAATTAGAAGAAAACACCATTTAATATGGCCTGAAAACATTACTCACCTGTATGACCAGTTTGCCAGTGTGTAGGTCTAGCAATATAGGGAAATGATCCATATGGAAAATCAGAATGTGATTCTTCTGTTGTAGAACAAAATATATTATAAGCTACATAAAATATTTTATAATTTGTTCACAAAACTGTTAAAATACAAATTACTGTCCCTTTAAGCCTTTTCTTTCAGATTTTTTTTTTTAGCATTTGTTTTGGAGCTACTCTGCTAGTTATCTTACAGAAACAATTTTTCAAGGATTACATGATAAACTTACATATTGTTTTATAACCAAATGGTAAGTCCATATCATAAATCAATGGATATTTGAAAATTCATTCGTGGCCTAAATGTGTACATACAACAAGGACCTAAATTTAGTTCTTTGAAGAATTCCAGCAGCATAAATAGCAAATATTAGCTCTTTGCATAGCAGGTTTTATTTAATTCTTTCTCTTCCGTAATAATCACTAATCTAAATTTTAAAAATTCATATACATATACACATAAATATGAAATATTTCATAAGCCAACCTCCTTGTCACGAGTAAAATATGAATATTATAAGAAGCTCAGTTCTTTAAAGGTATCAGAGCTTTACATAAAAGGCAGGAAAAGTCATTATTCTGTCCCTCAGAGGTTTTAACAGAATAAATAACATTTCAATTGAGATATGAAAAAAAATAAATCCCTGAGAAATATTTTTAGAATTTATTGATCAATACACTCAGGAAGCTGTTCTCCATTTATTATTGCAAACACATGCATAAAATAAAATTGAAACTTACCATGGTCATCCTCTTGAAGCATCTCACCTTCAATTCCAATTTTCTTTTGAGAATGTAATTGTAAATCTGTGTTGATTTTAGGTTCTACTTTTTGAGCTAAAATTCCATTTCTCTGTTTTGCAAGGCAAACCAACCAATCTCTGACAATGACTTCGCTTATCTTTTCACATGAGAGAGCAAGTTCACAGACACGAATTCCATCTAAAAGTTCAATAACCTGTGTGATACTTTCAGAAAAGTAAAAAATGTACTTCAAATTTCTAGTACAACAACTTTATTTTATGTTATAAATAAGCTTAGTCCTAATTAATTCATATTGATAAAGTATATTTCTCCAAGCATTTGATTTATGTAATAACAGAACAAGTCTGATGTTCTTTCAAGCTGGTTAAAATGAAGGAGGGGAAAAAGTGAAAATGCAAGTTAGGGCACATAATAAGCAATTTCACAGAATACTAAGTAAAAAAATATAGAGACCATAATTTAACATTATTATTCACATTACACTTTTGAAACTTTTGTTCTAAATTGCCTGAAGAAATATGCATCTTATATTGACATTTATGTAAAGGATGATTTAAAGAGCAGTGTAACTGAATTTGGGACATTTGTTGTTTCATAAGTTTTACAAGATGACGTATACATCTTAATTCATTTTACAAAATGAACAGGTTAGCTTAGCACTTAGGACAAAATAAAAATGTACTTAAAATCTCATTGCAAATAATAGTCATGTCACTCACTTTGCTAGATATACAGCACATATACCACCCTGTTTAAGATTTGGGTATAAAACCGGCAAAGCAACTTGGGGATTCAACATATCCAATGCTACCTGTGGGGAGGGAAAGAGAAGCAGACTAAGTTCTGTTTTAATAAAGCATAGGTTCTCTCTTCTTATTGTGGTAAAATAATATACTTTTAGAAAGCAATTACCCAGTTAAAGTATTTCATTTTTTAGACTATAGTACTACCATCATTTTACTGTTCCCAAAAAGATATATTTATTATTACACAATTTGTCACAGTATGTGATTATATAAAGATTGCAATAACATGTCTTGCTCTGAGCAATACTGATAATATAGGAATCCTTCTTTAGCTATATTTTATATACACAAACACATACGCACACACATGAAGTCTGACAGTTAAGTTCGCGAACTCATCCTAGAAAAAGTGCTACTTACCTCATTGCTAAATACACTATGGTCACCTTCGAAGTACTCCCCTTGGGAAGCTGTGCCCTGATGACAGTGCCTAGTCCACCCTTCAAAGCAATTTTGGAACTCTTTCTGGAATGGATATCAGAGCCGTCGTCGTTATTACCCTTGATGTCCTGAATGTCATCAAAATATCTTCCTTTCAATAATTTTTTTATCTTTGGGTAAAGAAAGAAGTCATTGGGGGCCAAATCAGGTGAGTAGGGAGACTGTTCCAATACGGTTATTTGTTTACTGGCTATAAACTTCCTCACCGGCAGTGCTGTGTGAGCTGGTGCATTGTCGTGATGCAAGAGCCATGAATTGTTGAAAAGTTCAGGTCACCTAACTTTCTCACACAGCCTTTTTTTTTTCAGTACTTCGAAATAGTAAACTTGGTTAACTGTTTGTCCAGTTGGTACAAATTCATAATGAATAATCCCTCTGATATCAAAAAAGGTTAGCAACATCATTGCAACAAGTTCGTGAACTTAATTGTCTGACCTCATACATATAGATAAAATTTCAATGCTTTTAGTTCAGCTTTTGATTATAGAAATTACATTATCTCAAATCTGTATTTTTATGTTCGAAAGAAAAGTTCTGAATATTTTAGAAATTCTAAAACTTAAGAATCATGTCCCTTATTTCTTTGTTCTTCATTCAGTTGCAGAATACAGGGTTGTACTCACAAAAGATACCAAATGAATACAATGACTAAATGAAATTTTCAAAAAAATAATTGAAAACAAAAATATGGTGAAAATAGAAAATAAAGTGACTGTTATTGAAAGATAATTCCAGACAGCTAAGACTAGCTGGCACATCAATATATTTACTAAATTAGAAGTTGTTTAGGTGGTTTTTTTTTTCATGTAAACCTTTTGTTTTTAATAAATTAATGGCAGAGAACACCATACACATCACCCTCTAAGCTAGATAATTAGAACCAGACGGAGAGCAGAAGATAGGGTGACGTTCATGCCATCCACCACTTGATTTCTTCACCTTCATGCTGGAGAATCAACTGGAAGCTGTACTACTTTTAGATAAGCTACAGGTAGGTTTCCTGATCAGATTAAGTGAAACTTTCTCCCGTTGTTAACAATTAGGCTAAGGGCATAAGCTACAGAAGGGTATCCATTGATAAATATAGAATATTGGAACAGCAAAGAGGAAGCTACACAGATAATCTTGTTTCTTCAAATATCAAACTTGTAATCATAGCCGTAGTACATGAACTCCACCTTTCAAAGGCTTAGTCCTAAACTTACTGTTGGCATTGCACCATACAAGGCTCCCCGTACTCCTGGCATCATCTGCTGGGCTATGAGATCCAGTCGACTTTCTAGGGTATTGGAAACCTTTGTTTTACAATCTCCATGAAAGAGCTCCACTCCACCAGCTACTTCCCCAGACAGGTAGGCCTCCTGACCAATTTGAACATCAACGTCTTGTTTTGGTGGCGATTCTGTGCATACGGATTGCTCTTTGCACCGTGGCCTTTACCAGAGGGAAATCCTGTTTCCAACAGTGAACAGTCATCTGGGGTTCCAACAACTGGAATAAAGCCTGGAGGGCCAACCAGCCCACCCAGCAGCACTTGGTACCTGGTTGCCGAGTCTGTTTGCCTCATTTAGTAGGTCTGTAATAAGCTCATCTCTCACTGACGACTCGGAGCCGTGCTTGATTCACCAAACTGAGCATCTGCTTTTCTCTCTTCTTGTAGCATTCCGGAATCTTCAGTCTCTGGGTTTGCACCTTTCTCAGTGTTGAACTCTTCTGCTTTTGCATCTATTTCTTCTGCTTTTTTATTGGCTTCTTGTTCGACAAAAGGCATCATATGCTTAATCTACCTTTGCACATCAGCATCGCTAAGGGCCGTGGCAAAAGTGAGGCTAGGTTGGTGGGCAACTAGCTTGAGTTTAGGATGGAAGAAGACTGGAAAGAAGGCAGGAGGAAAAGCCCGCCTATGTTTTTTGAGAAAACAATATTAATGAGTCAAGGAGCATCGCTCATTATTTATTCATAAACTATTTTTTGAGCACCTTCCATGTGCCAAGCATTTTGGTAAGTGGTAAGGATATAAGAAACTTACATACTAATTTGTTTCATGGGAACTTATATTCTAATAAAAGGAAAGATATTAAACAAATATCCAGTAAATATGTAAGTCAGAGGGTGATGAATGACATGAAGAATATAAAATTATAAAGCAGGATAGTGGGGATAAAGTGTGAGAGGGCAGGGAAAGGAACTGGTATCTTATACGCAGGTTGGTCAGTGAAGAAACCTAAAGAAAATGAAATTTAGGGGGAAGTGTGCTCCAGACAGAGAGAAGAACAAATACAAATGCTCTGAGGCTGTAGGATACTTGGTGAGTCTGAGAAGGTCACTGTCACTACAGTGGAGACAGAATGGGGAAAATTAGTTCCAAGATGGTGGGGATACAGTAGAGTGGGAGAGAGACAGATTGTGTAGAATCTCATGGGCTTTAGCTTTACTCAGGAAGAAAAAGCCACCAGAATGATATAATCTGACTTTTTTTAAAAACCTTTTTTTCATGGTAAACATAACAAAATTTGGCATTTTAAGTGTGTAAGTTAGTGACATTAATACATTCTGACCTATTTTTTAAATCTATACATAGAAAAGACTGAGAGGGCAAGGAAGGATGATGGTTGTTTGCAGAGCAAATAGCATTGGATGTGATGAAAAGTGGTATAAATTTTGAAAAGGTAGAGCCACTTAAGATTGGCTGTGAGATGTGAGAGAAAGAGGAGTCAGAATGAATCCGATGTTTTTAGCCTAAACCACTGAAAGAATGGAGATGTCATTTACTAATGAGGAAAATGATGAAGACTATGGGAGGAGTGAGCTTAGGGAGAAATAAGAATTCAGCAAAATTCTAATGACCAATTAACCTCCCAAGTAACTGCGACAGTCCTATGGATGGTGAACATACAGCAATTGTTCTTTTTTCCTCCTTATTGAGCTATAATACGCAAGCCAAACAAGGATGAGGAAAAAGAACTGCAATCTTTGTGTCCAGGAAGCTGTGCCACTAAAACTTTAGGCGTTAGATAGAGGTAAGAAGCATCCTAATAAAAATCATTACTCTCCTTTTTGAACTTTACTTCATTTCTCACCTACTTTCCCTTTAAAGGTCCTAAAATCATCCAACCTTCCAACAACCAATTAAGAAAAGTGAAGAAGACTCCTTAATGTCAAGCTATGAACTGATAATGGCATCTCAAGAATAAGGCAACTTATACTACAATTCTGAAACTCTGAAACCAACTAATACCTCCATCTCCACCATCACTGGTCACAGCTTAAAATGTCATCCCCCGGTCATCTATCCTTTTATCTTCATACTAGTCTGCTTCTTCTCCCCTAACTCAGCCTCCCACTGCTCTTCTTCCCATCACAAATCTCAAATCTCTCCACTTTCTGGAGCTGTGCTCATGATAATGCCTCTATGCACAGCATCATTAATGAACACTCCTCTACATCCCGACTCCTCTACAACTGTCTAAAGATGACTCTTGCCTGTTTCTTCCCAAAGGGAGGCTATTCCCCCAAATCTTACGACATGAGGATAGGTGCTGGGCTCAATATGCTCTCGATGTTGCTTCCAAATTATTATTCCTTTATCCCAGAAACGATGAGGTTCATGATGCTCAACTACTCTTCCTTGGTCGTTACCCCATATTTATGAACAAGCTTTGGCTCCTGATTCAGTAAGTCTCTCTGTTCTGAATCCCATGATACTGAAGAAAAATATTCGTCTCACTCCAGAGATAGAACTGGGGCAAAAACCGTGTTTCCCCGAAAATAAGACCTAGCCGAACAATCAGCTCTAATGTGTCTTTTGGAGCAAAAATTAATATAAGACCCAGTCATTTATTATATTAATTATACTATATTATATTAATTATATTATATATGTAATGTATGTTATGTTACGTTACGTTACATTATGTTATATTGAAGACCCAGTCTTATATTACAGTAAAATAAGACCGGGTCTTATATTAATTTTTGCTCCAAAAGACGCATTAGAGCTGATTGTCCGGCTAGGTCTTATTTTCGGGGAAACGCGGTAATGAAGGAAGACGCTCTCCCCTACAAAAGAAATGTGATCCTTTTTTTCTTTGTACTCAGTATTAGGGAATAGGACCCACTTTAGAAAACTTACCGCATCAAATGTTAAAGATTCTATATCTTTAGTTGCTCCTGAAATGTCCTTATGAATAAAATCCACATTGTCTGGCCACTCTTCTATGTGACTCCTTTTCCATGAATCACGCCAGTGTTTGTAATTCTTCTTAGCCAGTTCATGGTGGTCTTTTCGTATTTCAAAACTTATGACTCGTCCTTGTGATCCAACTTAATTAAAAAAAATAATTTATGATATTTCATAGTATTAATCAATTTATAAAAGAATGTAAAAATTTTATTGTGAAAAGGTATTATATGGATGTGAAAAAATAATTCAAATAGTTCAAGGTTACAAAACTCTCTGTCTCATCCCAGATCTCCAATCAATCTCCCTCTTCAGAGGTAACCATATTACTAGTTACATACCTTTCCCAAGACAGTCGGTGCCTAAACGAGTGTGTAAGTATCTCTTTCTCTTTGGTTTTAACACACATTGTGATGTATTATATACACTGTCCTGTACCTCTCTTTTTACTTACCAGTGCCATTTCAGTGACTAATAATCTACTGCATTCCTTTTAGCAACGGTTATATTCCATTGTATGATTATGCCATAGTTTATTTAAGCAGTCACCTACCAATGAACATTTAGCTTGTTTCTAGTCTTATGTTATTACAAACAATATTGCAATGAAAATTATTGTGCCTAAGTCTTTGTATACATGAGCCAATATATCTAGTCCTAAAAATGGAATTGCCGACTCAAGAGGTATGTGAATTTTTATTTTGAATATTATTACCAAACTGATCTCAAAAAAAGATATTAATTTCTACTCTACCAACAATGTATTAGAGTGCCTACTTTTCCAAACTCTCTCCAACAAAGAATTATCAAACATTTTATGTGCGTCAATCTAAAAATTGAATATAGTTTACCAATGTAATTTTAATTTGCATTTCTTTTGTTATGGATGAGGTTAGGCCTTTCATATATTTTAAAAATATTTGTATTTTTGTGTGTGCCTGAAGAACTTTCAAACTGCTTAGTATAGTAATACTGCAGTGTCACATTCCACTACTGCATTTTAACAAGGCAATTAATTTCCACCTACCTCTAGCTGAGGTAATTTGATACTATTTGGAGGCTGTCCCAGATCAGTCTATAGTTTACTAATGAAAGTTTAAATTCCAGGCTGTCTTTTGAAATGTAAATCCAGCTGCAAGTCATCTTGTTCTCATGGGATAAAAATTAACGTTACTAGTAGCATAAGATAAACAATTGGAAAATAAAATTATGGAGGAAAAAAATCCTTCCCAAAAGTAAATAGCAGTAATTTTCTGATCACTCATAGTTTCGATTATTCATGCCATGACACTCTTCCAATGCTATAGATATTAGAAATATGGGTACTCCTCCTGTCTCACTAATTTTTATAAATTTACCTTGTCAAATGCATTTAGAAATCTGTCACAGATTGTGAAGAAATGACTGCCTTTAATTATGAACAGAAAAGAATCAAACAAAAGATATGAGGAGCCTGAATGAACTGAATTTCCTGACCTAGTATAAGCTGGATTATGTTTGTATGTGATGGCATTAGGTTAAAGAACGAAAGGTTTAAGTTCGGTTCAGCATATTTCTATCTGTAATCTTTATAAAATCTACCCATATACACCTACAACTGCTCTAACAAAGTTTATTAGTTAAAAAAAGAATACACTAATAAAGAACAACATGGATGAATTAAAAATATAGATATATCTACCCAAAGAGAATGCTGTCACAATTCAGCAGTCTGTTACTAGGTGAGGAAGGGAACACTGCACAGGCAGCCAGACAGGGAAAGCGGCCCTGACACTCAGGGAGCAATAATCAATAGGATAAAAGAAACCAGAAATCAAGCGGTGGGAACATGAACAGATGTTTATGTTTACTACATAGCTCTTGACTTTTGAGCAGGTGCTCCCTTCAAGCAGCACTTTCACAAACTGACAATTTGTATAGATTTTCTTAGAAAAAGGAAAATTCTTCATGATCTAGCTTTAACTTAGTTCTGTATTATGATAAATTTATTTATGAACCTCATCTGTAATTCTTTGCCTCTATAGTACATGACTCTTCACCAGCAGCTGACAGCCCTCCTCCTTCCATTTTCTCTCATACTGAGGCCTCATCTGGCACTCTTATTAACAAGAACATGTACATATGTTCACCAAACCACAAGTACAGAATGTTCAGAGTAGCACTATTAATTATGTTCCAATCAAATGCCCATCAAGAGAATGGATACATTGTGATTTATTTATAAAATGGAATAACTAGGTAGCAACTAGAATGAAAGAACTGCTGCATGCAATGGTTGAATCTTATAAACAGAATGTTGAATGAAAGTAGCCAGACTCCAAAGAGTATATACAGTGTGATTCTTTTTATATGAGGTTGAAAACAGGCAAAAACTAATCAATGACGATAAAAGTCAGAACAGTGGTTACGTTTGGGGAGGATATGTATTGAGGGGGACAGGAGGCTTGTGTGGTGCAGTAACATTCCCTATCTTGGTCTGGGTAATAAAAACCTCACTGAGATAGACACTTACAATCTATGTACTTTTCTGTAGCTATGCTAATGCTCCAATAAAAAGTTTAGTTAAAAAAAAAAAGGTTGAAGCATTAAAAAGCATGGAGGGAGAAAGAAAAAGCAAAGAAAACAGAGAGGGTTAGAAAGAGAATAACTGGAAATAAATGTACAAAATGAAAAGAAAAATAGTTGTTTATATTTAGTTTCAAAGAGAATTCTCTATATCCCAAAGTTATGTGAATATTTCCCAAAACATCTTTTTAACTTTCTGTTATCATGAATACAGAGAATGTGTGTGTTTTTTTGTTTGTTTGTTTTGTTTTTAAATATTTTATTGGGAAAGGGGATCAGGACTTTATTTGGGAACAATGTGTACTTCCAGGACTTTTTTCCAAGTCAAGTTGTTGTCCTTTCAGTCTTAGTTGTGGAGGGCGCAGCTCAGCTCCAGCTCCAGTTGCTGTTGCTAGTTGCAGGGGGCGGAGCCCACCATCCCTTGGGGAAGTCGAGGAATTGAACCGGCAACCATGTGGTAGAGAGCCCACTGGCCCATGTGGGAATTGAACCGGCAGCCTTCGGAGTTAGGAGCATGGAGCTCCAACCGCGTGAGCCACCATGCTGGCCCGAATACAAAGAATGTTTTCTTTGTCATCTAAATTTATCTTTTTAATCCCAATCTCTTACCTGCTTTGGATAAAAATAAGCTCATTCCACCAGAGCCCGAGCCAGCTTCCAAAACAGTATCACCTGGATGAATATTCATCATCAGCAACATCATAGTCATATCCTATGATTTAAACAAAGTATGGGTGACTCAGGGACCAGTAAATATGTATTAAGCACCTATTCTTATCAAGCACTATGATGGACTTGGAGAAGAAAAAAGTGGAAAAAAAAGGATTATACTCTGGCCCTAACTAGCAAGACTATATTTTACTTGATAAAATAAGATTCAAGATTCAACTAGTAAATATAACAGTACTTTAATACTGAAATTATAGGCAATATATACAATAGGAGCTCAGAGAAAGGAGAAATAAGCAGATTGTCCTAGCTTAAAGACATTAATAGAGTAGAGAATTTAAGGATACAATCTTAAGGTAGAAACAGCTTTAAGGAAAACAGGTAAATAGTTTGTTCATCTCAGGAGGAGAGATGAGACTTGAATGCCAAGCTAAAGCTTTTGAACTTGACCTGGTAAGTAAATGGGACATGTCACTGAGATAATATAAATGGCATTTTATGAAGATTAATCTGACAAGGGAATACAGGATGTACTAGAGAAAAATTACAAGGCGGAAAGATCAGTTATTGCATAATCTCTGCATGAAATGATGAAGTTATTTAGAATTTGGATACTAGGAAGACAGGAAGACTATTTGCCAAATGCTATAACTGAAGAGTGGTTTTATTAAGAGGAATATCATGGGTGCTGGTAATAAGAGCTGTTTATAGCAACTTTACCATGTGCCATACTTCTGTAACTATGCAAACTTCTTTCACACATTATCTTGTTTGATCAGAATAATAATCGGAGAATAGTATCATCATTTCTGTTTATAAAGAGTAGAAATCAAAGAGGTTAAGTAATTTGCCCAAAGTCACACAGCCAGGAATTGAGCGGGCAAGAGGAGAACCGATGTTGAATTCCCAACAACCATGCTGTTGATCATTATAGCCAACCTTCATATAGAGAGAGAATTTTAAATGTTAGCATTTATTTCAATATACCCCCAATACCAAACCTTTCAAGTTGCTAGTAAGCAGCATATCTGGTAAGTTTTGACTATCTTTTCCTTGTCTGAAAACAGCTGTTGTGAAAATTCTAAAAGAAGAGGAAGGGTTTCTAGAATCCTGTCAAATCACAAAATTGTGTATAGGTTTGGTTACATGAGCACATACTTAACAGGTACAGTTTTCTAATTAAAAGCCAAAATGTATTTTCTGAAATGTTGGACTAAGGCTTTGACCAAGTGATACACATAATTTTTAAGGTGTATTAGTCAAAAAGCTTCACTCACAAATGCTATCTTTCAGACATACACATATCCTCTCCTATGTGCCAGCAGCATGGGGCTGGAGCTGGGAGGGGGCAATGATATAAAGTCACACAGGACTGGGAGGCAGCTTGGGTAGTCCTTTCAATGGAATGCCCTGGAGAAAGCAGTTCTTCTATTTTCTTGAATCTTTCATATAAGATACAGAAACTTAGTATTGTAAAATAAAGAAACCCGAAAACACTTTAGTTTTTGCTTCCTGCCATTCTGGTTACATGTTCTCAACGGGATGAGTTTTCTAGGTTGAATTCCACTATATGCTTCCTGGCAGTTTTAGTCCAAAACTTGGGTGGGACATTAGCATTTCCTTATTTCCCTGCCTCTTTCCAAAAGGGATTTGAAGCTACTGGGAAACTCCTCCAAAGTTTTGAAATATCACTCTCCTATTGAGTTTTCTACACATTTTAAAACCTCAGGCTTTCAAACCATTCTTTCAGTTTCAAACTTACTTTTTTTTTTTCTCAACAAGAATTCCAATCTCTTTCCCAGTATTCAATAATATAAATTTAACCCTCAACCTAAGGTTTTAATAATTGGGCTGCACTTTAGTCTTCATTAAATGGCAACAATTTCTAATCCCGGATAGTTCTTATATAAGTGTTCTAATCATGCAAATCAGCAGAAAAGATTAGTTTGAAAATTGGAGCGTTTCCAAGTACACTTCTATTCCAATGGCTTCTCGGCCTTTTGGCTAAGATCAAGTGTACACTTCTATGCCAAACCTAAAAATGCTCGATATTGACCAATGTGAAATGCTGACATTTCACAAGTCGGTATTCTCTTCGCAGAGCAGAGAATTGAGACTCCCAATTAAAGTTACAATCTGGCGGTGTCCATTTAGCTGCTTAGAGCGTGGTGCCGATGCCACCAAGGTTGCTGGTTCCATCCCCGCATGGGCCACTATGAGCCACGCCCTCCTTAAAAAAAACAAACTGGCTGTTTCCTCCTAAAATTAGCGATCATAAGGTAAGTAAAAGTCATATCCATTGGTTTAAAAAACGGCTGGGAACAAGAACTTGAAACGCTCTGAGAAGTGCTTCAAGCATGTGAATCCGGTCTGGAGTACTGCGCCAGGTTTGCTCTTTCTGGAACCGGTATGCACCTAACTCGTGTTACCTTGGGATATGCTATGGCAGGCCCTCTTTTCATCAGTAGCACATAGTCCTCCAACGACGGCCTCCGCAGCACGAAGCGCTTACCAGAGGAACTCCTCAGTACCTGGCCAGGGGATTTCCCCACGATGTCGCTGAAAGGGACTATCCCCCAGCTACTATTTAAGAGGCCGGAGCTGTTCAACTTAAACAATTTCTTAAATTGTGTCTCTCTCTTCCCAAGCTCAGCTAAAAGCAGCTCCCCAGCCCGAAAGGGCTCCTCTCTGCGCGGTGACCGGGGAGAGGAGGCGTGGCGTTCCCCGACCGCGGTCTCGCCCTGGTCCAGCGCGGGCAGTGCGAGACCCCACCGGCCCCGGTCTGCACTCGGGTCCCCTCGCTCTCGAGGGGGTGACTCCTCTTGAGGCCTCGGCAGTCTGAGGCTTTCCAGTGACGACAGACGTCTGGTCCCCACGGCCCGGACGCGCGGAGGAAGAGATGGAGGCGACTCTGCGCCGGCGACTTGCTTCCGTGCTTCACTGCGCTCTCCCTCCCCATCTCGCGCGTCTCTCGGCGAGGACTCGCAACACAGTGAGCGAGCTCTCTCCACCGGCTCCTGCTCAAGCCCGCGCAGACACGGACAGGCCGCGATCCCCGGCCGCCTCCGTAGGCGCCGCAGCTGTAGCAAGACGGGACCGCGGCGGCCAGCCGACAGCATGGCGACCCGCGCAGGCGCAGTCTCAGGAGAGTGACGTGGCGGGCGAGACCCCGCCTCTCGCTGCCGGGGGCTCGGACGCCGCCGCGGGGGGGCTGGGAGCGTCTTCCCGGGCGGAGCTCCGCGACTGCGCCTGCGTCCAGAGAGGGTGGCGCGACCGGCCCCGGGGCGCAGCAGCTGTGGCCGAGTAACTAACTGTCCCGGGAGCGAGTCCCATTCCCGCGGAGGGGTGGGGGGGGGGCAGCTTCTTCGGACTGTGTGGGCGGATGAAGCCATTGACTGTTGACAAATCTGCCGGCCTCGCCCGGGGACGGGAGGGTTAAAAGAGACAACGCCTGTGAAAGCGCTGTGCAGACTGAAGTCCTCTCTATACCAGCGTTAGCGCTCTGGTAATCAGGAACACGGGCGTCCCCAGGTCACCACCACCAAGGATGAATAAAACTGGCCCGGAGTGCGTGTGCACACCAGCCGCCGACCTGCGCTCCTCTCCCGGCGACAGCGACGTCCTTCCCCGGCGCTCCCGAGGCCCTTCTGACTGGGCTCTGCCTGCAGGTTCGCCCCACGTGCAGGGCTCCTAGTGGCAGTGTTCACTGGGTGCTTAGGTAACATAATCTTTAAAAAATAATGCAAATATAATAGGGCAGTATTGCACCCTTCCCCAAACTCGCAGCATCTTAAAAGGGTCAAAGGCCGTTGGTAGAGCAGTGGGGTGGCCGGGTAGAGTGTTGTTACAGGGTTAATTTCATCCTTCCAAAGTCAGTGTGACAGTATTTGGAGTAATTAAGTTAAAATGAGGTCTTTAGAATGGGCCTCAATCCAACACGACTGGTGTCCCTATAAGAAGAGATTAGGACACGGGCCGGAGACCACTGTCTACAACCCAAGAAGAGAAGCCTCGGAAGAAGCCAAACCTGTGCACACCTTGATGTTGGATTTCTGGCCTCCAGAACTGTGAGAAAATTAATTTTTATTACTTACGCCCCTCCCTCCTCAAAAAAGAATGAGCTATTTTCTGATTCTCTTATTGGATCTCTTTAAAAGTTGTTCATTCCCAGGTTCTGGCACCCTCCAAAAATTTAAATAAAAATAAACTAATTTACTCCTAAAAGCAAAACAAAACAAAAACTGGGAAAAGGTTATCCTTGGAGTCCAAAGTTTCATTTAACATTAAATGTCACTATTAATATTAATTCCATTGGCAAAAATTTACTGAGAGCCTGGCAATACCAGGTCTTTCTCTCATTGAAATGTACAATAACGCTGTGTTAGAATTAAGTATTCCCATTTTACACATGAGAAGACTGACCCAGGGGGATTCGGTGATTTGGGCAATCCCCCATAACAGGATTTCCCAGGTCGGTCAGTTGGGTTCAGCAGTCCAGACGCTTCGTACTGCAATACCCCTTCTCAAAGACAGTACAATTGCATGCAGAGTTCAAGTGAAAATATGTTCCAAGGGCTGTGAATCCAGTCTAAATGTGATAAAATAAGTCTTATTACTTTCAAAGACTTAATGTTTTTCTAGTCTATGTCGTCTCAAACATCAGCCCTTATAAACTCCATCGTCAGGATTTCTCTCTTTTAATCCTAAAAATGAATAAAGAAACTGGCACCTACCCCAAATGCAGGTCTCCCTTTTGTTTTTGATTTTTTTTCTTTTTAAGGAAAGTTCTTATGACCAATATTTTTATTATCATTGCCAAATGTGGGTCTAAAGCGCAATCTTCAGAGTCCTAAGCCTCAGAGTAGGAATCGGAAGAAGGTATATTGACAAAATATGGGAAATAAGTTTACACGTCTTTGATTTCTGAGATAAACTGTGAACAATAAATGGCATCCCTTTCCTTTTATTGTTTGAATAACAGAGACAGTTATAAGTATTTGTCCTGCACACATCTAATGAACTACACTAACACATTTTGAAAAATATTATTTATTCATGATCTTTCAGAGCATTTAAGCTCTCCAAAAAGGCAGTATGTGTGTCTTTCTGTTTCTGGCTATGCTTTTGCTTTTCGTCTCTCTTCTTTATGAAATTGTCAGCCCGCCCTCTGAAACTATTCTCTGAAAATATGAGGCATCACTGACTCATCATTTCTACATTATAAGGCTAGAAGAAAAACCTGTTGTCTAGCGGCATTTAGTCAAGCAATTACTTTAAAGTCTAAATACCTATCAAAAAATACTGTAGCTAATGGCTGACATTTAAAAATCTCCAGTCAAAATTGACCACTAGTTCTAGTTCCACAAATGTTCTCGTGTAGCTCTTTTTATTTCTCTCTAGCTCTTTGCACAGGCGTTTCCCAACTATCTTGTATAACTTTCCCTTGTCCTTCAGGTGTCAAGCTCACACCAGAATGGTGGCTTATAATGATTTCAAAAGACTGGGAAAAGTGCCTCTCCTCTGAGCTCTGGTATGTCCTGTCTTTAGACCTATCATGACACATGTCATACTGTATGGAAGTTGCTGTTTATTTACTATTTACCAGGTTAGGGGATAAGATTGTTGAGAGGTCTGTGTCTTGTTCACCATTATAATTCAGATGCTTGTCATCGTGCCTGGACACAATATACTCTCAATAATATTTGTTAAATAAAGGAATGAAGGAAGTAAGAAATGAGAAAAACAGCAGTATACCTGGGTCCCTATACTAAATAATTCAACATGTAAATACGGTCCAATTATATTTAATAGTTATATATTTTGTTTTGTATATGTACATGTGTTTAGCTTTTATTAGAACACTTGAAGTGCACAGATTTGTTCCTACTAACTTAGTGAAATACAAAGTAAGGCTAAGAATATAACTGCTTTCCTCTTGCTTTTTCATTTTCCCCCCAGTTGATGCTGAACTTGAATCTAGGTCTTATAGAACTTCTCTAGGATGTACTGTTGTGTTATTAGACATTGCAAATCTAAGTCCAGAGAATTTTTAAAAGGATTCTCACGTGTGTGTACAGATTTTAAAGAAAAATTGCATGCTATTTAGAATCAGAGGATCTTCTTACTTATCACCCACCACCACTCACTAAACACCTTTTGTTGTGTTGTTGTAAATTAGAGGATACTATGCAGCTTGAACCCGAACTAGTTTGCTAGCACATTGTGAGCCATCGTTTTAGAAAGTCAAGAATTGGTCAGTCCTCCTTGGGAAGCCTCTCCTGGAGAAGATTCTACATCCTCTTTCCTCCTCCTCTGTCTCCTTCTTTTGGATAATGGACTGACTCTCACCTCCATCCGTACCACCCTACTGCTCGTTAGGGTCCTGTGCTAGTCTGGTCCTCAGAGAACGGCCACACTGTACCCTTCTTTCTGCCCTCCATCTCTTTCTCAGGTGCCACCAACTCACTCTACAGAATTCAACAATCATTGCTCTGATTTTTAAAATTAATTGTGAAGCATTTAAGCTTTGTGTTTATGGTCTCTGTCTTTGTTTATGAATGCACATAAAATAATCAAACTCCTCTAAACGTAAAACGTTGTAAGAACCTGAAACCTTGGGCATATCTATACATCTATTCACTTACCATTTACTTTGCATAATTGGGTCCTAGTCAGGCATATCTTTACCTCCAGAGGACTCCCTTGAACACCCAAGGCAAATACTGTTCTAATCTTTCTTCTATGCATTGCTTTTTATTTAGTTTTCATAAAATTGTAGTCATACTCCAGTCTTTTCCTCACACTGACTCTTTGTATTATAAATTATGAATGAGCATAAGCAGAGTAAAATCTTAGCAAGACCATGTACAAGTGTCACTGTTGTGAGCTTTCATACTATAAGAAATCCTGTTTAATTAAACGACTCTTGTGTCCTATAAATTCAAACAATTTGGTAAGATTATACGAGTATATTAGTTAAGATACAGTTTGGCTGTAAGTGAAGGTAGGAAATTCAGGGCTAAGATGAAACTCAGAAGAGTCAGGTACTCCTGCATAGTATGGTGTCCATTCCAAAGTTTACCGTAGAGTTCAATATATGCTCAAGTTCCAGCCATTGCATCCCAATTCCAGTTAGAAAGAAGGTGAAGAAAAAAAGATCATGCCCTCTTTCCTTAAAAAATAATTTTCTAAAATTGCACATATGACTTCTACTTACATGTCACTGACCAGGACTTAATCACAAGGCCAGATGTAGCTGCAAGGGAAGCTGAGAAATTTAGCTTTTATTATAGCTGAACATAGTCCTAGCTAAAAATCTGAAATTCTATTAATATTCAAGCAGGAAGAAATGGATTTTTAGAGGCAGTTAGCATTTTCTCTCGCAGGTACCTGCTAGCTGATTTAAGCAATCCCCATTTAATAAATATGTTATATTCCTAAAGCATGTAAATAGGATATTTGCAATCTGGTAAATAGTGGTTGTGTTCCCAGATCTGCTCAAAAGCCTATTGAGGGATAAAGTAGTTGAAGCAGTGTTCACCACTGAAAAAGACAATGGAAAACTATAAACATGCCACTTGTATCTTTTAAACAAAAAAATTTTTAAGTCCATAATTTAAACTGCTAGACACCATCTCTGGTTGACCTGCTGGTACCTCAAACTCAGCATGATCCAAACCGAACTAACTCATCATTTCTACCTTTTCTCCCTTTTTCCAGTCCCCTGGTACCCTGATCCTCTTATTTTTTCCTACACTAGTTAAAATCACTTCATTTTTAGTTAGTTACAGGCTAGAAAGTTCCAGGTCATTTGTGATTCTTCCTTCTGTGACACTGTCTTCTGATACAGACAGATTCACACACACAACCTCTGACTCAGTGGTCATGTTCTGCGTATTTCCTTTCTATTATCCACCACTATGGGCACAGTTATTGAAATAGACCATTTCAATCATCACCAAATTTGACTGCCTACAACTGATGCCTCCCTACTTTCTGTCCTACATTCTTTCATTCAGTTATTCAAGAACCATGTGTGGAGTATCGACCGTGTGCCATGTGTTGTGCTGGGCTGAGGACAGGGAGATTGAAGAGGGGGTGGGACTAGTTCTTGCTCTCAAAGAAGTTCCAGTCTGTTAGGGGAGACAGAGGGGCATACCCAGGTCAGAGCGGTGGGAGCTCTCTGCCCAGCATCCAGGCGATGAAGAGGCTCATTGTCAATGAAGAATTAAAAAACAATACCCAAAACAGCTAAAAGCCAGTCTGTTTCCTATTATCACCCAGTGACACCCATTCTTCATAATGTCAGTGATAAAATACTTCCCTCCCCCTAAATCTTTTATTGACTCAAATTCTAAATAAGTGTTGTGATTACCACTGAGTTTTAATTACATATGTATGTGTGTATGTACGTATGCTTCAAATTAGCACATTTTTATTACTTATCCTTTGATAAACATTATAATGCTCAAGAACGTTAGTTCCAAGAACTCCTAATTATACACATGTGGATTCAGTTACAAGAGTTCTTTTTAAGTTCTTAAAGTTTCAGAATCATTCAAGCTTCCTATGGCACAATTCATATCTTCAATCCCTGTGGTACTACATATTTCTGTGTTAAGACGGGGTTTAAAATAATGATAGCACAATAATAATGAACATGAAAAAGCAGACCTTGCGTGACTTCAATCCTGTCATTCTGTGATGACTTGGGATTTCTGTTTGTGTTTAAAATGTTTTAGGTATAGAGACATCTGAAAGCTACTTAGCTACTCAAAGAAACAAAGGCATAGACAGCCTTACAATATCTGAAATCTATTACGAAACAGGATTTTTATGAATCTGGCAAACTTATCCTTATGTCTAAGCCTTTTCTTGACTATTTTCCTATATGCTGTTTCATGTAAAAGAAACTGTTTAAAATTAAAATTACTATAGTGTTGTCTAGCAACTGTGAGCATATGTAGATTGACAAATCTAGCAGCACTGACTATTGAACATGAATACATGAAGATCAATTTTTGCAGAAGTTATTTGCAAATCTGCAGAAGTTAAATGCTTGAAAACAAAGGCTAATGTTATTCTTAATTACTTTGACAGACCAACATATAAACTACACCCTTTAAAAAAAGTTTTAATGTAATTGAAGATGTAAATCCGTAACTTCCCCCCTTTTTGTACTCTAATCTTTATTACATAATTAATTTATTCATCTTTTTTTAACTGGCAGGATGATATATATAAAGTTCAATAAAAGAAATATCAGTGTGTTTCTTTTATGGCCTTTATTATTATTTTTTAATTTCATGATTGTTACTAAAAATAATTTCATCATATAAAGAAGAGGATTGTTTTTTAAAAAATTATCTACTCTGGGTGTTCAGTATGCTATGTGTGCCACTGGAATAATTGACCGGAAACAGATTATTTTAATTATTTTAAATGAAATGATAGATATCATTATACCAGTAACTTAGACATGGATTGCCTGGAGGGTGCTGTTTGAAGTTAGGGATCCAGGGATGGTTTTTTTTGGTAACTTTTATGCAAAACTTGCACAAGGGTCTCCTCTACCCATTATCCAGATTCACCAATTGTTTACATGGTTACCCTTTGCTTTTTCATTCTCTCCCTCTCTCTTTCTGTCTCTTTCCACGCACATAATAACACACACACACACACACACACACACCCTCTCTCCTTTAAGGATAGTTTTGTACTGGCTATTAGTCATACGGCTTCACATTGTCGCAAAGAAAGCTGGAACATACAATTTTTATTTTGGAAAGTCATATGCCCAGGTAACGAATTGCCCCCAATAGAGCAGGAGATGAGGAAGATGGAGAAGATAAAACTGAGAAGAGCAGCCAGAGAAGTAAGAGGCAGCCAGGAGGGTGTGATGTCATGGAAGGTAAGCACGCTAATGACAAGTCAAGTAAGATTATGAGTTACAATGGACACGTATATAGCAGTGTGAAGGTTACTGGTGGTATAGTGGTGGGTGGGGATAAAAGTTCCACGGGAGGAGAGAAATGGAGAAAATTAGGCTACCTTTTTTGAGTTTTAAAGGAAAGAAAAGATTGGGATAGTAACTGGAGGGTAAGTGTTGTCAAGGCAATTTTAGTTTTTAAGAAGGGAGAAATAACAGTATGTTTATATGTCAATGAGAAGGATTAAGCTGAGAAAACTGATGCTAGTAGAGATTGGAAAGACTTTGTGGAATAATATACTTGAGTGGGTAAGAGAGGATGGGATCTAGAACTTACATGCAGGGGTAGCCTTTGCCAGGAGCGTGGACAATTCATTGGTACAAGGAGTGTGGTACAGGAGATGGAGCAAAGTGGGGTAGAGTCTGTGGTATTGGGAGCTTGCGGAAATGCTCTGAGATTGCTTCTATTTTCTCAAGAAATAAGAAGCAAAATCACCCACTGAGAGTGAGGATGAAGGAGGTAGTAAGAGAAGGTATGAATTAATGTCTAGGAGAGTGTAAGAGTGAATGCATGAGGGAACAATTCCTTCTTCACTGCCCAGCTCTATACCTGTTTGTTTTCTTATTGGAAAAATGGAGATATTGATAGTCTCTACATCGTTGGGTTGTTGTGAGGACTAAATGAATTCATACACATAAAGCACTTAGAACAGTACCTGGCATATAGTTAAGTGCACAATAAGCTTTTCTTTTTATTTGTATATTTATGACTAAATTTATAACTCTAGCTCAGACTGTTATTGGGAAATGACGTTGTACCTCAGTTCTTCTCTTCTTGAAGGAAAGAATTCAATCAAGAGACAGTTTTCTTGTGCAGCAAAAGGACAGCAAGAAGTTTATCAGTAAAACCAAGCATACTGAGACATGGAATGGGCAGACCCAAGAGAGGGAAGCAGCTCGCCTTACATTGCATGAAGGCTTTTATTTCTATCTATGGGAAGAATTGCCTCCCCCTCTCCCTTCTCTTATCTCTCCTTCTCCCCCCGAGGTGCCTAGTCCTCTGGCATTTAGGAATGCATTTCTTTGATGCAGGAGCATGTGTAAACATATCCCTTAGGGGTATGTGTAAACCTGGAATCCTGTTGGGCTAGTAAGGTATTGTTGGTCCTGACAAGCAGGATGTCTTCCTCCCATCTCTGACTCTTAACAATGCATTTCTTTGAATTAGAGATATGTCTAAGCCTGGAATGATGCTGGGCAGCTGCAAGGGGCCTTGACCCAAGTAGGAGCTGCAGCAAGGGGGCTTTCTAAACCGGGGCTAAGTCACTCCTTCTCCTGCTGTTTTCTACCTATCTCCTTACTCTATTAAGATCTTTCTTCACACAGGCTCATACATATATGCTCTTTTATAGCAAAAATCCTTAAAATAGTTGTCTATACTTTTCTGCACTTTCTCACCTCCCTTTTTCTCCTCTACTCTTTACAAGTTTTCCCCTCACTTCTCTACTAAAAATGCTTTTAAAAAGTTACCAATGACCTTGATCGTGCCAAGTTGTTTAATTCTCAGTCTTCATCTTACAGTATTTGACATGGCTTTGATCATGTCTTGCTTCTGAAGTCCTTTTAAAAATTCGTTTCCAGGGCATCTCATTCTCCTGGGCTTTCATCTTGCCTCGCTGTTATCCCTTCTTAATCTCCTTCGCTGGATCCTCCTCCTCTTCCTGACCTTTAAGGACTGGCACAGTTTGGGGCTAAGTATTTTTCTCTGTCTATACTCACACCCAATATGATTTGACCAGTTTCACAGTTTCAAATAGCATCTATATGCTAATGTATCCAACATTTGTATCTCTGACTGTGATCTTCTCATATATCCAACTGCTACTGAACAACTCTATTTGGATGTCAGGCATATCATACTTAACCGTCCAAAACAGAACTCTTGATTTCCACTCCACCCAAACTCATTTCCCCAATTCAGCCAATGGTATTACCATTCACCTATTTGCTCAGGCCCCCGAGTCATCCTTCACGCGTGTCTTTTTCTCACCCTTCACAATCAATCCCTTCAGCAAATCCTGTTGCCTATCACTTCAGATTATATCTTCTCACCACCTTTTCTGTTTTCATGTGAGTCTGACCCATCGTTGTCCTTCTGTCTTGTCTGTCTGCCTTTATTCTTGCCTTTCTGTAGTCTCCATGGAGAGTCCAGGGGCCTTTTAAAACGGTAGATCAGTTTATGTTATCCCAAATTATCTAACATGCAAATCTCACACCTGTAAAAGCTTCAGAGTCTCCCCATAGCCCCGAGGGTAGTGTTTTTCTTTCTTGCTAAGCAATAAGCTCTTTGTGTGGGCTGAACGGGACCTGGCGTTTCCTAACTCAGAATGCATCGATTTGGAATATTATGATGGAGACAGTAAGAATTATCTATTTGATGTTGTTACATGGAAAAAAATCTTGGCGAAATCAGAGGGACTATTCGCTCCCACCATTACTTTTACACTATTACGACTGAATCAATTATTACGTGTATTCATGATTATAGACTGGAAGCAGGCAAAAAGGGAAACGGTTATTACAATAAAGCAGTTACAAGTGAATATTTTAAACATTTGTCCAATCGTGTTATTAAACCCAAACCCTTTTCTTTCTTTCCTTCTTTCCTTCTTTTTTTCTTTGAAGGAATGGGCTCTGCTCAGCAGTGTGCAGTCGGGCCGTCCCACGCGTCCCGTCGCGTAGCAGTACACGTGAGCACTGGGCCCCGCGGGCCACCGTCACAGGGTGGGCCCCGCCCGGCGTCCCGTCGCCCCGCGAGGAGCCCCGCCCTCGGCTCTCCGTGCTCCCCCGCCCCACTTCCTCCCGCCAGGCCCCGCCCCGCCCCGGTGCGCCTGCGTGTGGGCGAACACGTGGCTGCCGCGGAGCCAGAGCAGCAATGGCGGCGGGCGGCGGCGGCGCTGCCGACTCCCTGTCTCCGGCGGGGGTCCCCTGCGCCTTCTCCCCGCACAGCCAGGCCTATTTCGCTTTGGCGTCTGCCGACGGTCACCTGCGAGTGTGGGAGACGGCCAGCAACCGGCTGCACCAGGAGTACGTGCCTTCCGCGCACCTCAGCGGTACCTGCACCTGCCTGGCCTGGGCGCCAGCGCGGCTGCAGGCCAAGGTAAAGCGAGCAGGACGGTGGGGGGCGGGCCCCCCCCGGGCTCGGCCTCGGCGTCCCCCAGGCCCTTCGGCACATAGCCCGGCGTCGCGCGTGGCCCTTGGAGGCCCGGGGCGAGGAGACACGGAGCGCGGCGGCGGCGCGGAGTGGGCCCACGCCGCCAGCCCCGTGCGCGGCCTGTCCCGAGGGCAGCGGGGGAGGGCTCGCCCGGTCCGGCGCGCGGTGGACCGGCGTCCTGCCCGCGGGCTCTATCGGGGCTTCGCCCCGCGCCCCGCCTGCGCCTGGGCGCCATGTTCGCCCAGGCCCCGGCCCCCCAGGGGCTACCTCCGCCGGCCTTGGCTCGCCAGCCCACGCCTCCCGAGCCCTGGCTTCTGACGGGGGACGGCCGTGGGGCCACACCGCTCCTCTCCGACCCCCCTCCCGCGTCGGCTTTGCTCTGGACGGTTGGAATCAACAAGTCTAGTTTCCGGACATGCCCACCCCCCACCCTTGGGTGCCGGCTAACCACGTGTTTTCCACGCTCGGGACGTGGGACTCTTGACTTTCCCAGGCTCTTCCATTCCAGCCGTTTGAACCTTCTTACTTTTTTATTTTTAACATTTGCTTGACGTCCCTTTATACACCTCTTTCCCCCAAGTCTGAAGCCAGCGTTAGAATATGGAGGCAAAGTGAAGAAGTAGTTTAACTTAATAAATCTGAGTCCAGGTGAAGTTTGTCTTAGAGGAGACACTGCCGAGTTTGGGAAGGCTGTTCACTGTTAGGGATCCGTCTCAGGTAAGATGCCATTCACGTAGAGTCGCTGGACTACGTCTACTCGAACACACACGTGGGACCTGCAGTTAAGTTACGCTGCCTGTGTTTGAATCCAGCCTTGGCTTCCTCGTTGTAATTTTGACACTAGTTTTGCAAATGGGGATAAATAGGACCCTCTTTATAGATAGAGGGCTTGTGAGGATTAACATTTAATAACGCATAAAGCATTTACAGTAGTTCTTGGTGCATAAGTGCTACAGGTTTTGTTATTAATAGCTCTTATTTGTATGGTTAGCCCTGCAAGTAAAAACTAACATTTTACTTTGTTTGAGAAGAAGAAACTGAGGCTGTGGAAAATTAAGCAACTTGCAGAAGCCAGAAACAGAACCTGGACTAGAACTCAGGAATTCAGAGCTCAGTTCTCCATTATCTGCAACAAATTAATAACATTAGGCTGGCAAATTTTTTTTGCCCGCTTTGCTGTTGACTTAATCACGTTGTATGCCTCAGGTATAAAACTTCTGCCTGGGCTTAAATTTCCTGTTCAAAGTCATAGTTTTGGATTATATATAACACTCTAATACAATAGAAAAATGTCTGGATTTGGTTTCATAACGGGCACTCAGCTTAAACTTGCTTTTGTCACGTTGAGCAAGTCACTTTAATTTTGGGGGTCTCTTTGAAAAATGAGAATTGGGCTACATGAAAAACATTTTATAGGTTTCCGTATTCTTTTACCTACGTGCTCTCATTTCAGCCACAACTCTGAAATGCCCTGAAATTATTATTACGTTTTTAAAAACAGAATCAGAACTAAGAAAGTTTAAATTACTTCACCAAAGCCTGCATAACCAGTAATGTGGTTGTGGTACTCTGATGGTCCAGTGCTCTTACACTGTAACTTTAGATCTTGAATCACAGACTTGAGAGCTTGGAGGAATGTAGAGACATCCAGTCTTCATCATCTTGGGGATGTGTCCTTTTAGAGCATCAGTTTTACTTGAAAATTAGGGAGAGAAGCAGTTTTCCTGTATTAAAACTTGCATAATACATATGGCGTAATATTAAAAGGCCATGTGATTTTTATAGAGAAGGAAGAGCGATTTGTAGTAACTGCTTCCACCTCAGCTCCCAGGTCCCTGGGTCATGATTCTTTCCAATTAAGTTTTAACATGCTCTCATGTTACTAAGCCCTTTTATTTTACATCTATGAGGCTGGAGGTAGAGGCATGAAAAGGCTGTTATTCTGAAGCCCATGTTCCTAGCATCTTGTTACGCTCTTAGTACTCTCAAATGTGAAATGGAGATTATGCTATCCATCTGTCAGTGTCCTCAGGATTAAAGGAGACACAGTGTATATGACTGGTGTAGTATGGCCTGGCATGTAGCGAATGCTCAGTGAATGTCAGTTGATCTTGAATGAATCAATGAGTATTCCATATGGGTTCATTTTATCATTTACTGCTATAATCCTTAACGTAAATCATCAGCTTGTAAGAATATCCTGCGTCTGGTTCAGTAATTGGTAATTTGCCACCCTAGGACAAAGTTTGGTGACGTTATCAAATGGAAGAAAATGAGTTGATGTTGTTTTTCTTGGGTAGCAGGAGTTAAAGCAGTGGTTCATAAATATTTAGAAAAATTAGGTTAGATTGCTGCTTCTTGTTCTTGGTCATAGAATGATTATAATACTTTGCATTTATGCCATAATAATTTTTAGAGGGTTTTTATACGTATTATATGGCCAGGTATTCCATTTGGTTGATGGAGCCTGGGGGAAGAGGACCTGTAATGATGACAAAGAAAAGTACAAGGAGACAGACTGATGAACTACAGATGGCTGCTATTTTTTGAGTTCCTCAGGTTTATGTGTGTAAACTGAGGCTGAGATGATATGCCAAAACCACACAGCAAGTGGCTGAGCCACCTGGGAACTGACCCTGCTATCTCATACCCCCCCTTAAATCTCTCAAACGTTTCTCCTTTTCCTTCCCTAACTGTTGTAGAGCCCTGGAGAAACAGACCTTGTCTACTGTTGGCTACCACAGTAAATGTATTCATACTGCTTTGCAGCCACTGCAAAACACATCCCCACAGCTTAGTGCTTGCTGGATGAAGCACGTGGCATTTCAAGCATTGGACAGGGCAAGCACAGTAGCTCTAGGATTAAGGATGTTTCTAGGAAAAATCTGAGCAGAGTATCCCCACTTCCATTCCTTAGAGACATAGCACAATCCAGTTTTGCCCCTGTACAGTGCAGCCTTAAGGTCTCTCCAGTATTTAAACTTCAAAAGATCCAGTTTGCAGATTAGGTCTCATTGGCAGAAATAGAAGTTCCTGTGTATTAGAATTTAATTATTTTTGATATAAATACTGTATACATAAAATGCACACATTTTGTTTACTGTTATCCATGAAGCATTTGCCAGAGTAAGTGACTACGATGGCCAAAAAATGGTATAGGAGACTAATTGCAAAATGAAACTTCAAACTTTGGCATCATTTTCAGTGTCTAGAGGTCAGTATTTTTGAAAAATAGGGTTTGATCCATTAGTGGATTGATTGCAAAATAGATTAAGTGGGTTGTGATGGGATTAAAAATGAAATAGTATCAGTATATTATGCATGGTAAAGGGTAAGTTTTTTTGGTGAAACTTGTTCCAGTTATATATACATACGTTCTTGTGAGTATGCGTACTGGCTCTCCGTGTAAACTATTTTCTTACTCTGGAACCTCAGTCTAAAAAGCCATTGCTTAATTCATCAAATTTCAGACTTCTCAGTACTGGATGTGCTTTTTCCTCTGCCTTCTCCACATCTGTACTGCGTCTTGCTTTTATAAATCACGCATGTGTGCCCTTCGTACTCAGCCTTCTCGTTACCTTTTGGATCAAATGGAGATCAGCTTTCTTCAGACTAGTAGTATTTGATTTGCTTAGCTCAATCAGACTTTCATACTGGGAAAGACTTCAGTCTAAAAAATCACATCCTTTTGGTCTTCACTCCTGGTACCTTTAGGAACTCAGATTTTCCAGTCACAAATATATGACTTAAATTTTTAGCCTACTCTTTCCATTACTTTATGCATTTACATGTGCAGTTAATGTGCATGTGACATTGTGGTAGGCATGTTAGAGGAAACAAAACAGTATGATTAAAACATCAAAGAAGAAATAAAGATAATTCAAATATACCGTGTATGTAGTGCAAAGCAGAGTCTGACTTGTGCCTCTTTAAGAGAAAGAAGAGTTTTTTTGTGGAGAAAATATATTAGGGTGGACCTTGAAACACGGGTAGATTTTTAACCAAATGAAAATTGAGTTTAGTAGGAAAAGGCCCCTCCAAGTGTAGGGAGAAGTAAAAGCAAAACGGGAAAGGATTTGTGATTAGGGAGTGTAATGTAAGGAAGGAACTGGAAATGAGACTTGAAAAGGTGAGTTGGAGGTAAATGTAGATGCTTTTGAATGGCAGAGAGTTGTTTATGTTGATTTACTCTTTGGGGGAGTCACTGAAGTTTTTGATCACAGGATTAACAGGTTAAGTAAGAGAGAAACTGCCAACCAACGTCTGTCATCTGTAACCATGAATAGCACTAAACTGGTGGTTTCAGAAATATTTAGTAATGGGATAATATTTAAAATATTGGAGTTCACTAAAATGCACATTGGTTATATAAAGTTCTTGTCTGGTTGATGTGCTACCTGTTTGGACATGCTCATCCTGCTGCATGGGAAGTTATTTTTAAAAAGATCATCTAATTGAGAAAACATAATGAGTCAACCGTTCTTTGAGATTAATTAATTGGATTATTACTGAGGTTTAGGTCAGTGATCCTCAAAATTGGGCATAGATTTTGTGGGTACTCCTCCCACTTGTTGACTCTGTTTGCTTCTCCCAAAATTACAGAGATTTTTTTTGATAGGGAAATTAGGGCTTTGAATAGGTGATGTTTAATTTCTAAAATTTCTTCGTGCTTCTTAATGCAAATTCAAATCTGCAGAAAAGCATATTGTGCATATTTGGACCAGCCTGTGTTTCACACATGTTAGAAACCTCAGTGTAAATCATCCTAATTTGGTATGAGAGAACCAAAAGTAGAAGAAATAATTTATAGAATATTTCAGAGGTTTTTGACTAGGTAGTAGTAGGTTGATATATTTCTCCACTGTCTTTGCCTGAAATAGGTGTTTGTGTTCATAACCTTATGCAGAAACCACATTTGCCTCTGGGATCATTCAAGAAATTCATTTAACTGAAGCTGGGATCTAGGGCAGGCCTGGTACTAAAGTTTCAATGTTTCAGATAAATTAAATGTTACTGTTGATCAGACTGTTTTATACTTTGGCTTTTAATTGTAACTTCTTTTTTGGGTTTATTAGGGTAGATAAATTTTTCAGGACTTGCAAAATGTGCGTTATTTTTTTCTGTATGAAAATAGTTACCTTATTTTTTGTTAAATCTTTTTGTCGTTTGCCTGTATCCAATGAATCAGATTCTTCAAATTTAACATCTCTAAGATAGATAAAAAAATGGAAAATGCTTTATAAATCTACTCCTTGATATTCTTGATGGTAACATCATAGTTTTTATTGGTGGTTTTGGGTTGGACAGATTTTTATATATCCTGGACTGTTTTTTTTGTGCTGCAGAGCCAAGATCTTGCACTATATTCTCTTTCCTATGATCTGTTTTACACTAAAAGAATGGATGTCTTCCCCCCCCCCTTCTTCCACTCCCGCCCCCCTACCCCGGTTCAAGCCGTCGTTTCTCAGTCCAGTTGTGTAGGACACAACTCCCTGGCCCATGCTGGTATTAAGAGCCTTGTGCTCCCCCCGGCTGAGGCAGTTGGTTGCCGGTCGTAGGTCGGCCGCTCACAGCAGTTCACATTGGCTGCTGGGCACTCACACTGGCCACCGTCCACTCACGGCAGCACACAGTAGCCCACAGCAGCACACAGCAGGTCACACCAACCTGCAGCTGCTCATGGCAGCCCAGCTCCAGGGAGAGCCATTGTTCACAATCTTAGCCGTAGAGGGTGCAGCTCACTGGCCCATATGGGAATCGAACCGGTGACCTCGGCATTAGGGGCACGGCGCTCCAACCACCTGAGCCACCGGGCCGGCTCGGAATGGATTTCTTAGAGCTTCTTTATGCTATAATAAAATATAGGCTGGCAAGCTTTCATTAAAAAAATCGTAAACGTGGAAGAGAAGCTCTGAAATTGTGAATTATTTTTCAGCATTATTAGCTGATGTAGCATTTTGAAGTTGTGGTCATTTATTGTCTTTTTGATGGACAAACAGGAGCTGTTAGTATCATTTTTGAAATAAGTCAAAGAAGTCTTGTGGCATTTGACACTAGGTTGAAACTTGTGCCTCTTACAGCATTAGAATCACCAAGACAATATGGAACTTTCAGACTAGCCCTTAATTAGACACTGGAGCAACTTCTCCAGTGTGTACTCTGTGGTGCTCTCCTAGTCACAACTGTTTTTTCACTCAAATTGAAGTAAATGCATGTTTGTAAATATAAAAACACCTGTATCCCTTTTTCCTGAAAGTGATGCTGGAATGCAAGGCAAGATAGAGGGAAAGGGAGAAGTGTTGGCTGCCTTGGTATGGATCTGTAATATCTTTGCTTGGGAGTGGAGGCTTTGCGTGGACCTGTTGAGAGAATACTAAGAACATACCAAGTTGCCTTGTTTGGTGTCTTCCAGAGAGGTGAGATAGGGGGATGAGAATTAGGAGCTCTTCTTCCATTGGAGTGTTTTGTTTTTTTTCCCCCTAAGTAGTTAGAAGGAAATCTGACAACTAATCCCACCTCTATTTTTTAAAAAAGTGTTTCTTAGTAGCAATTATGTTTTATTTGTGGGCTATTGGGCATTTGCATTTATGCATTAATGATGTTTCAGTGTTTGAAATACAAAATAAAATGTTTTTTTCATTTTTTTTCTAGGAAAGTCCCCAGAGGAAAAAAAGAAAATCAGAACCTATAGGAACGAGTAACCAGACCGACTTATTGGCTCTTGGTACAGCAGTTGGTAGTATTTTATTATACAGTACAGTAAAAGGAGAATTACACAGTAAATTAACAGTAAGTATGTGTGTGTATGTTTTATACAAAAGATGTGACAGAGAAACTGGTATATTAGAGAATTATTAAAAATAAAACTGTTTAGGATATGCTATAGGGTCTGCACTATAGGGGTATTTTTCTGCTCCTTCCACATTTAAAATTCTGAATAGTAATATTTGATAGTGGCTATGATAGATAACATAGTCCTTATTATAGATCAGAATATGAAGAATTGTTGACTAGATTGAAAATAAGAAAGGGTACCACCACCACCTCTAGGGCTAGGAAACAAAAGGTGGTTGGAATTATTGCTAAAACTCAGACCTTTGATGAGCAGGTGTTGTGCGCTCAGTGCTGCTGTCTCTTTGAGCAGGAGTTGGCCCCATGGGCTTGGGTTGCAAAACTGAGGAGGGGGCTCCAGCTGAATGCTAGTGTCTCTCAAGGGCGGTGATGAGACTGGTTCTTCAAGCGCTGGAAAAATTGCATTCAGCTGCTGTTAAAAGAATTGCCACTGCTGGGGTGAAGAAGCAGTGGGGTGACTCAAAATGGGAGATAGGAAGGAGTCAAGTCCCTTGCTCCCCCTCCAGCCTTGTCTCTCTCTAGTGCCCCTTATTGATGGAGCCTGCTGATGATTTCAGCTGGCAAAGCAGAAATGTGGTTTGCAGAATCCTAGCCCCAGCATTGCAGAGCAGAGAAGTGAGGGTTTGGCTCTGCAAGACAGTAACTGAACTTCCATAATTTGTTTCAATGTGTATTGCAGTATATTTGTGGTGTTCACCAAACTTCTGTCTTTATATAGGAATGCTTTCTGTATATATGAATAAAATAATGTTTTCCCTTATACTTTATCACTGAATGATGCTCTGTTTAATAGATTGTGTATTTCTTTGCTTTATACATGTTTAAAAAATACATTTGAGTTCTGTCCATCTATTTTGTATCTTAATATTTTTCGATAAATTACAACAAGCAATTTTCGTATTTGTCAAGAACTAGTTATGAACATTTTTAGCGACTGCCTAAAATGACACTACATTGGATAATCCCTTGGTGATTTAACTATTACTGACCATTTAGATGGTTTCAAATTTTTCTTTGGTTGTAGTTGTTACAAATTTTTTTTTTCTTACATGGATTCCCAGAATTACTAACCTGTAATTAGTGAGTCAAAAGGTTTGAGTGTTAAGGCTTTTAATACATAGTATAAAAAGACTTTCTGGAAGAGTTTTCCTAATTTGTAATCAGCAATGGAAGGATGGTACCTGTATTTCAGTAGCATTATTACCACCATTGAATATTCCAAATAAAACAGCAATGTCACTAACAAAACACAGCTGATTTGATACATGAAAAATTTTACCTGATGTTTAATCTGCATTTAAAAATATATTACTTGTTTTAATATTAAAGATTATGAAAATATACAACTCTAAAAAAAAATTGAGCAAGAAGGGAATCTCGCTTTATTCCTCCTCCGCTCCAAGTGGAATGTGGTCCTCAGGTGGACTCTTACCCACAAGGTATAATAGTTGGAAGCTCATCCTTTGATTTGGTCAGTCTTGTGGTCAGCAGGTACTTCGCATCACGTGCATTGTAGCTGCTTTACTCAGCTACTGTGGCTGCAGATACAATGCTGATGGAACTTACAAACTTCTTTTTAGATCATTTTGATACTTGACAGGATTATGTATAAGTCTTCAACAGGGAATAAATTTATTGAAAAGAACCAAGAGGGTCAGGGTAAGTACGGAGTGTTGTGATGGTATGGCGAAGTAGAAAGGGAGCAGACTTTGGAACTAGCCTGTCCTGAGGTTGAATCCTACTAGTGAAGTGATCATGGATAAGTAGTTTAACTTTTCATGTCTTAAATGGGTATTGTATAACCTACCTTGCGAGACTTTATTGAGATTTAGAATAGTAATACATTGAAAGTGCCTGGCATGCAATTGATATTGAATAAGTGTTTGTTGAATGACTGAATGGACAGTTTGGCAAAAGGGTATAGACTAGCCCCTAGCATGTATAATAATAGTACCATTTTCCCTATACCCGTACCAGCATGAGTATGACAATGCTAAACAAATTGCTAGATGAACAGCGTGAAAATGTTAACTTTGTTTTGCTTTGTATCTCTTGGATTTCTAACTTGGAAATTTTTAATTTATTTGCGTACTGCATATCTTTTCTATGGAATTTATAAGTAGATAGGTGATGGGGGGAGGGAAATAACTGAACTAAACACAAATATTTTTCTTTTGAGATGGGAGCAATCGATATGATAGAAGTAGTGATTTTGAGTTTTAACTTTTACTTTTATTCTTATCTTACATATAGACATAGTGGTGATTCATTGTATGTTTATTTAATTTATGTGAATTCAGGTAGAAAGAGTGAAAATAATTGCTCACAGTGTAGGTGATGTATCATCTTTTTCTACTGACTGAGTTTATCCTGGAATGAGTGTGAGATGGGAGACTTGCATTTGCCCTTCCTCAGGTGACGTCTCATTCTTATGTGGCTCTGAGTGAGCGAGCATCTTGCTCTGCTGAGTATGTTTCAAGTATCGTACATGATCTGTAACAACAAGGAAACGTTTAGTGTTTACCTGAAGAAACAGTGATTTCTTTGTTGAGAGATAGTTTTGGCACTTTTTTTTTTAAGATTTTTTTAATTGGGGAAGGGGAAAAGGACTTTATTGGGGAACAGTGTGTACTTCCAGGACTTTTTTTCTAAGTCAAGTTGTTGTCCTTTCAGTCTTTGTTGTTGTGGGTGCCGTTCAGCATCAAGTTGTTCTTTCAGTCTTAGTTGTGGAGGGCGCAGCTCAGCTCCACGTCCAGTTGCCGTTGCTAGTTGCAGGGGGCGCAGCCCACCATCCCTTGCGGGAGTCGAACTGGCAACCTTGTGGTTGAGAGGACGTGCTCCAACCAACTGAGCCATCCGGGAGCTCAGCGGCAGCTCAGCTCAAGGTGCCATGTTCAATTTTAGTTGCAGGGGGCAGAGCCCACCATCCCTTGCGGGACTTGAGGAATTGAACTGGCAGCCTTGTGGTTGAGAGCCCACTGACCCATGTGGGAATCGAACTGGCAGCCTTCAGAGTTAGGAGCATGGAGCTCCAACCACTTGAGCCACCGGGCCGGCCGGCACTTTTTTAAATAGGAATTTTCAATGCTAGTTTTCACGAGACATGATTTTTACCTTAAGTGTTGGGTTTAAACTCTTTAGGATTTGACTTGCCTTGTTCACGCAAGTATCACAGACTTTTTACCACTGTATACGAAGTCTTTTATCATGCTTTGTGCTGGCATTCCTGTCAAAAGCAAGTGGCATTTATGATTAGTATCTTTTGACTTACGATGTGGAAGTACGTTTTTCTAGCAGAGAAGGGAAAGTTAACCTTTGATGAAGTTATAGCTGTTTTATCTCTTTTTTGATGTTGGAAATGGATAGTTGTAGGTTAAGGGATTTTTATTTTTTTTCAATTGGGGAATATCGAGGAACAGCGTGCTATTCCAGGATGTCAAGTCATTGTTTTTCAGTCTAGTTGTGGCGGGTGGCACGGGGGTGAAGCCCACTGGCCCATGTGGGGCTCCAACCAGTGACCTTGGTGTGATGAGCACCATGCTCTAACCTGAGCAAACCGGTCGCCCGGTTAAGGGATTCTATAGTTACGTTAAAGTCTAACATTTTAGTTAACTGTTTAGTAATGATTCCGAAGTGCGTGTTACATTAGATGAGTTTTATTTTTTTCTTTAATCTTTTTCCTCTGCAGAGCGGTGGCCATGACAACAAAGTCAATTGCATACAGTGGCATCAAGAAAATGGCTGTTTGTATAGTTGTTCAGATGATAAGCATATTGTGGAATGGAATACACAGATGTGCAGAGTAAAGTGGTGAGTACCATTGATGGTTCTGTGGTGCTGGAGGTGTAACTTGGTTACGGTTTGGAAATGCATTAGTGTTGGACAAATCAAGACTGTTCTTGTTATAAGTAAAATTTGATATTGGACGTGGTGGGGAATATTGACACTAATAAGGCTGTAGACTGTTCTCGGGGAACATTTAATCAAATTGGGCATGCATGATTGTAATACACAAAACTTAAAGAACGGTACCAAGAGTAAAATAACTGCTCAAGAGATGTCATAAGGTAACTTGTGATTACTGGTCAAGTAAGAAGTCCTGGTGGAAGAGAAGGTATTTCAGTTGGGCCTTTTAGGATAGATAAGCTTTGGATAGAAGAGGGTGGAAGACTCCTTTTGAGGGTGAGGAAAGTAAGGTGGGGAAATGGCCAAGACCAGGAGAAAGGGAAGTGAAAGATTTACTCAGACCTGAGTAGAGTAAGTTAGAGAAGGGGCATACTAGGAGGTTAGGCAGGTAGAGGATATGGGCCAAAGTATCTTAAAAGTCTGGCCTAAAGTGTCATAGATAAAAAATCGCTGGCAACTCTTCTAGTTTAAGCCTGTGATTGGCTGTATAGTAGATGTTCAATAAATGTGGACTGTTGAATGTAGTGAAATTGCTATGTATTAGGTTGGTGCAAAAGTAATTGCAGTTTAAAAGGTTAAAAATAATTGAGCAAAAACCGCAATTACTTTTGCACCAACTAATAGATGAGGATCCTAAAGAGGATAATGATGTCCCCGTCCTACAGCTAATAAGTGGCAGAGGAGTTCTGATCCTACTGTTTTGAATTCTGGTAATGTTTTTCTACTATACTTAAAGTACTTTCTTGGAGTTTTAGATTCTATCTGGTAAGCAGGAGAGAGCCACTGGAGGTCATGTCTTGGGAATCAGTAACCAAATGATGCTTTGGGAAAAAGTAATCTGTCAGCGACATCTAGAATATATGGGAAGAAGCTAGTTCAAAGGCCTTACTGTTCATTTGCTTAGGTTTGTATACGCCTGTCATTTCATTCTCCTGTTGTGTAAATCTTCTCAGTGATTGTTATACACATTCAGTTAATCAGTTTTATTATCTCTTGGAGAAAGTCTCTGCCTTCTCCCAGCTTCTGCTGAACAGGGATTGTCCTGAGATTTCCTTTCACCACCACCATGAAAATTCTCTTGTCAGATGGAGCCTCTATTTCCTGGATCCCATTTTTCTGTTTGTTGGTTTGCTCCTTCCTTTTGGTGAAGCACCCGAATTGGTAGCTTCCTGAGAAGGGGTGTGTGGATGGTAAATTTATTGAGATTTTGCTTGTCCACGAGTATCTTTATTCTTCCCTGACAGTTGATTGATAGTTTTGAGGATATGTAATTTTAGGTTGGAAATAATTTTCTCTCAGGATTTTGAAGCATTGGTTCATTGGTTTGTTTGTTTGTTTGTGTTTTAGCTTTCATTGTTAATTATCCTAGTATCCTAAAATATCTTGTTTTTTTTCTTGAATCAGTGAATTACATTGGCATTCCAGGTGCCACTTATCCTAGAAATTCATGTTCTTCCTTTTTCTTGTACTATATGTTTGGTAATTTCATTTCCTCTGTTTTCTATGTTCTTTCTCTAGTACTCATAGTGTTATTTAGATGTTGCATCACCTGGACTAATTCTTTAAGTTTTATACTTTTTTTCCTCTTAAAATTTTTTCCCTTTTGTTGTTTTCTATTGTTTCATAGGAGATTTTTTCAATTTTATCTTTCAAATCATCTATTGAGTTTTTAAATTTCTCTTAGCAATATTTTTAACTTACAGGAGCTGTTTTTTGTTCTCTGAATATTTTTGTGTTGCATCATGTTTCCTTTATGCATATAATACACCATAACTCTCCGAAAATATTAACTATAGGATTTAAAATTTATTTCTTATGTTTCCTACATCATCTCCCCCTTGAGAATGTGTTTTGATTTTTCTCTGATTTTGGTCTCTGTCTTTCATGTTAAAGGCATTCTTCAAATGACTGGCGATCTTTGGCTGCCTGTTGCTATTGAAAATGAAATATAAAAAATCTGATTGGAAGGACTGGGTGTGTGGCTCAGTTGTTGGGCTTCATTGGTAGAGAGATTGGGAGGCCATCAGATGTCAGTATGTGTAGGTCATTCCTCTGGAACCAGTCATATTTCCCAGAGTGGAATCTTTTGATCTAGTGCTTTTCAAGCTGTAGTGTGCATATACAGTACTGATCTATATATACATACAGATCTGATTTAGTAGGTCCAGGTTGGGGCTTGGAAGTCTGTAATTTTAACAAGTTCTCAGGTGATGCTGATACAGGAGGGTTACACCTTGATTTGCAGAGCTCTTAATGGGGGAGGAGTGTGGAGGGTGTGGTGATGGTATTAGCTCTGTGCTGGCATTTTCATTGCTGAATCAAGAAGCTTGTCAGGGTGGGGAGTATGGCTTCTTATATATGTATCAATTCATGAATGGATGTTGAATAATGAATGTAAGTGAGCCTTGAAGCTGGAGAAATTGATGAGAAATTGTTAACGTTAGGAACTGATGAGGGTAAAGGAAAGATTGTCATACATTATTGCTGCATTTCCTTGATTACTAACTAGCAAGGTTGAGTATTTTCATGTTTATTGATAATTTGTATTTCTTTTGTGAATTGCCTGTTTACATACTTTGTCTTTATTTTGAGTTCTATTTCTTGAACTCGAGCTATTTCTTAAATATAAGGAGTTACTACTTATTCTGAGCATTAGTCTTTTGTTTATAGTATATATCTTGGATATTTTCTCCTAGCCTTGTGCTTTTATTTTAATGACTTATTTTGTAGTACAGACATTTTATTTAATTAAATCAGGCCATTTTTTTCCTTTATGATTCCTGGTTTGTATTTGCTTTGAAAAGGCTTTCTTAACCCCAGGATTGTAAACTGTTCTCCTATATATATATTTTCAATACTTATTTTTAATCAGTAAGTTTGATATGTGTATAGTAGTATAAGGTAGGAGTCTAAGTTTGTTTTTCCAAATGAGTAATTTGATGTCTTCTAGTGTGATTGGCAGAGGAATATATTTTCTTCCACTTTAGCATTAGCTTCTTTTGGCAATAAGATTGCTGCTGTTATTTCTTGATTTATGTGAACAGCTCAGCTTGTTGCCTCTAACAACATTAAAATGTGCAACAAACTGAAAAGACTCATGCTGCTAATCATATCTATACCTAATTTATTTTACCCTATCGGATGGGGCTCATCTGTGTGGATTTGGGATGAAATACTTTTTGGAATGTAGTTTGAGGACTCACTTGTGTTATTAGGTAAATTAGAAGCCAGCCTTCCAGAGCATGTAGGAAACCTGGTGGGAATAGGATGGCTTGCAGAGGTCCAACCAGCATGGTAGTTTGCTGGACGTTAACAGAATCCACCTCATGGATCACAGGATACATAACTACCCATTGTTTTATGTTATACAACTCTTACCCATTTCTTGGTGCCTCTTGAGAATCTTTCCTATCAGGGAGGCTATTATACCTTAGAAATTCGTCCAAGGTTAGTTACCTGACACAAGTTTTTAGGGAATGAAATTTGGCATGGAACCTGTAGGTTGTATTTTTAATGCCTGATTTGGTTTTTGTTACGTTTTTGCTCTGAACAAAGTCTTGTCCTTATTCATTCAGATATTATTGTTTCTCTTCACAATACAGCAAATGGAAAGGCGACAATAGCAGTGTCAGTTCCCTGTGTATCAGTCCAGATGGAAAGATGTTGCTTTCAGCTGGCCGAACAATCAAACTATGGGTTTTGGAGACCAAAGAAGTCTACAGAGTGAGTGAATCAAATTAGTTGTAAGCATAATAGTCATCTGGAGTAAGTGTGAAAAAGGGCAGAAGTCTGAGCCATACAATATTGTTTTAAGAATACAGATTCTTTTTTTTTTTCAAGCACATCAAATAGTAGAAATAAAAGTTAGCCTCAAATCTGGTTTGTTGATGTTAAATATGGTTAACATGATGTTAAATCTGGTTTGTTGATGTTAAATATTAAATAGGTTAAATATTAACTAGACATGTTTACTTCATATGTATTGGAAAAATGAATAGAACAGGTAAGTGGAATTTGAAATAAAAATCTTTACTATGTAGTGATTGTAGTGATTTTGATTTCTAGCTTGCATCCATCATTTGGTCCCCTTGCTTAACTGTGGAGATTTAATACACATTAGATTCTGAGTGTGCTCGGTGTTACTGATCTTTTGGTGCTGTGATGATGCCCTAAAATTGTGGTTTCGACTCACTGAGAGTAAAATGAAGACCTACAATTCCTTGGCTGTGTCTGAGCACCCCTGTACAAATGGATAGAATTAAGTGAATATTTCACTCAAAAATGGAAGAAATACAGGTTGTGGGGTAGGGTCACAGGAGTTAGAAGGAACATCTTAATTTTCGATATTTTCAGCTGTGGAGTTTTTAAGAAGTGAGAAGAATATAGCACAAATAACCTTAGTTTAAAATTAAATTTGTCACCTTTAGTCTGGAGCTCTGATTTCAGAAATGTCTCAAATATATCTTGTACATATCGACTCTTAATTTTTGTTACTGTTTTGTATTCCTCTTCTAATGCGATGTAACTTTTTTAGCACTTCACAGGACATGCAACTCCAGTTTCATCACTTATGTTCACCACTATCAGACCTCCTAATGAGAACCAACCCTTTGATGGAATTACGGGTCTCTATTTTCTGTCTGGAGCAGTACATGACCGGTTACTTAATGTCTGGTACGTAGTCTTGGATTGGGGAGATAGCTTTGCCTTGAAAGAATCTTGTCACATATTATATGGTTAATATTATAAATGAGGAGTAAGAAACTTGCTTTATTGTATTTGTTATATTAAGATTGACTTGTAATGAAGAATTGAACCTGTCTTAAGAAACATGTATATCAGAAAAATTTCAGAGCATTACATGGTAGAACCTCATTCTTGCTTGTTTAGAGGTACAGTGGGCTGAATGTTTTTGTGACTAGGTAATTTAAAAATAACCTTTTAAAAAAAATTTCAAGAAAATCTCTAATATTGTTGAAATAGATGACTACTGGGTTAGAGCAGTCTATTTACTGACTGATGGTTACTGAGGACATTAATTTCCTTGGCTGTGTCTCAGGATCCCAGCAGCATTTTTTTTGCGGGGGGGAGGCAATAGTTGCTGTTACTAATTCCTTTTGAAACTACTTTTAAAAGTAAAAATTAATTTGGTATTAAAGGCCATCAAAAAATTTTTAAATTTAAGAAGTATAAGAAATTTCTTGGATTTTATGACAACTTTTTTTAAAAACCTGATCATGGACAAAATAGAGATTTAAGATATAGAAGTAGTTTCTCATCCTAGTAATCAGTTGTTGAGCATGTTCTTGACCATATAAAATTAACTGAATTTATGCCAAATAATACTCAGATAGATGTGGGACTCATCAAAATATGTATTCCTTAAAGTAGTCGTGTGCAGAAAGGCTTATGAGACCACATGTAGACCTGTTCACCTTCAAACCATCCACTAAGCTGTAGTTCCTAATTATGCATTTTATAATCTGATTGCATTAGTTTTTTTATTCTGTATCTGATATTTGAAGAGTACCTGTTGGGATGATTTTAGTTCTAGAGGGGTTAACATTTACATAAAAAATTAGTAACGCCAAGAAGCTAAAATCTGCCACCAAAGTCTTCCGACATTACTGAGCTGCTTCTGTCTTAATGCTTCACCTCTTTGGCTCCCTAGACCTAAAGGCTTCTGGCTACAAAATTTCTATAGAAGAGAAGGTGATTTCTGTTGTCTTAAGATTCTGAAAATAGTACGTGTATGCCTGGGAGCTTCCTAGTAACAGAGGAGTAAACTTAAAAAACAAAAACTCACATTGAAAGGCTGACCAAAAAGGCCATTTATGAACATTTTGTGTTTTCTTTATTTTAATTGGGGAATATTGGGGAACAGTGTGTTTCTCCAGGGCCCATCAGCTCCAAGTCCAGTCGCCGTTTTCAATCTTAGCTGTAAGGGGCACAGCCCACCATCCCATGTGGTAATTGAACCTGCAACCTTGTTAAAAGCTCTGCTCTAAACCAACTGAGCCATCCGGCCTTCCCAAAATTTTGTGTTTTAGTAGATGAGCAAGCCTAAAGTTCTCTGATAATTAGCACTGAAAGACACATTTCTGTAAGGAAGTAACATTTTTGAAGGCCTTTTGCTGCTGAATGAAGGCTTAAACCCTTTTATGTTACTGTAAGACAATGCTATCTCCTGTTGATGGGCTAAGACAGCAATTTTTTCTGTATATAGTGGTCTGATAGCAGTGATTTTGAACATGTATAGTATAAATGACTTTAGGTTAAAATGAATCTTGTTTTATTAAGAATTTATTGTGCGTGAAATATTTAGAATTTGTCATATCAACTATTATCTAGACGAAGTATTGATACTGTCTACTGGTCAATGCATAAAGTTTCATTAGTTAATAAAAACTGATTATGCATTGTGTTTGTAAATCATATGTTTGTTACTCTGTTGCTCAGTCTTTATTTTTTTGTGTATAGATTTTCTTTAAAAAGCTTTGTTGAAGTATAAATGACATAATAAATGCACATATTCAAAGCATACAGTTTGATAAGTTTTGATAAATGCATAAATCCCTGAAAACCACAATCAAGACAGTGACCATGTACATGGCTCCCAAGAGTATCTTCATGTCCCTTCATAATCCCCCTCCCCACCCTAGTCTCTAGGCTATTGACATGTTTGGGACAAATAAAGCTGTTGTGGACATTTGTATACAAGTCTTTGTATGGAGGTATCATTTCTTTTGGGTAAATATGTAAGAGTGCAGTGGATGGATCATATGATTGGTATATATTTAACTTTTTAAGAAATTGCCAAATTTTTTCAAAGTGGGTGTTCCACTTTACATTCCCACCAGCTGCATATAAGTGCTAATTCCTTTACATCCTCAACAACACTTGATGTGGTCATTTAACTATAGCCATTCTAATAGGTGTGTAGTGGTATCACAGTGTGGTTTTATATGCCGTTTCCCTAATGGCTATTGATGCTGAGAGTCTTTCATGTACTTGTTTGCTATCTGGATATGTTCTTTGATGAAGTGTATGTTCATATATTTTGGCCTATTTTTTAATTAGTTTATCTTCTTGAGTTTTGACAGTTCTGTATATATTGAGTATAAATCCATTATCAGGTGTATGTTTCGCAAATATTTTCTCCCAAGTCCATGGTTTTTAATTTTAAGGAAGTCCAGATGTTTAGAAATCTTCGCTTAACCCAAGGTCACAAAGGTTTTGTCCTGGGAGTTTTATAGTTTTAGGTCTTGCATTTGGTTCTGTGATCTGTTTTGAGTTCATACGTATGTATGGTGTAAGGAATAGATTAACGTTCATGTTTTTTGCATTATGGACATCCAGTGGTTCCAGTAGCAAGTGTTGAAAAGACATCTCTAGTGAATTGGTTTTGCATGTATACATGTACATACACATATAGTTCATTCTTGTTATTCGCTGTAGTTACATTGTGTAAAGTTCTCATGAGCACTGATTTAGTGATACTGAACTATTGCTCCTTGAGGAAATACAGGGTTAGGTTTTCGCTTTAGTGTGCTTCCCAGAAGTTGGGTTTTACAAATTGAAACCTCCAACAGCAAAAAGATTAGGAGCTGCTTTTTTGCCATAATTGCTTTATTGTGGTGTTCTGGAAGCAAACTCGTAGTGTCTCTGAGGTGTGCCCCTATATATTGTTGGTTGACTCAGGTCAGAACAGTGCTTAATCTAACACAAACATTTTCTCCATAATGCACATCACAGCTTTTTTGCTCTTAGGAACACTAGGCAGCACTTCAGTACTACACTTGGGGCCCATTTTAAACAGTGAAATCACCAAAAAGCATAAAAGCAAAAAGACATAGCACTAAATAGACCACAAAAAGAATATTTGTATTAATAGTATGAGAGCTGAACTATGAAGGCAGAGCATGCATAGCCTTGTTTAACTTCGGGTTGGGCGACTCATATTTTTTGCTACTCTGTTAAACACCATGAAAGCTCCACAAATACTGATTTTTGGGGTTTACAAATAAATTTTCGCAAGTAGGTGAATTCTCAAAGAAGGAATCAACAAATAATGAGCGTCATTTGTGTGTGTGTATATAAGTAAATGCCTGTTTCTGGACTCTTTTCATTATTGCTAGGATGTAAGCTCCTGAAATTAATCTGTAGATTCAATGCAAACCTAGTCAGAATCCCAGCAGACTCTTTAGAAATCGATAATCTGATTTTAAAATTCAAATGGAAATACAAAGGGCATAGATAGCCAGACCAAATTTGAAAAAGAAAAAAGTTGGAGGACTCATTGTCTGATTTCAAGATTTGTAAACTGCAAGTAGTATTGGCATCAGGTGGGCGGATAGATAATGGAGAAGAATAGAGAATGTTACTGATTGTTTAAATTTGCCACAATGCATTACTGCTTTCTCTTTTCCCATGCAGCCATGTTATATCATAGTATACGAGTACTTCCCTTATTTTGATCTTTGGTCACCTTATTTAGCTTTCAAAAGATGAAAAAACTGTTGGGAATATAATGCTGTGACTCCCTTTTGGTGTTTGCTGTGTAATCATTGGTTTTGTCATCTAGGCAGGTCCGGTCAGAAAACAAAGAAAAGAATGCAGTGATGTCTTTCACAGTTACGGATGAACCTGTCTATATTGACTTGACTTTGTCAGAAAACAGAGAAGAGGTAAATGGCTCAATTTTTGAGAATTTGTTTTTGGATTTCACAAATAGTATTTTTTAAATGGGGATTTTGATGATTTAATGATGCAGGAAAGAGAGGACATGGGGGAGGAAGAATAAAATATAATAAAGATCTCCTTAGATTGTTGGAAGTAACCATTAGGTCACTGCGGTTGAGCTCTGAGAGGAAGGGACAGGGCACAATGGCATTTTCAGCAATCCTGGCCTACCAGTTTCCTGTCGTCAGCCTCTGCATTTGGTAGTGACTTCATTCATCCAGCTTCCAGGCTGCATTATCCTGGGCTGTGTTATCTTCTTGGCCTAAACTTATAAGCTTGACAACAACAACTCGAATTGTGATTTTGGAGACAGTAATTATTTTTAAATGCAACAATTGTGACCCTTGCTGTTGTCACTTTTTCTCTGGTTATTTAAAGGCGTGGGGGAGGATAGTTAAAGTTTCATAAGTGTATTATGAAAGTAATTATCCATTAGAGTAGACTGAAGTATATTACATGTTAGAGTAATCAGTTACATTTTCCTTTTAGCCTGTCAAGTTAGCTGTTGTTTGCAGAGATGGTCAAGTTCATCTTTTTGAACACATATTAAATGGGTAAGTAAGAAGTCTCTCAAGTCAGAAATTTATTTCCTTCCCTGGCTTGTCTTTATGCTCCCACTTCAATATTCTTTGAATTATATTACTGCACAGTAAATGTTGGTAGTTTTAACCATAAATTTTAAAAGAAAGGGTTCAATTGGGGAGTTTTCCTTGTGGACTTTGGTGAAGCTTAACTTCTAACCTTGATGGTGCTCCTTATTGATCAGTGACCCTCGGCAATGCTAGTGTTTTGGTGGACAGAGGGGAGTGTTGCTGGTAGGATGTGTAGTAGTCATAGCTGCAGGGTCCGTAAAGTAAGGGCTGGAAGCCAACTATTTGACCCTTTATAGAAAATTTGCCAATCCTTGCTATATATATGTGTGTGTGTATATATGTACACACACGTATATATGTGTATATGTACGTGTGTATGTATATACACACACACTATAAACATGTTCTGAGAGTCAATCATGTGCAGTTATGTTAAACTTCAAAATAGTTTCAACTTTCTATTGTTAGTTGGTTATCTTTCCTTTTATAATCCTAGTATAGTAATTTATTTAAATATGAACTAATTGTGAAAGCAGTATACACTTACTTTAAAACATTCAGGATGCAGGATACATAGTCCCAAATCTGCCTCCATTGAGTTCTCCCTACAAATAACTAGTAACATTTTGGTGTGTAACACTTAATGCCTTTATGTACATCGTCATGTCATACCGGTGTGTGGAATGTATGATAGAAGGTCCAGAAGGAGTGGACCACTCTGTGAGGACTTGGGCATTTCTTGGGCAACAGTAAGTCATTGAAGGATTTTAAGCAGAGGATTGATGGGATTTGACCTAAGTTTTAAGACACTAGGTTTTAAGTGATTCTGTCTGATGTGTTGAGAATAGACTACAGAGGAGTAAGGGCCAAAGCAGAGGCCAAATATCCTAGATAAAGATGGTTTTATAGTCAGGATACTAGGAGGGTGAGTTGGAAAGACAGAGATGGTGCTTATTTATAATTGAGGTTGTGGAGGTTGTGTACTTATTGGTGACGATGTCTGTGGTCTGAGCAATGCGTGGCTCACTGCAAGATGCGGTTGTGGGAGGGAGGAAGGTTAAGGAGCTGAGAAGACGGCGACAGAAGAATCATCGACCAGCAGCTGAATATGGAAACTATTATGAAGGGAATTCCTCAGGAGTAGTGTTGGCCAGAATGACCCTGAGCATCTCAAACCTTTTAAGAAATGTGGGGGAGTGACTCAGGTCATTGGATGACAGCAGGGGGAGGGTAGCTGGTATCTGGTGACAACAGTTTCAAAGATTTTAGAGGTGAAGGAGGGAGAGAGACTATTTGTCATGAAGTGTTAAGAACAAAGAGCACATTAAATCATATCCAAGGCCTCTGGCACAAAGGATGTTGGGGGGAAACATCTACAGCTTTGAGAGGGCCACCATGATGAGCCAGCATAGAGCAAAAAGGTGAAGAGAGTACTTAGAGAAGAAATTGAGGATATAGTTTTGTCGATTATATTTTACTGGTAATTTTGCTCCTGGAACTACGTTGCAGAGGTCATAGTAGGCCTTCGGGAGTTGGGCACAATTAGAGATGGGGCTGATTGGAATAGGGCGTGTACAGAGCCATTTGGAGCTGAAGCCCAGGGTGGTGGGAGAGCCCTTGGGAGTTTGGGGCCTTTTGTAGGGGTTGACGAAGTGGGATAGAAGGGCAGATGGGGCAAAAAGCAGATTTGGGTGGTTAGGTCTTGAGTGTTGGTGGGGGTGGGGATAGATGCAATCTCGCCTGGAACACTAGTGCTCTGGGGCCCTGGTCTCCCCTGATGGAAGAGTGGAGGCCAGAGGAGGGTCACATTTCATGCCAACTTCAAAGAATTAGTATGAGATGTTGCTATTTCAGATTTTCTAATTTAATTTTTTTCCTTTTTAGATACTGCAAAAAACCTTTGACTTCAAACTGCACAATTCAGATAGTGACACCTGGGAAAGGCAAGAAATCAACACCAAAACCCATCCCTATTCTAGCAGCTGGGTTTTGCTCAGACAAAATGTCCTTGTTGCTTGTATATGGCAATTGGTTTCAGCCCACCATTGAGCGAGTGGTACGTAGAAGGTGCTCTGCAGTAAACAGTGTCAGCATGTCTGTGGAAAGGAAGGTTTTAAAGCGATGCATTGGCCTGCTTTGGTGGAATACTTCCAGAGTCACATGTTCCCTGAAGAACGTTTTTCACTGGGTGCTTTAGTTTATGAGAACTCTATGTATAATTTACCTACACCAGTATATCCAAAATATTTTAATGCTTAGTGAATATAAAGGATGACTTGAGATGTTTGATTCTCACTCCTCCTCTATTTGGTGTATGTCTTTGAAATACTTTTCACTCACCAGCACATCGATTTGGCCTGGCCACATTTAAAGTGCTCCATTTTGGTCAGCACTGGTATGGGTGAATTTTGCTCAACTACCCAGAAGATAAATCTTAATAAAATAGCCCTTAGTAGTGGCACCCATGAATTTTCTAAGTGAAAATGTAATGGGCGGGTGCAGTGATTTAAGTTTTTTGATTACAGAAGTTTCTAAGGAAACTTGGTGAATTTTTATGAACATGTCCAATAAAGCAGTTTCTTAAGCCAGCATTTATAATACGTTTACTCGGTAAGGCCCTTAGAGGCTATGAGCGGAATATTACATACCCAAGCAAGCTCTTGTTGAGTTTATTTAAAAACACTTTTTACTTTTTAAAGATTTAATACATAGATTTAGTTCAATAAAAAAAAAAGTGTTAAGTTGTAGAAATGTCTCCTTGTCATTTGTGGACCCTCCTAACCCTCTTCTCCAGATGCAGCCATTGTTTCTCCTTTCTTTTGTGTCCTTCCAGATGCGGCTTGATTAGATAGGCATAGAAAATTACATACAAACGTAAAGTGGTGTGGATATGGCTGCATCTACTTTCCCCGCTGTTTAATAGCGTATCAGGACAGAGAGATCCACCTTTGTCAGAGCATTTTGTTCATTAGAGGTGCTGTTTTTGACTGGCGTGTAGTGGAAAGTTTAGTAGGAAATTTTAGGATAGGACCATTCTTTTTTTAGCATAGATTAATTCTTAAAGGGTGATGAACAGATACCATGTTTCCCCGAAAATAAGACCTAGCCGGACAGTCAGTTCTAATGCGTGTTGGAGCAAAAATTAATATAAGACCTGGTATTATATATTATTTATGTTATGTTACATTTTACCGGGTCATATATTAATTTCTGCTCCAAAAGACACGTAAGAGCGGATTGTCCAGCTAGGTCTTATTTTGGGGGAAACGGTATGTTTACTTTAAAACCTGTTATATTTTAAAAATCTGTAAAACTGTACATGTGAAAAATTGGAGCAGTTCATAAGTGAACAAAGTAGACATGCCTAGTATCTTCACAGTTTACCCTCAGTGCTCTTGGTCTGAGTGGTGATTAGTCTGAGTGGCTACCAGTTTTGTATGAAAGTCTTTCACACTGTTCTGTATTTTTATAAAAATGTACAAGTAGGCATTTGTTTTTATTCTTATGCTCAATTTCTTTGTTTGACACTTTCTCCCTCCCCCCCCTCCATGTCCCCTTTAAAATTATATTCCCAGGCTTTAAATTCCAAAGAACCTCATATGTGTTTAGTAAGAGATATTTCAAACTGCTGGGCTCCAAAAGTAGAAACGGCTGTAACCAAGGTGAGTGCATTGCATACTAGACGTTGAGGGAAAAAAGAGATTTGGGTGAATTGAATTATTGTGTAATATTACGATTAGATTCTTTATTTTAATATCCTCTGTGATTTTAACAAATTTTGTGGGATTAAGTTTTAGATATCAAGACTATAAAACTAAAACTGTTTGTTTCTGTTCTCTTGACTTGTTGAATTAATGAGTGAATAGATGCCTAGAAGTTCAACACCTTAGGGTTAGTTCTTACTGCCCCCCCCATGCATGACCATTGAATAAATAGGAAATTTGTGAATTATTTTTCCAGTTTCAGACTTAAAGGAACATAACTTTGTTAAGAGGAATGCTGTATTTCAGGGTGGAATAAAACCTAAAACCATGATGGGGCTGAAATTTAATACCATATGTAAAAGCATTGCCATTTTGCTTTATTTTGAATATAATGTGGCATCTACATGTAGGTATCATATGTTTGGCAGTTTAATGAGAAAAGGAAAGTCACGACATTGTTATGATGACATCCGTATGGTTTCATTTCTGGCTGAGTTTCAGAGATGACACCTTTCTGTTGGCTGAGCATTTCTGGCAAAGATTGATTACTGGGGATGGTTGTAAAATGTATAACAACACTCTTTAACCTTTTTTAAGTCAGTGTGTCCTTGTGAAATCTGCAGATTTTGCTTTTTCTGCGTTTTATTCTTATGTGGTATGGAATGCTTTAAAACTATGATCTTTCAGATTATAATTTAAAAACTTATCTGCCAACATTCAGTTAAAATTTATCCTTAATTTGTATCATACTAAGTTAGTTATATTAAATTTTCCAACAGGAACACCTTTTAAAAGCTGCTAGCTTTCTCAGTGGGGATATAGTAAGGACTAAGGCATAATTTCCTGTCACACTCCTGCTATTCCTGTTTAACAGGTGAGAACACCAGTGATGAATTCTGAAGCAAAAGTTTTGGTACCTGGGATACCTGGTCATCATGCAGCTATCAAGCCTACTCCGCCACAAACTGAGAAAGTAGAGAGCAAGCGAAAATTAGGGGGAAACGAGGTAATGCAATCACTGACCATTTTTAAGTTTGAAACTTAAGATTACTTGGGAGATTCTAACAAACGTATTGGATGGAGCCAAAGCTGAAACTTCGGAAACAACGGAGATTATTGCTTTTACCCTCTGTCATCCCCAGTAGTGTAGGTTCCGAAATTCCAGATTGTGACCTTTGTAAGACTTCCTTACAAAGTTAGTAAGTGGCTTATTTACAAAGCCACTGTTAACGAGGGTGCTGTTCTGGCCATTTGTTAATAGCGGGATAACATGACGGAATGGACTAAGCCAGGACTTGCCATGATGATTTTCATTGGGTTTCGCACGTTGCTGAGTTCCAGTGATGCCTCTTCTCTTGGCTGTCTGAGCAGTCCTGGCTGGTATAGTGCTAACTGGTCTTTAAAGGTGACTGTCATTATAACTTCTTAAAGTGCTTATAAATTTTATCTTTTCCCAACCCCCATGCCCGCCTGTGGTTACTGTACTTGTCCCTGTACTTGTCTTCTTTTTCATCTTCCATTTACACGTGTCACTGTTGTCTAAGTAATCTAGAAGTTTAACTATTGTATCGTTAGAGAAAGATTTTTGTTTCTTTACCTGATTCTAAATGTCTTACTTTATTGGGTGGGGGTGTTGGGAATAACATTGCTGTTCATAAAAACTATTCCTCAATAATGTGATACCTGTATTTAAAAATAATGTCTAGGCCAACTTCCTTTAGCTTGGCCTAGATCCAGCCCCTTAATTTCCTGCTGTCTCTTTTTTTTTTTTTTTTTAAGTTTTTCTTAAGTGAAGATGACACAAACAGGAGGCTTGACCAAAGCATACTGCTGTTTTTGGTAGTTATAGCACATTGTATTTTGAATTACTTACCAAATGGCTGGCAGAACATGGTTGTTAGACATACATTTGAGTTTTTGTAGAGCAAATTTTGTCATGTTTATTCACCCTTAAATTTTAGATATTTTCTTTTTTTATCCCCTCCTTCCTCTTCTCCCCCACTTCTCCCCACTCTGGTTCAAGCCGTTGTTTCTCAGGCTAGTTGTGTAGGACACAGCTCCCTGGCCCATGCTGGTGTTACGAGCCTTGCGCTCCCCCCAGCTGAGGCAGTCAGTCGCCGGTTGGCCACTCATGCTGGACTCCGGCCGCTCCTGGCAGCACACGGTAGCCCACGGCAGCACCCAGCAACCCACGGCCGCTCACGCTGACCTCTGGCTGCTCACAGCAGCCCAGCTCCAGGGACAGCCATTGTTCACAATCTTAGCTGTAGAGGGCTCAGCTTCCTGGCCCATGTGGGATTGAACCCATGACCTTGGCGTTAGGAACATGGCGCTCCAACCACCTGAGTCACTGGGCCGGACCAAATTTTAGATATTTTCAAGGACACTTGTTGTAGTATAGCATTTTTTAGAACGTAAATCACCATTTAGAACTGACTAATAAAAAGAAAAATAGGAGGACTTTTTTTTAAATTAAAATTTATTGGGGTGACAGTGGTTAGTAAAATTACGTAGGTTTCAAGTGTACAATTCTGTAATACATCATCTATATATCACATTGTTCACTACCCAAATTCATTTCAGGTGGACATTTTATAAATTAGAAACGTAACTGTCTTCATGTTCTTTTGATAATATTTGTTTTCTGAGGTTGATAGCAAGGAATAGTTACAGAAGGGAAAGCTGTTGTGAAAATAGGTTTTTTTCATGTGCTTTAGTAATCAGCTGCCAGATCCTTGCCTTTTTTTGAATTTTCATATAGAGGGATTTTTACTGATTGCATTTTCAAACTGTGGTTTCTTGGGCAGTTGTTTTTTTTGCACTAGAATCTGGAAACTTAGATTACAGATACTACACTTGCTCCAACATTGACTTTATGGTGATGAAATTCTGTTGGAATGAGAAAGCATATTTGTATTTTTCAGGGTTGAGGTGTGAATCAATCAGTGCCTTTTGTCTCCTGAGACATAGCACACAGTAATTTGACAAAAACTACTTGAGGCCTTGTCTGGTTTAATATTAACAGATCATTTCTCTTCTATAGCTTAGCATTGAAGAACGCCTGGGAACACTGGATATAGATACAAAAAAAGAAAAGGATGACCTTCCACAGACAAATAGCTTCCCAGTTCTTCTTGCACAGGGTTTAGAAAGTAATGATTTCGAAATGCTAAATGTAAGTATTAACAGTAGTTTTTAAATGAATTAAGATGCTTAACTTTTCTTAGAAGTTGATTGACACAGCACATTCACAGAGTGAATTGTCATACAATGTAGCCATTTTTAATTTAATGTTTTGAGAGTTTAGTCAAATATATATCATTTGGTGGCATTATACAGACAGTCACCAACCTACACAGGGATTATATTGAATTATTTTGAACCTGGAATGCATTTTCTCATAGAAATATTGTTCAGAATTGTTATTAGGTTCTTAGGCTTCAGTTCACAAAAGCCTTTGTAAACATAGTGTACCCGAATTATAATACTCAGCATTCTAGATCACAATTTATATTTTTTTCTGTAGGAAAATGCGTTCCTGAGTTTTTACTCTGGATTCCAGAAACTTATTTCCCCCTGGCCGTGAGAGGGGGCGGTGAGGTGGAACCTTGGCAATGGGTAGGAGGTTTGGGGGTGAAATTTAAGAGGGTTGGGGGTTATGTTGTGACATATTTAGAGGTAAAAGTACTAGAAATTTGTATAAAGCGAGGCATTTATGATTTCTGTGTTTGTAAGTTGGTGACTGCTTGTATGAAGTTACTTAATTCAATCCTCTTAAATTCCAGAATTTGACAGTTGTCTGTACAGAAAGTTTAAGTGTAGAAAATTGGATTTAAGCACTGCATGATTAGCTTAAAGTAATTTACATTTGCTAAGTGTGTAACACTCATTGCAGTGTTACAGTGACTTTAATATGTAACCTGTGAATTATGATTTATATTCTGATTTATATTTTGATCTAAATATTTGTGTCTAAGGTAATTTTGCAAAATGAGAGGGGAAATCAGCATATCTAAAAATCTAAAATTACTTTTAAAATAGTTTGTGAGTGCATGTATTTTGGAAGGTGGATTTTTAGTTTAACATGGCATACACAGTTGGTTTTCAGTAAAGGTACTAAGTTGAGTCAATGGGGAGAGTAAAGTCTTTAACAATTGGTGCTGAGGCAATTGAATATCCATATTGGAAAAAAATGCATCTCAACTCTTAACCTCATACCTTGTACAAAAGTCAGCACAAAATAGGTCATAGACATAAATGTGAAACCAAAACCTACAAAACTTCTAGAAGAAAACAGGAGAAAATCTATGCTCACTTGTGGGGAAAGACTTCTTAGATGTATCACAAAAAAAGCATGAAATGCTTAAGGAAAAATTGGTCATTTGGACTTAATTGGAAATGAAAAACTTTTGCTTCTGAAATGACACCTTTTTTAAAAGAAGGATAAGTACTTTTAGTTTTTTAAAATTGTAGTTGACATATAATACTACGTTAGTTTCAGGTATAAAACAGTGATTCAATATTTATATACCTTATTAAATGATTACAATAAGCATATAGTAACCATCTGTTACAGTGCATAGTTATCACAATATTATTTACTACATTTCCTATGCTGAACATTACATCCCTGTGACTTATTTTGTAACTGGAAGTCTGTACTTAATCCCATCCCTCTTTCTTCCTATCCCCCTAGTCCCTTCCTCTCTGGTAACCAAAAGTTTGTTCTCTGTATCTATGAGTTTGTTTCTCTCCATTTGTTATGTTTTTTAGATTCCACATATAAGTGAAATCGTACGGTATTTGTCTTCGTCTGACTTATTTCGCTTGGTGTATAACCCTCTAGGTCCATCCATGTTGTTGCAAATGGCAAGACTTCGTTTTCTTTCTTTTTTTAATGGCTGAGTAATAATCCATTGTATGTATATATACATATATATGTATATACCACATTTTTTAAAATCTTTTTTTAATTTAAAATTTAAAATTTTAAATTACAGTTGACATTCAATATTATTCTATATTAATTTTAGGAGTGTAGTATAGTGGTTAGACCTTTACGAAGTTATCCCCCCCATCAGTTTAGGACCCAGCTCCAGTATACATAGTTATTTTGAAATGACACTTTTAAGAGAATGAAAAGGGAAAGCTGCAGGCTGGGAAAAAATACAACTCACATATCAGACAAAGGATATCCAGAATACATAAGGAACTCTTAACTCAATGAGACTCAACTCATATAAAAAACAATGGGTAAAGGTGTGAACAGACAACTTGACAAAAGACTTTAAATGGCCAATAAGTGCCATTTGTATAAACGTAGTATATACATCATCAGTCATCACAAAGGCAAATTTAAAATCACAGTGAGATAACAGTAGGGACCCATTATAGATTGATTAAAATTTAAAAGATAGTACCCTGTGCTGTGGAGGATGTGGAGCAGTTGGCACTCTTCTGTCTTTGGTGGGAATGTAGAATGGTCCAACTACTTGGGGAAACAGTTTGGCAATTTCTTAAAAGTTAAGGTTACATCTACTATAACACTCAGCCATTCTACTTCCAGGTATTTACCAAGAGAATCAAAAATACATGGTCATACAAAAACTTATATGCGAATGGTCACAACAACTTCATTTGTAATAGCCCCAAACTGGAAAGAACCCATATGTCCCTCCACATATAAATGGGTAAATAAATTGTTTGTTTAGCAATATTAGGAATATATTATTGATACATCAACATGGATGAATCTCACACTTGGGGTGTGAGAAAGAAGCCAGACAACGAAAGTACATATTGTATGATTCCATTTATGTAGTAATTCTAGAAAATACAGACCAATAGATAGTTCAGTGGTTGCCTAGGGATGGGGGTGGGAGGAGGGATGGAACGTGAAGGGCCCCAAGGAGCCTTGAGGGTGACAGAGTGTTTATCGTATTTGTTTTGTGTGTGTATGTTTATACGCATCAAACTGATCAGATAGTACTCTTTAAGTGTGCACTGTTTTTAATGCTTCTATAGTTATAATGCAGTCAAATTGTAAAAGAAGAACCCTGTCTTCAGAATCATCTTGCTAGTTGTGGCTGTGGTTTATAGGGTTGTTGCTTTAAATGTATTCTTGGCAGAAGTTAATAACTCTAACTTCTCTATCATCATTTTGCTTGGTTTGGAATAACTTTTTATTTGCCCATTTTAAATTTGAAAAATTATTTTCATAGAGCCTCTGTCTTTAGTGGGCAAAAGAATTATTTGAGAGCTCGTTAAAAATTTTTCTGCCCCGCATTTGGAATAACTTAAATAGCTAGGCCATAGATACTCTTATTTGCCTGTGACAGTTCTGGTTTACACCTCTTATCACGGTGTAATTATTAATAGTAACTCCTTTCATTCTTAGAAGTGTCCTGGTTTGGACAACAAATTATATGACCTTCATATTTAGAACACTAGAGTATTTCACAAACTGGCATTCCTACATTGTTTCTTAACCAAGCTTTTGGTATAAATGATGGGGGGCAACAACTTCAAGAGTGTATTTTTTTACCTGAAGTAACTACTACCCTACTTGGCCATTTAAGGCAGTGAAGCCTTGTGTGAACATTCCATGAAAACTGAGGACCTTAACAAAAGCATGTCATAGCTGAAAAAGCAATTTGTACACTAGTGCAAACAGAATGTTCCCTGTGACTGTACATCGTCGGAACTTAGTGATAACTGCTGTTTATAATAAAGAGGTGACTTCAGGAATGTTTAGTGTTGTCAAGCACTTGCTGAATTATTGTTAAAGTTCTGATCAACATATTTTGCTTTGAATATTGTATTCTAATTATTTGAAAATAAAAATATTAGGTTGAGACTATTAAATCAGGACAGTCCATTCCTCAGTTTTCTAGTGATTGTGTATAAAAAGTTTTATTTCTTTTGCATAAGGAACCATGTAATTAATGCCAGTGATAGTTTTTAAATAGTACTTGAATTTAGAAAGACTTGGTGTAAAGATACTTTTGCAGGCAAATCAAATCCATAGAGAATTCTGAAAGGGTATGTTAGGACTGTTAAAATAGGTTGAAAACTAACTTTCTGTATCTCGCCCTTTTACGGTATTTGTGCTGTTCAGATACTGAGCATGACCTTTATAGCAGCAATGCAGCAGCTAGTACGGAAGTTAAATAGAAAGAATAACTATTTAAAAGTATTCAAGAGGAAGGGAGATCAGGATTTGAGACAGGAAAGGACTCTTACTCCCCCCCACCCCCCCTCTCCTATATGAAGCATCTGGGGTTTGGAGTAGTTGAAAAACCTGCAGGATGCATTTAGGAGTAATCCGCTCTCTTTTGCCTCCTTTTCTGTACCTTGGGGTGGGGACTGGGCTTCTTCAGTTGATGCTCCCTGTTGACTCAGCACTCGTGATCTTTTGATTGGCTTACATATTTTGGGGGGAAAAATCGACAATTTTAAGAGGTTTGTTGCTTTCTAAGTGTGATTTGAATATATTTCTGCTCACTGATATGTGTATACATTTCTAATTTCATAAAATGAAGGTTTCTGAGTTACTCTAAAGTGGTGTATATCTGTAATTAAATGTCCAGAGGCATTCTTTTCTGTTTTATGTAAAAACGTTTACTTGCTAAAAGTTTAGAATTTGTGGAGAAGAAACCTGTTTATTGCAGTAGATGTGCTGATACATGCCTGATAGCTATAAGCCGTAACAGAACAGTCTCCATTCGGCCCCCCTCCCTTTATTGGCTAAAATTCAGTTGGTAGTTTGTTGCTTGGGTTTTTAAATCATTTTTGCTGACAGTGTCTCCTGTGGTGTCCTTAGCGTCAGAGTTTGCCTATCTTCATATTTCTTTTGTCTTCTCACAGAAAGTGCTTCAGACCAGGAATTTAAACCTCATCAAGAGGACTGTGCTAAGGATGCCGCTGCCTGCCGTGGTCCCGCTGTTGCAAGAGGTGACAGCTCGGCTCCTTCCCGGGTTCTTGGGCGGGGGGGGGGGGGGGGGGCTGAGCCCTGAGTCTGGAGGCACGGCTTTGCAGTGTGGAAGCAGCAGGGTATTCTCAGTGGGTAGTAGATAACGGCGTCCACTCAAACCACGTTTGTCTAACCTGGATCTTTCTCTCTGTATTTTTTATTGAGATGTAATCCATATGTCATAAAATCCACCCTTCTGAAGTATACACTTAATTGTTTTGTAGTGTACTCACAGTTTGTCCAATTGCCACACCAAAAAGAAATCCTGTCCCTATTGGTCATTCCTCATTCTGCTTTATCCCAGTTTCTGGCAACTTCAAACGTATTTTCTATCCTCGTGGACTTGCCTATTCTGAACGTTCATTCATATAAATCCTAGCCTAGACTTTGATCAGTTAATTATCCTCATTGTGGGAATGTGTTTCTAGATTCTGTTATATTGGTTGAACATTTAGGAATTAGGAAATTTAGGAATAATGATTTCCTAAAACAGTCATTATTTTCATGTGTGTCTGTGTGTGTGTGTGTGTGTGTGTGTGTGTGTGTGTCTGTCTGTGTCTGTGTGTGTGTGTGTGTGTGTCTGTCTGTCTGTGTCTGTGTGTGTGTGTGTGTGTGTGTCTGTCTGTCTGTGTCTGTGTCTGTGTCTGTGTCATGGCAACTGATGGAAATTGGCTGCTGCTGAAGTATTGTTGTTAATACTGGTTTTCTCCCCCTCAGCTTACAAAGAGATTGCAAGGACATCCTAATAGGTAAGATGTTCAGGTGACTTAAATTGCTTTGATTTATGAATATTTTAGAGGTGATTGTTAAAAATAGCAGTGCCTGACAGCATGAAATTACATGGTAGATGGCCCCAAATTCTGACTAATAAACTAATCTTTGTCAAATATTACTCTCCTGACTTATTTTAAGTTGAAAGGCTCTTTATTCCTATGATTTTATGATAGTTTTTTTTTCCTTTTGGAAAATTCCTATGTAGGTTTTTTAGCTTTATTTTCAGGTCATTGAATAAGTTAGTCTGATTTAATGAGTGGTCCTAATTGTGATATGTAAAATTGCCATTTGTAGGACATGCCCAACAGCTAGTAGCTAAGGCGCTGGAAGGAATCTGTTATAAAAGACTTAACTATTGTGGGTCTTTTTTTGTTCATTTGGTGATTAAGTATTTAAATAGGAAGTTGATATTTCAAAGATTCTAAGCTTGTAGCATAGCATCATCAGTATAGTATTATCAGTATCTACAAATGCAGTTTTACTTTTCTGAGTTATTTCCTGGTAGGCTTCATTAGCCTTTGGAGCTCACAAAGGAAAGCTAAAGAACTCATTAAGGAGGCCCTGCTTGTACATTTTTGGTCTATATCTGTCTTTTAATGTTTGTGTGGAAATCTTTTGCTATTTGTACCTGATAATGAATAAATGATGGGCTCAAATATTATGAACATAAAATGCAAAGTCAGTTGAGCCCAGTTCAGTGCCCTTACAACAGTTAATTATAAAGTAAAGCATGAATTTTATTCTGGCATTCAGTTGTTTTAGAGGAAAGGACACTTGTTCTGTTTTCCAATCCATCCTACTTCCCCAAGAGATAAGTACACCACACAGGTCTGATACAGACTCAGTGAAAGAATGAGAGGGCTGTCAGCGTCACAGGGATTTATTGTAGTCATTTTCTCAGGGCACACTTCCTCAGATCTTCACTTTGCCAGAGTTTTGCTAATTTTATAACAGTTGAATTTAATTTTGAAAAGTTGACATTAGTTTACTTGGATTTTTCCCCCTTTTTTTCAGTGCTGTTTTAATGGTTCAGTGGCTAAAATGTGTGCTAACAGTCCATGCATCATACCTATCCACAGTAAGTCTTGCGTTCTGCTACAGTTGCCGAATAGTTTGGCTTTGAGAAGTACTATAAGCTGGTGGCTTAACAAAACCATCCTCTCTCTGTCTGTCCTTCAACCATCAGCTGCTGCTTCTAGAGATTTTTGTTTTTCACCAGGTGTAGTGTCATAATGTCGCTGTTGTTGCCTTTTATAAATTGATCTTTTTGTCCCCTGGACAAATATGTTACTTTAAAAGTAACATATGTTCCATAGAGAACTTGGAGAAAAGTTATATGTTGTGGTATTAGCCTTCAGATGTTTCTCTACATACACCACCTGTTCAGCAAGATTATCTTTACATTGTATGTCTCTCCTTCCTTCTTAAAAACTTAGCAGATTTTTAAAGTTTGTATATATGCTAACGTGTCTATCCTACCTTGTTCCAGGAGGATAAAAGGTAGTTTATGATTAAAATGACATATATTAAACATTCAGCATGTGACGTTTTGCCGGGGCTGCTCTTAGCTCTTGGTTATCTATGCAAGTGGAAGAGAGGGAGCATAAAATCTTAGAGAACACCAGAAAAAAACAATGTTATATGTCACACTATGAGTTGGGTTCTTTGTCATACCATTAGATTAGCTATATTTTAAGGTAGAAAAAAATTTTCTTTTATTTGATTATCTAGCACCTTATAATAGGTTTTCATAAAAGGGTGTAGTGGATAGTTTAGGAAAATTTGTAATTGATGTTTAAAACTATAGCTGTTCCTCTCTTAATACAGCTCTTCCTGTCTGGTCACTGCCCTTGTTCTCTATCGCAGGTCCTTCTGCCCTCAGTAGTTTGAAATAGGGAGAACTATTGGATAAGCTGCTTTGAGGTCAGCAGTTTGTTTTTTGTGTGTCCGTGGAGAACTCTGCCAGGGTGTTAGAATGGGGGAAGAGATGAGAAACAGCAAGAATGGATATTGGGTTTCCCAGCCTGTGGGAATCTTGGGGGATGAATTGCGGGCAGAAATGACTAGGATGGCTGAGTAGTATGGTGATGGGCAGGGAAAGATCACTGGCAGCATCAGGTCTTGGGACTCTGGCTGGTAAACAGGACAGCACTCATTTTGTGACCTAAGTTACTTGCTTAGAAGTGAAAAGAGCCCTAGGAGTCCTTGTAGTGAAAGCCCTACTGGAATCAACTGCTAAGGTATAACTGCGGAGTAGTGGTTGTGTAATATTCAAGGTCATAGCAAAACAGACAGGAAATTTGCTATAGGGTGGACTGACAGCCCACAATTCTTTCTCCTCAGGAAACAGTCTGTTTCCTTCCACCTTTCCTGTATTTCTCTTTTCATAACCAGATAACTTGAAGTACATTTTCTAAGCCAAGGACTATGCTAGGTTTGGAGGCTTTGGTAATGTACAAGACACTGATCCCCACCTTCCTGAAGCTTATAGGCTGAATAGGGACAAATAGAAAAGGGAGATGATGGTAATTGAAATGCAACCACATTAAAGTTTTGTTTTATTCATTTTTGTGTCTATTTACTTTTAACGTTTTTAACATTTGAATGAAACGTGCTAATGTGTCAGATAGGAGGGTAAGACTAATGAAGGGAAAAGAGGGGTCCCTTTTTCTGTAGCTCTGGGGCGACAAATAAAAGAATTGACTGCTTTAAGCATGATTTAGAGGATTATGTAACGGCTTGTTTTAAATGCTGTGTTGTCAGCTTTGTACTCTGTCCTGCTGGTCCCGGAATGTTTCCTCTAGGTTTCTGGGGCTTTATGGATGAGGTAAATAATGTAATAGCAGCAGAGAGTAAGTTTTAAAGGAAAGCCCCCTTTAACCCAGGGGCATTTATTTGGGGAGGTATTTTTTATTTAGTGTGTTCTTTACATTGACCATCTCATGAAATAATGTGATCAGTACAAAGAGGTCTCACCCTGCACTTTGTCCTACCTTGCAGTTTCTTCTTTTGATCTCGTATCATTATTTTTTGAATGTATTACGTTTTGCTGTTAGGACATTAAAGGCCTCTGAAAGTTGGAGACATTGCTAGGCTATGTCATAAGCAGCCGCTGCCACTGGAGATGGCAAGTAGATGCTTGTAGTATAGTGGCCAAACACTCAGCATGCTATTGTATGTTTGTTACCTGTGTTGTCATAATAGTATCAAACCTTTTTTTTTTTTTTTTTGAACTTAGTTACCTGACCTGGTACCCCAGCTGGGGACACTATACCAGTTAATGGAAAGCAGAGTAAAAACTTTTCAGAAACTCTCCCACCTTCATGGAAAGCTTATCCTTCTAATCACACAAGTAAGTAAATCAAATTGTTTTGTGCTAAAACTTCTGGATGTGACAGGAGTGGAGAAAGGGATAAGGATCATTTACCTGAACATTGAAAGCTCCCCTTTGCAGTAAGAAATTGGTAAATCAGGATCCAATCTTTAACTTGGAAATGTTATGTTATTTGACAGGAAGTAAACTTAATTGTGCCTATTTCAACTTTTACTGAAAAGTTCTCATTATTACATTTCAGTGGTTAATAGACTTAGGGTGGTTGTGGTATTATGAACAAAAAGTTACAGGGTATTTATGTAGTTAAAAATTTTTGTCACAGGAAGAAATTCTGTTTGCCTTAAAAGGTTTATCAGCTTTTACAGAGTAATTCTTTCCTTCTTGTGTTTGCTCAAGTTGTTTTTTCCCCTGTATTTGATCTCCGTCATATTGAGGTCATCATACGATGGTTGAGGATGAGTTTACTGCTGGGAAGGTTGGGTGTGGTAGTGGTTGGTGATACTTGAGGTAAACTTGCATTCTACTTCATAATAGCATTTTATTATCTTTCAGGTTACAGCGTCAGAAAAAACAAAGGGAACGACTTGTCCTGAACAGAAGGCAAAATTGGTGTATGAAGAAGGTAAAAGCTTGGGGGTAGGGTATAAGCTAGAGTTGGAACATTTAATTTTTCACACGGACTTGACTCTGTTATTTTATAAAAACATCGATGTGAAATAAGATCGTGTTTTGGCACACTTTCTCTTAGAAAATGGGCAAGCCTGTGGCAAAAATGTGGTCAGGTAAGAAAAGGGAAGGCACAAATATAGTAACAGTAACAAAAAAGGACATTAGGTATGGAAGAGATTTAAATGGAAGAACACTGAACGAATTGTATGTCAATACATTGAAAAACCTAGATGATACAGGTAACTTAGGAAACATCAGTGACCAAAATTGACTTAAAAAAAATAGAAACCTTTAATGAGCCAATAGCTTTAAAAATGATTTAATCAGAACTTTCCCTCACAAGATTCCAGATAACGAGGTTTTGTAAGTGAATTCTATCAGTCTTTCAAGGAACAAGTTGGTTTTGCCATATACAAACAATTTAGTCATTTTATGAGTCAAAACCAGACAAGGGTAGTCAAGAAAATACATATAGGCCATCCTCAAATATCCTAAGTAGCAAATTGATTATAGAAATGCTTAAGTAAAATAATGTCATTACCAAGTAGAATTTAAAGATTGTAAGGCGATTTAGCGTTAAGAACTCTATTAATGTCACCATATTAACAGATTGATGGGAAACGCTGTGTATTATTTTAATAAAGAAAAAGAATTCAATAAAATTGAATGTATCTCATTATTTGATAATCTAAGCAACCTAGGAATTTAAGGGAATTTCCTTAATCTACATCAAACATAAAGTTTGGAAGCATTCTCATAGGAAGCAGATAATGTGCTTTGTATTGCTTTTGGGTATCCTACCTAGTGCTGTATGAAAGAGATGGATTCCTCAACTTTGGAACCTTGCAGTATCCTCCTCCACATAGAAAATACCGCCAAATCTAGCCGCACGGTTATTAGTGAGATACGTAAATAAGTTTACTGAATACCAAGATCAGCAAAAAGCACTTGGTAGCATTATGTCCCAGTAATGTACTGTATGTCCATGAATGGATATCCCAGTCAGAAAATGTGTTAGGAAAAAGATCTTATTCATAGCAATCAAACCATGAAGTACCTAGGAATACGTCTAAAAAATAAAACAAAACCTTTACAAGTTATAAAACATAACTGAGAGACATAAAGCGTACCTTAATTAGACTTTTTATGACGTTTCCCCCCAGTTTTATTGAGATATAATTGACATACAAGATTGTATTCATTTTAGGTGTACAATGATTCAGTATATGTATATACTGTGAAGTGATCACAGTATAGTTATAATTTTAGTTAACATCCATCACCACACATAGTTACAGTATTTTTCTTGTGATGAGAGCTTTTAAAATCTACTGTCTTAGCAACTTTCAAGTGTACAATACAGTATCGCTAACTATGGTCCCATGCTGTACATTACATATGCAAGACTTATTTATAATTGGAAGTTTGTACCTTTTGACTTTCAGCCATGCTGCAGTGAACATGGGAGTGTAGATACCTCTTGAAGATCCTGATTCTGTTTTGTTCAGTATATGCCCAGAAGTGGAATTGGTGGATCAATTTTTAATTTCTTGAGGAACCTCCATACTGTTTTCCACCGTGGCTGCACCCAGTTACATTCCCATCCACAGTTCCCTTTTCTCCACAGGCTTTGTGTTTTCTTTTGTTGTTATTTGTTTTTTTTAAGATTTTATTGGGGAAAGGAAACAGTTCTTTGTTGGGGAACAGTGTGTACTTCCAGGCCTTTTTTCCAAGTCAAGTTGTTGTCCTTTCAGTCTTAGTTGTGGAGGGCGCAGCTCAGCTCCAGGTCCAGTTGCCGTTGCTAGTTGCAGGGGGCGCAGCCCACCATCCCTTGTGGGAGTTGAACTAGCAACCTTGTGGTTGAGAGGATGCCCTCCAACCAACCAAGCCATCTGGGAGACAGCTCAGCTCAAGCTGTTCAATCTTAGTTGCAGGGGGCGTAGCTCACCATCCCTTGCGGGACTCGAGGAATAGAACTGGCAACCTTGTGGTGGAGAGCCCACTGGCCCATGTGGGAATCGAACCAGCAGCCTTCGGAGTTAGGAGCACGGAGCTCTAACCGCCTGAGCCACCGGGCCGGCCCGGCTTTGTTTTTTTTAAGATGGGATTTTGTTAGGGTTTTGGTACGTTGTACTGTTCAATGAGATCTTGATGGAAAATATAACACATGTGCTTTTATGCAGATAAGAATATTAATGTTACTTGCTTAGATGAATGATAGTAGAATATAATATTTATGAAGTAAATGTAGGAATCTGATTCTGTTTAGTTTTCAGGGCTGTGCCCTCTGCTTTGATCACAAAATTAAGGCTGGGTTTTCTTCCTCCTTACAGAATCTTCTGAAGAGGAGTCTGACGATGAAATAGATAAGGATTCTGATGTGAGTAATTGGTTTGCTGGTACATGAACCTGCTCTTATACCTTTGTACTCTGTATTAACAAGGCCTTCACAAATGCTTTCCTTGCTTAATATTTCTCCCAGGACAATTGGGATGAAGATGAGGAAGAGAAAGAAAGTGAAAAAGATGAGGATATTGATGAAGAGAATGAAGAGGACGTTGAGGATACGGAAGAAAAAGATGAAGAAAATGGTGAGGACAGAGATGTGGCAAGTGAAAAAGAATTAAATGGCGATTCTGATTTAGATCCTGAAAATGAAAGTGAAGAAGAATGAAGACGGAAGAACAAGCCAGTCGGACTGTATGAACTCTTGCCCACCTCCCCAGTGCTGCCGAGTTCTCCTGAGGAGGGCTGTCTCTGACAGGATGCCAGGGGCCACGGCACATCTCCCAGTTCCTGCCGGTGGCTCCCATGCCGCCTCGCTGTCCTGAGCACCCCAGCCTCAACTGTGTAAATAAGAGTGTTTCATGCAAATGTTAATAAACTTTACACAGTAAATAGACACATTTTCTGCAATGTACTGACACGAGTGTCCAATATATGGTATATTTTTATACTATAATACCCTAATATGATTGGTTACACCAAGAATTGACATAGTGGAAATAAAAACATTTCCCAGGTAGGGATTCAAGAACTGGACTTTTGTGAAGGAGTCAGCTCTTATCTCAGGTTGGTGTCTTTCATCAAATCCAGATATGAAGCGGCACTAGTGAAAAAACTTAATTTGGTTCATTTTCATAAAATATGAAGAGATAACTAAAAATGAGTTAAATAATTATAATTAAAAAACAAAATCACCAGTGTCCCTAGCTTGTCTGTTAACTGTGGTAATCTGATTTGAGTCAGATTGAATATTTGGAGTGCTTCCCTAAGACAACCACTTATTTTTTAAGCTGTCGTGAAATATTTTTTAAAAACCCAAAAAATTATGGTAATTAAAAAAAGCTAAAGTTAGCCATATTGACTTCTTCTTGACTGCAAGTTACCTGTAAAGAATCATCAGTGTATAGATTTAGACGTGCTCATTACCTGCAACTTTTTAAAAAATTCAGTTAAATAGCTGCTTTTGAAGAGGTTTTCATTTTTATTTAAATAACTAATGGATCAAAGAACAATGGTTTATTTTTTTCTCTTTGGTTTTTAGATATTAATGATAACCTTGCTGGAGTTTTTTCCCAAAGAAAATATTTTTATAATTCAGTAATTTAATGTTTTCCTTCCTTTTCATTACCCACTCTTGGCAGTGTTAGGGTATTTGTTTACCTTTAAAATAATAAATCTGACTCAAGATTTTTTTATGTATGTATAAATACATATTTTGGTGTGCTACAAAAGCCTTTTCAAATTACCAGTAATTTTCTTTTAAAGAACAGCCAGTATTTGTTTAGTGCTCTCTAGGGAACATGCAAATGGAATCTCTAAGGATGGGCTGGGGAGATGGGTTTATTTTTCCCACCTGTGAATTTATAAAACAAAACCATTATCTCTGAGGGACGGCTTTTAAACATCAGTGGCAGAACAGAAATTTCTGTGCTCAACTAATAAGAGCTGGAGCCATATAAGCATCTTGATAAAGTAAGTTTGAGCCCGCTACTGTTATAATGTACAGTTATATTTGTCTATAAATGAAGCTGTTTATGGGAATTTAATACCATGGTCTTTGTAAAGTGAATAAATATTCATCTTTACCCAGTGCTTGTCTTGTGGTGTATGTAAATAAACAGCCACGTGTTTGGGCTGGTGGTGTGAAGGTTTTAAAGAAACAGTCTTACTCCACTAGCATTAATAGGTAAGTGCTTCAAGTCTTGTTGAAAGACTAGAATGTGTAATGAAGTGAAAGAACCAAGAACTTTGTCGTTATCTAGTGGTGGTTTCTTGATGCAGCCACACTTGGCTGGGCTGCGCTGCACCAGCCCAAGGCTGCGGTGACATCAGGAAGGTGCGTGTGCTCTTGTATCCCCATTTTGTGGTCTGAGTCATTCCCCATGCACCTGACTGACTACCTGAGGAAATAAAGGACTACAGCTGTGTAGCAGTGGCTTACTAATTATTTTTTGGTTCAGACAAATCCAGAATTAGGTTTGTTACAAAGGGGATTTTCTAGCGTCAGGATTCTTCACTGTGTTGATCTAATCCTACCCTAGACAACCAAGTTGTGTGTGTGGTGGTGTCTTTTGTGAGATTAATTTTTGTTCTCAACTTTTGATTTTGAAAAATTAACTGTCCATAATCAAATCAAGGCTCACACTGTATTTGGTTGTCCTGCTGCTCTGTTAATGCAGAATATTCCTCTGTGTGTGTGTCGTGATTTTGATATTCATACGAGTCAACATAAATTAAGCTGTGCCGCAGAATGTCCTATAATCTGGATTTGTCTGATTGTTTACTTATTTAGATTCCGGTTTAAATGTTTTTGGCAAAAATATTAAATAGGTGGCAATATTTGAGGTTAATTTGTAAAAATAAATTTTATCGGGGCTAGATGAGTAGTATATTTGTATGTTTTGGTGTAAGTAGGTGGTCAGAGCTTTAGGTTTGGGACTTTTGAAGCCTTAGTGCAGAGGAATGTTTGAGCGTCAGAAATGGGATCTTGGTAGTGAGAATATTGGGTAGATTGATGCCATATGTAAGGCTCTTAGTATTCTTGTGGAAGTTACTGTACATTCATTTAACAAATATTTTTTAATTGCCTAGTCTGTGTCAGGGATTATTTGATTGCTTGGTATACATCACAAGAACAACAACAACAACAAAAAACCCAAAAAACAAAACGACAACAAAAAAACACGCCCTGAGGAGCTGATATTCTACCAGAAAGACACAGGCAGTAAACAATGTGTATAGTAAGTACGTAAATTTAATACAGTGTGTTAGGAGGTGGTGGCTGTTACGGGGGCAGGAAATGGAGTAAGGACATTGGGAGCAGGGGTTGGGGAGTGCAGGTTGCAGAATTACAGTGCTTACTGAGGAGGTGAAGTTGGCCAAGTGGTGCCGGGATGAATGTCCTAGGCAGAGGAAGCAGCACAAGCAAAGCCCTGTGGCCAGCCTGTCCTTTGCGTTGTAATGCAGACGAGGCCAATGTGGTGAAGAGGGAGAGTGTGACTTAGATGGAGTCGGTGACAATTGGTTCCTGGAATCGGTTCACATTTAGAGCTAATGGGATCTGTGAGGTGCAAAAATGGGAGGAGTCAAGTACATGACTCCTAGGTGTCTGTTGCCAGAGCACCTGGGTGGTGCTGTGGGCGCAGCGGGTTTGGGAAGGGATCAGGAACTGGGTTTTGGACATGAGTTACAGAGAGCCGGTAGGAATGCGGACACATACCCAGACGGTGGGGGAGTTCCATGTGGAGGTAGAGATGTGGTATTGCCATGTTGGTGACAGTGAACAGGAGATTGAGCTTCCCAAGGGAGTGAGTACATAGGAAGAGCACGCAGGCCGGTGCTCCAGCAGTGGAGTGAGAAGAGACCCCAAGGGACACACAGGATGAGGACAGGTAGGAGGAAGTGAATCTGAACTCATGACATCCCACAGCCGTGGCTTCTTTCAGCTGCAACTGATGGTACTGGTGAGTCCTCCCAGGCTGCAGTGGTCCTTGTGAAGCCCTGCATGTGACCATTTGTTGATTCTTGCTTTGAAGGCAACTCAGGCATAAAATCTGGTTTTCTTTCAATCTAGTGTAGTGTTGGTCACCTTTGTGGCACCTCAGCACTGTCCTTCGTGCTGCACCGTACATGACTAAGTTGTACACTGGGTCACAAAACTGGCAGGACGAGAGGCCACAGCAGGCCTCATTCAAATAGGAAACTGGAAGAAAGCCTGAGCTAGATGGCTCGCTTCTACACACAGCTGGCCGCTGTGAGAACTGCATGGTGCTCGCTGTACTAGAATGCATTTTCATATATATGTGGGTCATTTTTAATATGAAAACAGTTCAGAGAACAGGGCGATCATAAATTGTGCTTCAGGAGGTGAGATAGCAAATGAAAAATCTAAAAATTGAAAATCACTTTAAAAGTTGCCTAGAATATTCTTTCTGGGTAATAATGGCTCAAAGTGGGAGGAACTACTATACTTTTTGGATGCTCAAGTTCAAAGGATTTCCTAACGGAAGTAGGTATGAAAGCATTTTGTTAAGGGCTTTTGCCCTTGGCCCTGTTGTAGTTGAACTGGCTCCAGTCGGAAACGGGAAGGGGTGTGCCCACAGTATACTCCCTGAAGTCAGAGAACTTAGCTGGCTTGTGTGGTCATGACGTTCCAAAACTGGGCCAGTTTCCCAGGTTCAGGAACTTAATTTTGTCCTCGTCCCTAGAGCTGATGCAATTTCAGAGAGTGGCGTCATTAACCAGGCTTCCAAGAGAAGTTGGTATTTAAATGGTGCATTTATCTGTAGTGAGAAATACACCTCCCAAGTGGAACAGTGCTCGTATTGGGTGGTGACATGTCTTCTTTCTGCACAGGAAAGTCACACAGTAAACCAGTTTTACAATTGGAAGGTGGTCTTTGCACCAGAATGTGGAATCGGAATGAGAAATGAATTGGATGGTCTTGGTAGTGGGCAGTGTAGGGTGTACTGAAGGGGTTGGAATTCTTGGCTTCTCTGTGTGGGGCTCGTGGTCCTCACTTCATATTAGCCCATATCCTTGGAACAGGACAGTCACAGTGGTTGGGATGTCAGTGTTTTGGGGCGCGTTGGGCACCTGCTTAGGACTGCGGGGTAGGGCGTGTTCTGATTCAGGCGCAGGGTGTTCCTGACCGTGGCTACTGCCACACTGCGTTCCACTGAAGACACAAACTTGCTATTTCAGCCACACTTGGACCTTATGAATTGTTCTCGACCTGGTAAAGCTTGTCTCTCCTTTTCTGAATTGGAAAATATAAAATGTGCATTTTAACCGTTTTTAAGTGTATGGCTCAGTGGCATTAAGTACATATCGTGGTTGTGCAACTGCCAAAGTCTCATTTTTCCCCCCATTTTTCTTTTCTTTATTTTTAAGTGTGTTTTTCCAGGACCCATCAGCTCCAAGTCAAGTAGTTTCAATGTAGTTGTGGAGGGCGCAGCTCACAGTGGCCCGTGTGGGGATTGAAACGGCAGCCTTGTTGTTAAGAGCACCGCGCTTTACCCAACTGAGCTAACCGGCCGCCTCCCCCCTCTGCCTCCCTAGGTCCAGGAAGTGAGAGGGCAAACGTGAATGCATTTGGTCTGTGGGGACCAAATTTCAGGCCAGTGGCTCCAGTTCTGGGGGCACACTGCAGCATGGCAATGATAAATCTATTTAATTTCTTTGTTGGGTCTGGAACAGGGAGTAAGGGTAATGTTATCTGTCACAAGGGTCCTGTAAGAATCAAGTTCCACAGTGTCCGTGGGACACTGAACACCAAAGCACAGCACCTGGCAAAGAGACTTCAGAACCATGAATTGTTAGACATTTCTCAATATGGGAGGGAGGGTGGGGCACAAGTTCTAAGGGAAACTCCTTTTTGTCTCTGGCACGTTTAAGACATTCAGACAGAGCCTTATGGGTAAACACAGTCCTCCTTTTCCCCAGGTAAAAAAGAGAATCTTTTCCTTTGGTGTATTTTTTAAATCTATTGTTTAAAAGTAAAGATGTTCAGTGAATTTTGGAAAATACCAAAAAGCATAAAGGAATGTAAAATATTAACAGATCACTGTTTATAATATTTTGGTGTATCTCCTTTTAGTCTTTTTCATGAGTGCACACATTTTTCTTAGGAAATTGGACTCATAATGTATATTTCTTCCTTTGTCACGTAATACACAGTTAACTATCCTTTGAAATAACGGTGCTTGTGGTTCCTAGTATTCTACCCATGTTATACTTTAACTAAACATTCTCCCATTATGGTTTGTCATAAGGAATGCTACTTTTATGTTTTTCTTTAAATGTATGCTTATGAGATAGTCCTAGGAGTAGTGTTACTTCATAAAATACATGAATATTCTCAGACGAAAGACATTTGTCAAAACCCTTTTCCAGAGTTTGTCACTTTTAAGCCCCACAAGTTGTGTTTATGTTTCCATTTCATCATGAACCTCAGTTCACCTGCTTTTTTCATTGCCACTTGTATTTCGTTAGAGTATTGCGGGGTTTAGGGCCCTGTCTGTGCTTGAAGGTATTGTCTTATTCACCTGCGAAGGCTTTGCATTCGGTTGGTGCAAAAATAATTGCAGTTTAAAAGGTTAAAAATAATTGCAAAAACCACAACTACTTTTGCACCAACCTAATATAGACTGTGTTTCTCCAAAAATAAGACCGGGTCTTATATTAATTTTTGCTCAAAAAGACGCATTAGGACTTATATTCAGGGGATGTCATCCTGAAAAATCATGCCAGGGCTTATTTTCTGGTTAGGTCTTATTTTCAGGGAAACACGGTATTAAAGTTATTCATTCCTTGCCAAACGTGCTGCAAACATTTCCCCCAACTAGTCTTCTCATTTTTTTTCACAGTACTATTTTTCGTTTTAGTTTTCTTATTTTAAAGCTTAAAACACTTCCCCCTAGGAAGATATTTCTTGCGTTTTGTTCTAGTTTTATATCTTTATCATTTTTTTAAACATTTACCTCTCGTAACTGGTTGTGATTTATCACTGCATTGATTGTGAAATAAAGTGGGTTGCAACTGCCATTTTTCAAAGTAGAAGAGGTAATTAATATGGAAAATATCAGTGCATTGCCTGTAGTTAAGGATAATGGTTTTAGAGGAGGATGTATATTCTAGGTTACATGGTGTAAGCTTGTTTCTGTGGGTAAAACATTGAAAGCTGCTGCTCTAATGCATGTGGAATTTTTTTCAGTGTATCAGTGAGATGAAACTCTAACTTAGGGTTCCCCCCATATAGTTTTTAGCTTCGTCCACACTGTTGAATACTGTTTGCTGTGCACTGAATTTGTGTGACGATTCATACGTCAAATTCATATGTCCAAACCCTCGTCCCCAAGGTGATGGTATTTGGAGGTGGGGCCTTTGGGAGGCAATTAAGTCCGAGAGTGGAGCCCTCGCAGTGGGATTAGTGCTGTGATAAGAAGGGGTGCTAGAGCTTGGTTTCTCTCTGCTCTCTGCAGTGTGAGGGTACAAGGAGAAGACGGCCATCTGCAAACCAGGAAGCAAGTTCTTACCAGGGACCAGGACTACCAGCACCTTGATCTTATACTTGTCCGTCTTCAGAACTGTGAGGAATAAATGTTGTCTAAGCCACCCGGTCTGGTAATTGGTTAGAGCAGACCGAAAGGACAAAGGCGCTCTACCCCGTAGACGTGGGTACATGGATGCTTTGTTACATGGTGGGCCTCTTTTCAGTGCTCTCCAGTCTAGTCTGTTGGTCTCTTCTTGTGCCAGTGCAACATTAGTTTGAGCTATTACAGCTTTCTAATTCATTTTTATTGTTGGTATCTTTATATCTCTTTGACAGCTTTTCCTAAATACCTTTTGTTTTTTTAGTCCTATTGTTAAGTAGATTCCTTGGTTGTAAGAAACAAAAGCCTAGTAGAAGCAGTGTAAGTGAAACAAATATATTACAATTTTGAAGAACCTCAGTACACAGGAAGAGAGCTGGGCCTCAGGAAGGGGCTGCAGGCAGGAGGGGTGAAGAACTCTTAGGGCTTTCCTGTGGTCCCCTATCTGCTGTCTTCTGCTGCCTCAATTCTCTCTGCCTGTGTTTTGGCTGCCTCCTACTTCTAGAATCCAGTCACTCGCTCATTCGAAGAAAGGGGGTATCCTCTGCCTGTCCAGATCCACTCTCCACCTTTCTCTGTTTGCTCTGTGCCCTAGGATGTTGAGTTTTACAAACTCAGCCCAGCTCCCTTGCCTGGCTTCTGGTTGGGATCAGCAGATGGGGGGGAGGAGAGGGAAGGGTGGTCCTGGCAAGAGACTAGAGGGTGGGAGGTGAGGTCAGAGTATTTGTTGCCCTGGTGAGCTGTTTGCGGGGTTTGGCAGGAGCTGTTTCTCCACCTGTTCCTTAACTCTAGCAGGAGTCCAGTAACAATCCTACCCACCTGCCCCTCCCCCGCCATCCCACCCTACTTTTCTCTTTTGTGGCTCCAGTTTAAAATTTGCTTTCTATTCTTGCTGGCCCCAGAACGCCTTCCCCTCCCCTCCCCTGCTGGTTTCCGGAGCTCTACCCATACCTAGTCTATGAAAGTCTCCTTAGATGCCCTGTCTGAGTTTGTACTTTTCCTGCTGGGAGCCTGGGCCGGTCCAAACTGCCCATTCCTGGAAGAGACTATGGCTGTGTCTTGATTCAGGGTCCACCATGTCTGACCACCCATGGCCCAGGGCAGTGTCACACCACGCTGGTGACTTCTGAGACCCAACCCTGTGAAAAGGTCTGTCACGTTTATTGTGAACTGAGCTGGTGTCTGTCTCACAGATAGCTTAAGCGTTTGAGAAATGCATTTTTAAACTGTGGGAAGATGTATATCATATCAAATTTACCATTTAACCATTTTTGAAGTTTTCGGTTCAGTGGCATTAAGTGTATTCACATTGTTCTGCAACCATCCCCACCATCTCCAGAACTTTTTCATCCTCTCAAATTGAAACTGTATACTAACTCCCCATATCCCCCTTCCCCTAGGCCCTGGCAACCAGTATTCTCCTTTCTGTCTATGAATTTGACAACTCTAGGTACCTCATTAAAAAATAAATTTTAACTAGACAAGTAACTACAGAAATGCATTCTTGTAAAACAGGATGAAAACATTACACATAAGGCTAAGCTAATTGCCCACTGCCTCTGATCCCTTTCCCTGCCCGCTTGCAATTCTTATACGCAGTTATTTTAGAGTTTAGGTTTCTCCCCATCTTTTCCTGTGCATTTCATACATATAGATGTGCGCTTAGAAATTAATTAGTTTCTTTCTTCTCACACAAATGGTGTCATACTGCACGTAGAATCTTATAACCTGAGTAACTTGCTTTTTGTTACCCACTATATCTTGAAGGACTTTCCAAGTTAGTAATACAGAACTAACTCGTTCTTTTAAGCTGCATCAGGGTCAACTGGGGGGCTGGTTAAGGCACAGATTGCGGGACCCCGCCTGGACTGACTTGGAAACTCCAGGAAAACCCACAAGTTAAAAATAAATTCAATTTTGACTGGGCTTGAGATAACCAATAGATTAAGAAAATTGAATTCATCATGGACTATTAGAACATTAAAACTTACTTTTCCTACTTGATGGGAATATACTCTGATGGTGATTTTTTTTTTTTTTAATTGAGAAATGGTGGCTGTTGCTTCTGCCTCTTTAGGCTGGGGCCTAAATTGGAAATGGTGATGTATTAGGTTGGTGCAAACATAATTGCAGTTTAAAAAGTTAAAATAATTGCAAAAACCACAGTTACGTTTGCACAACCTAATACAGCTGTAGTTGGTCCTTGAAGAGTATGTGTAGCTGAACGAAACATCCCCACATATGCAAAGACACATAGTATTTAGCAAGCTCCTACCTAATGAATGGTTTTGTGTTAATTTAGGACTCCAGTTCAGTAGGGTGGGGAAGGACAGGGGGTCTTACATAGGTGAGAATCTCTTCAATGGGAAGGAATTTTTTTCCTCTCTTTTCTTACAGGTGGGTGCTCAGTGCTTTGCATGCAGTTGATTGCATTTGACACACAGCAGTGACCCTGGGATTGGGACTATGACACTTACATAGGGTTGGGGATGAGGAGGGAGATACAGTTAAACAACTAATTAGAATCCAAGGTAGAATGAAGTCAGTGTCATTTACTTTCACAGGTGAAGTGTTGTGGAAGCCACAAGAAAGGAGAGATGGACCAGTTCCCAGCCTGGGATCAGAAGACTGGAGGACTTGAGTCCGTTGGCCTCGGCCTGAGGGAGGGCCTTCTAGGAAGCAAGAATGTTTTACGTGATGGGCAGATGGATACTTACGAGGTGCTTTCTAGAAACTCGAAACTCGAACTCCTTAGAACTGAGATCCTTAAATTAGTTAAGTGTGAAAGACTATCTCGTTTTGAGAGACCAAAGTGAGTTCTGATGAACTGAAAAAGCCTATTGCAAATTTTTCTTGGGTGTCCCCCACGGTCCTTCCTCCCTCACTAGACATTCCGTGCGGGGAGTTCAGAGTGTACATGTCTGTGTTGCTTGTAACTTAGGCTTGATGATGTTGAATTCAGTGGGTGCACTTAGAAGCACTGTCATTACATTTTCTCTCGTTCTCATCAGGACTATCCATACTGCCCTGGTTCCTTTTCCAAGATAAAAGGACATTGTCAATATAAAAACATAGCCACTAGGTGCCAGCCTTGCTTTGTGTAAATTTCTTCTTATCGCAGACCAGGCATCTTGAGGAAAAGCTGTGACCTCTTTCTGTAGAAATACCTACAGCAGATGCGGGTGTGTTTTCTGTACCCTGCCTTCTGCGGTGACCCAAAGAAACTCCAAGGTGCTCCCAGCTCTCTTTCTTTTCTGGTGTCCAGGGCTGGAAGCACAGCCTGACGGTCTCTAGCCCCACAGCATGAAGCACATCCCGATTTGGGGGAGACTGAGTCTCCAGGCAGAGTGCTCATACCCGGAGGTGCCTTGATTTGGGCAGTGCCCACGGAGGAGGCAGCTGGTCTACCTACACCCTCCCTGGACCTGCCACGCCACCCCATCTGTCCTACAAACGCCAGCCTGGCAGAATGCCTCGCTGACAGGAAAGGCAGCAGTAGCTCTGAGTCTGTAGAGTCGCTGAGCATAGGAAGCTTGAATTGATGGTTCCCTTTCTCCATTTCCTTCAAAAGTGAAGTAATAACAATAAAGCTAAAATCAGAGAAAAATCACACATACGGTACCCCAACTACATCAATTTTCCCTGTAGACTTTGTCCATGAAAAACATGATTTTACATTGTTACGACAGTGTGGCAGGGTAGAACTTTTTTTCACTTAACTTCTTTTCCCAACTTATGAAAATTTCAGGTATACAGAAAAGTTAAAAGAATAGGCTAATTATCTGTAAGCACATAACGTAGGTTAAACCATTTTGCTTCCTCTACATTTGTGTGCATATGTTTATTTTTGCTGATCTTTTAGAAAGCAAATTGGTGATGTTACGGCATTTTACCCCTAAATCAGTGTGAAGTTCCCCCAAATTATGACCTCCAACATAATCCCAATACCAATATTACACCCAAAATCAAAGAGTCGTTCCCTAATATCATCTAATGTCCAGTTAATACTCCATTTTCCCAAATTGTCCCCCAAATATTTTTTATAGCTGGCTTTTTTTCAAACCAGGATTCAGTCAAGTTTCACTAATTGGATTTGCTTGTTAAGTCTTCTTTCCTCCCCTTATTTTTTCTATGACACTGACACACTGAAGAGACCAGGTCAGTTGTGCTACAGAATGAGCCCATGCTGTATTTGATTGTTTCCCTGTTGTGAGTTTAACTGATTGTTCCATCGCCTGTATTTTCTCTAATCTGGATGTCGTATCTCGGTACCATCCAATAGAACCTTCTGTGATGATGGAAATGCTCTCTGCGAAGCCCAGGATGGTAGCCACCAGCCACGCGTGGTCATTGAGCAGCACAGATCTTGAGGCCTGATTAGATTGAGGTTTAATTGTTTTAACAAGGCATCAAGGTCATGCAGTATACTTCCTATTGCAACACATCGGGAAGGGAGATGACACATTGTCCTACTATTAGTGATGCTAGTTATAAAAACAAGCAACAAAACCTTTTATTGAGCTATAATTTACAATCAATAAAAACATACATTTTAAGCGTACAGGTCAATGGGTTACAACAAATGTTTACACCTGTGTAACCATGACGCAGTCCAGATACAGGAAATTTCCATCACCCCAAAAGGTTCTCATGTGCATGTTTGCAGTTAATCCCAAATATCCCCCCTCCCTACAAGTCTGTGGCAACAAGTGATATGCTTTCTGTCTCTATGGAATAGATGCTACCTTTCCAAGAGCTTCATATAAATAAAATCATATAAATGTATTCTTTTGATTCTGAGTTTCCAGTGAAGAACACGCAATATAATGTTTTTGAGATTCATTGATGTTGTTGCATGTTTGTTTATAGTTTGTTATAGTTTACAGTTTGTTCTTTTTATTGCCAAGTGGTATTCCATTGTATGGCTACGCCACAATTTGTTTATCCCCTCTGTTGATGGAGATTTGGGTTGTTTGCAGTGGAGCATTAAAAGCCAAACCTTCCCTCCAAATATTGCTTTAGCTACATTCAACAAATTTTATAGGCTGTTTTCATTTTCATTCAGTACAAAGCATTCTCTAATGTCTCTTTTGTGAGTTCTCCTTTGACTCATGGATTATTTAGAAGCATGATTTTTAATTTGCAAATATTTGGGGATTTTCCAAAGATCTTTCTGTTATTAATTTCTAATTTAATTCTGTTGTGGTAAGAGAACATTCTCTGTATGACTTAAACCTTTGTATTTTTTAAGACTTATTTTATGGCCCAGTATGTGATCTATCTTGGGGAATGTGTCTTATGCCCTTGAAGAGAACATGTATCTGCTCTCATTGGGTGGAACGTTCTATAAATATCAGGTCAAATTGTCCAAAAGTGCTGTTCAGATTTTCTATTTTTTGAGTCTACTTACCCTATCAATGATTGAAAGAGGTCTGTGGAAGTATTCAGCTATAAATATGGATTTGTCTGTTTTTCCTTCATTTCTGCTATTTTTGGCCTCGTGTGTATTAGCTTTGTTACTGGGTACATACACAATTAAGATTGTTATTATCTTCTTGAGGCATTGATCTCTGTCTCTGTGAAATGTCCCTCTTTACATCTGGTAATACATCTTGTCCTAATGTCTACTTCATCTGATATTAATGTAGCCACTCCAGTTTTCTTATGCTTATTGTTTTCACGATATACCTTTCCCCCCAGACTTTGACTTTTAACCTATCTGGGTTTTACATTTTAAAGTGTACTTCTTGTAAGCAGCATAGAACTGGGTCTTGCTTTTTACCCAGTCTGACTCTCTTCCTTTTAGTTGGAATGTTTATACTATTTACATTTCATGTAGTTATCAGTATGATTGGGATTAAGTGTATCATTTTGCTATTTGTTTTTTATTTGCTCATCTGTTCTTTATTCCCTCTCTCTTCCTCTTTTTGGTTGAATTTTTATTTTTATTTTTTTATTGGGGAAAAGTGTGTTTCTCCAGGGCCCATCAGCTCCAAGTCATTGTCCTTCAATCTGGTTGTGGAGGGCGCAGCTCAGCTCCAAGATCAACTCAAAGTCCGGCTCCAAGTCCAGTCACCGTTTTCAATCTTTAGTTGCAGGGGGCGCAGCCCACCATCGCATGGAGGGAAATGAACCGGCAACCTTGTTGTTGAGAGCTCGCGCTCTAACCAACTGAGCCATTCGGCCGCTCCTCCGGCAGCTCAGCGGCAGCCCGTTGTCTCCAATCTAGTTGTGGAGGGCGCAGCCCCGTGGCCCATGTGGGAATTGAACCTGCAACCCCATTGTTCAGAGCTTGTGCTCTTGGTTGAATATTTTTAAAATTCCACTTGATTTCACTATTGGCTTATTTGTTTTGTTGTTTTAGTGACTTGGCTCTAGGGGTTTCCATATGGATCACAGTACACATGGCCTTACTGAGTTCCCTAGTGAATGCCCTGAGGTATCAACAAGGACTCTCCTTTCTGGCTAGTTGGAACTTAAATGCTGTGTAAGCTCTGGGAACTGTTCCGCTCACTGTTTCTTGGTAGCTCTCCGACCTCCTGGAATTTCACTCCACACACGAGCATCTTGGTATTTAGTAAAGACTCAAGGGCACTTCTAGGCAGAGGCTTATTTTGAAGCTGTTTTTCTCCCTACCTCTTTCCTTCACCAAAATTATGTCCTGCAATATCCGGCTGCCTCAATTCTGTGTCCTCTGGATTGGGGAACCCTCTTTCTTGCTCTGTGGCTTGGGATGTGCCTCCAAGTAGAAAGCGAGGACCCCTACTAGGGCCTCTCTTCCTCTGTTGCTTTTCTCTCAGGACTCACAGTGCTGTCTGATGTCCAATGTCTGAAAATAATTGTTTCCTATATTTTGTCCAGTTTCCTAACTGTGTATTGTGGGAGGGTAAACTTGGTCTAGGTTATTTCATCGTGTCGGAAGGAGAAGTCTCATTTGACTTTTGATTATTGATCTTTTTTATGTGGCTACATAGTCTTTATTGTAATAATTTAAAGATGCATATCAGTAATCTATGTTCACAGTAGAAAACCTTCAAATACCAGTTGGAGTAAAAGTCATCCATAATCCCCCCATCTGGAAGTAAGCAGAAATAACGTCGTAGCATATATTTTTCCAGACTTTTCTATGTACATATGTATCTATAAATACAAAAATAAGACCATACAATCCCACCACCACGATGGTTTATAACAGCTGCCTACTCCCGAAGAACACAGGACACATGGCACCCGTTTTCCCTCCGCTTCATGATGGCTTGTGAGTGTCACAGGAGAGTCTGTTGCATTTCAGAGACATTCGCAAGACCCTGCGCTTGGGAAATCCCACGCGTAAGAGAAAACAATGTTTTAAACAGTCTGCAAGTCTACAAATGTAAAAGTTTGCAGGAGGAAAAGTCTGTTTGACAGAAGAGAGAGACACACAACAGATGTGACCCGGCATGGGCAGGCCCCCGCAGGCTTGTCACCAAATGCATTGTTTGAGTGGACAAACGCAGAACACTTTTATCGATGGTCAGATTTCAAGAAATTTGTCCGCATCTGGACTTTTTATTAATTTGGATCTTTTCAAGTTAAAAAGAAACAAATAAGTCACTCTGCTAAAAAATACACACACACACACACATACACATGCATTAAAGCTCTGTAGCTCTTATCATGAAATGCTTTACACGGATTCAATCAGAAGCAAACTCTATTTCCTATAAAGAAACTGAGTAAGGCAAAAGCTTTGGAGTTAGAGTTGTGAGGACGCAGACTGGCACTTACTCTGTGACCTTTGGCAAGCCACTTACCTACCTTCTTAGAGTGTCAATTTCCTCATCCACAAAATGCAGATAAATGACTCAGAGGGTGGCTATGAAGATGAAATAAAGTTTGTAATGTGTTTAGTGCCCAGCACCACACAGGTGTTCAGTGAAAAACCCCAGCGATGTTACTACCAAACTAGCTTAAAACCATAGAGTCAGCAAAACATTAAGTACAAAATCACTTCTTCGAACCCTACGTACATTTATTCCCTCTGTCTTCATCTATTTCTCAGCGCGGGACTCTCTTTGTAACAGTTAAATGGTTATTTTCTCCCATAGCGCTGCAAATTGTACATGTGACCACCTTTGCTTCTCGCTCAGAGATGTCCTCTAATGCCATAGATACTCTGTTTCTCTCTGTCTTGCTCTCTCCATCCCTCACCCCTTTTCCCCTTCCTCGAGTCTGCCCTTTTCCTTAGAGTGTCTATTTGGTGGAGATGAAGGCATCTTGGTTTTTATGCCTTTGCCTTTCTCCTCCAAGCCACACCCACCCTAAGAAAAGTGGGCATGCCGGATGTGCTTCTGGGGGAAGCACTCCCCTGTGTGACCCACAGGGGCCTTAGAGAGCCATTGCTTCTGCTGTGGTCATGGTGAGGATTTCACAGCCCCGAAGCAGGCTCACCCTGCCTCTGAGGTAGATGAGGCCATCTCTTGGCAGCCCTGTGAGTTCCGGGAACATCAGCATGAGAGGAATACAAGATGCTTGCTCTTTGATCTCACCAGAAGAATGTGCCATCACTGTTTGTAGCAAGAATGACAAATGATGAGGCATCAGGATACTGTGTGCACAGAGAGGTTTCAGAAGGATTCCAGCTGGGCTTCAGGAGCTTTGCAAGGTTTGCAGTGCAGGCCACCCCCAGGGTTGAGATTTGCCATGTGATCTTCAGTCTGGTTTTAGCCCCACTGAAAGGTGTGAACACTGGGTCTGTGACTGCTTGGAAGGTTGTGGGACAGAGCAGTGGGTGCTATAGAGGCCTCGGGCAGGCCATTTGGGGCTGGAGTGGGCATCTTTCCCAAGTGCAGAAGTGGGAAGCTGCAGCCTTTCTGTGGCCAGCGAGGCAGTACAGGCTCACAAAGGATTCCAGAAGATTCGAGTCCTAAGGGGACTTGTGTTATTAATGCTAAGGGATTCTTTTTGGACCGATGACCTCTGGATATACAAAACAAACCAACAAACAAAAATAAAAACATAAAACACCAAAAGTTTTGGAACCTGATAAACCTCTGTTCAAATCCAGACCCTTGGGCTTCCTGACTATGAGGTCTTTGACACACGGCTTTTCCTGTAGGTTCCTTATCTTTTTTGCAGAACTAGAGATAAGCCATTGTAAGTAACGATGTATTATAATACACTCTGGCCCATGTAGGTGATTAATGAATGTTAATTTCCTCTCTTTTTCTTTCCCCTAAATTTGGATTACCTTTGACACGATTCTTATAACAATCCTAGAACATAAACAGGGAAAATATTTTACTTCCTTTTTGAGAGATAAGAAAATGGGGTATAGAGACATTTCACGACTTGCGTGAGGCCACAGAGACAGAGAAGCCTGGATCCCAGAAGTCCTGGTGGTACAGAACAACTGCTGTGGAACTCGACAAGCTGGGATGTAATTCTGGCCCAGCACTGCTGGCTGAGTAACCTCTCTGGGCCTCAGTTTCCTCATCCATAAAATAGGGATGATAAGAGTCTACTCCATCGGTAGACCTGGCCTTGCTGTCAGTCTCTGTCTCCCATGTATGTCTCTGTAAGACTGTGACTCAGGGAGCGCTCCCTTTTTATATTCAACTGGAGACTGACAGGCAACAAAAATTGATTTATATCCATGGTAATTGTCACCCAGGAAGCAGTGAGAAATGAGTCTTTTCTTTCCATCAACATGGAAGAGAACCAGTGCCCGGAGACCATCGGGCCTCTTCTCCTTCGGGTTGGCCCCGGCTTGTGTCTTGAGAGAGATGTGTGTGTCTCCTCCTTGTCCCCTCTCCCTCCCAGGGAGCCCTGGATGACTGCTGGACGCTGGGGAGCAGCAGGCCTGGAGACTGCAGAACTGGAACTAGGACTTCTCATTTTTGGAAACTCTGAAGCCTATCTCCTCAGGTACCATGGGAGAGGCTTGGGGAAGTGTTTGTCAGTCATATTCCACAGGGGACTTGAAATTGCTCAAAAAAGCTTGCATTTGGTGGTAGATTATAGTTTCTCGAGAAAAGATTGGTGGTGGTTGGGGAGGAGATCCTTGATCGACTTTCTGATGGTGGGAGCATGCATTTTTTCTCTCTTCTCACCCCTGAGGCTGTTTTTATGTCTTCTCAAGGTACGTTTTTCTCTGCAGGATTTTTCTTCCTCTTCTGCTTCTAATGGCTTTTTGGAGGGAAGTAATGATATTCTGGCACCAGCTGGAGGAGATACACACTCTGCCTCATCTGGGCACCTTTCTTGAGATCTGATTTGTCTTGATGGTCCCAAGAGGTAAAATATGATTTGAATTGAATTATAAATTTATAATATTTTTTGCCCGATTGCCCCATTTTTTCACCCCTTTGCCCCATTGGTGCATTACAATACATAGAACATATTAAAGGCCCTGAGACATAGTACAGTTAAGAAACTAGTTCGGCATTGTTTAAAGTCATGTTTACCAAACTTTCTGCACCAGATTTTTTTTTTTTCCATTCACATTTTCCCACAAAACACAACTAAGGAATGGCTGGACTGGAGATTCCCACCAGTCTTGGGGTAGGTCTGGCCAATAGCATAATTCCAGAATGTAGTTGGAATGGAACATAGAATCCACCTGAAATGCAGGGGACTGTATCTTCCATTTCTTCCATATTCCAGAATCACTGAGCTGTAAATGTTCTTGTGGGGTTGGGGAATGTGAGGCTGGATGGGGGAAGCCTGGATCCCTATTAAACATCCTGGAAGGTTGCTGTCTGTCTTCTCAAACGTCCTTAAGGATGGAGAGTTCATTGCCTCCGGGGGAAGCCATTTGTTAGTGTGTTAGGAAGTTCATCCTGCTGTACACCCATTAATTAGTGTCCTGGCCTCTGGAGCTGTGTGGTCAAGTCCAGTCCATTATGGTTTGTTACCCCTTCAATGGCTCAATGGAGCCCTCATGTTCCCCTCTGAACATTTTTTCTCTAGGTCTTCACAGTTGCTTACATGGTGTGGTCTAGAGCTCTTCACCATGACATTCTCTTTCCTCTGTTTGGACTATGATTTGCTGATGTCCTTCCCACAGTATGGTGAGGAGAAGCAGATCTGAGAAGACTGAGTACTTCCCTTCAAAACCCAGAGCAATGCCTGCCCCAATCCAGAGATTGGGAGATCTAAAAGGGTCTGTCCTCACTGGCTTGCCTTTTTCCTAGGGTAGCCACTCTTATGTGTTAGAGAAAGGTTCTTTGATTTACCTGTCTGTGCAACACATGGGTTGCATTAGGTATAGCCCTAGTGAGGAAGATTTGTCAAGGCTTCTCATTTTAGTCATTACATTCTTCTCATTACATTGACTGGATAGAAAGTCTCAGTAAGCAAGTTGCCTTGTCAGTTAAGAGGTTATCATATTCACGTAATAGAAAAACCTCAAAATGTCTTAAACAATCAAGAATCTTTATAAATACACTAGCTGGCGTTCAGCAATGGAGCTTGATTAACTCAAAATGCCTCAAATATGCTTCTTCGCTCTGTCCCTTCATGATGTCCAATTGTATGAGCTGTACCTGGGGATTTCCAAGCCTTTGGGACACTTCCATCTTACGTGTCTGCCCTGTGCCAGGGAGGAAAAGAATAGTCTATCAAATTTTTACCCATATTTTTATTTTCCGTATGCTTTCTTCATTGTTGATGTTTCAAGTTTCTTTTATTATTTTCTATTTGAACTATCCTTAGCTATTATTTTAGGCTAGATGTGATGGCAACAGGTTTTCTTAGTTTCCTTCATCAAAAGATGTCTTGATTTCATCTTCGTTACTGAAGGCTATTTTTGTTGGGTATAGAATTCAGGGCTGACAGGTTACCTTTTTTTCTTTCAAGATTTTTTTTTCTTTCTCTTTAGTTTGCTGAATTTCATTGTATGTCTTACTGTGAATTTATTTGGGTTTATTCCACTTCAGATTTGCTCAGCTTCTTAAATCTATAGATTAATGTCTTTCACTAAATCTGGGAAGTTTTCAGCCATTATTTCTTTGAATAATTTTTTAGCCCCACACTCTCCTCTCTGCTTCAATAATACCAATGTTAGATCTTTGGTTATAGTTCCACAGGTCCCAGAGGCTCTGTTAATTTTTTTTAATTGTCTCTCTGTTATTCATATTGGGTAATTTCTATTGTTCTATCTTCGTGTTTACGTTCTTTCCTGTGTCATAGTCATATTCACATTGAGTTGTTTATTTCAGTTGTATTTTTCAGTTCTAAAATTTATGTTGGTTCTTCTTTATATCTTCTATTTCTTTGCTGAGACTTTGATTTTTTTAAATGTGTTTCAAGCATGTTAATAATTACTCATCAAACCATTTTATAATGGCTGTTTTAAAGATCTTTGTTAGATAATCCAAATATCTGGGTCACCTTGGTGTTGCATCATTGATTGTTTTTTTCTCATTTAAGATGTGATTTTCCTTGTTCTTGATATAATGAGTGATTTTCAGTTGTACCCTGGACATTTGGGTGTTATGTTGTAAGACTCTAGATCCTATTTAATCTTGTTTGCAGGCAGTTACCCTGTTTAAGTGGATGTTCAGTTCCCCATCAGGCCCCACTGATACCATCTAAGCAAAATCAGGGTGCCGCCTCACACTGTCATGCCTTGCTTCATTGCTCATGGGTGAAATGGAAGTTCCACTTCCCTCTGGATTCTGCTAGGTGGAGCTCTCTAGGGCTGTGAAAAATGCACCTTCCTTACTACAGGTAATGCAAGAATGCACAAGAATGTATATGTTGGGGTCTGTCTCTGTCACTCACCTCCTGAGGGCAGACTACAGTCTCTCTATATACTCAGTCTCTGGCACAGAGTGTGGTACAGACAGCCCTTTGGAAATGCTTAATGCTCTACAGTCCAGCAGGGTCAAGGTGTGAGTGAGAGGAGCAGGAAGAGATATGGCTGAAGAACAGGGCAGAGGCCAGGCTGGAGGGGCTTATCGGCCATGGTGCTGAACGGGTTATTACTCTAAGGATACTGAGAGCAATGAGGGGTGTCTGATTGGGGAGTGACCATTGGATCTGAATTTTAGAAACTCTGAGTTCTGGCTGTGATGTGAGGGTGGCTTTGGGGGGACATGCACTCTCCCAGGTAGAGCTAAGGAACACCAAAGCTGGCCGCATCCTGTCCCTGCCCTGTCTGGGGTTCCCACTGATGACTCATTCTCACTTACAAGCTGTGGAACTTGGGCAGGGGTTTACCTTGCTGGGCCTCAGTTTCCCCAGCTGTAAACTCAGGTTTCTTCATGCCAGCCTCACAGGGGGAATCCAATACAAAGCACAAGGAGTCTCTTCCTGCTCCTTGCTACCACTGGTCCTGGTTTGGAGGAAGCATCTCCTTTTGGGGCCTCTGTTGGAGGGAGTTCAGGAGTTCAGTTCAACATGCCAGCTTACCTCCCAAGGGGCTGCAGAGGGGTACAGCCTCCCCATGGAGCCCAGCAAGCTTATGGGTTCTGTCTGGGGCCAGTGCCTGCCCTTGGAGTTTGTTCTCAGCGCTCATTGGCTGCCATCCTTGCCTGGCTCCCAGAGTTTGGTTAATGAAAGCTGCTCCTCCAGGGCCTCATAAGGACCCCATGGGTCTGCTCTCAGTGGTGTCTCATAGAAAAGGAGAGAACTGCAGGAAAGTGCTGGGAAGGCCCGGAGTGGGTTCTATCAGCAAGCACTGGTGATTCAGTTAGCCAGGCCTCCTGGTTGTGTGAATAGCCTCTTGCCCACTGTATCTGCTCTCTCTGCCAATTCCTCTGCAAAGACCGGGGCGGGGGGATGGGGGTCTGCCTAGAAAAATTCCTAGTGTCTTTGGGCAAGTGGCTCTTTGCAAGGCTGCATAAAATTGGTGAGGCCCTGCGCCCCTTGGATGGTGAGGCTAATAGGGGGTAGGGTGGAGAGTAGGAGCTATTATAATTTGTGAGGGGAGATGCCAGCCTAGGATTTATGTGCAAGGGCCTGGGCTCAATGAAGAAGCACACATGGGCTGCTGGAGTTCACATTTTCCAAGAGTTGCGTCTGTGGAATCTGGTTGGGGAGAAGGCCACAGGCTTCCTGCTATGCAAGTATTTCTGGGGAAAGGTACTAACAGAGATGGGGGACCTGCTATGGGCCAGACAGAATCACAGGCCTGTGACATACCCTATTTAATCCTTATAGAAACCCTATCAATTCAGTACTATTGCTATCCCCATTTTATAGACGAGAAAACTGAGGCTGAGAAAGGTTAAGCACTGGCCAGAGGTCACACAGGATCAGGGTTCAAACACGCTGTGCCCGTTGCCAAGGCCTGCATACCTCCAGAAGCAGCTTGAGAGCTGAACCAGAATTGGTCCCAGAGGCCAACGTCAGCAAAACCAAGGGTTAGCTGCCAGTGGCCTCTCTGTCCCAAGCCTGCCATGCACTCTCTTGCTTCTGTCACCATGCAGTGCCGCCCAGCTCTCTCTTTCTCCAGTGTCCCCAAAGGGCAGGTTGGCCACTTGGGAGTGCCCAGTGCCTGGGAGAGGCCAAGGGGACCTGTCTCCTGGCTCCCTCTTTCCCCCGTGCAGGGAGCTGTGGGCTCCTTCAGAGCAGTGGTTGCTATGCAGCCTTGTTTATTCAAGGAAAGCCTGGCAGAGAGCAGGAGCGCAGCAGCAGCAGGGCCGGTGGCCGCCCCAGTGCTTGCCCGGACAGGAGGCCTGCATATCAGCGCTGCAAGGCTGGGCTGGGGCCAGGCCAGGCCAGGTGTGGGGCCATCTTGTCCTCGCCTCCTTGGACCCACCAGCAGCAGCATCTGCAGAGAGACCATGGAACCTGGATTCTTCCCGTGACAGGGATTTGGGCTCTGGATGGAGAAGTGAGAGGTGATGTGTCCACCAAGCTGTTTGTGGAGGGAGGGGAATGAGAGGCTGAGTCAGGACATCTGTAGTCCTTGGAGAGACGTCAAGGGCCTGGTCTGGGGCAAGGACAAAGGAAAGTCATAATGCCATGAAATGGAAGTTGGGTGGCTATGGAGAGGTCCCTTTGTCTCTCTGGGCCTTTCTAGAGGAGACGATTGGACTGTTGCTCTCTGAATTCTGTGAGCCAAGGAAGGGAGTCCTGCCCTGGGCTGTCCCCTCCCCAGCCATAGCCTCTGCGAGAGCTCTCTGTTCGGGGATAAACCGCACGTAGCATGGGCACCCACCCAGCCAAGGCTCCCTGGGAGTGCCAAGGGCAATGGTGCCAGGAGGGATGGGGGGCACGCAGAGAGGAAGGCTCTGTGCTCAGGGGCAGTGGGGCGCCCAGGGGAAGTGCAGGCCTTGGAGGGGCTCTGCTCTGGATGCAATTCTGACCCCAGTCTGACTGGCTGTGTGGACTTAGACTTTTCATTCTAAGCCTCAGTTTCCTCACCTGTAAAGTGGGGGCTAAATAATCCTCCGTGGGGGCTGCCTGTGAGGAGTGGAGCCAGTAAGGACAGCCAGCCACCATTAGCCTCCATGCTCAATGGAAGCTACTTTGGTTGATGCCATTATTATTATGGCAGGGATGATCGTGCTCCTTTCCAGAACAGATTTCGGGTTTCTGAAACAAGGGTTTTGTGAACCTCTTCTTTAGGACGAGGACCCCCGTTGGCTGGACACCTCGAAGGGCTGGTCTTTCCTCCAGGACCCTGGAAGGGACTGAATGGGCCGTGTACCACTGAGGCGGGTAGTAGAGCGTGGTGGTGTCCAGCCCCCCACAGGGTGTGAAGGGGCAAGTAATTGGGCGGGGCCTGAGCCAGGCAAGCCCTGCACTGCTCTCCACCAAGCCCTGGCAGGACGGGGCCCTGCAGCCTTCCAACCCCAAGCTGGCTGGCTCCCAGGACTGGCTCTGTCTCAGCTCCTGGAGCCTTCGCCCAGCAGATTCGAAGAAAGGAGAAAGTAGTGGGAGGAAGTATGGGGAGATGTCCAGCTGAGCTCTGCAGAGACCTGCCCCTGAAGGTCACCCTTCGTCCTCAGGGCCACCTGAGAGACAGCAGACCCTGCTCACCAGCATGGCTACTTGAAAGTTTATTATTTGTTTCGTATACTCAAGCTCTTGCAGACAGGAGGATGTATGAAATTCACAATCAGCTTAAAGAAGCGTGCTAAAAGGAATGGGTAGCCACCACCACCCGGGTCAAGAAATACACACTCGCCTTCCTTTGCACTTTGTAGACACAGAATCACACTCTATAGGACTCTTTTGCATATGGCTTCTTTCACTAAACATTAGCTGTGGAGTCATCCACGGAGTTGCATAGAGCAGGAGTTTGCTCATTTTCATTGCTGTGGAATATTCTGTGGCAGGAATCACGGTGCTTTATTTCTCCATTTTCCTATTGGGCATTAGGATCATTTCCAGATTTTGGCTGCTATGAACCTTCTCGTACTTCTTTCTTGGTTCACATGTGCGAAGTTTTCTCTAGGGTAGATACCTAGGAGTGGAGTTGCTGGGCATGGGGTTTGCACATGTTTAACTGTAGTTGATAAAGCCAGACCGCTTTCCCAAGTGACTGCCCGCTTGACCTCGCCAGCCGTGCGTGAGGACCATGATGCTCTCTGCGTGTCATCAGCACTTGAGATCGTCTAGAATCTTAATTTTTGCCAGTCTTTGCAGACTGGTGGTAGCTTCTCATTCTGATTTTAATTTGCATTTCCCTGATTACCAGGAGGTCAAGCACCTGAGTTTGCCTTTCTTCCTCCCCCCTTCCTTTCCTTGTGGGGGTCCCCTTTCCTGGTCTCCTCTCTCTTAGCCCCCCTACTGTGCTCAGTTTCCCAACCTCCATTTTTCTGTCTGTCCTCCCTGCCCCTCTGTCTCTGTCCCTACCCTCCCTCGGACACCAATCATTTGTCCATGTTATTTCTCTGCGTTGATCCTTGAGATGCATGTCTGGGCTCCAGAACAGCTGTTTGGAAGTCTAAAGTTTCCACTTTGTCTTTGCTTCAAAGTTTCCGGTTCTTGGCCCAACTTGCATCCCTTCCTGAGCCTTGGATTTCCCTTTAATAAAATGAGAATGGAAAGAAAATGGCCCTCCACAGAAGCTGTTTCAGTTTCCCAGGTAAAACCTGGCATACGCCCTGGAGTGGCCTGTGGAAGTTTCTAGCTCTTGGAAGAGTTGAGATTTGGCTTTCTCCTGGGGCCTTTGGAAAAAGGTCTGAAGTATTCTGAGCTTCTTGCAGGGAGACCTTTGTGAAAAGCCCTTTTCAGAAATGTGACAGACATTTAGATGCTAGGCATGGCCAAAAGAACTTTGCTGAGTCTCTGATTGGAAAAGATGCTGTATTTCTTCCCAGTCCCTTCTGGTCCTCTGGTAGCTGTAAGTGTTCACAGACTGTGATTTGAAGATTGGAGCTCCTGCTACTGGACAGGGCTCCCTGGACAGCGAAACCATGCAAAAAGCCTTCCTGGGGACAGTGGACCAGACCTCTTTTGGGTCGAGACCCCAGGATGATAATCTAGGACAACTCAGTCCGTGACGGTGGAAATCTCAGGGTGGGCAGCAGGCTTCCAAGCCCTGGCCAGCGGCTGCACAATTTCAGGCAGGATTTCACACAGTGGCACCCAGCCCCACCAAGAACCCTTAGTCCTCAGAAATGTACTGCCATGCCTCTGATCAGGTACCGCAGTACTGAGGTGACTGTTTCGTGGAAGCTTTCCTCCTAGCACTGCTGAGCGGGTGGCCAGTGTATGATGCCTGTTGGGGTGTGGGCCTCAGGACAGGCCTTGACTCTTATCAAGAAGTCTCTCCAAGCCTCAGATTAACCCCTCATTTACCAGCCAGCGGACTAGCTGATCTCTGAGGTCACTTGCAGCTCGAATTTCGTGACAGGAGAAGCAGATAAAGGCACATCCTGTCCCCACAATATGAAACTTCATCAAATTACTTGCCCATGTTCTGCTCTTTAATTTATATTTGCATCAATGTGATCCACAAAAATGAGGGCAGGCTCAGAAGGTTTTGAATTTCATAAATGTAGAGACACGTTAAGTACTCTTTGTCACTTGCTCATACGAGAATAGTGCTTTTGTGTGAGTCAGAAAAAGATGCCTCTTTCTCAAGACACTTTACTTTTATTCATCAGAGAAGGGCTGTAATAAATGTACAAATCTGTACAGTGAGGGGTGTCCCCTGAATTGGGGTGGCCTTGTGCAGTGCCCAACCTGGACAATCAAACAGCAGCCCTGCTTGTCTCCTATCTTCACTGTTTTTCAAACACAGCTTCAATAAAACTTTCTCCCACTCATAGGCTTTCTCATATCTCTAGACCAGGGGTGTCCAAACCTTTTTCAACGGTTTTCACCAAGGGCCATATGCAGTAAAATACACAAACAGCCGGGCCCCTCACTCGAGGTGAAGTACGTATTGCCTCACTTGGTTTATTTAAGTAAACTAAATATATTTTTGGAATTTGCTGCGGGCCAATTAAAAGTGGATGTGGGCTGCAGTTGGCCCGCGGGCCGCAGTTCTGACACCCCAGCTCTAGACCAATGATTCTCATATGAAAATTCTTGGGGTGGTAGTGCAGGGGGCTGTTTCAAAGGTTGCAGACCTCAGCATACAGGTAGCTCTCCCCTTCTTCTCTTCTACCCCTCCCCCACCCCCAAACTCAGGCTGAGCTAATAGATATAGAAGTCCACAAAGCTCAGTTGTGTGGCCTTAAAAACCTTTGGTTTCTTGACCATGCGATGTGCCCTGTCCTGGGAGCGCGTTATGATGGAGGCACTAATGTCTGAGATAAGAAGGGAGCGCTTGGAGCATTTCCCAGCAAGGTAGTGCTTGAACTGTTCTTCTAAGTGTCCTGTTCCAGCCTCCCCGCTGCCTCCTGCGCACCCCAGAAACTCATGCCGTGGAAGGATATCCTGATCCACCAGGGGGCTCCTCCATTTTGCCACCCAGCCTCAGCCAGGCCTCTGTAGCTTCTTGCCCCAGAGACTTTCAAAAAGGACATTTTCCCTGTCCTTGGACATCTGAACACACACGGTAAAATAGTTATTAAACAAACAATAATATTACTAGCCACTGTTTATTGAGTGCTTGCTAGGGGTCAGGCATAGTATTAAATGTTGTTCATGTTTTATTGACTACTCTCAATAACCTTGTGAGATAGACATTATTCTGTCCCCTTTGTGGTTAAATGCAGGCCTGGGGATGTTTAGGAATGTGCTGTGCTCCGAGAAGCCTGGCTGTGCTGCGCACACAGCCAGCAGGTGGAAGAATTTAGTCCGAGTCCGTTGACTCACGTGCACGCTCTGAAATGCTGCGTTCTACCACGGCCAAGAGCACAGTAGCTCGGTGGCCTTGATCTAGTTACTTAACCTCTCTGAGCCTCAATCTTCTTGTCTATAAAATGAGGGTGACGACAGCTGTCTTGTTACTCTATGCCAAAGTCAAATGGCATAGTATTTGGTGGCACCTAGTCCAGGGCCTGCACAGCAGCAAGGAACTAAGAAATGGTAGTTTCCTTCACTTAGTTTCTTCTCAACAAGACTGTCTGGAAAGACTTGCTTTAATTTTGATTTCTTCATGCATGCTACACAACAGTTATTGAGTTATTACTATGTGCCAGGCACTGTGTTTGGCCTGTTGTCTGCATTTCTATAAATTCCCATGGGCCTGGGAACTGACATCTTGCTGTCTGGAGGACAGATGGCTTACAGGAGTATTGATGCCATCCGATGCCATGGCAGGGGAGATGGTACCTGCAGCCACCAGTGGACGTGTCTCCAAAGCTGCTTAAGGGGCTCAGGAAAGGCCAGTTATGGGGAGGGGGTGGGGTGTGAATCTCCGTGCACTGCCTTCCTGCTGGCCCATGTACCAGTCACAGCTGGAGCCAGGAGCCTGGGTGGGGAGCTCTTGGGTACCCCTCACAGTGGGTCTGGGGGACCCTCCCAGTTTGGGTAGAGGTGGCTCTGGGGACTGCCAGCTCCAGGAGTGGCCAAGTCCTTATGCAGAAGATGAGAGCAAATCAGCCCTGGTCCAGGCTACCAAAGATGGAAGCATGTGGCTGGGGCTGGGTAGGAAAGGAGTAGAGTTGTTACATTCTGGGTTCAGAATACACTGTGTTCTCCTGAGTCCAGCTCTCACGCCAGCCGTCTTACTTCCTACTTCACGGACAATAGTAAGACCTTCCATCCTGGCCTTTCCCACCTTCCTGCCTCCTCTCCCTGGTCCCCTGTCGGCTGCTCCCCTCCCCATCCAGTCAGCTCCGGGATCCTGCTCCGACAGTTCCCATTCCTCCTTCCACATCTCCAGCCGTTCCCCTTCTCCTGGCTATTTCCCTCCTCCTATGAATACGCTCTAGTAATTCCTACCCTTAAAAACACAGAGAACGAACAAGCAAACAACACAAACTTTATCGACCCTTTGTTCCTCTCTAGCCAACACCCAATCTTTCTCTTCCCTTTCTCATCCACCATTTCCAGAGTGACCTCCGGGTCCCCACGTGCACAGAAATGGCTCTCACTAACCTTCTGGATGATTCAGTCCCTAATGTTCACAGCCAATGTGTTCTTTCCAGTTCTTACCCACCTGACCTTTCTGCTGAGTTGACACTTCTGCTCACTCTCTACTCTCCTGGCTTTCCTGGCACCCGGTCCCTGGCCTCCCTGACTCGGCCTCATTGCTTTGGGCATTCTCTTGTGGCCAGGTCTTCCCACTGACAGTGTTTATGTTCATGGCGTCAATCGCTGTCTGATTACTGGGGATTTCGAGGCATGTGACTCTAGTCCAGACCCCCAACCGCTCTCGAGCTTCAGACCTGCTGCCTTCTGGATTCCTTCACCTGGGTGTCCTGGAGTAGCCACACACCGACCTGCCCAAACCAGGACTCTGTCTCTCCCAGACGGGCTCCTCCTCCTGTTCACTGCCCTGTCCTCTAGGTCCCCACAGCAGAGCACAGACCCAGTCTAGAATCCCCCTAACTCTTCTTATCGAATCAGTCTGTAAATCCTGTTGACTTGCCTCCTAAATATTTCTCAGACCTGCTCCTTCCCCCAATTTGAACCACCTCTGTCCTGAATCACACTCTTGCCCTCTTTCTCCAGGATTATTTCCACTGCCTCTTACCGCATCCACCCAAACCTGTCCTCCACCTGCAGCTGCTGTGAGCTTTGTTCATTGCAAGAATACTAATGCCACTGGGTTACGGTGACTTGTAGGGGCCAGACTCAGTATGAGGTGATTTTTGTATTTTATTGAATACAGTATTGAAGAGGGATGGACGTTATCTCTATTTTTTGCAGTTAAAAAAACTGGGGCTCAGAGATGTTTGGTAACATGCCTGTGGTCACATAGCTCACTGGCCCTGGAATTTAGTCTTAATCACCTTTGTATCCTAGTACCTAGCATATAGTTGAATGAGTGAATGGATGTCAGATTTTTAGTTATAGATGGAAGCCAGGAGGTTGGAGGCTACTAGGTCACCTGAGAACATCAAGAGTTTTCCCTGGAGGACTACAGGATGGCTGGCTCAGCTACGTGGAGGGGTGAGGTATACGTATGATGAGCAGAGGGGCCGGTGGTGACTCTTTACCTTCAGGGAGACAGCTTGGGGTACAGGAAGGAGTGTGCTATCCAGTCTGAACTCTGCCAGGGACTGGTGGCAAATGTTTGTTACATCACATTTTTTTTCTGTGCCTAGTCCAGAGGCTGGGCTAGTGGTATCTAATTTTCAGTCCTAAAATTTTGTTAAAGGCCCTCCTTCCCTAGGAAGTCCCTCCTGGGTCCCACGCGAGGGGTCTATGTGGAAACATAGGTCAGATAATGTCACTCCTTTCCTTGAAAAGTCTTTAGAGTTCCCTGGCCCTCGACCGTCTACCCAGACTCAGCTGCTCATTCCCTCATGCCTTGATCAGTTTCCTCAGCCTGGAATGCCTTTCCCACTTCCCTACCCACATAAATCCTGCTTCCTTCCAGGCCCAGTGAGGTTGCAGCTTTTCTGTGTAGGGTCTCCAGGTGACTCATCGGGCAGCGCTGCCAATCTCCCTGTGTGCCCATCTCTGCCAGGACTGACTGCGTGCGTTCTGTCAGGCATTGCAGTGATCATTTACTTAGCAGCACAGAATTATGGGTGAGAACTGCAGGCGGCCAAAGGTCCATCGAGTTTGCCCTTCTTACTGCATAGACACATCTGACTCCTCCTCATGAGGGCTGTCTTTGTTACCTGGGTCTGTCTTGTAGGAATGGGGGACCAGCCTGTCTTAGCTCCAAAGATCGTTTGGGGGGGCCTGTGTGAGCATGTGTGGGGAGAAGGAGGCGGAAGAGTTCAGACCTGACATCACTGAGCAATTGCTTTGTACCAGCAATGGTTCTAAATTATTTTTATACAGGACCTCATTTAATTCTAACAATATCCTTTATTAGGTTATTTTTTTTTTCAGATGAAGAAACCAAAGTTCAGAGAAATTAAATAAGTTTCCCAAGTTCATACAAGAGGGTCAAGGTTAAGTCACTAACCCAGCTGTCTGACCCTAAAGCCAAAGTTCTAGGAGCCCTGAGGGGGGCGTGGGGATGGATATCCCCCTGGGGCGTGGGGATGGCAGGAGTGCCTAGATCTGAGCCTCTCTTCAGAGTGGGAGTGTTTCCACGGGAGACATATTTTTGAGTTCAGAAACAAAGTTTGTTAGCTCTGCTCACTTTCCCCTCCTTCCTTTCTCTTCTCACCTTGATGTGGGCACTATTGTTTCCACCAAACGCGTCTGAGGGGACGAGAACTTGGAATTACTGGAACCCACATCTTTCAGATGTCTTTTAAAGGAGAAGTGGACAGTGTCACACCCACATGGAAAGAAGCTTCGAATGCAGCAGCCCCTGGGAGGGTGGACGGGGCTACGTCTCAGGATTGAGGCCCATCTCCTTCCTGCTCTCCCTGCTCTGATCCTTCCTCCCTCCTCAGGGCCTCTCCCTGGCTCTCCTGTCCGAGGGCTGTTCTCTCAGGACTGGTTTCTGTCCAGCTCCCATGGAAGCAAGGTCTACGTGGAGAGGGCACTGACTCCCTATAGGCTGTGCGAGGCACTGGGGCGGTTGGGATTTGGCCTTAGGGGTGACATTCTGTACTGGGCCAGTCTTAACTTTTGTTTCTTTCCACTTGAAACCAGAGTCCCCTCTGTCACCTTTCTTCATTCCTGTGGTGCCGGTCACCATGGGACCTCGTAGTCATAACTTTAGTGGAAGGAGTGGACAACAGTCAGTTACTACAGACTGCCCATTCCCTGAGCTGGGAAACTGAGGCTGCGGGTGGAGGAGCTAACCAACTGGGGTAATGCATAGCATCAGGGAGAGGGTAGACTCCTAGTCCCCATAGGGGACAGTGTCTTCTGGGTGCCCAGAAAGTGCTAGGTACAAACAGGGGCTCAGTGAATTGTGCCTCGGGGGCTAGGGGCTAAGTACTGTCATACTAAACCCCAAAACTTTGTCTACATTTGGGCTGGAATTTCTGATTCTAGTTTTTATAGTCTGGACATGAATCTTTAAGTTCCCACCAGATCCTGGGGCTAAGAGATTTTCCTGGGGCGGTGCCGTCCATTGCTGTCACGTAAGACATGGTTGTTTGTCCTTGGGCAGGTGACTAGGAGATCTGACACGGGAGACCCTCAGGCCTGAGAGGTCACAGGTGTAGATGCAGGCAGGGGCAGACCTAAAAGGGGCTCTGCTTGCCAGGATGCCTTAGAAGGCTACGCAGCAGATCCAGGCTGCCTGTCTGCACCGCCGGTGCTCCTCAGGGCACGGAGTCCTGTGGGCTGTCTTGGCAGGTGGCCACTCTGCCTGTGCACGAGTTTCTGGTGGGCGGGGGCAGGCTTGTTCAGAAGGCCCTTTGCAATAGAGGTGACCCCTGAAACTTATGCTATCTGTATTCTCAGGCAGCTCAGAATCTTCTCTTTAGACCCCTGGAGAGTGAGCTTTGGGGAAACTGAGGTAGCAATAGCCCCTTTGACAGCCAAAGGTGAGCAATAGGGCTGGGATCTTATTATAAAGTGAATCTGAACTATATGGCCCAAGAGTTCTCAGTCCTGTTTGACCATCAGAATCACTCAGGAGTGAAGGAAAAGAAGAAACAAAACCTAAAAGACCCTTGTGGCCTACTCCCTAAAAGACTAATTCAGTGGGGGCCTGAGGTGGGGACTTATCTGAGTCGTAGCTGAGGTTGAGAACAAGAGCTGTAGCTAAATATCGCTTGTCTACATATAATTTGCCTAGAAAGTCTATACTCTGGTTAGTTATGCATAGCAAGAGTTTGTGGGGCCCTCAGCTGTCACTGTCCCCACAGGACTCCAGCTTGTTTGCTTTAATTCAGCCGTGGAGGGTTTGTCCCCTCCTGGAACACTCCTGCTGGGCTTTGCCGGAAGCAGCCACCTTGCCTCTCTCTGGTCTCTTTTCCTGCTCACTAGGACGAGGGGTGGGGTGTTGGAACCTGTGGAGTAGAAGCTTCTGCCACCGTGCTCAGGGGAAGTGCTACGTCTCATGGACAGTCCTGGCTGCTTGGCCTTACCACGTGGGCAAATCCTTATCCCCGAGGTCAGCAGACAGGTTGTTGTCTTCTCCCTTGGTTGTGAGGAAAACTCTCCTCAGACAGAGAACCGAGCGGCTTGAGATTGAAGCAGTGAAACCAGGCAAAGGCTGCAATGGACTCTCTGTTTGGCCAGAAGTGTTGCTAGGAGCTGCTCTGCCTTCTGAGGCCTGGGTGGGGACGGTGGCGGGCTGGTTTCCAGAAGGAAGGCGGGTTCTTTCAGTTCCTGAGTTGGGATTTCTTGCTTAGCCACAGGGAGTTGGCACTGCGTCCCACCCTGTACCCAGATGATATCTCGAGGGAGCTACTCTTGAGTAGAAATTGGTGGCCTTTTCCTCTGATTCCATCACCGATCGGCTCTGGCCGTCCATCTCCCTACCTGTCAGGGTAAAAGTGGGTCACCATTACCTCAGCAAAGAACTGAACGAGCTGTGTAAAATTAGAGTCTGTGGTGAGACCCTTGTCGCATTGAAAGAGAATGAAGTTAGGTCGAGGGCAATAGCCAGTGACTGTCCCCAGAGGTTTAAGGAAGGCTTAGAGAAGGCATGGAGTAGTCAAGCGGTCAGCCACAGACAATGAAATGACTGAGAGGGTCACAGGTTTGGCTTGGTCAGAGAGGTGAGAATGAGGGCCAAGGGCATCGGGCAGGTAGACACGGGTGCGTCCTGAAAGAAAACAAGAGAGCTGGTTCCTGGGAGATGCCACCCAATACCCGAGTGACACGCGGGTCACACAGCTCGGTGTTCGCCATGCGCTTCCAGGGCAGCCAGTGGAGGAACAGGGTTGTGAAGAACATAGACACTGATGGAGAACCAGTGTCAGGCTCCCCCTTGATAAATTCCACCATCCCTCCGGCCCTAGGCTGTCCATGTCAAAGCCAGCAGTGAAGCCACGTTTGTGGGTTTCACTGACACTCTTTATAATGAACTGGGTCACAGGCACATGGCCTTGGCACCTGGAAAATATAAAGTGTCCGAGAAAGTCCAAACATCAGAAAAGAAGTGTCCTGTGGTCCAATGGCAGGTTTCCTCACTATAGAATGCTGTATTTTGCTCCTGACAGGCTTCCTGTGAAGTGTGGGAAAAGTATTTGTCATTTGTGTGAACTAACTTCTCTCTGCCCCTCCTATCAGAGGTCCCTGGATGTTTATAAGTTGGGGACCTCGGACACCCTAGGACTGTACTCACACCCCGAGAAGTAGCTGCTGCCTCTGGACAACCTCCCAGGCACCTTCTGTACCCAGGGCATGGGCACCCGTGACACTGTCCTCCCAGGTAAGGGACACCAAGAGAGGCCATGGCGGTAGGCTCTTCCTTGGACTCACCTGGGGACTGGGCTCTGCCTGGGAGACGCAGCCAGGCGGTGGTCCTTCCATCCTGGCCCAGCTCTCTGTGGGCTGAGGCTGCGCCTCCCTGCTCACTTGCTGTCTGGGGCTCCCTGCCTTGGGGAGGGGCTCAGAGTGTTCTAGTGACTCTGCCTGAACTTTGCCTCCACACTCTGAGCTGGTGGGCTGGCTGAGGGACTGCCCTGTTCTGTAGTGGGAGAATGAAGACGGCAGAGGATGTGGGCCCAGGGCCTCAGGGAGGGTTGTATGTCTCTGTCTCCTCAGCTGACAAGGCAGGAGAGTGGGTGCTATGTGGCGGGCTCAGTGTCAGGAGATGGGGTGGCAGGCCTGGTGCTGCCTCTGGGAACCAGTAGTTTCCTTTGGAGAGTGAGGGGGTTGATGGGTCCTACCCCAGATGGGATGGGTGCTTGTGAGGTGGGGAGTTGCTGTTCCCTGGGGAGGCTGGAGCAGAGGCCAGGTGACCACTTGGGAGGAATGCAGAGAACCTGGAATGCCAGAGCGGTTCAGGGTTCGGGGAATAGCTCCTTATGCTCAGGGCACAGCACCCTGGGGCTTTGCTATATTAATGTGAAAACAGCCGCACGATTTAGTGCAACTTCAGATCCTGCCTGACATTAGATTATAGTAGACAGTTGGGAGGTGCTGCAGGCTTCAGGAAAACCTTGAAATCTAGAAATCAAATGAAGATGTGATCGTATGAACCCCTGGTCCTGTCCGACGCTTTTTGTTTTAATGATATGGGAACTGAGACTCAGAGAAGTTAACTTATTTCCTCGAGGTCACACAGGTGACAGAAACAGGACGGGAACCCAGACTCCTGACTTCTGGACTAAGGACCTCCCACCCTCAGGGTGGGTGTGCTGGGTTTCCACCTTTGTGGGGGCTTCTCCATGTGGTGTGTTAGGGCCCCACGGATGGTCCCAAGGGGGTGTGAGCCGCGAAGGTGTAGGACCGTTGGTTCAGCTTTCAAACATTTAAGTGCCCACTGAGCTCAGGTACTACAAAGGTGAATGAGACTGTTCCCTGCCCTCGCATGTCTCAGGGCCAGGAGAGGAGAGTGTAAGAGGAAGGGTGCCTGGGGTGCTGTGGGATCACAGAGAAGAGCCAGGCTTCTTAAAGGAGCAAATGCTTAGCTGAGTCTCTCCTCTTTTTCCGACTCTCAGCTCAGGGGCCTCTTCCCCTGGGAAGCCCTGTCTGGCCCCGCCCCCGCGGGGTTCACAGCCCCCACCCTGTTATTGCTGGTTACTCAGTGTCCCCCCCAGACTTCAGGTCCCACTGAGGACTGAGACAGCCTCGCCTGTGGCTGTGTCATCAGGGACTGTGAAGGGCAGAGTCCCTACACAGAAGCACGTAGTCAACATTCGCAGTCCGGCCAGTGGGGCCATTTGCCAACCTAGGGAGTTTAGGAAGGAAGGTGAGGGTCAGTGTGCTCCGCTGATGAGGTGCTTAAGGACGCCCAGGGGGAGCGAGCCGAGCAGGTAATGGGGCGCTCTGCTCTGCCATAGGGGGAGGGGTCAGGATCTAAGCCACAGGTTAGGGGGTTACCGCATGGGGGTGGCAATGACAGGCATGGCAGTGGTGGTGGTCCAGTGAGAGCAGATGGTGTGAGACATGCAGTGGACAAAGGTGGAGACTGGCGGTGATGGGGGAGGGGAGCCCAGGACTGAGGGAGGCTGAGAAGACGTGGTGGGAGGTGGCAGGTCGGAGCAAAGCCAGGAGGGAGAAGGCAGGTGGAGTGTGAGGCCAGGAGGGCTGAGAAGAGTAGGGTCATAGGCTTTGGGGGGATCACGGTGCCCTGGCTGCCGTGCTTGGGGTGGCAGGCCCCCACCTGAGGGCCAGGCTCTTGTTTGGGGGGGACGGGCTGCAGAGACCCCGAAGGGCAGAGTGTTTGGGGCAGTGTGCTCCTCAGTCCTTGCCTCTAAGAGAATTCTGAGGTGCTACTCCCCCCGCAGTTGTGTCCCCAGCCCAGGTGCCAGTGGCCAGGTGCTGTGGGACCATCCCTCGGACCAGTGCTGGGCCCCAGGCTCTCCCAGGCGGAAGCAGCGAGTCCAGCCTGCGAGCTTCTGGAGAAGGTGAGACTCAGTCACACCAAATGGCTTTCAAGTGCCCTGGGCAGCCTCTCTGGGGACTTTGGGCAGAGAATGGGGATTCTACCAGGCAGCTGCCCAGTCAGGGCCTGTGACCCCAGAGCAGAGCTTGGGCCTCCTTCTGGTGGGAGGAGGAGTGTGTTTAGATGCCTGGCAGTGGCCTCAAGCTACCAGCGGGTATGCTTTTTACTGTGATCCCTGCTGATAGTGCCCTTTGGTTTTAAGTGGGTGCTTTCAATTGTGTGCCTAGATAGAGGTCTACAGAGGGGGACCTTCAGAACAGGGAAGTGGGGATCTCAGCATGCACCTGGCTCCCCTAGGAATCCAGTGGAAGCTCCCAAGAGCCGCAGGGAGACAGAGGATCGGCTGTCCCTCGTGCAGCGGCCCTGGTGAGCGTTCAGCCTCCAGGCCGGTGGTGAGGAAGTCACACCTGTGTCATGATGGCAGCCAGAGTGGTGATTTTCAGGAGACCCTCTCAGCTTCTCTGCCACGGTCTGCTCTGTGACTTTCGGCTTTAGCTTCCAGCTGCAGACGATTTTCTCCACAGAGCCCCAGTGTTTTGGATGGAGAATCCGACCTGGCTACTTGTCCTTTTTCAGGCCAGTCCCCTTCCAGGCCTGTGGCTGGCACTGAGTTCGGCTCTCCTTGGGTCTGGTACCAGCCCTCGTCCGGGTACCAGGACTTTGGCCTGAGCATCAGGGTCTGATGGCTTACGTCAAGGCTCTCCAAGAAGAGGTGTGAGTGTGACAGGGATTCTGGAAGCTGGTCTGTTTGTACACTTCCTGCCCTCCCACCGGCCATGGTCCAGGCTCCCTCAGGGCCCAGTGCAAACATTTCACTTCTGGAAGGTTTGCCAGACCTTTTTCTTTCTCCTCTATGCATATGAAGCATCTTATTGCTATCTCTATGGCATGTCTCACATCTTACCTTATAAGGAACCCATGTAGGAACATACAAGGTGTGATCAAAAAATACGGTGAAAGTTTAAATAAAAAAAAATCATTAGAGTAAAAGACACATTGTCATAATCTCCCTCAAAGTATTTCCCTTCACTTCAAACACACCTATCCCATCGTTCTTGCCTATCCCATCTTCTGAAGCAGTTCTTCGACTCCTCTTTTGTGAATGTCTTTAGTTGCTCTTTCGGGGCTGCCTCAATGTTCTGAATCGATTGAAAACATTTTCCTTTCATTGTCATTTTGACTTTGGGGAAGAGCCAGAAGTTGCATGGTGCCAGATCCGGTGAATAAGGTAGATGAGGACACACCGTAGTGTTTTTATTTGACAGAAATTGCTGCACCAGAAGCGATGTGTGACATGGAGCGTTGTCATGGTGGAGGAGGACTTCCAGAACTGCTTCAGAAAGTGGCAAGAACGATGGGATAAGTGTTTGAAGCGAGGGGGAGTATTTTGACAGGGATTAATGGCAATGTGTCTTTTACTGTAATAAATTTTTTAAAATTTAAACATTCACCATATTTTTTTAATCACACCTTGTATCTTATTTCTCGAATAGATTGAAAGCCCTTTAATGACCGACCGTGGCTCACACCAGTGGAATACAATTTAGATGCAGTTCTACACAGTGTCTTGTTTCTAAAGAAACCATCAAAAGGGATATGTTTGATGGAGTCTTAAGACGGGATAACATGCACCCTAAGATCCTAAAAAAACCCCAAAACTCGGGAGTTACTAGGTCACAATTCTATTTTGGAACAACATTGTTAACATGTTTTAATATTTAAGAAAGAAAAAGATTCAGAAGATTTTTAAAGTCTTACAAAGGTTTTGGTCTAGTTTATATATGTGTTCTCACGGTAATTTCATAAATTATCTTCAAAGAATTTGTTCTAAGGTAACTTATTATGTTAAAAAAGAGCCATTAAAAAATAAAAGAAAAACACAACTGTGTATCTCCAACTGCCTGAGTGGTGCTTGGCACATTTTCGGCATTCACTGAGTGTTTGTTGAAGGAGTAATTGACAAACCGGTGTCTACACGGGAGTGGAATGTATACTGGACCACCTGAGCTTCTCTTTCCCGTCTGCGTTTGGTACATGTCAGATGCTCAGTAACAGGAATGAATTGGTTGGATGCTGGAGATTGGTGGAGGGTGGTCCCTGGGCAGAAAGCCTTCCCTAAGTATTTGTGGCCTCTCCTCTGTGCTGTGATGGAGCTGCATATCGATTCCCCTTTTCACCCGCTGAGTACCTTGTTCAGATCAGGTGCTTCCTAGGTGCTGTTGAATGAAGGAATCGACCCAAGGAGTGACTGAAGAAATGAATGACTGGGATTCACCCTGCAAGCGGCTGACTGTTACAAGGAGACAGTGCCAAAGAGTTTGCTGGTGCCTGGTGCCACCCTGGGCTCTGTGTGCCAAGCCGCTCTTGCCTCTGTCTCCCTCAGCCCCCCTTCAGCCAACACCGAATGTCCTGCTGGAGAAGCCGTCACAGCTCTCGAGTGCACATGGGAACCCTGACAGCCTCAAGCTGGATGTTCCCCTGAAGGACTGGCAGGCCAGGAATGGCCATCCCAGAAACCTTGGGGCCCTGGCTGAGGGGTCCCAGCCCCTGGTGCCCCTCCCCTCGCTAGAGTCAGAGGCCAGCAGTGTGGCCCGGGACACCACCCAGATCAAGGACAAGCTGAAGAAAAGGAGGCTGTCAGAAGGCATGACAGCATCCTCCCGAGGTAAGCCCTGGGCCCTGCCCACCCCAGGCCAGCCTCTGAATTACCTCCCACTCCCCAAGCTCCTGAAACTAACTTATTCCCCATCCCCACCTCATGCAGCCTGTCTGGATCCTGGGGGAGGCCCCAAAGGAGTTGCCCTGAGGAGTTCCATCCCCCGGGCCACCTCTCAGAGGCTGCTGAGGTTTCCCAGGCCGATGTCTGCCATCCAGAGCATGCCCACCACCCCCGAGGCCAGTGGAGCCAAGGAGAAGAGCCAGGGTCCTCCAGGAAGCATTCAGGGGCCTCAGGACAGGAGACCCAGAGCCCAGGAGGTAAGGAGGCTCTGCTGCTCTGAGCCTGGCCTCCCTGTCATCCTTCCATCCTTTATCAGCCCCTGTTCCTGAGCCCTGAGCTTCTCCACAGGTGTCTCAGGCGCTGCCCTCAGGGATGGCATTGGGAGGGGCTCAGGGCCCTCATCTCATCTCAGAGGTGCTGTGCTCCTGCTCAAGCAGAGTCTGTGGTGGCCATCTGGCCTTCTCTGGTCTAAATGTTCCAGAATTCCTCACGCTTCTGACCGTCTCCATTTTAGGCAAGGGAGTGTGGCAGGCGGAAAGAATGCTGGGTGAAGACTCAGGAGATTTGGGCTGTGGTTTCCACTCTGTCTCTCACTGGCTGTGTGACCTTGGCTGTCACTCCTCTCTCTGGGCTCCAGTTTGCACATCTATAAAAAGAGCGGATTGGACCAGATGTTTTTGAAGATTCCTTCCAGCTCTGATGTTCTAGGATTTTTCTGAAAGGAGAAGAACAGAAACAAATAATAATAACAGCAAAGGGGGTTGGAGAGGAGGTGAAGGGACCCCATACCTGTCTTGTCACCTGGAGTGATGAGGAAACAATGAACTTTGTGTGGCTGGGAAGAGATACTTCTCAGCACTGCTGACCGAGTGGCTCCTGATAGAAGGGACCACCCTTTGTGAGGGGCCTGGGAGGTGAGCATCGGGGGGAGTGTTTACCTGGACCAGAACTCTTCCCCCAACTCCCTTCCCAGGTGCAGATCTCACGTCAATACCTGCACTGCAGTGACCAGAAGATGCAAAAGTCACTGGGGGGCATTGTGATCCCACCCATCCCAAAGGCCAGGTTGCCCACTGGGACCTCCTCCTGCACACCTGGCTCCCTTCCCAGCCTCTTGCCCCCAGACCAGGATGTCCTCATGGGCCTGAGAGCCCCCCTAACACGGTAAGCAGCCCTAAGCCAACCACTTTACAGTCCTCTCTCCTTCTGTCCCCCCAAGATGTACTTGGCATCCCCATGGCTGCACCTCAGTGCTGGGGCAGGGCTTTGGGGGCCTGGGCGCGTGACAGGCAGGATCCTCACCCGTAAGCCACAGACCCAGGAAGGCTGCAGCATTGCGGCCTTGCTCTCATCCCTAACTCCCCCCAAGGCCTCCGCCTCTATCATCTACCAATTTCCTGGTGTGTGGTTGTTGCAGTGATGAATAAAATACAAAGTATTTTAAACTCTATTGAATTCATGATAGATAGCTCTTTGTTATTATATATTCTCTTGATGAATGGATGCTAAAAATACAAGCATTATCATGTATGTTTGAGGTGGGAGGAGAAGTAGTCCACGAACTTAAAAAAGGTCTTCATATCCAAAGAAAAAAAAAAAAAGAGAGAGAAGGTTGGAAAACCAGTGGGCTAGAGGATTGCTGTGTTGTAATGGATCTGGGTTTATGGCGTGTAAGTGGGACAGAAGGCTCTCTGCAGATGGCAAGCACAGCTCTGTGGTCAGTGTAGACTGATGTCTGAGCAAGTGTGTGTGTGTGTGTGTGTGAGAGAGAGAGAGAGAGAGAGAGAGAGAGAGAGAGAGAGAGAGAGAGAGAGAGAGAGAGAGAGAGAGAGAATGTGCTATGCTAGCTCACAGCCTGTGGGCCTGGCTCACCCAGCACAGCTTAGGGTCGATTTCCTGCTGGGACTTATTTCTCTCTCGTTTCATTGGGGCCGGAAGTAGTGGATTCTTCCATTTCTCGCAAGCTCTTCGTGCTCTCTGCCTCCCATGCTGCCTTCCCTCTGCACCCAGCTCTGCATTTTTCCCAACCCTTTTGGAGCACGGGAACCTGTCGGTGGACCCGCTCCTGAGTTTGAACTCTGCTCGATTCTCAGTGGCCTGCTCCACCAACTCTACTTCCTCACCGTTGAACACTCCCTCCTCCTTTCCTGCTCAGACGGCTGCCTCATCCTCCCCTCTGAGAGGCGCTCTCAGTGGCTGGAATGACTCTGATCCCAGACCAGTGGCCTTTCCTCCCATCTCACTGCTCTTAAGTTCTTTGCATTGTTTGAGCTGTTGATGCCCTTGAACTCTTCTCCTTCCTCGCCTTCCTGACTTTATACCTGCTTCTCCACCTTCCAGGCAGTTTCCTGTACACCCTCTTTTATCCATCTCTTACACGTGGCCATTCCTGAAATTTGTTCCAGGGCCCTTTGCTTCCATATTTTTGTCCTCCCCTTGGATCTTAGCTGTGCAGCTGGCTTCCAAGATCACATGGGGAGGGGAGACTTCCACATCCCCTGCTGTGCCCCGAGGTCTCCCCAGACTCAAGCTCCATGCATCCCCAGTGTCCTCATGGCTGGTGCAGCTCCAGTGTCACAGGGAGCGGGATGGGCCACCATCAGGGCAGCACCACGGAGCACCTGTTTCCCAAGCTGCCTCCTTCCCATGACCTCCTGATTTCTACCACAGTGCCGGCGTTCTCTTTGATCTTCAAATTTCTTTGATCATCTTGGACTCTTGCTCCTTTTTCTAACAGATCTGTACATCCTATCAGGTCTTTCTTAAAAAAAATAAGAAAAAGACAAAAGCTCCCACCCTTCTCTTGCCCTTGTCTTTCCTCTCAGTTTGCACTTACTAGCTCCCTCTTGGTCTCCCCCATAGCTCTTACCCTGCCTCCTTGCAGCCCTTGGCCCTGAATTCTAATGTTTCGTTTTCACTCCTCCATTCCCCTGCCCCATACACCTCACCCACACACGTCACCTTAATTGACTTCCTGGAGCCAGCAACTTAAAAATGAGTCTCCTTGGTCTGACCTTCAACGTGCCCCAGCTCCCCACTCCACATTCTTCCTCCTGTGTTGCTCTGTAGGAACCTTGCCACTGCTCCAGACATCCTGTGCATGTGCCAAGCCATGGGGCACCTCCCCTCCTGTGTCCCTGCAGCCCCAGCACCAGCCATTCACCCTTCAGTACCACCAGCCCCAGCTCTATGTCTGCCCTCACTCCTCAGGGTGGCAGGGACTGAAGCGCCTTCTCTGTGCCGCCTACATGGCCTCCGTGGACTGCCTGGCCACCCCTTTTACTGCTTTGTTTAACTTTTATATAAACCTCATTCTAGTTTTTAACTTGGAATGTTAAAGCATACATGGAAAGAAGACTCCATTACCACTTCATTCATCCATCCATCCATCTATTCCTTCATTTACTCACTTAACAGCTTTAAGCACCTACTATGTGCCAGGCATTTTGCCAGGGGCTGCAGAAACAAAGCCAGTCCAGACAGTGTCTCTTCTAGGTACTCACGAGAGAGATTTACAAGGTAACCATTGAATCAGAGTCCAGTGAGGTAAGTGCTAAGATAGAAGACTGCCCGTCATTCTGGGGGTTCCAGTGGAAAATGACCTCAAGGCCGGGAAGACTTCCTGGTGGAGGTGAGGGCTGAGCTGAGTTTTGAAGGCTGTGGGAGACATTTCGAGATAGAGAAGAGGGAGAGATGTGAAGGAGGAGAGACTGAGACATTTAGGGAGCCAGAGGGGCCCCCCTGACCTCCACTGTCCCCTGGCATAGGGGGATCTGGGCAGTTACTGAAGTGGGCTCTCCTATTGCCTATTCTCCGGCCACCCCGGCCTGAGTCATTCTGCTGAATGAATCCTCTGAGGCCAGAGCACAGGATGTTGTGTCCCATTCCTTTTGTTGTGGCTTCTTACTCTATCAGCCCCCAGTCGCTTCTGATGTCTATGCATTTCCCACTGAGAAGAGAAAATCCATGTTGGATAATGCATAACTGGTCTTCACGGAAGTACAAGCTCCACGAGGGCAGGGATTGTCGTCTGTACTATGGATGCTTGCCTTCCAGCATCGAGAACAGTGTCGGCACATAGTAGGCCCTTAAGAAATAACTGTTCAATGAGTAAATGGTGCTACCTATTTTATAAATAACAAACAAACAAACAAAAGAAAAAAATTTAAAAAACAAAATTAAATTGAAAACAAGAAAGAAAACACCAATGCAGGAATGCCCATCTTCCCTTCCTATGGGTAGTTTAGGTTTGAAGCTCTAGAACACACAGCAGGGATTTCCCATCAGCAGCAAAGGGGGTCAATTCGTCTAGACTCCCTGGAGGTAGGGGAGGGGGTGCAGAGGAGAGGGGGTTACTAATGAGAGGAGAAGGGACTTAGGGGTCTTAGAGCTCTCCAGGGCTGGGGCAGTTTGGAGGACTTGAACTCAGTCTGCTCTGAGCTGGGGGGGATATTTACCACTTATCTGCTGCAGGGCACAGCAGGAGACAGGGCTTCCTTCAAGATAACAGTTTCCATGTGGAGACCAGCTTCCCCGGAATCAAGGGGCTATGCAGCCAGAAAATGGGGCTCAGAGCTGTGTCTGGACACGCCGCCTGCCCCTGAGTTTGCAGAAGGAGCTGCATTTCCTGCAGCTTTGAACCCCTGGCCAAGAGCCTCTTTACAGGGCCACCCACAGCGCCCTCCGCCGTGTCCTGCACCTCGGCCATCACCCCATCCTTGAGTGACCTACCCTGGGCTCTTCACAGCAGCATGTCTCCCTTGCCATCTCTCATGGTGCTTTTTCTTCTCCATTCTTTTAAGATTGGTTCGTGAGAATGGGCCTCGGGAGAAGACCCCTAAATCTCTTGGTATGTACTCTCTATACGCACCCTCATTTGTCATTCAACTCTTGGGTTCCTGGGCTGGGTCATGGGATCAGAATTAGGGCCAGAGGAGACCTGAGAGCTCTCCGACCCAAGCACCTCATTTTACACCAGGAAGGCTGGTGCCACCTGTGGTGCCACGCTAGTGGCCTGTACCTGTGCATGTTGATGGGCACCAGTGTGTGTAGCTTCACCACGACCTATCCGAGAGAGAAGGCACTGTCCCCATTGGACTGACAAAGGGATGACTGAGGCTCAGAGCTGGACCTTCTCCTGGTCACAGAGTGTGGAAGGCAGCCAGCCCCATCACCTCTGCCCTCAGGCCCACATGGCTCCAGAGCTGGCGCTCTCCACAGAGTAGTGCGGCTGCTTCTGCACTATTTTAAGCAAGTAGAGGAGAGTATTCCTTGCCAGACAGAGAGAGAAGTTAAATCATATCCCACAAATCCCTAAGTCACCGGTCCCGGAAGATTTCAGTGTCAGGAAATAGAGACAACAGGGCTGGAAGTGAGGCAGGGGCCAGGCAGGGGGCCGAGGCACAGAGAGGCTTCAGAAGAGGGAGGAGGAGGCGCTTGGGCCTGGTGACCTCACTGTGGAGAGGCTGGTCGGCTGACTGGAAGCTGAGCCCGGGGCAGGATAGGTGAGGGGACCTGGGCAGAGCACCTTGTGTCTGGCTGCAGGCTGTGGGGGTTGGAGGCAGCTGCCGTGTGCTAACCAGCAAGAGGGGCAGACTCCTAGTCCCGCTTCCCCGCTTCCCGCAGGCCACTCTGTAATCAGCTCAGCAGGCGGGTCAGTCAGCGAGGGGCGGCTATTGCCCAAGAGGCCCCAGGATCAGGATGTGCAGCTGAGCCTGAGAGGCAGGCCCGGCACAGAAACCTCTGTGGCAACTGTGTCTCCCTCACATCCCAGGCTGAGCTACCGCGGGGTGACGCACGCTGGCACCCTGAGAGTTCCTTAATAGCCACCCCTGAGAATGCCGGCGTGGGGGTTTGAGGCAGGACATCCAGTCCGCAACCTCTCCCTCGTCTGCCTGACTAGTTGATGCTGGTTGGGCAGGCTCTGCTCCAACAAGGTTTTCTAGGGTGTGTCTTAGAGGTGTAGGTGACGAGGGGGGAGGATACAAAATAGTAAAGTCCTTACAGGAATCCCTGACCCTGTCGCTGTCAGCCGGGGGTAACATTGCCTTCTACGTGTATTGCATCTGGTATGCAGGGGGCTGATGTGGTCTTGTCTGAAGCTGAGGGCTTCCCCAAACCTTGTGGCATTCCTGCAGTCCTTGCACAGGTCAGCTGGCACCTGGACACCTGTGCCCTCTGCCCCACCTCTTACTTTTGGGCAGATGGAAACTTCTCTATATCCTCCTCCTCCTTGGCTCTTGAACCTTCTCCAGGGCCTTGGGTGCTCCCAGCACCAAGTAGAGGAGACCTTCACAGAAGGCATCGGCTGGGCAGAGGACCAGTGTGACCTGGGAGCCCTGCCAGGGGCCCAGCCTCAGATGCCCTTTCCAGCCGCAGGCAGCCCTTGATGGTGGCCCCCATCCCAGTGGACCCAATTTTTAGGTCCATCCAAGGATGATGAACTCCAAACTTTGTGAGCAGGAGAACCTGGCTAACATTTCTTTAATGAAAAAAACCCTAATGAACCTATCCCTACTCTGCTTCCATAATCAGACATGGATTTTTAAAGTCATTTGATTGGGAAAATATAGAATGACAAAGAAATACTATGGATTTGATGCAATTTGGGAATGAAGTTATATTTTATCAATCACAAGAGCCTCTGAGGGTCATTGGATCTCAGCTTTCCTGCCCCTGCCTGCAAAATGAGAGGAGTAGATTAGCGTTAGTTAGTTCTCTAGTGCCTTCATGCTGTGTCATAATCTCAGACAGGTGCATGGGGCTAAAAAATTAGTCAGTGGGTTCATTTTATTTATTTTTGTTTCCTGAGGTGCCTCCCAGGTAAGATAAATTTATATTTCCAGGAAATATCTTAGATAACAGATCTGACCCTGTTTCTTGCTCAGCTTCTCCCCCTCCCCTTCCCTATATTAGAATAAGATGTGCAGTAACTGTAGAATGGATGGATAGACGGATGGATGGATGAATGAAAGGAGGAGGATATTGGTCCTTGGGCAGCCCATTCTGTGCCTGCCAGTGCACCTCTATAGAGTAAATTTAACTTATGTCTTTCTCCATTCAGGAAGCATTGGGCAGAAGAATTGAGGGTAGAGGGCTTAGGCAGTAAAACGTGATACCAACCACAGGGTCACAGAGCTTCAGGGACAGCCCAAAGGGATGGCTGCTGCTTCAGGCTGCTGGGTATCCTCAGCTCCATTCTTGTCCTTGACTCCTCAGAACCAAAACCTTTGGCCCCACCCGTCAGAGACAGATCTGCTGCCCCTGAGAAGCCTGCTCTGCTTGCATCTCAGTCTGCTCCTACACTGACAGCCTTTTCCTTCGGCCAAGCCAAAGAAGCCCATTCCTTGCAAAAAGCAGAGGACCAACAGGAGAGCAGCACCAAGGTATCTGGAACGCGAGGGGAAGAGGAAGCCGGGGTCAGAGTGGACCACTGGCTGAACACAAGCCTGTTTTTTGAAAATGTACAAGTGTGGGTTCAACTTGAGGAAAGCAAGGAAGAGGCCCAAGGCAGCTCCCCTAGTACATAAGGCTAGAACCCATAGATGGCCTTGGGGAGAAGGCTGAAGAAAAGAAGAGAAATAACAGAGAGAAGGGGAAAGATGAGGGTGAGGGGGACTAAGTGGAGGGAAGAGTGCAGTGAGGAGCTGAGGGCAGAGATGAGGGAGGAAGGGAGGGCAGAAGGAGGTCACAAGTGGTTAGGTTCGGAAGGAAGCAGGATGTGGGGGAGAGAGCAGAGGGGCTTAGGTGAACCAAGCCGAGTAATTTGAGCCAACACCCAATATAGCAACCGGGAGGCAGCTGACTCAGAGACAGATCAGCCAAAGGCTCTGCTTGACAGGCTGACAAACAGCTCGTACTTCTAAGGTGACCTTGGCGCAGATGATTCTCTTCCCTGGTCTGGATGAATTCAGGAAAGCTGGGAGAGTCACTGTTATGGGGACTTATTGCTCTTTCTTTGAAACAGAGATATAAAAGTGCAGTAAACATCTTGAAGGCCTGCTATGTACGTGTCCTATTAGGACTGGCATCCTGATGATGGTAATAGGTCCAGGCCCACAGTCCTCCCACTGCAGTGAGTGTGACAGAGCATGAAAGTGAGGAAGAAGGACTTAGTGCTGTGAAATGAGTCTCCACCTCCCCTTGGCCCCTCAGTTCCATGGTCAGACCCCAGACCCTGGCACTGCCTAGTAACTTCCCCCCCACCCGCATCTCAAGTTCAAGCATCCCATTCGTTCAGACCATCTCCTATGGTTCTAGCTCCATCCGTCTAATGTCTCAGCTCCAGCACGTGTTCCTTCTCTTGCATCAGTGGTCTTCTCCTTGAAACTGGATGGTTCCTATCAGCTTCTTAGCTCTGTTCTTTCTTTCATGTTAAGAAAACAAAACCAGAACAATTGTCTGAAAAACCAGAACCCATTCTTTCCTGAGTCCACTGCAGTCAGGCTTTGGTCCCCACCGTCCACTGCAACTGCCCACATTGAGGTCGCTGATGACCGCCACCTGCCAGGCACAGCCTATCTCAGTCCTCTTCTAACTTGACCCATCAGCCACTTTTGTGGCACGTCCTCCTTGAATTCCTCACCTGCTAGGGGATGGTTTCTTTCTTGGTTCTCAGCCTACATCAGGGGCCGCTCCTTCCTAGTCCTTCTTCGCTGGCCCCTCCTCATCTTCCTGATCTCTGCACACCAGAGACCCCCAGGGCTCAGACCTCTGGGCTCTTGTCCATTCCTACTGACGCCTGTGACCTGATCCATGGCATTAAGTGCCATCTATACGCCAAGGACCCCTAAGTGTCCCTCTCCAGCCCAGGCCTTCCCTTGACCTCAAGAACCAGTTGAATTATATAAATATGTAAATATACATACATACATACATACGTATATATATATATATATATATATATATATATATATATATATTAGTACTCACCATTCAGTTTAGGTATCTAATTATCTTTCAAACTTACCTTGTCAAAAACTCAACTGTTGACACCGTACTCCCCCAACACCTCTTTCCCCAGTGTCCCCTCTCAGTGAGTGGCAAAAAAAGGCAACTCCAGCCTTCCAGCTGCTCCGGCCAAAATTATTGGGCCCATGCTTGCCCCCACACCTCACACGTTAACAAAGCAGTGGGCTCTCCTTTGACACATTTCATGAATGACCATTCTACCGTCCCCATTCCCGCTCTCCTAGTGCAAATCCCCTCACCCCATCACGTGGGAACCCTTGGTTCTATTTTCGCAACTTCTTGTGAGTCTTAAATGTTTTCAAAATAAGTTATAAAACATGATACCTAGAAAGTCCCCTCCCCAGATGGAAGTCAGATCATGTCACTCCTCCGCTCCAAACCGTCAGTGGCTTGTTGTCTTTCTGAGGAAAAGCCCGAGTCCTCACCATGGACCCCAGGGCCCAGCGGACGGTTGCTCCTGCCCCTACCCCGCCGCCTCCGACCTTGTGTCCTACCATCCTGACTTGGGGCGCTCCAGCCAGGGTCCTGCTCTCTGCCCAGCTCACTCCAGGCTCAGGGCCTCTGCCTTCGCTGTTCCCTCTGCTTAGAACACTTCTCGAAAGCTGCGTAGCCGCTCCCTCCCTTCATTTATGTGTCTACCTACCCTCACACCCTTGGCCAGTTCCCCGGGGCCCTCCTACCTAAAGCAGGAGCCCTGTCGCTCTCTGTCCCTTACTTTCCTTCTGGCACATATCACCCGATGTTGGAGACGGGTCAGTTTGTTCTCTGTCCCGGTGTCTCCATTCCATGGCAGCTCTTTGGGAGCAAGGACTTTGTCATTTTTGTTCACTCCCAGAATGGCGACTGGCACATAGGAGACCTTCACATGTCTGAGCCACTGAATGACAGTACAGAAAGTTGGGTCCCCAAGGGTAATGGACTTTGCCTTGACCATGTGGCAGGTCCCGGTCACCATCTCCAAGTCTGCCCAGGAGAAGATGCGGCTGAAGCAGACGAAGGAGATGGAGTTGTTCCGGAGGGCGAAGGAGCCAGAGAGGGAGAGGGAGCTTGCGTCCCAGAGCCTGGCCACCCGGGGGACTGTGATGAAGGAAGGTACTGGGTGCTTGGGGCAGAATTCCCGCAGGCTGGGGAGATTTCTTGGCCAACACCTTGGCCAAAAGAGAGGCTGCCACAGCTCGCCCCCTGCCCACCCTGAGACTGGACAGGGAGCCATGCCTGCTCTGTCACAGCCCGCTCTTGGGCCCATGACCAAAGGAGGACACGGGCCGGGGACAGACAAAACAGATTCCATGCTATGGCTTCCTCTGCCTCCACAGGCCTCCTTCCTCTCCGGGGCAGCAGGGCCCTGTCTGTACCCACCAGGCTGAGCAGCCCCCGCAGAAACAACACGGGCGTCATCCTGAGGAAGCGGGCCACCCGGGCCTCACTGCCCAGCATCCCCGTCAGCAAGCAGGAGCCCAGCTTTGTCCGCCATGCTTCAGGTGGGTCCCGGGCCAGCTGGCACGGGGTACGTGTCCCTCTCACTGTGCTGCCTCTGGATGCTTTGGGGCCTGGCAAAGGTGAGCTCGGCTGCTCTGCTTCTGCCTGATGCAGCCTGGGGTGTGGTTACCTCGCCAGAAAGAGGAACAGAGTCTGGGAGTCAAAAGCACCTGTGGGCCGGGCTGGGAACCCAGGGCATCACAACGGGAATTGTGGATGGCTGGGCAGCTGTGTCCAGCCTGTGTGACCTGTCCTAGAGCACTAGACCTGTCCAGTGCACCAGGACCACAGATGCTGGGAAATAGCATCCATGGCAGTAGCTGGAAACACCGGGAGGAGGAAGAGGGGATTCTGGGAAGGCCCTGGGTTCCTGCATGTTGCCTCATAAAATGTGGGGGCTGGATAGTCCTGGGTACAGACTAGGGTCCGAGGACCCAAAGCTCCTGTGGGACGCTCAGAAAGGTGTCGAGGGACAATGGAGGCGCTGTCCCCATTCTCCCAGAGGAACGTCTATTTTGCCTCACCTTTTTGTACACCGGGTGTCCCTGCGAGATTTCATTTAAAAAGATTTTGCTACTAAGGAACATTTGAAAACCACCAACGTGGTTCCAAGTTTAAGTGTAGGATGTGGTAGGACAATAATGGTAGAACAGAGTCTTGTTTGTTGTGCCGGGAATAATATCGACTCACCTCCTTTTCCATCCTCTTTCTATCCTTCTGACTCCATCAGGTAGAAAGTCTTCATTTGCTGTTAGTCTTTACCACCTCTTTAAGACTTGTGAATATCCTTTTTAAACAAAGAGATCTTCCTTCAGGTCTGAGCCATCAGAAGCTGGCTGTAATTTTATAGCTAGAGTTTCTCATGTTCTTTTACTGTAAATATTTACCGTAAATATCATATTCTATGACAAATAATATTAGCTTACCAATTGATTATGGTAGTTGCAAAAGTTTCCCTTTAAAATAAACTTATATAGGCTTTAAAAAGTGGTTTGATTTCGAGAGAAACATCATATAAATAAAAGCACAGGTAATTAAGAGATACGGCAAAAAACCGTGAAACTGGTAATTGAATGGTTGATACTTGGGAAATATTGACCTATCTAATCCACCCCACTCATTTTAAACGGAAGAATTGAGACCCAGAGACTCAAGGTCACCCAAGGTCACACAAGGTGATGATGGCCTATAGGGACAAAGACTGGCTAGTGACTCTTGCTCCAATGGCAGCGCTGAGGAGAGAATGCAGGGATGAGATCTTTGTGTTTGGCTTTAAGTAAAAGGACTGCCCATCAACTCAGATTTTCCCAGGACCTCCTCCTGGGTACGCCAGAGTGAAAACCGTGCCAGTGGAGATGAAGTGAGAGGTGGCAGTGAGAGCTCTGGATTGAGAGGAGACCTTCTTGTCCTGGCTGTGCTGCCAAAGGAACTGAGGGACTGTTGGGGGGTGGCGGAGCTAGTTTCTCTGGGCCTCTGATGCTTCAACTGTGTGATTCGGGCATTAGATGAGATAGACAGCCTCTAAACTGACTTCCTGTTCAGGGATTTTCTGATTCTAGCATCTGTCCCCAAGGAAGGAGGGCCTAGAAAACATGATCTGGTTTTTGAATATCCCTGCTTATTGTCAGTCCCTACAAGTGTGGCCACATCTTGACCACTTGGGTGCCAGTAAGCTACATTGTCTCCTCGCTGCTTTCATTGTCCCCTGCTTCCTCTGGCCGTTGGCCTTTGTATTGCTTACCTGCCTGGGGGCAACTTCACAAAAGGATGGAAAGAGAAGCTAATACCACAGGCTCCTGGGTGGGGATGAGGTTAGAGGGCCACCAAAGTGAGTAGGAAAGTCATTCCTGGGCAGACCCCAACCACAGATAGGGCTGGGTTGGACTGCATCACTGGCTCAGTGGGCTAGGTCACGTGACACCAAGCAGCAGATCACAGGCTTGTTTGTTTATAATAATAAGGTGGGCAAAGGCAGAAGTGCGAAATGTCAACAAAAGGTAGAGTGAGGTGGTCTCCATGGCTCCCCAGGGAGCAGAGCTCAGGAGCTGGCTTTTCAGCTGTCACCAGTCCCTTCTCCCTGATGCCCTGTATGGTGGGCTCCGAGCTGCTGACCAAGCCTTGGGTTCTCCTGGTGAAAGCTACCATGTTTCTTTTCTTTTTCTGTGACTGCAGCTAACTCATTACCTGCAGTGCTTACTTTGGTGTCTCCCGAGTGGGAAGAAGAGGACGAGGAGATGGATCTTCGAGGCTTTAAGGAGTTGAGGCCTTTCTCAAACCCAGAACTGGGGTTGATGGATGCCCTCCAGTGCCTCAACCGTAGCGACTGGTGAGCTGACACCTTCCCCTTCATATGCTGTGGCCGGGGGAGAGCTCAGAATAGCTCCTACCCCCCCAGCTGCCCTTCTCTCCCACTGTTAGGACTGGCCCCATGGAAGGAGGAGTGTGTGTGTGTGTATTTGTGTGTGTGTGAGAGTCCAGCCTCCTGTGTCTGCCCTGCGACCTCCAACATCCCTGTGCACTGCTCTGTGGCACACCAGAGCCAAGAGGGGCAAGTGGAAATTTGGCTCCACAACATTTCCTTAGGGTGTCTTGGGATGGTCACAGCCCTTCATTTCTCTAGATCAAGTTCAATCTGCCCCCAGTGTTCCTACCACTCTACTAGCTGACACGCAATCTAGTCGTGGGCAACACAATGACCGGGGGCCAGAACACTTGCAGGAAGCCCTCCCGTCTGCAGGCCTCACATTCAAGTACCTTCTGTTGAAGGCACTGGCTTTGTGTCAGGCGTGGGCCCAGGTCATGGGGGTGGGTTTCCCTCTTGGTGAGGGTGAGCCATAAAATGGCTTTTGCTGGACTGTTAGAATTTCAGGCTGGGTGTTAAACCAGGAAACCCTGCCTTCAGGGCCATTGAATCCCACCCTGCTGTGGGGAGGGGGAGGGTGGTGGTGTGGGTGCCCCTGGTTTACAGAGAGAGCAGGGCTCCTCCCTCCCGCCTGCCCATGACAGGGCCTGGCCTTGCTTTTCAGGCAGATGAAAGAGAAGGGCCTGGTGAGTATCCGGCGCCTGGCGGCCTGTCACTCGGACGTCCTCACTGGGAGGCTACACGATGTGTCCTTGGCCGTGACTGGAGAGGTAAGGCCTCCCAAACAGATCGCGTTCCATTGTGTCTCCGAAAATAAGACCTAGCCAGACCATCAGCTCTAATGAGCTTTTTGGAGCAAAAATTAATGTAAGACCTGGTCTTATTTTAATATAAGACCTGGTATAATATAATATAATATAATATAATATAATATAATATAATATAATATAATATAATATAATATAATATAATATACGATACCGGGTCTTATATTAAGTTTTGCTCCAAAAGATGCTTAGAGCTGATGGTCCGGTGAGGTCTTCTTTTCGGGGACACATGGTATGTAGTCTGCCCCAGCCTCCAGCCAGTCCCCCTTCCGTGGGGCTGCTGGTCAGTGCAGGCCACACAGCAGCCACAGAGGGACCCATGGTTCCCTGGAACATGTGAATCCTTAGCTTGTTTTTCAGACTTCAGCCAGTGAGGTGGGAAGTAGCCACCCATTTCTCAGATTGGAAGATTGAATCCTGGGGTTTCCTTATTTCTATGTCACAGCCCTGCATTGTCCTCTGTACTCAAAATGCCAGGCCAGTTGTAGCATTTCCTAAGTGCTTTATCCCAGGGGGCTGGGGCTCGGCCTCGGCGGAGCCCAAAGGGGCAATAAGGTACATCTTATTACAGGTGGGGTGCATGGTCCCCCCACCCCTTGGGAATAGACTGTTCTAGTGAGGGGGCTTGTGAAAATCAAACTGAACATTATTTGTGAAAGTACTCTGAAGACAAAGTGTTGTACAAATTTCAGATGATAATGATGGAATTAGTAATTATGATATAACAGCAGCAGCCATAATATATATTTTTAAATGGGGCTGTTTTGCCCAGAGCTGCTGTAAGGTTTTCGTTTTAGCCTGGTCAGGCCTAGGCCTGGTGCTAGGGTGGAGGCGGCAGAAGAGGGTGGTATAGTGCCCCATTCTTGGCATATTCTGGAGCCTTTGGCAAGATCCAGCCGTCCTGGAGGGTCCCTCTCTCATCTCTCTCCAAGGTCACCAACCTCCGCTCCAAGGTGTCCCGCTTGGCCATCAGCACCCTGGGAGACCTCTTCCGGGCCTTGAAGAAGAACATGGACCAGGAAGCTGAAGAAATTGCCCGCTGCCTGCTCCAGAAAATGGGGAACACCAGCGAGTTCATCCAGAGAGCGGCCAACCGGTCCCTGGGGGCCATGGTGGAGCACGTGACACCTGCTCGCTCCCTGGTGGCCCTCACCTCGGCAGGCATCTAGTATGTGGTGGCCAGTTGTCTGAGGGGTGGGAATGGTCCAGGTAGGTGAGGCAAATGGAGTGGCCCTGGGTTGGGAGGGGGTGTGGAGCAAGTTCCTCAAGAGTTCAGCAGGGGGACAAAGACCCCTACTTCCTGGCAGGCTTCTCTCCCTCCTTTCCTGGGCCAGGCGGTGGGGCGGGGGGGTGGTGATGAGGTGAAATAAGGGCAGCCCAGAGCCTTGGCTGGTAGGGGAAAGATTCCCCATTTTTCTTTAGCTTTGTTCTGCTAAAGACTGGGGAGCTCACAGTGGCCATGTGACGTCCCTGGAGACAGGGCTGCAGTCTGAGGAGCTCCTGCCCCTCTCCCAAGGGAGGGGCATTTCTTTCTGATGAAATCTGGGCTGTCAGATGAGCAAGGCACAAAATCTCACCCTTTAGCTGGCACAGCTTGGCCTTCCCTTGGAGAGGAGGAAGGGACTGGCTTCTACTGGAGCTTTTCTGCAGCCAGATTTGCTTTCCCTTTACATAAAAACCCAAACCAAAAGCAAAACCAAAAGCATTTCTCAAGCCCTTTCTCCCACATGGCAAAACAACTCTCAGCCCCAGTAAACCAGTCATAACTCTGGGCAGGGAGGTTTCTCAGACAGACCACAGGGTGGGATGTGTTGAGCAGCCCCAGGCTTTTGATAATGGCACCACAGCCCAGTGCAAAGGGCAGGGGCTCTGGAACCAGGTTGCCTGGTTCACATCCCAAATTGTTACTTAACTTCCCTGTGCCTCAGTTTCCTCATCTGTAAAATGGGGATCATAATAACATTGTTGTGAGGAGTACATGGATTGGTTCATTTAGAACAATGCCTGCCTCTACCTAACGTTCATCAAGTGCTTACCGTGGCTATTATTAACTTGGAAGAAATTAACTGTACTTTTTCCTGGATTCCTCCCTTTTTGCCTCAGCTTCCTTACCTGCCAGATGACAATAATAGTAGCTATGGAGTTCAAAAGATAATGGTTTGAAGGTGCTCGGTAGGGTGTGTGGCACCGAGGGTATGCTCACTACAATCTGTGACAGCTGATCATTGTTCAGGAACCAGGGTCAGGTGTATCAGGGGAGCCTTGATTTCCTGAGGAGCTGGCTAAAATGCAGATTCTGATTCGGGTGCTGTTCCCTGGACCACACTGAGTAGGGAGAACCCAGAGGTCTCCCTTTGTGTTCCACTGAGATGGACTGGAAGGGGCGGGGGCGGGGCCGGTGTTACCAATGGGCTGTGGACACACAGGCCCTGCTTCAATAGGCAAAAAAGGAAGAGGTGACATCCTGATGGGTTTCTTTTGGAAGATTTCAGGTTCCCTCGTTACAGCTACGAAATCACCCATCAACCTCTGTCCCTCCGTCCTTCTCAATTCAGCTCGATGCGTGCTCAGTAAGCTTCCACTAAGGTTGGCATATGCCAGGCACCAGTAGCACTGGGGATTCAGCTGAGAGGGAGACTAGGTGCCTACTCCCTGGGAGCTCCAGCCTATACCTCCCAGGGCACAGGGACAGTGCTACCCCAGGGAGCATCTCGGTCTGCCTGGGGCTAGGGAAGACAGAGGAAATGTTGACCAGGTGGGATCTTTCCAGGTGGAGAAAGTATGGGGAAATGCATTTAGACAAAGGCAGACTCCAAGTTCAGGAAGGTACAGGGAACGGTGGGCACAGGTGTCTGTGGGGAGCACCAAGTGGCTTCACTCTTTCTTCCCTGTCCCATTGTTGCTGTCATCATCCTTATTTCTATTGTTTGGAAGTGACTACTCTTTCCTCAAAGGTTCCCCTTAGCCCACATGGGATAGAATTCATGCTGCGACAGGCATGAAACATGGACACACAATTGTAGGTCCCATGTGTGCCAGTCTAGGCACCCCCACACCTCATTCCTTGATTGAACTCTTGACCGTGATTGTGTTTCCTTTCAGCCATCGAAACCCCTCAGTCCGGAAATGCACTGCTAAGCACCTGTTGGCTGTCCTGGAGCACATCGGGGCCGAGAAACTTCTCTCGGGCACCAGGGACAGCACAGAAGTGCTGGTGCACAACCTGGTGAGGCTGGCCCAGGACTCCAACCAGGACACCAGGTAATGTGAGGCCAGGGGCCTGGGGCCGCTGACCTGGCCAGCCCTGGGCAGAGAAGGCAACCAGCCAGTCCTCAGGGTCCTGGCTTCCCTGGATCGTGTCGGGGGACAACTAGATCAACAGAAGCCACGTCCTTTCCTTGCAGCTGTGGTCCCATGTCTCCCCACCCTCATAGCCAGGCCCACTCAGGGAATGGTCGGCGCTCCCACCTCCACTTTCTCACCTTCAAGTCTCTTTCTCGCCACTTCGGTCTTGGTCTTGTTCTTGCCCCTCCCGGCTCCACTCTCTGCAAAGACCACTTATTCATTTTTTTAAAAAATAGACATTTAATGAGCCCTCTTTTCATTGTTTTGGATATGCTAGTGAATGAAAAATTAGGCTTCTGCTGTCTTGGAGTTTAGCTCCTATTGGGTAGACGAATAATAAACAAATAAATAATTATGATAATTTGAGATACAGAGAAAGGATAGAGAGGAAAAAAGAGGTAATGGAGAATGGGTTGGGGGCTACTTTAGACTGAGAGTTGGGGGAGATCTTTCTAAAGGTGACATTTCAATTGAGACCTGATAGCTGGTGGGAGCCATCTCTTTGAGGATCTGGGTGCGAGCGAGCGCCCCAGGCAAAGGAAATGGTACAAAGGCCCTTTGGATGGGAATAAGCTTGGTGTTCAAGGAGAGAAAGGATAGGCTGGGGGGGGGCACAGTGAGTGATGGCAGTGGTGGGCGGGGCCAGCCCAGGGAGGGCCTCATGGGCCCTGGTCAGGAGTCAGGATTTTGGTTTGTGTGCGACCAGAAGTCACTGGAGGATTTTTTAGTAGAAGCATGAGGCAGTATTAGATGGCTTTTAGCAGGAGAGTGATAGGTTCTGATTGTCTTTAAAACCTCCGGTTGGGGTACAGTTAATCACACTTCTCAGTGCACAGCATGTTATTACCCTGTCTGGAGACCGCACCATACCCCACGCAGCTCCGAGGGCACCTCCACACTGTGTTCTGTGTTGTATTCCAGGCTGGGCATTCACGGTGGCAGTCTGAGGGGATGCCCTGGAGGGATGCAGTGCATGCCATTTCTCCCACCTTCTTCACTGCAACAGTGCTGCACCTGACATTGTACGTGCCCCCGATGGAGCCCAGGGAGAATGTCTTTGAAATATGCCCAGGAGCAGTATTGTGGTCGGGGCACATGTCCACTAGGCAGCCCAAGCATAGCCAGCAGCTCTCCTGCCTGCTGCTCCCTCCGCCTCCCTCCTGCCTGCGGCTCCCGTGGCTTTCCCTGAGCTGTGTCATCACTTCCCTTGGCTGCAGCCACAGTACAGTCTGATGCTTCCCAACCTCTTGCCCCAGCTCACACGTTCTCAGTCCCATATCACTGATGCCGCCATAGGACCTATCATGGGGATGCCCCGCTGTCATCTTCAGTGTGAATTGTCCCTAGATTACTCATGGCCTTATCCCCAAACCTGCTTCTCCAGCTGTGTTCTCTCTATTGTTAAAAGTTACTATTATTTACTGAGGCATCTGAGATGCAAAATGGGGAATTTCACACTTCATTGATTCTAAGACACATTTCCTCCCTACACGTTAATATCTTATAATCAGAGGCCTCTCACAGTTGCTGTTAGCCAGGCGGCAATTATGACTTAGGTTTTATTATCTGCACATTGGCTAACACGGTCATTGTTGCTCATAGTATAAATCTTTGAATTAAATTTTGCATTGTAGGAACTACACTGTGAGCCTTTCTTTGCTTGTTAGCCTTTTATATTTATTTTAAGAAGTCACCAAGGATGCTCTGTGGGGAATTGTTGAGTTTAATTGCCGTTTAAAATGTCTTAGAAATATTGCACTCTTACTCGGCATTTAAATGAAAAGTTGTTGCATATGAGAAGAGGCATGGGAATAGTGATGGGGTATAAATTAGGTATTAATGTGAACACTCGTCATTGAAGGAATGACCCAAATTCTACGTTGTCTTGCAAAGCAACCACCAAGTACTTTACGCGGCCTAAGGAAGGACACTACCCCCAGGTAATGCTGCCTTCTGCTTCTAAGACCGCAGGAAAAGGGTCGTCTTCACACAGGGGGCAGTGTCACTGAAAGCAGTGAACATTGCCAGTGTTTTCTTTTTCTGTTTTTCCTTAGTGGAAAATAAATTAATGATGCATTTTACCGTCAATAAAGCCGTAGGTTAAGCAAATATGATCATTCGCGATGCTTTATGCTCTACTTCCAATCAGCTACCAAGTCCTGCAGTTTCAATTTCCTTAGCAGCTCTTGAATCTGATCATCCCTTCGCACCCCCACTCTGTTGCCTTACTTCAGGCCTTTATGGTCTCTTGCCTGGACTATTATAGTGGTCCCCCAATAGCTCTCCTGGCCCCCAGCCTTGTCCCCAAAGATCCTCCACACTGCTGCCAGAGACAATTTAACTAAAGTGAAAATATGATCCTTCCTTCCTCAGCTTCACGTTGCCTGCAGGCTAAAGCCCAACTCAGTCCCATCTCCCTAACCTGGTCCCACCTTCTTCTCCTGCCTATTCTCTTTCTGAGTCCAGTCTTGCCCGCTGTTCTCCAACTGCACACATGCTGACGTGTCAGATTGTCTTGTAGACCCTAGAATGGCTTCCTGCCTCCCATTTACTCCCCAATCTTGTCCCGCTGTGACAGGATCACTCCGTAATCCTGCCCCTTCCTCATTTTTTGAGTCCCAACCCAAGGGTCACCTTTCTGCGAAGCCTTCCCTGATCCCCTTCCTCACCCACCACTATTCACCAGGTAGCGTTGACCACTCCCTCCTCTACTGCCCTATTGCACCCTTCCTCAGACTTCTAAATATATCTAAATCTCCCACACACAAAAAAATTAAGCACATTTTGGTGTAGCCATTCAACAGTATTACGTAGCCATTAAAAAGGATGACACAGGAAGATGATTAATGATAAAGTGAAAAAAGCTGGATACAACTTTTGATATTCTGATATCATTCTGATATCAACTAAAAAATGTAGGTGCATGGAAAAAAGACTAAGAACATGTGACAATATAATAGTGGTTTTCTCTTGGTAATGGGTGTATGGATGTTGGTGAATCTAGTCTTTAACTGGTTAGCGATTATTGTCATAATTAGAAAAAGTATTAAAAACTCACTTACTGTAATTAGAAAACTACATAAAATTGTAAAACAAATTTGTGCTGCATCTCTGTGGCTGTTTCTTCATCTTGCTCTTCTTCCTGTGGCAGGTTTTATGGCCGGAAGATGGTGAATATCTTGATGTCGAACCTGAAGTTTGATGCATTCCTGAAGCAGTCACTCCCATCCCATGACTTGCGGAAGGTCATGGCGGCCATTAAACAGAGGGTGAGTTGGAGCGTGAGTGGGTCATCAGGGGTGGGGGACCAGAACTAAGCCTGGCAACCCTCATGCTGGTCGGGGTGGGAGGTGTACCCCAGAGGCTGTTATTTCATCCATGACACCTGCCAGGTGGGATAAATGTAATTTCCTTCCCCGTGCTCAGACTGGTCCTACCCCTCGCTGCTTGCTTCCCTGGAGCCTCCCTGGGCCTCCATGCCTCCATCTGTGAAATGGGGGTCTTGACCCCCATTACTTGGCCCAGACTACTAATGCTGTGGAAGACTTGACTGTGTCCTCCTAAGCTCTCCCAGGTGGAAGAGGTTATTTCTTTTGTTATGGTCTAGGCTGGAGTGTCTGGCAGTTCCCCTGAGGGTACTCCTTTTGGCTCAAGTTCTGTATGTATTTTCAAGGGAATAGAAGATAGTGATGAACTTCCATCTGCCAAAGGCCCCAAGGTGTCGAGGAGTCTGGTGGTGTGTGAGAATGAGCTGCCAGGTGAGGACAGGTATGGCTGCTCTTGTCTCTCTGGGGCTCCACATCCAAGACTGCTGATGAAGGCAGCCAGTGATGGCTCTGGGAGGGAGTGTGGACAGGGGCTATGGCTGAGACCTAGTTGGGTCTGCAGCACTAGTGGGAAAATGTACAGGATGTGTTCCCTCACGCAAATTTCAGGGACACCAAATCCTGGGTTCAGGAGCCTCTGCCAGTGGAACTGGGTTCCTGCAGTCTTGGCCGAGGGGGTGCAATTCCACTAGTATAGGTGGGTCCTGTTGTGGGTCAGGCTATCTGGGTGAGCTCAGCATTTCTCCATTCTCTGAGAGCAGCAGATCCTTTCATCCTCAGGGTGGCCAGCGAGGGTCTAGTTTAGAGGCAGAGTTGGGACAAAAACAGATGAAGTTGCCATGTTTAATTTTAGTTGCAGGGGGCACAGCCCACCATCCCTTGTGGGACTCGAGGACTTGAACCGGCAACCTTGTGGTTGAGAGCCCGCGCTCCAACCAACTGAGCCATCCAGGAGGCAGCTCAGCTCAAGGTGCCGTGTTCAATCTTAGTTGCAGGGGGCGGAGCCCACCATCCCTTGCGGGACTCGAGGAATTGAACTGGCAACCTTGTGGTTGAGAGCCCACTGGCCCATGTGGGAATCGAACCGGCAGCCCTCGGAGTTAGGAGCATGGAGCTCCAACCGCCTGAGCCACCGGGCCGGCCTAGAACATGCCTTTTTACTCTACGAGATTCCACGAGATTCAGCTCACTTGTCACCTTCCCCCAGAAGTTCTCTCTGAGACTCTGTGCCCCGTGTCCTCTGGGGGGACAGGGGGTTCTCATTCTTTAGTCCTCTGTCAGCCCATGGCGTCCGACCTGTGTTGTCTCGCGTTGGTCTGTGGGCCCCGTAGGGCAAAGACCACATCTCTCATCTCCTTGTTCTCAGTACTCAGCACAGCTCTTGGCACTTGGTAGGCAGAGTGAGGAATGTAGAAATTAGTGACGGAATGAATGATGCTGGGCTCTGTTGGGTGGGACTTAGGTTTAGGGCTTGAGCTCAAAGACCCAGGCTCTGACCTGGGGTAGGGCTAAGAGGTCTTTATGGGGTTGCTCTCTTGCTGGCTGGAACGGGCCAGGGGGGGTATGGTGGGTGTATGATCCCAGCATAGGAGAACAGGGCTTCTTAAATTTCCCTAGTTACTGGAGGACTATGAGCAGGGCCTAGACAGGCAGGGGTCAGGATTTGCCCCACTCTTTGATTAAATGTGCACCCGTTGGTCAGCAATGGATTCCCATCCCTCACTCTAAGCTTTCTCTCTCGTTCTTCACATGTCTTCTAAAAAGAGAGAGAGGAAAAAAAAAGGCAGGAAGAGAGAACTATGCCCTCTGACAAGGGGATGGGGCTCCAGGCAACCATATTTTTGTCCCCCGAGGAAAAGGGATTTCCAGAATTCCCAAGTCCAGTGTTCCCAAAAAGCAGGTGGAGAAGAAACTGCAGGTGGACAAAGCTGCAGGTGACACTCTTATCTCAGCCCCACCTGTCTGTGGGCGGGACAGGGGACAAGAGGTGTGCGCATCCCCGGGGGCTGCGCAGGTCAGATGCTGCTTCCATGTAGGTTCCGCCCCAATGGCCGGAGGCTGGCGGGGCTGCGCTCCTCCCTGCAGGGTGGAGCAGAAGCGGTGGAGCAGCTGAGGGAGCTGATGGTGCTGCTGGAGGCCAAAGACTACCAGTCTCGGATGGAAGGCGTGGGGCTGCTCCTTGAGCACTGCAAGGCCAAGCCAGATGTCATCACCAGCAACCTGGCCCAGGTGAGCGCTGCCCCACTCCTGCCCTCCCAACAGCTGTTTCTCTTCTGTGGGTGCAACTTTAATTTGAAAAACTCTGAATAGTGTTAGACACTGTGCCAGCCCCCTCAGGGTGAAGGGAGCATGACAAGCGCTTGCTACCCAGGTGCCTTGGGAGTGCTCTAAGACTACCTGGCCGTGGTGGGGGTGAGGGCCCTGCCTCCCACCGGACACTGCAGAGGGGACTGGGCATCTCTTATCCCTTTAGCAGATTTATAGGGAGGAGGGCAGAGGTGGAGGGTGCTGTGGCTGAGGGCTGCTGCTGGTTAGCTCTGCGCATGATGCTGAGGGGCAGAGCAAATGGTGGGCCAGGCGGGTGGGTTAGGAGTAGGCACAGGCCTTTCACAGGGTGGAAACCAGAACCGATGGCTGCTTCTTCCGGGAGCAAGGCTGCTGACAATCTAGCTACACAGCAGAGTAGCTCAGACACAGGCTGGAAAGCAGCAGACCTGTGTTTCCACCCCGGTTTCTGACTAGCTGTGTGATTTGGGGAAGTTTTAACCTCTTTCAGCCTCTGTTTTTGTTCCGTTTTTAATGGTAAAGTGAGGATGAGAACACACGCCTCGTGGGTTGTTAAGATCATTTCAGGAAAGCGAGAGTGCTGAATACTGAACAAGATGGTCTCATACTTTGCACGCAATGAGTGCTCAACATGTGGTCAATCTTCCTTCCTGCCCCCCACCCCCTTTTGAGGAGGTGAGCCCTTCATCACGGGGAGTGTTCTGGCACAGGCTGGAAGACCGCTGCCGGGAATGTAGGAGGACTCGCTGCCAAGGGTGGTTGGGCTGTGGGATCCCTGCCCGGCCTGGGTTCCATGGGCTCTTGGCTTCTGTTCCCTCAATAGGTCTTTGATGCTTTCACCCCAAGGCTTCAGGATGCCAACAAGAAAGTGAACCAGTGGGCACTGGAGGCCCTTGCCAAGATGGTTCCCCTCGTCAGAGAGAGCCTACACCCCATACTGCTCTCTATTATCATTGCCGTGGCAGATAACCTCAACTCCAAGAACTCTGGGATTTACACGGCTGCTGTGACCGCGCTGGATGCAATGATTGACAGTCTAGGTGAGTCTGCTGCTGTGCCTTTCACGTGGCTCTCGTGGGCAGCTGGCTCGCTTCCTAGTGCCTCCCGAGGCTGAGCCCACCCATCCTGCTTGGGAATCAGCAGAGCGGTGAAAGGCACTGGTTAACCGTTTTCCCAGAGGCTGCGTAGGGCAGGGGTGCGTGGCCCAGAGCCTCCAAGGTTCTTGGCTGGCAGCTTTTCCATGTCACATTCAGCTGTGTGTCTTAGGTGGTAAGAAGTAGAGGAGTTGTGGAGATGATGTAGTCTTACCTCCTTTAGTACACGTGACATAAATGACTCACCCAGGGTCACACAGCCCCACAGTGAGTGAGACAACAGAGCACGGAAGGAAAAACAGGTCCTGATGGCCAGGGAGGTGTTGGGAAGAGCTGCCAACAGTTTTCTCAGTTGTATAGGTAGCTTGTGTGGTAGTGAATGCAGCTTGTATGGGGACCAGGAGGGATGCCGGTGAGACTGTAGGGAAAGCCTATTGAAGAGGACATAGCTGATGGTGGGTGGGCCTGGGTGGCAGGCCACCTTGATGGTCTGGCATAGGAGTCAGGCCAGGAGCCCATCGGCTTTTTGGATGTGGAATGGATGAGAGTTGCCTTTTAGGAAGATTGTTTGGGGCCAGAGCTTCGGGTGGGAGGGATTTGGAGTAAGGGGTAGGGAGTGAAATTGGAGTGGGTTTAGGGGGGAATGGAAAGAAAAAAAGGAGGGATCTGTGGGAGAGATGTCAGGAAAGGCGAGAGTTCCCAGGTCCGCATGGGTTTTTGCAGGATCACACGTTGGTTCTTAAACATTAGCTGGAATTTTTGGTGCCTGTTTCTGTTCTCCAATCCTTCCATAGATGATTTGAAGGTGATATTTGGTATCTAGTACACAGGTGGAAGTGCAAGTTCAAACCTCCGGCGCGTGTGAGGACGTAGTACATGAGTAGACTTATGCCCCAATCAGTAGAACCATGAGTTTTCACAAACCGGTTTTGCCTTGATGTGAGAAAGCTTACGGAATGAGAACCGTCTTTGTTTGCCTTGCTGCTGTATGTCCTGAGGAGCACAGGGCAATGTCCTGTTGTTAGTACCCACACAGCATCCTCATGGAGAGGCTGGAAGCCCTGCCTGGCACACCTACTCCTCCCCGCATCCCTTCACCCTGGCTTGAGCCCAGCTCCCTGGTGCTGGGACAGCACTGTGTCCTTGGCTGGAACCTCCAGGAGAAGTTTCAGTTACAAATCAAAGGCCGGGCCAGGCTCTTCTCCGCCTCTCGAGTTCATAAATATTGTCAATTTCCTCTCTTCATCTCAGAAGGAATTTATGATTTGCTGAGTATGTTGCTGTAGAACAAATAATATAAATCCAGCTTTAAATTATGGCTTGTTCTCACTGCTGCTCTGGGTAAGTGAGATTGCTGTTGCCAATACCCGAGTCTCCTAGGGAGTCACTGCAGGCCCTGGATTTATTGGGAAAACCTACACCAAGCGAAATAGGCTTTAGCTGTTTGAAGAGGATACACACTCTTGTCTGGGGAGAGGAGCTTTTAACTCTTCCTCTCCAGGTATTTTCCTTTTTTTTTTTTTTTTTTTTGCCGTTGGGCCAGCCTCCTTGAGTGCATGGGAGCTCTGAAGCTTTGAGCTGTCCAATCTGGTGTCGCACATGGCCACATGACTCAGGTCCCCTCTACTTGGGGTCCTGCTGTACATACCTGGGCCGGGAACCCTGGAAAAGGGCCCCAGGGATGGTCTGCTTTTGTGATCTGACCACAACTTGAGGCAGGTCGCAGCTTCCAGGAAGACACCTAGAGTTCTCCTTCCTTCCTGGGACAGGGTGTCCTTGAGTCTGGATGACGATGCCGCCTCTGGTCCATCAGCTGGAGCACTTGGTGCAGGGACGATGGAGCAGGTGTGAGGGCACCTGTCTTCCTCTCTACTCCTTAGGGCAGCACTAGGCTGGGATGGAATGGGGTTGGCCTCAAAGGGATGGAGCCCAATAAATCCTTGGCTAAAGACTCCCTTGTCATGGACTCTTGGCTCCATGTCATTTTGAACAGGTATGGCAGGGGGCGCTCAGGGCCCCGTGGCTTTGCTGCGAGCCATGCCCTTTCAGCCTCACCAGCAACACTGGTTTTGCAAGGTTCTTCACTATGAAGTGACGAGCCAATTTTCATATCCACCTAGGTCAGAACTGGAGGGACTTAGGTTGTCAATTAGGAGCATTCGTCACTGCCAGGGTGTGCCAAGGATAGAGTCAAAGTCTTCCCTGGGGTGGTTCCCATGTGCCTGGAATGGTCTGAGTCTGGCCTGCAGAGGGTACTATGGAGGCAAGTAATTAAACTTCCCATTGATGCAGGGGATTGGGTGGTAGAAGCAGAGATAGGGCAGGTGGGACAGAAGAGAAGAGGTGTAAGTCTTCCTGGCCATATCACCCAGGCTGAGCCTGGTGACCCTAGTGGTTCCCGGGGGGCGGGGGACCTTTAGCACCCTGAGGCCCCTTCTGGAAGTGGCTTGGAAACCTCTGAGCAGAAGGAGCTTTCTCCCAAGCCTTCTGCTTTGTGTCCCACAGGGGATTCTGGGCTCCAAGCTGGCCAGGAACTGTGAAATGCTGTGAAGTCACAAAGCAAGAACTCAGCATGTTATATTTGTTTCCTGCTCTACGGGGGGCCAAGGAGATCAAGAACACAGCCAGGCCAGGCCAGGCCATCTTCTGGCACAAAATCCACATCACACAGCCAAACCAGGAGGCTGGTCTTTGTGGGTGACCTCTTAGGATTCCTCTTCATTTAGGAAGTCAGGGATAAAGTCGACTCACCAGCCACCACACCTCTCCTACTTTGTTGGTTTTCCTTAGGGTGAGTGGGACAGGTGGTGTGTCGGTTGACAGGACAGGTGGGATTTCTGCCCATGTCCCATTGTGGGGGGATGGTGAGGAAGGAGACATGTTGGACACCTTGCTCTCTGACCTCGGCCCTTTGTCACTGCCTGCCTTGGGACCTGTCCAGGGGAGAGGCTGGAGCGGCATCCTCTCTTCTTAGTGCCCAAACCTTCTGATTTTAAGGGAATTCGTCCAGGTATGAAGGCAGTTCCTGCTCTGACTGGCTGGTTCTGTCTTTGGCCTCTGTCATTGGGTTAGTTATGGAAGTAACTTCACTAACTAATGGTGACAGCTCACCATTCTCCTGGTCAGACCTCTGCATTCAGGCTTCTGAGCACCAAAAGGAGTTCCCTTAATTTATCACAGCCCCTGGCCAGTGCTGGAGAGAGCAGATAAGCTTGCAAGTGGGTGGCTCCAATCTACTTTTGCTGTTTTGCTTTCTGATTTTAAACTTATAACCTTATATAAATTATATAAAGAATTATAACATTATATTGTGACTGGAATTTACAGATTTATTCATGGTGTCCCTCTAGTATCCCAACAGCTTAAAAATGTCTCTGATCTATTTCTTGTGTACATGCATACAGAGTTCCCCGGTTCAAAATCGTAATGCAAATACAGTTTTCTTTTTGTATCTTTCATTTAACACTACCCAGTTTCCCATGCTGTTATGCAGTCTTTCTAGTTAACTTAAAAATATAAAGTTTACTTTCCACCACTGTAAAAGCATACTTATTAATTATTGAGAAAATGGAAAATGCAGAGCATTTGGAAGGAAAAAAAACCTCACTTATCGTCCCCAATCCTAGAAGAAACCATTATTAACACTTGGCATTTTCCATTTTAGATATTTTTTCTGTGCCTGTTCATATGCATGGTTGTGATTCTATTACACAATTGTATTTGCATCCTGATTTTTTTTAAAGGCAGGACATGAGCATTTACATATAATTATACACGGAGTCACTTGTCACAGCTATGTTACCCGCTATACCAGAGCTTGCATTTTTTTGTTTAATGGATCATTCCCAGTTCTTTTCCCCTAATGACCAGACCTAGTGTTGATGGCCACGGAGAATTTGGCTGTATGACATCATAACTTACTGAGCTTATTGTATTGTGACAGCGTAACTCTTAAGCTTCTTGTCAGGAATCCAGTTTGACTCCAGTTTTTGTGCTGCCACTGTCTACACTATCATGTTTTTTATACTTTCTTAAAAACTCTCCTCAGGCCTTCCAGTAGCTGGAGGATGATATGGCCTCCTGGTGGCTTCAGGGCTTGGCTGAATGGCGCTGGTGGTACGAGGCCCCTGGACTCTGCCCCATTGTAGAGAGGGGAGGCGAGGCCCGGGGCGGATGGATTGTCTGGGTGCCAGCCTGTGGTTGTGTTCTCTCCAATGCATGGCGGTGCATGCCCTTCGGTGTGGGCAGCACCAAGACGTCGTGACTTCCTTGGGGTGCACAAAAGGAGCCTCTGAACACCAGACTAGGCTGAGCGAGGGCTAGCAGCATGGATTCTAAAGTTTCAGGAATTAGATTCCAGCCTCTTCAGTGGTCTCTCCACTATGAAGGTTGCTGGGCTTTCAGAGCGTTTTAGGATAATAACAGTAAACGTAGCAACAATAGCTGGTACTTACCTAGCAATTATATGCTTGAATCATTATCCTAAGCATTATGTGAACTCATTTAATACTCACAGCAGCTCTTTAATGATAATATTATCCCCATTTTATAAATGGATAAGCTGAGGCTTAGAGAGGAGGCATGACCTGTCCTATGTTACACAGTGAAACGTGGAAGAGCCAGGATTCAAACTCAAGGCAATCTGGACCCAAAGCTCACACCCTTAACCGCTATACTCTGCAAGCGTTCGTGGAGTACCTGTTGTGTGCCAGGTACCATGGGAGCATGGTCTGGCCTAGGTGTCTGTTGGATGTGCATTTTCAAGTATTCCCTAAGTGCTTCACCTCTGTCCTGCTCTGGGAAGCCATGTCAGTGGCTGGGGACTGCTGCATCCAGAGAATGTCCTGGACTGAGTGTTGTGGGAGAGAGCAGGGAGGGAAAAGCCCTTGTCCTGAGAGGTGAGCTCATGGCTGAGGATGGGGGTGGGGCAAACAGAGGCACCTATACACAATAATGCAGGTGATGGTATAAAAACCAATTTTTGCACAATTGCAGCCTTAGCAAGATACCCTGAGACCACTTCTTGCAAACTGCAATATCCTAGAGGTTGGCAACTCTTTTGTTTCCCAGCACAAATTATCTTAAAGACTCTTGCCTTATGGATGGAGCTTTTGCAAGCAGCAGAGATGTACACTTTCTCCTTTATATCCCTTAGAGGTGTCAGGGGGAGAGCAAAGGAAGTAGGAGTTAGCTTTTAGCTAGAATGGTCGCCTGATGAAAAAACAAAGCTTAGATTGCACATCTATGGGGATGCTGTGGTATTGAAGGAACTCAGAAAAGGTGCAACTTGCCTGAAAAGATTCCCGCAGGCAGGTACCTAATCTCTGTCCTCTGCAAAGAGAAATCTGGCCTTGAGATGGTCAGGTGAGATGACCCCAGGACACATGTGCTGGCGCTTGCTGTGGCAATGCCCCTCACCTCTCTGACAAGTGCAGACAGGCCCAACAGCCACGTCCCTGAGAAATGCATTTTGTTACTGACCCTACTCCCATTGAACCATGCTGTGACTTCTATGTTTGCAAAACGTCGGGGAGCTGGGCATGCTGGGTGCCTCCCGGGTTCATGGCCCAGGTTAGGGAAAAGGAGACTGGTTTGATCTTGTGTATTTTCTAGATTAGCACACCTTCCTCAGGTGAAGGGCCACTTTCCTCACCTTGCCTATCTTTGTGAGGAATGCAGGACTTCAAGTTTAACAGTTTGGGAAACCTGGAGATGGGAGCTAGCACCGGGAATATGAGCAGCTTCTAAATGCAGTTCCTGTGGGGTCGCGCTGGAATTGACTGTAGAAACACCATCAGAGAATGCAGAAAGCCTCTTTATCCTGAAACATCCCTGCCCCCACCCCACCCACAATTAGGAAATGATGAAAGAGCCCTCTTTTCCCTAGACTCCTGAGGTGACCTGAGGCATAGGGAGTACAAACTCTGCTGTCTTTACAAGTATGTCATCTGGGCCTGGGTCTTACACAGAGAGATTATATGTAAACCATTGAGACATAATACGTGCCCCCACCCCCAACCCACAACGTCCCTCCTCTGACCCCTCCAGAGACAGCCAGTTGCTCCTGATTGGGTGACCAACCATCCTTGTCTGCCAGGGGCTGGGAGGTTTCCTGGGACGTGGGACTGTCAGCACTAACACAGGAGAGGTCTGCTAGTCCACCGTGACTTGGTCCCAATAGCTCCAGACACCACCCCGCCCCCAGCTCAGGTTCTTAGATGCGCATGGTGCTTCCCTCTGTGTTAGAGCTCATGTTTAAGTGTCTGTCTCCTCATCTTCTTGCGGGGGAAGAGGAGGAGCAGGAGGAGGACGGCTCTTCTTTAGTTCCTAGCTCCTTGCCTATTTCAGAGAGGACATCAGTAAATGTTCAATGTGGAAATATCTGACCACCTGGCTGTGGGTATGTCCTAGTGATTAAAACACAAGTTCAGGCTTTTAAGAGCCAGGATTTCTGAATTCTGACCCCAACCTTTTATTAACCTTTGGTGTGACCATGGCTCAGTGCCTCAGTTTCCCCTAAAACCACGTCTATCTATGTATCCACATTTATTTCCAGCTATCTGTCTCTATCATCCATCTGTCTGTCACATATCTATCTATCTATCTATCTATCTATCTATCTATCTATCATCCATCTATCAGGCTGGTGCAAAAGTAATTGTGGTTTAAAAGGTTAAAAATAATTGCAAAAACCGCAATTACTTTTGCACCAACCTAATATTTATCTATTGCCAATCATCTATTACTATCTATCAATTATCTATCAATCTTATATTTCTATCTATCTATCTATCTATCATCTATCTATCTATCTATCTATCTATCTATCTATCTATCTATCTATCTATCTATCTATCTATCTATCTATCTCCAAAGCTCACAGCACTTTTAAGAGTCTCATGCCCTACCGACTGAGCCAGCCAGGCGCCGCGAGCTCACAGCAATTTTGAAGAAGCACAGAAAGTGTGACGCAAATCCATGGGAGGAAATGAGGCCTGTTTGGAACCAATTTGACTATTCCAGGCCACTCACTCTTCCTCAAACAACCTATGTACATTCACTTTTTAAAAGTGGCCCCATTGTGCCCTGGAAAAATTAATTCAGCTCCGCAACGGGCCTCTTTCCCACACAGGCGTTTTGGGTCCCTGGCACTGAACAGCTGCACATGGCCCAGGCCACTGACACTCTCTATCTCTTTTAGACAGCCTTTGCCTCCTGCAAGCATTTGCTGGGCGGGTGCGCTTCCTGAGTGGCCACGCAGTGCTTGATATCACAGACCGTCTGTCAGGTGAGCACCCCTAAACACGCCCCCCACCCCACTGCCTTCCAGTCAGTCTCTGTTCTTCTCTCCCTGCATGTGGTTGAACCACCCACTAATATTAGACCAAAAATCATCACAAACCATTTAAAAATTTTGATAATCTGCTTTTTAAACATAATCCCCACATTGGCAGAAGACGATCTTTGTGTTTGGTCAAAACGCAGCAGGTTTGGACATAACTAAAATAGTTTTTAAGAAGCCATTGTGCCTTTCTTCCTCTCTGCCGCTAGCTTGCAGGGTACCTGACGCCTTCCAGGCAGAGCCTCCTTGTGGGGGCATGGCTTGGTCAGCAGCAGCACTGGTGTGACAATTAGATAAAGTTGCCTCTTCTTTGGCATGTACAGCCTGGCAAGCAGAGCACAGGCTGGCTTTCAACCCCGCTTGACCCCTTGGCCAGGTGCCCGGGACTGGATTACGTGGAGATGAGCCTTATTCAAGCTTGCTCCAAGCTTATGTCTGCTCTGAGTTTATAGGATAAGTCTCAAGCAATTTCATTCCAAGGCTGAAACCTTCTCCTGTTGGCCCTTCAGGTGGCAGCATGGAAAGGACATAGGCTTTGGGGTGGACAGACCCATTTGCCACCTGCCTACTCTGACCTAGGGCAGGTTACTTAACTTGGTTTTATCATCATTCCTTGCTGAAAACCCCCTCCCCTATCTCGGGAAGGTCCCATCCAGGAAGGAGGCAGGATTCAGTCTGTTCTTTGGACTCCTGATGGCCCCCTAAAATGCAGATGGTTCATGTCCCCCCGCCCCTTAAATCCTTGCCTGGATCCCCAGCAGTCTTCAGGGAAATGACCAGGCTCTCTGGAGTGGCTCTCAGGGCCTGTCGTTGCCTGGCCCTCTGGGCTCTGTCCCCTACCCCAAACCCAGTTATATGCCCTGGATCATTAATCTTCATAACAACCCCTCAAGGAAGGTGTGGGTTCCATGATTATCCTTTTAGAAATAAGGAAAATGGAGCTCAGAAAGGTTAAGTGCCCAAGGTCCTGGGCAAGTAATCCAGGATTTGTCTCCAGGAGCCTGGCTGCCAAGCCAAGCCCTCAGCCTCTCCCCAGCAGGCCCTGCCTTTGCCTCCTAGGTGCCAGCATGCCACCCACCTTGTACTGGCTGATTTCCCGTCCTCTCACCTTTGCTTGCCCACATGTGGCTCCTGCAAAGCCTTTCTCCACCCTTCCCTCCTAGGGAACAAGGTTCTGGCATCACTTCCTCTGCCTCCCTTCTCCCCAGCCCTCCTGCCTGGTTTCATGTGCCTCTTAAGAGCATGTCCCACACCAGGTTCCAGCCAGGGCCTCACAGCATCGGGGCCTCAGGGGGTGCTCAGCTCGTGTTACCTGACTGAGGGCATCACTCCAGCTCCTCCACCGCCCCATTTCTTGCTCCTGGAATTGCCTCTTGCCCTGGTTCAGTCCCCTCAGCATCCCTGGAGTGGCCCCTTACCTCCTGTCCAGGTGCCAGGCCGTACCCAAGTAGGTGGGGTGAGGGAGGCAGGGCTGGGGGCGACGATGCAGCCACAGTGCCATGCTGAGGGTGCCCTGCGGTGAGAATGGGGCCACGTAACTGAGACCCCCTTGGGTACCAGACAAGGAATGCTTTTCTGATGCTCAAAATCAGCATTTTCTGGGTGAAAGCCTACATGTCCTTGGTAATTTATGGGGCCCAGAGTTGGGTGGGTACCTCACATTAGATTATCTATTTATTGTAAATATTTTCCATCTATTTCCAAGAGACTCCAAAGGCAAGAGTTTCTGTGCCATGCTCCTGTTAACCAGGTGCCAGCCTGGAACAGAGAAGACAATTTCAGTTGATACAAGGTGTAGACTAATAATAGCACAGCTTAACAGCAGTAAATCTTTTGCTAATTACTTCAGCTGCCTTTTAAGCTTGAGTTTAAAGGGATATTCTTCCTCATGATTCTACCCAGAAAGGCCACTGCCACCTCTGCCAGCCTGAGAGACCCCCTGTCAGCCGGTGGTCTCCCCTCTGTGCAGCCGGGGATGTGGAACCCTGTAGGCGGGTGGGATGAATGCTCTTCCTGAGGAGCAAGCTGCCTGGGGGCTGCAGTGTAAATGCCTCACTGTTGGCAGGGAGAGAGTTCCGGTGTGGCAGGAGGGGGAAGGAGCTCTGCTGGGGGCAGGTACCCGCCTCACCCTTTGGTGGAAGCAGGGAAACCCTGCCTGGGTCTGGTTTGGGGAAAAGTTGTCACCTTCATTGGCAGGTGAGATTCAATGCAGATTTAGGAAACCTTTCCATTGTTCAGAGGAAATAGCTAATCAGGAGCATTTTCTTTTGGTTCCCTCATGCTGTCCGCCTCCCACCTTGCCCTTGATCCCCCACTCTTGGGGCTGACTGGGGCGGCTTTGCTGTTCACTGTGCCCTCCCTTCTCAGCCTGCTCAATTTATGAAGCTTCTGGAGGCCCCTCTCCTCTGGAAGACTTTCCTAGAGAATCCGGATGTGGCTGGACTGAGTTACTGGGTACAGTCCTACCTTCCCCAGGAATGGGGACCGTCTCTACTTCTGAGGGCTCTGTGATATTGGGGAACCCCTGAGGAGGCCCCACTGTGTGTGGTCTGAAAGTCAGCGTACACAGTCCATGGGACATGGCCCTTTGAGCGCGTCAAGAAGCGCTGAAGGGCCCCAGGTCGTCTCCCCTTTTCCACTATCACCGGCTGTCTCTGAAATCAGAGGGGGCCCCCGTGGGACTCCTGCTGAAAGATATCCTGAGTTATTGGATGATGTTAAGCTGATGAAGGAAGGACAAATTGGGGTTGTCACTAAAAATAAAACTCCAGACCAGCCTCTGAAATGCAGAACCCCTAGAGGTTTGGGGGCAGCGAGGGGTGGAAAGAGCATGAACTTGGAGTCAAGGCAGATCTGGCCTCTCTCCTCAGCTCTGCCCTTCTTAGCTGTGTGGTCTTGGGCCAGCTTCTGACCCCTGAAATGGACCAGCATCCTGCCTCTCACAGTGCTGTAAGAATGAAACAATCATGCTGCAGAGCTCTGAGCCCGACCCAGGACTCTGTAGGCCATGCTTGTTTCCCAGGCATGTCTTAGCCCAGGAAACCTTCCAGTTTCTTTGCCCCATAAATAAATAAAATGCTACTCTCAGAGTCATTTGCCTTCACCAACACTTTTCCTTTGGCAGGATGACAAGTGGAGTGTGCTGATTATAAAGCAAGCATTATTAGCACGAAAGCACTTAGGGTAATGGCCATGGCCGAGGGCAGGAGCAGCCCCGCCCCCCACCTCCCAAAGCAATTTGGGATAGCCCTTTGCATGGCTTTGACATTGAGGGCAGTCCTGCATTTACTCTGTGTTGGAGGGTTTAGCCTGCTTCTGGGTTTTCTGGGGTTAGAGCCTTGGGTAACCAGATTTGGGGACATTCATCACTGAATGATGGTTTATAGAGCACATTCACACCTCTTGGATGGCTGCTGGTCTTATCCTGTGGTTTGGCATCCAGACACTGGGGAGGCCACACTGGTCTTAATTCCTGCTGGCTGTTTTATTGTCCAGAACACTTCGTTTGACAGAGTCTTGACTTCTCTCCCTAGTACACGTTTTCGTGTTTGCATGAGCTCTCACAGGTGGTAACGCAGATTAAAGCAATACCAATATCAGCTACTATTTGTCACCTGCCCACGTACTATTGTCTAATCTCTAACAATCTCAAGAGTTTGGTTCAGGATTATCATCTTTAGTGAGTGGGGAATAGGCTGGGAAAGGTTGGGTGGCGTTCTCAAGCTCCCACAGCCAGGCAATAGCAGAGGCTGGATTGCAATCCCAGCTGTCATGGGCCCTGAGCACTTTCACCTTGGCCTACCTCTTCCTCCATGAAAAAAATTAGAAATTGTATTTTAGGACTGGTTGGTATAAACACAAATATAGACCAGACTGTATATCTTCATATTGTTTTCTTCTGATTGAAAAAAAAAAATGAAAACATGTTGTGAGCCCTCGGTACTATATCTAATGGATCAGTCAGCCCTGCTGGGCTGCCTGCCCTTTGAGGGACAGAGTAGGTGTTCTAAGAGAGGCAGTGGAAGAGGGAGCGAGTGCCTGCCTCAAGTAACTCTTTCTCTCTTCTGCATGACAGTGCTGGTGGCCTCGGTTTACCCCCGAAAGCCCCAGGCCGTGGAGCGCCATGTCCTTCCGGTCCTCTGGTACTTCCTGAAGAACATGATCGGGAACGGCGTCCTGCCTGGGCACAGTGGGAACGTCCGCTCAGTGGTGTGCCGGCTGTCCAGGTGCCTGCAGGAGCAGATGGGCTGCCGGCTGCAGGACTTGGCCGCAGGCCAGCCAAAGCAAGTCCTCCAAACACTCCAGGAGCTCTTAGACATGGAATCCCTGTGAGGTGGCTCCAAGATCAGAGGGCTGGCACCTGACAGGACCACTGGCAGCTCGTGCCCCTTTCAGCTGGATTAGACACAGATCTGAAATGGGTCATCCTTTTTCTATCTTATTTTATTTTTTGGATGGCATTATCTCCGGGTCTACTTTCTCTTAGAGTTCCAGATGTACATAGTATATTTTGAAGTAGAAATAAAAGAATTACTTATTTTTCTAAGGTTTTCTTATCTTCCACTTTTTTAACCGCAGATAATGTTCCAATAACTAGGTTTGTCCCAAACAAAACAAAACATGACAGTAGCAAAACCAGTTGTAGATAATACGGAGATGAAGAGTAAGGGAGAAAAAGTGTAGTACAGATCCATATATTGCAGGCCATTTGGGGGCATTGCCCCCCGAGCAGCTGGACAAACCCCCAAACCTAGAGACCTTGAGTTGGTCATTTAAATCCATTGCATTTGTTATTGGCCTGAGTTGAGGTGAGTGTAACAGATACCTCTGGGAATCTTCTGCCTTACAAAATGTGCGCAGTGTCAGCTGGTCCTATGCAAACCTTCTAATGAGATCTGTCTGGCTTATCCAAAGGCAAGGGGAGTTTGACATCGGCATTACTACAGGCCTTCTCTGGAAGTTGGCATCCTGGCTAGTTCTACAGAGGAGTAGATGATGCTTCACACTTGAAATACATGAAAGCACTTTGTAGAGTGTAAAGCTGTACACGGTACGCAGGTGTCATGCGGAAGTGCTGCAATTGCACAGGTTACCCCATTTGGGCCAGACATGAAGCTGGAGAGGTGTATTGGATGCAGGATGGGCCAGGACACGAGGAAGTTGAAAGAAGGTGTTGCCCACTGATGGGGCAGCCAGAGAAATGGCATCCTGGTAGTGGGAGGGGGACATCCGGGGCTTAGGCTCTGGACATGGCAGAGTGGCTCTGCCTTCACTAGGGCTGGTGGCAGGTTGACAACGGTGTGACCAGGCTGAATCAGAGCTCCGATCATTACCATGACACATGGCTAAGGTGAAGGCTGAAGGGGTAGTGTGTCCCAGTCCCAGCCAAGGAGCCCTGACCCAGGGCAACACTCTGGGGCAGATCCTGACTGTGAAGTCCTGAGGTCACAGCCTCTCGCTGACATGTTTTCTCTCAGCTGTCACCACCCCCGAGCAGAGCGTCACTGTTCTGAGGCTCTCCTGGGGAGTCCAGCCCAAGGCAGGCTGGGAAGCCCCAGATTGACTCACCCATGTATTTCCAAACCCCGTGCGTGCCTCTGGCTGAGGAGGCCACTTTTCCATCTTGCCCATGTTGCCAGGTGTAAGTAGGCTGCCCATCCGCCCAGTGCCCTGGGGTGAGGTGGGGCATGAGGCAGGCATGGTGGGACTTGGGCTTTAAATAGGCAGCTGAAGTGTGACTTTGGGTAATTCTAGCCCCAGTGTGAGCACTTCTCACCTAATTGTGACCCCAGCAGGAGCTTCCTGGCAACCACCTTGCCCTTTGTTGATTCTGACGGGGAACCAGGTTGGTTAAAAGGCCTGCTAGAGAGGGAGCCATCAAAGATGCCCAAGGGGCTGATTTTAAATGTTTGTTAAGTTTTACACAATTTAATTGATTTTGTTTGCTTGGAGTATGAGCAAACTTTTTTTGGTTTGGTAAGGAGATTGTATTTCCTGTTTGTCAAGATCCCAGAACCTAGAATCAGAGTATTTCAGGACTTTTCCAGAACTGTAGGAGCCTATGGATGTAGAGGCTGGCAGGGATTATGAAGGCAGAAATTAAGCTCAATGTCTTTGTCCTGGCTTCCTGCATTCCCGTCTTATCCTTCATACGTTTATAAACCTGAAGCTTCCATCCCTTGTGCTCTGTACCCACCCTCATGGCGCAAGAGTGTAAAGCAACTGAAAACAGCGGAAAAACAAAGAGTAAATCTTTGCCTGGTTTTGTTTCCTTCACTAGTTCAGGTTTTAATCTAGTCCCAGGCAGCCCTGGACTGTGGGTGTTGCCCCTGGTACCACCCCATTGGGGACGGGAGGGGGAGGTTCTGGCGCCACAGGAAATTTCAGTGTCCAAAGGTTTCCCACAATGTTACTTTTAAAACAAAGTCAGTGCATTAGTATAACCTGGGTCTGGGCCTGTTGGGAATGCCTGCAAGAAAGAGGCCTAATGGATGGCCAGTGGTGGGAAATAAAGCTTGTCCTGGGTTCCAGAGTGGGTTTGAGCTGAGCCCACCCATTCTTTACTTGGCTGGGTGTGAAGCCAGGAACTCTACTTACCTAAGATGCTCTTAGAAGTGGGAATACAGCCTCCAAGTTCTAGATGATTCTCTCTCTCTCTCTCTCTCTCTCTCTCTCTCTCTCTCTCATTTGTTCTCTTCAGGTAATTCCAATGGGTGGCTAAATTCTGAAACCACAGTAAAATCAAAGGGTAGAAAAGTGGCCATGCCTTTGGCCCTCCAGGCGTCTGTCATGTCAACTGTCCTCACCTGACAGCCTGGGGGTGTTGTGGGATTGAGAAGAGAGACAGGCTAGGTGCTGGGGTCAGAGAGGCTGGACTCAAGTTCAGGTACTGTTGCTCGCTGCTGCGTGTGTGGCCTTGGACCCATTTGTCAACCTTTCTGTGTGTGTGTCTGTGTGTTGTGTATGGGGTAGGTGGGTGGGGAAGAAATGAGAGCAATGCCCACCTTCACTGGGCTATTGTGATAATTAATGAGATAATTAACACAAAGCCAAGAGCCCAGGAAGCCTTTGAACGTCGGCTGTTATGTTTTGTTTTGGGAGTCATTGCTTTAGGAGCAGCTAGCATTGGGGTCTTGTGGTTTCTGCTGCCCTTGGAGTTGGAAGAAGAGAGAATGTGCCTCACAGTTTTGTGGAGCCTGAGAGCCACTGTCAGCCTGGCTGGGCTTGTTTCAGAGGCTAGGGCACCTTCATCTCTCTGCTGGGAGTTAGGGCTGTTCTCACCGTTTGGGCAGTTGCCATCTCTCAACTGTCTTTCCCTTCTCCTTACGTGACATGTCCCTCACAGCCACCCTGGGCTGTGAAATCTAGAAGCTCTGCTCTAGGCAGTCTCACTTTTCCCCCAGCCCTTCTCCCCTGACTCAGCTGGGGGAAGAATGGATTGGAGGATGGAAAAGCACTTTCTTGCTGAAAGCATTTTCCTTTCATTATAACTCTTCTGTCATCAGGGAAAGAAAGGGAGAGAAGATGAGAGTAAAGAGGATTATCTGTTCTCCTGACAATGGTGGGAGGAAAACAGAGCCTGGGACGGAAAGATGAGAGGAGGAGCTAACCTCTCCACTGAATGAATGTCTGCAGTGTTTCCAGTCTCATTTTTCTCGATGTTTCATAAGGAAGATATTATTTTCTCCATTTCCTGGTAAGGAAACTGGGCCTCAGAGGCACTTAATAAGCTACCTCAGCCAGTGTATGGGAACCACTGGGAATCTTGTGAAAGTGCCAATTCTGATTCAGCAGGTCTGGTGTGAGGCTGAGCTCCTGCATTTCCGAGAAGCCCTCAGGTGACATCACTGCTGCTGGTCTGGCAGGGACCACACTGTGGGGGTCAGACCTTAAGATACAGCTACGAAGGGGCTGGAGCTTGGATCTGTGCTCAGGTCTGTGTGACTCCCAAGTCCTTGACCTACTCCGGGGTACTCTGTGCTTCTGAGATGTTTGCCTCCCCAAAGGGCGTCAGTCTGAGCCCTGTGAGAGGACCAGTTGAAATCCCATGGTCTCCTAGAGTTAGTCTGGCCCCAGAGTTTTGCCCCTAAAGTCTGCTTGGTCTGCAGAGAGGGTCTGCTTGGTTTTCTCTGATGACCAGGGCATGCTGCGAACACTTGGCTGTCCAACCATGGCCTTTGGTGGGGATAGGGTTGGTGGGAATAAACAAAGATCAACCAAATGAGAAAAGCCAAGCCTTCATTCAGAGCTTGCTATCGCAAAGGCATCAGCCACGATTACCTGTGTACTGGCAGAGACTCAAGGACAGGCATAGGAGTAGAAACGCTTTACAGCGGAAAAAATGGGAGGCTGCCCGCATCCCGTGATCAGATGGAGACTGTTGGCCTGGGAAAGCTATAGGCGCAGAGCAGACTGTGGCCTGCTGGCAAGAGCAGCCCCCCTGGTGTTTGTTAAAGTACAGACCCCGGGCCGTACTCTAGACCCTACTGAATCAGAACCCTCTGTGATTCTTATATACCCGCGAGGTCAAGAACCTCTTCCACAGACTCAGTGCTCTCAGTGGTTGTTCAGTTCCCACACCTGGGAGTCAGCTTCCCTAAACCAGTATTTCCCAAACACCCTGATGGAAACAATTACTTGGGGAAGAGGGAGGAAGACAGGGATGGGTGTTGGTTAAAAATTCAGATTCCCAGTCTCTGTAGATCCTAGCTGTAGATCCTCTCCTGGAATGCGGGGTCTAAGGGTCTGCAAATTATCAAGCAGTCCGATGATTCCTAAGATCAGGCAGGTTGGAGAAGCAGTGCGCCAGCTGTTGCCTGTTTCCAGCTGGTCTCCAGGAGTCCCTTGGGCAGACAGGCAGGGCATCCTCGTCACCCGCTGTGCGTGGGTTGCTCACCAGGTGGGTGTTTCTGAGTCAGGGACACTCAGGGGTTCTAGTTTGGTCCTTATCGTTATTGGGGCTTATTTAGGGGACGTTATGGCTTCTCTGTATCCTGTCACCTGGTGTTTTAGTGAAGAAGGCTATTAACATTTGAAGGTTTTACTTTGTTTTAATCACGGCTTTATAATTACCTCTGTGTGGGTTGACAGCTGTTATTAGTGTCACCTTGGGTTCTTCTGGAGATTTTTTACATCCAGAAAGTTATCCAGCACCTCTGCAGCTGGTGTCAGAAGCCATTAACTAGACAATAGCTTTAAAAACTCCCCAGGTTTTGTAAACACAACCAATCCTGTCTCCTTCCCAAGGAGAAAAAAGCTAGATCAATAATTTTCTTGAAGGCAATCTGTTTCCCAGGGTCTATATATCCTTTTTGTCTCGTCCACTGGTTTTTACCGCTTTGGGGCTCTGGAAATAAAATGTAATCATTGTCTCCTGAAGTGTCATCCGCTCCTGTGATGGCTTTCACCTGGAAACCCACTTTGGGGGGTCATGACAATGAGGAACAAAAATTTTTGGAAAGGGCTTTCTTTCTTTCTTTCTTTCTTTCTTTCTTTCTTTCTTTCTTTCTTTCTTTCTTTCTTTCTTTCTTTCTTTCTTTCTTTCTTTCTTTTTTTAAAGATTTTCTTTCTTAAAAATTGTTTTGTGGGAGGGATGGGGAGTGATTAAGGTACGTAAAGGGGATTATTATTTTTAAAAATTCTCTTGGATATTTTGTTTTCAGTTTCCATCCGAGCTAGTTTAACAGGAATGATTAAAATGTCAGCTGGACTTGGGCTAGATATGAAAGATAATTTCCTATTTGTAAATGTTGGAGAAAACTGAGAATTTCTTTCAAAGAAGGTTGTGGTATTTTTTCCTATGGCTTCTCATGTTGCTCCCACCCCCACCCCCCAGTAATGTACTGCTCTCAGAAGGTGTTAGAACCAAGGCTGGCCAGGGGCTAGGGGACCTGTTCTGCCACTTGTTGGCAATGTGTCTTTGCAGCAAGCCATTTCTTGGCTTACTTTTGTTCTTTAATTTGTAAAAGAAATTGACGAAATACTTGCTGTGTTCATAAATTCTTTCTAATGATTGATTTAATGAAATAATGTAGATAATTGTATTTTGAAAAAGTAGTGTTGCACACAAAGAAAAGTTGTAACTTTTAACTCTAGCCTCATCCCAGTAAAGCCAGCTGTTGAGAAGGAACTAAAATCATTCACACCATCTGAGTTACAGATCATCCACGACCCAACATGGGGACCCAAAGCTTAATTTGCTTTTTCTATTTGATCGATTTGACAAGTGTAGTTGTGGTTACAAACAAAATGTTTTAAAGTCTTTCCACTTTGAAAGACATGGACTCCTTCAGAGGTGGAAGTCAATTCTAGCTGAGTTTGGCAGCTGTTTTTAACTTTTTCCAAGAATCAAAGGGCGGATCTGAAAGGAAGGGGACATGGTACTGAGTTCTTTTCTTAATCACAGTCTTAAAGTACAAAGAAGACTGCGATGAACATAAAAAACAAAAATGGCAGAGGGATTATGAGTTCAGTTCCCCAAGGTGGCTCAAAAGATGGGTTAGGAAGGAAGCCAGGTCACAGAGTGGGCTGATGGGCGTGTTGGACCTCAGCTCCTGGGTCCTAATTCTAACTGGCTTCTGAGAGTACCCGTCACACATGCCACATCCCTTCTTGTTTCTCCTTGGACTCCTCCTTTCTTTCTTCTTCCTCTAATGCAGGTCCATCAGGTTTGTCTGTGGGCATTACCTGAATCCTGCCAGTGCCATCATTCTTGCCCAAACAGATTGTTGATTCATACACTAGACTTCTAAATTACTGCATTCAGAACTCCGGCTCCTAGACCAGGTGAATTCTATAGCCACCTGATACAGGGCCCACAGACTATCAGTTAGGCTACTCTCTGAAATCCAGGAATATAAGTCAAGCCAGCAGTGTCCAGGGCCCTCCATAAAAGTGAATTCGCGTGCTGAGTGAATTAGCTGTTTGCTTCTCTGCGTGGGTAATGCTTCTTTAATTACATTGCATAAAAATGTCTGGATGGATTGATGGGGCTTTATTTAAACTTCAGGTAGGCACAGGGAGTAAAACACAGCACAATATAACAGGTTTTGTTACTATAGGCTCCGAACACATGGACTTTATGGCAGTTCAACAGAAACTTCGATGTGGGGCTACTTAACACATGTGTTATCTTTGAAAACCTTTCTTTTGGAAGATGGAGTGAGTGTTGGCAGCTTGTAATTGATCAATTAACAATTCACATATAATTCACTGCAACATCTCCCCTGATACGTGCAAAACACTGGTTTGTTTTAGAAAAAAGTAATGTATTTGTTAAAATCCCTTTCATTAATGTTGTAGGGTTTATGAGCCAAGTCTTGTCACATGTAAGCTCTTCATAATGAAAGAAAAGTCTTTGATCTATTTTACCTGAACTTTTTATCAACGTGGATTATGTTAGGTTCTGAACTGGGTATATGATCTGAGGAAGGAAAATAGATACTACTTATACAGAGGGTGACAAAAAAATGTATATACATTTTAAGAAAGAAAAAAACTATTAAAGTTGTAATACTCAATATATACTGATAACAAAAGATGAATACAAGTCACGTTTGACTTCTGCAATTATAAGAGGTGCTCAAAGTGGTTACCATCAGCGTCCAGACAGTTTTGATTACGGCAAACTACAGCTTGAGCAACGTTGACCAATGTGTCCACTTGTATACATTGTTTTGGCACCCCCGGTAGTATACAACCCCTCAGACCCACACTGTGGAGGGAGGTTACAGTTCATCTTGAAGATTGTATTTATACCTCCAAAAAGCTACCACTGTTCCATCAGAATATTATATTTGCTTTTTTTTCTTCCCTGAATCCTTTTGATCGAAACAGAAAATTGTGTTTTCCCCCGGGGCTGAACTATTTGCGATGTAACTAATATGTTGGATAAAGGGCCAACTGAGCACCTCCCTCTTCACTGCTCTGGGGTTCTCCATGGACAAGAGTTGGCACAAATAAGAAAATGGGTGTAATATGTACTCCTTAAATGGATCTCCCTTTTGTCTTTATACCCAACATTTCTTCTTGGTTTCTAATCCTGTGAAGCAAAAGCAGACTCTTGAGTCCTCAGTGGTTGGGTCTATTGGCTTAATTAACTTAAAAAGACAGAACAAAACAAAAACCTCTCTTCTCCCTTGAGCAAGGACGAGGTTCTTGGGTGGGTAAGAGTGATCCCTCTGAGAAGCTGCGGAATTGGGCTTCCCTGTGGGCCACCAGCAGTGCTTTCCAAAGCAGAACCTAAAATGTGGGTTTGAGAAAAGGAAGGCCTGGTCTCCAGGAGGTGGGAAACTGACCTTATGCCACACAACTGGTCTGTTGTGGCGGATTTATTTTCTTTTGTACAAAGGCTAATGCTCAAGTAATTTGGGCTACCTCTGGCAGTTGGGATCCCAATCTGGCAGTTGATAAGCATAAAAGCATATCTTTGACCATCTGCTCCTCTGCCAGCTTGGCACCGCTTCACCTTTGATCTTCTTTGACACTCAGGCCCTTGGCCTTAGCAACCCCTCCCCATCTGCCCCAGGGAAACCGACTTGGGATTCTTGAAGCCTCTGGGTCATGGGGCAACACGTGTCTACAGGAGCGAGTTGTCCCTGCTGCCTGAGCCTGGAGACCTTTGGGGCCCCTCATTACATCACACATGGGATACATGGCAGAGCCTAGCACTGTGCTGGCAGAAGTAGGTGCTCAGTAAATGCAGAGGGATGAGGAGTCATGCACTGAGGCACGGCTGATGGCATGAATCCTGGAAGCCCTGTCTCCATCCACTGCTGCTTGTAGCATAGGAGGGGTGGGTGTTAGCTGGCTGCTGCTTACCGGCCTAGCTTGGGGAAGGGGCAACCCTTGGTCTCAGAGAGGCTCCTGCCAGGCACACTCATGGAGGGCAGCAGTGGTTCACTCCAGACTCCTTCCTCCAGGGTGTTCTCTCTGATGCCTACCCCTCCGTGACCTAATAGGCTGCCTGGCTCCCAGTTGCCCATCTTTAGCTTCCATCGCTGCAGCTGGGTGCACTCAGCCCCCTATACGCTCAAGCCAGCTCCAAACCTCTAAGATGAGGCCCTTTAAAGGGGAGCCTGGGCTGGAGACTCAGCCTCACTTCTCCTTTATGTGGACCTGACTCTTGCTTCTACCCTGGTTCCAGTTACTAGACTTTATCATCCCTGTGGTTACGTCCCCACGCTGTGTCCCAGTGTCATCAACTGTGTCCCTGTCCAGTCTCCCTGAAGCTGGAGTTCTGCTTTGTTTCTTCAGACCTCCAGGGAGCCCGCCCCTAAACCATAGCCCAGGGCAGGGTTCGCTTTCTGACCAGTCCTTTTGCCTGGGAGCTGGGTCTCTGCACGCTGCTTGCTTCCTGCATGCTCAGCTCAGTTCCCAGCCTGCCCAGCACCCCACCCCTCCCCTCCCCTTGCTACCCACGCTGCAGGCCTAACCATGTAGGGAGACTGAGCAGCTCTATATCAAGCAGGTTTCCTAAACCTACTGTTCTCACACACTTACCTCAGCCCTGCCTTGCCTGGGCAGCTGGGTTTACCCCATTTCCTGCAGCCCAGGCCGGTTCCCAGGGTCCACCCCCCTGCTCAAGGGTGTAGCAGGGCCCCAGAACCAGCCTTGCTGCTGCCTGAGCTCTGCTCTGACGATTAGTGCAGTTACATAGCAACTGTGAGCATACAGCTGGGTGTGCAGACATTTCTCAGCGTGTGTGTGTGTGTGTGTGTGTGTGTGTGTGTGTGTGTGGCGGGGGATGTGGCCCAACTTGGAAATTTAATCACTGTTCCTTGAGTGCCTTTGAAGAGATGTTCCTTTCACCCCTATTTTAATAACTGGACAAGTAAAGGTGGAATTCATTGACTTGGACTCATGGCCTACCCCGGAGGAGGTAGCTTAGTTCCCAGGATGCAGTTTAACATGTTCTCAACAAGAAAGGACTTGAAGTCTATAATATTGCCAAACTTAAGAAATCAGCTTTGCAGCAGATCTGGAGGGTTTCCTCTTAGCTGTACCCTGTGGGTGAGAATTCTTGTCTTGTGACAACCCACTGAGCCGGATTGAATCACCCAATTACTGCAAATTCTTTTCTAAATGGAAGGCACTCCACAGCCTCCAATGGAAAAATTCCAAGATCTGCAGCAAATATCTAGGTCCTTGACAGAAGCCTGTTTTTGGCACGAATGACCCACCATTCATTCTTCACTTCAACTCCAGCAGAAGTTCTGCAGGTGACCTGGATAAAGTTGGTCAAGAAGCCCCTGGGGGAGATGGCATATGTATGTATGCATGCACCTTACGCACATGTCTTCCTGAGCTCCAGACCCTACGGGACATGGAGAACAGGCTGCCTTGTTTGGGAGGCTGGGTCATGCGTGCCCACTCAGTCTGAGAGGCATGTGGACGCGTAGGCCAGAGCCTTGGAGACGCACCTCTGAGACATACAGCCTGAGAGGTGGCATGGCTGCAAGAGTGGGCTTGAAGCTTTGCATCTAGGGTTTTGGTGCTGAGCTGGGGGTGGAGGAGAAGGAGGGTGGGTGGGATTGTGTGTCTTAATTCCATCTCAGCCTTCTTATCTCTGGAGCAATCAGCTTCTACACAAAGCTCTCCCTCGGGTCTTGAATGTTGTACCAGTATTTAACCTTAGAAAAACAAAGCTTTCCAACCATTTGTGCAACTGTGTGCTTTAGGCACCTGGAGTGATGGAACACTCGTGGGCAATCAAATGTAACAGAAGATAATAGGTTCTAGTGCTGGCACACCTGTTCAAAGTCTTGCTCTGTCTCTTCCTAGCTGTGTGAGCTCAGGCCAGTCGCTGGGTGGGAGGGAGCTTTTGTTTTCTTACCTGCAAACCCAGAAGAATGCTATCTGCTTTGTTTATTGTGAGGATGAAATGATTTCACGGTGGTAAACCAGGTAAGACACCTGACCCATCGAGCAAGCAATAAACACATTTTCCCCCTAAATTAAGGCTCGTACTTGAAGGATTAAAGAGTGTCATTGTGGGGTCCAAAGTTATAGTTAACCTTTGAACCCCAAGGCAAACCAGGAGCTGGGACTCTAAACAGGATTGCTTAGAATTCAGCAGACCTGCTGGGCAGCGCAGCTTCCAGGCCCGGAGGCCCTTCTTGGACACCTCAGGAGGAGTTTGGTTGGCCCACCATCTATGGGGCTGCCTGACGCTTGGTTGTCACGCTTTGCTTTCCGGGGTGACTGGCATCAGTATGGCTGTGTTGGCCAGTCTGTCAGGCTACTTCTTTCTGCTGGGGCTTGTCCTGGGTGCGGCCAGGGCTGTCCTCCCGTTGCAGCCTGTGACCCAGCACACAGAGCTCTGGGGCACCCTTGCTGCAGCCCTTCTGTTCTGGGGCACAGGGGCTGTTCCATGGCTCTGTGTCCTTCTTGGGGCTCTCCTCACTGCTGCTGCTGGGAGAAAGGACAGATACAGATCAAACACTCCTCTGCTATTCCTCTGAGCCGCTCCCCCGCTCTCCATCCTGCCTCTCTGTCCCTCCTGGTCTGTCCTTCCCACAGGCCTGATGGTCCCTGGTGCCAGGCCTCTGCCTTTTTGTATCAGGCTTGCCTGACTGGTGCTGTCCTGCTGCGTGCCTGCTGTGGCCCGGCGCCGTGGGAGCCAAGCTCCGGGCATTTCGGCAGACAGGTTGAATCCTGTTCTTTTCACCCCCAGAATCCTGCTGCTGTGAACAAAGCCACTCCCTCAGGAGCTCTGGGAGCTGGGCCTTTATTTTGGGTTTGTTTTTAAAGCACTTGTTTTTTTAATAAAAGTCTAGGCTCAGCTAGTTGAACGAAAAACAACACCAACAATAACAGAAAAAACCCCCACACAAAACCTGCCCTGCTTTGTTGCCACCCTTTTCCTGAATGGAATAAAATGGAAGGTTCTTGGCCCAGGCCTGGCATTTGGGTATAACAGACCTTCCCCACTGCTGAGTCATGCCGTGAGAAGGGCTTTGAGTGGGGTGGGACACCTACCATGCATGGGAATACGGAGTGGAGAGTGGTCACAAGCATGGCGCAAGCCTGGCCCCAAAGGGGGACCAGCTCAGAAGGCCACACTGCCGTGTGCTGGCAGGCTAGCCTTACAATTACAGTGTGGAGGTTGGAGTCTGGCTGTCTGGGTTCAAGTCCTGGCTCTTCCACTTACCAGCTATGCGATCTGTACATGTTAGTTAATCTTTCTGACTCTCAGTTTCCTTCTTTGCAAAGTGGAGCTAATACTAGTACCCATCTTATAGGGCACTCAAAAATATCAATATTGGATGAAGCATGTATAACTCGTGACATGTTAGCTAGCGTGGGAAAGTGCTCGATAAATGGCTAGCTGTCACTCTGGTGCTGCTTTGTAGCATGACTAGGACGTCACACCTAGGAAGGACCCCCAAGACCACCCTTTCACATTGCAGGTGTGCCCCTCAGGGTCAGAGTGTCTCAGTCAGTCACATTAGGGTCAGGACTAGACCCAGCTCCCCACACGCACAGACCAGAAGGCCCTTCTCCCTGCCTGTGACAGCATGTTCTTGACTATTCCGTGAGCTCTACTGTAACAGGAATGGGGGGGTGAGGTGGGGTGGCACTAAGACTCACATATGAGGTCTGACAATTAAGTTCTCGAACTTTCCACCATGTGCTTACACTAGCAGCGCTGTACAAACAGCTTGGTAAGGTTTCATAACTTTGGTATGTCAGTGTCTCACACCTGTGTTCATGTCAGCGTGTGGTGGTATCTTGCTGATTGGCGTTCATTATTGTTGTTGCATGTTTGTGTATGCCGTTGCGAGAATGTCTGAGCTTGAATTAAACCAACAAACAAACATTACATTTCTTGTTAAACTTGGCAAGAGTGGAAGTGACATCAGGGACATGTTAGTCCAAGTTTATGGGGATAATGCCATGAAGACAACGGCTGTGTACACATGGGTTAAATGTTTTTCTGAGAGGAGAGAACACATCACTGATGAAGAGAGGTCAAGGCGGCCTGTAACGAGCAGAACTGACAAAAACATTGCAAAAATTCATTGAATTGTGCAGCAAAATCATTGGATGGAGAAGCATGGCAAACCAAGTAAACATCGATAAACAGTTCGGAAACTCTTAACTGAAAATCTTGGCATGAGAAAGGTGTGTGCAAAAATGGTCCCGAAGGAGCTCAGGGATGAACAAAAGCAAAGGAGAGTCGAAGTTTGCCAAGACCTTTTGGAGAGGCAAGACGATGTTTTGGGCCGTGTTATCACTGGTGATGAAACATGGGTGTACCAATAGAACCCTGAAACAAAGCGTAAAAGAGCACAATGGAAGTCAGCCAATTCTCCATGACAGAGAAATTTCCATCAGTCCAAATCAAGAGTCAAAACGATGTTGCTAATCTTTTCTGATATCAGAGGGATTATTCATTATGCGTTTGTACCAACTGGACAAACAGTTAACGAAGTTTACTATTTGGAAGTGCTGAAAAGGCTGCATGAAAAAGTTAGATGACCTGAACTTTTCACCAACAATTCATGGCTCTTGCATCACGACAATGTACCAGCTCACAGGGCACTGTCTGTGAGGGAGTTTTTAGCCAGTAAACAAGTAACTGCATTGGAACACCCTCCCTACTCACCTGATCTGGCCCCCAATGACTTCTTTCTTTACCTGAAGATAAAGGTAATATTGAAAGGAAGATATTTTGATGATATTCAGACATCAAGGATAATATGATAACAGCTCTGATGGCCATTCCAGAATGAGTTCCAAAATTGCTTTGAAGGCTGGACTAGGCCCTGTCATCGGTGCATAGCTTCCCAAGGGGAGGACTTCGAAGGTGACCGTAGTGATATTCAGCAATGAGGTATGTAGCACTTGGGCTAGGATGAGTTCGCGAACTTAATTGTCAGACTTGGTACACATGCTTTTCAGGCAGTAAGGGACCCACCCACTGTGGTACTTAGAGCCAGTCTCATCTGTGTTGGACTCTGGCCCCATCACAGGTCCCTGCAGGACCCAGTGTGATTTATGGGCACAGTTCCCACCTTACTTTTCCCCGTACCCCTGGAACAGGGGAAGGCAAATGCAGGATATACTTTGTCCATGACCCTTTGCTGTCCTCTGATTGGAGCAGCCGGCAGGCGTGGAAAGGACATATCCAGAGGAGAGGCTGTGTCATGTGGTGTCAGTGGAGACTGACTGCAAAGTCTGACTCATGGTTTGGTCTCAGAACTGTGTCTTTCCCAACCTCAGCTAGGTTTCACATCTGCATGGAGCTCAGGCTAGGAGGTCGATTTTCCTGGTTGCCACCATGTAGCTGTGGTTTCAACTGTTCCCAGAACTGTTTGGGGGGCAGACTGCCCAGGTAGCCTGTTCCAGGAAATGGGGGGGGAAGGTTCTGCAGAGAGCCTCTTCCTGGGAAGTCCAGCACTAGCAAAGACCAAAAGCACTGCATTTAGGGGAGAAAGTCTGGACTCTTCTTGAATGCTTGCAGTGCTCCAGCATGCCGAGACCTAGAGACTGGCACGTCTACCAGGGCATTCAACACAGAAATAAATAACTGTTGAAATTCAGTAACTGAGCTTCCCGCATAAGCCTCGATGGACTGTTCCCCGTCCTCTGGGCCCCACTATCTGGAGGATGTAAACATCACCATTTTTCCTATAAGAGGGGCTTGTGCCTAGCATGGATGACCAGAAGCGGTCATCCAGCTGCAGGCCAGTTTGTGCTGCAAGCCTGCCTTTGCTGCAAGATACGACTTGTGTCCTTGCTTAGAGAAACAGCCTGTTCTGAGCAGTCTCTGGCTCTCTGGCACCGGCTTGTTGGCTTATTGCATGAATAGTTCCCTGGTATGGTTTCCTGTATGCGGGAGGGCAGAGAAAAATGCTTGCAATCTACGGAGCAGAAAAATGCTCAGTGCTCTTACAGCGGACCTGCCTCTGCTCCTAGACGGCAACTTTACAGAGTTGAATGAGGGGTGGGGAGTAGGGAATGAGCATTTTCCCATCACATCCATCACGTATGCAGTTTCATAGTTGGGAACGGCTCAGAGGAGTGGTCTTACCAAGAGATGGGGGAATGGGTGAGAATCATTTTGTGACCTTCCACATGACCTTGGGAAAGCTCCTGTTTAAGAATCCTCCTCTTTCATGCTATAAGTACTCCCCCCACCCCCAGTCCAATCTCTCCAACTACTAAGATTCAGGACATAAAACAACATTTTAGGGTGCCCTCTTCTGAGGAAAAGCCTGAGAGAAGGGCATTATTTTCTTCTTGAACAATTTTATGTTGCTTTATTATTGCTCCTGCTGTTTTAAAATGTTAGTGTTTTTAATTAATGCCGTTTTATTGTCCCTGTTCTCTCCAGCACTTCTCCTGAAGGGCACAGTTTTAGAAATCTAATAACTGAATAAGTGGCTAGCGTGAGGCATAATGCATTAACATTTATAGAGGTTCTCAGATGAAAGACACAGTTCTGTAGGAAGCTCATTTCAGATTTAAGAAAAGAGCAGTGTTACATTAAGATTCTTGCAAAAATAATCAATACTTCATTTCTTTCAAGTGGCTGGGGAAGGTTATATAACTACAATAATGCACAACTTTCCCCAGATAATATCTTTATTTAAAATCGACTGCTGAGTACTTTGTAAAAAAAAATTACTATTTATGCCTCAACAGATTACGTCTGTAACATGTGACACTCTGGCAGAAATTAACAGCTGATTTACACAATGGTGGGCAATGCAAAGAGAGCAAGGACGGGTGCTGGTTGAACTCTGTCTACTCTGATATCGAGACACATTGATAAGAATTCCTCTCTAATAGGATTTACGTTCCCCGCCCCATGCCACAATTCTGGAAAAGACTGACACATTTCCATTTATTCTGCAAAATAACCACTTGAGCATACGAGTCCTTTCAATAATCAGGCAGGCTGGGGCACTGTGCTCCTGGCCCATGGCAGCCGTGTGCCCGGCTGTCTGCGTGGCTGGGCCAATGACATGGAAGTCAGTTGCCTTTGTGAGAAAGCACACTTGTAACTCAGTCGGCCAAGGGTGAGGATGGCAACGCTTCCACCTGGGTTCTGCTGCTCAGTGCTCACGAAGAGTCCCGTTCCTCCTCTCCACATCTCTAAAGGGAGAGGTGGAGTTGAGGCTGGATTGGATGAGAAGTGGAGGCTGGTCCTTGGGGGATATTCCATACTCTGGGACCAGCCATTCCCAAGGCATGTGCCCTGGGTACCCCCAAAACACTTTCAGGGGTTCTATGAGGTCAAAACTACTTTCATGATAACACTAAGGTCTTATTTGCTTTTTTCACTCATTCTTTCATGAATATAGAGTGGAGTTTTCCTGTGCACATGATGTGTGATACCACAACAGACTGCAGAAGCAGATCTGAGAATCCAGCTGTCTTTCTGTGAAGCCACAGACGACAGAGATTTGCAAAAATGTAAGACAGTGCCACTCTTTTCACTAAATTTTTGTTGTTGCGGGAAATATAGTTAAATTTCATAAGAATGTATTATTTATGTTAACATATAATAGGGTCATTTAAAAGTTAATTAATAAATATTTCAAACATTCCTTAATTTTAAATACAGTAAAGAGTGATAGATGGAACCTCTATACACAAAGGCTCTTTTGGGTTCTCAATCATTTTGAAGCATGTGAAGGAGCCCTGCGACCACCACGTTTGAGAACCTCACGCCTAGATGCTGGTCCTCTGCAGTAAGCCAAGAAGGACAGAAGCCAGGCTGCTGGTTCTAGATAGGGTGACTGTGACTCAACTGGGGGGTGGGAGTGGGGTGCACGTCACTTTATCTCAGTTTCCCTGTAAAATAAAGGGGTTTGTGTGGTTGGACTAACTTGGCTGTTTTAAACTTTATTTTTAACACAGTAGAACGTCTTTTCAATTAAAATCTTTCTCGGAACTTGAAATGAGTGGCAGATGAACACAGTTGTTCTGGGTTTGGGGGAGCAGTGGGGGGGTGCTGGACTCTCCTAGATCCTTGGAGCACAGTTTGAAAGCTACTGAGCCAGGTGATCCTAAGGACCCCTCGGCTCTATTACAAAAACTGAGGGCACCTGAGGGCACGAGGCCTTTCCTTACCTGCTCGGGCCAAGCTGGGGTTCACAAGCGTTGCTGGAGGCAGGCAGTCGGAGGCGGAGTCCCGGCTGGCGGTCAGACGCTGCCCTTCTGACGAAGGGCTGAGGGTTGAGGGCACACAGGGCCAGTCCCCGCTGGCAGTCCACCCTCAGTCGTGCTCCTGAGCTGCTCCTCCAGCACCTTGTAGGGGTCCCATGAAGGCCCCCCTCTTCAGGTGCCAGCGATGGGGTGAGTGGGTGAGTTGTTGAGCATGGCGATTTAGCTTCAAACAGGGAGGAGGTGGCTGGGCAGAATATGGAACCTGTATTCCCAGATGCTTTGGTGGTGGCTGCCTGACTGTCTTCAGAATCTCTTGTTTCCTTGTGCCCCTGAGGTGGGGATACTGGGGGAGATGGGGTGGGGCCAGAGGCAGGCGAACTTGCTTCTGTGCACTGGGTGGGGGGCCTGGAGGCCTCGTGCTGAGCGGGTGGGCTCTCTGGGACAGGGCTGGGCAGCTTGTGCTGGGGTGGCGGGGAAGCACCTTTCTTCACTGTTGGGGGGCTTAGTGACCTGGGGCTCACCAGAGGGCTAAGTGTTGGGCTGGGGGACCTGTGCAAAGAGGGACCGCTTGGCTGGGCAGGTCTGCGAGAGGAGGGCAGGCTTGAGTGTCTCTTGTCTGCTCTGGGTGTCCACTGTGCCCTTGTGGGGGAGGTCTTCCTGACTAGGGGGGGGCTTCTCACCTGGCTCTGCCTTGGGGCCTTGGGAGAATGTGACCCCCAAATTGGTCTGGGCAGGCTGGGTTCCGGGCTCCCATTCTGCCTAGACGTGTGACTGGCGTGGTGCCAGGGGATTGCCTTCTGGGGCTGCTTGGAGACACTTGTGGCCCTGTCTGCTTGTGGCTGACTCTGAGCTCTGCCACCTTCCCCCTCTGCGTTTCGGCTAGTTGCTGGCAGGTGGTTGAGGTCCAAGGGAAGCTTTCCAGGGTTGCAGCTGCTCTTGCTGCCCCCTGGCCCTGCGCTGAGGGGTCTGGTGGAGGAGGCAGGGCTCCTGCTGGGCAGCAGGTGAGTGGGGCTCGTGCAGGTTCTTAGCTTTGGGGAAGCCCATGTTCTCTGGGCAGGGCCAGTCCCTCCCAGCCCCGGCACATTGGTCCCTTCGGGGAAGCTCCCTACCAGGTTGCTGCTTTCAGGGGGCTCCAGAGAAGTGAATGATTTGTCCATCAGGATTTCCAGAGGTGGTGGAGGGAGGTGCTCTGGGTCTTCCTGCATTTCACAGCAGAGGGCCTCATTCTTGGATGTCTCTGCTGTCGGCAGAGCGGGAAAGATAGGAGCTAAGGGCCTCCAGCCTGGGCCTGCTGTGAGAGGTCCTCTGTCCGCTGCTGGAGAAATTCGGGGCTTTGGATACAAAGGGGCAAGCCCTCTGTAAATGGGAAATCTGGGGGACATGATGGGGACCCCCCACTTCCTGGGGCAAGGACGTGACCCAAAGTCCTTAGACTCCCGCAGTGTGTTCAGACTCTCAGTGGGACTGAACGTTTCAATGAGTTTCCTGACTGACGTCCCTGTGGGGTGAGCCCTGAAGCCCCAGTCCCTGGCGCCAGGAGCCTGCCTGGCCTTCTCCCCTGATGGGATAGCATTTGGAAGCCCCGCAGTTTCCCCCTGCCGGGGCCATTCACTCTGAGGATGGGGACTGCATTTCTGCAAAATGCTCTTGTCCTGACTCGGCAAGATGCTGAAGTCCTTGGTGAGCGATGCCTTGAGCTTGCTGATGGTGCTACTCGGGCCGACCCTGCCGCGGTGGTCAGGCCTCAGGGCTGCTGCTCTGCTCTGTGGATCCTGCTCCCTGCTCCGCCCGTGCCGACGTGTGCCCAGGGCGTAGAACACCTCCAGCCGCTGGCTGAGGTCTCGCTGGACCCTCTGCAGCTCCTGGAGGGTGGGCTCCTCCATGTGACTCTTAAGACATGCCTCTGACTGGGACCTCCTCTGCCTCTCAGGGGTCCTCCTGCCTCCACCGACTGTGCTCGGTCTTGGTGGGACCGTTCTCTTCTCCTCCTCCTCAGCCCAGTCCTGGAGCCTGGAGGGCACAGGGACAAACTTGATCCTTTCACTGATTGCTTCCTTCATCTTCAGAATCATTTCCTGGGCCTGGGGATCCCTAAGCCTCCCGGGGTGTGGCTGGAATGGGCTTTCTGGGCCAGCAGGTGAAGACCTCGGCCTTGGATGGAAACCGTCTTCCTCTGTGCTGCTGTTCTCTGCTTCACTGAGGGGTGGAGTATCCATCAACCTGGAGCCTTTAGAAAGATGCACTTCCATGGAGATCCTGGTCTCAAAGGAGCCACACAGAGTGCCCTTGCCCAGCCCCAGAGACCTGGAGGTAGTATTTTCTGGGCCTGTGCTGGAGGCACCTGGGCTTCCTGCTTCATGCTGTGCCGCTGGCTGAATCTTTGTCGTAGGAGACCTTGAGAGTGGGCAGTCCTGGGCTCTGTCTGAAGCCCTCCAGGACGAACTTTGCTGCTGGGTATGTCCCGACAGCCTGTCCTCCACTGTGGGTGACGTCCCTGGCTTCCATTCTACAGGCTCCGACACTGCGTCCTGGCTGCCTTGCTGGCCCAGCCTGTCCACCAGGTGCACAGACTCCATGTCGGCACCAATGCCACTGTCCTCGGAGCACAAGGGGAGACCCTGCACCCCAGGGTCGCTGTGGCCACTCGCCAAGCTCTCCAGCTGCCCCAGAGCCCTTAGGAGGCGTTCATCCGCATCCCTCTTCACGCTCAGCTTATCTCCCAAGTGGCCTGCGGTGGCCTGGAGGTAGCTGCCGGAGCCCTCCAGGAAGCCACCAGTGAGTGAGGCCACGGTGCCACCAAGCACCTGCAGCCGGCAGACTGTGTATTGCAGAAGCTGCTGCAGGAGATCCGGCTGCTCCTGGGGCTCTCCTTTCCTCCACTGCCATGCCGGAGCCCCCCTAACTTCCTGGAGGAGCACTTCTCCATCCCTGGAGAGCTCCCCCAAGAGCTGGTTGACCTTGTCAAAGCACCCCAGCAGGCAGCTGACCATGGGCTGCAGCAGCTCCTGGGTCTGGGTGGCCTGATGGGTGAGGCTCAGAATTGCGTCGTATTTGGAGAGGCAGGAGTGCAGATAGGTGTAGGCATGCTGGTGGGCTTTCACCAAGGGCTCAGGAAAGTCTACTTTGCCCTCAGGCCCATGAGCAGGAAGGGTGGTTTGGCTGCGAAGGCCCTGATTGCCGGACCTGTGGCATTTCAGCTCCCTTTCCCATTTGAAGTTTTCCTGGGCATCACTCTCTTCCCCAGAAAAGGCTGCTCCTTGTGACCTGTGGGTCTTGAATGGAACGTCCTTCGCCATGTGGCTTTGTGACTTGTTCAGCTGGGATGCGGTGGTTTGGGTTTCTGTGATCAGTTCTTCCAGAACTTTCCTTTTGCCTACAGTGGAATCCCTTGTGAGCTGACAGCCTTCGGCCATAGTTTGGGTCCATCTGGGACCTGACTGCACCTCTGCTGGCATCTGTCCCTGGGACAGGTCACCGCCAGAGTCACAGCAGGTGGAGCTTTGAACCAGCATAGGGACGGAGCACTTTTCACTGCCCCCCTGACCTGCTGGCAGAATTGCTTTGGGCTTTTTAAAAAACTGGATGCCACTCTTAGCCACGCTGCTAGCAATGTGACTGTGGGAAGGCGTACACCCCATGATTTCAGCTTGTAGTCATCTCCCACCCACAAGATTCATAATTTCCAGAGAATCATATCTGAAATAGGAACAAAAGGCAGTCTTACTAGTCCATCCAGGTCATTTCCAGGTCAGAATCCTTTGAAGTCCATGGTACAATGTCCTTCAGTCAGAACGAGCTTGCTTTACCTCTTTGGCCCCGCCATGGTGTCTGTCGTCCTGTTGTTCTAAGTTTTGAACCCTCTGCTGTTAGTGAGCAGCAGGGCAATTGTAAAGGACCTCAGTGTTGTGTAGTAGGGGCCTGCGTTTTGCTCGTGTCCTGACAGATGTGGATGGCAAGTGGAACTTTAAGCCTATTAGGTTAATCACGCTCTAGCCAGTCAGCAGTCCCAGTGTGTTCTAATATAGGACTTCTCAGCGTTTACTATCTTGGGAAGTGGATTATTTTTGCACGTGCTTATGCTTTTAATTCTGTTCACACGCCTGCCATATGAAACGTAGAGGAATGAGCCATAATTGCAAAAAGCTCTGGAAGAGACACATTTGTGGAAAAGAAGCAAGAGCTCACCGATGACAGAGCCTGGCAGAGAGATGACCTTCACAGTTTAATCCAGGCAAACCAGCCTGCTATTATCAAGAAGATCCCCAGACACACATAGACAGTAATAGAAGCAATGCGTTCTTGTTTGTGTGACTTACAAAAACACCATGACTCTAGTGCTGGAGAAATCCCCTAAATAAGACAGTGAATAAAAAAGACGAGGTGGTTTTCCTTTACACCAGGAAAGTGAGGTAGGTAGAAGGGAAGCCATCCTCCCTGGTGTAGAGGGGGAAAGCAGAGAAACTCACGGCCACACGAAGCTCAAGGCCAGTCAGTAGGGACCACAGAGGCTCAGGGAGGCAGTGCTCTCACAGGAAGAGGCTTTTTGATTAAACCTTTCCCATAGGAATATAAGCTAAAACTGGCCGTGGAGATCCATTTGGTCATTAGGAGTAGAACTTAAAGGGAAAAACGTATTTTCCTTTTTAAGCACAGCTTCTGCTCTACGTGTGTGGTCCTCTTGTCCATAGCTAAGGATAGCAGCTGCCCATCTAAAATCTCCGTTTAACCTCTGTTTGCTGTTAGTAAAGTCCAGAGCAAGCGCTTGAAGTGGGGAGACTAGGGTTTCAATCCCGACTCCCTCTCCTTTTAGTTGGAGGAAATTGCACAAGTTATTGAGCTTCCTTAACGCAGAGCTCATCTTTGACAAGGAGATAATAGTATCTACTTCACGGGCTGTTGTGGGGATTAAGTTAATTAATGCTTACACGCTTGGTGGGTGCCTGGCAAGTGGTAGGTACTCAGGATAAAAACAAAAAGGAATTTCGTATTCCTTTTCCGCTGGCATCCAGGCCACATAGCATAATAAAAGTCATAAGAAAAGTCCTCAGTTTGTCCAGGACCAACTCCTAGTCCTTTCCTGAGTTGTCTGGAAATAATTGCCTACTGGTGGGCTTGGAGCCCCTGGATCCAGGATTTTCACGATTCTCTGTCTGTGCAAATTGGCCCTCTGCTCAGCACAGTCCTGCCTCAGGGTTTTTCTAGGGCCTCATTGTATCATTTTTCTGCTCTTAAACACACAATTCCCATTAACTGCAGGAGGAAGAGGAGCTTTTATTTAACCATTTCCCATTTTTGGACATAGAGCACATTGCCGATTTTGAAGTTTCTTAATAGAAGAAATATTTCATTGAGCATCTCCGGAAGTTGCTGGGATTGGAGCTGATATTCTGGCTTTCTAGTTTTCATGTTCTCTTACTAAACCCCATAAAACACATGAAAATAACACGGTGGGTGTCGCGGAGACTTCAGAACCAGAAAGGACTTAGCGATTTCTTGTTTGCTGTGAACAAGCTGGAGCCGTGTTACTGGCCACTGGGGCTGTGTTTGGACTCTGATGCCTGTCACAGCCCGGTGCCCCAGAGGGCATCATTACTAAAGTGCTCAGATCTGTTTATTTGAAGCAGACCTCATGGGAAACACAAAGCTGACTCAGTGCCTGGAGGCAAGTTGTGTTAGGCATCAAGAAGTTGTTTCACTTGTCACAGAGCTAGGCTGGCCCAGTAAACAAGAGCACCATGGGTGAAGAGTCTTTTCTCTTCCATTTAACAGAGTGGACAGATCACCTGAAGGGGTTCTTTATGTAAGTTCTTCTCATCCTGGGACGTGGGCCTTCGCTCCAATTATCTTTGTGACAACCTTTGATCAAAGTGGCCACAATTATTTCCAAACCAATGATCAAAACAAAAGTATTTTCCTGGAGGTTCAGCTGTCAGATAGCTCTGTGCTTTGTAGACTGGTTTTCTTGACTCTTCCAAATAATTTAGAAAGCTCTTTATTCACTGCCACTCATTTTTCTTTAAGACTAATTTTTGTTTTTCTTTCTTTTCAAACTGGGTTTGCTTAAAAAAAAAAAAATTCTTTGAGTAAGAGTGTGAAATGACCCAGCTGCTTTGGAAAATGGTTTGGCAGTTAAAGAGAAACGCACCTCATGACCCATCAAGTCTATTCCTAAGAATTTGCCCAAGAGTACTGACTGTAGAGGTCCACAAAGGGACTGGTACAAGAACATTCATATTAGCTTTACTTACAATAGCCTCAAATGGGAAATAATTCAAATGTCTGTCAACAGGGAAATAAATAAATTTGGCATAATTGTATAATGGAATACTTCCCAGCAATAAAAGGAACAGACTATTGAAACACGTAATGAGATAAATTTAAAAATTATTGTGCCGAGTGAAAGAAGGCAGGCATACAAGAGCACATGCTGAATGATTCCATTTATACATAGTTCAAGCACACTCAAAACTAATCTGTAGTTATAGAGCTCAGAAAAGTGGCTACATCTGGGAAAAGTTATTAACTGGATACGGGCATGAAGGAATTTCTTAGAGTAAGGGAAATGTTCTGTATCTTCCCTGGGTGGTGGTTACATGGATATGTACATAGGTAAAAAGTCCTTGAGTTGTACACTTAAGTTGTGCACTTTATGTTAACACACACACACACACACACACACACACACACACCCTTAACTAAAACAAAAATCAATATCGTATGCTCTACTTTGTGCCTAAGAAAGTCCCAGCTATATTGTTCTTGGTCTTGGAAAAGGGTCCCTGTATTAGTTGTCTATTGTTACATAACTCAAAATGTAACAGATTAAAACAGCAAACATTGTCTCATTATGAAATGTTTCTCTAGGTCAAGAATTTCAGAGCAGCTCATTGGGTGGTTCTGGCTGAGGGTCTCTCATCATGTTGCAGTCAAGATGTTGGCCAGGGTTACAGTCATTTGAAAGCTTGACTGGGGCTGGTTGGTTCGCTTCCAAGGCAGCTCATTTACATGATTGTTGACAGAAGGCCTTGATTCTTCACCGGGTGTTTGTAGGAGGCCTCAATTCTTCTCACATGGACCTCTCCACAGGGCTGCTTGAATGTCCTCACAACATGTCAGGAGGCTTCTCTCAGAGCGAGAGGTCCAAGAGAGAGCAAGGAGGAAACCACTCTGTCCTAATCTTTACTTACTCCGCATTACGTTCTTTACAAGTCAGTAACTAAGTACAGTTCATACTCAAAGAGAGAAAAATTAGGCTCCACATTCAAAAGGTCACTTTAAAAAAAAGTGAACATATCATAGGTCACACCATGACATCCAAAACATAAATTTGTACAGTAAACATTAGTTTACTAAAGGCTTGTCCTTGACCTTCAGCTTGTTAAATAAATCCCACTCCATTTTTTTCATGACCTAATTGATCAGCAAAAGATGGTTCTAAGGTGGTATCAATTTTGAGCCAAAACTGGAGGTCATTTAAGCAACCTGAAGAAAATGTCATATCTCACAAATTTTATCAGCTTCACCAGTGAGCTCTCCTGAATTGCAAAAGCTGAGAAAAATTTCCCACTAGCCAAGGCTTAGGGCATACCTGGTCATATCTGAAGGGATGATCTTTGCAACAGAATTGCCTGGTCCAGATGTGGATGAACAGGCGATAAGCAAGCAACTCCTGTAGTGAACTGGCAGGAAGAGGGAGCTGGTGTTTGTGTTCCAGGCACTGGGTTAGGCACTTTACACATATCATTTCATTGGCTTACCTCCCCTGCTTTGCTGGGAGAATCATTAACCATCTCTGAAAAATTAAGCTGGCTACTGCTGTATACCTTAGACCAATCCATCCAGAGTTGCTCGTCCTCTGCACCGTTTCCCCTATTATTATTATTAACATCTTATATTAGTGTCGCTCATTTGATACAGTAAATGAACCAATACTGATACATAATGATTAACTAAAGTCCGTATTTTATCCAGATTTCCTTAGTTTTCACCTACTGTAGTTTTTCTGTTTCAGGAGCCTGTCCATAACAACACATTACATTTAGTTGTCATAACTCCTTAGGCTCCTCTTGGCTGTTACTCAGACTTGCCTTGTTTTTAATGACCTTGATAGTTCTGAGAAGTGTCGGTCATATTATAAGATGTCTCTCAATTGGGATTGTGTTTCTCATGATTCGATGGGAGTTATGGGTTTTTGACAGGAAGATCACAGAGGTAATGTACCATTTTTATTACATCATATCGAGAGTACATACTATTAACATGACTTACGACTGCTGAAGTTGACCTTGACCACCGGGTTGATGGAGTGTGTGTCAGGTTGCTCAATTGTAAAGTTATCCCCCCACCTTTCTCTACTGTAGTCTTTGGAAGTATTGTGAGGAGCACGCTTATGGAGTGGGGAGGAATACTCCCCCTGAATATAAACTTTTTACAAGATTTTGGTACAAATTGTGAAATTCCTCTCCAGGAAGGTTATACCCAGGAGTGGTGTGAAAACATACCTATTTTGGTACAAACTTGCCAACATTGGATATTATCCTTTCGAAAAAAAATCTTCGATTGGAAAGAGGAAAATGGCATCTTTGCATTTATAAATTTATTAGAGAATTTTCCTATTTTAAAAATCATATGCTTTGTTGGCCCTTTGCATAATTTCTTTCAGGGATTCCTTGTACATTCTCCGTTCATTTTTTTAAATTGGGGTATTTACCTCTCTGGTATGTTTTGTTAATGTTCAAGATTTTAACATTTGAACGGGTCATATATGTTGCCAATATTTAAAAAAAACTTTTCCTTTTGCCTTTTAATTTTGTTTATGATATTTTGGGGAGTACAGAAGTTTTCATTTCACATAATCAGCTCTTTCAGTCTTTTTCTTTATCATGTCTGTATTTGTTGTCACATTTTAAAAAGGCTAAATTTATACTTGGTAAAATACCTGGACAAATTTATATTCGGGAAGTTATTTTTATTTTTGGGGGGAAGTTATTATTTTTAAAAGTTGAGCTCCCGTGAAATGGGAGGATATGACTAAATTGAGCTTTGTCTCTGAAACAATTAACAGTGGACGTATTGCAAGATGGATAGCTATAAATTATGGCCTCTCTTAGGGATTTCTAGGACAGGTTTTAATATTTTAAAGGGTTCTCAAAATGGAAGTGAACTGGCTGCCACATGATACTAAGTTCTTTGAGACCACAAGATGGTAAACTAATGGGATGACAGGAAAAATGTGTAAGCGAGTGCTTACATGAGAGATGAGTTTCACGGAGAAGGAGGATAAGAAGTGCGATTATTAAATAAAGAAACTGATTTGATCACCATCCTTCAGTAACCTATCTATCTAAATGAGTAGTCAGAGTAGGGAGATGGGGCCTTGGGGCCATGGGGAGGTGGGGATGGCCGTAAACATGTATTTCAACAAGTAGCTATTTCCCAAATATGTTTTTACAGCAATGTCATTTAGAATTTTCTTCTGAGCTAAGTTCAGTCATGAAATACAATTAGTCTAATTACTGTTGGTTGTACTTCACAGGTAGAAGAGTACATGGAAATAAACAGGCCTGCACTGTGGCAGCCTGGGATGTAGATGGAATGTCAATGGATGAGCTTTTCTGTCTCCTTGTACTCCTCAGGTTTCTTCAGTGCGTCTCAAGCCCCTTTTCTCACTGCCATGTTGGCAAAGCCCTGTGAAGAAACTAAGAGCACGTCATTGAATCATTGACTTCTAAATTCCAAGGCTCCACTCAGTTATAAGACAGAAAGTTCTTCAAGGGAATTGGAGGAGACAGACAGAACAATCTCCCCCCTCTTCTCCCCACCCCACTAATTACAAAATACCTCCTGAGCTAGGAATGGGTAGGAGCTTGGAGAGAAGCCCCAGGGTTACATGTGAATGTGGGACTCTCTGTGCCCCACCCCCGATCTCAAGACCTCATCTGGAGGGTCCTGGAAGAAGAGGTGCCAGTGACCCTCTGGGCCACTGTGCCTTCCTGGGCCACTGTGTGAGGCTGGGGAGAGAGCAAGACAGCAAGCCTTGGGGAGAATTGCCTCATGCCATCTTGCTTTGGCAGAGTTGGAATGGTGGTGTGGCATGTCTAGGTACAAAGGATGGGAGACTTGCCCGCCCCAGTCTCCCATAGATCAGAGTGGCACAAGAGGCCAACCACAATGTCCGGAAAGCTTCCATGGAGAACAAAATTTAGCAGCGAAAGAGAGAGCGCCAGGGGGTCAGCCCAGGATGTGGTATGAGAACCAGGTGAGGATAGAGCTGCCCCCTCAATGGAGATAACTAATGGGAACCTCCTTGGGTCCCACAGACTACCCATGTCACCTAAATCATGCCCAGAGTCAGACGGGACAGATAGAGACCAAGAAGTGGGCTCCTCAGATAAGCCCTGGAGAACTGAGATTCAATTCTAGGGAAGAAAAAGAGGGGCGGGGGGAAAAGGAATTTTACACCTAATTGTAACTGAATTATAAACTTGAATTGGCTAGGAAATGACTGAATTTGAATGAGTTCATTTGAGAGTGACTAGATTAAATGTTCTCTGCTTTGAGGCAGGATGGAGGCTCAAGGCAGAAATTACACTCAATTATAGGAGAATAGAGAAAAAGACATTTTTGTACACTTTAGTCAGTGACTGTGAAATTTGTACTGGCTCCAATAATTACAGACAGTCAAGAGTCAGCAAAATCTCGAGAACAGACCCTGGACTCATTATGGGCTGCTCTTCCAAGTTATTACCTGACCTGTGGCTGCAGCTCAAAAGGTCAACCTAATGGCTTATCAGAAATCATGATGAAATCCATTCAAAGTAGTCTGTTTATATCAGAAAGCGGACCTAACACTTGCTGGTAGAACAAGGACATTTTTTTTTTAAATTTATTTATTGGGGTGACAATTGTTAATAAAATTACATAATTTCAGGTGTACAATTCTGTATTACATCAACTATAAATCCCATTGTGTGTTCACCACCCAGAGTCAGTTCTCCTTCCATCACCATATATTTGATCCCCCTTACCCTCATCTCCCTCCCCCCACCCCCCTTACCCTTTGGTAACCACTAAACTATTGTCTGTGTCTATGAGTTTTTGTTTCTCATTTGTTTGTCTTGTTTTTGGTTTATATACCACATATCAGTGAAATCATAGGGTTCTCTGCTTTTTCTGTCTGACTTATTTCGCTTAGCGTTATACTCTCAAGATCCATCCATGTTGTCACAAATAGAACAAGGACATTTTTAAAGTTCTGAGGACGCCCGGTGCAGATTATAACCCCATGGCCAGAAGAGGGAAGGTATAAAACTTCAGGTTGTGCTGGATATCTTTTGTCTGTCCACTCTAGACCCACTCTGCACACACCTCTCCATTCCTCCTGGGCCCTGGGAGGCAGGTCACTACGCATCTTGCCTTTTAGAGGCATTTGGTGGGAGCTTGGAGGAAGGGAGAAGGGTGAATCAGGATGTTAATTCCCTCATCTCCTTTAGGAGAGTCTCTGCAGCTCCCCAGGCTTCTTCCTTGCTGGGAAGTGAAGTGCCAGGCCCATTAAGGATTCTTCTTCTGCCATTGCTGCTGGCAGCCTAAGAGGTTGGCTAAGGGTCTGAACTATTAAAAATGGTCTCTGGCCCTTTAAACCTGGTATCCATAGCACCACAGGCACTGTCATTATTATGTATTCGCTGGCCCCAGGGGAGCAGACCTATGCACTCACAGGGAGGCAAGTCGCAGCCTGCCACCACCACCCTGGCTTTCTGTAATTGCATCTGCATATGGGCACGAGGGAGCCCATGTGAAAACACCTGTTTCCATACCCTCCCAACCAACATTCTAAACAGCTTGTGCTCTCGCTGAGGGAGAGCCATGAGAAATGGAAAAAAAGTTTTTTCTGGGCGACATTGAGAAGGCGGTGACATGATAAACTGAAGTAAGTGTCATTATAAACTGAATCTCTGCCCACCCAGGCCTCCAATGAAGCTCGTTCTGGCTAAGGCACAGGTTAGCATGCTGGGCAAAGCGTCTTATTATTTTAGACACATGAACATGAGTTTCAGAAGTTGGACATACACTGTGATGGAATTTAGACATATTTTATATCGAAAAGTTAAAAAAAAGTCAGTTCCGTGCTAAATAGCTGAATAGAGTATTAAAAATGCTTCACAATCCAACTTTTTTTTTTTTTTTTTACAATTGATGAACTGATATTGATACATTATTGCTAACTAAAGTCCATAGTTTATATTAAGGTTCAGTCTTTGTGTTGTTCATTCTGTGGGTTTGGACAAATGCATAATGTCATGTATACACCATCTCAGTGTCGTACAGAAGAGTTTCATTGCCCTTAAAAATTCCTGTGATTCAACTATTCATCCCTCCCTCTCTCTCCATCTTTCCCTGGCAACTGCTGATATTTTTACTGTCTCTAGTTTTGCTTTTCCCAACTGTGTCATATAGTTGGAATCGTATAGTACGTAGCCTTTCAGACTGGCTTCTTTCACTTAACAATGTATATTTAAGGTTCCCCCCAAGTCTTTTCATGGCTTGGTAACTCATTTCTTTTTATCACCGAATAATATTCCATTGTATGGATGTACCACACTTTGTTTATCCATTAACTTATTGAAGGACATCTTGGTTTCCAGTTTTGGGTCATGATGAATAAAGCTGCTAGAAACGTTCATGTGCAGGTTTTTGTGTGGACTTAAGTTTTCAGATCACTTGGGTAAATACTAAGAAGTGAAATAACTGGATCATAAGAGAAGGCTATACTTAGCTTTATAAAACTGTGTTCCAAAGCGTCTGTACCATTTTTCACTCCCGCCGGCAATGAGTGAGAGTTTCTGTTGTTCCACATCCTTGCCAGAACTTGGTATTGTCAAAGTTTAGGATTTGAACTGTTCTAATAGGTCTGTAGTGGTATCTTGTTGTTTTAATTTGTCATTTCCTAATGGCATTTGATGCTGATCATCTTTTTCCATGCTTACTTGCCATCTGTATGTCTTCCTTGGTGAGGTCTGTTTAAATCCTTTGCCCATTTTTCTAGTTTGTTTGTTTCCTTATGTTGAATTCCAGGAGTTCTTTGTATATTTTGGGTACAAGTCCTTCATGAGATAAATATTTTGCAAAGATTTTCTCAGTCTATGGCTGTCTTTTCATTCTGTTAGCAGGATCTTTGTAAAGTAGAAGTTTTTAATTCTAATGAAGTCCAACTTGTTTTTTCTTTCATGGATATATGAAAGTCATGGATGGTCATTACCAAATGCAAGGTCACCTAGATTTTCTCCTATCTTTTAGAAGTTTTATAGTTTTGCATTTTACACTTATGTCTATGATCCATTTTCAGTTAATTTTTGTGAAAGCCTTTATTTTTTAAGAGCAGTTTTAGATTTACATAAAATTGAGCAGACAGCACAGAGAATTCCTGCAACCATCCTCGGCCGCCTTGCAGTTTCTCCTATTGTTAATATCTTACATTATTAGCGTAATATATTTGTTACAGCTTTCCATTTTAAATGTACTATGACAAGTAGGTACGGAGGGCTTTGAGGCATAGAAAAGAAATGTTCCCATCCTCGCTGGGGAGTTCACATCCTCGCTGGGGAGGCAGAAAGGACAAAATGCTTCCATGTGAGCCACTAAGACAATATAGTTTTTAAGTACAATTGGGTTTTTAAATGTGTCCTTCCTTAGCAAGAGGGAGAAATTAGTGTGGTTTGGAGTAGTTAGGGAGCTAGCTCTCCACGGAAGAGGTAAGATGTAGGAAGGCTCTGGAAGGGTGGTAGGGTAGGTGGAGGTAGATTAGAGACGAAGTCAGAGCAGAAGGCACGGCCTGCATAGGGATGCAGAGGTGGGAATCGCGAAGGGATGGGCTTTATCTCATCAGGCAGAGGTGGGAAATGATCTTGAAGGATGTCAGTGGCAATAATCAGAGCTGGATAAAAGGGCTTCGAGTTTCTAAGCTGATCCTTTGGGTCTGGTCCTTTTAGGGCCATTGGTTTTTCAGTTTCACGTGTACCTCAAGGCAAAGATTCTGAAACATTTGCTTCTTTGAATGAGAATTCCAGGCTCACACCAGGGAGTGTTTCTAAAGAGAAGCACTACCCTTGTGGGGGGAAAGCCATCAAATGGAGCTGCAGCCTTTTCATTTGCCACAAGAGTAGAATTTTGTGTACACACATCAGGAAGAAAGCAACGTGCTTGGGAACTCAGAAATAGCCACTCAGCGACCACAAGGGAAGTTGTCCTAAGCTCCCAGGCTCCTCACTGGTTGGCTGCATTGAATTCATTCTCTTTGAAGGGCTCTGTCATTTCTGGTGGGCTGGAGAACCTCGTGGGGTCTCTCAGCAGGGAGGAAAATAATAAGGGAAACATATGAATTCCATTGTTTTATTCTTTTCTCACCTCTGAGGGAAGAACAAAGGAGGCATTAAATGCCCTATTTTTTCTTTTCTTGGTCTGAGTTAACTTACCTCCAGAGGCTTCTCTGGAGCTCCAGGTAGCTGTTATGACACTAAGCAGTCATGACAGTGCAGAGATTCCGGTAACTTTCCATAGTGAAAGGACACATCCAGCTTCAGAACTTTAGTCACTACCCCCTCTCCACAGACATTGTTTTCTTTCACAATATCTCTCTGCATCCAACTCCTTCCCCCTCCTACTGCCACCGCCTTGAGTGCAGGAGATGCACCTGACTACTTGGTCTCCTTGGCTGTGTAGTCCCTCTCCCAGTGACTTGGGTTCAATACCGTGCATCCATTCTTCCCCTTGATGTCTCATTTCTTCTTTCTTTGAGGCATCTCTTCCTTTTGGGTCCCACCTTAACCCCGGAGCCCAGCCCCTTGCCTCTACTGTCCCATACATTCTGCATCACATCTAGGCTCTCTGGCTTGGATCTCAAGGTATTCTCTCTAAAAAGTTACAAGACCATCCCTTGCATTGCTCCTGCCTTTGGTCCACTGCTGCCCGTGTTTCTCCCTCTGTGCTGGGCATTCTTTTCCCTCTCTTTCTCTAAAGAACAATTTAAGTTCTGCTTCCTCTATGTAGGGTTGCCATTTTAAGCAAATAAAATACCCATATATACAGTTGAATGTGAATTTCAGATAAACAACAAATGATTTTTAAAAAAAATATGGTACATACTTATGCTAAAAAAGACCTGTTTTTATTTCTTCTTGAAATTCAAATTTAATTGAGCACCCTATAGTTAACCTGTCAATCCTACCACTATGGAACCTTTTCTTAATAATCCAATTCTTCCTTATCTCTTTCTTTTCATTCCTAAAACATCCAATCCAGTCTTTCATTATATGCTATCTTGAACTTACTGATTATATTTACAGTATTAACACTCATTAAGCAAATATTCAGTATCAGGCTTAGTTCTTTTTACACAAACGAGTAGCTTATTGAATTCTTACAAGAACTATGTCATAAAGGAGGTGCTACCATGTTTCCCTGAAAATAAGACCTAGTCGGACCATCAGCTCTAATGCGTCTTTTGGAGCAAAAATTAGTATAAGACCCAGGATTATATTACATTACATTATATTATATTATATTATATTATATTATATTATATTATATTATATTATATTATAGACCAGGTCTTATATTATATTAAAATAAGACTATATTATTATAGACTATATTACTATAATAAATATTACATTATAATATTATATTAATTTTTGCTCCAGAAGACGCATTAGAGCTGATGGTCTGGCTAGGTTTTATTTTCGGGGAAACACAGTACAATGATACCATTTTATAAATGAAGAAGCTGAATCTTTGAAAGGTCATTTTATTTGTTCAAGGTTCCAAAGCTAATTAAACTTGAATTTTGATCAGTCTGTAGGATGACAAACTTGTTCGGGTATCTTTCGTGCAGTTCTGGTTTTAATACTGAAAGTGCCATATCCCAGGAATCCTCTCAGTTCTGGGCAAACTCTGACTTCAGAAGCATAGGATTCTCTCCTGTTTCCAATTTTTGACAGTTTTAAATTCTTTTTCTCTCAGTTAGGTTATGGAGTTCCTCAGGACAGAGCGATAGCTAATGGGATCTGATGCTAAGAATTGCTTAGTAAAGCGCTTGACGACGGGAAGCTCCCCTCAGAGGCCACACCTCCGTGGATTGCATGAGCTGAGGACTGCTCGGGGGTGGCCACTCTTACATGCAGCTGAGCCTTGAGTATGGCCAGTGGTCTTTGCAATAGAGGAACACATGTATCCATGATGTCTCTGGTCATTGCTTGCAAAGCTGCTAGGCTGTTGTTACCAGCAACAATTCCTTGAAATTGGTGGAAATGCAGATCCTTTGTAGGTGTGCAGTACCTAGCTTGACAAACTGAACCTTGAGGTCTTCCTGCTTTGCAGTCTGAGTTAGGGCATAGGTGAGGCTGGAGAAACCGCAACCATGGTGCCAACAGGAGTAGAGCGCAGTACGGCGGGCAGTACGCTCATCAGCACCTTGGTGGATGGACAGCACCCAAGGAAGCCCAATGGGTGGTGTTCTTTCAGCTGGGAAGGTGTGTTTGTGCAATAATCCAAAAGTTTCTTATGCTGTTACATTATTATATAATAACCAAGTGGCTGACTGTGGTGATATGTTATTGGTATGCTACAAAGTAGTTAATGAGGTGTGATGGGAAAGACAGAAACAATAGATTTCCATGCCCTAAGGGCATCTGTATAACTGGTCTCAACTTCAGTTTGAATGCAGGTCATTATTGAGCATATGTTACATATAGAAACTAAGCTGTCTGTCAATGCCTGCCACACATCGTAGGTGCTCCATAAACACTTGTTGAATGAAAAAAATAAAGTATAGTAGCACATACGAACAAACAAACAAACAAAAAACCTAAGCTGTCTGAGGAAAAATCATTTGTAAAAATCATTTGCTATTTTAAAAAATATTTATTTAAATTGAATCGACAAAGTCTAAAACGCTCAAGGCAACTTTATTTTCAGTTGTGCAATTTCACTTTAAAATGCTTGAAATTTTAAATATGCTTTTGTCTCAGGCTTTTTATTAAGAGACCATAACAGATATGGGGCATAAAGGTTAGGCAGGAGTTTCCATTTTGAACAGTGCTAACAGGTTCCTTAGTCCTTCCTTCTTTAGAAACGCCTCATTTCCACAGGGTAGTCTCTCAGCCTCAGTGTGACAGTGGAGACCATTCCTGGTTAAGCCCCAACCTACCTTTCCAGCTTATCTCCTACTAGTCTGTGTACCACAGGCACTGCACCAGCTGGACTCTTCACTAGCCTCCAAACACACCTTTAGCTTTTCTGCCTCCAACCCTTTCTCTTGCAAAATGTCACGGTTAAGAGTTTAATCTCTTGAACTAGACTGCCTGGATTCAAATCCTCATTCTGCTACTTGCTCTGTGATCTTTGGCAAATTACCTAATTACTGTATGCCTTGATTTCTCCTACTGAAAAGTGAAACTGAAATGATATTGCCCCTTCAGGAGTAAAATAATTCATGAAAATGCTTAGAACAATGCACATCACATACTAAGTACTCAGTAATGCTAGCCCCTCATTTATATAAGTGTATCTCATTATTCTCCTCCTGAAGCTCAAAATATCTCTTCCTTGAAGCCTTTCCTGATCACTCCATCCTGCAATGTGCTCTCCTTCTTGGGAAATCCCTAGTACTGACACCGTGGTTTTGGTAGGGGGGCTGGTGTTCTTTTCTCATAACCACACAATGTAGTTTTTACCCAGTTATTTACTGAGCACTCACTTCGAGTCAGGCCTGGGGCTCATGACTACATGTGGAGGCAGGTATTCTTTATTTCATTTTACAAAGGAGCAAACTAAAGCTCAGAGAGCTTCAGTGATTTGCTAGGGTTGCAGTGCTAGGGAGAGATGATTCTGGGGTTCCAACTCAGGTTGCCCACGATGGCAGCATGTGACTCTCCCTCCTTTGCTAGAAAACAAGGAGTGAATCTTACGCTGTGATAGCCTTCATACTGTCCTTTTGGTAGGAGGCACTCAGTGTATCTCTGACGAGTTGATGGACCAATATGAAGTTTGGTTGCCTTTCTAAGAGTTATCCAGTGCCTTGTGGTTGTGATTGTCTTCATAATGGTAAAGATATTTTATGATATATTTTTATGGGCCTTAAGAAGAGAGACTGTAACTTACTCTTCTTGGGTTAAACCCCACGTAAATCAATAATGCAATTCACATTTATTTTTACCTTAACGGTTCACTGCTATTGCAAATATGGTTAGATGAGGAATGACAGAACTGATCTTATTTTCAATGCTGGTTTTGTCACAAAGGAGACTTTCTCATGACTCAGTATGAGCTAACTGGTCTGTCAATGGCTTTCTTTGTTGGGTGAGTCATTTGATCCAATGTTGACATGGTGTAAGCTGCTCTCTACCAACTCTGGGGAAACCCCAGTGGCTCTGACAGTCACTCAACCCCCAATCAAGTTGCTCTTAAAACAGCTGATGGTGAACAGGGATGAAACTGTATTGGTTTTGTAAATAGCTGCTGGAAAAGACAACTTGATAAAGATTTAGTGATGTGTGAATGCTTCCCATTTTAGAGTAGTGCATGCAAGTAATACAAAGGCAACTTCTGTGATTTCTAAATTCCTTGGACACAATAGTCTTTCTTTACTGAGACCAAAATCTTAAAGAACCAGGCCCATTCAATTAGCAAACATTTACTGAATTTGTACTATGTGCCAGATACTGTTCTAGGTACTGAGGATACTGCAGTAACAGGAAGAGACTAACATTCCTGCCCTCTTGGAGCTTTTTCTTTCAAAGCTTTTTACTAGGGGAAACAATTCAAATTTATGCAAAAGAAAAAAGAATCATATACCCATTATTCAGCGTTAATAATTATCAATATTTTTTCATTCTTTTTTCACCTATCCCTTCCACCACATACTTTTATTTATTGAACAAATTTGACATGTAATGTTGTATAAGTTTAAGGTTTACAGTGTGTTACTTTGATAAATTTATATATTGTTATATGATTGCTGATGTAGCGATGTTTATCACATTACATAATTATAATACAATGTGATTGTCTATATTGTACTGCACATTAGATCACTATGGCTTATTCTAGTTGTTACAAGTTCGTACCTTTAAACGCCATCACTGTTACACCCCCAAGCCCCAGTCCAATCCCCTACCACCATTTTACTCTCTGTTATTTTACAGGTTTGATTATTTTAGATTTCACATGTAAGTGACATCATGCAGTATTTGTCTTTCTCTGTCTGTCTTATCTTGCTTAGCATAATGTATGCAAGGTGCATACACGTTGTTGCAAATGGGAGAATATCCTCCTTTCTCATGGCTGAATAATATTCCATTGTGTATAGGTGTACCTCGGAGATACCGCAGGTTTGGTGCTACCACCACAATAAAGTAAGTACCTAACAAAATTAGCAATATTTTCTTGATATCGTTTAATATCCAATTCTGGATAAATTTTCTTTAATTGTCTCAAGAATATTTTCTTTACATTTCTTTGTTGGAATCCAGATTCAAACAGGGTCTACACATTCTAGGTTCTGCATAGAGCTCTTAGTCTCTTTGGATCCACACCAGTTTCTTCAGCTATTTTTTGGTTGTAGGAATCGGGTTATTTGCTGTATAGAAATTTCTCCTTTTTGGATGTGGCTGATTACATCCTTATGTGTTGTTTATGATATTTCTTTATGCTGAACTAACATCCTACTGGAAACTAGCTTGATGCTGTTTTTGTGTGCTAGAGATGTGTCTGGAAGTGTTTCGGAGGCCAAAAATTTGGGCGGCCAGCATGAAAAATTTAGTTCTTATATAATAGTGGCAGTGTTGCTCATGATGCCCATGAAGCATTCCCTTTGTTCCTTCTTCCTTTATATCGGCCTGTAAAGAAGACTTTTAAAAGTGGTTGTGTCATATGATGTTTGGGAGTGGCACCAACTGAAAGACCTAGGAAGCAGTTCCCCCACAGAGGAACAAGTTGGATTTGAAAAATTCATTTGTTAGTGTCTTCTTGGGAACTAGATCAACAAAAGAGAGAATAAATTTATAGAATAGCATGACTCTCAGCGAGACCAATTGAGTTAGAATATTTAAAGGGATCTTTATAGTTTATTTTGTGGATGATATCCAGGGGATTCAAATGTGCAACTAGGAATGAGAACCACAGATTCAGGTAATAAAGCTAGTGAGGTCTTCGGTTGGTGGTCCACTTCAGCAGGCAGTCCCCACTTAAAGCCTTGAGACAGAAAAGGAGATGGGTCTGAGGAAAGCAAGCCCAAGTAACAGTAGTAGGAAGTTTCCGGGGTCACCTGGGTGGCTATTGATAGTAAGGATTCAGTGGTATTGATACATTTCTTCATCAAAAAATGTCATGACCTTTTTTTCTTTCTTTCTAAGAATAAGGAATGAAACTTTGGTTCAGGGAATCCAGAAATATGAAAGAAAGAAAGATTGACTCCAGTGAGCAAATACAGGCGTTGAGTTGTCATTTACTGACATGGGAAGGTTATGGGGAAAGGTTCTATTTTGAACATATAATATTTGAGATGCTTTTTATATACTATAGATGTTAAGTCAGCAGTTGGATGTGTGTCTGAAGTTCAGGGCTGAAGATAGAATTTTTACAATCATGAAAATAGAGATGGTATTTAAAGCCATGGATGATATCACCTAGTAAATGAGAGAATGGCTTCCTTAAAGCCACGTGAAGAAGGTTCTTATAGGACCATAGTAAGGGTTTCTCTGAGGCATATTTAAGAGGGTGATTACTGAGTCATAAACCATGCTGATAATTGTTTTTCACCAAATACTGCCAGACTGCTCTACAGAATGTATTTACCAGTTTAAGTTCCCACCTGCAGTGCATGAGGTTTTCCATTTCCCCAAATCTGTGACCATATTTGGGGTTATCTTTTTCTTTTGGCCAAGATTATCTTCTTATTTTATGAAGATGGGTAAAGCAAGGGTGTGTTGGAGCTGGCTTATGAGGATAGATTGAACACATTTCTTCCCAACTCCTTGTTCAGTGACCTCACACTGGTACCCTGAAATTGGCAGGGGTGAGGGAATTTGCGTTGTGAAAATTGGCAAACACTATAAATCAGATTCCCTCCCACTCCCCAAGCTGGTTTTTAAATATATACCGGCATATCAGTGGTTATACGTAGTATCGCACCTTTTGTATTTCTGGTCTCTCATTATTAGTGAGTTTGAGCATCTCTTCATGCTTGCTTGCCAGTCTGGCTTTCGCTTCTGTGAATTGCTTATTCCTATCCTTTCTTCATGTTTATATTGGATTTTTTTATTTCTTTTGTTGATTTGTAAAAGTTCTTTATATATTTTAGATATTATTCCGTAGTTGCTGTTGAACATACCATGTATCTTCTGCCAATTTGTCAGCTGTCTGTTAAATTTTTCTATGGTATTCTTCACTGAAGAGAAACCTTAATTGTGAGGTAGTCAAATCCACCACGTTTTTGTTTTAAGCTTTGCAGTCTTGTTTTATAAAGTCAATCCCTACCGCACATTCGTAAAGATAGTCTCCTACCTTTTCTTTTCTACCTTTCAAACGTAGGTCTTTAATCCGTCTGGAGTTCATCTCTGTGTATGGTGGATATGGGATATCCAACATTGTTTTTTCTTCATAAACTAAACCAGATTCCCTAACACCATCTTCTAAATAATTTATGTTTTTCTCATCGATTTGTGGTACCACTTTATATATATTTAGGTCCCATGGGTCTGCTTCTGAGTTCTCTGTCTTTTCCACTGTTCTATTTGTTTCTGTACTAGACCATACATTTTTATCACTATGTGGTAATAACATAATATCTGGCAGACAGGTTTCTTCTCTTTGTTCTTGCTTTTCAAAATTGACTTAACTGTTTAAAAATTTATTTTTCCTTATATATTTTATAACTTGATTGAAGTTCCTTAAAATTTGAGTTTCTGCTGGAAGTTTGGTTGTTATAACATTAAATGGAGAGATTAAACGGACATTTTTAAAATGTAAAGTCATTCTATCCATGGCATATTCAATCTTCTTTTGTGTCCTTATGTAGAGTTTAAAAATTTTCTCCATCCAGTTGTTGTAAGTTGTTAGATTAATTCCTGGGTATTATGCTTTAGAGTGTAATTGCTGTTTGGAATGGTCTGTCATTGTCTGTTCTGTTTCCTGGTTGCTTACTGCTGATGTAGAGGAAACTATTGATTTGTAGAAACTGATTTTGTCCTTGGCAACCTTGCTGAACTCACTTTTAATAGTTGATTCCGTTGGGTTTTCTATGCTAATAATCATATCATCTGCAAATCGAAAGATTTTAGGGGCTCTATCTGGTGTTCTATTTTGCATTTAACTATCTCTGCTGGTTGGGCTCCAATCTAGTACCCCAGTTCTGAGAGCTGGATGTCTCTTGTGGTCCTAGTGCCTTGTCTATCCAAATTCTGGAAACAGTTCTTTTCTTCCTCCCCTCTGTATGATATCTTGTCTAGTACCTCCGTCCATGTACGAACAGTGACACTATCTTTTTTGGCTTCTTCCATTTAACGCTTTTCTCAGGATTTGGGGTCCTGTTAGCTGCCAAAAGGCCTTCCTACTGCTGACTTTCCGCTTGTCTGTGTGGAAATCTGAATGATCCCTGCTGCTCAATATAGCATTTCTGTGTCCTGGATGCCCAAAAGGACACCCTGCGTAGGTAACTAGTGGATCAAAATAGGCCTTCATATCAGATAGAGTTAGGTCTGAATCTTACTTCTGCCCCAGGTTACATGGAGCAAGTTACACAGCCTCCTGCAGTCTGTTTCTTCCTTACCTGCAAAGGCAGGTAAGATCCCATAGGTAAAAGGCCACATAACGGTCATTCAGTAATGTCGCCTCTCCACACTGATGTGGCCCATGATGCTGATCACCTCCTGGGACTGGGGTTTATCACCGCATTGTTCAGGAAACTGGTACCTTCAGACATAATTCAATCTCAGCAGCTGCAGCTGGACCATGTCCCTAAGTGCCTTCTCAACCTGGTGGATGGTTCACGTTCCAAGTTCTGGCCCCATATCATTGCCCAGTCCAACTCTTAACCTGGTGATACCTGGTTCTAAGAACTGTATGACCTATGGGTGCTCCGGGAAGCATGACACCAATGGGCCCTTGCATTCTTGATGATGGTCTTGGGGGTAACTTCAGTGTTTGAGTAAAGGCAATGAGGTAAGTGGGAGACGCTCTTATAGCTTGTATCCTGGGAATTTGCCTATGTACTGCACAGTGTTTGGGTGTAGCAGAAAAAGCCAGTGGCCTGGCTGGTTCTAACAGAGACTTTTATTATTGTTAAGAAAACTCAGCTAGCCACACCCTGTCAATTGCTAATAGTGGTATCTCAGAGGAATTATTTAAATTAGCAATAAAAGTGAACTGTATACCTGTGGAAACTTCACCAATAGCACCTCCTGTTACACACAGATCTTTATGAGTTTCTGTGGCTTAGTGATAATAGGGCACATTTACAGTTGCTTAAAGCCAACCAGTTAAAGAGGTGGGTGGGGTCAGACAAGAACAGGGTGTGATGAGAGCAGGGAGAGGGAGGAGGAAGCGTCTGTGTCCCATTATCATCTCTGAGAAGGCACAAAGATGCTAAACCTGCAGGGACAGAGAAGCTGGCAGCTGCCCAGGGCCTGTGGGATGGTCATGGTGTTTACATGTTGCGTAAGGAGTGTGAGTTTTTGTTGACGGTAAGCTCCACCCCACTCAACAGTGTGACTGCTACAAACAACTATTTTGGAATATTGAGCTATGCTAATAGCTCAGGACGTCAGCATAGGACCTAGAAAGAGGTGGCAGTTTCTTTTCTCTCTGCACTCAACAGGACACTCCATTCATCCCTGAGCTCTAGACAAGCTGAGACGCATCATACAGAATCCCTCAAGATGCTGGTGAGTGGGGTTGTAACCATATCATGTAAGCAACAGCCTAAGGAATAGAGAATGCTTGTCCTGGGTACCTCGAATTGGAGTCAAATCTGATCTGGAAGTCCCTGGGGTGGAAACAGAACCCAATGAGGAGGAGATCCAGGGAGCTGGATTTTAGCTCCCAAGGTAGGAAGAAGTTTCAACAAGGCTGATCAAAGATAAAATGGCTGCTTTTAAAGGAAGTGAATTCCTGGTTATTGGACGTGTTCAACTATGGCCATTTGGTGGGAGGATTTAAGGGAGACTCAAGCAACGGGAGCAGGGTCATTTGTAGTCTCTGGAATCAGATTCTAACAGGCAAAGATGTTGTGGTGTGCCATGAGCATTACGTCCTGTTCCCGCAGAGACATGGAGAGACGTCCATTCCACATGTGCCATTGCCAGGCACGGACTTGGAGAACATGGACATACAGTGTGGTAATTGGTCCAGGGTAGTGATCAGAGCCAGAACAAAAAGACCTCAGAGACAGTTGTTATGGTGTGTAACACTACTGAATCAGTGTTAAAAACCTCAGTCGTGGGGAAACAATGGACTCATCAAGTTTCTTCAGTAAGGGGACTCAGTAAGTGTCAAGTAACACCTTTCCTCCATTGCGTGATGGTGAACCAGGATTTCAGCATTCAGGTCTGTTAGTTGCCACAGTTTCACCAGTTTCTGGTTCTTGGGGGATGGAGAAGGCGAGCAGGAGAGAAGGGGATGAGAAGGGCGCAAAGCAGTGGGAGAAATAAACTTCAGGGATAACCACTCACTTTTCCTGCCTCTACACTGACACCCTGGGGTGTAATTATTCACCTTCGGGTAGAGCATTGACTAGGCGTCTTACAGCAAAATCTACAAATAGGCGATTGACTGATGGACCTTCTCTGGGCTGTGCACTGGGCTAGATGCTGGGGAGTCCCAAACGGGTAAGACGCGGTCTCTGCCCCTAAGAAGGGGTAGGAGTGCTTTTAGCCCAGGAGGTCGGTCAGATTGGATCAGCTAAGAGCTTTAAGGGAAGAACGTCTGCCCAGCGTGCATGGGCTGCGTCCCTCATTCACTGCCCTGGGCCAGGTGGGGTTCCTCTGACAGCCCGCGCCTGGCTGCGGTGGAAATGTCACCGCCACCACCTCCACGCAAGGTTAGCCCACGAAGGCCCCTACGAGGTCCGAACCTCCAGGCCCATCCTTCCTTCCGTCGGGAGGCGTGGGGGCTCAGGCGCGCCCCCTCCTTCGTGTGTGTCCTCCCAGGGGCGCGCGGGCGGGGCCGGAGCGAGGCCTGCGCGCGGCCGGGCGCCTGCTCTGTGCGCGCGCGCGCCGTCCCCGCGTGGGCCCGGCACCAGCGCGCGCGGAGGCGGCAGGCGGGAGGGGCCGCGGCGCCCCCGGAGACCGGCACCCGGAGGAGCTCGCCTCGCGCCGCGTCTCCGCGCCCCCGCCTTCCCAGCGCGCGGCCCGGAGGATCCGAGGAGGCAGGTGGGCCGGGAGCGCGCGGGGCCCAGGCCGGGTGGGCGGGGGCCCGGGGGGCGTGTGCCGGGTCGGGAAGGCGGCGCTGGGGGCACCTGGAGCCCGGCGGCCGCCTCCTGAGGGCGCCGGTGTCGCCGGCTCCGGGAGGCCTCTCCCGGGCGCGGGGGCGGCGCGGTCCCCCCGCGGGCGGTGGGTGTCGTTTCCGTTCTTCGCGGACGGGGGAACTTCGGGATGACAGGCCGCGCGGCGGGTGGGACGAGCGGGACCCGGCGGCCGAGCCCCGCCGCCCAGCCGTGCCGCCCCTGGGAGTGTCCCCGCGCGGGGTGCTGCGCGCCGTGCACGGCCCTGTATCTTTTTCCTGAAACGGGCCTCTTCGGATCTCCCCTCGCTTATTAAATTGTTTAAGAAGGCTGTTGCCAGTGGGGATTTAAAGCTAAACTCAATGACTCAGCTTCCAGTCTTTTGCTGCCCCGAGATTCCTTAATTCTATATCGTGGGAACAGGGAAGGAAAGTTGGGGAAACACTTGCGCCGAGACCTGTCCTGCACAGAGACGGTTTCGGCCTCGTGCCTGTGGCTCGGACGGATGGGTTTATAATGTCAACTGTCTTTTAAATTAGATGTCAGGGTGTTCATCCAGAGACTATGGGGGCAATTTGGACGTCAGCTCTGAGACAGTGTTTTGATGTGTATCAGAGGGTGAGATTCTCATGGGATAATAACTTGCTCTGTGTTCCCGGCTAGAGTGTGGTTCATATTGTAGCAATATAATTTAAATGTTTCAATAAAGAAACACCCTCCTCCTCAGGAACGTCCCCCTAATACTTAAATTGTACTTCACTTTCACACTGGCATTTGTCACTTAGGAATCTTCTGCACAATTTAAAGTAGTCTAAATGGCAGAAGATTACGTGGTACAGGACACGCGACAGCTATGGAGGGAAAGCAGAGAATGGAAAATGGCAGAAGGCTCGCTTTCTACATTTTTATGGTGCAAAACCTTCCTAGTTCTATCTTATTTTGCCAACATAAATGTGCATTTTTAAATACTCTTATTTCATATGGACAACCTGGGCTGTAAGATTGGATCTTTCAATGTAATTACTATGTTTATTTCTATTTTATAGGAGAATTTGTGGGATTCATTTCAGACATTTCGAATTTGTCAAATACAGTTCCCACCAGCAAGGCATTTTTAAAAAGTGATATTTAGATGGTGTTTTTTATTGCTTATAACAACTCCAATTTGAGATATATACTACTGATCTTTATGTTACAGAATCAGCTCTTTCTCCATATTTACACCTACGTATGACTGGTTACTTTTAGGCTTACCGTTCCCTTGTTAATCATGTATAATTGACTATGCTGCTATGGGCTTGCTTAGTTTGTTATTCTTTGTTTGTTTGTTGTGTGAGGCATCTGTGTATTGTTTTCACAGCTGGAGTTTAAGCAGCACTGTTTCCCTCCAATGATGTTCAATAGGACTTTCCACGATGAGGGAAGAGTTCTTTCTGTGCTATTCAATACGGTAGCCACTACCCACATGTGGCTTTTGAGCTCTTTTATGGAGCTAGAACAGTGGAGGAACTTAATTTTTCATTTAATGTAAATAGTTACATGTAGCTAGTAGCTGCCTGGCTGGGCACCACACCTTTAAATTACAAGTCCGTCTGGACGTCCCCACCGGCCTTCTTGAATCCAGCACTTGTTACAGCTATACAGCCATTATGGCTTCCATGCAGGAATCCTACACTGGCCTGTAATCTACCTGAGGGCAAGGGCTCATCTAATTTCTTTACCTTTGCTATGCCCAGTCTAGAATTTAGTAAGAAACACTCGATAAGTATTTCTTGACTGTCGAAATAAACTTCTTGAGGGCAGGTATCTTTTATAATTTTCCTAGGGCCTAGACCTAACTAAGTAGCAAATACTGTAAATCTCTGCTTAATGATTGAACAGATTTCATGTAGGTAGCTAATACATGGATTATTGGAGATATGTTTGAAATGATTGTTTTGGTTAGATTCCTCTTTTTGGAAATCTCTGGAAGACTCATGGCAAAGTACTGTATGAAGTCGAAAGGGCCTCATGATTCTAACTCATGTGGACACAGCTTAGGTCTGTTAGTTGAGTAGCTGAACGATACTGCCCTTGAACCATGTTCCAAATAAATCTGAGGGAATCCCTGGGCCTCAGTGAGGTTCTTTAATGAGGCCATAACAGCCTCAACTGCTCTGAAAAAGTTAGTGGGCATCTCCACTCATCACCATTCTGTGTTAGGGCATGGACCAGGAATTCTTGAGAAATCATGAGCTATTATAGTCATGTTATAAGATGCTTTCTTGCTAAGAGATGATTTGGGGTGATGAAGTAGGATGGGATTCCTACATAAATCAAAGTTTGGGGAATTTGAGTCTAATTATTGGCATCTGTTATGTACACAGTTGATTAGGGCTGACTTTTTATCTTAGACTTACTTTATATAATCCACTGTCACCAGTTAACCATAGTAGGACTTGAAGCAAAAGTATGTACTCAGTTCAGATCAGTATATCTCCAAATTTGACCAATATTCCCAGGTGTCCTGGATCTTGACATCCAGAAATTACTGTTAGGGAAGAATTCTAAGACTACACAAAAGTTTTGTAGAAGTGTATAGTTTTCTTTGGTGGGACAAAAGGTAGAATGTTGGGTTTTTAATGAAGGAAAGGCAGTGGGACTGGGAAAAATGCCACGAAGACACAAAATACAAAGAATGTTCACTGCATTGGTTAAGTAATGTAGCTTCTCTGACCTTGAAGCAGCTAATGTGTAAAATTATAAAGTTGGTTACGTTTTGTTGCGTGAATCATCTTTCCATCTTGAATCTGGGACTTGAATATTTATTCAATTATGTGTAAGCCACTAATCTAACTCCGGTGGCAAGTGATAGTTGCATAAGATGCAGTTCCTATCTTCAAGGATCTCAACAGTCTACAAGGAAATGAAAGGTTCTCTTGGGATCACTTTTAAAAACATTTTGAATGAGAAATCTGCTCTTTAACAGGAGGTTTTCAAAGGTGGCTCCTCTTAATCAACTCAGAAAGATAACCACTTAATCACTTTGCCGAAGAATTACGAGTATAAAAAACCATAACTGAGTCTCAAAAGTGTGATTGTAGTCAGATTAATCTTCCTAACACACAGCTTGAAGCAGGACACTCTCCCTTTAAATAATCAGCGGTTCCCCGGTGCTCATGGAATTAGGTGTTTTGGTCTCTGATCAGTATTTAAAGTACTCCTGAGTATAGCCGTAAAAAACCATTATAGCTTTACTTCTTACTGTTTCCTTGGATGTAGTGTATATTCCAGCCTACTCGTCCTTTAAAGTGCTCCCCTTTTAAATTTCAGCCCCAATTTCTGCCTACTCATCTTTCAAGATCTGTCTCTGGTGATGCTTTCTTCATGGCACCATTTCTGATTCTTAAGAGTTCCCGTAACAAATGTTCCTTGTGCTTAAATGTTATGGAATCTCATTCTGCTTTATCATCCAGAATTGTTAGTGCTATTTTATTCACCCTGGTAGATTATAAGCTACCTAACAAGCATGGACCATCTGTTACTCATTTTTGTATTTTCTGAAACACCTAGAATAGTGTATTTCTTTGTACGTAGTAGATATTTATTAAATTTTATTTCTGTTCCTTGATTTCAAAGGATGCTTCGTACTCTGCATAGAATATTTTACCCAAACTTAATGCCAAGCAGCTAGAGGCCAACAAGTAGAAATCCTGAGTAACTTCAACACTGAGTAGCTGTAGTGTTGAGTGAGAGCTGCCATTGTGCTGTCTGTTACTTTTTGGAATTTATAGTATTTGAGGAAGATCGCCATGCTGTATGACACCAATTCCTTGTCATTTTCCTATTTATGTGGCAAAGTTAATGTCAACATGATTCAAAGTATTGGGTGGTAGGTAATTTTAGCATCTCTGAAAACTTGAATACCTTTAACAGAGTAACACTGAATTAGGTTTTTTAATAGATTAATAACATCTATGTCCATGTAAACATGCATCTTATGAGAAAGAAAAAAGCATCTGACTCTTTGCCAGTTCCTGCTAGTGTTCAGAAAACCTGTGAATCTAGTTGGAAAGGAGCCAGTTATCTCAGAGAGGTGCCTGTCCTTGGAGAAGGCTGGTGACAGTAGAGTAAAGGTGATTAAGTCAGATATGGGATTGGTTAACTAAGGTAAGAGGGCGCACAGTGAGGGATATCTAGCATGGTGTTATCTGCCAGAGTAAGCGATCAGTTAACTATTTTTACTTATTCTATTCTTTCTACTAAAATAATATAAAGTCATTGTTATTTGGTTTTATGGGTTTCTGCTTAAATTTAAAAACAGAATTTCATAATATTTCATACTTTAAAGATTTGATGCAAAAGAAACGAGAAGGTTTTTGGCTTCATAGTGCAGTTTTGCTGACATTTTTTTCTGCGTGCTCCATCGTTTCTGCTATGTGGGCTAGGTACAGCACCAGTCTAATTTAGAGCAGATTGCTTTGAAGCACTCACATTTTCTGGGAAAAAGAGGTAATATCAGTCATATGGTTTAAGATGCATGGCCTTCCATCTTCTGCTAGGATAGAATAAACAGATCCTATGCGTTGTTAGGAAGTGGGATGATATCAGTAAGCTCTTGAAATTGTACTAGTGATGTGGTTAATTTTCAGTGAAGTTTTTTGGGATGTCAGGAAATAATGACAATATCCTAAACTAGATTATTTTCATGTGATGAGCACATGGCATGAGCTATTGCAGAACAGATGGTATAACCTATGTCAGATTCCACAAGAAGTTCAAGATCCATTGAAAAGGGATAATATGCTCTTGTAAGTTAAGAGAATGTCACCCATTTAGATTATTTCAGCATTTAAAAAAATGTTTTTACTTATTATTGGGACATAATATTATTCCTGACCTAATATTACTCCTGAGCTTTGTTTAGAAAGGTTACATGTGCTGCGGACTCTATAAGAGACAGTGTGAAGTAATGTGTGTTCTTTAACACGTTTGTTAAAAGGAAGTTTTTACCCCCTTCCTCTCTGAAAGAGACTCTTGGAGGTTGAGGTTAAAAATGTCAGTAGGTTAGATATTAAAAGAATAGGCTTTTTTGTGATTGAAGGCACTCATTATCAGTTGCTTACAAATGTAATGGATATGCTTTTTTCACCCCCTCTCATTAAAGGTGGCTTCCTAGAAGATGACCATAGAGGACCTTCCAGATTTTCCATTAGAAGGAAATTCTTTGATTGGAAGATATCCATTTTTATTTTCAGGTTCTGATACGCCAGTCACCTTTTCCATTTCTGCAGCACCAATGCCTTCAGACTGTGGTATGTTAACTTAACCATCTTTATTTTCTATGAACTGGTAATTTCTGTCTTACGTCCTTTTCACACTCATAATTTTTCCCAAAACTATTTGCTGTGGTTTTCCTTTTTCAAAAATACAATTGCTAAAGTTTTCCTTTTTCAAAAATACAATTGCGTTTTCTGCCTCTTACGCGAAATGTTTACTTTCTGCTATCAGCCTTTTTATTATGTACAATGTTCATTTTAAGCACCATGATGGATTTAGAGGATCTTATTTTTTAGAATGCAATGGTGCTTAGACATTTAGCATTCTTCTGCTATTGATGTATTTTGGTTAAATATACTGACGTTTAAAAAGCCATATACTGAAAAAAAAAAGAGATTAAAGTGCTGTCAACTAGCCATTGCTAGGGGCCCTGCTGCCTCAGAAATGCCAGAATTCTAATGAACAGTAAATAATCACTCCTGAAATGATACAAACTTGGGTGTCAATGTAATGACAAGTTTCAATACACAGGCAAGCCTCATTTGGATCCTGTCTTAGTTATCTCCCGTTGTAATGATCAATGTACACACAAACAAAATACAGTAAAACTGAAGGGGAAAAAAAAGCCATGTACTTAGGCAGAGAGGGTGAAACCTTTCCCTGGAATGTGGAGTGAGATTGGTTCATGTTTAAATTGGTTCATTTAAATCTCCTCTGTAAAATACAGATTTAGAAGTATTCTAGTTTTTATCTAGATAGACTTATTTCCCCGGGACCGTATTTTATCAGATAGTTGATAAAAGAATAAAAGAGGACCAGGAGATAAATTCGATAGATTTCTTACATTTCTGATTTAGTTAGAGTTTTTCATATAAACTATTGGGTCACCATTTCAAATCGTCTTTTCGAGTTAATACAATTTTTAAAATACGAGTAGGTATAAAATTATTGAGTTAGAAATTTGTCTTTTTAGTCATATCCATTCTAATAACCATTCATTTCCAAGTATGCTATTTTTATGTGTTTATAGCAGCTTACCTTGCAATCATCAAAAGTATTACATGAAACCTGTGCCTAGATCCTGGGAGTTATTTTCAGCTCTTATATAAATTGACTGGGTTTACTTTCAGATATAACAAAATCAGTTCTATAGGAAAAGCTTTGAACTAAAGCACTTGCTTATGGAACTTGTCTCATTCTACCTTGAGTCATATTTGTCTTATTTCTTTTCCTAGAGTATAGCTCTTGGGGATGAGGTAGCAGTCATTTTTGTTTTTGTGTATCTCATTAGGGATAATACAGTCATTTATTGATATTAGTTGCTCAGTGTTTGCTGAATAAATACATTGAATGAAAGGTGATAGTGGATATTAGCACCTCTGTATAACTGAAATTAAACATTAGCTAGATTGTTAGAATTATAGATCTTAGAATCTGAATCTGGACCTATAGTTCAACTTTCCCTGCTCACTTTCTAGTATATGTCTCCTTGAAGTTTTGGCCAGCTGGTACTAATTTGATATATGGAACACACACTTCTTTATATGATAGCTTTAAAATACATGAGGATAATTTGAATATTTTTACTTAGTCTCTACTTCCTTAGGGTACACATTACTGGTTCCTTCAGCAGCCCCTCATTGTCAGGATTTCTAGACCCTTTTCATTTTAGAAGTTTACTTCTTAGTACACTGTAGTCAGTGTCCCCTTAAAAAGTGGCATCCAGAATTGTATTTATTGAGGGCCTGTTATGTGCTAGGTGCTGTCCTACGTGCTGGGGATAGCCCAGTGACCACGACAGATGTTTTAGTAGGGAAAACACAGAATAGACAAACAAATGAATTTAAAAAATGTATAAATATTATAGAATTCTGTGGAGAAAAGAAATAGGGTGTGTGATAGAGAGTAACTGGGCAAAGTGGCTATTTTAGATGGGGTAGTCACCTAAAGAATCAGAAGAAGCTGGTTGTGAGAAGAGGCTGGAGAGAAGTGTTCCAGGCAGAACAGAACATTAAAGGCCCAGAGTTGGGGAAAATCTTTGATATGTTCTAAGCATTAATGGAAGGCCACTGTAGCTGAGAAGCAAAGTGATTGAAGGGCAGAATGGCAGGAGATGAAATTGAAGAGGAAAGGAGGGGCCAGAAAATGCAGGATCACTGAGGCTTTGGTAAGGAATTTGTATTTTATCATAAATGTAATGGGAGCCATTGAACATGAGACTGGGAGTGAGACTAAAACCTAGAAACAAAGAAAAACAACTCACACTTTGACATGCAGCTCAGTGTTGACTTTCAGCATTGTTACTCTGCAATGCATTCTGTCCTCTCACAAAGATTTTTGCAATCTTTTGCTTTGAATGCTTGCAGAGCCAGTTTACACAGAACACACTTATCTTATAAACCTCATAGGACATTGTTATTTAGTTTTTTGCTTAAACAGTGAATCAATTCTTTTTTCTTTTTAAAGTCTGTTTAGTTATTTTTATTTTAAAAAAGATTTTATTGGGGAGGGGGTATAGGACTTTATTGGGGAACAGTGTATACTCCTGGGACTTTTCCAACTCAAGTTGTTGTCCTTTCAATCTTAGTTGTGGAGGGTACAACTCAGTTCCAGGTCCAGTTGTCGTTGTTAGTTGCAGGGGGCACAGCCCACCATCCCTTGTGGGAATTGAACCAGCAACCTTGTGGTTGAGAGCCCACGCTCCAACTAACTGAGCCACCTGCCCGCCCTGAATCAATTCTTAAAGAGATTCAAGTACTACTAATAAAAAGTCTTATTTGCCCACCTACTTGCCATGTCCGGTACTCTCCATTCCTTTGTGCAGATCCAGATTTCCATTTGATAACCATTTCCTTCTGCCTGAAGGACTTCCTTTAACATTTCTTCTAGAACAGGTCTGCTGGTGAGGAATCCTTTCAGCTTTTAAATGTCTGAAATATCTTTATGTCACCTTCTCTTTTGAAAAATGTTTGCTGGGTAGAGAATTCTAGGGTGATAGATTTTTCTTTCAGTACTTAAGATGTTGATCTACTGTCTTCCCACTTGCATTGTTTTGGACAGGAAATCTATCATTTTTGTTTCTCTATATGTAATGTTTTTTTTATTTTTTTCTGTTTTTTTTTTTTTTCCCTGGCTGCTTTTAAGATTTTATCATTGGTTTTGAGCAATTTTATTATGGTTGCCTTGGTTTAATTTTCTTTATGTTCTTGTGCTTGGGGTCTTTTAAGCTTCTTGGATCTATGGATTTTGGTTTGCATCAAGTTTGGATAATCATTATTTCTTCAAAGATTTTTTTTTTTTTTTTGCTCCTCCTTTCCTTCAGAAACTCCAGTTACACGAATATTAAACAATTTGATGTTGTCCTGCAGCTGGCGGGTGCATTTCTTGTATTTTAAAAAATATTTTTATCAACTTCATTTTGGAATTTCTATTGCTATGTCTTCAAGTTCATTGACCTTTTCTTCTGCAATGTCTAACCAGCTGATGATCTCATCCAGTGTAGTTTTCTCAGATGTAGTTTTTCATCTCTAAAGCTTGATTTGCTTTTTTTTTTATATTGTCCATGTCTTTATTTAACCTTTTGAACATTTGGAATACAGTAAACATGGCTGTTTTAATGTCCTTTTCTGTTAATTATAATATTTGTATCAACTTTTGGTCTGTTTTAATTATTTCCCTGATTATGGGTCATGTTTTCCCCTTTCTCTGCATGACTGGTAATCTTTGGTTAGATGCCAGACATTATGAATTTTGCCTTTTTGTGCTGGATATTTTCGTATTCCTATAAATATCATTGAACTTTGTTCGGGGATGCAGTTAAGTTCCTTGGAAATAGTTTGATCCTTTCAGGTCTTGCTTTTATGATTTGTTGTTAGGTGGTTCTGGACCAGTGCTTATCTGGGGCTAATTATTTTTCACTATTGAGTACTCTACGCAATGCCCTGTGAGTTTTCCCCCCAGTCTTTATGGTGGGAACAGGCACTGTTTTGGGCCCTTTATGAGTACTGGGCACTAATCTCTCTAATCCTTTTGGATTGTTCTTTTCCTTACATCAGGTGTTTCCTCACAAGCTTATGTTAAATACTCAAGGGGGAGCCTCCACAAATCTCTGTGGTTCTCTTGCCATGCATCTCTCTTCTCTCTGCTACTCTGCCCTGTGCACTCTAGATAGCTGCCTCGATTTCCTTGGGCTTTCAGCTTTGTCTCTTCAACTCAGGGAGTCTGCTGGGCTTTTTCATGGTTCTCCCCACACTCTGCACTACTGCCTAGAAAGTCTCAAGGCAGAAACCTGAGGCGATTATAAGACTCACTTTGTTTGTGTCCTGTCTCTTAGGGATCACTGTCTTCATTGACTGATGCACAGTGTCTTGAAAACCATGTTTCATCTGTTTCCTTTGCTTTTTTGGTTGTTTCAGATGGAAGGGCGAATCTGGTCCTCATTACTCCATCTTGATTTGAAGTGGGTCATCCCTTCCCCCTAACCCCACTGACTTTTGATTAAAAAATGTTTTTTCTGAATGGAAGTTTAAAATTTGGATTTGTAGTTAGATCTGTTAATATGCAGTATAACATAGAGTTTAAGATTATAGGTCAGTCTGGCTTTAATCCTAACTCAACCACTTAGTTGTGTGATCTTGGGCAAATCACATATTTTCTTTATCCCCTTGTTTCTTTTTTGATCAAATGAGAATAATAATAGTACCTACCTCATAAAGTTGTTATGAGGATTAAATACGGTAACATATGTAAAGTGCTCCTATTAAGCAGTTAGTAAGTGTAACATGTTATCATTAATATTTAAATGAGATGTCTGCAATTTGCCATTACCTCAGCATGTAATTATTGAAGCATTGTTACATTATTCTTCTGGGTTCAAATATTCTTGCTTATCTTTCTTACATTTATTTTCCAGATCTTTGCTATTCATAGTGTGGTCCTTAGTCTAGCAGCATTGACGTCCCTGGGAGTTTGTTAGAAATGCAATCCCAGCCCCCACCTGAGACTTACTGTATCAGAATCTACATTGTAACAAGATTCCTAGGTGATTCCTATCTACATTAATGTTTGAGAAGCTCTGGCACAGATGAACAGTAGAATAATTTTATCTATCTCTTTCCACAAATACGTCCTGGTGAGATTTTCATTAGAATTGAAAAATTTTTAATAATGTTCTTGGGAAAATTGACAGCTTTAAATATTTTATCTTCCATATCAAGGACATGATGTGTCTGTCTCCATTTAAGTCTCCCCAGTCCCCCATCAGTTTTCTTTAACTAAACCTCACAATTTTTTTTTTACTTTTATTGTTTTTGTGTGTCGGTTTTCCCCCCATTGTATTTCATTTTTTAAAACAGGAAATCTCTTACAAATACAGAAAACAGTGATAGCAAACATGTATATCACACGTACCCACCATCAGAATGCACAGATATTAGCATTTTGTCATATTTTCTTTAGCTCTTGTTTTTTAACTTAAAATAAAACCTGAAAGATAAAGTTGACATTCCTTCCATTTTCCTTTCTGGTCCCATTCCCCTTACTCCCCAGAGGCATCTACTGTCTTATATTTAGTGTGAATATTCCAGGCTATATTATCATACTTTTATTATATATATGAGTGTCTATAAAGAATATGTGGTATTGTTTTGTGTATTTGTAATTTTATGTAAATGATAGATATATTATTCTGCAAATTAATTTAGTGATCAGTAGGTTTTTTTGAGACCTGTCCTTATCAATTCATGACTGAGCTATCTAATTAATTTATTTAGTTATAAATCTACTGTCAAGGCATATTTCTGTTTTTAGAGGTGAAATATTGATAGAACTTGACAGATTTTTCTGTGCCTTAGAAATAGTTTTTGGAAAGTTCAGGGTTTGAGATCAGGGTTTGTAGAAATCTCATTCTCACAACAATTCAGGAATGCCTCATACTTTTTGGCGATCTTGACTTTGCTTTTGAAAATTGCTTAAGGTGAACCTGCTTTTCCTAGCATCTAAAAAATTTGTATCATTTAATCCCTGGCCTTATTGTTTATTATTTTCAATATATTTATTTGGATCTTTTAATAAATTTAACTTACACCTTTTTTTTTTATTTCAGAGTTTTCTTTTTTTGATCCTAATGATACATCATGTCAGGAAATTCTCTTCGATCCCAAAACTTCTGTATCAGAATTATTTGCCATTTTAAGACAGTGGGTTCCTCAGGTCCAGCAAAACATTGACATTATCGGAAATGAGGTAAGGAATTCTTACATTTTAAGTTTTGCATGATTAGCGTTGTTAATCATATAGATTCTCTCCCCCCCACCCATCTGAATGGAAACATGATGATAAAGGGTAAATCTTTCAAAGATTCTGATGTTTTTTCTTTGTATTTCCAGTTTTTTCATGGAGCAGTAAGTTAGTGCTGTATGGTTTTTCTGTTATTCCCTCATGTTCCTCACTTCGTTACATCTGGAGTTCTGACAGTATAGACTTACTTGATGGGGGCAGGCATTTTTCATATTTTCTGTCTTTATGCAGATTAATTTTGTGAACTTTAAAAAACTTCTTTCATGAGGGTATTCAATTGTCATCATGTGTTTTCTATACTTTTGAGTGGTTTGGTAAAGATCTAGGCTTAAATATGATTTTAAAAAATGTTTGATTTTTTTGAAGGCGGGACGAAAGAATAACTGGATTCCTTGACCAGCGTATTGTCATATTGTAGGAAGAGAGAGCTTACACTTTTTTCAAATACCATAACACATATTTGAAAGGAAATCTGCTTATGCTTTGAGAGGTTAAAAAACATATTTGGAGTGCTAGATTACCTTGTAATACTCTTTAAGAATTTCCTTCAGTCTGGTGACAAGTTCAGTTTTCATTATCGTTGGGTGCAGATTTAAAATTGATCCCGAAGAGAAGCCAGTTCTATCTACATATTTTATTGAGAACTAATTTAGATAAGATTGACTAACTTGGTTCCCCAGCATTAGTTGGAAATCACTTGACTTCAGTACTCACTGAAGTTGTGATCATCTCTTCCTTGGTTTCCTCAGATTCTTAAGAGAGGTTGCAATGTGAACGACAGAGATGGATTGACAGATATGACTCTTTTACATTATACTTGCAAATCTGGAGCTCATGGTATTGGTAAGTATGTGGTAAACCTATTAGTTGCTTAGCACAGGTATATTTGTGCTTGTATACGCTATGTTTATGCCAACCAGAGTCCCTGGGAGGGCATAGCTGATGATAATCTTCCCTGAACAGGCGAGGAGTTGGTTAGGTTCTTCCAGAAACCTTGTTCCCATTCCTTCTCTCCAGGTGCTTTTTCTAGCCTCCTGGCACCTCCCAACCTTTCTGGAACAGGCTTCATGCCTGTGTGCTCACAAGATGAGGGTAACTGGTAACACTCTGGAGCCTTCCTGAGAATTTACAGCAAGATTTGAAATCCAGGCTCGGTTTTCCAGGCATCCCGGTCCTTACAGAAGCCAGTCGCAGGCCTGTCTGTAGGTCTGTTCATATTTTCCAAAATTGGTATTCTCCTGTGCTTTATTTACCATTGCATAAACCTACCTCTCTTATTGCGACCATCTCTCCCTGTTTGAAGAGTCTGATACAGTACTTCTAAAAATATTTTTGGTGACGTACCCTTCCTTCCTTCCTTTCTCCCCTCCCCTCCCCTCCCGTCCCTTCCTCTCCCCCTTTCCCATCATGGACTGATACTTTTATAAAATCAAATAAAAATGAATTTATAATAGAAAAAATGAAATAAAGACACATAAAATATTTCAAAAGGCATAAAATTACATTTCAGTTAATATATTCAGAAGAAATGATTACATAGCAAAAAAAGAAAAGAGTTATAAAAAGTAGAAACAAATTGTATGTTGGGACTGGCCGTGGTCCATGGAGCACACTCTGAATAGCCCTGGTCCAGTGCATTGTTTTTGATGGCTTTATAATATTCCATTTATGGATCATAATTTATTTTACCAATGTCTTATTATTGTACTTTTAGGTTGTTTCAGAATTTTATTCATAATAAAAAGTGCTGTGATGAACATCTTTACAGCTAAATGTTTATCAATATCCCTGAGTTTGATTGTTTTCTGAGAATAAATTCCTTGTAAGTGAAAGTCTTGAGATATAAGTGAATAGTCAGTATGCTGTTTGCTTTGGCTTTTTAAATGCAATAATAGATAGCCATCCATTGGCACGTAAATTTGTACTGCAAACCTAATAATTATGCAAACCTTCCTTAGGTGATGTTGATACAGCTGTAAAATTTGCAACTCAGCTTATTGATCTGGGAGCAGATGTTAGTTTGCGGAGTCGCTGGACAAATATGAATGCTCTGCATTATGCTGCTTATTTTGATGTCCCTGAACTTGTAAGAGTGATTTTGAAGACATCTAAACCAAAAGGCAAGTACTCTAAATAATCATTGGGTGTTACTAATTGAGCATTTTATTAGTGGCATAAAAATGATAATTCAAAGAGATTTTTCTTCTAATCCATCTTCTTCCATATAACCTCCTATCTCATTTTTTCGGAAATAGTTTAAAATTTCTATATTGAAGATTAATAACTATCCTTTCACAAAAAGGCTTAGTACAAAGACATACAAAATAAAAAGCATTCTCTGGGTTTTTATATCTCTGCAAATTACTCGGTATAACATATTTTAAAAAGTGTAATTGAATCTTTATGCTAAACAATTATTTTCTCTTATTTGAGTAGCCAGAAATAGAGCAATAAAGCCTTCAAAACTAAGCATTGAAATCATGAAGAATATTTATTTTAGGTGGCATTCAGTTCTGAAATTCTGTGATTCCATGAAAGGATAAATTTTTGGTGTTTTCTTTTTTTTCCTCTTTTTTTTTTGGTCTTCCTATTTTGATGTTAATATCCTAACATTGAACATCAGAATGTTGAAATCACAGTCTTAGTATTTTAACTTTTTCTGTAGTCCTCTCAGTGGACCAGTTTTCTTTTGAGAAAAAGTGAGAACAAGTGTAATAGTATTAAATTTAAGTTTTAGGTGGTGTACAGTGTTTTCTCCATTTGTAGAAGATTTGATTTAGAGATTCAATAGATGAATTTCCCAGAATGTGTGTTTCTAACCTCTGCTTTGTATAATTGTCCATTTTCTCTTTGACTTTTGCCGTTTCACTTTTTAAATGATGTTAGGAAGGAAGCCTCTCTTGATGAGAGTTTGTCCTGAATATGTCTTGGTGGTTTGCAGTTGTAGGGAGAGCATGTGGGTTGGTGTGATCAGATTATGGTAAGAGGTGTATTAAACCCTTGTTATAGAAAACATTCAAAATGGGATTCCCAAATCTGGATGATTTCATACGTCTAAGTGTACAGCATCATGATAATTTATTGAAAGTTATTAAAAAATCCTTAGAATCGCAAGATTCCTTTTCTTATTATAAAGTCCAAATTCATTTGTTGAATAAAGTATTATGAATAAATATAATATGCAAGCATTTGTTTTTTTAATTAGTCTTTAACTTCTTCCTGGTTTGAAAATTCTGCATTGTTTTGCCTACCATTGTTTCTGTGAAGCCAGATAGTAAATATTTTAGGCTTTAGGGTCTCTGTTGCAACCACTTGATTCTGTAGTTGTGGCGTGAAAGCAGCCATAGAGAATATGTAAATGAATGCATGTGGCTGTGTTCCAATAAAACTTTATTTACAAAAACAGTTGGTGAGCTGGATTTGGTCAATGGGCCATTGTTTCCTGGTCCCTCACCTAACTTACTGTAGTGGTCCCTTGTACCTCATTGTAGTCGTCATGGCAATTACACAAGAGGTTTAATGAGAGATTGTGTTAAGATAGTTATTTCTACAGATATGAATGATTGCCATTAATTGCTTTTAAATATAGTTTAGTTTGTGAAAGTTGGAAAACCCATGATATCTCTCCATTTTATGATGAAATTTTGTTGTACTAAGAAAATAAGTGGTTAACCAGATTGTAATATGAAAATTTTGTGCCGTTGTGAAATGGTGTTTCTAGTGGGGTGGTGTAAGTCTCATAAATGGCTAATAAAGCTCCTCCCCCTAAACCCATCAACTCCCAGCCTGTCTCCTTTCACATTGTAATAACTAAATTTAAAATTTTAGTTAATACACTTGTGATGTTTAATTACAGATGTGGATGCCACTTGTAGTGACTTTAATTTTGGAACAGCTCTGCATATTGCCGCATATAACTTGTGTGCAGGTACTGTGAGATGCTTATTGGAGCTCGGAGCAAATCCTGCATTTAGGGTAAGAGGTTAAATTAAATGCGAAAAATATTCAAAGAATTAAAACATCTAACATTACCTTCCACTAAAGAGTTGAATCTGGATGTTGGTATTGAACTCTTATATAAGCAAATAATTTATATTTTTGTGTTCCATATAAAGAGTAATGATGATAAACTTTATCTCATGTAAATTAAAGGCATAGCAGTGAATTTCAGTTCTTTTATGTTGATCAACTCTACAAAACAAATTTTCATTTAGCAAAGTAAAATGTTCCTTAAAATGTCATCATCTTTGAGTTTAAGTATCTTTTGTTTAGGCTTTTGAGATTTATAAAACTTAACCGTTAAATACAAATGCATATATTAAAGTTATATTTCTATATTAAATTTTATTTTAAATTCTTTTGAAAATGTATTCCAGACAATTTTTAAAAATGCCCTTTTAAGAATGGAATAAACTGAAAAATCAAATTAAAGGAAAAAATTCATTTTTTCACGGTAATATTACTGATTTACAAGGTTAATACACAAGGTTGAATTTCATAATCTTTAAATCCTTTGGTATTTTATTGTCTTCACAAACGTTGCTCTCAGTGTTCTTTTTCCTCATGTTAATAAGAGTGACTTGGTCTGTGAGGGATTCTTTTTAAAATTTTTTTTATTTTTTATTGTTAATTTCAGGTGTACTAAACAAGATGGACACATGTCTTATTAGGGAAACCACTTCGTGGATTGTGTAGATGCTTGTCAGGGATTCTAAATTGGGTCTGTGCCTTCCCTTGAAGGGAAAGGGGTGAGAAATGTTTGGAAAAGCCTCTTCTCTCCTCCTATTCCTCTCCCCGTCTCTGCTTTCCTATTTCCCCTCTCCTCCCTACTTCTCTGCCACTTTTCTTTCTGTTTAATGGAATTAATTAGTAATTAACCTGTCCCTTTTTCCTTCCCTCCCTCTCCACTTGCTTCCTTCCCTTCCCTGTTGTCTATTGGGCACTGGGAGAAAACAACAATAAATAAGGTAGAAGTCTTTGTCCTCCAAGAGAATATAGTCTAGGGGAGGATGGACAAGAAAGCAATAGTCAGTTCTACTGTAGTGCGCTCAGTTCAGTATGTTACTTACGAGGCAGGACGGGCAGAGTATGCAGAGAGCGCCACACGGGCGGGGAGCCCACCTGATGCTTCCTGGCCACGGTGACATTGAGTGCACAAACATAATTAAGAATTAAGCAGGTACGTGTAGAAGGGAGGTGAGCAAAGCATTTTGGGCACTGAGAGTAGCATGCACAAAGGCTAGGAGATGGTATTTCAGTTTGGCCGCCAGGTGAAGGTGACAACTATTTACAAAACCTCATTAGTGGAGAGAATAGTTTGAATTTAGTAAGATACAGAGAGGTATGTCACTGAGGTAAATTACCAAATAAGGCCAGAAACAATAATGGCTTACCATATTTTGAAGGGTAATACTTAAAAAAAAAAGGTGACCACAAGTGGGTCAGCACTAGCCCTGGATCATGCTCTGATAACCATTATTTTAGAAGAGAATGGAAATCTATAATTAACTATGAAGAAGCCTTCTTATGTTAGCATGGTATCATCCTCATTATTATAACATTTTTCTTAACAGAAGTTTTAGTTGCTAAATTTTATAGGAATTAACATAAGTGTTTGACTTACCCTAGGAAGGTGAGGACTTAACAAAAATATGAAGTAAAATATTCATTGTAAATATAGCTTACAGCTTATCAGTACAGACATTTATTTTTAAAATTTTCCATCTCTTTTCACCAAGAGTACATATTAGTGCCATACATATTTTCACTATAGTTTGTATTTTTCCTTTGAAATCTGGGATGAAAATAGTCCATCACCATCCCAGAAATGTGATAACATGTCTTCCTACCATATTTTTACTTAGTACCAAACTGACTTGAATTTTAAACAAAAAATTGTGCTTGTCAACTGAGCGAATTCTAAACGTGTCATTCTTTTATCCACAATGGATCATTTGGACATAATTATCAGTGGAGAAGAAGAGAGAAAAAAGTTGCTCAGCAAAAGAATCTTGATTCATCATATTAAAAGGAGATTGCAATCTGGAATCTTTCTCATAAATTCTAAGTTTTTCAGTTAGGGAACGTAATTGAAAGATAACTTGTTTGAGGGAAGGATAGCATGGAGGAGAAAGGCTGAGAGTCTGGTGTGCCCCAGGCATGGATTATAATATCTCCGCCAGTAATCATGTAAATGACTTTGAGTGAGTTATTAATCTCTCCTGGCCTAATTTCCCTAATTGGCAAACTGGAAATGTTAGCATTTTACTTGTTCAGTTGGTGATTGTCTCTCCTACTACCCATGTAAATTCTTAATGGGCAAGGATTTTTATGTTTTATTTACAAGCTTTTTCTTGATGTGAGAACCAATGAGATGATTTATGTGCTGGGGTTTTCATTATATAAACACCAGGCAAGTGTTAGTGGGCTTGTCAGTGACTGTTTTATCTTGTTGCAGGATACATTCTCTCCTTTATACTGAGAACAAAGCTGTTTTCTTGATCAGAGCCCCAATTTTAGAGGTGTCAAAACGATATGCAGTTTCTGTTCCTGAACCCTGAGTCATTCCATGAGAGGGCAGGATGGGTGGAGGTCACAGAGTCGGTGGCAGCTCTGGAATAGTGGAGAGGCTTGGATCTGGGGACACATCAGTCCTGTGATATGTCTCTAAGCCTGTGCAGCCAGGCTTGCTGGGACTCATGGTCTTAGCACTTGCTCTTCTCTGAGGCTGGAACTCTTTTCCCTACCACCTAACCTGCCTGCCGCTCCCTCATGTCCTTGGTCCTCTGGGTCGTGCATCTTAGCGGTGAGGCCTTCCCTGACCGCTCAGCGCAGACAGCCACCTCTGTCCCTGTGTCCTCTCTTCCCCTTTCCTGTGCAGTTTTTTTTCTCACCGCCACTTGTACCATTAACACGCCACATATTTCACTTGTTTGATTATTTATAGCCTGTCTCTCCCACCAGAATGTGTGCTGTTTTAGGGCAGGGCTTCTTGTTTTCTTCATGTGGTATCTTTAGCCCTTAGAGTGGTGTCTGACATATAGCAGGTGTTAAATAGTTTTGATTAAATAGATGGTGAATGAATTTAACTTCACATTTTCCCCCAAATAATTTCATATGACCGTGTAGAGCTCGAAGTGGGTATGCACTGAAAACTTTCTCTTCTCTTGCTTTGTAGAACGACAAGGGACAGATCCCTGCCGATGTGGTTCCAGACCCAGTGGAAATGCCCCTGGAAATGGCGGATGCCGCGGCTTCTGCTAAAGAAATCAAGCAGATGCTGTTAGATTCGGTGCCTCTGTCATGCGATATCTCCAAGCCTGTGCTTCCAAATCATGATCGTGTCACTAACAAGGCAGTGCTTACGTCAGTTGGCCTGAAGTTGGGGGACCGTGTTGTTATTGCAGGACAGAAGGTATAGTAAGTAGCTGCAGTCGCTAAAGCTACGTCCCAGGTCATTGCGTCCGTGGCCTGCCTGTGTGCCAAGGGTGCGTACAGTGCAGTCAGCTTTGAGTTTTTCAAAAAAGTTCAGTACGTAGGTAGAAAGACACTTAGTAGAAAATGTGAAACTTAGATGTATGTTTACTATAAAGTATGATTTAAGAATATGAACTATTTGAACTTAACAATGAAGACATCTTTATTTGAACGGGAAATGAGTGGACTAGAGTTAAGCTGTTAAGTGAATTTAGGGGCATGATCGAGTCTGGGGGGTTTGCCTTGCAGCCCCCCACCTTCCTCAGTGGTGTTTTTCCCACTACTTCACAGAAATGGAGCAAAGGGGACCTCAGCATTTACGGATGTTTGGCTTTGAGATCCCACAGATAGAGAAATCATAGGTATTATTTTAGCCTGATAATAAAAACGTATGTGGAAAAAAGCATCCTACCCACCCCCACCCCATTGAGGACCCTCCAAAGCCTCAGTTTTCTTACGGCATCCACTTTTGGCATTCTCTTTTTTTTAATGCCGCATATGGGAGGGGTATTTTTTAGAATTTTGGGGTTAATAGGGAGCTTGATATGGAGAGAATGGAACAGGGAATTCCTGCTTGGATATTGAATTTCCTAACAGCTATGTCTAAATATTTGGGTGGGCTTGTGGGGCAGGAGATGCACATTTCTCAGAATACACTGAAATTTAGAAGTTTGATTTACTGAGAAAATTGCTTCAAAAAGGATGGGAAGCTACAAATCAGCTTTTATGCTGAGAATGACTTCCAAAAGAATACATTCATGGGACATTTGTTAGTTTTCCTTTGTCCTATCTGTGAAGCTAAAATATCAAGAAATCATGAATGCATAGCATTTTTTAAAAAACTTGGGATTAATATTCAGCTTCTTTAGTATTCCTGTCCTATGCCTGAGAATGGACTTTGAGAAAGGTGAATTCTGTTGTTTCATTTTACTTTTCATTTTGGATAATTCAAAGCTGCACAAAAGAAGAAGCATTGTAATCAGCATGCATATACCAGTCAGCTGGGTTTAACTTTATCATCCCGTGGCCAGTCTTGTTTCATTTTTCTTTTCTTTTCAGTCTTTTCATTCTCTTAGGAGTGTCTTTCAAAGAGTAGAAACTTTAAATTCTGATGAAGTCCATTTTATCAACTTTTTCTTTTATGGATTGTGTGTTCAGTTTATCTAAGAAATTACTATGTTTTCTTCTAGGAGTTTATAATTTTAGGTTTTACATTTAGTTTTAATGTTTAATTTTGAGTTTATTTATGTATAGAGTTCTAGGTATAGATACAGGTCCGTCCCTCCCTTTCTTTTCTTTCTCACCCCACCCTCTTTCTCGCTCTTCCCTCCATCCATCTATCCATCCATTGGTTCCAGCACCATGTTCTTTCTTGAATTGCCTTTGCACCTTTGTCAAGTGATAATTTATGTGTGGGTATATTTTTGGATTCTCTTTTGCTCCATTGATCTAATGGTTATCCTTTCTTCAGTAGTACTCTGTCATGGTTGCTACAGCTTTATAGTAATTCTCGCCATCAGATATTTTTAGGCCTTCAGTTTTTTTCTTTTCTTTTTTTTTAGTTTTTTGCCTTTCAAGGTACATTTTAAAAAAAGTCTTTGCTGGGATTTTGAGTGGAGTTATGTTAAACATAGATCACGTTGAGGAGAATGGATGTCTTAAAAATGTCGAGTCTTTCAATCACAAACACATTAAGTCTCTGTTTAATAGGCCCTTGGTTTATTTGATCAGTTTTGTAGTTTTAAGGATATAGATACTGTACCAGTTTGTTAGATTTATACCTAAGTTTTTCATGATCTTTGGTGCTGCTGTTCATGGTGGTGTTTTGAAATTTCATTTTCTAATTCTTTCTTGCTAGCATAGAGAAATACAATTGATTTTTGTATATTGGCCTGTATCCTGTAACCTCGCTACATTTCTTAGTTCCATTGGTCTATTTTTGTGTGTGGAGTTTTTGAGAGCTCCTATGTAAATAATCACGTTGTTCGTGTATAGAGACAGTGTTATTTCTTTCCAATCTGTATGCCTTTTATTTTTCTTGCCTGTTTCATTGCCTAGAATGAATAGAAATGGTAAGACCCAACATTCTTGCCCTGTTCCCAGTCTTATGGGGAAAGCACTTAGTTTTTCATTATTAAATATGATAATTATTAGCTGTAGATTTTGTACAAATGACTTTTGTTAAGTTGAGAAAGTTCCCATCTATTCGTAATTTGCTGAGAGGAATTTGTTTTTTAAGATTAATATTGTCATGAAAGGATGTTGAAATGTGCTACAGGCTTTTTCTGCATATGTCAAGAGAACAAGGTTCCCCCTGCCCTTTAGTCTGTGGATATGACGAATTACACTAATTCTCAGGTGTGGCACTAGTCTCGCATTCTTATGATAAACCACTTGGTCATGATGTATTATCCTGTTTGTATACGGCTGGATTTGAGTTGCAATTATTTTGTGGAGCATTTTTGTGCTTGTTTTCATGGGGGATATTGGTCTATAGCTTTCTTGTAATGTCTTTGACTAGTTTTGGTATCATGGTAATGCTGGCTTCATAAAATGAGCTGGGAATTGATCCCCCTATTTTCATGTTCTGGAAGAGTTTATGAACAAGAGCTTATGATGCTGTTTTTTTTCTTAAATTCTTTGTTAGAATTCACTAGTGAGGCCATTTGAGTCTGGATTTTTTGGGAAGATTTTTAACTGAAAATTCAATTCAGGTGTGAGCTTTGACAGTTTGTATCTTTCAAGGAAATGGAACATTTCATCTCATTTGTCAAATTTATAGGCATAGAGTTATTTATAGTATTTTCTTACTATTCTTTAATCGACTGTTCTTTAGTTGTCCTTCTTTCATTCAGGATGTTGGTAATTTGTGTCTTCTTTTTTTTATTCCCTGAGTCTCGAACTAAAAGTTTACTAATCTTACTTATCCTTCCAAAGAACCAGCTTTTGGTTTCATTGATTTTTTCTATTGTTTTTTTTTTGTTGTTGTTGTTCTTAATTACTTATCGGTATCATTTCCTTCCTTTTGCACTCTTTGTGTCTTCACTTCCTAGTTTTTTAAGGTGGAAGTTTATATCTTTGATTTGAAACCTTCCCTAGTGCAAGCATTTGAATACTATAAATTTCCTTTTTTAGCACTACTTTCGCTGCATCCCACAAATTTTGATATGCTATTTTCATTCAATTCAAAAATATTTTCTATTTCCCTTGTGATTTCCTCTTTCACTATGGGTTATTTAGGAGTACATTGTTTAATTTCCAAATATTTGGAGATTTTCCATGTATCTTTCAGTTAGTGGTTTCTGGTTTAATTCCATGTGGCCTAAGAACATATTTTATATGATTTCTATTCTTTTACATTTGTATCCTGCTCTTTTGGGTGGAGTGTTTAATAAATGTCAGTTACATCAAGTTGACTTTTTTCTAATGTTCTTACTGATTTTCTGCCTACTTGGCCAATTGATTACTGACAGATACGCTGAAGTCTCCAATTTTTTTTTTAATTTATTGGGGTGACAGTTGTTAATGAAATTACATAATTTCAGGTGTACAATTCTGTATTACATCATCTATAAATCCCATTGTGTGTTCTCCACCCAGAGTCCAATTTTAATTGGGGATTTGCCTCTTTCTCTTTTCAGTTCTATCAGTTTTTACTTAATAGGTTTTGAAGGTCAGTTGTTAGGTGCCTACAGATTTAGGATACTTATGTCTTCTTGGTGAGTTGACTCACTTATTGTTTAAAGTCTCTTTTTATTCCTGGTGTAATATTCCTTATTCTGAAGTCTACTTTGAGAGAATGGTTTTTAAAACCTTCCATGGTAAAGTTGCAAGAGTAGGACAACCCTTAGAATTACTAGTAATACTCAAAAAGTATTCTGATTTATATTTTCTTTAGGTTGGAACCTTAAGATTTTGTGGAACAACTGAATTTGCAAGTGGGCAGTGGGCTGGCATTGAGTTGGACGAACCAGAAGGAAAAAACAATGGAAGTGTTGGGAAAATCCAGTACTTTAAATGTGCCCCCAAGTATGGTAAGGAAGAGCCTATCTAACTTAATAATTAAGTTAAATAATCAAATTTTACTCTTTTACTGTTTTAAAATTAAACTCTCCCCCCGATTACTTAGGTAATAAATAAAGGGGCTGCCCTCTTGCTGTGAGCATTATAGTGATAGGGAGAGATGGCGTCTCACCAGTACACCCAGCTCTGTAAACCTCCCTTAAACCTGCTTGTGGTGGTCTCATGACTGAGGGAGGGACTTTATTATCAAGGAAATACAGAACTCTGAGGGTTGGAAAACTTGAAAAATTGGCAAAGCAAGTGAGGCCAACTTTACATTTTTCTTTTTTTTAAGGAGGGCCTAGCTCACAGTGGCCCATGTGGGGATCGAACTGGCAACCTTGGTGTTATTAGCACCACGCTCTAACCAACTGAGCTAACCAGTCATCTCCTTTTTAAATGGAATTCTGTTCTCCCAACCACTGCAGTAGACAACCCCTCCCCTATTCCTGTATGCCTCCCTTCCCTAGCACTCACCGTATTGTTTCCGATTGTCAGGAGCTGAGGGCTAGGTCTTTAGGGAAGATTATATTGTATCTCAGGAAGGCTTTTTATATTGCTACTATGTGTAAGGGACTGTAATTAGGTACAGTAGGGGAGTGCAGAGATGAGTAATATTGAATTTGGTCTTCTAAATGGGTACAGGCTTGAAGAGAGATAAAACATGGACAGTAGAAGCTATAATATGGGAAAATATGTCTGAAAGGAGCTATAGATAAAGTGACATGGAAGAATAGTTTTTATTATACAGTGCATTAACACTTGTCAAAAGCTTAGTCAGAAATAATTATCATGGAAAAACTTGTCTCTTTTCCCTGAATTTCACTTAATTATGTATCTTTTGTGTGGTTCTTATATTATCGTGTATGTTGTTAGTCTTGACAACTAGATTCTAAGCTCTTTGAAGGGACGTACTATGCCTTCCCTTTTTTTCTGTCTCTCACTGCAGGACATCTAGTATGGACTAAAAAATAACTTAAAGATTTATATTACTGTATAGTTGTACTGGCCCCTTTATTTGAAATAATTGCTTAACACTAAAATTCTTCATTCTCCCTCAGGTATTTTTGCACCTCTTTCAAAGATAAGTAAAGCAAAAGATCGAAGGAAAAATACAGTACCTACTCCTTCTATAAAAGCTGTACCTCCCATCAGGTCTCAGAAAATCCACTTAGCTCATGTGACATCAAAAGTAAATACTGGTAGGTCAAAATGGAAAGTTAAATGTCTTCTTCAGCATTTTTATTTTACTTGTGGAATGCCTTATATTTAGATTGCTTCACACTTTTTTGTTAGCTGTGAAACCTGAGTCTAATAAAACCTGCATTACATGTTTTTAGACCTCCAACATAGTTTATGATTTTCATTTCTGAGGAGATTATTTCAGACTTGTTCCTTCCTCTCCTTTCCTTCTACCTCCATACCTTTATCATCTCCCAAATCTAATCTCAAAGTGAGGTTCTATATCTCTAATAAATCTTCATACGATACAACTAGCTTTATGTTTATCACCTATTCAAGAATTTTAGTGACTTGTTTTTTATCAGAAGGAGTCCCGACTCTTGAAACAGACAGTCAGAGTCTTTTCTATTTGATGGAGTCTTTGACTGCTTCCATAGTTGTACTGGGGCTTGTTATATCTCAACTGTCTTTTGTGCACATTGTTCTCGCTCTTCCCTTCACACTTTGTCTCACTCTAGTTCCCTGAGTGCAGTCATTTGACTTCTGTTTTTTGAGGTCCTAGGCATTCTTTACCTCCTTATTCAGATCCTATTTCTCCATGAAAACTTCCCCGTGACCCCAGGTCGCTTCGATCTCTTCATTCCCTGACTTCATACACACTTTTATCCGTACCACCCAATTCTTATTTGTTACCTTGGGCTTTGTCCTCTGATTATTTGTGCAGACATTTTATTATCTCAGCAAAATTTTAAACTTGAAATGGACTGTGAGAGTATTTTGTATTTTTGTATTCACTATAGCACGTAGCACAAAGCAGGAGCTCGATACATACTTGCTAACACATTAATACTTGAAGCAAAAAGGTTTTCCACTATGATTAAAGGATTTTGTCTAAGAATTTAGTTGGCCTTTCTAATCTGTTCCTTGGGCTATTTGAATATCCCTGTGTCAATACTGCACACTCCATAATTACTATAGTTTTGAAAAAATGAAATCTTGATATCCAGTAGAGGAAAGCCTCCTACCTTATTCTCGAACAGTATCTTGCCTATTTGGCCCTTATAAGTCACACTTTCATGTGAGTTTTAGAATAAGCTGTTAAGGTTCTTTTAAAATCTATCTGTTGAAGGTTTAATGACAGTTTAATTGGTATTGCATTTAAACCTTAAATCAGGGTAGGAAGAACTGACATCTTTACAATATTCAATCTTTTAATTATGAGCTTGAGATATCTCTCTAATTCGGTCCTTTAAAAATATCTCAAGAAGATTTTATAATTTTCTCTCTATATATTTTATAACTGTTTTCTTAGGTCTGTTCCTGGGTACTTCATACTTTTTGGAGCTATGGTAAATGGTATCCTTGAACCTGAAATCCAGAAGTACACCACAGATATGGAAAGAAAGGAGAAGCCCTCTGTTTTTGGTCTGAGGAGCTGGAAAGGAGTCCCCGACTAGACAGGAAGTGGAGGAAATCCCCTGCTTTCTTTCTTGAGTGATTTTGCCCCCTCTGGTTCTTTCCTACCCAGCTCCCAGGCAGTCCTGCATGGTGCAGCAATAGTGGATAGATGGCCGCCCAAAACCCCAAGGGAGGAGTGCCCTTGTCACTGACCGGAGAAACTATGGTCCCCAGAACATGGATGGACTCCCCATTTGTTTTTCTTTTTCTCACTCCTTGGCCCCTAAGGCAGAGTCAGTTTCAGGAGATTGTGGGACAGAGCAGGAAAACGAAAGCCTAGGGGTCCTACCTAGAATGCCAGGAACGGATGTCCCCTGGGGTCAGGAAAGTGTTGGGGAGACCATGGACGGGAGGGAGCTCAATAAAGTAACCTCAAAATGTTGAGTGTGAACTCCTGAGCTTGCTCCTAAGTTGAGCCTACATGGCTCTGGCCATAGGCTTGTATCTCCTGCGTAGACCATTGCCCAGGTCCCAGACTAACGACTGGGTGGCACAACACATCAGGCAGATCCCAAAAAGGCTCTGGCAACTGAACAGACATTGGAACCACAATCACAGGAGGAGGGTAGGACCTTTCAGCCTGAATCTAACTGGGTCAGCTGCCTGCTAAAACAAAACAAAGCAAAGCAAAGCAAAACAACACAATACAAAACAACATTCTCCATAGGATTTAGACAATATCCAGAGTCCTATCAAATAATATTCATCACGTATAGGATACAATCCAAAATTGCTCAAAATAGGAAAAACCGTCTCTCAAGGAAAAAGAAAGGCCATCAAAAAATGCCAGTCCTGAGATGATCCAGATATTTATGAGAGAAAGACTTTAAAGAGTATCTTTTAACTAATGCTCTAAGAATCAGAGTGAACACTCTAAGAATTAGGGTGAACACTCTTAGGACAAATGGAAAGACAGTTTCAGGAAAGAAATGAAGATATTAAAAGAACCAAATGATGCATGTCTACACATGTATACATACAGAAACGAATACATGTAAGACGGGGAATCTAAGATTGGTGGGTTGTATCAGGGTCAATATCCTGGTTAGGATATTTTACTATAGTTTTGTTAAAATGCCACTTTTGGGGGAAACTAAGCAAAGTGTACAAGAAATCTCCCTGTTTTTTGTTTTTTTTTTATAACTACATGAGAATCTCCAGTTAGCGCAACAAAAATTCAAATGAGAAAAAGGACCGAATGGATATTTTAGAACTGAAAACTAAGAAATTCACTCTGTGTATTGCCTTCACAACGTCTCTCTCACCCACCTGTTCATTCGGTTCCTGCTGTCTTAGCTCTGGTCCTCTCCTGGCCTGTGTAATAACTCCCAACCCATCTCTGCTTCCAGTTTCTCCTCTTCTAGTTTCCTTCTGCACGTTGCTGTCAGGGGCATGTCACTCACCTGTAACTCTGTTCGTGCCTGTCGTTTTGAAAGCCCCTGAGATGCTCGTTTCTTACTGAAGAGTTCCAGTTCCTTAGCCAGCCCTATCACTTCCGAGATTTTACGTGACCCGCCCACTACTTTACTTCTCTCCCATCCTAAAGTGCTCTTTATTCCAGCTAAGCTACTCATCGTCTGACCCTGTCTTTTTAAGATTTTGTTTTTCTTTTTGTCCATTCAGAATGCCTGTCCTCAGTTCTTTCTGCCTACAGTATTCACACCTATAGTATTCTCTAGAAGAAATCTGACCTATCCCTCAAAACCCATCTCAAAATGTGATCTTCTTGTTGAGGCATTAAGTCATCTTTGTAACCATGATTATTGTTTCCCTCTTCTCTGCTAGTGCGTATATCAACATTGTCCTCGTATTTCAGTCTTGCATGTTTATGTCTTTCTACCTTACAAATTGAAAAGGTCCTCCTTTAGGGCTAAGACTATGTCTTATTCATGTTGGTGATGTTGAACATGTGCCACGCACAGTGCTTCACCCAACATGCTTCCTAAGTGAGAAGAATTGGAATGGATGCTCGATGGAATTTAAGACCTGGTGTAGTCCACTAGGTTTGGTATTTACATAATTTGGGTTTGTAGAATTGAAATAGGGATCTTAATAAGGTAGAGTATTATTCAGGAGCTTTTCCTTTTTCAAAGTAAGCTTTTTTTTGTGTGTGTGGAAGGTGAGTATACAGAGAGTGAGGTAGTCATTTTCAGAATAGCAGTGGCAGAGAGGACAGGATTTATTACTATCTGACTCTCATTTAAACGAATAATTGTTAAAATGATTTGCAAAAATTTTTACCCAAAATTCACTATCTAAATAGAAAAATCTGCTATAATGAACCTGCATGCACAAACCAGTGAAATTCTGTAAGTTATTTGCAAGTCCTAGCAAGTGTGCAGGGGTCGTATCTCAGCTGTGCGAGGTTTGCTTCACCTGTTACTATTGTGCAAACACACTACTGAGTGTATTAAGTATCAAACAATTAGGTAACTGTGTTTTACATGCTTTATATTATTTAGAATTCTTTAATGGATTGTTAAATAGGTTTAAGAGATACTTTAGTGATATTTGGGGAAATTGGGATTTCAGATGGGCTAGGAATGTAATCTTTTTTTTTCTTGCCTTTTAAATAATGGAATATTAGTCCCTGCTGTCTGTGAATTTATTATCCAATATCTTTTCATAAGTGGATTTAGATAATGGGGGATGTCTGTACTTTAAAAAAAATACATTTTTTTGTTTAACGTAAAAATTATTTCTTGCTGAAAGTGTTTTGTTTCTATGTCTTAGGATTAATGACATCAAAAAAAGACAGTGCTCCTGAATCCACACTTTCATTGCCTCCTGGTGAAGAATTGAAAACTCTAACAGAGAAAGATGGTAATATAATTTATAGCTTCTGTTTGTAAAATTTAATTTCATGATGGAACATTTAAATAATGTGGTAATAAAGCTTGTGTGGAGGCTAAATTTTAAAGTTGTAAGGGAAAAATCATCATAGTAAAAATTTATCTGTGACAATCCCCTAAGAAGCTCATGTATATCTATATCTATATATATATATGTATACATACACATATATATATAGATATATAAAATCTTGTATTATAATTTTCATGTTCACTTAATTTAAAAAACTACTGGACTAAATATTAAGAAAATAAGAAATTACTTAGTGTAAATGGCTCGATAAAAATATTCGAAGTTGCCTTTAGGTATCAAATCACTGGGTGAATAGAGCATGAATAGAAAATTTGAAAGTATTCCTGCTTGCCTTCAGATTACCTCAGAACACTTTAATAGTAAACGTTGTTGCCTTAAAACATATTAATGGTGCTTTTTTATATAAATAAGATGGGATTCTACTGTCCCATGTAAAGAGAGATGAGAGAGTGATGGGTGGAGATAGGTAGTCAGTTTAAGTGAATTGGTGTGATGACCTTTTCCCATATAAGATTGTCATCATATGGTGTGAATCCTTAAAACACAGTTGCTTGGGTTATAAAATCTTTCATGTATGAACTACGATACATTTGGATGCAACCAAGCATTTAATTCAACCCGAGATAATCCCTAATTGAAGAAGCTAAGTGGAGAGTTTCAGAAAGATTTACCCAGAAAAGCACCTTATCGATGAACTTTTTCCACCCTTTGAGCCACTCTTTTCCTTCACCTGTTTTAGTTAACCTGCCTGGATCCATCAGCAGCTCATCCTCTTCATCTTCTTTGGAACGCAGACAGAGCTCCCCCAAGAAACTGAATGCACGTAGCAATAGCCAGAAGACAACAAGCAAAAGCCCGTCTGTTTCATCTAGAGCCATTGCTGGTATCTATGGCTTTTTCAACCAGGCTTTCTTGGTGTTTTTTATCTTGGTTTGTTTGTAAGTAGATTTGCTCTTTTTAAATGTGTAGAAGGAACCCTTTACTTCAGTCGCATTGAACCTCTTGCATCCTTTCCTGTCTCCCCCACAGACCCCCACTTCCCTCCCCTGCGTAAGCGTGCTCCGGATTTCTCAGCCTTTCTCTTAGTGCTCACACCATTTGCCTTGTCTGGGTTGACTGCCTTCCCTGTGTGTCTAAGGCTTAGCTCCAACCCTTTATGGTTCATTTTAGAACTTGATGATAGATTCTCAGATAATAGCAACTGTATAGTTTGTTACCTTTCTTATTTCTTTTCTAATCTGAATCTCATAATAATAATAATAAGTAATATGTATTCTATATAGTGAGGTGTGATTAAAAAATATGGTGAATGTTTACATAAAAAAATTATTACAGTAAAAGACACATCGCCATTAATCCCCCTCAAAATACTCCTGCTTGCTTCGAACACACTTATCCCATTGTTCTTGCCACTTTCTGAAGCAGTTCTGGAAGTCTTCTTTTGTGAGTGTCTTTAGTTGTGCTGTCGTGGCTGCCTCGATGTCCTGAATCGATTAAAAACGTTTTCATTTTACGGTCACTTTGACTTTGGGGACGAGCCAGAAGTCACACAGTGCCAGATCCGCTGAATAAGTGGATGAGGACACACTGTAATGTTTTTATTTGACAGAAATTGCCATACCAGAAGTGATGGAGCGTTGTCATGAGAGAAGATGAAGTAAAGACACTCACGACAGAGGCCTTCCAGAACTGCTTTAGAAAGTGGCAAGAACGAGGGGATAAGTGTGTTTGAAGTGAGGAGGAGTATTTTGAGGGGGATCAATGGCAATGTGTCTTTTACTGTAATAATTCTTTTTTAAACATTCACTATCGTTTGTAATCACACCTCGTACGTATTATTTCAGATACTGTTCTAGGCACTTTATGGACCTTAATTCATTTAATTCTCAAAATAAACCTATGGGGTAGTACTGTTACTCTCATCCTCATTTTGTGAATGAGGAAACCGAGCCTTAGGGAGGTGAGTCATGGTGGGCAGTGGCAGCTTGTAAATGGCACATGTGGGCTTTACCCTCAGGTGTGTCTGATGCTTAGAGTCTGCCTCCATCCCAGGTACCTTTGGCTCTTCCTCATGCTCCAGGGTCTGCAGACCCCTCATGGGCAGCTGGCAGAGAGCTGAACTAGTGCCTCTCAGTACAGGTACCGTCTGCGGCTGCTCTTTTGGGGGTTTATGCTGCTCATTGGTTGCCCTATTTTCAGTTTCTCCCCCTCTAACAGTATGACTTATCCTCTATCCTGTGTCCTCACAAGGAGTTCTCTAGGCCTTCCCAGATAACCGCCATCCAAATCTGTTTATGGACTGATGGGAGAAGCCTCAAGAGCCCACCTCTTCTCTGTCATAATTGAACAGCTTTCCAGACAGTATTTCTCCAGTACTTCTGAGGTTTAATAGTGGGCATTTCAGGGTTTAGGTTTGACTCAAGGTGAGGGGGGAGCGATTTTGTTCCTAATAAGGAAATGAATTTGAGGTAATTGGAACCCGACAGCAGTTTCTCTTGCAAATCATATTCCTGTCTGTATCATTTATACTGAATCCCTGTGAACTGCTATAACTGTAGCATTTTACTAGAACGGGGACAATGCATGGGCTAAATCCAACCTACCATCTATTTTTGTAAATGAAGTTTAATTGGAGCATGCCACGCCCATTCTGTCTGTGTCTGCTTCTGTGCTACACCAGCCGACGTGAGTAGTTGTGACAGAGGCGGTATGCCTTGCAAAGCCTAAAATATTTGCTATCTAGCCCTTGACAGAAAGTGTCTGACCTCTGTTCTTGGAGAGAATGCAACCAGGCAGTCTGGATAGAGTTGATCAGGGACATGTGTGTTAAGTTCCCGTGGCAATAATTTTCGGAGGAAATCTTTCACATTTCCTTTGAGTAGTTTGACATCACTTGTGAGAAACGGAACTCCAGATGACATCTATAATGAAAGGCATCATATATTGAACTCTCCCACCAACTAGACTGATTAGAATACATAGTGATTTTTTTTGGCTAATGTGCTTTTTGAGTTTTTTTCCCTTTGTTTTTTTTCTCCTCTTTTCCTACCCTATCCCCTTCCCCCACCAATTAAACAGGTTTGAATTCCTCAGCAACATCTGTAGCAAATGAGACCCCTTGTGAAGGAGACCTCCAACTTGGAGATAGAGTCTTGGTGGTTGGCCAGAGAATTGGCACCATTAAGTTCTTTGGGACAACCAACTTTGCTCCAGGTAACTCCTCTGTATGCTCTTTGCTCAATTTGCATCCTTTAGATTACAAAAGGTTTAGAATTTCACATGTGAATACTATTTAAGTATAGAGAATTCTTGATTTAACAGCTCTTTGTAGCTATGGTGCAGAAAATACACAACAGGGTTAAAATGCAGATGGTTGGTACTCAGGTAGACTGTTTGTTATCCAAAAATTTTTCTTTCCAATTGTATTTTAAATTGCCTAATGTTAAAATTAGTTGTCAGTCTTCAAGTTTACTGTCACTGATTGCCAAGTGTGCTTAATAACCAAGAAAACATTGTAGGATTAGATTTCTGCTCAGGATAATCTTGAAAATGAGTAGTTATGCGTTAACTGCATGTAGCTTTGATCAGAATGGGTTGGAGAGAAAAGCAAGCAGGGCTTCAAAAGAAAATGGAAAAGCTTTTGTATACCCTGGGACCTTAACAATACACATTTGTATATTTATATATTCATTCCGATCTATACTTATGTTTCTGAAAGTAAAGATTTTCTTTCTTTTGCATTTTTTTTTTTTAGTGATTGTCATTGCAAATAGAAGCCAGTTGAATGAAACCCTGCTTGTATGTTTTAAAAAGCAATATGCTATTTTGACACATGGTGGCATAGCAGCATGTAAGGAACAAGTGACCTAGAACTTGGATTTTTAAAAAAGTTTGCAGCAGTCTGTCAAGAACTGTGAAGGATCTGACATTTTCCTATTTGTAACTTAATGAGCTAGATTGCTGCCGTTGCACAGGTGCTGGCAGAAGATGCTGGGCTCCTGGGTCAGAGACAGAGGACTTTAGTATTCACAACAGCAGCGGTAGCCAGAGTGTCAGTATTTTCTTACACTTGTTCCCAGAGCAACAGTTCCCAGAGGGTGAGATGTGTAGAGAGGGCCGGCAGACACCTGCATACCCAGCCATTTATGCTGTAGGAGAGGGGCTGTGACCTTAAGGAACCTGAACCGTTATACCAGCCAGTAAGCAGGCCTGTCTTTCGTGTTGGGATGGACTCTGTCTCTCTCCTCCAAGGCTGTCCTCTGTACAAACATCCATGAAAAGACACAATGCCTCTGTCTGTAAAACATGCAGAAACACGAGAGCGCCATGGAGAACTGTCTCCCAACACATTCTTTATTTTCAACTTTTTTTGTGTGTTTTTCCAGGACCCATCAGTTCCAAGTCAAGTAGTTGTTTTCAATCTAGTTGTGGAGGGCGCAGCTCACTGGCCCATGTGGGAATCGAACCAGTGACCATGGTGTTATGAGCACTGCACTCTAACCGACTGAGCTAGCCGGCTGCCCCCAACACATTCTTGTTTCATTAACAATGCTTTTAACTGGAGTCCAACTAATTGATTTGAGATGGGCTATATGTTTTATAATTAATGTTTCTTTTAGGTCTCCATGTAGTAATTGATATTAGTTAGGATGTTCTTAATATAGTTCTGAAACAAAACCTTAGGGATTCCAAAGGTAGGTTTATATTTTCTCAATTACCGTATGTCTTTGGAGTTTCCTTTCCAGGATTATATTAGACAAGGCTGGAATGGTTTGATTCATTGGATGCAATTCATCACTTAGTTTGACTTTTAATTTTTAAATTCCTAATGTGAAACATTTAGAAATTTGGGAGTAACAAGAAAATATAATAAAAGTTAGAAACTTTTTTGTTCAAATCATTCTGCCTTTTAGAAAGTAATAGCATATATATTTCTTATGGCATTGAAAGTTGATTGATCAGTTCTATGGAACAGTGGTAATATCTAGACTTTTACAGGTTATAAAATCTAGACCTGAGAGAGTTCTGTTTAGCTTCTTTAGCATTTTAATCAGTGCTACCTCTGAAAGAATACTACTGTGTTTCCCTGAAAATAAGACCTAGCCGGACAATCAGCTCTAATACATCTTTTGGAGCAAAAATTAATATAAGACCCGGTCTTACATTAATAAGATTATTATATAATCTTATTATATAATATTAATAATATTAATTATATAATTATTATATAATTATTATATAATATTATATAAGACAGGGTCTTCGTATGACCCAGCAATCCCTCTCCTGGGTATCTACCCCCAAAAAATCTGAAAACATTTATCCATAAAGACAAGTGTGCTCCAATGTTCATTGCAGCTTTATTTACGGTGGCCAAGACATGGAAACAACCAAAATGTCCTTCGATAGATGAATGGATAAAGAAGTTGTGGTATATATACACAATGGAATGCTATTCAGCGGTAAGAAAAGATGAAATAGGACCATTTGTGACAACATGGATGGATCTTGAGATTATAACGCTAAGTGAAATAAGTCAGACGGAAAAAGCAGAGAACCTTATGATTTCACTGATATGTTGTATATAAACCAAAAACAACAAAAGAACAAGAGAAACAAATGAGAAACAAAAACTCATAGACACAGACAATAGTTTAGTGGTTACCAGAGGGTAAAGGGGGTGGGGGGAGAGAGATGACGGTAAGGGGGATCAAATATATGGTGATGGAAGGAGAACTGACTCTGGGTGGTGAACACACAATGGGATTTTTATAGATGATGTAATACAGAATTGTATGCCTGAAATCGATGTAACTTTACTAACAATTGTCACCCCAATAAACTTTAATTTAAAAAAAAGACCCGGTCTTATATAAGACCAGGTATTATATTATATTATATATATTATATTATTTTATATATTATATTATATTATATTATATTATATTATATTATATTATATTATATTATATTATATTACATTATGTAAGACCTGGTCTTATGTAATAGTAAAATAAGACCAGGTCTTATATTAATTTTTGTTCCAAAAGACACATTAGAGCTGATTGCCTGGCTCGGTCTTATTTTCGGGGAAACACGCTACCATGTAAATGGGAAGATATCCATACCTCACCACTACCAGACAATGTGTCATCACTGTTGTTAACACTTGTCATAATGTCTGTCTTTTGTGTTATACATTTTTAAGAGTTATATGGTAAATATAGCAGTTAAATGGTATATTAAAATGAGAAAATGCAAAAATAAAATATAGGAAAGCATCAAAGGCAGAGGGGGAAGTAAAATTCAGAAAATTGTAACTCTAGCACTCCGCAGAGATATAACAATGGCAACCGGGCTAACCTGGTTAATGACATTCAGAAATGTGATGACCTATTTTCAGAATACTAGTATCTAAGCAATAGGTTTGTATACATTACTCTCTACTTGTGCATAGTAAGACTGCTTAAGTATGAAAGACATGGTCATGCAATTAATCTTTTCAACTCAAACTCCAATATCTGGAAATGGGCTCGAGTATCATCTTTTTGAACATAATAGGCAAAAGAACTTCTGGGTTGTCTTTTTAGATGTTAAATAATTAATTGACTCTTCGAAGTAGCAATCTGAAACAATATTTTCGTACTTTGGAATTTATAATTTGCAATGTTTCTCAATACCTATGTCCTTCTATTTTTATTTGATAATGATTGTAAGAGATGCAATTACTACTGTATTTTCCTTTGAAATAAAAAATCAATGGATTATTAGGCACTTTTAACTGGTCTTGAGGCACCCTCAATTCGAGAATCTTTTTGAGTATTTGTCCATTTACCTTATGTTTATCACATTAAAAGCAACCCTTCTACTTTAATTTTAGGGTCTGTAGAAAAGGAAATCCTGTACTGTCCTTGGAATGGACCCTTTTAAATAGTTAAAAGTCTTTCAGATAATTCTTCCTATTAGCTAACCTGAATCTTTTCATTTAGGTTAAAAAGAATATTTCTTTTCATCCTGGGTGGGGAAAAATAAAATAAGAATCACCATGATGTCCAGTCATATTTTCCATATTATTTTTGTCCTTTAATTGTTTAAGAACTGTTTGTGGTGTTCTAATATTGGGAGAGTAAAATGAAAAGATTGCATGTTCATTTTATTATTTATACATCTCAAGATTATGCTACACTTCTCTCACTTAGACACACTGTATTACCAAGTCAGGGACAGTTTTTTATTCATTATAGCTTTTAGATATATTTTGGTCATATCCTAATTGCATAACAGCTAATCCTTGCCAAATTTTTGTTTGTGCCTTTTATCATTCTCTCTTAATGTACTACTCTGCAATTAAGCTGGTAAAATGTTTTTCCTGTTCATTTTTCAACTTTCCAAATTTTATCATTTGAAAGCTTAATGATGGTCTTTCGTCATTTCTGTCATTTGTGAAAATGTGAAACCATCTAGACTTTGGGTTGTATAATAGTATAACAGCTTTGGATATGGTGCCGATGCCTTTTAAATCTCCAATTCTTGTTCTAGGATATTGGTACGGCATAGAGCTTGAGAAACCCCATGGCAAGAATGATGGTTCAGTTGGAGGTGTGCAGTATTTCAGTTGCTCTCCAAGATATGGAATATTTGCTCCCCCATCCAGGGTACAAAGGTGAGAAACGTGGAATTCATGTTTATTCACAAGAACTTCTTGTAATTTGCGGTGGTTTATAGTTACAGTCCCTCATTTTGTATTGAGGATTTTGCACTGACGACAGCTCTGGTCTTTTTTCAAGGGGTTAACCAGCCAGCCACCTTCTTCAGAGAGAAGGCTCATGGAAAGATAAATTTGCTTTGCTGAGGATTTGCAATTTTAAAAACCTTCTTTATTCCTCATTTACAAACCCTATGAGTACGTGTAGGCTATTACAAGTGGCGTTTGCAGCTAAGAACAGTGAGAGCAGCAGCTTAATCTGTCATGCAAACAAAAGTGAAAATGCTCTCTGATTGCTGCAGTCACAGCCTAACTACATTAAATTTCCTGCCAGCAGGCACCCCATTCATCCTCCTACAAACCTAATGGAACCCAAATGGCTTTTTCCTCTGATTTCTTTAGTTTTCAAAAATAGATAGGCAGTAGATCTTTGGGGGAAGTGAAGCTTTAAGGCTTTGTATATAATATACCTCCTTAGAGTGAGTCTCTTCTTAAGATAGTACACTTTTGTATCAGCTCACTCTGGTTTTCAAAAGTAAGTTGAGCAGAAACTAAGTCGTCATGAAATTCCAGGTACCGTGATGTGGAATGACTGATGGGCTGAATGAGGTTGGTTTGGTGTGCTTTTCAGTGGATGGCAAGTGGGATGCTAAACTTTAAATGGGAAATAAGATATGTGGTGTAATCACATTCATGAGACTACATCTGTGATCACAACCTGGGAGTCCTGTCCAGTTCACTTCCCACTAGACTGTGTGAATACCTCCTGGCAAATCTATCAGTTTTTACCTCCATTTTCTTCTTCATTTTGCTTTTCATATTGTATAATTACATCTAATTTTTGTATTGACTTTCTTCTTCTGTGATGTACTTGATATAATTCTTTGCTTATTATTTATGATAACATAGCATTTAACACAGAATGCTTTGCAGTTTATAAAGTATCTTCAATTAAATGTTTCATTTGATCCTAGTAAGTATTTGGTCAGGTGAGCTGGAAACGTACAATACTGCTACGGGTATTTACTGAGTATTTACTAAGTGGTAGGCTCTGTACGGTGCCCTTTAGGCGCATGGCTCATTGATCACCCCAAACCTGGTGAGGTATTTTGATCATTCCCATTTTGCAGGTGAAGAAAACTTTCAAGAGGTAAAGTAAGTTAGCTCAAGTCATATAGCTGGTGTAGGGGAGGAAAAACTTCTCTACCCTCTTAGGATCAGTAGCTGGGGTTGGGTGTGTGTGTGTGTTTGTGATTTAGACTGACAACAGATAAACAGGAGCAAAGGCAACATAAATGTATTTCATTTTACCTGCACGGGCATCACAGAAAGAAGTGAATACTCAAGACTGGTGAGATCTGAGAGTTTATAGACTATCTTAATGGGAAAAGTGGGGGGAAGGAGGCCACTTACTGAGCAAATGATTTTTAGAAAAGACAAACAGGCCCTTAGGAGAATAGATGGGAGACACGATAATTTGTGACAATGTCTGTCTGGCTGAGTAGTTTGTGATAGTGTGTGTCTGGGTGTGATGTTGACTTCTCATGTCCTCTCCTGTGATAATAAGAGTCAATCTTTCCTATTTGATGAAAGTGCGGGGCAGGGGATTAATGACAAATTAGTTCTTTTTTTTGGAGGCTCTGTTTTAGGCGGATAAAGAGTCAGAGAAAGCCTCTGCCTGTGTTGGTTGGTTCTCATAGGTCTTCAATTTAAAACAATCCCTATGCCAGAGTGGCATGTCTTGAAGTGGCATAGTTTCATCTCCTACACTAGTTAATGGTGGAGCTGAACTCAGCCCAGATTTGTTGTTTTGTTGTTTTTCCCTAAGCCCTTGCTTTTAGACAGTTGGCTGTTTTTTGGTAGTCATTTTATAAATGAAGGAAAAGAGGTCACAGCTAGTGAACAGCGCTGACGTGTGCTGCCACTGCTTTGGCTGCACTGCACGAATCGCAGTAGCAACCCTGTGGGTCAGGTGCTGTAATTATCCCTATTTCTCTGATGAGGACAGTAAACCACAGAGAGGGTAAGTGAGTTGTGCGGTTGTATACAGCTCCCAGGACGGGATTTGAACCCAGGTAGTCTAGCGTCAGAATGTCTGCCCTTAACCATTACCCTGTAAGGGTTAAAAGAGGCTCAGTGACTTTCTTCAGGGCCTACATCTTATAAACCACGAATCTGGGAGTGAAATCCTTGCTGAGTCACCAGTCCATCTTCTGGGTTCTCATATTACTTTGGACAAATCTTCATTAACACACCGCTGCAGACTCTTTCCAGTTGTAATTTGTCTCCTAGTTGTGAGGACCGGGGTTCTTCATTTCATATTTGATTACCCAGAGAACAGTTAGGCATACTGTAGGCACAGTAAATATTGATCAAATCTAGTGTAGTGTTTTTTATGCTGTAACTGCTTTTCTTCTCTTTTATGTTGTGAAGCCACTTACAGTTTCATCTTCTTTTTCTCGCTTTGTGAATGGAGCACGTTTTCTATGTTTTTTTCGTGCCTTCTATTTGGTCTTCTTTAAGGTGATTCATTTAATAGCAGCCCCCTCTTCTTAAAAGAAACAGTGCTCTCTCTAAATGAACTGCTATTTCAATCCAGCTGTCTTCCTGTCATCTTCTGATTGTCTCATTCATCATCATCAAATACTATTAAGTGTCTTTTAGTACTTTGTGCTGTGCTAGGCATTCTATAAGCAAATAAAACAGACATGGTCCCTGATTTTGGGAAGTTTCTAATTTAAACCAGCTTTGGAGCTCTTTAAAGATACTACTGATCTTCAAGAAGGAAGAATTTTAGAGCTCCTCCCAGATTGTAGCTGGTCTTTCCCTCCCGCCACCTTCATGTTTAAAAATTGTACCTCCTGTCCCAGAATCTTTGCACTTGTTATTTCCTCTGCTTGGATGGCTTTCTGCTATCACCCGACTTTCATCTAGGTAATATTTTTTCTTCTATTAACATATAAGTCAATCAATATTGCTGTAGAGAAATTCTCAGAAAACTCACTGACTAGATATTTATATCTGTCTGTCTGTCTATCATCTATCATCTGTCTATCTTTTGTCCAAGTAGTCTTCATTAGGATATTAATTGTCTTATTCTTAGTTCTTACTAATAAATAGGTCCTTTTACTAATGAACTGATCATTTAAAAAATTAAGTTCTCAACTATCCATCACCACTTAATTCAAGTATCTCTCCTTTTCATCCAGTCATATTTTTTTGTGTCCATCAGTCTGTCATTGATTGCTGTATGTTGCATATCATGTAAAAAAAAAGATGCATATGAATTGCAAGATGAAATTGCAAATATGGCAAGAATGTCAGGATTTCTTGATGGTAACAAAGTATGCTGGAGGAAAAGACTGACAGAATGAAGGCTTTGCAGGTTTAGGTCAATAAACAATTCAAAGAAAATGATACTGTTAGGATTGGACCTTTAAAAATAAAGAATGATCTGAATATTAAAAAATAAAGAAAAACCTGTCAGGAAAGTGACCTTTATGATTGTGCCTAGAGTCAAATATAAAGTTAAAAAATGTTTACTTGTATCGGCCATACAATTTATCAGAAAAATCACACATATACACAGACTCAGGTGTTATCTTTTTTTTTTTAATTTAAGAATGTGATGTTTTTACAATTATAATCTAACATTTCTTAAATATAATATGAAATAAATTTGTTTTCATATATTTTAGTTTCAACTTTGAAGATAATGTTTCAAAGAAAGAAAGTCAGGTCCCTATTTTAAGTGAATTCACTTGAAGTTGACTTTTCCTGTACTAATTATCCTTAGATTACAAGGACCTTTTCTGTTTGATTATTGCCTGTCTCTGATGCTAGATTGAAGTTCATTCCTAGTTCATAATAGATGTTCAATAAATGCTTGTCGAACGAATGAAATAAGAAATCTCAGTTAAGAGCCAGTGTTAAATCCAAAAACCAGCTACTTCTAATGAGGTTTGCATTACTTGTTTTATTCACAGAGTGACAGATTCCCTGGACACACTTTCAGAAATTTCTTCGAATAAACAGAATCATTCTTACCCTGGTAAGATTACAGTTTTATGTTCCTAAAAATAATTCCTTTGCTTTTATTTATTTGTTGAAGCATTTTATTGTGAAATATATTTGTATAAAAGAGTGTATAAAATGTATTCGTGGCTTGTGTAATCATAAAGCAGACATCTATTACCCACCCGCTAGCTAAAGGAGACGTCTACCTGAGCTCTAGAAACCCCTGTGTATCCCCTAGCTCCTCTGTCTCCCTTTTCATATACCCTGTCCTCAGGTATGAGTCTTGAACTTTACGTTAATTATTCTTTTGATTTCCTTTATATCTTTATCACCCATATATAGATACATCAACAAATATGCTTGTTTGGTTTTGAGTGTTGTTTGCTATTTTGTTATTTAGTGTTTCCTTAAAATATATTATTCATTCTATACATGATGGATATTTAGATTATATCCTGTTTTTACCACTGTGCACATTGGCAAAAGTTTCTCTAGGATCGCCAGGCATGGGGTAGCCATGTCTCCAGCCTTCTTAGGTAACGCTGAACTGTTTGCAGTGCTCATTCTCATGAGCAGCGGATGAGTCGCTGCTGCTCCTCACCTCACCAATACTAGTTTTATTTGACTTAGAAGTCTTTGCCCATCTGACAGATTTAAATGGTCTCTCATTGAGGTTCAGATTTGCATTTTCTGGATTACAAATGAAGTTGAGCCTATTTTCATGTTTATGGGTCATATACATTTTCTCTTTTATAATGTACCTGGTCAAGTCTCTTGCCCATTTTCCTTTTGGTTGGTTTGTCTTTATCTTATAAATTTGTAGGTTTCTTTATATATTTTGGAGACTAATATTTTGTCAGTTGTTGTGTGTTGCATATATCTTGCCTAGTTTCTGACTTGTCCTGTGCCCCCTCTCTTTTTTTGGTATATTTTGATGAGCAGAAGTTATTATTTTTTTAGTAGTCAAAATAGCAAACCATTATATTTTGCATATTTTGTCTTAAAATTTTTTTTCCTAAAACAGACATCATAAAAATATTTTCCTATATTGCTTTCTAAAAGTTTCTTATTTTTGCTTTTCCTCTGTCAGTTCACCTGCAATTGATTTTGCATATAGTAAGGATCTAATTTTATTTTTTTCCATATGGATAGCCATTGGTGAAAGAGTGATTTGTATACTACCAATCTTTAAATATTTGTTGAGGTCAACTTTATGACCTATGGATTTTTGCCATTCTAAATAGGTGTATAGTAGTATCTCATATTATTATAATCTGAAATACCCTAATGACATATGATGTTGACATATGATGTTGACATAGTTTGCTGGGGCTAGCATAACAAACTACCACAGATGGGGTGGCTCAAATAACAGAAATTTATTTTCTCAATTCTGGAGGCTGGAAGTCCAAGACTGAGGGGTCGGCAAGGTTGTTTCTTCTAGGGGCTGTCTCCTTGCCTTATAGATGGCTGTCTTCCTCTCGTGTCTTCACGTGGTCTTTTCCTCTGTTTGTGTCTGTGTCCTAATCTCTTCTTATAAAGACACTTGTCATATCGGATTAGAGCCCACCATATGGCCTCATCTTTCCTTAACTACCACTTCATTACTATCTCCACATACATTGACGTTGTGAGATACTGAGGGCAAAGATTTCAGCCCCCAGTATCTCGCAATGTGAGTGTATGTGGAGGTATGATTTTTTGGCGGGGATGGGGGGAATGACGCAATTCAGCCCATAACAGGTGATGAGGGTCTTTTCACATGCCTATTTGCCATCTGTACATCTTCTTTGGTGAGTTGTCCATTCAGTTCTTTTGTCCATTTTTAAATTGTTTTCTTATTGTTGAGCTTTAAGAAGTCTTTGTATATTTTGGATACTAGGTCTTTCTCAGTATACGTTTTACAAATATTTTCTCTCAGTCTGTGGCTTGTCTTTTCATTCTTTCACAGAGCAGAAGTTTTTAATTTTAATTAATCCATTATCAATTTTTTCTTGCATGGATTGTGTTTTCTGGTGTTGACAAACCCAAGATTACCCTGATTTTCTTATGTGGTATCTTGTAGGAGTTTATAGTTTTGCGTTTTACATGTAGATCTATGATTCATTGAGCCAATTTTTGTGTAAGGGGTAAGGTCTGTGTCTATAGATTTATGTTTTTTGGCATGTGAATGTCTAGTTGTCCATCACTATGTATTTAAAAGACTGTCCTTTCTCCATTGAATCGTCTTTGCTCTTTTGTCAAAGACCAGTTGACTATTTATGTGGGTCTATTTTTGGGCTTTCTATTCTCTTCCATTGATCTATTTGTTTATTTTCTCTAACACCTCACTGTTTTGATTACTGTAGCTTTATAGTAATTCTTCAAGTTTAGTAGTGTCGGTCCTCTGACTTTGACCTTCTCCTTCATTATTTTGTTGGTTTTTCTGGGCCTTTTGCTTTTCCATATAAACTTTACAATCAGTTTGTTGATGTCCACAAAATAATTTGCTGGGATTTTGATTGGTATTACATTGTATATATAGGTCAAATTGGAAAGAACTGATCTCTTAATATTGAGTCTTCCTATCCATAAACATGGAATACCTCTTCATTTATTTAGATCTTTGATTTCTTTCATCAGCATTTTATAGTTTTCCTTATACAGATTTTTTACGTTTTATTAGATTTATACCTACACTACATCACTTCTTGATGTTAATATAATGATACTGCTTTTATAATAATTCTTTTTATCTTATGTCAGCTTTTTTTTGTTAACCATTTGCCTAACATATCTTTTCCTATCCACTGCCTTGTAACCTTTCTTTGTTTTTATGTTTTTGGAATATTTTCTAAATAGAATATAGTTGGGTTTTACTTCTTTTTTAAAAAAAGAAAATATATGGTCTGATAGTCTTTGTCTTATAACTTGAGTTAGAGTTTCACTTATTCCATTTATTTTAATTACTAATATATTTGGATTTATTTATGCTATTTTATTTGTTTTCTACTTTTTCACTTTTTTATATTTAAATGTTTTTCTTTCTTGACTTCGTTCTGGTTATATTCTTACCTCTCTTCTTTCCATTCTATTCTCTGTGTGTATAAAAGTTTTACCTGGGAATTTGTTTCTTAGTAATTACTATAAATACTTGGACATACATACTTAGCAAAGTCTGAAGTTAGTTATTATATTTACTCTTTCCAAAAATAATAGAAAAATTTTAGAAAACAAGTTATTCAGTTTCTATTTTATTTCCCCCACAAATTTCACATTATTATAATGGTTTTTATATTATATAACCAATATATATATATTTCTTCTGTGAAAGTAATTCCATTTTTTTATAACCAATATTTTTTTGGTTTGCTCACATACTTACCAATATCTAGTCATTAATCCTCAAAACTTCCACTTGGGATCATTTTATTTCTACCTCATGTATATTCTTTAAAATCCCTTTTAAAGGGTCGGTTGGTAGCAAAGTCTCTCAGTTTTTGTTTGTCTTTTCTAATGATAGTCTTACTGGGTAAAACTAAAAATTGGTGAAAATTTTAGTTGGAAGGATATTTTCTCCCTGCACATTGACAGAATAATTCTACTGTTTTCTATCTTCTGTCCTTTTTTTTTTGGGGGGGAGGGGGAAGTCAGCTATATGTCCGTCTAATCTATATTGTTGTAGATGATTTACTTTTTAAATTTTAATTTAATTTTATTTTTTACTGCTTCTAAAAGTCTCTATTTTCTTTGTGTTGTACAGTTTCACTATGATGTGTGTAGATGGAGATTATTCATCTGTTTGGCATTATGAGTCTTCTTGGATCTGGGAATTCGTATCTTTGATCATTTCTGTAAAAATTCTTCTTCATATGCTTACTTAAAATGTTTTCTCTTTCATTCTCTTTATTTTTTATTTCTGAAACTCTGATGAATTGTATGGTAGACTTTCTCACTTTCCCTTGCCTCTTTCATATTTTTCACAATTTTGTCTCACTGGACAGCATTCTGGATATCTTCAGATCTGTCTTTTCATTTCCTGATTCTTTCTTCAGCTATGTTTATTCTCCTGCTTAATCTCACCACAAAATTTTTAGTTATGAAATTTTCATTTTTTTTTTCTTTCTGCAAAGCTGTTTGGTTGTTACTTATTGTCACTTATTCTTTCCCCATATTTTCAAGTTTTTCTTTTATGTCTTTAAACATTTTAAATGTTATCTTTTATTTTATGTTAAATAATCCAATATTTGAAGTGTTTGTGAGTCTGATTCTACCATCTGTTTCTGTTGAGCCTAACTTATGGTGCTTTTTATCTTTGTAAGTTTTGTAGTTTATTATTGTGAGGTGATAATTTTACTCAGAATTTAATGTATGGGAATTTTTGAGGCCTGGGTTTATACCTCCAGAAAAGATTATGTTTACTTCGACCAGTTGTCTGGAGGCACTGCCAACCTGGGACTACTTTAATTTATATTCTGTGCAATTTTTTTTTAATATAACACAGATAAAATGAAATTCGCTTATAATCACAAATTTTGAGGGGAGACAATTTTGCCTTCTTTTGAGCATTAACATTGACCCAAAGCACTTTCCTTTGTTTTTGTCCAAATGGTGTTTCATTTTGTTTCTCATTTAACCTTACATTGAGGGCGAGCTGTGTGGGATCCTCACTTCAACCAGTAGTCTTGTTAGAATCCACATCTTGGCAGGCCGCAGGCTTTCTGTCCTTCCCTGTCTCCTGCACCGCCAGTGAGGCAGAAGCCCAAGTTCTCCAAATTCAGTGGCATCCCGTGGTGCAAGATGGTAGATTGCGTTAGTGCTTGGTTTCTTTTTTGGTTTCGGCCTCTCTGAAGTTGTGCCTTTTGTGTCAGCTCAACATTTAAAAAAAATTATAGTTGTTTTAAATTATACTCGCTTGTCAAGAGATTCATTCAGCACATCTAGTCGGCCATTAACTGCCAGAACTGGAAATCCCTTCTTTTTAAAAACATTTTTAAGGAATTCTACCTTTCTGTGAAATTAAACAACAACAAAAATTGCTCTGTCATTTGAGGATGACAAGAATCTTAAGTTCTGAAATTTATTACTCAATATTTTATAAATTGGATATATTTAGTTATAGTGTTTTCTAAATCATTTTTCTTCTTTCATATGATTTATCAAGATTATAATATTTGAGAGTAAAAAGATTCAGCTTTATCAATGTGTAATTCAGGTTCATATGATTTTCAAGAAATTTTATAATAAAACTTCCAATAGTAATGTCATGATCTTAACTTATTCATATGTGTGCATTGTTTGTGAGAAAGGTAAGATCAAAATTTGTCCAGAAATCTGAACTACTTTTATATTCTATATGTTCTTACTTTATTTTCTATTTCCAAAGAAACGTTAGATTTAATGAACATGTATAGAAGAAATGATAAAAGATAACTTAATAAGGAATGCAAATTGGTGATTTACTTTTCCTCTTCTGACCTTAACTTTCGTATTTAGGTTTTAGGAGAAGCTTCAGTACAACTTCTGCTTCTTCTCAAAAAGAGATTAACAGAAGAAATGCTTTTGCCAAGTGAGTATTAAGAAGATTTAGAAAAACACCTTTCAAGGGGAACATGACAGGATTCTATGAAGGAAGAAAAGTGAAATTTTGTACCTTTTACATTGCTTGGTAGAATTTTAACACTTAAGGAGAAAAGGTGTGATGAGTGTATTGAGAAGAGTTCTTCCTCCCTTCTTTGGGAGCGCAATTAAAAATGTCACCAGTGACTAAAGCAGTATACTGCATATGTTTTCAAAGAAGTTTAGTACTGTTAATAGAAGTTGGAGGAATTTACACTTTGTGTTATTATTGAATAAAGCAGATTGATTTTAAAGTGTTTACTTAATTAGTCAGATATTTGATTCAATGTGCTCAGCAATACTTAAATGTCAGGCCTATTTGCATAATATAATCTTACTATTATTTAAAAAAAAATACTCCCACTTCGTCTTGTAGAATATACTGTTCAAAATGCTTCTTTTTTTTGCTTTGTTTCTCTGTGGAGAGTCCTTTTCTCTTTTTCATTTACATTTATTTTTCCCCACACCCACTTTACACCCCTAATAGTTTTCTGTCACTTCTAGAGGAATGTGAGGCTCTTATGGACTGGTTGGGTTAAGGAGTTCTTTTTTTTTAATATAAATCATTCCAAGGAATCTACAAACAGTGTAAAACCAGCTGAGTAGGGTAGTGCACATGCGTGCTTAAGTAGTGGGACCCTAGAAGCCACTAGAAGTTAGAGCCCAGGCACTAGAACTTGACCATCAGCTGAGCAGCAGGCAAGTGTTCCTGTCATAACCTGGTGTGGAGTTATTGGGAGGCTTCACAAAGATCTGAAATATCACTTAAGAGCACGGACTCATCCAAAGGCACTGTCAGGTACAGTTTTAGCACGGTGGGTAGGTGTGGTGTTTTCTTCCCCCCTTCCTTAAAAGCCTTCTCCGATTGTGAGAATTTTGAAGTTGATCTCCTCACTTGAGTAGATGAAAGAGTTTAAGGGCAGTAACATATGCTCCAGTTTATTGAAGATATTGGAGGTCTCAGGCAGAATGGAAGAAATTACTAAAGAAAGGCAACCAGGATGTAAAGGATTCGGAAGGGGGGATCAAAATCAGTGTCGAGATGTTGGTGAGTGGAAGAACATGGTACAGAGAAACAGGGAAGAGGAAAAAAACCCTGAGTCACGGGAATTATACAGCAGGTCTGGGTGTGCACAGGTGATTTGTTGACATTGAGAAGAAAACATCAGTACTTCTGTTTGTTTTCTATGAAAATAAAAATGAATGAGGCTTACTGAGACTTGTACAGATTGATACTCGTACCTGCTTAAAACAAAGAAATAAACATATGTTTGAAGATATATACTCAATTATTTTTATTTATAGAATATGTGACCAAAATGTGTGGTGATTAGTGTTGTGAGGAACAAAGGAAGACTTTAGGTGATGGCTGGTCCTAGGAGACGTATCCCCATCTTAGTGGTGAGAGAGACATTAGAGTGATTGGGTGACAGCCAGCTGAGGGGACAGAGTTGATTGTACATTGTGCTGTTACTAACCTGGAAGCATGATGTATTCTGAAGAACATAGGTTGAGAAAATAAGTTTACGAAGATTTCCCAGACACGGCACCATTTTCTTATTTATTCATCTGGAAATAAATTACACTTCCAGAAGAAACATGGAAAACATAGTCAGAGATGATGGAAATTCCTGGTAAGAAACTCAAAGGACTTGAGGCAAAGATGTGTTTGTCCCACGTGAGTGAAACAGAACCAAGGCCAGGGGATGGGGCAGCCTCCCATACCATCTGTGTGAGAGAACAGGATTTGTGTTTCTAGATCGTTTCTTGAGATGAGTACATTTCAGAGGAAAAAAGGATGGAAAGGGGGTTGGAAGCATTTCTTCTGTCTTCAGCATTCTATATACACCGGATGCGCAATGAAGAAAGGGGAGCTTGAGATTGAAACAGGGCGTCGCAACAAGCTGGTGGGCGCAAGGTTTCATCTCTCACACTGTCCTCATCCAGCCTGTGATCTGTCACGTCTGTCGCTACGCCTCTTCCCCTTGTTACCAGCTTATTTCAGCTCCTGTCTGTGTCATTACAGTGTGTCCGCTTAAAAGTCTTCATTGCGTCCTGTCTGTGGAATCCAGCCTATTAACAAGGTTTGTTTGGTTGGCTGAAATTCGAATGTCTCGTGGTAGAACTCACATAATCCCATTCGCCGCAGGCTCCATCATTTCACATCATACGTTTGCGTTTTCTGCCTGTCCCCTAAAGCTTCTGAAATCTTGAACCCAGAACGAAGCCCAGAGTCATTGGCATTGCAGGTGAAGACCTGTATCATTGGGTTGTGTCTCTCTCCTGACTTCTCTCTTGCGGTAGTATCCTCACAAGTGACTAGCAGTTCTCTATACTCTCCGTGCTGTTCCAAAAATAAAAACGGAAAAAGTAATACGCACAGTACACATAGTGTGTTTCAGGACTCTGTCTGCTTCCCCCTTCCCTCTGCTCACCTGTTAAGTGAACTCAGTGTCACTCCCTGAAGGCTCTTGCCAGAGATCTCAGGGAGGATGGATTCCCTCCTCTCTCGTGCTCCGTCTGCTCCATACAGAGTCTCCGTCGCAGTTTCTATAACATTTTACTGATAATACACAAATCCTGGAACCCAGTCCTCGACGTGCTATTTCACAGGTGGTCAGTTAATGAGTAAACATAGCTCTCAAATGCAGGCCAGTTCTAAATTTCTCACTTCCCTGGGCTTTTAGAGCTTTGGGATAACTTGAATGAAATCATTCTTAATAGAATGTCAGGTCTTTATCCAAACCATTAATTTTTGGTTTAGGTATAGAATTCATTTATTACTTGTTTCGTTCTCTAAAAACTTTTGATTATGAAAGTTGATTGTACAAAATTTGAAAAATTACAAAATACTAACAGCAGATAAAGATCATCTGTAATTTTATCACCTAGATGAGATTATCACTGTTAGAAATTTTGGTATATGCTTTTCCATATTTTCCCCCTAAAGCATGTATCTGAACTTTTAAGCAAAGTTGGACAAGTCATACTCTACATACCCTTTGAAAGCTTTCCCCCTTAATACATCCCCTATCCTGTAATAGTTTTCCTCAGTGTGACTTTTGCAATGTATTAAAAGACTGCTGTGATATGGAAACTTTTTTTTTTAAATTGGGGAATATTGGGGAACAGTGTGTTTCTCCAGGGCCCGTCAGCTCCAAGTCATTGTCCTTCAATCTAGTGGTGGAGGGCGCAGCTCAGCTCCAAGTCCAGTCGCCCGCCGTTTTCAATCTTTAGTTGCAGGGGTGACCGGCAACCTTGTTGTTGAGAGCTCGGGCTCTAACTAACTGAGCCATCCGGCTGCCCCTCTGGAAGCTCAGTGGCAGCTCGTTGTCTTCAATCTAGTTGTGGAGAGCGCAGCTCACTGGCCCATGTGGGAATTGAACCAGCAACCCTGTTTGTTGTTAAGAGCTTGCACTCTAACCAACTGAGTCATCTGGCTGCCCCCTGGAAACATTTTTATGGCATAATAAATAAAAAAATAATATAACTAATAGTAGATCACAAACTTTTAAAACATGTACCTGTGTCTATCTCCCTCCCTTTCCACGTGTGTATGTGTGTGTGTGTCTGTGACATCAGATAAATATTCAGCTTTATTTTTCTGCTAGTTCTTTCTTTTATCAATTTATGCATGTAACTCTTTATTTGGAATTTATTTTAACATATAGGGGGTGGTAAGAATCATTCCCCCCCCAATAACTATTTTTTACAGCATTCCTAATTGAATGTTCACTCCTTTCCCACTGATTTGGAGTTTTACTTTTTATCCCATAAGAAATAATTATGTGTATTTTTCTAAGCTGTCTTTTCTGTTTCATTTAAAAGTACATTCATATGGAAGAGCCACCTAGTTTTAATTATTGTAACTTTATAATTTAACAAAATGGCAATATAAACCTTGCTGTATTATTTTTCAAACTTGTCTTAATTGCTAATACCCATTATGGTTGTAAGAACCTGGCCTTTGTGGGGGAAGCCTGGGATCTGTGCTCCACCTCTCCTCTTTATCGTCTCTCTGACCTTACACAGATAGCCTAATTTTTTTGAGCTTCAAATTCCTCGTTAGGAGAGAATAATACCTACTTCTGGTTTGGGGGAGGTCAGATGAAATAATGTATGTGAAGTGCTTGGCACATAGTACATGCTCAGGAAATGATAGATATTGTCATTATTTATGTGAAATTTAGGGTAACTGTCAGGTTGCAAAAATCCCTTGGGTGAATTTGGGGAGAATTGACATATATATATATATATGGGATAAATATATATATATTTTGGGATAAAGCTCTTTTGTGTTTTGTGTGTTCTTCAGTAAAGATTTACACTTTTTCTAATAAGTATTTTTTGTTGTTGTTGTTAACTTTACCCTCATATTGTAGATTTGACATGGTAAACAATATTTTTTTCATTATATTTTCTAACTAGAATTCTATCACTTCTTGGTGAATGTGGCTCAGGGCAAGTCTTTGGACCTCAGTTTTCCTACCCTCAAAATTAGCGTGCTCTTTTTTTTTTTACAGAGTCATTAATGGGAGGAAAGGAGACATTGTGTGTGATATAGTGTATTAAAAAATAAAAAAAGTGAAGTAAAGTAGAAAATAAGCAGGACCCAGATTCTGTTCACTATCGTGTACCATGCAGTTTTGATAACAGTTTCTGCATTGATTGTACTGTGGGGATGGGGAGAAGGGTTTCTTTTGGAGGAGAGGTGCCGTGGACAGACGGTGAAGGTGCCACTGGTGGTGGTTTGTGGGTAACTGTTTTGGGAGGTCTCAGGTCAGAGGGCAATGAGATCCTGGCAATGTTTGTATTGTGGCAAAGTTCCTACTTACCGGTGACAGTGGAGGAAGCTCTGGGGCAGTATTGGCTTGGGGCCTTGGCTGAGTTCCACATGTGGGTGTCCCGTTGTTACCAGGTGGGGTTGGTGGTGGGTGCCAGGAAGCAGTACATGCTAAGTGATGTTTTGTTGTAGAGCAAAGGAGAGGACTCCTGTGCCAGGCAACCAAGATCCTTCTTACTGTTAGTGGCAGGGATGGTGGTAAACTTTTAAGTGTAACTGGAGTTCATTCATAAAAGTATATATATATTTTCCAAAGTGATTAGTTTTAAAAAATTATTTTTATGTAAAGAATTATTTCAAAAGTGAACAAAAGGTAATTTTAATTTACCACAGCCAAAATGCAAGGTTCTTTTCCTTTTGCCTTATTTCATTAATATTGTTACTGTGTTTCCCCAAAAATAAGACCTAGCCGGACAATCAGCTCTAATGCGTCTTTTGGAGCAAAAATTAGTATAAGACCCAGTATTGTATTGTATTGTATTGTATTGTATTGTACTGTACTGTACTATACTATACTATATTATATTATATTACATTATACTTGGTCTTATATTATAGTAAAGTCAGACCGGGTCTTATATTAATTGTTGCTCCAAAAGATGCATTAGAGTTGATTGTCTGGCTAGGTCTTATTTTCGGGGAAATGTGGTAGCAGTAAAATAGGTATAGATGTAGTTTTTCCAATTGCTGTACACACAGGTGATGCTGGAACAACATAGGTTACAACGGTGCAGGTTGACTTACACCTGGACTTTTTTCCCAGTAAATACCTGGTGGGAGTCCAGAGATGCAGAGAGCTGACTGTATGCATTGATCGACACCATTTTATACAGGGGACTTGAGCACCTGTGGATTTTAATATGCATGGGAGATCCTGGAACAAATCCCCTACTGATACTGAGGGACAACTCGAGTCTTTGGGGAGTCAAAACTTATACGTGGATTTGCGACTGCATGGGGGGTTTGGCACCCCTAACCCCTCCGCTGTTCAAGCGTCAACTGTATGCATATATATAAATCTTAAATCCAGATGAGTGTAGTATTAAAATAGTCAAAAAAGACAAACTTTTAAAATGTTAAACAAAAGTATATTCTAATATTGCTATTTAGAATAAAAAAAAAATCAAAGTTGTAAACATAAAGTATTCTCTTTGTGACTGAACTGAGAACCTGGCAGTGAACATGAATATGATAAGTCGCATTTATGTGCCTTTTGCACTGAAGAGTTTTTCTGCTTTTCCCCGTGAACAGACCAAAAGCTGCTCTGCGTCGCAGCTGGAGCAGCACCAGCAGCCCGGGCGGTGCTGAGGGGGCTGTGAGGCTGCACGAGGGGTCCCAGGTCCTCCTCACGAGCTCCAGTGAGATGGGCACTGTGAGGTATGTGGGCCCCACTGACTTTGCTGCAGGGGTCTGGCTTGGACTGGAGCTTCGAAGCGCCAAGGGGAAAAACGATGGAGCAGTGGGAGACACTCGCTATTTCACCTGTAAGCCCAACCACGGAGTCCTCGTTCGACCCAGCAGAGTAACCTACCGGGGAATAAATGGGTCAAAGCTCGTGGATGAGAATTGTTGAGTTAGACTTCTGAAGTGTGTGTGTGTGTGTGTGTGTGTGTGTGTGTACGTACATATATAAGGTGTGACAATTAACTTCGCAAACTTGTTGCAACGATGTGGCTAACCTTTTTTGGTATCAGAGGGATTATTCATTATGAATTTGTACCAACTGGACAAACAGTTAACCAAGTTTACTATTTGGAAATGTTGAAAAGGCTGCGTGAAAAGGTTAGACAAAAACGACCTGAACTTTTCGCCAACAATTCATGGCTCTTGCATCACGACAATGCACCAGCTCCCACAGCACTGTCTGTGAGGGAGTTTTTAGCCAGTAAACAAACAACTGCATGGGAACACCCTCCCTACTCACCTGCTCTGGCCCCCCATGACTTCTTTCTTTACCTAAAGATAAAGGAAATATTGAAAGGAAGACATTTTGATGACATTCAGGACATCAAGGGTAACACAACACCTCTGATGGCCATTCCAGAAAAAGAGTTCCACAATTTCTTTGAAGGGTGGACTAGGCGCTGGCCTCAGTGCATAGCTTCCCAAGGGGAGAAGAACCTCGAAGGTGACCATAGTGATATTCAGCAATGCCATGTATAGCACTTTTTCTAGGATGAGTTCACGAACGTAATTGTTAGACCTTGTATATGGTGTAAAATAGTCTGTGGCAAATGGTTGACTTTATTTAGCCATTATTTAAAATTTGAACATACAGCTGGCTTCATAACAATTCAGAGAAACTCCTTTAAAAAGCTAGCAATGTGCGCTATGGGAGTCATGGTTCCCTTAAGATAATTTTAAAATGAGCCTTTTTAAAAGCTTTTGAAGCTTTAGACCCATGAAACTTCTGAGACTTAGGAAAAAACGTGCTATTAGGTTACTGACTGATGTTGCTTACTGTGTTTCATTTTTGCATATGGTATTGGACTTTTCATTTGCCGTAATTGTGAAGGTTTTCACTAGCTTTGGTTAACATACGATGTTCACATGACCTTTTTCTGTCAAGTACTGTTGGAGTTTTTCTTTCTTTCTGTGCTAATCAGTACAATAATAGTAGCTATGTGACTAGTGTATTTTTCATGTAAAATGAAAAAAGTATTTTGGCAAAAGTATTTGCCCTTTCAGGAGTGCCTCATCTAAAGATATGTTAGAATTTTGGCGCTGGCTGGGGCCTGCTGTGCTCTTGAACTTAGACACTTTCTCATTGCCAAATACGGAAGTGGAAGTCTAAAGCAACTCTTCTCTTACCTAGGCTCACTGACGTTGATTAACAGAGCTAAGAACAGAATGTGGGTCTTCTGACCTGTGGCTCATGCTCTTTCTTCTATATAAAAAGTATATAAACTTGGATTTTTCTTCTGATTTGGTGACTGCCTCATCTGGATGAATTACAAAAGACTATGACTAGGTTTATGAATTCAAGTCATAAATAGAAGTTTTTGCACATACTTATTTAACTTCCTTATTGGACATATCACACACACACACACACACACACACACACACACACAGAAAGCACTTTTAAAATATGATGATGCACTTTCACTTTTGTAGAGAATTTTGTCATCATTTCTACCTGGGATATGAAAAACATTTAAAAAATTACACTTAAGAGAAGAGTGCAAATTAAGATGTATAAGGAAGAACATAGTAGTTATTCATTTAAATGTTCATGATTTCTCAATTTTTTTGTTTTATAATTCATAAAGCTGGTGTTTGCTGTTGTTGCTCTTTTTATATTTTCAATTGTTGCAAATTATCCTGTTATAAAGCTACAGAACTGTATCGTGCTTTTATTTTTCTTGTTGAACACGTTAACAAAATAAGCTTCATAATAGAGTGATATAATAATGCAGAACATTTGTGTTATGGATACGCATTGAAGTTTAGGTCCTACATATGTAAAGATTTGTCTCTAATTGTAGTTATTTAGACTTTAAACTACAACAGAAATACTGGAACAGTTTGCTTTATAAAGTTGAAAGCATTCTTCAGAATGGAACTAATTTTTTGCTTAGAAATAATATGTTGAACTATTTTGCAATATACTATTTAAAATCTAAATTCTGTTGCTTTGCTGCCTTTTTTTTTTTTTTTAAAAGTGTAGTATTTCAAATATTGCTAAAACTATTTTCCTGAAATACATTTGCAAAATAAGCCTGCTTTATAACCAAGGAATATTTTTATTGACTGAAGAAAATGACTGTAACTGCAATTTAAAAGTAAACTTATTTTATTATACAGCTTATTTCTTAAAAACTCTATTTATACCTTAACATGAAATGCCTGACTATATTGAACTCGGGTGTCTATAACTCTTCCTGGTAAATATAAAACACTGTAAGTTAGAAACAGTGATGCCAACACTGAATTTGTTTTGAGGTCAGAGAACCAATTGTTCTCATATTTAGACTAGGATTATTAAATGCCTATAATGTATATGTTTACAGATACTATACATACAAATTCGGTGTTTTCATTTGTGTTTTGCTTGTGAAATGTCATTCAAAGTTCACTTCTTGAACATTAATAAAAAGGGAAGCTGTTTGGTTTTGGAATGGTATGTTGTCATTTACCCTCCCTGCAATGGTGCTTTTCTCAGTAACTCAAGTGTACAGATGCTTTGTACTTAACGTTTCTTGTTCTTACAGTAATGAGTTGCATTTTTTCTATCCTTATAAAGAGCCTTAAAAAGTGTCATGCTTTCTACTCAACAAGTGATGTTTTTAGCCACCCTGTATTATATATCTTGTTTGGATGGACAGAGAGCCACTTAAGAAAAGAATGTGTTTCTACAGTTTTCTAAAATTGCTTAACTGTCTTTTATACCAGTGGGATTTCATTTGTTTAAGGTAGGATAGAACATTTTCAATTTAGATTTTAAAAATATACAAATAATTATCTACATCTGACTAAAAATTCTGTTTCTATAGTTTAGATTAATTTGGCGGGAATATTTTTGAGTGCTTGAAAGAGTTTGCTGAATCTGAACTGAGACGTTGTAATCTTGGTGTGAGTTCTTCCTTCATGTTTTATTTTTCTCTGAGCGTTTATCACCCTTGGCCATCGTAAACTTTTTGCTCATTATTTCTCTCTTCCCTCACTGGATTGAGGGATGGATTTTTGACTGTTTCGTTCATTGCTTTGTCCCTAACACCTGAAACAATACTTGGCACCTAGGAGATGCTCAGTAAATGTTCATTGAATTAACAGAGGCAGTGCCGGCCATCGGTTGTTTAAAGCAGAGACATTATCCAGCTAACTTTCTACAGGTGGCTTTGAGAGACTAGGTGATGGAACAGGTAAATTTCATCCCTAGGTAAGGGAGGAAAGAGGGCAAGAAAGGTTTGAATGAATCATGGTAGCTCAACTTTACCCCAAAATAGGGACATGAGTTAGAAAATGTTGGGTGTCGGGTAGAAAAGGGGACAAGAAGGACACAACAGGGTCACCTAAGGCAGCTGCCTACATGTTTTTCTTGGGGCCAGCTTTGAATTTCTATTCTGCCGTGATGATAATTTAGAGAACAGAGTAATACTGTGTTTCCCCGAAAATAAGACCTAACTGGAAAATAAGCCCTTGCATGATTTTTCAGGAAAACATCCCCTGAACATAAGCCCTAATGCATCTTTTGGAGCAAAAATTAATATAAGACCGGTCTTATTTTGGGGGAAACATGGTATGTGTGGTCTAACACGGAGAGAAAGATCTGAATCTCCCCTGAGCGAGCCTGGCATTGGTCCCCAGTGCCAAGCATTTTTATTTCAGAGTTTTATTTTGGATCTAGCTGTGTAGAATATGTGATAATGTTACTTAAGCCACATCGACCGATGGCCGGAGACCTAATGTGTTAAGAATCACTCTTAATTGAGAAACAGATCTAGTAATTTTAACTACCCATCAGACGTGTGTTACCTAAATGATTGACTCAGAGACATATACTATGTATCACCACATTGCAAGCCAATAGGAGAATTTACATTTTATTTTTCTTCATGCCCTTTGCTTCACTACACTTATTTATAATACAAATACATAGTTAATACAAAACTCACATTATCACATAGATTTTTAGTAATTGTTTAATAATGCCCCTTGGTACATAGGCCCCTATTTACAAACAGTGTCACATAAACTGCTTGAATATACAACAGACATCCCTAATGAAGCTTGTGTGTGGACACGTGAAGGTTTTATTGCGAGCAGGATATGATGCCTTCCCATAGGCAAAAAGAATGTTTTCTACCCAAATTTTTGTTAATGGTTCTTGTTAAAGGAGGGAAAAAGACAATATATGTGGAGGAATTAGAGTAGCTGGGCACATATTACTGACAACAATGTTTTCATTGTGCTTGGTAGAAATGAAACTGTTTTTCTGCTTACAGCCTCTTCCTGGAGGAGAAAGGCACCAAGAGGTGTGAGAACCTCTTTCCCTCTTATCCCTTTAGATTAGCTTGTATCGGATAGAATTTTCATGATAAAGCAGCAGCAAGTTTCATCATTTACTATACAGTTCAAATAGGGACTTGTGGTACTGAGAAGGGGGCAGGAAGTTCAGAATTGTATCAGTAAAGATATTTTAGGGATTTAAATGGAAGCTATTAGCTTAAAATATAACCTGTTCTCAGTGATCAATGGTGTCATTTAAAAAATGCTCATAAATCTGGTTTAAGTTCAGCTCTAAAATCCTAAATGAACCCAGACATACAAGTGTGTTGCTACTCTAGATATTTAAGTATTTACATGGGCGTCCACCCTGTTAAGCTTCTTTGTCCGGAGGAATTTGGTGTCGGGATTGGGTATTAGTCAGACTTGTTTGAGTCAGATAAATAAAATTAAATAGGGAGTCTCAGAAATCTACTTGTACTGACTGAGTTTGAATTTGAAGCATTTCTAAAGTGTAGAAAGTTTACAAGTTCAGATGCTGTGTTCTCCTTGGCGTCCGTCAGTCTCGTGGAGGTTATTTCAACTCTGGCTTCATAGAGCTCATCATGGCTTTACTCGCAGACTTACCTTCCTGGAGACTGAACTCATTATTTTTCACCTAACAAATCAAATCAGACTGACAGGGAAATAAATCATGTTAAAAGTACAGTCACAAGCTCTTCTTTCTATTTTTTTCTTTAATGTGACTTCAGAGAGTCAGCGTAAATCTCAGTCAGTAGTGTTAATGATGTTCCCTAGCCCCACAGGTCAGGTTACGAAAGGTGGGTGTTGCTGTCCAATAGTTTTGGAAAAAACATCCTAAAATGGATTTCAAAATGAATCTTCATTGTCATAACAAGTGCCATATTGGTGGCAGGGAACGTGGATTTTGTGTTACAGACAATAGTGAAGAAAAGTGGAAAATTTCAATCCCCTTTTTTGAACCTGTCAATAAAAATGTGTTTCTAGGAAGAATTCCAATAGGTGATACATATTAGTTAAAATGTAATTTCCTCAAATGATCTTTTTCTTGAAGGGAATAGGTGTTTAGGGAATTAAGAAACGGCATGCGATTTCTTGAGGCCTCACTTAATACTTCCTGGTGTGTGACTAAGGGAAATCCAGTGTCCCGTTCTGCTTGTTTCTTACCTTTTCTAAAACATAAGCAACTGCTTACTGGCACACACATGAGGAAACATAATTTGTGTCTTTAGTATTATTTTATTCTGAGAACTGTGAAGTACTATATAAATATTACTTTGAAATAATGCAAGAAGATTTAGTTTTTTTTCCCCTCGACTTTGGGATGCCCTAAAATGTAGGTAATTTGCCTGTAATCTTCACAGTCTTATCTTTGGGTGGGATGTTTGAATTGGCTGTCTTTTGGGGATTCCCTATTTTTAGATCCACTGTATTATTCAAAACAGATTTCCCCCACATTGCCATCCAATGGCAGAGGGTGTGTCTGTAACTCTGAAAAGAGAGATTCTGTCCAATTGTCTGGTGAGTGGGAGAGAGGACTCCAGTTATTATTGAAGTCCTCATCATTACGGCTCCAGAACACTTGCTGAGGGAGCCTGACCCACAGACGCCTTCTGTGCTCCCACATGCGCCTTCTTCTGGGCTTTGTGACTTCATGCTGGGAATGGGCCCTGGGAGGTGCAAAATGACAACTGACAGAACGTGTGTCTGATCTGTTATCAGATGTTAGGTGTGGAAAAGGATAGCCTCCAAAAGGTAAGCTTTATAACTTTACTTTGCTAATAAGGCTGCAATTGTAGCAAAGGCAACAAAAGAGAAACAAGTGGTGTGACACGGCAGGCGGGAAGGTCACTAAACGGACATGATTCTCATTGTGCTGTCAGCTTTGCTGCTGCCAGGAAACCACCCCCGGTGAACCTCATTTTGCCAATGATTTTTCTGACTTGTTAATGAGGTCTTTGAAAAGGAAGAATAAACAGCGAACTGATACTAAACTTCTTTCTGGTCTACTTCTGTATAGAGATGAAGTATCATTTGGCTTGCTGGGATTGTGCACTGACTTAATCGGCTTTGGCTTTAGGTGAATGAAGAGTCATGGTCAAGAAGAAACACACACACACACACAGACACACACACACACACACAGCCATCACGTCCTACACATGGTTAGGATATGCCTTACACAGAGGAAGTCTCACCAAATCAGACTTCAGCGTTGGAAGGGGCCTTTGAGACCAAATTGTTCATGTTTTTAAATGAGAGAGTTTAAATAACTTGCCTGAGTCACATGGGTAGCTAGTTGCGGGCTGACACCTGGGTCTCTTAACTCCTGCCCAGTCCGCTTGCTGTTTCTCAAGTAATTGATGAGTGCCACACCATCCGAAATATTCAAAATGTTCTCGTGGTCTGAAGTTTTATCAATCTGATATCCATCTATGTTGGCAAATAACGTCTTACCATGTAAATATCCTAAGGAATCATTAATACATCGGTTTCTAAGGCTGAGTTTAATAAGACGGCCTTTCAACTACTCCCAGCTGATACATGCCTGCTGCACCAGCGTGGCAGTGCTGAGGGGTGATTGCCTTCCAGGAGGCAGTCGGCCTTAATAAACCAATGCAGCGGAGAGACTGCTTGAGTGTGTCAGGCAGAGGGGTCTAAGAAATGGACCTGAGCCAGCACTGCAAACACTTCAGTCCTTGCAGGTTTTCTAAGGTGAGCCTGGTGGTGTCATCTACGAAGGGCCACCCACTGTTTTACATTTATTGAAACCTGAAGAGAGGAAAGTCGCTGTTTTGGTTTTGTGGTTATAGTTCATGTTCCGCCCCCCCCCCCACTTGGAGGTAATAGTCTGTTCTTATTCTGAGCTTTTCAAATGTTTTAAAGTTGGGCAAGGGCTCAAAATAGCTTTGTACGTGAGTAGTGCATTAAAAGGTGAATACGTACGCAGGATACCAAATGAAAATAGAATCTTAATGGAGAAGTCTCACTATTCTCAGTTAATCGTCTTTTAGGACATCTCGTGGAGGGTTATGGGGACACTGGCCTCTGTATTGTATGTTCACACAACATGGGGAACCATCTCCTGCAATGAAATTAGTGAAGTCAGATTTACGTTCTTTGGGGACCCATTTAAAAATCATTAGCTAAAGGCTGACAACACACTTCATGCAGTTTTATGAATCTTGTCATGGGAGTCCGTTATTCAGAGTCGTCTGAATTCATACACGTCTTGTTTTACGTCTATAAAGCTCAGGTGAATTTTCATCCTACGATTACTGGAGAAAACCTATTAAAGTAGCCTGATCACTTAGAATTTCTTAGTGGAATAAAGTTAATCTACAGTTACATAATAACTTGCAGCTGTAGAGTTTATCAAGTAGTATATGGAGATGCCAGAAATTAAAAAAAAAAAAGGATTACTCAAATTGATTAAACATCTTCCCTTTCTGGGATGCTTATTTTTAACACTTAGTTGTAAGTGTGGTAGAGGGTTTTATATTCATCTTTTGAGCCGAAAAGAATTGGTTCTGGTAGGGTTCTTGCTACTGTCATCAAACAAGTGACAGATGAAGTCAAACATGGCACAAGTGGGAGAGCCAAGAAGGCCAGACGGGTGGTACAGGAAGTGCCACTGAGCTGCAGTGGCAGAGGGCAGGGAAGCAGAGATACACTCTGACTTGAAATTCTCCCCACACCCAACCCCAAATCATTTGGAATTCAAGAGGTATGGGAGGGTGTGCTTGTGCTTTCACACTGTTTATAATCTCCCCAAGGGGCAGTGAGAAAGGGACGTTACTATCCTTATTTCGTACATGGAGATACTGAGGTACAGGCAGGCCCAGTAACCCAGGGAAAACCAGGACTTACACCCTCACTGGGGGAAGAGAATCCCGGCTTCTGACTCCTAAGTAGATCACATTCTTTTAAAAAAAGTAAGTTTTATTTTTGTTATATTGATTTGCTCTAATTTTGAGGTGCTGCATTTGACAAACTGGTCATTTCTCACAAACTGCCAATCTCCCAGTGGGAACGGTTGTGGACTTTTGAGGAGCTTCTTTATAGACATGGAATAAAAATAATTATTCTAGCTTGTGGTTTAATTGACATTGCTTCTGCAAACTTTAATTGTGCCAGTTCATGTTCTATGTGGAACTTTCTGTCATAGTAAATGTGAGAGGCCACAGCCTCCGTCTGAATTGCCGTCTCCATGTGGCTGCAGCAATACTGAGTGCACAGAGGTCCAGGTTAATACCACGCTGATGCTGGGGACATACAGTGAGCTAAATGAAACCTCCTGAGGTCATCATACCTCAGCATGGACTTGTTTACCTATCTGTGTATACAGGCTTTTAAGACTCGACTGGCATTTGAAAATTGACATGAAAGTTGAGACCGATATAGATGATTAGAATCGACACACCACTCTCAGTGGTCGTAAGGTGCAACCTGAAAATAGAATGCATTTGTCGTTTTTAAGAAGAGAAAGGGATAGGATTTTTCTCTCCATTAATAACAATAAAGAGTTGGGTATTAAACTATGTAGCATGCTCCCTGGTCAATTGGTTATTGGTATTACAAACGTGAAATGAAATTGTCTTTCTCAGTTTTTAACAGTTCCTCTGTCATTGTCCTTTAGGAGATTGTTTCTCAAAGTATGATTCTTGGGACCCTCCAGGGGGTTGATGAGTTAGATTACTTATAATTTGACTATCTTTTTAAGTTTATATAACTAGACTATTTAGTTTTGCACCTGGCATGAGCCCAAACTTTCCTGATACAATTATTTCGAGATGAGTTTGTTGATGTGTCCATGAAGACGTGTGTCTGATGAAAATATGTTGGCAGTTAAGAAGATAAGGAAAGGTGGTGTCCGGGGTACCACTTCTGCTTCTGCAGAGGAGCAGAGCTACCAACTGGGGCAAGGCATCTGTGTAGGAGGCACGAATGCTTGTCTACTGTTGGCCTAGAACAGAAAGTAATGCTTTTGATGTAGGTGAAACTCAGAAGGTAGGGAAAAGGTAGATAGATATCCAGTCCTTTTGCTAGAGAATGCTTAGTGTCCAGCAAGTAAGAAAAGATGCTTTCCTCCCAAAGTGATGCTTTGGCACAGCTACTACCAGGAGAAAAACTGGGCAAGAGCATGGAAGAGAAGCAGAGAGAAGGAATGAAATGAAAACTTACACAGTGAAACATTATTACATAAGTATGTGTGTAAAATTTAATAGGTCCCCAATTTCTTTCCATGGAAATAAATTCTGTCTGTGAAAACCAAGTTCAGAACTCCTACAAGAACGTCACTGTCAAACTCAGCACTCCAGATGTTCCTTAATTCTTGTACTCATTGTCCCAGAGGAAAGATTCTTTGTTTTAATTTGCATTTGATAGCTATAGAAATTATGTTATGTATATTTCAGCAAAGCTGTGTTCCCATGGAGGCTAGGATCACATGATTAAGGGAGAGAAAATGCAGGTGAACACTGGAAGGCAGGATACTGCATCAGTACCTCTCATTAGGACCACTGGAGGGCCTGGTATTCCAACGACCCGTCTAGTGCTACAGGTAGAAACGTCAACTTGGTGGCTTTCGTGATTGAAACTGTTAGAAGGTTTTGGCCTAAGACGTATTGACACTTAAACTTATGTGGGGATATATTTCTATGCTTCGATGGATCCCTGCTGCTTCAAATTGTTGTTTTTAAATGGTCAGACTTTATTTTAATTCTTGGACAGTTATAAAAGAAGTAATTAGTAATTTAAATCTCGAGTGTTCAATCCAGTAGGAAACCTCACACTCAGTGGTTCACTTTTAGTAGGAAGGTTTTCTTAAGGCATGAGGCATATTAACAGAATGCTTTTGAATCTCTGGTTCTGGCTTGGGGTTTTATCATACTCAAAGCACTTGGAATGTTTGCATTTCACTTAGATGAGTATATACACGTTTTCTCTGTATTACCATCACTAATCATTACATTTTTAGGATCGTTGGGGAATCAGCACAATCGAAAGCATCTGAATGTCATCTAACGTGGCGTTGCAGTTAGTTGTCTATGAATTTCTTTTCCAAGTAAAGAATGTCCTTCCCCATGCTGACTCATTGCAAATAGCTCCTTTATTCCTGTTCCCTGTCCCCTCAAGTGGTCCAGGTCCACAGCAACAAGGTAAGGAAACACCTGGGACTCCAACTAGGAAACACAGGAGCCGCTAATTCTGACCGTATTGAAGCAGAGCACACAGGGTTGGAAGGAAGCATGAAGATGCAGACGTCAACCATGCACAAAACCTTAGGCAGCCCCATCCGGGCTTCGTATTCTCACTTGTCTTTGTGATATTTTCTTCTTTTGAAAGAATAGGAGGAACCCATGCTCAAAACCTTTCTAAAGCACTTTGAAAATACAGCTTCTTATGTGGCACGTCAAAACAAGTTGGCACAAAATGAAAAGTGACATTTGGTCTCTGGGGTGTGGAGGAGCCATTACCTGTCCCCCCTTCATGGGCTCAGGATTCCCAAGGGAGAGAATTGAGTGCTGATGAGCTCAGGGCCCAGGCTGGTTTTTCAGAACGGTGTCTTCATAATGACCAGTTCCAGGGGCAGTGGTGACCTCTAAAGGTAAGCCCTGCTGCTGGTAGCCGTAGTTGACGTTTCCACATGGGAAGTGACGCAGCCGGAACAGAGGCACTTCCTTCATGTTGGCCGTTAGTGAAGATGGTTCTAGGAGCAGAGAGGCCCCTGGGAGTCGGCCTGTTGCAACGTTAGATGGGACAGTACAGCTTCCTTCACGTCCCAGGCTTCCCCTCTCGTGTTGTTCCTTCTTTGCTGGAAGATTGTTCTTTTTGGGGGGTTTCTCTGTAAACCAGGAGCCATAAGTTGGGTTCCATAGGCTGGTTGGTTTATTTCTGGACCCCTGGACTTTGTGCAGCTCTGATGGCAGGTTGGACTGAGAGAATGCCATGTTAACATGTCCCCCTTCCGTGCCTGGCCCTCTGGTGACTCGAACAGAGACCTCTGTGGCTGCTGGTTTCTTCACGGCTTTGCCAGAGGAAGCAGAAGGCAGAGGGGGTGGGGCAGCTGGGCCCTGCCCATCCTCCCGCTTAGCTGGTGGAGGAGAGACCAGGAGAGGAGGCACTCCCTCAGGGTCCTTGGGCCTCACAGGCACTTTCTCTTCCTCTTCCACGAGTGGGCCATATTCTATTGGCAAAGCAGTGTTGACCACATCTGGATCCTATAGGTAGAAGAAATGGATGGATTAAAACTGAATCAGATGAAACAACGTTGGATCTGGAAGATACCTGAGCGAAAATCTCACCCAAACTTAATTTACAGATGAGGAAACCATTCCTTGTCTATTGGGAATATATTCGTTTATAGGCAGCAGGGAATAAGAAATGAATGGGAAATCCTCCTCGTCCTTGAAGAGCTTAGAAGAGATGCTCTGGAGTAGGTGTGTATACTGGGTCCTAGGAAGCACCCCAACTGCCTGGTGCAGGGGCCAGGGGCCAGGAAAAGCTTTGCAGAGACCACTGTTAGGCCAGTCTTAAAAGGCCAGTGGACTTTTAAAAAGATTGTGAATTAGTTAAAAAATTTATTCCACTCTGTTCCCAATGAAATCTTTCCAACTAAAAAGGAAACTTTGGCTTCAGATGTGTATGTGTGTGCAGTGGGGGCAAGGGGATGGGAAGGGAGAAGAGGAGAGAGACACACACGTACCATGTTGGTTTACAAGGCGTATTTCTTGTTCTCTTCCTAGTTGCCTCCTATTTTTCTTATATTTGGATGGGCTACACGTAATCACAACTTTTTCTACATGATGTCATCATGTTGCGTGTGCAGATACCATAATGCAGTGGTTCTGTAACTAGTTTGGATATGATGATGCCCTTTGTGAGACCCAGGAAATACTGAAGTGCTGGGAGGAAGACCGTTTACAAAACCAACTTTGCGCTCAATCACAGCCACAGATTGTAATATAGAAAAGCAAAAGCAGTTGCCAGAGATTTGAGGAAAATTTGTGGGAGGAAACTTAAACTTGGCAAAATTTAATTCTTTAATATTTATGCAAATTGGGAAAACCATTACTGCCATTCAACAGAAAAGTACTTTGGTCCAGCATTCATCAGTAAAGAGTTTAATAATAAAAAATAACTACCTTCTGATTCTCTTTTATATTTCAGTTCCTTCCCTGTTAATTATTAGTGTCTCTAATGAGTCCTTCAAAATGTGCTTCTGTAGAACTACCTGCTTTTAGGAGGGATGGTATATTCTTTGAAAAAAATTACTCCAAAGTATATCTATTTAAGTGGGTAAATTCCATTATTATTACAACATAGTAACCTAAAGTGTCATTGAACATCAAGTTCTCTGAAACAACCCCAAACAACGTGATAAATAAAGTCCGTCCAGATAAATGCCAGTCCACCTACTTCTGAGCTGACAGGGTGGAATCGTGAGGCTAGGAAATGACTATAGTTTGAAAATGTATTATGTCTTTTGTCACACCTCAGATGAGGGAATTTAGAGAGGCAGTGGTTTATTGTCTGACTTCTAAAATATTCTCCAGAATTAGATGTCCTAGCAGAAGGAGCAGGGAGAGAGAGGGAAAGAAAGCAGATACGGTGGAGAGGAGGTAACTGTGGAATGACAGCCCCTGGGGACAGGGGGCAGCTTTGAAGGGGAGGTTGGTGGGAAAGGTGTGGGTGCAGAGACAGGGAGCGCACTCAGGGGAGTCTCATTTGATAGCCTCTCCATTCTTGAGGAGTTAGGAGGCATAGTCGTCTGCAAAAATGGGGGAGAAAGGGAAACTTTAGAGTGATTCCTGAAGCAAATGGAAGCGGGAAGTGCTGGGAAACCGTGTGGCTTGGACAACCTCTCCAAGCCCCAACTCCTCATCTGGAAAGTGGGGATATTTTGTGTACCTGGATGAGGACAAAATGAAATATATGGAAAATGATGTGTGTATTACAGATGCTATATGAATGCTGTTTGATGATGATAAAATATCTTCAGATCACTCTGACCTTGCCTTTCATCCCTGTAACACATATCAATGGACATACAATAATCAAATTATTATATACTGCTAATTATTTCCTGTTACCCTCTCTGTAGCCAGGCTCCACACTCTTGGGGAGCAGCTGTTTACCATGCTTCTTTGACGCTCCAGTTTTGTCTAATAAAACGTTATGTGTCCAGTAGGGATTTAGTGAATACCTGTGAATTGAATTGATGCCCTAATATTATTGAGTGTCAGTGTGTTGTGCTGGTGAAGAAAGTGGCAGTTACTGGTATTTATTTACAAAACATGGAAACAGAGGAACCATTTTACTTCCTAGATAATTAATGTTCATTCTCATGATCATAACTCGTATCTTCTGGCTGATTTACCTTTTATTTCACAGTTTGGTATTTGCAATCTTTAAGACCTTTCTATATAAATGCTTATCAAGAGGAAAACATGTTTATACCTGGGTGCAGTATTCAATCCTCTCCAAAATTATGGCAAAGTTGGGTCTGTCTTCAGGCTGATGTTGCCAGCATTGGGTCATGATCCTATATCTAAGAGAAGAATAAGCACATTAATTAAGATCAAGAGAAAGGAGGATGAAAAATACATTTTCCCCCCAGCACTTCTCAAATGGGACCAGCGTGGCACTGAGTTGGAGGGTGGCAGCTCATCTAGGTCCCATGTGATTGGCATATGCTGCCCTCTGCTGATGGGCCAAGCACTTGTGCCAAGTGTAAGGGTATTATAACACCAAAGCTCATGAACACAGCCGTCCTGGTGTTTCCATTAAATGTGGCTCCTCTCATTCCATTGAAAGTCATCGAATGAAAGTCATCTCTGGGGTGGGATAGTCTATATTGCCCATCTGCCTTGCTTGTGGGAGGCAGGTGAGGGATGCCAGACAAGACAGCAGAAACACAGGGAATGGAAATATTTCAAGGAGACTGAAGACAGTGCTGTGGAGGCCGGGACACAAATTCCTAGGAGGTGCTTGCGGAGGGTGAGCCTGGTGAGTCCATTGCCTCCAGTCAGACCAAGGCCACCATTGTGGGTGTGACATTATCCCTTTTGGGGCCAGAAGACTAAGCTGTCTGTCTCCCTGGAATCACAGACATATGCCTGTGTTGGGGCGTCCTAAATGAGGTCAGCCATCTGCCCTTCCATCTTACAAAAGCACATGTGGCTGCAGATATTGTTTGAAAAGGAGAACCGTGCTTAGTAACTTGTAGAAATGTTCCTGAAAGAGTCGTACACAGGCCCAGGGCAGTTCTTAGGCGGGTCCATCCGTCCTCCGCTGGTCACGAACTCCAGAACTTCCTGGTTGCTTTTGCTAGGGTATGGCATATATCCAAGAGAAAAGATTTCCCACAGCAGCACTCCAAAGGACCTGTGCACAGGACAGCAGAGATGGACATGCATGCACATAAACACACGTGTGCACACACGGACACATACATATACACACACACACACACAGACACACACAGATGTAAAATTTTAATTTTTTTTATTACCCATTCTCCACAATAGCAAATTCTTCGTATGGAGAAAAATTAAAGAATGAGAAGGCCACATGTGATGCTCCATAAAAAACTAACCACTGTTAGCATGTTATTTTTTTGTTACAGTCAAATTACTTAGATTTTATTTTTACATAATTGTAGTTATAGTCAATATGCAATTTTGAACCTTGATTTTTTTGTTGTTGCAAATTCCATTATGGCATAAACATGTTCCATGCTAATACATTTTATAAATAGAATTTGAAATGGCTATAAAACATTTCACTGAGTGGTTGTGCCATAATTTGCCATATCATTTCCATATTGTTTTCAATTTTTAAAATATTTCAAATACTGTGATGAACATCTATGTGCATTTTCTGAAAAGGACGATTTGCTTAGGATAAATTCCGCAAATTTACAATTAGGATAACCTCGTAAAATGTAGGGTAATTCTAATGAAATTACTACATAAAAAGAACATGAACACTGAAAAATTCTTAACACATACTGTCCACTTGACTTCCAAATGTGTCACTCTGATCATCAACCAACATTGCACAAAAAGGCATCAGAGCACTTTCAACCAACACTGAGTATCCTTTCAGCACCCAGACCATCTCCTCCATTCTTTCCAGTTCAGTGGTACCACCAACTCATCTATTTGCTCAAGCTGCAAATTAGGCATTGTCCTTGATCTCACTCTTTCCCACACCTCTCAATCCACATCCAACTTGCACCTGGCCTGTTAACTACTCTCAAGACAGAACTTGAATCCGACCACCATTAATGGCTTCCACTGCCACCACCAAGCCTAGCCCCTCTCATCCCATATCTAGAAATTGCAGTATTTTCCTAATTGGTTTCCCAGCTTCACCTGCCTCACTCAAGTCTATTTTCAATTGTAGTGAGTGATTTATCTTTTTTAAAAAAGCACAGTGTCACATTCTTGCTTCCAACCCTTCAGAGGCATCTCACTGTGGTCAGAATAAAATCCACTCTCCCTAATCTGGGTCCTAAGACCCTCTGTGTTCTGCCCCTGCCTGCCCTTCCATCTCAACTACCACTGACCCCTTAGCTCCAGCCATGAAGACTTGTTTTCATTCCTCAAACAAATTAGTCTTGTTCCTGCCACTGGCCTTTTACACTTGACTTTCCCTCAGGCTGGAAAGCCTTTCTGGCGGATCTTTCCATGGTCTGCCTATCTGTCATTCAGGTGTTGGATTTTCCTCTCCTGTGTGGACCCTTCCCTCCCCATCAGTACTAAAACAGCACCCCTCCTCTGGCACCTCCACTCCACACTCTTTGTCCTTTTTTTTGCCTCGATAGCACTTCTTAGTATCTGAAGTTATGTGATTATTATTTTTTAAAGCACTTTATGAAACAATCTCAACTTGAAAAATGAAAAGCAATAAAATAGATATGTATCTAGATGTTAATATTTTGCCTTATTTGTGTCAGTTCTCCCTCTCCTTTTTTAAAAATAAAATAGATACAAGTAAGCCCCACCCTCCATCCTTTCCTCCTCTCTGCCTCCCCTCCACTGAAGTTAGAATGTATCCTTCCCCTGTACGTTTTCACACTTTTTTACAATGTGTGAAAGCAGAAACAATATTTTATAGACTTAAGTTTTTCATTGTAAAATTATACATAAATGATATCCTATTCCTTTTTGGAACTTGCTTTTTCCTCCCACTAAATATTGTTTTTGAGACTTACCCATGTTGATACATGTAGGTTTGGTGTGTTCTTTATACTGCTGAATAGTTTCCAATGATATAAGTAGGCCGCAGTTGATTTTTCTGTCCCCTACTTAGGAGACAGTTTGGTGGTTTGGGCTTTTTTTCTCTACTGCAAATACTGTTGCAAATGAAAATCCTTGTCCGAGTCTATTTGTGTCATCCTCTCTAACATAGAAACTTAGAAGTAGAATGGTTGGGTCACAGGATAGCATGTGTTCAGAACAATCACTTAATTACCTAAATTACTCCGTACCTGGATATAAGGTAGGCTGGTAGTGCTCCAATGTTGGTGCACTTCGGAATCGCCTGGAGGGCTTGTTAAAACACAGAGTGCTGGGCCCACCTCCTCTGTTTCCTTAGCCTGAGGTGGGGGCTGAGAATTTGTTCCTAACAAGTTCCCAGGTGATGCTGATGCTATTGATTCATGGACCACACTTCGAGATCCATTGGGTCAGATTAGGCCAAAGTTAAACACAACTACCTATGACCCTGCAACCCCATTTCTGGGTATACGCACGTATCCAAAGGAAATGAATCAGTGTTTCGAAGATATAGCTGCACTCCTATGTTCATCACAGCATTATTCACAATAGTCAATGTATGGAAATTACCTAAGTGTCCATCAGTGCATGAATGGATAAAGAAAAGGTGGTATGTGTGAATGTAGATCCTTTTGATTAATTAATAAAATTATTAACAATCAGCTGCCTGGATTAATATATATTAATACATACATACTAATATACACATATATTATTACCTATATTAATATATGTGTGTATATATAACCATATATACCACCTTTTCCTTATCCATTCATATATATGTATATATGTATACATACAGAATGGATATTATTCAGCCTTAAAAAAAAAAGGAAATCCTGCCATTTTTGACAACATGGATAAAACTGGAGGACATTATACTAAGTGAAATCAGGCAGACACAGAAATATACTGCATGATGTCATTATATGTGAAATCATAGAAGCAGAGAGCAGAATGGTGGGGCTGGAGGGGAGGGGGAAGTGAGGAGATGTTGGTCAAGGAGTACAAAGTTTCAGTTATGCAGGGCGATTAAGTTCCGGGGAGCTAATGCACAGACAGTGTTCCCCAAACTTATTTTGAGCTGTAGAAAGGGCCTCATCACCATTACCACCAGCAGTACTTTTGTGTTGATGAATCTTTCCTTTTCTCCTTGATTCGGCTAATGTGGAGAATTTCATTGCTCCATTTTCTAATCTTAACTCAATGTTGCATTCCTGGAATGAACCCAACTTCGTTGATATGTGAAAAAAATATTACTTGGGCTCTCAGTGTGTCCCCCCCAGGCAGCAGCGTCGTGTCACCTGGGAACTTGTAAGAAATGCAGATTCTCAGCCCGACCTCAGACCTTCTGAATCATAAACTCTCAGTGTAGGGTCCATAAATATGTGTTTTAACAAGCTTTCTGATGGTTCTGACGTCTGCCACTGTTGGAGAGCCCCTGTTATAAGGTATGTTGATGCTTCCCCTGGGGCCCTTCCCCTAACACAGGGCCTCCTGACAGTGTGGGATCATTTGGCCCAGGAGCACCACCTTACAGCCTGCAGTGAGGCCAGGAGGGGGAGGGCAGCAGAAAGACTCACCACGTATCTGTTTTAGAGGTAAATATTCCTTCCATGAAGGCCTCCGGCGGCATCCATTTCACTGGCAGCATGGCACAGCCCCCCTTTCGGTAGTAGCTTGCTCTGTGGGAGAGGAGAGGAAAACCAAACTTGGTTCCAGAGATGGCCTGAGCAGAAGCTCCAGGCAACTTGAGAAAGTGGCAGCAAGATCTACCCATTAAATTACTGAAATTAACAAGGGTTCTGTGGTTCAGGAGGAAAGCAGGGGAACACAGATTATCTGGGTAAGAACTTTGGTGTCATTTAATCAGAGACAAAACAGCTCACTAGAGGCATAAAAGAAAAGATCTATGCAATGACTAAAATACCCACTAGAGGATGGTGAGATTTCCGTTGGGTTTGTTTATTGTAACTCACAATGAATAACATTACTCCAGCCTTATGAGTGCAGCCTGTTCCTGATGATCCAGGGTAATGCAAAATCCAAAATGGGAGCACTGAGAGCTGGGCTTGTGTCTTATTCACTTTCACTCCTCCATGGCACTCATACAGCATTTAGTTCAATATAGGCACTCAACAAAGAACAAATGGCATCACTGACAAAAACTAATAAATTAACTCATACCTTTGGTTAACTCATACCAAATGGCCAGCTCCACCCCTAGCCTCTGTTCTCCTACCAGAGTGTGCAACAGGAGGCAGCTTCCCACCAGCTGCCTCGATTAATTAATTACTTCAACAAACATGTACTGAGTATTTAGAATGTATCAGGTTCTCTGCCATGTCGTGAGGACATAAACAAGTCATAGTCACACTCTTCCAAGGATAGGGTTTAGTGGAAGAAACAGACATGTGAACACCTGTAGTACAGAGCAACACATAAAATGATGTAAGCATGAATGAAGCTGAGTGACAGGTGAAGAATTGATCTATTCTCAAGGTGGGGGGAGTACAGGAAATGTTTTGTAGAGGGAGCTGGTAGAGCTAAGTGGTCAAGAAGCTCTCCTGGAAGACCATTCCTGACACCTGAAATTGTTCAGGGCATGTGGGAACAGTGGGTAAGTGGATAAGTTGGGGTGGTGAAGCCTAGAGTTGGGAAGCTGTCAGCGCTGAGGATGGAGAGGAAGGCCCAGATTGCCCAGGGCTTGCTCAGTCATGCTGCAACTCTTGTATCACCAAGCACAGGCCTTCCTGGGGTATTCTGAGAAAGGAGGAGATGGAATGCTGAGACTCTGGGTAGTAAAAGAAAATGAAGTGCAGCAAACCAAGGTATAAGGTGGAGCATAGCGGTGGATGATTGTGGCTAAGAACATGACTAACTCCTAATCTTCCACATGCTGCTACCCTGTGGTAACAGTATGTCATCAGCATTCTCAACCCCCGAGGATTGTTACCTGTTCTGATGGAGGCCTTCATGGGTCTCCCTTACTCTCCAAAGAGTGAAAGCTCTACATGATCACCCCACTCTAGAGAGGGACCACCCTCTTCTGGATTAGGAAAGGTGTAATTAGTGGCCATGCAAATGAGTGATTTGCTCCATGATGTAAATAATTAGACGAAGAAATGTGAGAGAAAGTGCAATAGAAGTATTTTTTAAATTTGTTTTATTTTTCAAATGTGGCCTTGAAAATATTGCAGGGAAAAAGAAATGAAGCTGAGTTAAGTACCTATGGGCTTTGAACTATATTCCCAGGTCTCCTAGTATGGACAAAGATGACCAAAGAGCTGGGCCCAGTATCCCGTCAGTTCTGGGGTGCTCTTGTCTGACATGATGGAAGCTAAGATCATTTAGAATTTCCGAGTATTGGGGAGAAGGGTGAAGTAAATTAAAGGTTACTTAGAAACTTTTTCCATGTCACGTATCCAAGTTATTCTGTGTCTCAGAATATGCTAGGATTAGGGAGTTGGATCCAGAGAGACACCCTAATTAAGAACTTGGTGTCAATTATGGCAGACAGTGTGATCCTAGAATTAATTAGACCATCCAGTATGGGCACTAATTAAGGTTTTCCCATATCCTGAAAAGGAACTTAATGAAACTTTAGGTCGCAAGTTGACAAGGTGCCAGAGATGATTTAGGACACAAGCAGCCACGTCCCATTCTCTTGGGATGGGCTTTGATGGGCGATGGCAGTCTTTACTCACCTGTAGATGTCTCGGGCCATTCCAAAGTCTCCAATCTTGGCTACTCTTCCAGGGCCTGGACAGGTCAAGAGGCAGTTCCTGGCAGCAATGTCCCTGAGAAGAAAAAAATGAGAAAATGCATTTCCTTATTTTATCCCTGGGAAAGTAAATGTCTAATATTCATCACTAGATTTTTACCTCCAATCTGAAGTTCAAATAGTTACTTCGTCTGCTCTATCTTTCTCTTCCTGCATAATACTTCAGTATGAATGAAAGAACTATGCCAATTCTTGCCTCAGAACTAACAGGGAAATGGGAAATGATTAGGGAGATGATTGGAAATGTTTAATAGGATAATAACATGAAAATAACTATAATAGAAACTAGAATTTATTGACCTTTTACTGTGTACTAAGTATTGTTCTAAGTGCTTTGTATCTAATTCCCACAACAATCCTATAAGATGTAAGGTGCTATTATTGTCCTCATTTTATTGAAAAAAAATGAAGCTAAAAGCAAATACTAGAGGGACCTAAGAAATGCCATTTGTCCTTAAGCTATTGTTTCGTACAGATTGCTCACTGATTTCCGCCAGCTGTTTGAAGGCAGTCTTCTGAAACAGCGTGAATTCCATGATATGAAATTCAAGTAGGTTAAGGTGTTCCCAAATATTTATAGTTTTCTTTTTTACTAAGCCATTATGGTTGTCACATCCATGATTTTATCTAAAGCCTTTGCTAAGCTGTCTGTATCATAGCTAAGAGGGAGAAGAATCACATCTTTCAAGTTACAAAGCTATCTTATTTGTGCTGTTGTGCTCCAGATGGCCTACTTGCCTGGAGCGTGCCTAGAAGGCATGATCAAAAGCTTTCCAAGACTCATTAGCTTGTACTCACTGCCTGCTTACCCCTTCTTGACATGCTTGTGGGAAGGAAGTGTGCAGCCAGAAGAAGTCTGAAGTGGTCTCTAATGATATTTAAATCCAGGACAGAAAAGCCAAAAAGTAATACTTGGGGAGCCACAGGTGGTATTTTCATATTTTTGAACTGGTTTCATAAAGGTTCTGATCTTTGGTCGAGAAAGACATGGAAAATAAACAACGGGATAGTGTTAAAAAAAAGAGGACCTGGGTCAGGGCCCATGGCTTAGGATGCCAGAACAATGGGCTGGGGAGGGATATGGACGTTATTAATGCCACTGACCTGATCCAGAAGGTGTACATTGAATTTTGAGGAGCGATGGTGCATAAAACGCCCTAATAAAACTACAGAAGCATAATATGTCTGACATGACATCAAACAGAAGAAAAATAGTGGCATATATAGCTACTACTTCTTAAGAGAAATACAGCAAAGTAGACCAGGAACAATATTTATGCCTCCAGAAAGGTCTTTATGCCAATGTGCATGGAATCGTTTAAAAAAAACGATCTTGGATTTAATGGCAAGAAAATAAATATGATATCATAGAACACACTGAGAATTGGTAGAATGATACATAATTCTTGAAATGGTGATAAACCATGACCAAGGGAAACAGAGATAGTAGACAAATGGGAGTGAGAGATCTGGGGAGGGAGTGCTGCTCTGAATTCCAGAGGTGTGTACTTGCATGGGAGCCTGTGAATGATGAGGTAGAAAAGCGGTGGAGGAGAGAGAGCATGAGAGGTGATACAGTCATGGGAGTGTGCTATAGACCTCCGAGCCAGTTAGAAGGTGCCAAAGATGCCTTCCTAATACCAGTTAGAAAAGCTTGGACTGGGATGGTCAATATCTGCTACAGGTCACCTTTTTGCTTATAAAGCAGATCATTTGATACATTCTTGATTTGATCTTTGACGATTTCATTCCTCAAAAAAGGATCAAAGGAGAAACAAATGATGACTCTGGGATCTCATTCTGACCTTGAGTAACTATTCACAGGTATGGAAGTGATAGGAATCTTGTGAGCATGTGATCCTATTATCTTATTATTTCTAATAACAGAGCACTGGATACGGCCCAATGTATCCTGGCTCTAGGGAAGCAGATTTCAAAACGTCAAAGGAAAGATGGATATGATCCCTCAGCCAGAGAATCTGTATGCTCGGTGACTAACGAGGGGCGGAGATGAAAAATCAGGAATGATCTCAGGGAGAAGCAAAGCGAGACATCTGAAGTCACCAAGGTGATGATTGCACAGGTTGCTCTCAGATGAGTCCAGACTTAAAGGACACAGGCAAAGATGGAAAGATGGCTGTCACCAAGGATGAATTCCGAAAAGAGCAGAATCTCGTAATGTCTGAGCAACGACTTAGCCCACAGCTAAGATGTATGGAAAATTCTGGGCACAACAGAAATGGCAAGAACACCACCGGCAGGGCTGTCCTGTGCTTTGAAGCAGAGGATGCAGCTTTGGATGAGAATATACAGGACCGGTCCCAGCTCCTTTTTTGCCTTTGCTGTTTCTATCAAGGAAAATAAATCATCCACAAGTTGGAAAGGTTTAGAATCAAGAGGAAGAGCTGAAGACCAAATGATGAAGTGACAGTAACAGGATAAGCTACTGCAAGAGTTTAGTACCTTGCTTCCCCCCCCCCTTCTCCTGCCTCCCCCCTCCCCACTCCAGTTCAAGCCGTTGTTTCTCAGTCTAGTTGTGTAGGACACAGCTCCCTGGCCCATGCTGGTATTAGGAGCTTTGTGGTACCCCCGGCTGAGGCAGTCGGTCGCCAGTTCTCGCTCATTGCCGGCCACTCGGTAGCTCACGGCTACGCCAAGCCTTGGCTGCTCAGGGCAGCCCAGCTCCATGGAGAGCTGTTCACAATCTTAGCTGTCGAGGGCGCAGCTCACTGGCCCATGTGGGAATTGAACCGGCGACCTTGGCGTTAGGAGCATGGTGCTCCCACCACCTGAGCCACCGGGCTGGCCCTATTGCCTTGTTTTGGGAATGGCTTTGGGAACCTGGGCAAGAGGACTTCTTTTTTTTTTTTTTTTTTAATTAATTTTATTGGGGTGACAATTGTTAGTAAATTTACATAGATTTCAGGTGTACAATTCTGTATTACATCGTCTATAAATCCCATTGTGTGTTCACCACCCAGAGTCAGTTCTCCTTCCATCACCATATATTTGATCCCCTTTACCCTCACCACCCACCCCCCACCCCCTTACCCTCTGGTAACCACTAAATTATTGACTGTGTCTATGAGTTTTTGTTTCTCATTTGTTTGTCTTGTTCTTTTTGGTTTATATACCACATATCAGTGAAATCATAGGGTTCTCTGCTTTTTCTGTCTGACTTGTTTCACTTAGCATTATTCTCTCGAGATCCATCCATGTTGTCACAAATGTTCCTATATCATCTTTCCTTAACGCCGAATAGTATTCCATTGTGTATATGTACCACAACTTCTTTATCCATTCATCTATCGAAGGACATTTTGGTTGTTTCCATGTCTTGGCCACCGTAAACAAAGCTGCAATGAACATTGGCGTACACGTGTCTCTATAGAGAAATGCTTTTATATTTTTGGGGTAGATACCCAGGAGAGCGATTGCTGGGTCATATGGTAATTCTATTCGTAATTTCTTGAGGAACGCAAGAGGACTTCTTGATCTTTAATTTCCCCATTTTTATTAGGGAGAAAGCATAGCTTCCTGTCTGTTACATGCGTGTCTATGTGTAACCTCATGCAGCCTCTCTCATTTTCTACTTTGCACTTACTGTAATTATTAGGAATATGCCTTATACTCTTTGAAGACGTGAACTAATACAAATTGTTAGTTCACCAGATTGTTATTTACTAAATTGGAGGGAAATCATCGGGAAGAGCTTTGCAAAGAGCTTAACAATCTATTTGACTTTGCAGATTTCAGAGTCAACCTGTCAGATGAGAAAGTCATCAATTATCCACATGGAACGAAATCTGTAATCTGTGGTGTCTCTAGCATTACGCGTGGATTTGAAGTCCTAGCCCAAACACCACCTAAACACAAGGGTCATATACAGTAGAAGAAATGAAGTGTAGGAATAGATAAAATAATCATTATGCTCATTTCAGAGTATTTTAGAAAAAAATGAATTTACTCAACAAACATTTCTTGTGCCCCGCTGTATGCCATGGATACGAAGAAGAATAAAACAGGTTCCTTGCCTTCGAACTACCCGTAGTCAAACATGTGAAAATATGAACTCCTTTAACTTCCCTTAATGAGCTCAGCTTTCTAGATGGGGGAACGTTAAAGTGTTATAGGACTTGAACGTTTCTTTGCAAGATACAAGCAGTGGTCCCCACAGGAGGCCAAACACGGCTCATTGAAGTCTCCACAGCTGGTGTGGACATTTTGACACCCATTTGACAAAGGAAGACCTGGCAGAACCAGTAGTCATCTTAAAGACAAGCTGGATCATCCAAACACGTTGGGAGAGAGCCCCCACCCCCCTTCTCCTCTGAAGGGGGCGCTGAGACACGAGAGGGAAGCATGCGGAAGGAGGAGGCAACAGGCATGTTGACTCACCGGTGGATGAAGTGATTTTCCTCTAAGTACTGGCAGCCACAGGCGATGTCCTGAGCCACGTGCAGAAGGTCCAGCATGGTCAGGGAGGAGGGCTGATTCTGTGGGGAGACGGAGCGATCCACTGACGTGCAGCTCTTGGGAGAGAGAAGATCTGAGACACTAGCTTCAAGTGCAAGGAGGCCAAACCCTGACATGCTGTCCCCCTGGAGTCTGGGCCCTGGTTGCCCATTAGAAATCACCTGGTGGCTTTAAGCCAGTACAGATGCCTGGGCCTTAGCCCAGACCCGCGAATCAATCTCCCCAGGAGGGTGCAGCGTTTGCATGTTTCACAGTGCCCCAGGTGAGTAAGTGGGCAGCCAGGGCTGGGAACCGCAAAGCACAGGAACCCAGGATGGCCACCTGTCCTTTCCCCTGTTCATTCATCCACACATTCTTCCACTTCAATCTTCATCTACCTTTGAATCCCCCAAACGTATGAATGAGCCTGTCAGAAAATCATGGGGATAATGTTTTTAAAATCCTCTAAATGTTTTAAAATATTTTTAAATATTAATTTTCTTGAAGAAGATCCAGACTTAATATGGATTGATAAAGAAAAGCTGTTGGGAAATGCTGGGCAACCGAAGAGCGATTTCAAGCTATTCTGAACGACGGACGTCGTCCCACTGGGGTGCAGTCTGTCTCCGCCTGGACAACCTGTTGAGACCCTGGAAGCCTTTTCTAAAGGCTACATGCTGTCTTAGTGTCACTTTGAATTCTGAAATCCCTGAAGTCCGAAGCAGCATGTCGTCATGATGTGACATATTTGTTGTTCTGTGTTGATTTTACCATGTCCCCAAGGCAGGGACTTCAGCGTCCATGACCACAGCACCCCGCACAATGTCTGGCACACTGTAGTGGTTCAATGAAGGTTGGGGGCTTGGTTGGTTGATTACAGCTGAACTAGGATTTACCCAGATAATGGCTGGGGTTTTCTCTGCCACAGATCAGGGCCTCCCCAGGACTCGTTGCAGCAATAGCGTGGGTCTGGGGAGGCAGAGAGAACTCGTGCTTCTCTAGGGCATGCTTCAGTTCTGAAAGTGACAACTTAGGAGGGGACTATTCTTTGCCCGTGGCATCAGGCAGGGCCTTATGTGCATTAGAGCAAGTCCAAGCACAGGATCTCTCCATGCAGCAGCGTCCTGTGCAGTTGGTAGGGAAGAGAAGGTTATCTCTATATTAAAGATGGGAAGGCTGAAGGCTCAGAGAGGCAAAATGACTCCCTCCAGTTCACACAGCCGAAAAAGGGTGGAGCCCAAACTGCCCTGAGGGGGGCTTTCAGGATCTGTTGGGGGAGGCAGAATTCTAGCAGTTAAAATGGAGCTCCTCCGGAGAGCACGTCAGAGAAGGGACTTGAGTCTGTGAACACAGAGCCCAGAGCCCAGGTGAATGCACAATTCTGCACACAAGTGCAGGGAGCAGCTTATTTCAATGGTCAGTCAAGCTGACCTGGGCTTCACTCCTGCTTGTCCCTCATTGGCTGTGTGACCTGGGGCTAACTGCTCTGCCACTCTGCAAGCTACAGTGTCCTCGTCTGTGAAAGGGGCATGACACTACAGCCTCACTGGATTGTTACGAGGGTCTAGAGAGGCACAGAGTGAATCCTTCTTAAAGGGATCTGCAGTCATTCATTGATGGCATTGAGGTGTGGAGAGCCTGGGGGTCTCGGGAAATGGTCCATGTGTTTGGTTTCTCCAGAGGCCTTGTTAGGGTCAGAAATACCGGGCACTGTGACAGAAAGAGTCCCCATTTCCTGGGAAAAAGAACAATAATCTATTTCTGAGGGGAATATTCATCTATCTTGCTGTAGTATTAGAAATATCTTTTCTGTCCCCAGGAAAATGCTTTCTGTTCCCACCAACGGAGGACCTGCTCCGGGCTCCCCGAGTGTCTCTGTGCCCGTCACTCAGGATGCGAGGGCCCTTGATGTCTCAAATGCCCCATAAACCTGCCGCGATGCAGGGACTAAAGCTTCCCAGGCATGAACCCATGTCCAGGTGTATCTGGGTTCCCTGTCTGTGGATGCTCAGAGCAAAGGAACTGTTCCACTAACCACGCTGCCCAGAAGCAGGTAGTTGGCAGCCCGTGGAGTGTGTGTGAGTGGGGTGCCCGGCGAGTTGTGGGCATTGGGGCAAAACTGATACTTCAAAGAGTTATGCAGAGCGTAGCTAGGGGGCCCAGTGCCATTTGTGTGCAGCCTGGGCAAAGAAGGAGCTAGAATCGGGGTCTCCTCACCCCATCTGCCAGCGACCCCTCACCCGAGTGTGGCACTTCCTTTGACAACCAGACATTCCTCAGGCCCGTTGTGCTTGTGGATGTGTTCTGTCCAGTACTCAGAGAGGCTTTGTCCATGGTTTCCCAAAGCGGGCTTGTGGGATGGAATTCGGTCAAACAGGTGTGGGAATTCCTGGGTTCACTAGGTTCTTTATCACAGTTACCAGCGACTTGCTCTACACTGGTGTGTATGGAGGCCCCATGAGGGAGCCTGCTGTGGCTCTGGGATTTGTTTGACCACAGAATCCTTTCCAATGTGTGTGAGTGTGAAGCATGTCAGGGCACTGAGCAGTGACAGGAGTAGGCGGCTAGACTCTGGGGCCCCCCAGGGTGCTGCGTTATATAATTTAGAAACTCCTCAGAGATGTTCCAGTGCAGGCCTCACATTTCACACTGCAGATCCTGAGCTTAGAGTGAGCGTCTGTCCTAAGCTACACGGTTGTCTACTGGCTAAGCAGGGCAGGGATGTGGCTGGCATTCCTGGATTCCTAGGTCTTTTCAGTCTCCCCAGCATTAGCCCCTTGACCATAGCACACATGCAGCGCCTTCCAAAATACGTCAGCACTTTATTTGGATAGTAAAACGACAAGGTCAGGAAGGTGCCATTGAGAGAGAACAGTGGGCTCAGAACGGTGGGGTAGACTGAGCTGCCCCCAGTCGGCTGGTTGACTTAGTACCTGGCTGGCATGAACGTCCCTCTCTGTGCTTGTCCCTACTTTGGTTTTCCATAGTCAGCAGGCCATGAAAAGGGATTCAGGCAGGAGAATCCATTGCACAAGGCTTGCTTGCATGAGCTCTCAGGGCCATGGTCCACCTTTTGTCCGTTCTCTCCTGGCCATGCCCAGATCCCAGCCCAGGGCCTAACTCCTTTGATGCCATGGACGAGTTGCTTCCCAGGCTGCCCATTCTTGCTTCTTCCACCCCCGGCTCTGCTCCCTGGCACTAGCACTGGGGAAAGGGGGTTGTCACTCACCGGGCGAGGACGGGTCTCCCGGAGGAAGGACTTGAGGTCTCCTCCCGCCATGAGCTCCAGCAGGATAAATCGGGGCAGGGCTTGCAGACTCACCCCAATACAGCGCACAATGTTCTGGTGGTTGAATTTGCTGCAGAGCAGAGGGCAGTAACCAAATTTCACTAAGCTGAGTCTGGGAAAATCTCGCAAGTGGGGAAAGCAGGATACAGAGCTATGTTTTCAGCAGCCACATTATGTAAATGCATTCTGTAAATGTGGGTGGCAGGGATTCCATGCTGAGCCTAAGCCAAGACCTGTCTCATCACTGAGCAGGTAGAAGAATCAGAGGGCAGGCCTGGCAGGAGCTCAGTCTGCACAAGAGTATTTGGTTGGAGGTGGGAGGATGTCGCACAGGCACCTGGGGGAGAAAGTGGGAGGGGGGACAGGAGAGCGTGGTGTGTCCTTCTGGGAGACTGGCTCATGGACTGCTTGCTAGGATTTGTGTTTGAGTCCCCCGAGGCAGGACTGAGGCAGAAGTTGGAGGAACTGCTTCCACAAGGGACTGTGTGAGACCTGCCAGGTGACTTCATGTGAAAGAGACCAAGGAAGAGGGGCGTGTGGATTTGGGTTTTCTTGTTAATGTGAACCTCCTAGGACACACAGGACAGCGGGGCCAGGGAACTGCACACAGGCACACACACACACATGCAAAGTTGACAGAGTATGTGACTACAGACTGAAATATAATGATGCTTAGTTATTCCCAAGTAGTAAGACTGAGTGATTTGGCTCTCCATATAAGCTTGTATTTTCCAAGTTTTACTCAATAATCATGTGTTACACGTGTAATCAGATAAGTTGTTTTTAAAGCAAGGTACCAAGCCCGCTGTCCTCCCGTGGCTCCAGAGCCCACGAGCACATCACACACTGTGCTGCCTTCATTCCCTCTGCCACTTCCACCAAAGGGAGGGCCCAGGCCGCCCCGACTTGTCAGGATGTTTGAGGCTCCCCAGTGCAACAGGAGGCCGTGAGCCCAGCCAGATCTCAAGGTCAAACCCCTTCGTCCTCCTTAAAGTGATCTCTCAGAGCGCCAGACATCGAGCTTCCTAGCTGGGACCCCAGAGCCACACGTTGAAGGGTGCAGGCCAGCTGTGTGGACCCGCGTGGGGTGTGGACCTGCGTGGGGCGGCCTTCCATCACATTTTCTTTACATGAGACCTGAGAGCTGGGATTGGTGAAAGGCCCGGCAGAAGAATTACCTGGTGGGAGATGATATCTTCCACTGTCAAAACCTAGCATGCTCTATTTCTGAAGAAGGGAAGGGAATGAATGGACGACACAGGGATGCTGGCTGAAGGCAGAGTGATAGCAATTAGACTATTAGGCCACAGAGATGTTTTTTTCTGAGTCAACCATCTGGAGCTTTCTACTCTGATAAGACGTGTTAAGAATCTGGGGCAGTCTCCTGTTGGAGAAGGAGAGGCATGCTGGAGGGTTTCTCTCAGAGACATGTCTATTAGAAACATCTCCGTGTGGGGAGGTGGGGAGTGTGTCTCTGTGTACCTGATGATGACAGTACCTGATGATCAGGGCTTCCATGAGGAAATCCAGTTCGTCCTGTTCGGAACACACCTCAGGCAGCGTCTGGGCGCAGAAGGGGAGAAGGCCGTTAGCAGCAGGAGTGAGAGGCAGTCAGCAGAGAGCATGGTCTGCAGAGACCGCTGGCCAACGTCAGGCCCTTGAGGGAGCCCCTCTTACCTTCACAGCGACTTGCAGGGGGCTCGGATCGTTGGGCGTTCCAGACACCTGACCTTCGTACACCTCCCCAAATGCGCCATGGCCCAGACCCCTGTGCAAAGGAGAAGGGCAGATGAGGCAGAGGCAAGCGGGCTAGGAGAAAGAGACCGGGGCACATTTCGTGGATGCCCACGAGAGGGGCATGCACACGCTCGTGTCACACGCTGAACCTGGCTTTCCTACACAATCACGGGCCTCCATTGCTTTATCTGAAAACCGACAAGGGGCGCTCCAACCGGGGATTCAAGACAGTGGTTGAACATTTCTTCAGTGAAGACTTGAGTCTCTGATATTTGCCAGGGACAGAGAGGAATAAGACCTGCCTTGCCCTATGGGGGGTGGGGGACAGGTCGCCGGCTGACCCTTGTGTGGCGTGTGCTCCGTGAGTGACAGACCACGCACAGGGTGCTCTGGGCGCTCTGAGGAGGGGCACTGGGCTCCACCAGGCGAGAGACGGGCCAGCATGGCTCAGGGGGCACTTGAGAGCATTTTGAGGAGCGTCCGGTTCCTCCCATCTAGTTCTCCTCTCATTGTACAAACCCCATGAATATACAAGGTGCTAAATACCCGCAAATGGCCCTGAACATGAAATCTCCTCCCCTTGGGAGGGCTGGGGGTGGCCTAGGGGTGGCTTTGCTGGCCTCGTACGGCCAGAGGAATCCACGGTGCTGGGATGACATCCAACCTCCTAGGACACCCCCTTTCTCTGAGGGGTGGCAGGGGGCACTCACCGAATGAGGGTGATGTTTTTCCGCGGCACCTCCTTCAGGTCACTGATGGAGGAGGTCTTGCCGGCAAAGCAGTAGTTGGGGTTGTAGTCAGTCATGATGGTTGAGGTGCGCAGCTTGCTGAGCTTGTACTCGGGGCTCTGCAGTTCCATCTGCATGGCTTGCAGCTCCTGGTGCTTCCGGCGATACACTACAGATAGATGGAGGTCAACTTTAGTGTGGCCTGGACAAGGCGGCCTGGCCCTTGAAACCCAGCATAGGCCACCTCCTCCAGGAAGCCTTCTTGGATCTCCATCTCCTCTTCTGAGATCTAACCCTTTTCATCACACTTAGTAATACTAACAAAATGATTATGGATGTGAAAGTGCACTTTTAATTGAAAGATTATTTAAAGTAAATGTAAAGCTTAAAATCATATAAATGGAAAAGATTTTACTGTATCATATAGAGGCAGAGACATAGGAGTTTGGGTCCCCCGAGAAGCAGACCCAAGACGAGATTAAACATACAAGGATTTCATTAGGGCAACTGGCTATGAGAGGAAGTGTGGAGGGAGCCTGAGAAGGCTGGGAGAACCATCAGACTGTGTTGAAAGTCTGGCCTCACTTGCAGGAGAGAGTGAGGGAAGGTTGAATAAAAATCCCAGATAGCTATGCGGTTTAAAGAAGTTCCACTAAGGCTGTTGGAAAGTCATGGAGCCAAAGCTGTCCACCAGAGGAGTCCCATGTCTCCCAGGAATAGGCCTGCTTTGTACCTGTGCTATGCCCCGTCTTCGGGTGGGGCAAACCTGGCAATGGACATGAGTGCAGCTGAGGCTCTCGGTTACTTGTGCTTCCTGCAGTTGGAGAACTGTCAAGCCACATAGCTGGAGAGCTGCTACAGAACAACAGGTTTCTAAGCTGGCATCCAAACTGCTGCCCAAGTACGTGAGTTCTAATTCCACCTTTGTTACTTACAAACTGAGTGACACTGACCAGGTCAGGTGACCTCATTGAATCCCATCTCCTTCTCTGTAATCAGGGATAGTAACTCCTGCTCTGTCCCCTGTCCCCACTCCCCTCTGCCTAGGGTTATCATATGGAAATGAATTCACCAACATAAATTGGTTGTAAAAAATTCTAAAGAACTCTACCAATACAAGGGATTATTATCACTGTTACCATACACATGAGAATGTTCTGTAAGCAAACTCCATGGGAGGCAGCACGGAATTGTGACTCGCAGGGTGGATTCTGCCTCTAAAGCCCAGCCCCACCACTTATGGGCCAGGGCAGGTGAGTAACTGCTATGAGCTCAGTTCCCTCCTCTATAAAATGTACCAACTGTGATCACAGGGTTATTTGAGGATTTAGTGAACTAAAAATGTATAAATTGCCCAACATATCATAAGTGTGCGACAAGTGTTCAGTCTTATCATCCTGTCCCTTTGAAGGGACATGTGAGAATTGCACATGCTGTCATCTACCTGGCCACTCCCAGATTCTCTCATTCCTGAGCAGGCTGGTCTGAAACCATTGCCCAGAGCTGAGCCTTTCCCTCTGTCTTCCTTCCTGTCCCTGCCCAGCTGCCCCAGGCATTTCCAGTAGTAGGAGCCTGGCTGGACCACACTGAGCCCTCTGTGACCTGCAGATCAGCTTACCTTGCTCACAGGCCTAACGGAAATCAATTTTGCATTCTCTGCTTGGAGTGGGGAAGTGGGGGCTGGAGGCGTTACATAGGGAGTGAGCCAAAGTAGAAGTGCCTGCTGAAGCCTGCTTTTGATGGGAGCTGGGAGTGAAGTCCAGGGTTGGGGTGAGCTTGAGTGTCTCCCCACCCCCGCGACCCCTTGAGCAGCCAGGAGGTTGTATATGGGGCTGAGGTTAGGAATCAGGGGTTCCCAAGGAACCACAGCTGTGCTGGGGGCGGGAAGGCGGGGGGCTTCTGCTTTGGCTTGGCCTGGGCTGCCACAGTTACCACCCACATGCAGTGACATCTCGGTGTCTGTGGTACAGCCTAAGACTCCGTTGTTCTGCCAGATCTGCCTTCCCTGCCTCTCTGTGGAAGCCCCCGGGGTCTGGCACACTCACCGATCATGATGCCAGAGAATGCCAGGACGAGGGCGGCCACGAGTGCAGAGGTCACGACGGAGAGGATCAGCGAGAGTGGCAGGTGGGGCTCTGGGGTGGGTGACACTGGAAGACAGGTCCCCACAGGGCACCAGTGACCATGCCGATTCTCCTTTGAGCCGATCCCAAGTCAGAAATACCCTCCCCAGCCAGGACAAAAGCCCCCTGCTCCTCCCATCCCCAGAGACCTTGTCTGCCTTCCTTTTCAGAGAACCAGGTGATGAGTTGGTTCGTCCTGACTTTACAGCTTTCAACAGTAGCTTTGGGGTGGAGGGAACACGTAATAGGGCCACATACTAAATTCTGGACATGGGTCCAAAATATCAACGGCACAATGACAGGAGGAGGATGAAAGCTGAGCCAACAATGGCTTACTGAAGAGATTCAGGGGCCTTCAGTGACAATGAACTCACTGCACCCAAGAGTAGAGTGTGCCCCCCCAGCAGCACTCTGAGGCTGACTCTCTGCCTCTGGTCCTGAGTGCACTGAGCCCAGAGCATGGGAGGGAGGTCCCAGGGGCCACACTGGCACAAAGCACAGTGAGGTATTGTGCCTGGTCCCAGGCACTGACAACTGAAACACCGGCCAATGTGGCACACCAGGATGGAGAGGAGACATAAAACGCTGTCTTGTGTCAACAGATCCAGATACAAGGGTTTTCACTTGGAGAATACTAGTAGGAAGAGGACACACTTGAAAGTCTGTTGCCCATAGGGAACCAAAGAGCAGAAGCTAAAAGGAACAGGGTCTGGCTCTAACCCTCGGTGGAAGAGTGTGTCTTAGGAGTGTTGAGGTCCCTGGCCCTGGGGGTGTTCCAGTGGAGACAGGATGGCCCCTTGGTGGGAATGTGAAGGTTCACACCCTGGGTTGTGGGTGGGACTAGATGACATAAGACTCCTTCATGAGCCCTGACCCACCCTTCACACTCAGTGTTCTCTGCATAGTTGTCAGAGCACCTGAGCAGGGAGAGACTGAGGGGGGTCGGGAAGTTTACAAAACTGCACCTGGGCCCCCCAGCCATGGAAACCAACTGTGGGTCAAGCTCAGGGCCCCCAACCCCCATCCTCTCACCAATGCAGGAGACGCCGTCCTCAGCCAGCACTGTTCCGTGGTCACAAAAGCAGATGACCTTGTGGCTTTCAGGGTCCATGTGGCACTCATCTACCTCACAGTGGCTGCAGTTTAGGTAATGCTTAATATTCACTTCCCCGTGGCCTTCCATCACTGGCGACAAAGAGGGAGGGTTAGCCCTGGGCTGAGTCTGCGAAGACTGACCTTCATCCCCTTCCCAGCCTCTGCTTTATCTCTAGCTGGTCAGTGAGGGTTCCCTGGTCCCTGTTTCCATATCCCACTACCACTGAAGCACCGCTCCATGTAGGAAAGTGCCTGGTGCATGTGGTGAGTGGAGCTCAGACAGAGGGCGTGGGGGTGCATGTACGTAGGTGGGTGGCAGGGTCCACACACCTGATGCTGATGTTGGCTGGTACAGGGACAAGGCCTATTACTGCTGCGTTTTCTAGAACCAGCGTGCCTGGTAGTCACTCTTCTGCCTCTGTGCCCATATCAGACCACACCTTCTGACTTCTAGAACACTTGGTGAGATGAGCACCAGGCAACCTTGCCTGCAACGGACCCGTAGTCATGCCTTTGTATCCTGGCCTCGGCTGAACAGCCCTAAGGGTTTTAGCTGGGTGGGCGAATTGGTCTGAGGAAGTTGGTTCTGCCTCTGGCAGAGGGTGTACCTTTTAAAGCCGGGGTGTACAGGATGCCCAGTGGACTGATGAAGGAGACCCCATCCTCCCCGTCCACTTCGGGGTCATTGTTTGAGGCTGCATTGCCCCCTGTGGCAAACCAGAGAAGAGTTTAACGCAGAGGGGTGGGCGCCCAAGTCTCAACACACGTGTGCCTCAGCGGGTCATGCAGCCAGGTCAGTGAGGGGCCTGGGGGGCGGGGCGTGGGAGGGAAGGGAGGCTCAGGGCACAGGGGCATGTAGGTGCTGCGTGTAGACCCAGTAGATGCTGGGTGCGGGGGCCACTTTCCCCTCCAGGTCAAGGCCAGCTCCCACTGGGGAGTCCCCACTCTACTGGGGTCCTGTAGGAAGCAGCCCATGTGAGCAAGAGTTAGTTAAGTTCTAGTCTCCCAGGCTGAGTTCGCTCCTTAGTGCCTCTTCCAGGACTGGCCAGGGCAGTAGCACGGATTGTTGCTTTCCAGTCCCACAGGGTCAGTGTTGGGGCGTGGTGGGGAAGAGCCCCTGTGCCTTTAGGCTCCTGTCCCTCCATGCAGCTGGGGCTGGGTTATCTCTGGGCTCCCCCCCGGGGCTCCTCCCACCCACTCAGGGCTTGGAAAAGAAGAGCATCTGGTCAAGACAAACATCTTCTTCAGCATCAAGCAAAACACAGACAGAACATCACAGTGTGTGCATGCGTTGTGTCCTAATCTGCGGGGACGGTGGAGCCACCATGTCCCAGCCTCTCAGCTCCAGAAGGCTCTTCTGCTCTGCTCTGGGTTCAGAGGGGAGCTGGGGCCAGTGGCCAGCTGCTGGCTGGAGGGCTGCCCGGGGCTGCCCGCGGGTGCCCTCAGGGGGAGCGCCCATCCGCGTGGGAGTGGTGCCATTCTGGAGCTGGTGGGCTGGCACAGGAAAGGGAGAGTGAGGAGTCCTGGAGGCTGAAAGCCACAAACCAGGCTCTTAGGGAGCAAGGACATGGGCCGGGCCGTCCAGAGGGAGTACGGGGTTGAGAAGTCCGGCCTCCAGGGTTCTCATGCCAGCGTGTCCTTGGAGGCGGCTCAGAGAACAGTCCAGGAAGCCAAAGCCTCTTTATCGTCGGCGTTGGGGTGACCAAGAATCACACGGGGCCGGGATGCTGTTGCTACTGCAGCCGCGAGGCGGGGTGCTGGCTCGGAAGCCATCACCCGGCCTCTGGCTGGCCCCGCGGGCCGAGAGGGAGGCGTGCACACCACATCACAGTCTCCACTGGGGGGGCAGGGGGCGGGGGGCAGGCAGGGGGGGGCAGGGAGGCGCCTAGGACTACGGGGGGGGGGGAGGGGGGCGACACCTGAACACGAATCGTCTTTACCTATATATCCTCCGCCTCCTCCACCTGAGGAGCACCCCCCGCCACCCCCTCCGAAACCCCCTCTGGTCTCCCACCCCCACTTCTTCATGGCCTGGGGGCAGGAATGTCCTCCGGTGGCACCCTCCAGCAAAGACTTTCCAGCCCAGAGCAAGGAAGTGTTATCATTCCAGCCACCTCCACCACCTGCAGAAAGAGAGGGAGACAGCGCTGCGTGAGGATGCAGGCTAGGTTAGCTCAGCAGCGGGTTCGGGCCGAGGAAGCAGGACGAGGTGCATTGTGAGGGGTGCTCGCTCCAGTTCCAGAGCCCAGGGGCCCAGTCTTCAGGGGGTCTGGGGGCTACAGAGTCCACAGCTGGAAAGCCAGGAGCGTGCCCTTTGTCCTAGGGAGACCTGCTTTGGCTACAGCAGCACCTGCAGATGGGAGTGAGCCTCGGACCATTGCTTCCCATCAGGCCTCTGGTTCAAAAGCCGAGTGTTCTTGGCCAGGTCTAGAATGAGCTGATTCAAGGCCCCCAGGCAAGTCGTGGGGACCTTTTGTCATCTTCAGAAGTTACAGGGATGCCTGGGTTTCAAGTGTCTGGGCTCTCTTCTGCCAGCCAGAAGATGGGGTGTGGGCCTGTCACAGCTGTTGAAGTCAGGTGGCAGAGGGGAGTCCCCTCGCTCCATTAGGGACCTGAAGTGGGTTCTGGTGGCCTGCCACGCAGAGCCATGAGCACAGTAAATATCTTAGGACGAGTGGGGCCTGACGCCACCCACGTCTGCCCTTCCTCCCCTGTCCCAACCCTCCTGCCCTTACTTCCTGCACAATCCCCAGCTGAGGTGAAGTCTGACTACCCCACCCCCTCCATCTTGCAGGCTTCAAGCAAATGTGTGGAAAATAAAATAATGCACATAAAAATAAATATAAACGAACAACAATGTTTTAAAAAATGGATTCAGTATGAAACAGTTTGGCCCTGTTGTGAAAAAAATCCACTAACTTTGTATGAGCTCACAGACTCTTTTGTAAAATGGGAATAATAGTATCTTTCTGGAAAAACCTTAAAGGATTGTTTTGAAAAGCACATGTACAGTAGATGTGGAAGTGCTTTGCAATTTATGAAATTGTACTGGCATAAAGGGCGCTATAAATACTGCTGGGGGTAATTCCTCACCGGGGACCCAACAACTGTTGCTACTCTTTCTTCTATCCCTAGCAATCTCTTGATTACAGAGAAAGTTTGAGTATTTGCTTTAATTAATCTCAAATCTTAAATGCCTTCAAAAACCCTCCCTCAGTCTGATTGTGGAAAAAGGAAAACCGCAAAGATGAATTGTCTTTTCTCTTTAGAGATGGCTGATTTCAGAGGAATCAAAGAATCTACATGCCTTTCAATGTCTGTCCCCTTTTTGTGTGGCCGGCTCTCATTAACCAGCACAGAAAGCTCAGCCATGGAGATTCCAGAAAGAGCTTTTCCAGTGAGTTGCTGTGAGAGCTGGCAGCCCGGGGTCTGGAGGTATGAATCACAGGGGCCTGGGGTGCCTGACTGGGCCCAGATTCTTCCGTTTGCTCACACCTAGTTGCATTTGGTAAAACCCAGGGAGGGCTGCGCTGGCTGTCCGAATGCTGCTGCTGCCTGTTTCATTTTCTCAGTGACCTCTGCAAATCCAAATCTGTTAGCAAGGTGGTCTGTGGTGCCCAGAGATGCTGCCTGCCCTTCCTCCTCGAGGCTGGTACCAATATAAGAGCTCCCAGCCTCTCAAGTCCCAGTGACTAAGAGGCCCACAGGTGTGTGATGCACTGGGCCGAGCTGGAACTCTCACAGACCTGGCAGAGGGGGTGCTTGTAGCGTGTTACCTGCGGCTCCGGAATTGCCATTGAGCCCTAGAACCGAGGAATTATTCTCCAGTCTCTCGGGGTGGAACGTGTCTGTCTTAGCCCCGTAGGCCCTGCCGCCACCGCCGGCCGCAATGATCAGGGGCACTGGTACCCCATCCTTCATCTGGCCGGAGAGACATTCACAGATTGAGAAACCGAACTGGGCTTCCAGTTGGAGACCCCTGAGCCCCAGTTTAAATGTTTAAATGTGTCCGAGTGCTGGGCAGTGGGTGACATCTCGGTGGTCTGAGGGCTCTGAACTCATGTTCCAACAACCCAGCCCACCCCTCCAGCTCCTACAGCAGTCAGGGTTCAAGCCGAGAAGCAAAACCACTGGTGTGGCTCAAGCTTAGAGGCTGCTTACATAGCCTCAGAGGTCTGGGTGCTGGTGGTAGCACAGGTCTCTTCGCTCTCTCCATTCTCGGGGGTCTCTGGCTCTGACCCACATGACCTCAAGATTAAGCCCTCAGCATCACTTTCCCTGTGGGAGGACCTCACAGGAAGTCTTTGCCTTTTGGCCTGACTGTGATGCTGCCAGAAAAACTCACCTTAGGACAGAGGAGGGCACAGTGGGACCCTCTGGAGCTCTGAAGCAGGGACGGCAAAAGCCTGCGTGGTGAAATTGGGCTGGAACATCAGCAAGGGAAGAGCCTGTCCTTTCCTGGACAGACAGGGAGCCCTACATCCCTCTGGGCCTCGGTTTCTACATCTTTAAATGGGGCTGAGAGGCGTTTTGTTCCCAGGGCTGTTGCGAGGCTCCAACCCCATGACCCACAGAAGTCACTGCCCTTGGGGAGCTGGCACAGCCGACCTCACCTGAAATACGTAGGTGGCTCCGCCTCCTCCTCCGCCCCCTCCTGCCCACTCGTGCACACTTCTGTTCACGCGGATTTCTTCTTCTATGACGTTGTTCTCTCCAATGCAGACTTTCTGGATTAATTGGTTTGTCTGTGGAAACAAAAAGCATCTCAGGTTTGTACTCAGAGTTCTCTACTTCCCAGCAGATGGATCATCTATGCTTAACGATAGGGCCTACCTCTCAATTGCTTACAGTTGAATTGAAGAGACAAAAAACATACCCAGATAACTGTCTCTCTGGGCAGAATCAGAGAAGGACCACAGGACAGCTTGGATAGCAAATGCATGAGAAGCTGGGAGAGGGAGAGTGAGTCTTTGTTTCTGATGATCAGGGAGGACTGCCTGGAGGAGGTGGCATTTAGTTTGGCCTTGAAGGATAGGGACTTTTTAAAAAAAATTAAAGTATAATTGACATAGTTTCAGGTGTACAACATAGTGATTTGACATTTATATACCTTAGGAAGTGATCACTATGTTAAGTCTAGTAACCACCTGTCACTGTACAAAGTTATTATGTTATTGACTATGTTCTCTATGATGTACATTACATCTGATAGAGAGATTTTTAAACACAGAGAATGAGAGAAAATTAGGGTATTCTAGTGGGAGAGAGCAGCATGAACCCAGAGGGTGAGTGGGGTATTTGGGGAAAAAGCCAAGGAGTCTTCTTGGCTCAGAAAAGTCCATTTTAGGACAGAGAGATGGTTCAGGAGGACCTTTTAGGATCCACTGGTCTCTGAAGAGGGGATGACAAAGGCCCTAAGTGGTGAGATAGGATTAGGGGGCATGTAAGTGAGGGTGGGTAGAAGGAGTTAAACTGGACAGTCAGATTAAACTGGACAGGGTCCTTGGATACAATCTGAGAAGAAGCTGGACTCCATTGTCTAGGCAGTAGGCTGCCACTGGGATTTTTTTTTTTTTTTTTTTTTTGAGAAGTTGCAGTTCTGAGGCCTCATGGAAAGAGGAAAAGAACCAGTGGGAGGCCAGACTTGGATTTTATTCCCAGCTCATCTTTGGGATAATCATTTCTCCATTTTGGACAACTCATTCCTTCCAGCTAACGTCCCATTTCTTGCCTCCAGAAATTCCCTGGCACAGCCCTAAATAGAGCTCTCTATGTCCCCCATGGAGAACAGGGTGTGAACCCTGGAATCAGACAGACACCCCTGAACAACTGTAGAGGAAGCGCTCAAGCTCTTTGACCCACACCTGTGGAATGGGAATAAGGACACCACAGGTTGTGGGTAGTGCAGGATGGTGTTTCACACGTGTTTGGGACTCAATAAGTGGCTGCTGTTTTATTTGGATTCACTTCTGGGCCCCATGTGGTCCTGGCGTGAGCCCAGGCATCTGTGAGTCCCTGGGGATGTCCCTGGCTGGGGGGATTCCTGTGACACAGATCCTGGAATCTCTGAATAAAAAGAGCACAGTGCTTCGAGAATAGCCATGCTGTCGCTTATCAGCCACAGCAGCTAAGAGGAACTCTCCAAAGATCGACCTGACCTCAGAGGAAAATGACTTTTCTTTCACTTAATAGAAAAAAGGCCAATAAAATATCACATTTCCATCGAATGCTGCTGTGCAACCAGCCAGTGGACATGGCAATTCATCTTTAGCCACTCCTTATGCTAAAGCACTCAGGGGTGCTGGCAATGAGTCCTAGAGAAATTTTCAGATAAATAGCCGAGATGCAATTTGTTTCATGGCATTTTGGATTTAATGATGGAAATAATTTGATATTTTTTATAGTGGATTTAGTGTGGGTGGAAGGCTGTGAATAGCTACTGTAGAGAGCTGACATTTCTCTTGCATATGCTCAGCGCCGTCCAGGACTGTGGGGTTGGTGGTGAGACTGCTAGAAGGAAACCCTGCTAACTGCCACCTGGGGAAGGCGCGATAGGCCAGATGCATGCTGGACGGAAACATGAACCATCAGATGGGCAGAGCAGAGCACAGAATACAGGGCCCAGTTTGGCTTCCGGACAGGCCCTGCCAGAGGTTGGCTAAACCACTTCACCTCCCCAGACCTGCCTCCTCCTCTGTAAATGGGGGTTTGCCCAGTCTGAATCAGTGGTGCTAAGATGGTCCATCCCCTCAGACCTGCTCCCTTTCTTCCTCTCCTCTACCTGGCAGCAGTGTGGCCTCCACCCATTGGGGACGCCCTCTTCCTGTGAATAGAAGCTGCAGATGGCTGGAGATTGCAAGTGTGGGAAGGAGGGAGCAGTCAGGCTGGAGTGTGGCCTTTGTCTGCCTGGAGCCCAGACTTATGCCCGTCCCCTGCTGCCCCTGCTAGGGGGTCTCCTTTCAGTCGACTGAGGGGCACGGAATGATCAGTCTTGCATCTTGCTGACCCAGCAACAGCATTTGGTGTTGTCAATCACTTCTTCATAATATAATTTCTTCACCTGACCTTCAGGACTGCACACCCTCCTGAATTTCCTCCAACACCCCTGGCTTCTCCTCCTCAGCCTCCTTTGCTGGTTTGGCTTCTTTTCCCTGACCTATAAATGTGGGGAGTGTTCAGGGGTCAGTCCTTGGTCTTTTCAATCTGTACTGCTCCCTAGGCAACCTCATCCTGTCTCAACTTTAGGCCGATTTCTCCCAAATTTGTATCTCTACTCTAGATCTGTCTCCTGAATTCCAGATGTCTTCTGGAAGTCCCTGCTCGGACTTCCCGGCTCTCTACCAGACAGAGCTGTACAACTCGGTATGTCTGACACTGAACTCCCGATCTTGCCCCAAACCTGCTCCTTCCGCAGCATTCCCCAACTCAGCTGATGGCAGCTCCTTCCTTCCAGTGGCTCAAGCACAATTCTTGGAGTCACCCTTGATCCTTTCCTGCTCTCAATTTCTTATCTGATCAGGCAGGACATCCTTTTGGATTTTACATTCCAAATATGCCCAGAATTCAACCATTTCTCACCACCTCCACTGTTACCATCCTGGTCCAAGACACCATTATCTCTTGCTGGGGTTAATGCAATAGTCATTGAATTCATTGCCCTGACTCTGGCTGGAGCCCATGTGGTCTAGTCTCCACTTTGCAGCAGCAGCGATCCTTTAGATACGCAAACTGCATCCGGGTTCTATTCTCACCATTTGGCTCAAAAGTCTCCTATGGCTTAAATGTGACCTTTCAATGGCCTGAACTGGTCCGCATTTCTTCCGACCTCATCTCTTACCTACTCTCCCTCCACTCCACACCAGGCATGCTCCCACCTCAGATACTTGGTTTCTGCTCTGCTGGAGTCTCCAGATATTTTCCTGGTTCAAGCCCTCACCTCTTTCAGGACTCTGCTCAGCTGAATTTTTTTCAATAGGCTTTCCTTTCCCACCCCGTTTTAAATTGCGACCTATCCCTGAACTCTGGCGCATTCGACCCCCTTTACCCTACTTCTATGCTTTAGAAGTGTTACTTCTAACACTTTCACTTTTGGACGTCCCGATTAACGTATTAACCGATTAACTAGTTATTGTCTGTTCGTCCCTGTGCCCCTGGAATGAACGTAAGCTCTCTGAGAACAAAGATGTTTCTTCTGTTTATGGATATATCCCAAGTTCCTAGAACAGTGATGGGCATATAGTAGGTACTCAATAAGTATTTGCTGAATACATTGAATGAATTGGGTACTGTTGGGTGTGGGCTTGCCCCTCACAATATTTACCTTGTGAGTGATGGTAGTGGTGAGATTTAACAATTAGATTAATGGAGACATTTGGAAATGTCTGGATACTTTTTTGACTGTAACTTCTGGGGGCGCTACTGGCATCTGGTGGGTAGAGGCCAGGGACGCTGCTTACCACCTACGCTGCACAGAACAGTCCCCACCACAAAGAATTATCTGCTCCAAAATGCCAGTGGTACTGATGTCGAGAAACCCTGAGTTATGCCACCAGATGAGGCTAGGAAGGAACTGGAGAAGCAGAGGCAAGAGTGTGTGTGTGTGTGTGTGTGTGTGTGTGTGTGTGTGTGTGTGTGGTGGTTTCCGGCAGCTAGAGCCCATTCTGCGCTGAGTATGGCACACGGGAAGAGTGATTCCACACAGATGTGCATTTGAATCAGCAAAGCTGCCAAATCCTGCAGTTTAATTCTTAGAGTCCACTTTGTCGTCTAGAGGATCCTCTGTGAGCACCATTTTTCTGCCTAGGGAGGGTTGGAGATTGAGGTAGAACCTGTAAACAGTCTTTCTCCCTCTCCCAGTGACGCCTGGGGATGGAGGTGTGGAGTAGCCAGAAACACCAGTTCCTTTCCCCAAGCCCATGCTATGCCGGGCCCAACCAGCAGAGGGGGCTGCCCTCTGTCCCTGGCGGAAAACCGGCTTCTTCGAAACTCCCTGTGCATCCGCGAAGTTTGAGAGCAAGTAGGTTGATTAATGAAATGATAAAGTGCAGCAGCCCAGAGGAACAAGTAGATTACAATTGAATTAAAAAAAAAAAAGGAAGCAGTCCTGTGAAAAGACATAATTGATTACAATCCAATCAAGTAAAAGTCCCTTGCAAAAGTCAATGCAATCTTTCGGCTTAGATGAAAGAATTACATTAGCACTCAATAAATTCCTGTGAAAATTACAGCAGCCTGTAATTTAATGACTTAATATATCAGGCTGGAAAGTCCTGATTATAGTTGCTAAATAAAAGTTGGAGTCCAGACATTTCTCATGCACAAGGTTGCACCTGCTAAGCGTACTCCTGTTGCTTTGTTTTAACCCCATAAGGTGGTGGGGAGGGGGAGGCTGTGCTCTGCTCCCAGCCTAGCGCCTAGCTCTTAGGAGCCCTGAATTTATTTTGTGGAATTGAACTGCTTTCTCGGGAGCCTTTGTTACCTCCTCTGTCCTCCAAGGCTATTCTTGGATAGGTTCCTGGAGAACCCCTGGCTCCTGGGCACTAGAACCCCGCTCCCTGCCTCCACAGCTCCCAGGCGGAAGCTGTGCTTCAGGTGAGAGTGGGCCCTGGCTCATGGGGGAAGCGCCTTGCAAGGTGCTGAATGCCCGCACCTACAGGCTCCTGCCTCCCCTCAACACAGACTAGAGGCAAACACCTGGATACTGGGAGTTTGCATGGCTCCTGCTCTATCAGTCCTCACTGTTCATTCTCCTGGTAATTTTTGACCACTGTCAGTATTTTTAACTTCTACTGTTGGAACTCTCCATGTTTGATAGTTGGAGAGTCAAACCCAGTGGGTTCAGAAACTAGAAGAAAGGCAGGCTGTCTCCGGGGCTGCAGAGAACGGCAGTCTGCCTTGTCCAGTGATGAGCTATAAGTTGACAAGAGAGGAAGGCCATAAAAACCGAGGCCCAAGCAAGTGCAAGGCACAGCAAAAAGAGGAGCCAGAGTCCCTATTCTGTGCTGTGTCATGAGTGACTTTAAACAGGTCTCTTCACCTCTGTGGTCTCCATTTTCTCATCTGTAAAATGGGGGAAGTTGATTACATGGTCTTCCAGCTTTGATCTGTGCTTTAAAATGGTTTTTAAGTTTTAATCACACTAATAATAAATAATACATGAACGCATTCTTTTTGTAACTATATCAGGAGTTACTGATAAAGCACCCTCAACTCCAATCCTCTCCCCAGAAGCAATCATTGTTATCTGATCTTTCAGAACTTTTCCTATTCAGTTATGGACATACCTGTGCCTAAGAGCTGAACCAGAAATGTTTAACCTGGTATTATCCTGTTTGTAATAATATGGCTAAACACAACAGTGCCCTAGCAAGAAAGTTTAGGAAGTAGCTTCATCTTGTACTTCTGCTCAGAGGAACAACCTTTTGCCCATTCAAATAGGATTCAGTTCTTCAGTTTTAAGCTTACTCGTGAAACCCGTGCCTCAGCCTTGGTCCCTGTAGGGATGTAAAACCTTAACAGCCACAGTACCCGGTTTCTCATGCACCCAAATGGACCTGGAACGTGAGCTCCCGAAGAGGGGTGTCGGGCGTTGGTGCCCTCCGAGGGGCCTGCCTGGACCCTGGGTCAATGTGGAAGAGAAACCCCTGCTCTGGGCACTTACGCTGGGGCAGGCGTCTTCCCCCTGTTGCCCGACCAGGATGTACAGCGTGTCGTCCTTCTCCAGGTTGAAGATGCCCAGCACAGACACACCGTGAGATCGCATCATGGTGTTCCTTCCGCCCTTTCCACCAGCAGCTCCGTAGCCCGAGATGCTGCAATAGGACAAAGCACATGGGCTCCTGCCATGCGATGAAGACTGACGCCCTTCTTGCCAACCCAGCAGCTTTCAGGGGGTCAAGTGCACTACTGTGGTGGTCCTGATGGTTCTCTGAGCCTGACCACACCAGCATGGCAGGTCAGCAAGGAGGGTTCCTCTCCCCATGGTCAGGAGAGGGCTGTCAAGTTTAGACAGGGACAGTGAATTTGCTTCAGTCACAGAGCTAGGAAGGTAAAGAACTAGTAAAAGGATAGAAGAAAGAAAGAGAGGGGAAAGGAGAGGGGTGGGGGAAAAAAGAGAGAGGGGGAGGAGAGGGAGAGTCTATATTAACATGGGGTGTCGGGGTGAGGCTGTCCTGAATACCTGGGATTTCCCCATTATGGATATTTCTCCCTGTCCTCAATCGAAGTACTCATGTGACCCAAGACAAGTAACTCAACTTCCCTGTTCCACATCTGTAAAATGGGGATAATAAGAGAACAGCCTTCTAGCCCATGTGTGTTATCAGGATTAAAGGAATTAAGACATGCAGTCCTAGAATTATGGCTGGCACATAAGAAGCACTCAAAAGTGTTTATGATTATTACTATTAATGGTGGAAGTAGCAGAAACTGACTTGGTAGAGAGCTTTAAAGTGTCCCCATGGGTGTGTAGACACACGAAGGTCCCACATGGAATGATTGAGGAGAGTGGTGTTTATAAGCCCAGACTGTTTATTCCCACCCCACCAGTAACTCCTGCTGGAGCAATATGTGTGCAGACAACAAGCAACCAATCATGATGAAAATAAAAACGTGGGATTATTTCTGCTGCCTCTTAGGTTGTTGAGATAAAGTCAAGCAAGGATGGGGGAAAAAATAACTCAGTTGGTGAATCATATCGAAGAGCGGCATGTCTGAAGACAGCTAGCATACCAGCTACAAATGCCTCCCCAGAGACCGACTGCCAGGGAAAGGAACTCAGGAGGTTTTCATGTCCCCGTAAACTCAGATTCAGGGTCCTTATGAAAAGCTTCCAGGAAGCGAGGCAAGGCAGTTTTGCTCATGTGCACCCACGGTGGCTTCTCCTCCTATAATTCTAGGATGTGTCTCATGTTCTAAGCATTTTAGGGGCCTCCTGGGAGCTTCCTAAGGTGGAGCCCAGGCCTGTTCTGCAGAGACAAGCCTGAAGGGTTGACTGACTGCTAATGTGGCAGGTGAGAAACTGAGGTGTCCACAGAGTTCAGAGGAGAGTCTCTGGCCCATCGCCCTGTCAGTGGCCAGGCACTGATTGGAGCTCACGGCACGTGGGCATGGCATAAGGCTGTGTGCATATGAGGAGACCTGAGATGGCTCCAGACCACCAAGGAGCTTACAAAGAAAGTGGGGAGGTGGTCATAGTTATGAAAAGAGAAACCTCACCAGTAAGGGTGGCTGTACTGGGGAGGCAAGGTAGAGGGACCAAAGGGCTCTGGGGTCTATGATTAGAGTGGACCGCTTCCCAGCTGTGTGTCCTCTCAGAACCCCAACCTCTTCCCTAGTCAAAGAAGAACCATATCTTCTTTTCTGACCTCACAGGATAGTGGGGGTTCAACGTTCAAAGGAGAGAATGGGGTGAAAGGCCTGAGAAAGTGGGAAATCTCTGCACAGTGTCAGGGCTATCGGGTGCTCAGGGCCTGGGAGGGAGACAGATGACTGTGACAGGCATGGAGGCAGGGGCACGCGGGAGTCCTTGGCTGGTTGCAGGACATGTGGGGTGGAGGTTTGAAGTTGGCCTCGTGGTGGAGATAATGGGTAGGTAGGACTCTCAGACAAGGAGGAGGAGGTGGAGGGTAGGAGTCTAGCTTGTGTGGATGGGAGTGGAGTCAGGAAAGCCTGGGGTATATCTGACCACAGCAGGTGGCTGCAGTGTGTGTGTGTGGGGGGCGCTGTAGGGCTGCAGAGAGAGGTAGGGGCCAATGCCTCAGCACCCTACAATGTACCAGGCATGAATGCACATGGCACCCCCCTAATAGCCATAAACAGTAGCTGTTAGTCACTTCATTTGACATATGAGGAAACTGAGGGAGGCTCAGAGGGATTAGTAACTCATCTGAGGCCACACAGCTGGCAGACCCTGGTCCGCAACCCCTAATTTCCCCTCATAGAGGCCATTTTCTTCCCTCTGTGCTGCTGTGAGGCTTATATGGATATACAGCGAGGGTGGTCTGAGAAGTTTCTGGCCCGTCCTAATCCACTCAGATCTCAGCCAAACCCTCCCTCCTGACTTGTTAGAAATGGAGAAGGTGGCAGGACAGCTAAAGGACTGAAAAAGAAGGAAGGCTTATTGGTGAAAGGAAAGCAAGGAGAATTATTTAGCTCAGAGAAGGGAAGCCTGGGTCAGGGGTGGTGCTGGTGGGGGCGAGGGGTCCCAGAGACTGCAGAATCTGGAGATAGCAATGGGCCCACCTCTGTCCTCACCACTCCAGGTTCCGGGGCTTTGTCGGGCTGCCTCAGAAAGTCTTTTTAACCTGGAGGTGTGGTTTGCTTGGAAACTGCTGCCTGAGACAGAGTCCTTGTGTCCTGCCCACTCCTGCTTATGGCTGAGAGGTAAGCTGTACTCTTCTCATCTCTTTCTGCATAGTTTGTGTCAATCTGCATGCATTATGAATCATTCTGAACCCTTTCACACATTTAAATTTAGCCAAATGATTACATTTTAGAAGTTGTTTGCTCCTGACTTGGTTGTTTTGCCCCCTCCCTAAATCACCTTTCTTATTTCTTCCACCCCCTGACCAAGTCTGAATGCTAGCCTCATTGAGGTCTTGACCTAGTTCTTGGCAGTGAGGTGGGAAGGAACGAGCCCTGAGGTCTGAGTCATACGCTGGTCTGGTCACTCTGCGGATGGTGTGACGGGGGCACGTTAATTAACCTCTCTGAACCACAGCTTTCCCTCCCAAGGAGAAAAACGAGGACCAGAAGCCCTGCCCTCCTGGGGATAAGTAGAGGATTTGAAAAGACTGCAAAATGATGCCACGTGCAGGGTGAGACTCTGGCCTGGGGTCAGCTCTATAGATTCCAAAGGGGGTGTAGAACTTGGCAAGCACGTGTCAGCAGCCTGAGTTTGCTGACCTGTGGGAGGGCCTCAGCCCCCCACTTTTAACCTGGATTATGGCCTGGCTGAAGGTCACGAGGAGCAAGCAACTGCCTCTCTGGACTAATTGTAGGGGTCCTGGCAAGTAGAGCCTCCGTAGTCAGCCCCCTGAGCCCCGAAACCCCACCATATTGCGTCACGCTTTTGGAAGCTTCTAGTTGCGACTACGAGGATGAGCTCCTCTGGAGTGGGATGTACCATAGAGAAAAAAGCAAGGGCTTTGATGCAGACAGACCTGGGGGCAAACCCAAGCTCTGTTAGGGATAGGACGAGGGTGAGGTGAGGCATTCCCCCATGTACAGACCCTGCACTTGATTGATCCCGAGAGCCAATGCATCCTTACATTTTGTGTCCAAGGCTCGTTTACTTCCCCTGGTCCTGGCCTTGCCAGTGTTACTAACCAGCTGTGTGACCTTGGGTAGGTATTTACCCTGCCTTAGCTCCAGTTTCCTCATCTCTAAAAGGGTGATGATAATAATATCTCTTTTGAAGGACTGCTTTGAGGATTAAATGAGATAATGCCTATCAGAGACTTAATTCAGTGCCTAGAGGGCAGCCAGTGAGCGGCAAACAGTGCGTCTGTGGCTGAGTCTGCCCCCTCCTGTCCTGGGTTCCCAAGGGTGACTTCTGGGAGGCAGAAGTGGGGTGAATGAAGGAGGCCCTGATTTCTAGAGAACAATAGGTAAAGCAGAGCGTGGTGAAGGGGATCTGGAGTTGAGGCTATTCAGTTTCCCTCAGGACCCACCTCTTTAGGGAGCCAGTGGAAGCACAGGCGAGCGCTGAAGACCCCAAACCCTGTGCGTGATCCTACACAAACTCGTGCCATAATAATATGATAACAACCTCAGCCTGAGTCTCTGAAGCTTCCTCCCCATCCCTTGTAAACAATTTATTTTTGATGGTTGACAAATGACAATAAATTAATATACCTGCCTCTCAAGTGGGGAAAATGACTCACAGTCATTCTAATTTACTGGGAATTACAAGGTACTGTTCTCAACGAGCTGATGCTGTAATTTTCTTTTCTTTTCTTTTTTTTTTCCTCTTCTAAGTCTATGGCCCCTGGTCAAAATGGATGTTTATTGGGTTTGCGTTTTGTATTATTGACTGCGAGCTTTTGTTACCTGATGTAATTGAGTTGTGAATCTTTTTTTAAATAAAGAATTAGCAGCAAATCAAAGTGGCTGCCTGCTGGATCCTGAAAGGAGAGCACAGCTGGTGTGCACAGTGTGGCAGTGTTGGTATCACACCGCCGAGGGAATGCAGGGGGCGGGGCAGAGGGCAAGGAGGGAGTGGACCCCACTTGGAGAAGCATGAAGCACCTCATGTCTCTCTTGCACCCACTCTGAGCTCTGCCTCTAATTCCCAGCAGGACCTTGGGCACGTGTTTTGACCTCTTCTGGGTCTTGGTTTCCCCCTCCGTGCAATCAGGATAGTAAGACCCTCCCTGCCTATCCTAGCCTACAGGGTTATTGTGAGACATGTACATGTACATACTCACAGGATACATGTGAGTATGTACAGGGATTGGTCAGTGGGAAATTCCTGTTCAAATGTACAGTTGGATTATCCAGATGGGTCATTTGAGCCATCAGGAGATGCCTCTGGGGTCAGCAGTGAAGGGCCCGTTTCAGAGGAATTTGCACAGCAAATTTCAGACTGTACCAAGAAGCAAGGCTCATTGTCCACTTCTTTCCCACAACCTGCCTGACTAGTGCAGCTCTAAGTGCCTGGGGATATTGGAGCTGGAAGAGATCTCTGTCCTCTCTCTGCAACTCCTCCCTCTACAGAAGGGGCCACTGCAGAGAAGGGAAAGCACACTTTCAAGGTCACCCAGTGTGTCAGGGGCAGAAATTAGACCCAAACTCCATTCTGTCGGCAGCCCATCGATCTTTGCACAATTCCCCACCCCCCCGACTTTCCCTGCTCTCTGCTCTTCTTGGCGATGGCTATCTGCACAATAACTCCAACAATTAATCATGATTTGTGACCTTCCTACAATTGTCTAGAACTTTACGGGCATTGTGGACCGTTTCATTTTCCTGCCCTGTGATCTGCAGAGTCTCAGTCCTCTCTACGAGTCCTGTAGCACCTACTCAGTGCCCAGCACACAGTAGGAATTCCATGGCTGTTTGTGGATTGGGTGGAATGATGGTGTCATCCAGCTGCACATGCTTGTCCCTGGAGTCAGGTGAGGAAATGACTGTCAGTGATGGAGATGGTCAGAAACAGCTGTGGCCCCAGGCAGCTGGCAGGGCTTGCTGGCTCCAGCTGGGATCTGGGACCTTGTGTATGTTATGTCTGAGGAATGAGTGAACCATGAAAGAATTGCCATCAGGAGCTGTGGGCCGTGCTGGACAAATGTTTTCATAGGCCGTGAGTGTGTGTGTGTGTGTGTGTGTGTGTGTGTGTGTGTGTGTGTGTGTGTAGTGGGGGGAGGACTGAGGGCTGGGAAGGATGCTAAGCCTTAGAGAATTAGGAAGGAAGGAAGGAAGGAAGGAAAGAAGGAAGGAAGGAAAGGAAGCTGGAGGAAGAGAGAAGGGGATGAGAGGGGTAGGAGACAGGAAGACTGAGAGATGGCTGGCTGACATCTGCTGAGTGTGGATAGCCTCTGCATGGGGATGTCCCCACACACAGAATCACACTAGGTCCCCAGCAGCCCTCGGAGCTAGGCTGTGTCGGCAGCTGTCCCCACTTTATGGCAAGGCTGAGGATTTCATTCACCCCAGCACACCCCCATTATCAATGCTCGTTTTGTCACCCACTTCAGCCACCCACCCCCATGGGCACACTAGACATCACTCAGAGCCATGACCCAGAAATCTCCCTTAATCAGGTGCTCTTCTCACCATCAGCTGAATCCTTCCCTGTCCTTCTCAATCAAACTCCATGAGATGGAGCTGTCACTTATTGTCCTGGCTCCCTCAGCCCCCCCCACCAAGCATGGCTATCGTCCTGGGTACTGCCTGTCCCCCAACCCCCCAATCATGCTGATTCTACCTCCCAAGGGCCCTGTGCCCTCTCTCCATCCATATTTCCCCCGCCTTATGGAGACCTTTCTGACTCTTGCCTGGATGACCAGTCAGCCCTCCATGTGCTCTCTACACCTCCAGGCTTGTTTCTCTCACTGCCACCCCAGGCTGTCACCAGAGGGAGCTAAAGGCATTTGGGAGGTGCTGCCTCAGGTCGGGCTGGCATGGCCTTGCCCCAGGCGCTCCTTCCACCAGGAAGGCCCTCCCCTCTTCTTTGTGAACAACTTTATCACTTTTAAGACTGAACTTGGGCTTCTGTCTCCTTGTGGAAGCCACTCATGAACTCAGACCTTCACCGTGGCCTCCGACAGCAGTGCCTTGTGCAAACCCCCGCTGTGGTACCTTCTATATTACACTGAAATGCTTTGTTCCTACATCCACCCCCGTAGGCTGGGTTCCTGTTGGGCAGGGACGGCATCACCTTTGTATGCTTATGTTAGGCCCAGTGTCCTTACTGGTGCCTAATATGGCCACGGAGATTTGCAAAGCAGGTCTGGGCGCCAGGACATATGTACTTGGAGAGAGTGACCGCATCACCTCTACTGTTTTGACAGAGGAAGTGGCAAATCCAGGGGAAGGGGATGCCCAGGGCAGGAAAGCAGAGGTTGAGAGGATGGGGATTTGCGTGTTGCCTGACCCTCCCCTCCACACACCATCCACATCTGCTGTCTTCTCCCCAGCCTCCTCATCCTCCCTCTTTGTGGGCCTCTTCCTTTGTAGCGGTGGGCAAAGCAGTAGTTAGTGGGAGACGGACCCAGGACAAATGATCAGTTAGAAGTGGGGGGTGCTTTCACCTGTATGCCTCCCTGAGGACGTCCCAGGCAACAATGGCCTCATCTTGGCATCAGCAGGTGCTTGGTAAGTATTACTTCCCCTTCCTTCACTCCTTTGACCAGTAGGCAGAGAAGTCAGCTGGAGCAATAACAGTACCAGGCCTCAGGCAGCAGCCAGACAGCACTAGCTGAGCACCCATACACTTCCAGGAGCAGAGGGGTTGCATAAGGAAGTCTCCCAACCTTTCTGTCTCCAAGAACCTTTTCCTCATGTCCTCTGATGTGTCCTGTGCTTATTTCACTAGATGCACTGCACTTACTAAATGAAAATTAGTTAACATGGAGAAAATGTCTTCCAGAAAAAGGCCACCTAACTTCTCAACATGGATATTCTGGCTTGGGGAGTTTTTGATGTAGTCTAAAAAGCAAATTATTAAATTTTGCTTTTTGGAATATTAAGTAATGTGACCAATAGACATTAACATCCAAGCCTAGAGCCTCATCTAGGGTCAAGGATGAAATGAAGGTCAGAAGTACAGTAGGCCCCTCCGTACCCATGGGTTCCACATCTGTGAATTCAGCCAACTGGATCAAAAAGATTTGAAAAAAATGTTACCTTGTTGCTGACGTATACTATGTAGTGAGGTCTATGATGTTATGTCTGTAGTAAACATGTAAAGACTTTCTTGTTATTATTCCCTTAACCATTCAATATAACAACTATTTACATAGCATTTATATTGTATTAGATATTATAAGTAATCTAGAGATGATTTAAAGTATACAGGAGACGTGCGTAGGTTATAGGCAAATACTGTGCCATTTTATATAAAGGACTGGAACGTCCTCGTACTTTGGTCCACGTTGCTCAAGCAGTAGTTCACCATAATCAGAAGTGTCTGGACACTGATGGGAACCACTTTGACACCTCTTGTAATTGCAGAAGTCAAACGTGACTTGTATTCATCTTTTGTTATTGGTATATAGTGAGTATTACAATTTTAATGCAGTTTCCCTTTCTTAAAATGTGTGTCCATTTTTTTTTGGCACCCTCTGTATTTCAGAGAGAAGTGGAAGACAATCACTCACTTGGCCTGGCCCTCCTTCCTCTATGGGCCTCCCTGAGCTGCCTCCGAGCTGTCTGCTCCATGGCCCAAAACCCACATTCCAAGATGGCACCAAGGTTGGGACAAGAAACATGGGCTGGGCTTATACCAACAGAGTATGGCCATACTGTGGCAATTCATGCAGATCAAAACCTGGCTATACTTAGATACAGCTGCCATTAACAGCAAATGGGAAAATGAATTAATTGTTATTTCATAGTGCCATTTATCTGGCAGCCAAAATCTTTCACACCATGGGGTCCCTCTGAGGAAGTCAGGAAAAAGTCCTTGGAAGCAGGACAGTCAGAAGCTACTGTGTGAGGATCCATTTGTATCTGCAAGTGCTCTCTGGCTGCTGTCTGATCACGTGGCCGGAGATCTTTTGTGACGCTTCTCTGACTCCAGTGTCCTCCTCATATAATAATAATAACAATGACAGTTACCTCGCTGCTAAAAGAAGGAGAAATACCTAGTAGATCTTCAACAAACATCCATCCCCTTCTCCCTGGGAGTCCTTTCCTCCTGCTCTGGGACAGTGGGTGACCCAGGCAAACTCAGCCAGGCAGGAAGGGGGGCGCCTGGCCAGCTCAGGGTGGTGGCATAAGTGGCGACTGCATGTCTTCGTCCATTTACTGGGAGCTTGCGGGACCCAGAGCAACTAATCTGATTGCAGCCAAACCTTGTTATTTCATTCCTGCCTAGAATGTCATTTAAAAAGCACTTAGGGCTCTCCCTGAAACGCTTTTATACTGAGGTCCCGGGAGTGGGACTGCCACAGAAAACAGGGCAACTTGAGAAGCCCCTTTTATTCCCAGGGGGCTGAGGATATGCTGGGGGTTGGGGGCTGCAGGAGGGGAAAGAGAGCTCACTTCCCACTGCATTCAGCCCCTGGGGGCCATTTGCACCAACAAGGACAGAATTACGATGCTTCCTGTTTAAACAGTCTAGCTGTGCGGTGGAAGGAGCCACAGTGAGGCTGTGACTCAGAAGTCTGGGGTTGGAGGCAGTTCCTGGACTGTCGGGGGCTCCTGACGCTCTGAGCCTCAGTTTCCTCATCTGTAAAGGAAGGACTGCAGCACTGGCCTTGCCCACAGGGCTATGTGACGACCCCAGTCAAGGGTCTGACCTAACTCAGCGGTTCTCAGGGGCTGCATCAGCCTCACCTGGGGACTTGTTAGACATTCTTATTCTCCGACCCTACTCCAGACCGACAAAATCAGGTGCTCCAAGAGTGGGCCCAGCAAACTGTTTGAACCAGCCCTCCAGTCCTTCCGATGCCACTCCGTGAAGAGAACCACTGGTCTAAGCTCTTCCTAAGCATTCTTAGTGGCCTGAAAGTGGCCCAGGGGAGTCAGGCTTCCCTCCAGCCTGGCCTTGCTCTAGTGGAATACTGTGGGCAAGAGTGGAACAGGGGACGAGAGCTCGAGAACGGTTGCTTTACTTGACAATAGTGAAGGCCCGGAAAAGGAAGCTCAAGGGTAAGAACGGTGGCTTTCATTTGTATCATACTTTTGTTTCCCAAACATTTTTAGATGCACTGCCTCATTGGAACAGCATCAAGTAATAGTCAAAGAAAAACCCATTATAATTATAATTATTAATAATAAAGATAAAGAATGTTTTGAGGCCAGCTCATGCATGTGTATCATTTCCACAGATCGTCTGTGGTTTCCTTGAGGATAGAGGACACATCTTCTTGGCTGCCATATTCCATTATCTCCTATCTCCCCATAGCCGGTTCTTATGCCCTGCTTTGGGCCAGAGTCTGTGGCCTCTGTGCCTTGGTGTGCCACCTGGGCACCCCGGGCGCATGCATACATAGGCAGAACCCCAGTCTTCTTCAGGAGGGCGGATCTGCCCCTTGGCTTCCCCCTCCCCCATACGCACCTGTAGGTGTCAGTGGCTGGTACCTTCCAGGTCTGGATGCCCTTCAGGGGACCCTTGCTCTCCACCACCACGCTCAGGTTGGTGTTCCGATAGGCGTTGTTGCACTGGGCCTGAGTGGGGCCATGGGGCCCACTGGCCCCGCACGTGGTAAACAGCCAGTGAACTATGGCACAAGAGGAAAGACAATCACTCACTTGGCCTGGCCCTCCTTCCTCTATGGGCCTCCCTGAGCTGCCTCCGAGCTGTCTGCTCCATGACCCCAAGCCCACATTCCAAGATGGCACCAAGGTTGGGACAAGAAACGTCACTCAGTCATTCAACCTGGAAACTGCTGTTGAGGCTCTACTATGGGCCAGGCCCTGGGTGAGGTGAGAAATGGGTCAGGGGAGAGACACAGATGGAGCTGACTTGGACCCAGGCTTTAAGAAGCTCACAACCTACTAAGGGAAACCTAAAGGTATGCAACCAACCACAACACAGGGCAATAAGAAAAAGAAAAGCCCCAAGACGTCCAGCTAACACCGCACTGTGAGAGTTCGAGGAGGGAGAGAAGAACCCTTCCGAGTAAGACAGACCCAGGCAGTGGCGGGGCCCGCTCCTGGTTTCTCACCAGCTCCAGCACAGTGCTGGGCCAACAGCAGACATTCAGCCTATGTTACTGTGACTGCATCAAACCTGATCCCAAAGATTCGACATCTTTATATAGGATCCTCCTAGCTTGGAGAAGATGGAAAGAGTAAACTAGACACAGAGTCAGCTCCATGACCCCTCATGGCTCAGGGACCCTGGACAGTGGTAGAGTAGGAAGTCTTGCACTCCTGGCTTGTCTTTGTCTGTCTGTCAGGCTCTCAATAGGGCTCAACCTCCTTATTCACAGCCATTTGGGTTGATTCCCTTTATTCATTCTGTCTAGAATTTCATAGACATCAGAGAATGTCACAACAAGATGGGACCTTGGAGATTACTGAATTCAGTGATCCCCAAACTACCTGAGGACCTTTAAAAATACAGATCCCAGAGCCCTGGAGATTTAGAATGATAAATCCTAGGTTGGGGTCGGGAGAGGGGAAAGGGTAGGGCACAATACTTGCATTATGTAAAAACTTTCCCAGGAGAATCAACCAGATTTGTGAACTACTCCCACCTATCTCATCATCCATATAGAAAAGGAACATTCTACAGAGGGGAAGTGACTTTAAATCCCTGAGCCTGGAGTTTAGTTAGAGCCAGGACAGACCATACCAAGGTTGCTCAGGCCCAGAAAATAGGCAAGCCACTGTAATGGAACAAGTGAGAGTCTGGTCTGTACTGTGGTGGGTGAATCCTCAGCCCCAGAAAATCCCACTGTGTCCCCAGTAGTAGCTTAGCCCTAACAATGTGGGCTTTAGGGCATGATGGGCACATACCAGGGCTAGCATCAGGACTCTGGTCCCCCGAGAGGCCAGGAGGTGACAAAAGGGAAATGCAGAAACTGGAATGTTTACAAGGTAAGGAAGCAGAGATATAAGAAAGAGGGACTGGTCAAAAGCAACAAGTAAAACCTTGGTTTTGGGAGAGATCAAGGTCACAGTGAGACAATCAGTGAGATGATGACTTGCTAATCAGAGAGTTCATGGCTCCTCATATTTCCCCAGCCAAGAGTCTACATTGGTCCCTGAGATTCTGTTGAGATGAAGAAAGATCAAATGGCTCAAAGGACGAGCCTGGATTGGGGGCAGGTAGGGGAGGAAGGCCGGCTCTTTCCTCTTCTCTTACTTTAAAAACAAAAAAACTATGGTATTAAAACTCATTCATGAAAAAAACCACAAAAAACTTCTTTATCTTTTTCTTACTTATACCACACATTGGAAGCGTAGTTTAATAGTCGTTCACATCTATTAGGTTGGTGCAAAAGTAATTGTGGTTTAAAAGTTTAAAAATAATTGCAAAAACCGCAGTAACGTTTGCACCAACCTAATAAATTGTATAAAGAATCCACAGACATCAAGACACTGATTGGTGATAGACAGCTTAGTAAGGAAAAATCCATTAAGCACTGGGTTTCCTTTTACGTATATTGCAGCACCATCCGAGAAGAAACAAATCAATTAGTAATATACAGCACAATGCTAAAAAAATAAGTTAGATAGTGATTGTACTGGTTTTATTACTGTTGCTAAGCCATCTCCTCTGCTCAACGGAATGCAAAGAAATAGAGCGTGATACAAAGGAAAATAAGTTCTCAGCTATATACTAATCACAATAATAAAGACTGGTTTCATGTTGAAGGCCTGTGTGGTTGTACCGCAGAAGAGTACTGAATGGCTCATGTGGATATTTTGGCCCATTTTGGTTCTGATCTGTGGAAGTGGATTTTATCTATATCTGTTGACGGAGCTGCACTTCATGGGAGCTGTGGCATATCGAACCATTTTGATGGCCATCATAGATCCCATTAAATAAAGTCATGACCCAAATCCAAGTGAATATAATTATTCACTATCCATAACTTAGGCAACACCATTCTTTATTATAATTTGGAAAAAGCAATCCGCCTTTTTACTCTATAATGAAAATTAATAATTTGTTCTCCTTATTAGGGTGAAATGAAAATAATCTACATGTTGTAGCCATTGTGAGGTTAAAACATTTCTACCCCCTATCTCAATTCTTTAAACAATGGAGCAGTGCCCCCTTCTAGACATATGACCAATGTCTGATTATGGCTTTCTTTCTTTGATGTTAGCAGTTGTTTAGAAGCTTTACTGCCTAGGTCCACTTACTTATTGAGAGTTATAACATAATAATATTTGAAATTATACCTTCTTATTTATTAGCTGGGATATACTTATAAAGAGATGCTTCCTCTCGTCTATTTGGTTACCCAGTGGTACAGTTCCTATAGGAAGGGAAGAATAAATGCTCAGTTCTTTCTCCTTATTTATAGTTTTCAAGGTAGTGAATTGGTTCTCTATCATCCTCTAAAGTTGACTAATCAGTTGCTTGTATATCATATGAATACTTGAATCTAAACATATTTTTGAATTCTAATCAGTGACTATTATCCTTTAGAAGCTCAAATTATCAATTTTTGGTCAGTGGTAAACCTTCTGAGCGCTTTTGCTTCCTTGCTAACTGGTATGCCTTCCCTAGACCTGGAATCAGCCGCTTTCTCAAAAGCCTTGGTTTCCTTTAGTGGAAAAAGGTATTTTAATTAAATAATATGAGGGCTATAGACATTTACTGCTACTGGGTTGGTGATTGTTTCTAGGCTTCTTTAGTGGACAGAATGTGTGTGTATCAATATAACATAAACATATGTGAAACGCACACATATGTGTATGACAAAATACCTCATGAACTCACATTGATACTTTCAATTCAAATGAAGGACTACAGGGTTTCAAATGCAACCATTTCTATATTAACCTGTGTTTCTCTTTCTATGCTGAGAATCTTGGTTCTCAAGAACATTCTAATAGAATTAGAATATTCTATAGTTATTCATTTAGTTTATCTTTCATTATACACAGTATCAGAGTAACAGTACTACTACTATACCATCATCAATAAAAAAAGCTGAGATCTGTTAAATAATTTTTTTTGTTTTGATATATGTGCTCTCCATTCTCCCATAATCCCTTGAACTTGTATTCTACCTACACAAATATGTCTGGGCATATTGCCACTACATGTGATATTCTTTCTTCTTTAGTCCTTAGGCTTACTTCTGGTAAGTACTATGTGTTAAATGTTCGTATCAGTCATGCTAGTCATTTTTATTGTCTGAAGCCTATTTTCAAGTAGATTTTTTTAGGAAGGACTCATGGGTGCCATATTCTTTGAGTTCGTGGATGTTGTTAGTATTTTTTATGCTTAATTATGTTATATATGCTACTCCATTTTCTTCTGGTATAAAATATTATTGTAAAAAACTCTGATGATACTCTAAAGTTTATTTTTTAATAAATCACTTGTTTTTGCTTAGGTGCCCCAAGTATTTCTTTTCTTTTTCTTTGATAGTTTGGCAACTTTACTATAGTATTCTTTGGTATTGCTCATTCAGGATCAGTAGTCTTAAATACACTGAGTGCTCTGTAATAAGTAGTTTCAATAAGAAAATTTTTCTGGAATTACAGCTGTATTTGTTTTGCTCCACTTTACTTTTCATCTTAAGGTGCCCCTGTTATCTGTTTGTTGGATCTTCTTTGTCTAGCTTTGATGTATGTCATTTTTTTTTATTAAAATTTTTTTTTTCTCTTTTCACTTTCTCTGTCTTGTAAGGCATTTACTGTTGTGTTTATTTGATCTTGCCCTCCTTCTAATTTAGTCTTCATCTCTGAATTATTTTTTCCTTTCATTTTTACATTCTTTTCTGTGTTCTATCACCTACTTCCTCATCTTTTGTAATATTGATTATGTTAGTTTTCATGTCTTGTATCATTGTTTTACTGTTATTTAGCTCATTTTGAAACCGAGGCATGTAATTTTGATCTCTCCTGGGGGCATGTCTTGCTGGTGTGCCTTCATTTTTCTGTACAGGTGTTATTTTGTCCTCTATGCTCTTTTTAAATTCTTCTTATAATTTTGTATGTGACCTTAATACTTCTCCGCTATGCACTTTTATGTGAAATTTGTTTTCTAGAACTTTTAGAGATCAGGAGATTTGCTAACTTCACAGAGCTCCCTCTATTCTATTTTTTTTTTTTTTTAAATATAGTGTTTAAAAATATGGCAGTTTGTTTTCTGATGTTTCTGGCTCTGTTTATTTCCCCCACTTTTATCTAGACGTCCTCTTAATTTTTAAAAGTCTATTATCCCTATCCTACTCAATATTGATTTCACTCCCAGAAATTTCTTCTCAGGGTGGGTCCTTTCCTGGAAAGGAGGCATGATGGCTAGACGACTCTAACTCCAGATCTTACCGTGGGGCCCTAGCACTCACATACCACTGGACTGTGCAAAGCCTCACCCAGTTTACAGCAGTTCTTCTCAAGTTGGCTTTCTGTCATTTCTAGCAAATATTTGTTGGCTATTATGGGTTCTCGTGTTCTCAGATTTGTAAGGCAGCCTGTTGCTTTCCTAATCTTTCTCTTGTCCAGCTGCTGATACCATGCATGTCTTGTGGTTGTTGGTGCTTTGTTGTCTCCCACTTGTGTTTTGGGGCTGGAGGTGAATACCTTATCAAAAAAGTTTGTTGCATATGTCCATGGGTTTTCAGTTTGATACATGGTTGCTCTGTTTTTAAGTAGGGATTAAGAGAGATAAAAAAAAACTGTGTAGTTACTGCCATCACTGCCATATTCCCAGAATCCTTGAAAAAATTTTAACGTAGGAATTACTTGAGGTCATTTGCTATGATTTGTACTATCTACCTGGCCAGGTCCTTACCTGCATTTCTATTCCTGGGGCTGTGGGGTTTTTCAGGTTTTACTTCATGGACATCTCCAGTGACCATGGCCTAGAACTGCTGTTACATCATGTTCTGCCTTTTTTCTTTTTTGTAGCCCAGTAAGTATAATTCAACTTTTTCTTGATAGGGCCACCTGCACTTAGCCAGTTATTTAGGGCTATTTGACCCTTCCACTAAGTATATTTTATACTGACTCACTTCTCTCTCTACTGTCAGATATGTTTTCTTGGTACTTCAGCATGTCCTCCTATGTTTAATATTATACCCAGCACTGGGTGAGGGCCCTATACCTCTCTTGTGTATCAGGCTGAGGGGAAGCTAGCTGCAGCAAGCCTTTATTTTCAGAATGTATTTATATTTTGGTCCTTATATTTGGTGGATGGTGGAAGATACTGGATGTCTAATCTCAGATAAAAGGATGTCACTATGATTCTGAACAAGCAAGGCAGGGAATCTTTAGGCCTTCAGTTTCAGTGTGTTTAATTACAGTGCACGTATGTAGCACCTCCATCCTCCAGCAAGATTAGCTCTTTAAAACCATGTTAGGTCAGTAGACAGGGAAGGGGGAAGAATTATTACTTTTATTTAAACATCTCGCCTGTCACTATAGAGCACACTTGAGGCTGAGGTGAGACACGTCACATTTACTCTTTCTGCAACACAGTGTTCAGTTGGTGAATTTTCCATGTTCTAGTTTCTCAGACTGAATTTGTGCATGCACGCACACACACCTCATTCATTCATGCAAAGATTTCTGGTCCTCCCTCTCTCTGTCTCTTTCTCTCTCTCTGTCTCTCTCTGTCTGTCTCTGTCTGTCTGTCTCTCTCTCTCTCTCTCTTTCTTTTCTTTTTTCCTTCTTTCCTTTTTTCTTTCTAGAAGTTAGGATGTGGTAACAGCAATAATTACACCATCAGCCCTGTCTTTTGTATTAGCTGTGTTCACACGTGATCTCCTTTCCCTTTTACATCTTTGTCTCCTTTGCTCTCACACAGTTTCTCTAGACAGGCAGAATGCCTGAAAGTGCTGCTGTCTCTCAGGGAACAAAGACAAGAGGCCCATGTCCTTCTCTGCTGGGAGGGAGACATCCCTTTGCTGAGAGGAAGCTCCCCTTGAGTCAGCTCCCTATCAACAGAGCAGCAAGTGATGGCTGTTGAGATAAAAGCTGCTTGCAGAACTGAATTACCCTAAACAGCTCTGACACCCGGCAATCTGGGAGTTTTTAATGGCTCCTGTGATGGCTGCTACGTTGTGTTCTCAGCCACCCCTGCTCCCCAAGGGAAGGTCAGTAACACATGAGAGAAGACAAAGGCCACAGGAAAAACACTATCCTGAAAGCAGAGCTATAAAAATTAAGTTAAGGGAAGCCTCAGGGCTAATTTGGTTATTCCCAAGTTGGCTTCAGGCCAGAGTTGTGTTAATAAAGTATTTGATGTGGAGACTGGTGCTGTGGACTCACCCAAACGGGAGCTTACACATAATGGATTTGATTTTGAGGCTGAAGTGGGAAGTGGTGGTTCAACTGTGAGTTTTGCCACACTCAGGCCTGAAGAGTCATTGATTTCTGCCCTCATCTGCTCCTGTCTGCTGACCAGAGAGAAAGCCTTGATCTGGTGCTTGGCCACTGGGGTTGATATTAGTAGGATTTGCTGCCTCCAGTTCTAAGGTCCACTGGTTCCTGAGAGAGAGGCAGCATGGTGGGAGGCCACGACCCTTCATTGCTTCATTCCTAGTAGTCCTTGCTTATTGTTTGGTTCTAAGTCATGAAGGATGAATTCCTTACAAGGCCTTTGTGACTGTAACACTTTTGGCAGATGGGCAGATGAAGGTGCAGGCAGCCCAACTGGCCAAGAGATTTGGAGCCCAAAACAACAAAAGTCCTGGCTCCTGGGTCCAGGTTCCAGACCCTCTAAGGTGAATTGGAGAATAGGGATACATGAAAGAGTGGGAAATCCAAATGTCAAGGGCAGAAAGGAAAGTGGGACAAATGATGAACCAAAAAGAGAAGACTAGAAAGCTAGAGAAAAGAAGGCTAGGTCTTATTTTGGGGAAACATGGTAGTAGTCACATGTAGGGCCACTGAACTAACATCACCAGTCATCTGTAAGACAATTTGTTATGGATTGGTCCCTTTCTTGGACTCCCATCATTGGCTGGCTCAGACTTTAGTCTGAATGGAGCCTCCTAGAATTCGGATTTCCCACCTACTTGTAATGAAACAACGTCTGACCAGAGACTTCTGCTGCTGTCCCTCAAAGAGCAATGCCAGCCTGGATTGGGACCGGGTTTCCAGTGCTTCTTTAGACACTGGATATGGCCTTCAGCTTGTCTTCCTTGGTGGAGAGCCAGGCGTCTGGGTCACTTCCTCAGCCAAGCATGCTCTGCCCAGGTTGCTCCCCTTTCTTCACACACCCCTATACTCTGTCTCTGCACACTTCTTGGTCAAGGCCGTTAGAGCTGATGAGAGTGGTAACTATGTTTTGAAGGGCCTCAGAGGTTTTCCCAGGCCACGCCAACCTCGGAGTAAAAGTAGGATCTTAGTATTAGTAACAAATGGTATTATGCAGTTCTGCTCTGACACACATTTGAAGCAACTGAAAGTTTTCTCTCTGAACAACCTCGTCATTATAGCACATATGCTCTGCTATTGTCATCTCTGTCCCCTTAACTTGCTGTATTTTCTTCACATCACTATTTGAGTCTGTCATCTGCCCGACTAATGGGTAAACTCTACAAGAGTGGGGCTTAGTGGATTTTGTTCTCTGTGTTTTCTCCGGGACCCAAAACAGTGCTAGTCACAGAGAAGGTGGTTGATAAACGTTTGGTAAATAAAAAGCAAAACCAAAACCAAACAAAATAGAAAGGAGAGAGTAGGCCAAACACCAGCCCCCAACCCACATATGAGGCCAGAAGGGGGAGCTCATGCATGCTGGGTACTGTGTGTGCTTCGGTGGGAGCCGCTTTGGCTCTCTAGAGTTCTGTATTAGAATGTACAGCATGGAGTGAGCCACAGGAGTTCTGGGAGTATAAAGGGATGTTTGCTGAGAGGTATTTTGTCTCTTACCCATGACTGCATAGCAGAAAGATGGGGGGCTCTCAAGGAGCAAGCACACATCTTCACATACTCCTTCACACACACACCAGCACGCACTCATACTCACACACCCACACCCAGATTACTGAAATCCAGGGTGCCCTGCAGTCTACAAGAAAGACCTAGTCTTACTCCTGAGATTGTGGCTACTCCCCTGACCCGACGGTTGATGGAACTGATCAGTTGATAGACTGAATGATTAGTTAGTAGGATCAAAGTCATAAAGCTGGTTGAGGGGAAAAAAATAGTCTTCTTTTGCAGGGAGTTATTCTGAGGCTTGAGGAGTTTTTCTGATTCTTAGCTTGCTGGACAAGCCTGAGCTGTGCCTTACTTGTTTAATTAATGTCCTTACTTGTTGACATTAATCCTGGAAAAGGATCGTTCAATCTGTCAGTTACTTAATAAGTATAATTAAATGAATAAAGTTTGCTCTCACATTATTATGAAGTTACTGTCAATATTCATTATAAAAAACAAATCAGCCCTCCCAGATCCAATCACCTGGGATGTGTTTGAAAAATCTCCTGGAAAAAGTTCTGGAGTTCCCATTATGACTGAGATCTTGACAAGCTTAAAAGACTAAAAACCCTCTTTCAATTTATATTGATGTGCAGATCTTTTGGGGACAATCCTGTACCCCTCCCACACAAGTCACTTATTTCCCTCAAGTGGAGTTTGAGGGTTTCACCTGCAAATTGTGATGAGTTGGCTTGAGAGAATTGATTGAACAGGAGAACCCAAAATACAAAATACCCTACCCTCCCATTTTTTTTTTTTTAAACATGGCTAGGTTTCAAAGGCCAGAAACTGAAATTTGCTTAAAACTTCTGCAAAACTTTTGAGGAAAAATGTACCCAGAACACACACTTATGTATAAATACAAGAGTGCACAGTTCATAGGTTGGAGAGGAGGAGGAATATGAATATACTGAAAATTTATAGAAAGCAACATATGAAGGATGTATGAATTGGCCCAATATTTCCAGTAATATATTTTAGCAATAATGTTAATAACAATATCACAAAACATTTGCTATTAGTGTATTCTTTTGTACCTTTCAAAGCCCATTAGAAATGATCTCCCTTGCTTACTCCAATAGCCAGCTCTGAGAAAGAACTGTGGCAGGTAATTACTACCCCTACTTTATGGATGATGAAACAACTGGGGCCCAGAGGGCTTGATTCTCCTGAAGTCGCACAGCTAGAACCTGGTCTCTAGGATTCTTTGCTGTTCCACTTACCATCTTGCTATTACCTGGCACTGACTAGGTACTTTGTGAATATTTGTGTCTGTGGGCTCTAAGGTGGTCCCCAATGATCTCTCCCACTTGGTAGTCACATCCTTGCATAATTCCCTCTTTCTGAATATGGGCAAGACCTGTGGGTTGCTTCCAACTAACAGAATACAGCAAAAATGTCATTTTCATGATTATATTACATAAGATTGTAACTTCCATCTTGTTAGCAGTCTCTCTCCTGTCTCTCTCCCCCACCACCCTCTGTCCCAAGCTTCTCCAGGAACTGCCAACAACCATGTGAGCTTGGGAGTGACGACTCCTTCCCCAGTTGAGCTTTCAGATGAGACCCTAGCCCTGGCTAACACCTCAACGGCAGCCTTATGAGAAGCTATGAAGCAGAGGGGACCCAGTTGAGCTGTGCCTGGTTTCCTGATCCAATGAAAGTAATTTAACAAATGTGTGTTGTTTTAAGCCACTACATTCATGGCAATTTGTTACTAAGCAGTAGATAACTATCCAGCCACTCCAAAGGACCTGCCTAGCAACCAGTAGTTTCTTGGGACTCCTCATCCTTCATGTAAAAACCCACCGTGAAGTGCACTGGCTGGGCTCAGTTCCGCTCGGTGCCCTCTCTCTTATCCCTGACTCAGTGAAGGCTAAGGTAATTCTACCTCTTATTTCCTTTTCCTCTTGGTAATGGGGGAGCAAGTGAGAGGGATCCCCTTTTGTGATCTAGAGCTAGCATTTCAGCCTTTCTTTTCCTAGTTCCTTTGTCCAGTTCCAGGCCCAGATAAATTTAAACAAAATAACATTTCTGTGTCCAGGACCGCTGAAGCTTTGCTGCAACAAGCAGAGAGCTGAAAAGGCTCTGAGGGGAAGCAGGGTTGTTTTGCAGGCAGAACCAGCAAGCCTGGGAGGACAATAATTAAAAGTGGACTTCCCAAATCACAAATGCTTAATGCACTTGCACTGATGGAGGGTCCTTTTGTGTTCTGCTAGTGTGAAGCTAAATGATCTTAATCAAGGCATGCTGAGACCAGAGTTCGCGGATCATTTATTGTCTCCCACTTATGTAACCTTTCACTGAAACAAATAGGAAATAACAACATGTTTTCTCAGGCCAGCCGGGAGACACAAAGACAATGAGTCCTCTCGGCTGCTAAGAAATGCTGAGATATGGTATTAAGGCTTTTTGTCTTCAGCTTTGCCATAATTCCAACCACTAGGCTCTAGTGTTAGAAAGGAGGTTTGTGAGGTGGTTTTGAGTCTATCAGAGTTGCATGACGCTGCCCTAGTTCTCCCCTGGGGTCCAGAGTGGGGCAGTTCCAAGTCAATCAACATTGCTGATTCCTTGTTTTCTCAAAGGACGCCGGATTTCTTTTAAAAAATGATGATCGGGTCAGTGTAACCGGCAGGGCTCCCATCTTGGATGCAGACCTTTTCACCATCCAGGGCAGGATAAAGTCAGAGCCATGGACTGGGGGAACCTGTCCTAATTCCAGGTGTGCTCGATTGAAAATTGGAAAGGGAACCAGAGTCTCTCTTGTGCTGCGCTAACAGTGGCTTCATATCAGGCTTATGTGGTGCAGCTTTCATGAGGGGCACTTTGGCTCATTCCCGCTGTAGGCCCCACGGCACGCAGCACAGGGCTCGGCATCAAAACTGTACGATGTAATATGGGCCCCACAAAGATTATGGGCCCCATTTTTTTTGATATGGGGAAACAAAAGCACAGAAAGGAGTGACTTACGTAAGTGGCACAGCTGGGACTTGAACACAGGTAGTCTGTACTTTTATAAACTGTGCCATATTGCTTCCTGATAGTGATGTCTGTCCTTGGGCAGTCTGGGGGTCTGGAAGGATCAAATGAGGTACACCGACTGTGCTTAGTAACTATAGACCCTGTACAGATGAGGAGGCAGCTTGCAAACAGGGAACATTCACCTGGAAGCTCTGTGGCAGGTGGGCACTCTGCCCCAGGGAGCGGGGCCTCCACTCTGTCAATGTCACCACCATCACCATGTCCCTTGGCTACCAAGCAGCCCTTGGGCCTTGGTGGTGGCCACCCCTTGGAGATGCTGACTGGCTCTCTAGCGTACAAAGTCTCTTACACTGGAAGAGACTTGTTAACGTCAGTAATGGTGATCATGAATCTCGAATTAGTTCCATGCCACCTCTCTTCCTGGAGCACAGCCGTGTTTGGGGAAGGGAGACACACCCAAATGAAGAGTGACATCTTAATTGGGATGCAACCGCGAGGCCCTCCACAGTCACTGGAGGGCCTGTGAGTCTTGTAAAGGCTGGTGCTTCATGCGTCATCACCAGTTTGCTTGCTATAAATAGATGGGAATCTAAATTAGTATCATAGAGAGATCACGCAGCACTTGGGTGAACAGCAGGCCAGCTGAGCAAGGACACGGGCCTCGCGGTTGCATCTTTGGCAACTTGCCTGCCCACATCTTAGTGTTGTTCCCCCCCCACCTGAAGGGATGCTGACAGACGTGCCCTCCCTGTGCACAGTGAAGGCTGGGTGCACGGAGGGACGCCAATTAGCTGCAGTCATCAGCTTTCTCACTTGTGCGCAGGTGCACTGTGTGCTAGGGCGCTGAATATGAGTGACAATGCAGATGTGCTCTTTAAGCAAACACTGACATTAGAAGCAGGGGCTTCTCAGAGATGAGAGATTCCTCTAGAAGACCTATTCGTCAGTGGGATTCCTCAAAGGTTTCTTTATCACAACGATGCCCCTCCAAATGTTATCCGGCTTAGAAAACTTTACCTTTTTATGTGATTTCAAACATCAACACACATTGTTTAGCCTTTTACACACGTTATAACTCAGGGCAATTACTTAATGTCTCTGGGCCTCAGTTTCATCTGTAAGAGGAGGATCACATTAGGCATGAGGAAATGAGATGGTGCATGGGAAAGAGTCCAGCATAGTTCCTGGCCCACAGCTCTGCTCTATGACCACTGGGCATTATTGCTGTAGGAAGAGGAAACAGCATAATGCGAGGCCTGTGCTGTCCAAAAGCTGAAACCTCAAATGAGTGCCCGGTGGCTCGGAGCTCACCTCCACCTTCCCAAGGCCCAGGCTCCTCATACGTTTCGAGGAAGTTGGGCTGCCATCTGGGGTTCCTAAGATTTCTTTCAAATCAGGCTTTCCTTGAAAGTTCATCAAAAATGCAGTTTGACCTCCCATTCCCAGACATTCAGGTCGGCGGGGTCCAGGAATCGGTATTTTTAATAAGTAGCACTTGCAGGTCCCCTTTCTCCAGCTAGGTGACCAGAGCAGATGATGTGAAGACACACTTGGTGAAACCCTGGGCTGGATATAGGTCCCTGCTGGCCGGCCTGCCTCCTACTGCACTCACAGAGTGCCGAATTCTGTCACTGCGCATTTCTGGGGAAAGCTGTTCATGATGCAATGGACCCAAGAGCCTAATCTGAGTTCCCCCGGAGTGAGTGGGGCTCCGAGCCTTCCCACGCTTACTTGTTTCCAATGCCGTGGGGCCTCCTGCTTCCAAGAGTGGCCCCCAGTGAAGAACTTCGGCTACAGCAGGGACTCCAGCTGCCTCTCTGCCCCTGACCTGGCATGGGGTGGTTTGCAGTGCCAGCAGGTGATAGGCCTTTTGGAATTGGATTAAAATGAACTTATTTATTTAGGAATGGGTGAATCCTCAATATTGGGGTGTGCTGCTGAAGTGAGCTTCCCTGCGCCTACAGGGCCTGAATGCAGAAGGCTCTGATGTAAATGAAGACCCCCAATGAGTGAGAAGACAGGTTCTAAGTGAGGGGGGCTGGCCGAGCAAAGCCTGCCTTCCAACAATGTTGTCATCCTCAGAAGGGCGTGCTTGGAACATAATGGCTCTGGCTACAAATTCTATTAACTCTAATAGTTGTTCTGTGGTGAATGGATAATGCATTTAGCAGAAATAGACCCAATCAATTTATATGAAACACATAAAACTTTCTCATTGGAATTGGCATCTGTTCTTGAATCCCAGGAGCGTGTGTGGAAATGGACAGTCTGTCACCCTTATTTCTGGGCACATTAACGGTGCCATGGGTTAATTAGAGAGCTGGGCCAAACAGAGCTCTGGTTTCCTTATGCCATATCCCTTCGCCCCTCAGAACTGTGGAGCGGGAGACTGTCTACTTCAAACCTTGACTTTTAAAAACACCAGTTTTTCCACCCTCGTCTGTGTCCACGTTAGCCCCTCTCACATGAGCTGTTATCTGCCCAGGTATCAGACAAGGGCTTGGAAGGTGTGCGGAGCTGGGAATACTCAGGACCACAGCTTGCTAGTACAGGCCAGCCAAGGCCAGTGCTCTTTTCGTGTTTAAATGTCCCCCCTCCCACCTTTGGCAAGAAATACGTACTCAGAAAATGGTAAACCAGTTGTCACCAACCAACTCAGAGGCAAGGCTGTGCTTTGATGCCAGGGCTCCATGACTGATGGATCTTTGTGGATTGGGCCAAGGTCTAAACTGGTTCTCAGATAAGCTGAGCTGATTCCCTTCCACTCTCCCTGTACAACAGTGAGCTTGCAGGAGAGGGAGAGACAGAGAGACCCCAGTGGGCCTTGGTGGTCATGCCTGTCCTTACCTGGGCTTTTAGAGAGGGAGAGGGTGGCAGAACCGGCTTGCACCTCCTCACCCCTCATGTTCATTACAGCCGGGGGGTGGGGGCGTAGGGGGGTGTGGGTAGAGTTCTGTAACTCTGTGATTGCATTATCCCAACCATTTGGTTAGCGTAATTGTATGTGCAAAGCTGACAAATACAATTTTCTCAGACTTAATACTTGCCCCATTTTCTCTCTCTGTTTCTTCATCTGATTAGTGAAAGTGACTCAGGCTTCCAAGAATGCTCCGTGAAGCACCTGGACAAGCTTTTCCCTGCCTGGATGCTCAGCTCCGGCCAGTGGGCTTGGGGTGGTGGTCGTGGTGAGGAAACCCCAGACCCAGAGGGTCAGGCCCTCGTCAGAGGGGAGGGCTGAATTGGGGGAAGAGAGGAGTGTTTAGGGAAATTTGGAAGCTTTGTGAGTGACTATCTTCTGGAAACCCAATGTGGCCTGTGCATTTCCAGGAGTTGCTCTAACGCCTGCCAAGAGGAGAGCTGAAATGCCACCAGCTGTCCTTGTTTCAGCCCCGCAGAAATGGACGGCACTGAACTTTGGGAAGGAAATCATATTATCTTGTCTCCCCTGATAATTGATTTGTTTACCAGCCCTGCAGGGGCTCTCCTCTGAATGTGCTCCCCACTCTTTTCATTCTTGGTGGTGATCTCTGATTGGAGACTTGGATACTCAGAAGTAGCTTAGTTGGCTGGAAGCATGTAGACTTCAGGGCCACATCCTGGTCTCCTTCCTTATCAGCTGTGGGACCCTTACATTCTTCTAGCTCACCTTCCTCATCCCTACAATGGGAATAGCAGCAGCTGTCCCTGTGTTACAGTGAGGACTAGATGAGCTGACGTGTGAAATACCCTCGCCCAAGGTCAGGTGTACTCATGGAGTGTTTCCTTCCTTTCCTTTCCCTCCTGGGCCGCAGCCCTCTCGCCCAGGTAGAACTTCTGAGCTTGGTTAAGCTTCATGTTGCAGGGGACCTGCTGTTTCATGGGCCACTTTGCTCTCCTGGGCCAGAAGTGACAGAACAGTGAGTATCGGCTCCCCTGATCCCTGCTGTAGCTGCTCACAGCGCCGGGCCCATGGGAAGTGGCGGCCAGGCCACTGTTTGCAGGGTGATTATTTCTGAGTGGGCATGGCCATGACCTCAGCCTCTCATGAGCCCACTGGACCTCTCTTCCTTCAGGCCCCCTCCTCTGCCTGGGGCGTCTCTCACTGGAGGCACGTTGCTCGGCCTTAATCATTTGTCTACTTGTACTCGCCTTTTCTAAACTGAGTTCTTGGAGCTCCTGACCTAGATCTTGTTCTGCCCAGCATCTCTGAGCACTGAAGTGCCCTCAGAGGACGTGTGAAAGAGCTGCAGGTGGGTCGAGATTCAAGCTGGCGAGAGTGGACCTCAGCATGGACCCAGGGGATGGCCTGTTCTCCCTGACCTGAGGCTGAATCCTGGCCAAGGGGGCTAGGTGGACGTTGTCTTGTGGGTGGTGGGCAAAGGAGGCCCTGCTCCCCTCCCCCCTCTAAATCCTCCTGATGAACACAGAGACACCCCTACTACACACTGCTAGTATCTGTAGCAAGGTGGGGTTGGGAGGTCTGTTAGGCTCAGGAAGAGACGCATCCTGCTCCTGCAACACAGCAGGGGAAGGGGTGTTGGGAGCCTGTCTCAGCTTCTCCCTCACCTTAGCTGCTCCTGACATGGCAGTGGGTTCCTGGGAAAGCAATGGCTCTTTGTTTGGTTCTCTAAAGCCTTTCCAAGGAGTCTCCTAAGGCTGCTGGGGGACGTATTTGTCTCAATGTCCTCTTCCCTTTGAGCTGGGGTCCCTCCTTCAGAAGGGGGTCTGGAGACAGAACGCTGACCCACAGCCACTTGTGTGTCACTCTGGCTCTGAGGCGGGGGCTGGGCAGTAGAGGAAACTTGTGTTCCAGCCCTTGTAATCTCTAGCCGCTCACTCACCTCTAATTTTATCTGGAGGTGCAGGGGGGGAGGCATCACTGCTTTTGAGCCACCGTGTGATTTCATTAGTCTGAGTGGCCATTGGGCAGACCCTTATCAATTAGCCTTTTAGGGACAATGGGAATTATATGGCAATAAACCTGGGCGTCAGGCAGGGTGGATGGCTATTTCCTAACTGTTGGCTGCTGGGGACTCAGTTGCTGACATCTGAGAGCTGAGCTCAAATATAAGTGTCCACCAGTCAATCAGTGAGTGTTTCTGGAGCCCCAGCTACGTAGTCCTGGTGGTTAGGTGGGGCAGGGGCTTGCCGTGATGTTTGCTTAGCACCACCCTGAATTTATCGCAGGAGGCAGTGGCTGAGCAAGGGCCAGAAAGTAATGGCAGTAACTCATTAGGATGGGGTGGGCGGGGGAGGGGTGTTGACCGACTAGCAGCAGGCTGCCTCCCTCATGTTAGATGTTTTCATGAACCATGAACCACAAGGCCGGGTGGGGAAAGAGAGACTGCAGTTTAGCATGCCACGTTCCCTTTCGTGTGGAAAAATGAAAAGGTATTTTGAGGTTCTAGTTAAAGGTGAAGAGAGGAAAAGGGAGAGGTGGTGGGAAAGGCAATGAACTCTTTCCCCTGGTTTGCCAGCAGTTAGATCAGGCAGGAATCAGGAAGGGACAGTTAGTCTTAGGCAACTGTTCAGGAGAGAGAAAGGAAAGGATTTCTTTGAAAACAAAGGAAAGCTAATATTTATTTAATATGTTGATAATCAATTAATTTAGTGCAAAGGTAGAAGCCTCTATTTTTTTTTGTATTTTGCATTAAACAAGGATTTCACATTTATAAATAGAAATGATTGATCATTTATCAATTATTTTAATAAAGAATTGTCTTTTATAGGAAAAAGAGCGTGGGCGGATCATCTACTGTACTCCTGCTTCTCCAGGTTACTCGTACAGGAAGAAGCTTCACATACCTAGGCACCAAGGCCCACCTGGGGGAACCCCTCGACGTGGGGTGTCAGGCCTGGGGGACTTCATCAGCTTCTTTGGCACTCAGCTCTCAGATCTAATAGCTGCTGAGGAACGGCATACTGCGTTTCAGACTGATTCCCAGGGATTTCCTCCTGCAACACTGAGTAGCTGAGAAGTCACATCCATGGTTTAGGGCCAGAGGCTGAATAGGCCTGTGTTTGAAGCAGCAGGGCCCCCACAAGAAGTCCTTTAGCCTGGGGGCTGCTGAATGAAGCAGCTTTGGAAGCGAGCTGAGCTTTGGGTAAATGTGCTGAACCTGAAGCTTTTGGGGCTTTACCCACGACAGGCTAGCCTGCCTTTGTGCAACAGATAACCTTAGCCTTGGTCCCAACCCCCTTTATGAGGAGAAAAACATCTGATGGAAGGTTTGCTTTGTTCAGTAAATGGGGAGTGGTTTCAAGGGACTGAGTTGAGGAGAGGATACCAGCTTGGTTACGCATTTGTGTCAGGACCTGGCTATTCCCCAGGCACGGAGGGGAGATGCTCCTTTGCTCAACATTCGGAAGCTCCATTTGCCCAGGTAATAAGAGAACCAAACAGCTTCCTCTTGGAGCCCTATACCCAGGGTGCACATGATTTCCTTCTAAAAATTGACTATTTTATTCTTTACACATAGCTCCCACCCCAATCATAGCACATATCTTTCTTCTGCTTTTTGCAACAAAAACATGACTTTGCTCAAATTTGTCAGTTGAACCCTTACCTGTAGGGTCAAAGATGGGGGTCTCTCTTGGTGTATTTTCCCAGAGTTTCACCTCTTTGTTTGGGTTTCTCTCAAACAGATTTCTTGATTTGAGTGCTGTGTTCTGTGGCATCTTGTCTTCCCCACTGACTAGAATAGAGAAGATCCGATGGGCTGAGTTAAGTGAGGCTCAGTTGCAGGGAGAGACATGACTATGCCCCAGGGAAGGTGGAGGAGGAGTGGGCTTAGGGACAAGAAGGGACAGCGAGGCCCGGGGTAGTCTGGGTTGGAGAACAAGTGCCCGGGACAGGGCGCACTCACTGGTGAGGTAGCAGTCCAGGCTGATGGAGATATTGTCAAAAGCCACCGTGGCTCTGGATCCTTGTCCCCACCACGCGACAATCTGCAGCCAGAACCTGTACGTGTGTTAAAAGGAGTGTGTGTGAGGAACAACCTGGGTTGGCCATGTCTTAGGATTCAGCATCCCGCAAACAGTGCTGATACCCGGCGCCTGAGTCGTTTTTATCAGCCTTACCTCAGCTCAGAGCAATTGCAAGAGGGGAGCAGTCAGCATCTCTCCCTATAGGTCCAGCACAGAGCACTGCCCTGTCTGAGGGATTGTTCCGTGTGTCAATCCAATTCGGAGTCTGGGGCTTGGCTCTAGGACTCATGGAAACTCTGAGGAGAACTCTCTCACTTTCTAGGTGTGCCAGGTGGGTGAAAATGGGTAGGCTTTATATTCAGCCGGGGCTCCCAGGTAGAGTTGAAATCAATTAAATATGAAAATGCTCCTGTACCAACTGATAAAGGGCCACTGTCCCCTGAGAGCCCCTGCGTGTTGCCTCAGGCAGCCCGGCTACTTCCTTGGTGCCCCCTGAATTTCCCCACTAACCAGCAAACGAAACATTAATCCCTCACATGGGGGGCGGGGGGCGGGTGTCTCAAGGATCCCCAGTGTCCAACATCAGTTCTGACTGGGGTTGGTCTGTACAGTGCCCAGCTGGTTGTTACATATTAAATTATCTGACTACGGTCCCTGGGGATGTTTGTAACTAATGCAGAGGGTCATAAGTATTAACAGTAAACTGCTGAGACATTATTGCTTTCCACCTCTTTCATAGCCTTGCAGAGTCAGGTCCTTGGACTGTGGCCAGGGCAGGCCATGGAGTGGGGAAAACCGAAAACTCCTTTGGTTTGTTTCACTCTTGGGGAGTCATTCTCCTGGAAGGCTGTCAGTCAGCCAGACCTTTCCTGCTGCCAAATGAACATTTCCTGAGAACTTTCGAAACCTTTCCTACCTTTCAGAAAGTCAACCCAGAATGACCTGCAGAAGAATGTGCAGTTTCTAGTGTGGATGTTAAAACATCAAAAGAGGGATCCTGTGCCCTCACTTGGCGACTGGATAAACTACATGTGGGATGGCCGTACAATGGAATCCTGCTCCCCAGTATAACAGAATGGACCAGGATACAGACTATAAAATAGATGGATCTCAAAAGCATCACACTAAGTTAAAGAAGCCAGACAATAGGTTAATAGGTTAAGGACCTCATGATTCCATTCATACGAGTGACTCCTTTTATATGAAATGTCTAGAATAGGCAAACCTATAGCGACAGATAGCAGAGTAGTGGTTGCCGGGGGCTAGGCATGGTGGGAACAGTATTGGCTGTCAAGCAGCACAAGGGTTCTTTTTGGGGTGATGAAACTATTCTAAAATTGGATTATGGTGCTCTTTGCACAACCTGTATGTTTTGCGAAAAGTCATTGACATGTACACCTAAATCAGGTGAATTTCATGGTATGGAAACCATAGCTCAATGAAGCCGTCAGAAAAAGGGAGAGAGAGGGAACCCACACAGTAGCATGTTGGCAGCTAGGGCTAGCAAGAGCAGAAAACTGGAGAGTTGGCAGGAGTGGGAGACTGACAGTGGAGATGGCAGGGCAGAGAGGGCGGAAGAAACATAAAATACAGAGTGTTAACAATGCGGGGAAATGCTCATAGGAAAGGAACACGCAGAAGAAAGAATATTCACTCGTGATTTGCAGGAAGGGCAGCACAACTTTACAGTCAATGAGTGAACTGCTGGCTGGGGCTGGAAACCCCCATTATGCCCATGAGCAGATGACCTCGGATCAACACATAATGGGTTAGATGCTGGCTTGGCTATTCCTGGCCAGAGAACAATTACTGCCTTCTTTGAGGGAAAGACTTGAAGCCACAAGCAAATAGTATGTTTGTGATTGATTATTCTTTTTTTTTTTTTTTTCTTTTTTTTTTTTTTTCTTTTTTTTATTTTTTATTAATTAATTTATTTATTAGTTTCAGGTGTACAAAACAAGGTAATACTTAGACGTTCATCATTTATATCCCTCATACTGTGAACCCCCCTCCCCCCATCCACTATCCCTCCGACCTCACACTGAACCATGTGATTGATTATTCTTGACTGAACTACATAGTAAACCCATCTATGCCTTCACCCATCTTGTGAAATCTGTTCATTCATCAAATCATCCTTGTTTGCAACTCACAATTAGAGGGTCCAAATCTGGTTCAATTCTAAAGAGAAAATGCCTGTATCTGTTTTACCCATGGCCAAGCCCACTGCAGCTCTTTTGGCCACATTCTCAATGGTGGCGTCTACCTCCCACCCTGCCCTTAGTCAGGATAGAGCAGCAGGAAGGGCTGGTGCTTGGTTGGGCATGGGTAGATAGGTGCCCGGTGGACAATCTCCCAATCCTGTTCTGGACATCTGGATGCGTGTGCATGAGGGACGGGCAGCAAGAGAAACCGCCCGCCTTGCCCAGCCCGCTCTTGGCGCTTGAGCACCTACCTCTGACAGGCATCTTTCATAACAATCTTGATCGGCACCTATCTTGGATTTGCATTTCGTACACACCTATCTTGTATTGGGACCTACTCAAGGCCTATGGAGGATTCTAAGAGAAATCAGACAGGAACGCCGTATTCAAGTTGCTTACTGTCTAGTGGAGAAATGCAGGGTATATATGTCAGTGTAGAATGAAGTAGGAGGAGGAAGTGCCACATGGGAGATGTGGATAAAATGCTCCGATTGCTCAGAGGAAGCAGGAATCCCATCAGCCTGTGGAGACGGGGAGTACTTCACAGAGGAGGCTTTGAAGGAAGGAAAGGATTCAAAGATCTGGATGTGGGGATGGGAGCGGTGAGGAGAGGGCATCTCCAGTAAAGGAACTGGAGTGAGGGATGTGTCAGAGCAGACAGGGCCCCTCTGGCTTGAGTGTGAGGCGTGTGGAAGGAGGTAAAGGTGATGAGAGGCACGTGTGTCTCACATGCCTTCACTGGATTTCTCCGAGTCTTGCAGACTCACAGCTCCGGTTTCCCCGGATGTCCATGGGGAACACAGTCTATAGAGGAGTCCCTGGCTTGGGGCTGTGTAACCCCAGAACACAGCTAGGCTGGGATTCTCAAGTGGCAAACCACAGCCCTCATACTGCTGTCCCGATCGCTTTACAGCAGTTGCCAGTGTTAGGGAGATGCTGCTCCCAGGCTGCGAGAGAACAGGCACTCAGAGCTACTTGGAGACAGTGAATGGAAAGAAACTGTTCCCCGGTGGATGGAAGCATTGGGAAGGCAAAGCAGCCCGAAGCTCCTGCACAGCAGTGGGGAAGGGGCCCGTAGCCCACCTTCCTGATTCTCCACTGGGTCATCATCTCCTAATCTGTCATCCGTAGGCCAATGGGCCATGCCAGGCACTGATTTCAATGCATCATGGGTGTACCATCCCCAAAGGCCTGGAGTGCCAGAGCCAGTAAATTACCTATGCGTGCCTACTGAGTATGTGGGGAGCGGCACAAATCCCTGTTTGTCCCTAAACAGCCCTTCCAGAGAAACTGGACATCTCCCTTACCGTCCTTCCTTATTATTGAGAGATTAGAGCTGCCGAGTTCTCAACCAGCCACCGGGACTGTTAGCATGGATGACGTGAGGCAAGCTGGGGCTGGAATGGTTGCTAAATAGAAGAGTTTCGAAAGTGCTCTGTCAGGCAACAGCAGTGGCAGCTGCTGTTTAAAAGAGTTTGATTGACACTGGGAATTGCACATATTTTGAGTTAGGAACACTCAAAACAATCAGGGAAGACTCGATCAGATGTCGAATCAGATGTAAACATGCGATGCTGTCTACCTAGGAGACCACACTGCCAACCTTTCCCCAAATGCTCCAGGCTCCATAGGCTACAGGGAAGGGAGAGGTGGGTCAAAAGGTGTGGGAAGGGCAGGGGTGAAGCAGAGGCAGTCTAGGAATGGGGTCTGGGGATGGTAGATGATGGGGTGGGGAGGGGACAGCAGAACCAATCTAGGAGTTTCTTTTCTGTGGGGGCGCTGGCCAAGGAGTGGCCATTGGGACCACCCAGATTCAGGCTTCTCTACTTTGGATGGTACCTGGTTGTGCGTCTTTACCTGAACCTTAGGTGAAGAGCTCCTGGCTCTGCTCACCCTCTCCTGCTGCAGATGGGTGAGATTTCCTCAAGGCTCTCAGAGTCTTTCTGGTCTTTCCACTCTTTTCTGCTGAGCCCCCCAAAAGTGTGGATACCAAGTCACTCTCCAGAGTTAGCCAGGGCCTCAGCTCTCTAGTTCTAGAACATGCCAGGTGGATTGCTCTGGGACCAAGAGGAAGTTCTAGAATATACCAGGTGGAGTCCTCTGGGGGAAAGCGTGGTCCGTGCCATATCACTGCCAGGATCACAGAGGCCAGATGGCTCTAAGGACCATACAGGTTACTCTGTTGCCCCGACCCCAAATCCTTAGCCCTACACGGGGAAAGGAAGCTGAGTCCTCATGGTGAAAAAAGGCTTATCCTCCCTGTCTGTGGGCAGCCTGGTCAAGGAGAAGGGAAGAGCCAGTTCCTTGGGGCTCCCACAGTTCCCTCACTGATTTGTGCTATTTATGAACATGGCAACTGAGCTTCCCTGAGCAGTGGAGATCTCACTCCTTGCTCATCTATAGTTCACACCGGCTGAGATCTTTCCGTTTCTCCAAAGAGGACACTTTTAATTGCGTGAGTTGTCGTTGCTTTTTCTCTTTTTGGCCAACTGGTGTTTAGAGTTCACAGTTAAAACAGACTTGGCTAGAGATCTTGGTTGGGGCCTGGCTTTGCATAAAGACTGCATCCCTGACTCCGTCTTGCTCAGCTTTGCAGACAGGCCTGTTGAAAGTGGGCCCTGGGGGATTCTTGGAGGTGGCCATTTGGGCAGTGGGCCAGAGTTAGAGGGGGTGGCTCTGGAATTGGGAGCTTCCCAGACTCACTGGGCAGATCTCTGCATAGAAAGTGCTGACGCTGCTCATGCACAGCTCGAAAAATTCTGTCTCGTTCAGGCAACAGACTGTTAATGGACAGTGAATAAAACGCCTTATTTGCTACCCTGCCAGCCTTAGGGATTGACAAACCTAATTAAGTTCACTTAATGATTTTAAGTAGCTGACAGAAAGGTGTGTGTCTGAATGTGGGCTGAGGGAAGAGGAATGATGGGGCGAGAGGGCAAGACAGAATGGCAGGTCTGCATTTGATGGATGGGTACCACGTCTCAGGTTCCCCAGTCAACCATTTAGTGGGCTCGGGAGGAGGGAGTACTCGGCATCCCTTTGGCAGTTGGGGCTTGTCTGGGCTCTGGCTGCTTAGGACAGAGCCAGCTGGTTCTGCCGAGGAAACACACTTTCTCTAATGTCTCACTGCACAGTGGATGTGCTCAGCAAAAGTCTTTTAAAATGGACTGTCACAAAGCTCGGGTCACAGTATGTTTTTTTATTAGAATAATATATGTGATGAAAAAGCCCTGCTGAGTCCATATTATCTACGTAATTGACTTCAGTTACGCGTTGAAGAGGAGGGGGCTGATGGCCAGCGTTGGTGTTTCCAGGACCAGCCGTGGCCGGGATCAGCATGGCCGCGCCTAGGCACGTGCCTCCTGACCCTAAGAATCTCTGGCTCCTGTGCAGCGAAGCAGGGTGGCCTGGACATTCAAGGCCAGACTCAGCCGTTAGGAGCACACTGGCTCTCACTCTCAGAAGTAATTTACCATCTCCTGACTCGGTTTCCCCTCTGGGCTTAATCACACTAAGAGCAGTGAGAAGTCAGTACAGAGTGCCTCCAGGGCGGCCGAGGGCCATAGAGATTTTTCACAATGAATCTGGCTTTGTGAGGAAGCCCTTTGGAGTGAATATGGCAGAAAATGAATTTTCAGTCAGGCCGAGCATACACGAAGAATCACTCAGATTCTTCCAAGTTCTTAGTCCCAGGCTTCCAGGCAGTGGCTGTCTGTGCTCACTTCTAGGGGCTGAGACTGAAGGATCCTGTTCCCAATTTGTCCTGGCATGCCACCAATCAGGAAGGCCTGCCACAAGGCTGTTCCTCAGTACTGCAGGGCGGGGAAAAGCCCTTCGCTAGCAAGTTCTAGGTTTTCTCTTTCATACTCTCATTTGGGTCACATATGTTAAGCTCTCCCCGGGTATTGAGGGGGAAAAGTGAAAGGTAAATCTTGCTTCCTGGAACCCTGGCTCAGTAGGGGAGGTGCCTGTGCACAAAAATACCTGCCCCTTAGGCTCGAATGTGTCAACTGTCCTGAGGGATGAAAAGGGATGTATTTAGGGGAGTGATGGGGAGAGGGAAAAAAGGGGGAGGAGAGGGAGGGAGGGAGGGAGAGAGAGAGAGAGAGAGAGAGAGAGAGAGAGAGAGAGAGAGAGAGAGAGAGAGAAAAGACATGGGAGATCACCTTTTTCTTGGGAGTTACTAAGGCTAGATATTTCTGGAAGGCCAGTAGAAGAAGAGAGCTGAAGAAGGAAGGGCAGGGATCTCTTGGGAGCATCACCTGATTTACCAGGTCATACAGGGAGATAGTAGCAGAGGCAAGATGGGAACTCAAGCCTCACACTTCCCAGGCCACTTCTTTCACCATCCTTTGTAGAACTATCCGATTCTTTAATCTCATTTAATCTCTCGTATGTGCCCCGTACTATTGGTGAAGTACAAGCCCCCTTGGAGGGCTGTCCAGAGCTAGAAAGTGACTGCATCCATTCTTCTCAGAGAGACTGGATGTCCGCTCCACTTTTCTCGGACACACAGACATTTCTAACACTGGCCTGGTCCTCTACCCTCTGTTGCTGTGCTGGCCTGTGTCTTGGAGGGCTGAGATGGTGCCAGAGATGGCGGCACTCCCCACGGTGAGAAGACCCAGGGAAAGGGTGGTTGCTGGCTTCCTTCTCCCTTTATGAGGAGGGTGAATTAGCAGCCTTCTCTGTTTGGTGGAGACTGAGTTTCAAAAGGTAAAGTGAAGACTGGGCTATATACTACTTGGTACTGGGTTATATACTTGGGACCCTGGGCAAGTCACTGAAACTTGTTAGGCATCATCTTGGTGTTTGAAAATCCATAATGTGGGTATTTTCACAGTGGAAGTCTTTCTTTAGCATTGGAGGTTCCAGTGCATTGTTCCTGTTTTATATATTACATTTTAATTAGAAATCTCTGTTTCTTCAGGTAGTATTGTATCTCCCACTCTGCCATTGAGCAAAAATGATTTGTGCACCTGTCATGAGTCAGGCACTGTGTCTAAAGCTGGGAGTATAGAGATACATATTAATAACGTGGACCTTGACCTTGAGGAATTTGGGCAGATTTGTAATTCATAGTATTCACTGACCAGCGGATTTCTTTCTAAAGTCCCTTTTAGTTTTCCCCCATAGAGCTAGAATCTACACAGTGAGCTTGAATCTTGGCAGTGAGAGAGAAGTCAAGAAAGACTTTGAAGACCTGAATGCCTAGGAGAATGGTAGAGCTACAGATAGAAGAATCACTCAGAAGCAGCTGTGCTGGTGGGGGACACATTTAAAGTGTTGGTGGGATGCCAATCAGGCAGCTGGAAACTCAGGTTGGGATTCAGGTGGAAATCAAGAGTATGAGTCATCTGCATGGAGGTGAGGATGGAAGCTGTGAACATCAGTGAGGTTCTTGGAGAACAGTGGATAGAGAATCGGATTCTACTTTGCTTTAAATATCAACAGCTAGTTAGCCCTTAAATTCTAAACTTCATGCCAGAAACAGAAGGGACTGAGAACCACAGGGTTCCATTTTCAGAGGCACTAAGAGTTATGGAAAACATACGCATCTGTTGACTTGTAAACCGAGCTGTGGATATTACCAAGAAAATCTTGGTCAGATAGGAATATCTTGTTACTCTAAAAGGGGTTCACTTATTGCCATGTTGAGTGACTTCTTCTGAAACCAGGCTCACAGGCTGAATCTGTCTCACTGCTTTGCGCTTTTGATTGTGGAAACTTAGCAATCAAAAGCAACAACTGGTCCCAAACATTACAGTAAATGAGTGCTAGAAATAAGATGTAAAGCTCAGAATTGCTAATTTACTCCTTGCTCCAATGATCTGAGATATTTTCTGAGGAAGAAACAGGGCCAGATCCTTCCCGAGGTATGAATGTTTGACTTGTACAGGTCACTGCCTGGTTGCACACTACATTGCTGAGCCACCAGTCACATCGCCCCCTCTTCTCAGAGGGACAACCCAAGGCTGCCCTGGGCCATGATTCCATTTGGAAGGCAGCAGAAGAAGGGGCCTCTTCTCCTCCAGCTCCTCTTTCCCCTTTCTGAGCTCCATTTTGAGGCTCCAATCATTTCACTTTTGGTCTCTAGCAAGAACCTCCGACAGTGTACACGCTCTGGTTTCCTACCCTCCAGCCCATCTCTTTGCTCGTTGGCTCTCTATCTCCCACGGCCCCAAGGTCTAATGGCCACACTGAGCCTCCCTAAGAGAGATTCCTCAGGATTCTCTGACACAACCTAGTTGGCTATTCTTGAACCCACATAAGACATTCCTGTCTATTTATCCTGATGGCCTCCTTTGGAATGATCTGTCCCTTTAACATTTCCCTAAGACCGAAGTTTTCCTCATAATCATAATCTTATCATAATCTCATTTTCTCAGTGACAGCTCCCCTGACACATGGAGGTCACTGCACCAGCTCAACACTGCTTTGGGGGACCCTGCACAATGGCTGTATGTGTTGTGACTGTTTGCCTATCAATGCATGTGCTTTGTGTCCCCTCACAGTGGGCAAGCCCTGTGACGTGGCAAGAGCCTGGGTCATATGCCCCTTTCCATCCTCTGTACTTGTTGGGGGCTTAGTAATATATGGTTGCTGACAATGTGACAGCCAATGACACTTCTCCAGTCACTTGATTTCCTATCTTGCATACAAGGATACCTGAATGTGACATTTTATGCCAGTGATTTCCAAATGTAGTGAAACGTCAGAATCACCTAGGGAACTTTTAAAATAGATATATTTCTGGGCCCAATATATGATCTACTGAATCGGAATCTTTGTGTATGAAGCCCAAAATTCAAGACTGATCAATGCTGAGAGAAGCTAAATAAGGAATCAGTATTCTCAAATGATAGTCTGATTGATTCCTTGGGTTATTCCATGAGACAACACATTAGTTTTTTTTTCATTAAACCCATTTTCCTTTCTTATGGGCACACAGCTAGACTACATTCCTTAGCATTCCTTGCAGTTAGATATAGCCATATGATTGTATTCTAGTGAACAGAAAGTGAGCTGAAGTGATGACTCATAAAAATCTTCCTATGCTAGACCCCAAGCCCCTTGACGCTCTTTCCCCATTGGTTATCTGAATGCCAGGGTTTCTAAAACTGGAGAAAGAGAGGAGCCACAGGGAGAAGAAACTGGGTCCCTGAATGACTAGGTGGAAGGCCACCCATTAACTAGCACATTCATGTCAAATTTCACGTGAGCAAGAAATACATTTCTGTTTGTACAGCTCTGAGGATTAGAGGTTTAATGTTACTTTGGGTAGCGGTACCCGGACTAACATATCGTGTAGCCCAAGCCCAGTTCCTCGGGTGTGTTCAATGCACTTGGCGTGGTTGGATTGATGACTAATGCACTCCTGGGTGGGGTGACGGGTCAAGGTAGCCCTTGGCTGGCTGCAGGACTCTGAAGTCCCCTCCCCTCACAGTTACAGCCTTTCCCCACTGCACACTCTGCACCAGTCCAGGACTAGCCGTGCTGAGTGAATGGATTTAAGGAGTGTGGTCTCGTGCTCTGGGATGCTAATTCTTGCCTGCCTCTGGGAAGGTAAGGAGGACAAAGCCAAGTTGCTTACGAAGGCTTTGAACTTGATGGGTTTAGTCAGTCACCTTGCTTGGCCTAAAAGTGCCCTGGAGCCCACCATTTTCTCTCAGGTCAAAGAACTGATTCAGCTAATGATATTAAGCACGTGGAGGTCCTCGGCTGATGCAGCTTCAGGAAGGACACTGGTTGCTACACTTGGTTAGGAGTGGAGAACACCGTTCGTTTTCTTCATCCACTGGCAGGAAGACCCCGGAAGGGCTGGGTTTTGCCTGTGTGTACTCAGGGCCGTCAGACGCACTCAGGAGGGACAGGCGCCACCCTGGGGAAGCAGAGCCTTGAGGTCTGACTTTGGAGCCTGTGGGGCTGCTTCCTAGTGAGTCCCTGATGTGTATCTGTCGATAGTGAATGGACCAATGCAGGCTCACCCAGGACGACAGTCATTACTCTCGGCTTCTATTGCCGTGGGCATATCTGGCACAGGAGAATCCCAAAGTGGCTACCAGAGAGGTTCCTGTTTGGAAGTGAGGTGTCCCAACAGCTGGGCCTTTATTGGGTATCGTGCTGTTCTCGCTCTGTCTCCTTCCCACCCCTACTACCCGCTGGTGCAACAGCCTTTCCTGCCAGCTTCCTCTGAGGGCTGGGGCTCTGTTGCTTGTCTGGGTAACTCATCCTCTGGCACTGAGTAGGACAGTGAGTGTGGGTTGGAAAAATCAATCCATAATACCCATACGATTTGAAAGTTATTACCATTTCACACCTGAGCATCGTCACAGGGTCCTCCCCGGGGAAGTGGAAGGAGACAGAAGCAGCAGGTCTAAGGAGGAGTCTCTATGCTTTACTACCTGTAGGTCCTCTCTTGCCTAAGTGTTCTCACCTGACAAGGGGATGACATCTGCCCCTACTACCCAGAGGGGTGGGACAGAGTGGGCACCTCATGTTGTGAGGGAAAATCACCAGGGAAGGGAGGTACCTGGTTTCTGTGAGTGGGGACAACTTGAGGGCCGAGTGTGAGGAACTTTAGGAGCTGCTGTGATGGTCAGAGCAGCCTGCCCAGCAGAGGGGCAGCAGGACTGGGTCAGGAGGGGGGCTGCAGGGTGTGTCATCTACTCCTCCCACAGCCATGGCTCCTCCCTGGGGAAGGATGGGTTGAGGCAAAGCAGTTACAAATGGAACCTTGTGGGGAAGGGGAGGTAGGTGTGGCAGGACCGTCTGACGGCTTCTCCGAGGGACAGTGTAGCCAGCGTGTGGCCTGGAACTTCTGTGTCAGTCCTTATGGACGTGAACTTTCTTCTCCACTTAAAGGGTGATTTGTGAGCTGTATAACTAAGTACATTGTATTTTTATGCTTTTGTTTGACATGGCACATTAATATATTTGCAAATCAGAGATGCTTGTCAGAACCTAGGCTCTAGTTTCGAATTGGAGATTGTCAAAGGGGTGCTAGAGTGGTGACTTGAAAAGGCACACAGGCAGGGGGCCACAGTGCTGTCGAAGGAAAAAGGGAGACTCTCCTGGTGTTGCCGGGTTGCAGGTGTGAGGGAAGAAAGGCAGGCAGGGAGGCGCTGGGCAGGGCGGGGTCTTCAGCAGCAGCTGGTGGTGCCGAGTTAAGACGATAAATTTCAGGGGCTAGATGAAGCGAAGAAAAAGCTAACTCAAAATGAATAAGAGGCGTGGCCTAATCCCAAACGAAAACAGTTTGTTAACAACAATGGCTACCATTTATCAAATTTTCTACTATATGCCAAGCAGTGTGCACTCATTTCCTCAGGCACGTCTGCAGGAAGCCGACTAACCTAAGGGTTAAAAGAAAATAATTTCACCTCTTTAGACCTCAGATTCCTCTTATCGAAAAGGGAATTAACTATAGTATCTATCCATAAGGGGCTGTTTTAAAGATGAAATGAGATAATGCATGTTGAGTGCCTGTCACAGGGACTGGCCCACCGTAGGTACTCTACAAGGCTGGCTCTAATATCACTGTTTATAACTCTTCCCATGGCTGTATGAGAAAGCTGGGATTCAGTTTACAAAAATGTGAATTAAACACAAGTTTTCCAGCGGTGTGTCTAGACCTGTAAACTAAGGTTCACTGGAAATATCTGGATTTCTATTCACTAGAATTTACTATTTCTCTACTCAGGTTAGAAATCGTAATGAAAATGCCCCTCTAATGCCTTTCTTATCACAGAAAGATGCTATACAAAGGGAGAGTATTGTTATTGATAACACCCCATATAAAATGGGAATTCTTTGGATGAGAAACAAGAATGGGAAAAATCTTGGCTTTGTGGAATTGCTGGTCTACGCACATGAAGAGACAACTCTCAGTTTCACGGATCCGATTTGAAAGACACATTTGCCCTAAACCACTCATGGTTTAGGGCAAGGACGCAAAGGGAACAGGAAATCTAAATTTCTCCAGAGGGAACATTTCTTGTTAGACTCTGTGTATAGTGGACAGCTAAAAGCCTTTATAATGATAATGCTGAGGAATAGAGCCTGCACATGTGTGAGAAGTTATGAACTTTCTGTTTGGCTTTATGATTGCAGTGATTTGTGGGACAGGATTTGATCCATGGTTTCCAAATCCATCTTGTGATGAGTAAGAACTTAGCATCTGCTTCTGCTCTGTGAGCATGTCAAAGTTTAGGATGGTGTGGGAACACTGTGTTTCATTTAGTAAGATATACGATGATAAAGAGGAAAACTTGGGGTATGTCCCTGCAACAGGCTGACATTTAGAATAAGGAGAGAGAACTTGCCTTTCTTCCATTTTGAGAAAAGGAAGAATTAATTCCAACCAAGAGTGGCAAATGAATGGGGAGAAGGGTTGCTGATGAAGTGGGGAATAAATGAAGAAAACTAGTTATCTGAGATGGATATAAAGCAATGAGAACTTTTAAGCACTCATTGTGCCAGTATTTGAATGGGTGCTTTCCTTCAAAATGACCTTGAGAGCATGTATCTGTATTCCAGGGATGTTGCCACTGCTCAAAACATCTTGGGCACTGCTCTTAGAGATTTATCTCGTCACCCTTTATGGTATGGTTGTATAGTTAATGTCACTTCATAATGATGACAGACTATGGCATTATTTCTATCACTTGGCCTATTTGTAAATGGACAGAAGAAGTATCATTCCATGGATCGATGTCTCCCTGTCATCAGCCTTTATGTACCAATGGCATATTCTCTGAGCCTTTGCAGAAGGACTGCTGGGTGGTGGGAGCTATCTGAATATCACACTTGGCTCTCAAGTGCTCAGCTCTAGATCTGCCTACTCAAGAGTACAAGGACACACAATTTAGACCAAAGTCTTTCATGTAAAGAGATTCCAACAGGACAGCAACCAGAGACAAAGAAAGCACAGGTACCAGGCACGTCTCTAAAGAGAATTCCTTGTCACAAGAGTAACAAATGCTGTTTGGGGGTTCCCTCTGATGAGGCACAGGTGTTGATTTGATAACAGAACACTTTTCAGTAGTATTTACTATAATGGGATTTTATCTGTTTTGTTAGGCACAGGTTGAACAGAGGAAGCATGTTAGATAGATTCCAACAAGTGAAATTCTCAGTTAATTCAGCTGGAATTTGGAAATATATGCAATTTCCTTCAACTCATTCTGCCAACACATATTTATTAGACATGTTATGTGTCAGGAATGGTATTAGATGTTCAAGAAACAGTGATATATAAGACAGACCTGACCTCTCCCTTGCTGGTGTATATTCAGATATTGGAAAAAACAGATAGTAAAGAGTGACAAGTTATTATAGGGTTGTTTTAAGAGCCATGAGAATATATTGTAGGTTTAGGATATAGTCTAGGGGTCTAGGAAGACTTCTTTAAAAAGTTAAGGAGATAAAAGGTACAAGAAGAACTTTTCAGGCGAAGACAATAGCAGGTACAAGAGCCCAGAAGTAAGAATTTAGCATGCTACAACTGAATGGAAACAAGTTCAGTGAGGTCACCAGGTAGAATAATAAAGAAAGAATGGTATAGAAAGAGGCTGGTGAAGTTAGGGATGGACAGATCACACAGGGGCCTAAATAAAGGTTTTATTAAAGGAATTTGAAAGGTGTGTTAGAAACCATGGGAAGCCATTGAAGGATTTTTAAAGTGGGAACATGATTAAATTTGCATTTCAAAAACTGTATTCCAGCTGTCTGGTGTAGACTGGATTGGGTGGGGACAACAAACTGGAGCCAAGGAGACAAGTTGGGAGGCCACTGCCAAATCCAGGCAAGAGGATCCTGGCTGAAGTTAGTTGCATGTGACTCCCAGGGGTTATCACCAGTGTCTAGAGACTGGGAGCACTTTAGGGCTAGCCTGCAAGGCCTTATACAGTTGCTTTAAAGACTTTGTAATGTGTGGCAGTTGGGGAACCTGGGAGCAGAGGGGGTTTGGGACAGCATAGGGGAATCAAGTTCTTGTCTCTTCCAGGACCCCGGTTGGGGAGCTGTCCAGGAGGTGGGTGCTGACTATGTCGGACCTTCCTGAGGAAACTTCATGGGCTGTGGACAGGTGGTGCAAGGTGCTAACACCAATGGAGGAAGGGAGTTGGTCTTTCTTTGTCTTTTATCTATTCTCTTTGTCTCATTGCCTTATTGATTTCCTTTCTCTACCTTTTCCCTCCTCGCATTTTCATTTTCTGCCAATCTGGGCAGCTAGAACTCACTCTCCCTGGAAGAAAGAGGAACGAGTGTGCCTCTTGCTCCTTTTCTATCAGAGACTTACCCTTATAAAGAGGCAACAGAGCATTGATGACAGCAAGTTCACAAGAACCTCATTCCATCTTAGGGTTGGATGACTAGTTATTATTGCTAAATTGGCCATCCCAGCCTCTTCTGACGATTTAGGTAGGGGAGACATTATGTGGGGGAGATATTATTATTATAGTTATTATTAGTAGTTATTAGTGACTAAGCATTTATGTGGGCCAGGCATTTCCCCAAGCACTTTCCTTCCCCAACCCCCTAAGAGGGTAAATGATATTATTGCTCTTTTATAGAACATGGCTTGACTTGGAAGATCAGATGTGATCTGTGCTATTTATTCAATAAATTATCTGAGGCTACATAACTGGGGGATGACAATGGAGGACATGGGAAATAAAATTCATTGATACCTACTATATATAGATGCTTTTGATAGTCATTGTGTGCAGTCTCATAACAATCCTATGAAGTTCTATTGTTATTATACACATTTTACAGATGTGGACCCTGAGGCTCAGCAAGATTCAGTAATTGGCTAAGGTCACACGATTGGTAAGTGGGTGAGCCAGTTTTTAAACTCGGGACTTTCTGATTCTAAAGCCCGTGCTCTTTCATCCACAGTGCTTTTGTTGTTTTATGGGCCAGTCACATCTACAGTCTAGTTGGATTTTAGCAAGTGAAAAGCCCCGTGCCTCATCCTGCTGCAGTTCCATTTGTCTCTGGGTATTGACCTTCATATGTCATCTCTAGCTCTGGGTGGGATGGGCGTGGGGCGGGGTGGCTTCCCACATCAGAGCGTTTCAGTGGTCTGCAGGCTCCCTGAGAATGGGGGCATTTGTGTATTCTGTAATCACACACTTATTAAGTCATGAGACATCATCACACCAAGCTGGTCTTTGTCTGGATCTCCACTGGAGAGTGTGGCCACATTATCAATATTGGAAATGTCAGTCTGGTAAACAGCCTTAAACAGGGAGGAGGGAGGCTGAGAACAAAGTCTTTTTCAGACAAAACTCTAGTGGATGGGAGTGAACAGAATCAACATCTTACTTGCTGTAAATCCCCTGGAGTGGCCACGAAAGAGAGAGGACTTGCTGGATTGAGGTGAAAAACAATCCCTTTGATTCATCTGAATTAATTTAGCATCTCCCAGGAGGGAAGGCTCTGGCCTCACCCTCCTGACCTCCATCCCCTGCACACAGCCCCCACACCCCCAAAGGACAAAAGACTAGTTGATGGTGGAAAGCGCCCACACTGCCCCTTCCTTCACTTTAATTAAATCCATTTGTCCTGGGGACACTGAGCCTTAGGATGTCCAAAGGCTTTGATCTTTAACCCACAGACATGGAAGGAATGCGAAGCTGGTGCTCAGAGTGAGGACATTGGCTTCTCCCTCTGACAGCACAGCTCGAGTTATGAGCTCATGGAAAGAGCAGACTGTGAAGTTTGGCTGAGGAATTTGAGACTCAGCTTTACATTTGCAAAGCTGTGTACCAGCTGAAATCACCTTCTGCCTTGCCTGAAGCCCTTTGTCCTCATTTTTTGAAGGTGGATCCATCAGGCTGGAAATTTTAATTTATTTCAGGGGTCTAATGCAGAGGTTGCTCTGGCTTGTAGGATTTGGCATTTAGCCTATTAAAGGTGGCTCTTCCCTTTCCAGGTCCATTTACCTGCCTGCTTTATAGATATGACCCCCTGCCCTTTTTGGTCTGGAGCAGACCAGCATCAAGTGTAGAGCCTTCAACATGACACACCAGTGTATCATGTGAGCGGCGCTATGCTGGGCCATCTTTACTCAAGCATTGTTTACTCCAGGCCGACTGCAGGTGGCAGACTGGTGCCGTCCTGTGGAAGACAAGTGACAGCTGAACTCAGCGGTTACTGCTACATTTCAGAGCCATGTGGAGTTAACGATCTTCTTCTAGTCCAACACACTCAGTTTAAAGATGAGGAAACTGAGGCCCAGAGAAGTTAAAGGTCACAAAGTTTAGTGATAGAATCTAAATAGGAAGCAAGGCCCCTGATAAGTACTACTCTGTCGACTGAAGAATTTGTCATTCGTCTCATCCACCCGCTTCTGGGGCCTGACTCCACACAGCGTTGGACTTAGATCGACCTGAGCGTCTGTCCTCACTCTGATGCCAGCTTGGTGCTTCACCTCTTTGGTTCTCAGTTGTTCCCTTGTAAAAATGGCAGGAGTAGGGAACATGGCAAGACCTGTCCTACCTGCATCACAGATTTTGTTGTTGTCAATAAGGAATAAATAGTCAAAAGGGAGAGTAAGGAAGAATCTTTTAAGAGAAAATGCTATATACGTAAAAGCCTAATTATTATTTGGGAGTGATATGAGTTCTTTAATTCTATTTCTTCTTGAGGATATTGGAGACAGCCAATCAGGCCAGGCCAGAGATGTGAGAGGTGAACTCTCATTAGCATCAACATACCTTAAAGAAACATGGTACTCTCTGTAAGCATGAAGAAAGTGTGTGTGCACGCATGTGTATGTGCACATTTGTGTATGTACCCGTGTATGTGCACTGTGGATGTGTGTCTTGGGTAGAGGGGGAAGGGGGAGGGAAGACAGGCCCTCCTTCTGCATTTTGGCTGATAGAAGGAAAGAGAGTGATGGAGATGAGTGGACACCCACCTGTCGGCCACATCGAGGAGAGGTAGCACTGCCCACTGCCACAAGCTCAGGCCTTCATTGGTGGCAACATGCCAGATCATCCTGCTTTGTTCCTTTCCAGTTTTGTTTTCCACCAGCACCAAGGAGACGTTTCCCTGCAAGTCTCCACGGATGAGCCAAGACATTCGGAGCTGCAAGGGAGAGAAGAGCCAGAGGACATGATGTGGAAAGGAAAGCTTAGGTCCCTTCCTGGAATTCTCAACCCCAAAGGATTTTTCTGGAGACTCAGCAGACGTCTGCCTAGCGAGGAGAGCTGGATGCCCACTGCCTGATCTTGCTCACCGTCTCCCAAAGGACTTTAATTAAGGTGCCAGGAGCCGGGCAGGAGCAACCAATGGGCAGTTTTGGAACTTTGTTCAGGTTAATGTCATCACCCTAAAGTTCACAAGATTCTGCCTTTGAGGTGATAGCAAGATCAATGGGGGTATTAAATGAACTTCCTAAAGAAGACCCAAACATTTTTGTCTGTGACCTTGGGCAAGTGATTTTGTGACTCAATTTCTTTGAGTAATTGGGTATCATAGATTTTCATTCCTTTCCTAAAGACTCTAATAGACTTATTTGAAGGGTACCATGTCATGTGCTAGTACCTGTGGCCATTGGTAAGCAAAGGTGAGACAAAAATCTGCATATCAAGATCTTTTAATATAGTTGTCCTTCAGAAAGAGAATGCCCACTTTGCCACAAGGAAGCCACAGTCATATGTTTTCAGTGTGTATTTATTAAAGGTTTCTATGGCATTGCTCACTAGACCTATGAAAGGGAATCATGGCTAATGTTTCTAAGAAAGTTTAAGTGCAGTCATGCCCAGAGGCTGTCTACACTATATACAAGGTCTCTGGTCTTTGTGTTTACAGAAACAGAGGTTGTATGTTTGATAGAAACAATTTATAAACATCATTTAAAAGTTAGGACAACTACAGCATATCATTGCCCCAAATAATCCTGTTCAGATCCTGTAATAAAAGGTGGCTACTACAGAAAGGAAGGTAAAATATGCCCTATGCCAGCTGGAGTTCTCATCCGTTATGGTGCCTTTTTTTTCTGATTCTCATTGTTTGAAGACATCCTTCTTTGTAAATCACTGCTCCTTTGTCTCCCAGTCCCTGAGCTCACGGTTGCCTCACAATTTGGTCGAGAGGTTATGGACCATGACGCACTGAAGCAGAAAGTTTCCTGGGTTGCATACAACCCCTTCACCACCAAGGCCACACCTGGCATTGGGATGTCCAGGGGCTGTTCTACTTCTCAGACCCTGAGTCAGGTAAGCCTGGTCTATAACCATAACCTCTTTACTTACCCTTTCTATTTCCCCAAATGCAGAGTGGCAAATACTTGTCTCCACTGAGACCTTCCACAATAATTTAACAAAACTGTTAAATTTTTTCTGGTGCCACTTGGCTTTCTTGTGCAATCTGGATGCTGTGACTGGAAATTTTAATCCTACTCTTGCTAACTAAATTCCCTCAGCCCTTGCCCTGCTGTGCCCAGCTAAGGATAATGCTTGCCACATGCTTCTTGGCTGCAGAATATTGCTGATTTGGACTTCTGTGAAATCAGACTGTTGAACCTCAATGCCCTGGATGGTTGGTGGTACTTAGTCATCCACTGTTGATTTCCACGGTTGATTTCTAAACACATGTAGCACAATGGATGTTTCAAACTCTTCCTCAAAGAGATGCTGTCACCTCTTGGTCCCCAATTCCTGATCCATTATTTTGATTCCTATGCTTTACTGATAAAGTTTACTATACCAGGTACAGTCTCCTTCGGCCTCTTCTTCTTCTGCTTTTTATTTTCTTCTTCAGCATATCTATTTATCTACCTCCTCTCTTCCTTTCCTGTCTTAGAGAAAGATATATCCTTTATTTTTTTTCTACATTAACCGTTAATCACTTCACCGCCCCCCAGTCCTTATTCTGTCAATTCTTTCTCCTACTTTCTCCAGCACCTTCAGAGTCTCTCTACCTTCTGGCTCTTCTGTCTACAAATAAAATAAGGTTTTACCCACCATGGAAAAATATCCTTTATTCGATCCTGCTAGCTGCTTTGGCTTGCAACCTATTTCTGTACCTCCATTCAGATGCTAACATCTTGGGTAACTGGTATGTAACTGCTGCTTCTATTTCCTTGTCATCCATTCTCTCTTTAATTTCTTTCAACCTGGCTTTATCCTCATCACTCTAACAAAGCAACACTCACCATGTCCTTTATAACTTATTCTTTGAACACTTTCCATAGCCTCCTAAAGTGCTTCTCCATCTCCACTCTTTCTGCCTTCTCAATTCTTTTGTATATCTGTCACATTTCCTCATTTATCACTGCAACCTGTGACTCTTCAGTGGTTTCTCACTCCCTCTCAATTAATAGCAAAGCATTCACATTCCTTTATAATCTAAGCAATCCAACATTTTGTCCATATCATGAATATTTATTGAGCACTTATGCTGAGCCACATGTATCCACCATTCTAGACCATTCGAGAATGGTCTAAGAGCTTTAGAGGCACAGGTGTCTGAATTCAAAATCAGTTCTTACCACGTTAGTCATTTTGAAGCTCAGTTCTCTATTCTCTAAGATGGGAATAGGTTTATCTACCTTATAAGGTTATAATGACAATTAAATGAACTAATACGTAATGTAACAAAATGTCAGAAAGGAAATTTGGCTGAAGCACTGAGGCACCAGATACTACGTTTTGAAGGAAGTCTTGAGAGCACAGTGATGCTGAACTTTCAAGAGCGGTGGATGACATGGGTTACATAATTCTTAATTCCTCAGCCATGATTTGGATATAAAAAAGTTGGTGGTTGACTATCCAGAGAGGGTCTTTGGGATGTGCTTTTGGTATATCACGAATTCTTCCTAACTTCACCCTTCTGCTAAGAAGGTTCCCTCTTCATCCACGTCGAGAGAGTGATTTTAATGATACCACAGGAAACATATGATAACCCCAGCAGTTTGGGAAGCATGGTGGATTGGTGTCTGTTTCCTACCTGGAAAATCTTAAGTATGAACAAAAGGCTGGTTAGCCGCTGTGATGGCAGAGCAAAGGAGAAATGGCAGCATTGGGTGGCCTGCACTCCCAGAGTTTGCTGGGCCGAAAAATGCATGAGGGTCGCACATAGATTAGAGTGAGCTGTGTATAAGGGAGTCCATGAGGGTCATTTTAGATCCTGTCTGAGAAGCTGCTTGGAGGAGTAAACAGAAGTCAGTCCAAAGAAGCTGCAGGTATCTTGAGATGCCCAAGGGCAGAGGAAGGAGTAAGTGACCACCTGGAATGGAGACACATAAGTCCCAGTCAAGGTAAAAGATTCCCAGTCATAGTGGAGGGGGTGAGGAGAAAGGAACATCTCCAAAGAAACCCCAGTAGTTCCCTGGTGAGACACAGTAAGCCTTAAACTTTTGTCACATGTGGAGAATACCAATGCCGCAACAGTCCTTGTCAAGTAAGAGCTCTACTGCTCGCCTTATGTCTCCTCCCTCCCTGCACTTAAGACCTTGAAAGGTCAGAAGTTAGCAAGGCACAGAGATCTGAGGCTGAAGGTGAACAATAATGAATGTCAACTACAATATATATATATATATATATATATATATATATATATATATATATATACACACACACACACACACACACACACACACACACACACACACACAAGAAGCGGAGTACAGCATTAGGAAAAGAGACAGTGGAAATGTAATGGCTGTGTGCGATGTCAGAGGAGTAGCAGATTGGGGGAGGGGGGTTATTACTGTGTGAGGGGTATAAATGATAAATGTGTAACTATTACATTGTTTTGTGCATCTGAAGCTAATAAAAAATATCTTTATTAAAGCAATTTTCACCAAAAAAAAAGAATAAAAAAAGAGAAGCTGTACATATATAAAGTGGAAGAAATAACATGTACAATAAAATTGGAAGGGAGAGTTCAAAGAAAAAAAAAAAGGAAGGTAGCTAGGCACAGAAGAGAGCTGGGTGAAGGAGGGAAATCAATGACCATTCTTTCCCTGACTTCAGGCTTTTCATCTACAAGAGGGCTAAGTGTGGTGGGGGAGGGGAGGGAAAGAACCCCAGACTTTAAAGAAAGATTGAAGTTTTGATCACGTGGGCATTTTGATTTCTAAGTAAGGCTGTGTTTTGTGTTTTGAAGTGACTGAAGAACTGTCTGTATTGCCTTAGAGCAACCAGATAAGTAGTAGGGTCTGCCAGAGTTTTCACCCAGTAGTCTACACACGGGGACCCAATGAATGTTGATTCCCACACTCCTCCACACCAGTCTACCTGCCAGCTTTGCACCTACTGAGCATTTTTCTGCTTCTTGCGTTTGATCCTTCCATTTCCTCTACCTGCTCTTTCCTTATTTCCACTTAAAAAAGATTAAGTCTCTTTTGTTTTCAGGGAGCCTTTTCTTATCATCAACTTCAGAAATTATCTCAGCCTTCTCTGAAATCTTATAATTAATGCTACTGGGACCATCACGGGGCATAGCTCTGCTGCCTTGTCTTCCCTCTCAACCCTCCATCTCCCTTGGACTACAAGTTCCTTCAAAGCAGGGAATGTCTTAGTGACCTTGAATTCTCAGTAATTGTCAAGTGAAGGCACGGGGTAGGAGCCAATCAATGTCAGAAGAAATGTATACATGTACAAATTTACAGGAAGACCCTCCTAGCTTTGCCAGGTCCCCCTCTCAATGACAGAAACCCACCTTCCATCCTGTGAATTTCCTTAGTACTGCCCTGAATTCTAGGGGTCAGTTTCCAGGAAAGGGGAGAGGATCCCCCCAATTCACAGCCACGTACTCTAATCCAAACTGCCCAGTTCTCAGCCACTTACTAGGAAAGTTTCAGTTTGAAGGAGTCTGCTAGTGCCCTGAACATGCTGGTGAGATGCAGCCTTGTCATTTCAGCACTGGGGCCACTGACCAGCTGACTGCCCAGCTTTCTCCATCTTCCTGCGCTACGTATTTTAGGCCAGTCCACCTGGACAAGGATGGAGCTAAGAATGGCATCCTTAGCTTTTGAGGAGGTCCGCCAGGATCCCTCTTGGGATCAGTCCTTGAGGGCGATGATTATCCATTCATTCAACAAACATTTACTGCATAGCCATTCTGTGCTGCATATTATGCATATCTTCCCTGTCCTCATGGAACTGATCACCTAGCCAGGAAGTCTGGATTTCAATGAGTAATTGCAATTGTGCTGAGTGTAGCAAAAGGAGAAGTAAGCAAAGCCACTTGACAGTGAAGACCTAAGACATAAGAGAGTCAAGACATTGGACATTACAGTCAGGACTTGAGTCAAGATAACCCAGCTGCTCAGAGCTATGGATAAAAAGGGAAATTAAACATTTGACTTTTTTTTCACCTCATAATACAATCACCTATGTTTATAGCAGAAAACATTTCTGTATAGCCAAGCTTAAGCCAGGGCGTGCATTGTCTGAGATTCAACAAAATCTTGCTCGAGAAACAGATACAAAATGGAATAAGATTGCAAACTGGCAGCCAGTGAGTGACCAGCAAAGTTTGGTTTTTGGACTTTTTTTTTTTTTTTTAAATCCACTGATTATGTGGTAAAGTGATGTATCCAGGCAGAAACTTTTCTTCCTCAAGATTACAAGCAGTCTTCCACTTGGCCTACTTGTCCCCTGTAGTTATCCCTAGTGATTCCAGATTCTGCTGCTAAGAGTCAGTCAGTGCTTTGCTACTCGGAGTCTGATCTTCAGGCTGGTATCATCGGTGTTACTTGGGAACTCATTAGAGATGCAAAATCACTGGCCCGACCCCGGACCTACTGCATCAGGATCTGCAGAGAAGTACGAAGCTAGACAGCAGCCTCTGGGGCCCAGGACTGCTCCTATGACTCATCCCACTTCCGTTCCAGAATGCATCAGAAGCAACTGCCGTCTGTATCAGCATTCATTCTCCGGTGGCTTGTCAGACTCTCCTTGTTTCCTTTTCTGTTGACAATGGGATAACTTGGAGTTTGGGCTCCAAGGCCAAAGTTAATTAACTGTGTGATTTTAAGCCAACCAACCACTTACCCCCTCTGAGCTTTTCTTTTCTTATAGACAAACCTGCGAAAATAACCATGGTTATAAAGACTGAGTGAGAGCTCACATGTTGTGATGAAATGGTTAAATTAAACCAGTGGATTGCAAACTAGAATCACCTGGAGAGCTTTCACGACTACCCACCCCAGAGGCTGATTTAATTGACAGATTTAATTGGCCTTGGGTAGGTCCTGAGTATCAGCAGTTTTTCAAATAAGAGTCTAGGTGAGTCTACTCAGTTGAGGCCATGGGGGTATAGCAGCAGGTCAGTGAGGGGTCCATTTTCATCTTAAACTTTGAGTAAGAGGCAATTCTTTTTTCCCCCCTTTCTTCCCCTGCTCCCTCATTCAAGCCTTTGTTTCTCAGCAGCAGGACAAAACTCCCTGGCCCATACTGGTATTATGAGTCTTGTGCTCCCCTCAGCTGAGGCAGTCAGTCGCCAGCTCATGGCAGTTCAGCTGCCAGCCACTCACACTGGCGGCCACTCACACTGGCCTCCAGCCCACGGCAGCCCACAGCAGCCCATGGCAGCCTCTGGCTGCTCATGGCAGCCCAGCTCCAGGGAGAGCCATTGTTCACAATCTTAGCTGTAGAGGGCGCAGGTCACTGGCCCATGTGGGAATAGAACCAGCGGCCTTCTGCCTTTGGGGCACGGCGCTCCAACCACTGAGCCACCAGGCCGGCTGGCAGTTCTTAATAAGTAAATAATGGCTTTAAATGGGCCCACCATCACCAAGGTGTAGAAAGAGTGATTTTCCTGCAGGGGGAGGACACAGCCCTTAGCAGAGGGTTTTATGTGGCTGCCACATCCCTCCTGGGCGAAGAATGAGCACAACCTGAGAATGAGAGATCCCTGGGCTGGGGGGGGGGGGGGGTGAGGATGCAATGGGACCAGAAGTATCCTCTCGTTCGTTCCTACAGGGTAAGGTTCTCATCAATTTCTTAATTAGAAAAACTGGAGGACTGATGTCAACTCCTACTGAATGGCCCTTATTAATTACTTGTATCTAAGTGTATAGAGCAACTCTCTGTCATTCCCTGAGCAAATCCCAGGCTCGAGTCCCCATCAAAGTCTTCCATTTTCCTAGGTGGAACAAACCCTTGATATCGTTATGTGTCGCTATCCATGCCAGATAGACCTGGCTTGGTCTCGACGGTCATGGTTCAGGTAAAACGTTTTGGAATTTGATCTTAATAAGAGCGGTGTCTATCTGGATGAAGTAATGTGTTCATTGACTATTTATTGACTACTAGAGAGCTGAGCTAGGCACTTGTACATGTGATGTCTCATTTTATACTCACAGTGTTCCTTCCTGTAGGTATTATCATACCCACTTTTTCAGACGTGGAATCTGAAGCTTAGATGTAGTAAGTCACCTCTGGTCACGGCAGCCAATATGCCACAGACCTGGATTCCACTCTATGTCCTATGCTGTTTCTACCATATCTACAGTGTTAGAGACATATAACACATTCTAGTAATACACACTTGTATAATACACACTTGTATTGTGAAGGTTTTCTAGATCCTTGGTGCTCAAAGTATGTTCTGTGGACCAGCAGTGGTGGCATGACCTGGGAGCTTATTAGCAATGCAGGGTCTCAGCCCCTACCTTAGACCTGCTGAGTCAGAAGTTATATTTTAACAAGATCTCCTCCCAGAAATACCTTCACATTGGGGAAATTAGGGAGATAGTGGATTTTAAACCATTTATAACCATTGTCTCTGCCAAACAATTAATAGGCATATATGTGTATGTGTAAAACAAAAGTATTCACACAAATATGGGAAATCTTATACAAATCCTAAATACTATTTACGAGAAATAACACTTGTTGGGGCTGGTAATGATACAATTTTTGATTCTCCTAGACATGCCCTAATAGATATAGGTTATAAATGACAGCTTTTGACTAATAAACTCTTTTATATGCAGACAGCAAATGAGACAAGTGAAAAGAGACAACGCCAGGAGCACGCCACCAGCAATTACATCTCTGGCTCCAGCAAGCCTTTTCATAAGGGCCTTTTTTTCTTCCCTCTCGGTGGGGCCTGATAGACTTTCCAATTATGTGTTACCAGAGTTTGTCATTTTATTAATTAAAGTCCTGTATGTAAAGCAGAAGCAGCATTGTGGCTAGGCCTAATGCTATTATTTCTCTCATGGCCCTTTCCTCCTCCAGAGGTAATTACCGCAATTTTATGTCTAGAATGTGCCTTGTGTTTGCTATGCATACCTCGTGGCAACTTCACAACAATCTCTTGAGCCCATAAAAAAAAAATATCACCAGGGAATTTAGGCTGAAATTGGACAAAAGAGAATCAAAGGTGTCAAATAATGTCCATTCTGCATGCAGCACCCGCAAATGTAGGACATGATATGTGAGGGGGAGGTGCTATTTGTCCTTGAATTTCTGATGGGCTGCATGAATTACCACAGTAGAGACAAACCCAAGGATGGGAACTCTAGTATGTATTTCACTTCAACAAAAGGAAATGTGTTTTAACAGACAGAGATGCTCAAAGATGAGCTTGCTTGAGGTGGGTGGTGGGTATTCCCCAGATATTCCGCACATCCAGTCACTGCTGGATAGCCAGGCTTGGGGTTGTTGCCAGGGACATGAAACCACTGAATGGAGGGTAAGGATCCTAACCAGCCTAAGATGTCACAGGGCTGTGATTCTGAGTGTGAACTTGTAATTTTAAGAGTTCCTTGGTTTCAACGTGGTCTCCTTTCACTGAGAGTATTGACTCACTGCAAAAACCAGTGTTTTTGTACACCATCTCCTAATTCACCTGGAACAAATAAACACCAACTCTCTAGGTATAAATAGCCTAATGAAAAATCAACTCAACACAGCAAGAAGCAGGCCAGATGCAGACTTCTGATAACAAGCAAATCAAATAGCTGGCAAATACTTGCAATTATGAAGGCTTAAGAAATGCTGGATTCCTGACTAGGTAGGAGAGTTAAAAGACTGAGATCCTTTCTGAAAATAGCACCCCACATCTTCTTCTTTCTGAGGCATCACCTCAAAGCCAGAGAACACCCAGCCAGGGACATCCACATGCCCCCTTGTGAAAACACAGCAAGGAAACATGAATGCTTTGTGTAAAAATAATAACCGCGGGATCCCTGACTGGTGAGGTTATGGAGTTACACATACTTTTTTCCTTCTTTGGTCTTTTCTAAAGTTTTTATAATGAACATCTGTTACTTTTGATAACTAGAACAAAAACAATAAATGAAATTGAGGGAGTGTATCTATTAAAAGCATGTTTACGAAGAATCATACGGATACAGGAAAATACAATATTAAGTAGAGAAAGAAGACACAAAATACTTATGTGGTGTGATACTCAATGAATAAACTCTTTATCTATCACTTCGCTCAAATCTATGTTCATCTGTCTGGAAGGAAATGCGCCAATGTTGTCACAGGGGTCTACCTTTGGGGAGTAAGACTGTGGGCAATTTCAATTTTCTTCTACACACTTTCCTGTATTTTCCTAATGTTCTATAATAAACATAGAGCACTTTTGTAATCAGAAGAAACAATAAACTATATTAAAAGAAGCAGCAAGGGAGGATTCCAATGTCGTTGGAAAGTGGAAAACGAGAGTGATATCTTTTTGCCCACTTCAGGGAGGGGCAGGTTCTCTCTCCTGAATGGCGGGCTTTGCGAGGAAGCCCAAGGAAGGTGGAAGCCTCAGGGGAATGCGGTGGGGTCATGCTGAGGACAGAGCAGGGGCTTTGAAATCAGAGAGAGCGGTCCTGTCTTTATAGATGATGTCCTATCTCAGGTCCCTAGCCTTTATTTGTAAAATGGGGCCAATAGTACTGTCCTTATAGAGTTACTGAGAGACTTTCACAGACTATTGTGAGCCCGGTTCCCCGCTCACCAAATACTTTGGCTCAATGTTAGTTCTTTTCTTCTGTATTGGAAAGAACAGGCAGGGAACTCCATGTTAGAGTGAAAGGGCTCACAAAAAAACAATAGGAAAGGGGCTCAGTTGGTTAGAGCACGAGCTCTGAACAACAAGATTGCCAGTTCAATTCCCACATGAGATGGTGGGCTGTGCCCCTGCAACTAAGACTGACAACAGTGACTAGACTTGGAGCTGAGCTGCGCCCTCCACAACTAGATTGAAGGACAATGACTTGGAGCTGATGGGCCCTGGAGAAACACACTGTTGCCTAATATTCCCCAAGAAAAAAAAAAAAAAACAAAACAAAACAAAAAAGACAATAGGAAAGGGTGAAGGATGCTGTATTAAACATTTCAGGCCAGTGTTTTATCTTCCAGGTTCCCCAGAGAATGATCTTTCCAGTCTTATGGGAAAAAAAAGATGATATTTTCCTCTGAGTTACATTGTAATGGTGTGATCCTGGGCAAACAGCCTCCTCTGTGCCTCAGTTTCTCTGTGTGTCACGGGGATGGTGCTGTAAAATAGCTTTGTAATCCTCTTACTGGGGTATAGGATGGACTCTATGCAATGAAACTCCCATAACCTTTACGGACAGCCCAGGCGTGTCGCAGGGACACAGGCACCTGGGAAGTATTTATTCTTTGACAGCTGAGGAGAGTCTGTGCTTTCAGCAGGGTGTGCTCCTGTACCTGGGTCCCTTGAACATGTCATAGCAATCACCAGCAGGAACCATGAAGGTCCACATTAACTTGTGGATTTTGAAGGGGACCCACATCTCTGCCAAGTGCCCAGGAGGATTTTATTCACACCCATGAGCCTGGACAGCAATTCTTCATTTGTCTCATCATGTAATGGCAGGGGTATTAATTTTGAATGGCTCAAAGGTTTTACATTAATTATGTCCAACTACAATGACAATTGTTGTTGATTACTTGAGCCCATTAGCATGCGTCCCGGCAGCATCAACTATATCACAGGACGTGGTGACAGAATGCTAGGATCCAGCAGCTTCCCAGGATTAGGTACTGAGGTAAGAATTCTTTGGGCTCAGAAATCTCGGTAGGGCCACCCTTGTTGGATCTTTGAGAATCAATGAGGCGTCTCCTTGTGAACTCTTATCCTGGACCAGGGTCATGCTCACAATTGAGGGACTGCCCAATTAATTAATTGTTGATTCACTGGGTTCATCGGGCACATCCTCCTGGTACTAATGCTAGGCTCTGTGCAAAATAGGGCTCCCACCCTGCCTGCATGTTGCTAATTGACCCAGAGGAGAAAGAAGAACACACACAACATCTGAATTTATGTTGGCGGTGACTTCTTCACGCCTGTGCAAAGTAAGCAGAGGGGTGATAATAATAATTGCTGTCATCAAAAGTATTGTGGAGATGACAAGGAGTTTTCACATTTTCATTTGGTCCCTGCAACAGCCTCCCGCAGCAAGTAAAACAGGTACTTTTTTATCCCCAGTTAGAGGGTGTGACTTGCTTGAGGTCTGATGGCTCGGAAGTGGCAGAGCTGGGATTCAAACTCAGGGGACGTAAGTCAAGTTCAGTGAGCTTAGACCGTGTGCAGATTTGACTTTGGAGTTGGACAGATCTCATTGGAATCCTTGCTCTGCCTCTTACAACAGTGCGATCTTTGGCAAGTCATTTAGGCTCTCTAAGCCGCAGGTTCTGCACCAGTAAAGCGGGTAACAAGCCCTCACAGGTCTGTTCTGGTAAAGAGATAAAGCAAGTGGAAGGCTTAGCACAGGGCCAGCCACACAGTAAGGGACCCATAGTTTAAAAATACTCCCTAAGTTGGCTTAACAGTTATCAGGTGTTCCTTCCCGCAGCTCCCGACGAAGGGAAGGTTTCTTTCTCCTAGGAGTGCAGAGTTAGGGTGCTTGAGGGCTCTACTTAAGGATTTTGGCTTGCTTTTAAATGTAATGCAACTGAATGATCCATGTGTAACCTGGAGACCCGAACCTGTCATACTGAAAATCAGTATTCTTAACTTTTCTGCTGAATAAACACCCTAAAGAAAGCCTCGATTCTTGCAGTCCATCTCCAGCATGGCTGGTCACAAGTAGGTTTGAAATGAGTGCTTGTTGGCTCACTGTTTGACAGAAGACCCCTTCCTCCAGGCACCTGCGTGCCCATCCAGCTCGGCCACATTCCATGCTGCCTCTCTGGTCCAGGCCCTGCAGTTGCCCACCTTTCTGAGAAAGGTGCCTCAGGGGTCAGCATCACCCCAAGGGAGCCAAAGGGGCACTGTGCTTAACGCTGGGCCCATCATTATGTCTTCCCGGGCAGAGAGTGGACAACCCAGCTGGATGTCACATAGACAGCATGGAGTCCTGCCACTGGTTCTTAGAAGGTTCCCAAAGCAGGAAGAGGAGTGGAGCAGAGAACAGAGTGTGAAAACAAACCCTGGCAAGTCTCGTTGGATTTGCTTTTAATTTAGGCAAACACTGCGGCCTGGAGCTGTCCAAAGGTGAGCTGAAATCAGTGAGCATTCTGTCGCTGCAGTGGATGTTATAGCATTAGATGAGATGGGGTTAGATGCCCAGTCCCCAAATACCTGGCTCAAAGCGCTCAGGCTTGTGGGAGGATAGCTGGGGATGAAGTTAGCCTGCAACCCCCTCGCTTGGGTCCCTAACTATTTACAAAGAGTGTTGGTTTCTACAGTCACTACATGGTGTTTATGCAGCACTGCTTGGCCACACAAGGCACAGGCTGCTCCCAGGTGGGCCCTGGAAGGGACTGGCCTGTTCTAATGGTAAGCATTCGGCTGAGACACAAGGGAGGATGGGTGAGTAGGGAGAGGAGAAGGGGGAGGTCTCCTTCTTCCCGAGATGGGCACATGTTCTTTGCAGAAGGTAGAATGGATCCAGGAAATGACAATCTTATTTAGGATTGAGCCCATGAGGCCTCTAAGAATAGCTTCTCCTTCCTGATTCGCTAAAACAAGTGAGAGCACGTGAGGCTAAGAATAAGGGACACATAAGGCACAAATAACATTTGAGACCTGTATTTGAGCAGCAAGGTCCCCTCAGGCGCACAGGAATTAGACCCAGTGACTAGTCCTGGCCTGAGAGACTAAGTGAATAACCAGTCCGTTACAAAATAGGCAGGTAATTCCTTCCGGCCTCCAGAGATGCCGGATCTATGGTGAGGGGGGGTGGCTCTGGATCAGCTGAGAGTGATGCCAATCCTGAGCGATGTTTTGGGGGCCCTTATTGACTCCCCCAAAGCTGAGGAGCTACCATGTGTCCCCAACAGGGTCAGAGCATTGTGATGGAGCGTGAAGCTCAGCATCATAAGGTCTGGGTTTGATCTTGATTTTGTACTTACTGGCTGTGGGTCTCTGGGTACATTGCATTCCTACCCTGCTGAGATGGGCTGCTCCTACCACCTGGGCAGCCCTGCACGTTCCCAACCCAGATCACGCATGGGGTGGCCCTGACACGTCAGATCTGCTCCAGACATGAGCCTAATAGACTATTCCAGTTCATCCCCCGAACCCTCTTGTCCAGGGTTTGGTGGGGGCTGATAAAGAAAGAGGGCTTCTGCTTTTGTTTTTCCTCTACCTCAAGCCATCCTATAATATAATACTAATTATTAATCTTATCCTCCTTTTCTTACCTTTCCATGGGGGATTTTGCCATTGAATTTAATATACATTTAAAAAACAGCAGTCAGAAAAAATTCTCTTTTCTTCCTATCTGAACATCCTATTTGCCCACGGGGAGGGACTGGGACCGGCTTGAACAAACCCCATCAACACAGCCATGACTGTCACCTATTCTGCTTCTAAGTTACACTGAGATGTTGGAGAGGCCCCCACCAGCCAAATCCCTGGGAAAAGCTGGTCTCTGTGTCCAGCAATGATCACCAGCACCCCGAAAAGTCTTACAAAATCAGTCGGAGAGCAATTTGCTGAGACTCCCTGGCCTCCAGTCTTTGGCACGCTGCTTGTCGTGGGGGGGCTTCTTCTCAGTGGGGCTTTGAGCAGGGCTTACTTAACAGATAGCAGGGGGCAGTCCAGATGCCAGCCTCCTCTCCCATGTCCTGCTGGGCCATTTGCTGTTTTTAATGACACTGAGTAGAGGTCTCCTTTCCTGCAGGCCAGATAGCCCACACCCCATGGAAGAGCCTGCTGGCGACATTCTGCCCTGATCTCAGCAGCTGCCAGTGGCTACTCAAAGCTGACCCTTTTATTACCAGAGCTGACATCCGGGGCAGAAAGGTTCGGCTGTGTTCCAGGATCCCAGTGAGTGTGTGTAGGGAAAGGACAGAGGTGGCAGCCGCTCTGGTAAGGTCAGGTAACCAGCAGCCTGGGACTGACCTGCCCTATGGTCTCATCATAGGGCAGGTGGGTCTCATGCCACACTTCCTGGGTTCCTTCATTCCTGCAGCTCATAGAAGGAAAGTGCTTCCATGTTTCGGGTGGGGAGTGGGGCGGGTGGTGGGAGAAGAGAATGAGGGAAGGCCACTCTCCCCCACCCCCATCCCCCCAGGACTTGTTCTGTCTTGAGAACATGGTTTAAAATATTCTAGTCACAGACAGGCTATTCAAATAAAACAGAATTTCAAACCACATGGGGCTTGCTGAGACGTTCAGGCTTCCAGGATGTGTGAAAGGCAGAGGGCGGGGCAGAGACGGCCTCTGCCACTCTCCTGCCCTCTTTGTTACCAGCAGCTGCAATGCTAGACACATCCGAGGGTGTCTCCCAGCCAAGGCAATGCGAGCAGGTCTGACAGCAAGCAACACATAAGCTACGGCAAGGCTCCCCTTCCCCGTGGCAACTTTAATTATTTGAACTGGAGCTCAGTAAAATAAAAATAAAGTAAAATCTGAATACATTGTGGCTCCCGAGTTTCCCACAGGGATAGCTTGTGGGGAGTAGGGTGGAGGGCAAAAACCTCACAAAAGCTCTCTCTTGTTTGTGGCTGGGCTCGGCAGAGGTCTTTAAATATTCATGTCCCATATGCAGCGCCTGCACCAAGGCTAGCCCACGAGAGGTAGCTGGCTCTCTTGACTGGCTCAGGCATCTGAAGGGAGGAGGCCAGAGCTGGCCTGCTTCTGGAGTGCCCTGGAAGCTGGCTGGCACAAAGTCACACCCTGGCTACGTCTCCATTGTTCGTGGGCACCTGACCTGGCTCCATGTGGGCTCGAGCGGGTCTCTCCCAGCCCCGTCTGTCTCCACCACCTCTGTCCCCCACGTTGTCATTTCTAACTCCTTCTCTGACTCATCCTGCTAAAAGGCAAATTATACTGCACTGTTTGGGGCCACAAGTAATGGAGGAAAACTCTCAGCATGGGCTCAGAATAAATTTTGGTCACACTTGGCAATTACACCTCAAGTTTCATTGTGCATCCAAATCACTGAGGGTGGGGTCTGGAAATGCAGATTCTGGGCTTTGTTCATAGATGTCATTCAGGAGGTCTGGGCTGTGGCCCAAGAATCTGCCTTTAGTACATTTTCCAAGTGACTGCAACTGGAGAAACATTGACCTATTAGTTAGCTTGTATCGAGAAATGCATTGAAGGCAAGACCAGTTCCCCGATGGGAATCCATGGATGATTGTGGGGTTTCTTGAGGGAGCATTTTGAGATATTCTGCAATTACTTCAACTCCCTGGAGGTCCCGTGGACCAGGTCTAGCCTGGGGTTAGAGAAGACGCTTGGTGGTAGGTGTCAGCCCTGGCGCTCAGCTTGGCGAGCCGCCAGTCCCTGGGGGGCCTGGCTGTCTTCAGTGACCTTCAACCCTGACTCTAGGTAGTGTCCCCCTTCCTGCCCTCGGGCCCCACAACCCATTGAGGTCCTTTTAGGGGTTCAAAGGTCCCCAGTTAACCTCACACAGTCTCACATGGCAATGCAACATCCTTTTCCCTGTCACCCACGTTCAGCCAACCTGAGAGAAGGAAATCAACTTCCTGCTTTCTGCATTTCGGATTTGTATAACATAAATGGCAGGGCTTACAAACCTAGAAACGCATATTTCTACTTTGGTTATTTATTTTTCTGATGAAAACATTTCTCCCAACATTGGGAATTCAAAGACCCATCAGCATTAGATGAATGGTCTGAAAACCTGAATGCGAAATAACTGTGAGCTGAGAGTCGACCAGACTCACTGCCTTCCCTTCATTATTCCTGCCGAGCGAAGTTCTGGAAAAGGGCAGGAAACAGCAGAAATAGCCCAGAGCCAATCTGACTGGAGGAAAAATAAAACAGGCCAGTAAAACAACTATTGATCAACCCAAAGGTTATTAGAGAAATGATGAAATGTTAGAAAAATATCATTTTTACCTTGACATTTCTTTTTCTAAAATAAGACTCATATTCAATCCAGTGAAAAGTAAATTTAAAGATCAAATGCTTTTAAGGCGCCCTCTCATCTCTCAGGTGGACCACCTCTCCTCATTTAGATCTCCTCTTAAGAAGCCTTCCTCTCTAGGTGCCTGCTCTGAGCACCTGAGAAATACCAAGGATGACGGTCACTCCTCCATCTGCATCAGATGCCTGGTGTCTCACTTTCAATTTAATGTAATGAATCTATTTGTTGAGGCCCTGACTTCTTCCGGAAAGGATTTAAGGTGGCTTACAGAGGTGCATAAAATCTGGTCAGATAACACAAACTAGAAGAGGGTAAGAAAGACGGGGCAAGTGTTGTTAGAAAGTGGAACAGAGAGTCAGGCTGCTACAAACTACACCTCATCAACCCCCACTTGCTTCTTAAGAGAGGAGCCTCAGATTTTATTTGATGATTTGTTTCAATTACCAAAAAATTGAGACATCTTTTCTGTTCTCATTTGTTTCATGTCTGAGTTTTCATTTCACAACAAAAAGCCTGGAGAGTTTGACTTGGCCTGTACCCCTGAGCAGGGAAGCCTGCGTGGTGCAGAGCCCTGGTCACAGCCACAGCGTCAGGGACGTCTACCAGCCGGCGAGGGGAAGCGAATCTCGTCATTTTCACCATGTCCCTGACTTGAAGGGAAACAAATCGCTCAGAGGGAGCATAGCTATTCCTGAAACGAAGCCAGCGAAGAATTTCTCCTGTGCGTCTCCAGAGAGAGAGGAGACTGGCCAAATCTACACTAGGTGTTGGCTTTCTACCATGTGAGAGGAGCCATGGTGGGGGACGCAAAGAACCACGGGCATGGCTGGCTCTCCCAGAGTAGAGTCTGACTTTCGGCTAACGTCTTCTTTCTCCTCCCGTTCTTCTCCCGAGTGTTTACACAGGGAGCCAGGCACTGTTAGCTAACTATTGCAGAGCTTCCTTGGTGCCAGGGGCTGTCATCAGCCCTTTCCATATATTACTAACCTATTTAATCCTCACCTCTGTGAGGTAGTCACTCTTATTGCCTCCACTTTCCAGGTGAGGAGTCAGAGGCCCTGAGAGGTTATTAATTACACAGATTGTACAGCCAGTCAGGGTTGCAACCTGGCTTGGACTCAGGTAGTTGATTCCGGGGGCCACGTTGGGGCCTAAGCACACTTCTTGGTCCCTAGAGAATATGACATGGCACAAAGGGCCCCACTGTCTTCCCTCCAGGAGAACAGCCAGCCTCACCAGCCGGGCTACTTGGCTCATCTGGTTGAGTTCGTCTGGAAGTGCCAAGGGGCAAAGTGGGAGAAGTCAGAGAACTAGAGGAACATGGAGACTTGCCTCGCATGGAGAATTCTTCATCGGTGCGGGAAATGTAGCGCTGGTCACCGTAGCACTTTCCGAAGCAGGGACCTCAGTGGTGTTGAGCAACAGGGCGTGGCCTGGGGCAGAGAGAAAACGAGTGAAAAATGTGCAGTTGTCCAGCACTGAAGGTCCCTGGGGGGCAGAGTTAAGAGTGCAGGGTTAATGGGAAAAATCTTCTCTAGCCTCAGGACATCTTTGAGGTCATGGCTTTCTGCTACCTCCAATGGACGACATAGCCTACTGTCCCTGTCAACAAAGCTTGGCTCATTCCAAATGGCCTGTTATGTCCGAGCACCGTACAGCTGTGTTACTGCAGCTCTGTTTTCCCAAAGTCACCAGCTTTAGCCCATAGGCCAGGAGCAGCCTGAGCACACTGCTCTTCCCTGGCCCCTCTGCTCCTCATTTCCAGTCATGCCAGTGCTTTGCCCACCAATGGTCTCTGCACCCTTCACTCTTTTCTCCCCTTCTGGAGCCCAGGTCATCCTGTGCTGCAGGCCCTGACCAGGAAGACTCATTTCTTGTGTTTTCTAAGCACTGACCTGCCTGAAAACTTGGGAGAACATGAGTTCCAACCCCACGTGGTGGTGGAAGAAGCATCTGTAAACCATCGGGAACTGCAGGCATTTTGTAGATGGTCAGTGCTATGGACACGGGTGCCAGAGTGAGCCCACAACTTTTGAGACACCCCACAGAACCCCAAGCAGGACTTTAGTCATTCATTTCTACTTTTCTCTACCTCTTAGCAAAATCTGTTACTGAGTTACTACCAAGTAACAAAGTCAGTTGGGGCTGGAGCAGAGTAACCAGGATGGGCCCGAAATCTTAGAAAGCAAGCCGCCCATCCTTAAGGAAGAATCAAGGAGCTGGGGTTACGTGACTGGGGAGAGAAAGGACCTCAGACGGCATGTGGGTCATGGTGGTTTTCTTCAAATATCTGAGGGGCTGCCTCTGTGGGAGAGGCTGTAGTTTCGTTCGGTGGGGCTCCAGGAAACAGAAACCATGGTCAATGAGTAGAACTTATGGATGGTGGAGCTTATCTCAGGTAAGGAAAACTGGTCTGTGATTCAGAACAATCAGTGGAATGGGCAGCTTTAGGAGGCATTAGAGATCTTTGACAGGCGCTGGACATTTATTCACTGTGGGTGCAGGGGACTACTGAACTGAGAGAAGAGCTGTGAAGATTCTGTCTAGCTCCGAGCTCCATTTCTCTCCTCTGCCCCCGCAGACAGGGTGCTGAGGACGATGCAGTACGGGGAGGAGGCTGGGAGGAGAAGCAGGAGCTCTCGGGCCTCCACACCTGCTGAGGGGCCCTGCAGAACTCTCCGTGGCTGCAGTCACTCAGCCTTCTTCCTCGTGGGGCAGAAAGCCAACTCCCTCAGACGCAGCCAGCTCTGAGGACCAGGGACAGAACTGCATGGGCTCTGGCACCCTCAGGAGTTGTTGTCTGGATATTGCCTGCTTTCATACTTCCACAATAATAATAGTAGTTACTAATTCTTCAAAGAATCCATAGAATGTGTGATCTTTTGGGAAGACAGGGACTTTGGTATGAGGGTGTCTAGCTCCACAAAGAGCAGGCAAATGCAGGGGAGGACAGAGGGAGGGAGACCTGTCCCCCAGCCCCATCCTGCGGAGAGGTGGGCCCCAGGGCCTGCCCAGATCTCACTACAGGTACAGCCCAAGGCCAGGCCCCAGGCTAGATGCTGGGTCTTTCCCCGTGGAGCAGCCTGACTTGTGAAGCTGTGCTGGCCTCGCAGACCTGCTCTGATGCCATGCCACGGCCAGTGTCCCCATGTTGGGGTCAGCTCAGTCAGGGGTGGGTGGCCATCTCTTTGGTGTGTGGAGGTCCTTTGCCCCTCTGGCAGTCAAGCTGGGGTATGGAAGGATGGGTTGTGGTGCAGAGAGGGAGGGAGTTGCCAGTTTAAGCTGGAGGTGGAGGTAGGGGTATGGCTGAGGAGGCTGGGCCGCCGTGAATGGACCAGCTGTGGGACAAGGTTCCCAGAGCACAACCTTGAGGCAAGTGACACAGGCCTCCCTGTGCCTCAGCCTCCCATCATAAAGAGGGCTACAATTTTCCTTACCTCTCAACGAGTTATGGGCCTGACACATAGTAGGTCTCAACAAATACTTGTTGAATGAATGGATTATTATTGTTGCTGTTATTCTTATCTTTCAGATAATCCTTCACCAAGGCTCTCATTTTAAGGAACAAAAGGTGACACCGACATGGGCATGATTTAATCACTCTAAATCCCAGGCAGATCTGAAGAGGAAACTGTGTGGGAGCACTCCACGGCAAGCTTTGGGCAGCCACCTGGCCTTGCCCTGCAGGGGGGGCAAGGTCCAGCTGCTCTTGGGTGGTGCCTTAAGTCTCTCGTCTGGCCAGGTGGGCACCAGGGGGAAGGGAGGAGAGTGGCAGTACCTTGGTGGTTCTGGAACCGGGCCTCCCTGAGGGTCTTGACCTGCCACTGGGGCGTGTGGGGTGAGAGTGTACGTTGGGTCCAGCCACAGAAGCCATCTTCGAAATTGCAGTAAAAACCCGTAGGAAGTTTACCTGCAGGGAGAGCACAGGGACACAGTCATTTCCAGGATGGCTACAGGCAAAATATGCCAAAATCAAGTAAAATTAGCCACGTGTGACTGAATTATCCTCATTAATAACAGCTCCCAGCCAGTCCCTTGATGTCTAATGATACTGAGAAGAATGAAAGGAAGTCCCAATCCCTACCTTGTGCCTGTGATAGTTTATGATTTTCTGATCTTAAGAAAATAAAAGTTATAATAATAATAATAATAACTCCATAGCAATGGGTATTGTTAACCTAGTTTTATATATAACAAAGCAGAGGCTCAGAAATGTTAAGCAACATGACCAAGGTCACATAACCATCGGGTAACCCAGCAGGGACTTGAACTGCTCTTGCACTTCTCGATTCTGTGCTCTTTCCACTGACCCATGAATGTGACTCCAGGAGAAGTCAACGTGTAACTCCCTGGAACCCATTTCTAACGGCTGACCCAATGACAAGAGTGTGGCAGCAGCAGTGACGGTGTTGGCCAGGAGTTGGTGAGTCTCCCTCAAATGAGCCCTGCCTGGAAAGACACATAGTGCTCCAAACATTCTGTTTGCCCCCTTTACCTCCCACTGCCCTTGCAGTTAAGTGAAGTCACGTAGGCCGTTCTGGCCAATGAAATGTGAGTGGCAGTGACGTGCGTCTCTTCTGGACTGAGGCTGTGGAAAGCCCCTGTGCGATTCTTCAGTCTCTCTCTCCCCCTGCGGAAGCGGCCAAGGGGAGCTCTCATTGCTGGGGGTGCTGCTGCATGACAGTGGAACCCCTGCCAGCCTGTGTCCCTGTGGAGCAGAGGTCCCTCCCACCCAACCCTTAGCGGACAGGGACCATAAAAGTGATGTCAGGCCCCTGAAACCGGTGATGGCTTATCACTGCAGCATAACCTCGCCTATCCTGACCAAGCAATCCCAGTCATTGGGGCCTCTTTATATCATCTGTTGGCTCAGCTTAAAGGACCCCGTGATCCTTTTCTCTGCATCTGACTGACCTCAGGTCCTGTTGAAGAGGCAACAGTCAGCTTTATAGACCATATATTTCCCTGCTGCCCAACAGAGGGAGGAGGAAAACAAACGCGGGTTAGAGAGAGCGCACGGTCCACGTTCTCCAGCTTGCTCATAGAATGGCTGAAGGAAAGCTCCCCACCCTGAGTGGGCCATTCCAGGCTATTGAGATTGTGCCCAACAGCGTTGGGCCAGGCTGGAGAGGAGCAGCAGGGCTGTGTCTGCACAGGGGAAAGGCACTCTGGCTGGATTCACTGCTCTTGGTGTCCTTCCTCTGTCTCAGCCTTCTTGGCAGCAGCAGGCTAACAAAGAGGGCCCTAACACTTCCTGGCTGTGACAGCACCTTAGTGAATTATTACTCATTTCCCCCTGATTCTCTGTGCATTTCACACAGAGGAAGAATTATAAATTAAAACAGGCTGTCACTGACTTTGAGCATCTCTTCCCATTTATACCCCCCTGAAGAAATCATTTTCCCTCAAGCCCTGCATGTTCCTCTGATTAAAAATCCAAAAGCTAAGGAGATCTTTCTGTTTTATTTTTTATGCCCCCCTCAAGGGATCCCACATCCACTTCTTCTGCAAAAACTAACTGGTGACCTTCCAGGAAGTGTCCTTTACAAACATGCTGTAACCGGGACCACAATGGAAGATTCCAGCAGGCGATGAGTTCCTGGTAGAAGGAGGCAGGGCTCTGCTAGGGCCTGTACAGCATACCACTCCATCTTTACCCTTTCAGGAGGTGGAGGCAGAGCAGTTATCTTGACTTATGGGTGTTGGGGTCTCAAAAGTCCTGGAATCGGACACCTGGCCTCTAGTCCCAGCCTCACCACTTACTGCTTTATGACCTTAGGCAAGTCACTTCCTTTCTCAGAGCCTCAGCTCCCTCATCTGTAAAATGGGGTAATATTAGTATCTCTTTCACAGGGCTCTTTTGAGGAGAAAGTAAGGGACAGACTGTGGAAACTCGTTGTAAACAGTTGAGCAAATATAGAGTGGTGGTGACATTACTAATCATCCTTCACACCTGGGTGGGGAACTCATCAGGGGAGGTGCTGAAACAGCCAACACTGCTCTGGGGGCACAGACAGGTCCCTGAGCTGCCTCTCTGGAAATGCTTGTGGTAGCTCTGCCTACGCCTTCCACCTGGACAGGAATAAAGAGAGCCATTGGCATTCTGCACCTTCTGGGAAGCCCATCCTTGTTGTAGCTTGCCGTAGGATCCAGGGTGAGCTGGAAGTACTTTATTTTTGGCTGATTCCGTAAAGGGACAGGAGGTAGGCAAAACAGGTCAATGGGCGATTTATGGGATAATTAAAACCTTGAAGGGCGGGAGGGGGTGACGAGAGGATTTCTACTACTGCAAGCACATCAGGCCATGTGCTCAGCAAGAGGCCATTCCTGAAGAAGCTGATGGGTGTGGGCATCAGAACAAAGACACTTGGTGGATTTGGTCAGGTTTGGGAAATTGCCACTAAGGCCAACTGCTGAGCACAATGTCGGCACACAGGGTTGGGTCTAATGTCACCTCCTCCTTGGACCATCCCTTTCTCCTCTCATTCACCCCTAGAACCTGTGCAGTGCTTGGTACACTGTAGGATTTCAATACTTCGGTGCTGGATGGAATGGGAGTGGGTTCAGTCCTCTAACCCCTTACCACTCAAAATATGGTCCAAGGACCAGCCATCAGCTGTGAAACTGTTACAACCAGCATCAGCTGTGAAACTGTTACAAGTGTGGAATCTCAGGACCCCCACCCGACCCCCACCCTATTGAATCAGAATCTGCATTTTTAACCATCTCCAGGTGCTTCCTAATGTCTGAGAAGCACTGCTCTACCTGACCCTCTTCTTGGGCTGTAGCCAGGTATTATTTCACTGGCTAGATGGCCAAATTAGGCTGTGTGTGGGTCAATCAATCCCGTAACATTTGGCAATTATGACAACTGATTCCACTCTAAGAGAGACAAATTGGCAGAGTCACAGAGTTGTGACCTCAGCAACAGCTGCGGGAGCTGCCAAGTATAAACTCCAGGCCAAATGACACTACTTCTTTTCCTTCCTCTGTGACAACTCTGTTAACATTTTTGATAAATACGTGTTATACATTTCCTTGAAAATATAGAGTCATGGGAAAAAAATGTTAGAAGGAATACATCAAAATATTATGGTTATCTCTGAATGTCTGAGAGGGAGGATTATGGGCGATAGTTATTTTCTCCTGTGTACTTTTCTAGAGTTTTCAAGTATTTTACAACCAACATGTTTTATTTTACAATAAAGAAACTTTTAAAAAACTGTTTTTGCCTGGCAGGAAAAGTATCCCCACAAAACAGATAAGATTATTGAGTACATGGAGGGGAAGTGAGTTGTCTGTCATACCCCGTTAGTCAATGACCCATCCAGGGGATGAAGTGGGGACACCTCACCCTTTTTTGGGGAGCCACATTACAAGGAGACCATTGCTCAACACACAGGGAATCCCGAAGAGACCCTTTTGATAGGTTATAGCACCCTGGACTGTCTGATTTAGATTGGCAATGTTTGACTGGAAAAAGGGCAGGAGGATGGCATGTGGTTTGGAGGACAGAATGTGAATGGATACATTCAGGATGAATGGAGATGGGCAAGGGCAATGCCACCCCTCCATTTCAGGTCCGCCACTCATCCCGGACAGAAATATTGCTCAGGGTTGACACCGATAATCTGAATAAAGCTCTAGTGAGTGTGTGTGTGTGTGTGTGTGTGTGTGTGTGTAGAATTCCTTCTGGGGAAAATGTGGGAAGTTGAGGCTGAGAGTTGATGGGATACAAGCCACTTTTCTTTCCAAATTCCAAGCACAGCAGGGCTTGGTTGACTTCACTGGACCAAGATTTGTGACCCTGTGACCCTTGTGGGGGTTCCTTAGAAGACCTGGACATCCCCAACAGGGTTGGGAGTGACCATCTGCTCACAGAAAACAATCTAATAAGTTCCAGACTACTTCAGAAGGACCAGGTGAGGTCCAGAGCATTGTCCTAAATGCATGCACATATCAGTGGGCATCGTGTTTCAATTCATATTTCAGATAAGGAAACTGAGGCCCAGAGGTGGGGAAGAAGGATCTGACCTCCGCCCTCCAGCCCCTCTCCCAGGAAAAGGGTGGCAGAGCCCTGCACCTTCCCTGACTCTTGCTGGCCCCTTCTTCCTGGATGGACATGTAGCTGGGGTTGTGCTTGGCACAACTGACTGCTGGAAACTCATAGACCGAATGAGTCTGGCGTGTAGTGGTTCAGAGCGTGGGCTTTGGAGTCAGACTGAGTCTGAATCACTGCTCAGCCACTGGCTAACAGTCTCCGTATGAGCTTTAGGTGCCTCATCTCTAAGATGGGTAGCATAGCGTCACACGGGATTGTTGAGAAGATTCAGTAAGTTACATGCAAAGTGTTTGGAGCTGCTCCTGGCACATACTAACTGCTCAATAAATGTTAGCTGTTGTTGTTATTATTATTATTACTATTGTCATCATTATTGTTATCTTCATGGCGATGGTATCCAGAATCAACAACAGTCAATGTGATAGAGAAAAACACCTAAAATCCCAGAGAGAATGAGGCACACAAATAAGGGAAAGCGTGTTTGCCCAGAGTACTGCTAAGATCAGAGTGGAAAAAGATCAGAATAACCTTCCTTCTGAATTCCTAGCAACCGATTTCTATAGCAAAAAACTCAGTGTGGGTATTCTCCAGTGTGGAGCTGTCATTCTGACAGCTGGTCAGAGCAGCTTTTCAAGTGTGGCTGAAAAGGCCACAGGGCCCAGGCACCTGCCCTCTGGACTGGAGCCAGGTTTCCCTCAAGCTTGGAATTGGCCCTGGAAACCCCTCATTGGCAAGCCCCAGAACAGGAAAGTGCCCTGAGCCCACAGTAATGGGCTGGATCCTACAGGCTCAATGCTCTAATCATGACTCTGTTCCTGATGTGCTGTGTGACCCTGAACAAATCAATTACCTTCTCTGTGCTTTCATTTTCCCAATTGTAAATCAGAGCATGCCATGCCTGACCTGTTTCCCTGCTGGGAGGTGGGTACCAGAACACTTTAAAAAAGCAAAAGCAAAATTACACAGCTCAGAAGCACTGCTGGAAATACTGCAGAGACAAATAACTAGAGAGAAACACATAAGCCTCTGCCCAGGGCAACATGGGCAGGTTGGCTTCATTTTGGTGCCCTTGTACAGTGAGAGCTCTGTGAGAAAGGCCAGGAGCCCAACAGTGTGGGACAAAGAAAACGCTTACCTGCAACTCTTTACTGAGTTTTATCTAAACAACCACAATTCCACCATTATTGGAAAACTTCACCGGAAAGTTTTATATAAAAAGGGAGTTTTTCAAATTGAAAAATGGATTTTTTTATTGCTACATTTAAAAGAGAATAAATAAAACTGCTTTTTCCCCCTAAGGGGAAATCTGTCCTCCAGATGACCTGGGGAACACTGTGAACTTTTTAAAGCTACTTTGCAGGCCACAGCGTCCTGGGGCCCATGTCCCTGAGAGCTGAGGCATTTGCTCCTGTGTCTGGGCCCCAAAGCACCCCAGGCACATACGTCTGCATCCTTTCCAGCCATGTTCTGGGGATGGATTTTCAGCACCTTGAAGGCAGGTGCTGTGTTATTTACCTCTGCTCCAGGATCTAGCATATTTTCCAGTTCACATTAGATATGGGTTATGTGTTCTAATTTCCCTGACAAAAATGTAAAACCCTCTAGAGTGTATACCCCTGGCCAGGCAGCTACTGAGAAAACTGTTCAACTGGAGTGGATACTGGCTGGGGGTCTAACTGCCGCTAATTCCCAGGGAGACCTCAGCAATTTGTTTTCCTTCATGGAGCCCAAGAGTCCCAACTCATTGATTCATTGTAATGAACAGAGTCAGTGAGCACCTATGTTATGCCAGGAACCACCTGAGATATTGGTACAGGGAAGAGTGCCAGACCCAATATGCCCACAGGGAGGGAGAGAGACGTGAAAACCACCTCTGTGAAAGGTAATAGATGTGCCCCCCTAGGATTGCTAAAATAGAAAGACAGGTAATAAGAAATGTTGACGAGGATGTGGAGAAATGAGAACGCTTATGCATTACTGGTAGGAAGATAAGGCAACTACCAAGCTGTTTTCTAGTCACTCTGGCAGTTCCTCAAAATGTGAAATATAGAATTACCATATGACCCAGAAATTCCACTCCTCGGTATATATCCAAGAGAAATGAAAACATCTGTCTACCAAAACTTGTACATGAATGTTAACCCTGGCATAATTCATAACAGTCAGAAAGCAGAAACAACCGACATGCCCATCAATGGATGAATGGATAAACAAAATGTAACATATCCATACAATGAAATATTACTTGGCAATAAAAAAGCCATGAAGGACAAGCTACGACATTATGGCCCTTGAAAACATTATGTTAAGTGGAAGAAGTTAATCATAAAAAAACCACACATTGTACGATTCCATTTATACGAAATGCCCAGGACAGGCAAATCTATAGAAACGGAAAGTAGAGTAGTGGTTGCGTAGGGCTAGAGGCATGTGGACGTGGGGGAGGGGAGTTGGAGGAAAATCGGGAAAGATTGCCAGGGGTTTCTTCGTGGAGTGATAAAAATGTTCTAAAACTAGATTATGGTGATGGTTGCACAACCCTGTGACTACATTAAAAAAACACTGAATTGTACACTTTAAATGGTTGAATTGTAAAGTATATGAACGAGCGCTCAAAAAAAAGCTGTTAAAAAGAACGGATGTTCTGGTGGATGATGGATACACTGAGCTGGAGGAGGGGACCAAAGGAAGAAGAACCAACTGTGTTTGTGGGGGATGGGCAGAGGAGGCTTCCCAGAAGAATCGACTCTTGGGGTGAGTCTCAAAGGAGCAGATGTGACTGGAGAAGGGAAAGGGCAAGGGGTACCATACGAGCACAGTCAGAGGCATGAGGGAGCTGAGATGCAGTTTGCTATGGTTGGAGCTGGGCTACATGAAAGATTGGGAGGACGGGAGAGTCAGGCGGGTAATGAAAGACAGGCTTGAAAAGTGAGGGAATCTGGGCCTAGAGGGCTTCTCATGTCACATTAGAGTTGGGCTTTAGCCTGAATAACTTCTCTGTGCATGAGGATACTGAGAGCATAATTTATAAGACCTGTTTTGTTTCTTAACTTACACGCTCTTTCTGGACCACAGATCTTAGCTCTGTCTCTTGAAGACTGTGTAGCTTTTGAAAGTTGCCACTGAGAGGAGACACAAGTGGCATTGGGTGTAAGGGAGGTTGTCCAAATCCGAGTGCCTGGGTGACAGGGGCCGGAGGGGAATGTGGGCATGGTCTGGGCTGAGCCGGGTGGGGACAGACCCCATCTACTCACTGCAGAGCTGGCCCTCATCTTCTCCCTGGGCGCAGTCCCGATGGAAGTCACAGGCCTGCCCGAGCTGGAGGACTGTCCCATTCCAGCAGGTGAAGGAACTCTGCAAGGCCATCTTGGATCCCGGGGAGGTTCCTGGAGACACACAGAGACACACACCCCTGGTCAGTTTGGGTGGTCCCATCAGAAGGTTCAGGGAGAGCATCACTCCGTCCTGCTGTTCACATCCCAAGGCCTGATGGAGATACCAGCATCTCAATCTGGCCACAGCCAGGGCCAACACCAGGAGGCTGAGAGGAAGTCAGAACCCTAACTTCCCTCACCGCTGCCCCCAGCCCACTGCGGGGGTGCAGGGGTTCTCGTTTTCTAGTGATGGTGAGTAGTAGAGTGGACGAGGTTTGGTCCACATTTCCCCCAACACTCTGGGGGAACTCATGGGTTCTCAAACCATGGCTTTAGTGTGTCAGGTAGACAGCCTGAAGGTGGGGTCTCACGTGCACACAGACAGATCTATCCTTAAGGTCACATCTGGAGTAGCAAGGGAATATCTGGCCCAGTGTATCTCCCCCATGCTCGACCCCAGATTCCACCACTGGAGTGAGTCTCCAAACATGCAGTACTTTGGGTCGTGGAACAGGAAAGGCACCAGTGTGAGAGGCCAGGCCTGGACCATCCTCCATGACTGGCTGTGTGATGCTGACACACCAGCTGTGTGTCCCTGCCTGACTAGCCCCTATCTTTCCATCCACAAAAGGAGAGTTGTAATGATATTTCTAAGTTCTGTTCCAGTTTTGAAATTCTAGATAAATCAGATTAGCCAGTGGAGGAAGGGAGAGCAGGAGTTTATAATGAACCTGTTAGCAGTTACTCATGCCTGTATCCACAACAATGCATTATGGTCATTAATTAACTGTGATCCCAGAGAGCCACGTGCAGGGAGGAGAAGGCTGGCCTGGCCTAGCCTGTCCTACGGAATGGGCATTTTGCCCAGAGACCACCTAGCAAGGACCTGGCTGGTGCTTCTGACAGCACCTCCTGTCACTCAACTTTTGGTTGGTGTGGGATGGGGGAGCTTTTAGCCCCTGTGGAGATGAACAGGCAGGGCCCAGCCCGCGTATGGCTGCTTTGCACCCTGTCCCTTTTTCTAGCTCCATCCCCATGGCACCTGCTGCCTCAGCAGGATCCTCACCCCCAGGCCACCTGACTGGGTGGTAGAGAGGATGAACCAGAACTCCCGCTTGGTCAAGTCCCACAGCTTCTCCCAGCCTCATGTCAGGGGTGGGCTCCTTCAACTCTGGCTGTGAAATTAGACTTGCATTTATTAAATTTCATTTTCATAAAACCTCCCAGAGCACTGTGATGTGGGACTCTCTAAGTCAGATGATTTTTAATACCTAAAAATCCATGAATTTCTGGTTCGGTGAACTATTCCCAATAGCACGGACATTCTCATCAAGTTCAGCCTGTTTACCTCTAGAATCCCTCAGTGTACCTCAGCCCATCTGGCTCTGTAAAGAAGCTGAGCAAGTCATAGCAGTGCCCATTTCCTACATGGGGGACCGAGTCAGAGAGGTTCGGTGACTTGCCTGAGGTCACATACCTGGTAAGTGGGATTCAGACCTAGTCTGTCAAGACGGCAAAGCTGCTCTCTCCATCTCCTGGAAGGGGAATGCTGGAGGTGGCCTTGGGCTGTCTTTTCCAGATTAGCCCAGGTAAGACTCAATTTGTTCACTGATGGATGATGGCCACCTGGCATTGTGAGAGCAGCTTCCAGCCTGGCTGGGCATTCTCGATAACTCCTGGATATGGGAAACACAGGCCCTGCTTCCTCCAGGGAATCACATTCAAGTTCTTTCACCTGCTCTTCAGGGTCCTTTGTGATCTGGGCCCAAATTTCCTATCCTGTCTCACCTATCTGTCTCTCCCCACGAGCTCTGTGCTTTAGCCTCATCTGGTGTTGGTTCCATGCAGCCTGGCTCTAGAACAAGCTCCAGTTCCCATCTTCTTCACCAAGTTGTTTGAGCCTCTGCCCCCTCTGCTCTAGCCACTCCCTGCACTCTCTGGGTATCCACAAGGGGCCTGCATAGTAGGTGACCTATCCGTGGCTGGCTGAACAATGGACCCACGCAAAGACCACATCCGAATCCCCCAAACCTGCGAATATGCTACTTTATGTGGTAAAAGGGCCTTTACTAATATGATTAAGTTAAGGACCTGTAGACGCGGAGATTACTCTGGATTATCCAGGTGTAATCACAAGGTTCTTATAAAGATGGAAAGAACGTCAAAGTAAGAACAGGAGACGTGATGATGGCAGCGAGAGTTTGAAGTAACGTGAGGAAGGTGTAATGTGAGGAAGAAGCCAAGGAATGCAGGAGGCTGCTAGAAGTTGGAAAAGGCAAGGATACGGATTCTCCCTTAGAGCTTCCAGAAGGAGCCAGCCCTGCTGACAACATGACTTTGGCCTGAAACTGATTTTGGACTTCGGCCCTTCAGAGCTCTAAGAGAACAAATTCGTGTTGTTTTAAGCCACCAGGCTTATGGTAGCTTGTGAGAGCAGCAACAGGAAACTACCACACCATCTAAACCTGACTCCAGCTGCCATGGCAGACTAAGTCAGCTGGGGGCTCGGTCATTTGTAGCCCAGAAACTTTACATCAACTGCTCAGTGACTAGATTTCTGTGGTTCCCTGGTTACCTCTGCCCCTTTCTTCCTCACACAGAAGGAAAAATGCTACCCCTTTCCATCCCTGGCCTCAAGACAGACTAAGCCAATGTGTTCTCCAAATCCCTTATCGATTCCAAGTGCAGGGAAACTCACAATTAGTCAGTCACGTCGTGTTGGAAGCTGGGGAATAAAATGCTGCTCAGATGCCGGTGCTGGTCCCCGGAAGGCACAGTCTTCCCCCTGCAGAGGGCGGCCTCCCTGAAGGGAGGACTTGGGGGCTTTGCTGGGGGTTGTTGTGGACTTGTTCCCAGGAAACAAGATCATAGCAAGGATACCTGGATTCATCTATGGCGTATCTGCCACGCGCCAAGCACAGCGCCAGCACTTTACCTGACTGCTCACTAAACTTTATAACCACCAGGACAGGGCGGCTCTGTTATTTCCACTCAATAGGGGGACATCCCAATTAAGTGAGGGCGAAGGGTGGTGGCTGTGAGGGCTGGACAGGTGTGTGACCTTAGCTGGCGGGCCCTGCCTGCCCCGTGACACTGCCTGTCCTCTCTGCCCCGTTTTCAGGGTAAAGGTATTTAGGATAATAAGAAAAACGCGTCACATTTGCTTGGTGGTTTCTAGTTCCCAAAGCATTTTTCTTATGCCTCATGCGGGATCATTAATTATAGTTAGGGCCATGTTTCCTTCGCTCCCAGGTTGACTGAAGAAAACATAAGCAAAATAAAAAACCTGTGATGTCTTCCTCAACCTATGGAACACATGTAAGTTGTGGTGTGTTTTATTCACACTTTATAATTAGGCCTTGTTTCTTTTAGTGTTTTCACGAACATGTTTCCACATGTTGCCACAAACCAATGATTTGTCATTCCCTTACAGTTCTTTTACTTTCCTTCTAAAAATAGATGCCTACTGTCTAAAGTTGGAAACCAGAGTAAAAATAAACAAAAGCAATGCCTAGAATCCCATTATCTAGATGCCATCATTTTTAACATCTCAGAAGTTTTCTCTTTCATTTTTTAGGCCTATGCTTGAAACCTATATCATTTGACTAACCAATGTCACCCCAATAAATTTAATAAAGATGAAAATAAATAACAGTGTGTATAGTTGTGTTATGTGCACATATGCCTTAAAATAATTAAGGTTATATCATGAGCTTGTCCAAAGTTTGAAAAATTCTCCAGAAGAATACTTTTTCATGGCTACAATACGTTGGGATACGTACCATCATTTATTTAGACATTATTCAATGATTGGATTGTTAGACTGTTTATAATAACACTTTGAAGAATATCTTTGAGCATAAACCTTTGCTTGCATTTCAGATTATTTTCATAGGATACATTCCCAGAAGTGGACTTACTGAATCAAAGGGTATAAACATTTTATAGGCCCTTAATATATATTATTAAATTACTTCCTAGAAGGTAATCCAATTTGCACTCTCACCAGCTGTGTTCATACATACAATGCCCTCTTACTACATGCTGGCCAACCCTGAATATGACCATAGTTTTTACTTTTAACTAAAGGTATTTCCCTGCTGTTTTATTTTTGTATTTCTGTGGTAGTTAGTGAGGATGAATATTTTTTTCACGTTACTAGCTCTATTTTACTTTTACTTTGCCCATTTCCATTTGCCAATTTCTCTATTAGGTTCTTCATGTTTTCATATGGAATTGTATGAGATAATGAATAGGGAGGTGAAACTATTATTATATGTTTGACAATGTCCCCCAGTATTTTATATGCATTTTCATTCAGCTGATAATGTATCTTGATCTGCTGGAGTTTTAAGTTTGTAGTAATCCAAGCCTATCCTGTGTTCCTGGCTGATTTCTTTTTTCTCCTATGCTTAAAGAGTTTGCTCCACGTGGGAGTGGTAATATGTGGGTCACCTTTCATAGGCTTTGAATTGCCTTCTCATTTGGGAACCTTTTCCAGCATCACTTCATCTCTCAGTCATGGAGGCCTAGACCTCAGCACCTCATCCACAACACTTCTGTGGATCCTCCCATTCTCCCCGTCCAGAAACTGTCCTTTCACTTGGACTTTTACAGCATATTACTTCTTGCACTTAACATGGCGGACATTCTGCCTCATGTTATAACGAGCTGCTTGTATGCCTGTCTTCCTCACCAAACTGGAAGTGACTGGAAGGGAGGTATCGAATTTTCATGAGTCTACAATAGTACCTGGTATTGAGATCGCCCCACCCCAATAGCTCCTATGTATCATTTATGGAAGATTTTATTATACCCATTTTATAGTTGAGAATACAAAGGCTTAGAGCGGTTACGTGGCTTGCTGAGGGATTGGTAGAACCCCATATTCTTGACATTTTGTTCTGTATCCTTTGTACTGTGTTGCCTGTGAGGTCCCCCTGGGTGATGGGTGTCCTTAGGAGCCATGATAGTGGGTACAGAAGGGCAGGAAGTCAGCATCTCTGTCCTTCACCCCAAACCTTGACAAAGGAGGGGTCCAGCAGTGGGAGGTTAGTGCTGCTTTCACTCTCTCGATGTCCTAGAGTTTATCCCCAGCACCTCTCTTTTCTCAGCTAAAGCGCAGTCACAGCCCGAGAAGCAATCTCCTTCATCGCTGCTTCTACCATACCCTCCCCGTCTCCTTTCCCTGGCTGGCGCCGTCCAGGCTCCCTGGCATTGCCTCCTCTGTACCACAGGGAACTTTATGCTTGTGAGCGATTCAATTAGATGGAAACCTGGTACTCTGATCTATACTGCCAGTCCAAATGCAAAACTAATGAGGCGCAACAAAAAACAACCACTCTGTCTTCTCAAGTTCTTGTTTTATGGGGCCCATAAATTCCAAAGAGGGAAGGACCCTTGGTGAATGGTTTTAATCAAGGGCCTGAGTTTCTTAAACAGTAACCTCTCTGTGGTTGTGAAATGATTGTTCCAGCTTATGGAGTATGTTAACCTGAGGCCCTGGGTGGCCAAACCCCTGCAGCCTCCTGAGCTGCGAGGAAGGGGTGGGGCTTGGACATGAGGAGCCAGCTCCCACTTCCTGCTGGCACTTCCTGATGCTTTCCACCCAAGGTGTCACTGATTCCTGATAACCATTGTAATGCCAAATACTCTCATCACAGAAAGCTTGCTGTGATGCTTGGGGATCTTTTGCTAGTAAGGGTCTTCTCTGTGGAAATTTATTTATCTTTGGAAAAGCAGTTCTTCCCAGAATAATGATATATGTCACTGGGGATAGTAAATTGTCATCATTTCTTACCTTTGTGTAGCATTTTGATAGCTTACGATGTGCTTTCCTAATCCTTCCTTGTTTGAATCTTATAAAAAAAAACCTAGCAGCACAGTTATTATTCCCGTTTGATTAATGAGAAAATTGAGGATTCAAAAGACTAAATAATATGCTGAGAAATGCTTTTTAAACGGTAAGGCACTACAGAATGCAAACAGTTACTGACAGTGCTTTGCCTGTGGTCTCACAGCAAGTAAACGACAGGCAAAGGCCCAGCCCAGAACCTGGTCAGATGATTCCAGGTTCCTGTCCCACAACTCGGATTAGATCACCTTCTGGAGAGCCCCCTGACTGCCCATGGGAGTCAACTGGGAAGTTAGAAATAGTGTTGATCTTCAGGCCCCACCTGGACCAATGAAATAAGTATCTCTGAAGGAGAGGCCCTTGGCATTGGTGGTTTGAAAAGCTACCTGGGTGATTCTCATGGGCATAGGGTTGAGAATCACTTCCTCAGAGGGCTGGAGGATCAATCCCTGAGTACCTATGTGTCTTGGGTACGTCCTTTACGTAACTTCATGGGTCTGCATTGCCCCCTGGTACAATGAGGGTGGGGCCTCAAATCCAACCTTTAAGACCACCATCCATTTGCGACATCTTGATCTTGGAGTTCTGGGCACTGGTTGTTGGTGGCTGTATTTTTTTCAGGTTGATGTGATATAGTTAATGTCGTCCTTATTAAGGCCGACCATTGAATGACTCTCCCCTGAAAGCTTCTGCCTCCCTACGCCTCTTTACTAAGCCACTCACCGGGCCAGTTTCCCATGGTTGCCTCATGTTGGCTTTTCCTGTCTTACTCATCTGTCATTTGTATCCTGGAACATGTCTCCTGAAACAGCATGCCACATTTCTTTGCCCATTTATCTCCTCTCCAATGCAGTAGAAATCAGTTCACATTTGCACCTGAGATACGTGTGGCCCAGGTCAGGTTACACGAATTGCTGTTCCACACCACGAGTGACTTATTGGGTTCACTTGCTGAGAATGATCCTTTCTCCCTAATTGTGCATTCAAAGCAGAAACCCAACACATTCCCCTCCTTCAATCATGTCTTGGAGATTTGATGCTACAAAATCTACACAACTCTCCTTACTCACATTCCTTTTTTAAATGACTGTCAAATTTTAGGTCAGTTAATTAATTTTTAATTAAGGTGATTTATGTGGCATTAAAAGAGGCACATTTGTATCAGCTTTTGGGCCGTCTTCCACCTGCTTGCTGTTGCCTAACCAATGACACTCGTTGGAGGTGGGAAAATTGAGTACTGCTTCAGTGAGAAGGGGGGTCTTTCACTTAAATGAAAGACAAGGGGATATGGCGTGTGGGAAGAGTCTGGCTTCTGGAGGGTGGGGAGGTCCGGAGTGGGGCTGGAGCTGGAGCCTAGGGTCTGGGCCAGGTTCCTACCTGCTGGTAGAAACTTAATGTTTCCCGGGACGAGAAGAATCAGGTACGCAAGGGCACACAAGCCCAGAGCCATGAAAATGGATGGTGACATGATGAAGATGTAGTCAAATAGCATGCACAGGCTAACAGCTGTTCCTACCGTGCTGATGCTAATGGGGGTGCTGGGAGGCCCGGGACCGTGTAAATTACGCCTGGCAGAGACCAGCCCTGCCGAGGGCTTTGGGCCTCATAAATTGCAGTGTGGACAACCTCATTAAACAGCTGGCAGCTTGGGTTGCTACTCAAATATAAATGGGCGAGGAGAGGGCCTAGCTGTGGAGGGTTGCCAGTAGGCTGGGTAAGAAAGCACTGCACTGGGAACGGACAGAGCTAGTTGGAGGCCTCGCTCTGCTACAAGGCTTCCGGGGCCACTAGCAAGTCACTCCTCTCCTGGGCCTTAGTTTTCCTGTGTGTGGAATTTCTAAAGCCAGACATGCACGTTCACCATGGGCTTAGGCTATTGCGTTGATGGTGTGTCCACAGGCTTCCTGCAACAAAGTCACACGGGAACTTGGTAATTGTGCTGCTTTCTGGGCCTCTTGTACACCTACGGAGTCAGAATACCTGGGGGTAGAACCCTGGGGCCAGCATGCTCCGCAAGCTCTCTTGGTGGCAGTTGGGCACACCAACGTCTGAGGAGCTCTAGTGTTGGAGGAATAAATGGATCTTCAGTTTCTCTTTCCCTTGGAAGAAGTCAAGCCTTCCAGCCCCACACACCCTGTCACTATGACAATTCCCTCTGGGTGCAGGGCTCTCAGAGTTCCTTTCACACCTAGATTCTATTTCTGTTATTTCTCCAGCAGCCTAAGGTATCACTTTGTATTGATTGAGACCGCTCAGGTTTAGAAAAAATAATATTCCGTTCCAGTCCCCTCTTCTGCTAGCTAGCGGTGAACTCTGACACAGTTCACAGGGTTCTTTCTTCTGTAAATCAGGGATGCTATCTAATCGATAGGATTTTGGTGAGAATAAAATGAAATTATATACATAAACAATATGTGGGGTGCTTGTGAACTAATTTCAGAGAGTATCCCAAAGGGTTTGGGAGAATTGGCCATGGAGGGTGGGTGGGAAAGCATCAATAATGGGGTTGGACAGGCCAAATCTTGGGGACAAACAGCAACTTTGGGAATCCCTCACATCCCGTCACAGAGGTGAGGGTCTACAGGCTAGACTCTGTCAGCAAAACGATGATAGAAACAAACCCAATAGTGATTTGCAATACAATAATAGCTATGAATAATAATAGTTGCAATGATGAAATTTCAAGACTTTTTGTCTCTGGAGTCAACCCCTTTCCCCCCCCCGCCCCCCCCCCCCCACATACCAGAGTTAGCTTTCTGAGCCCAGCTCCTGTTAGGCCCTAATCCTACTATAAACCTTTGCTGGGATCCATGGCATTCAATCCACATAAAGACTTTGCACACCTGTCACAACCCCCATCCCGGCTGCACTGTGTCCTTTGCATCTTTAGCTAAACAATGGGACTTTCCTGAACATGTGACCATCACCACAGCCTTTGTCTCACCCGATTCTGTTGCTTAGAATCAGCTTCTCCATTTGAACAATTCCTCCTAATTCAGACGTCCCTTTCTCAATGGCTCGTTCTTCTTCCTTGAAGGAAGACATGTGACTCCCTGTGGAGAGCCCTGGTAATCGCTACACACCTTTAACTGTGTGCTCACTCACCCTGTTGTGCGATACGTCTGCATTGCTGGCTTCTCCCACTAAATTCTAAATTCTTGGCGGCAGGTGGTCCATCTCACTTATCTCCTGGAGATGCCTGGCATGCAGTGAGCACTAACGCATGCATGGTGAAGGTATGCAAAATAGATCGCCAAGTTTAGGGAGAAGAGTGGGGAGAGGTGGAACTTCCTTGCATTCTGGAAATTGCTAGTTCCTTTAGCTTATACCATAGAAATTCTCCCCACCTTCCCCTCCCACCCATTCCATTTAATTTTTGGATTATTGAACAACTATATTCAGAAGTCTACTAAGCGCCTGGCACTGGGGTTCAGGTACTGAACAGAGGGTAACCTGGATGATCTGTTTTGATAGTTGGGTCCCATGAGTCCTCTCTGGGGAGGTGCTATTTGAGCTGATACTGAAGGATAAGAGAGAGCCAACCATGTAAAAAACCTGGGGAGAAGCAGGACCTACAACACTGGGGGTGAGGGGTGGGGATTGGGAAAAGAAACTTCTGATCCAGAAACAGAGCAGAGGTGAGAGCGGCTTGAGTGTCGTGTCACCGAGTGTCGTGAGGGTTGTGAAAGGCGGCCAGGGAAGGAGGCAGAGGCCCAACAAGGCAGGACGTTGCAGGCTGTGGGAAGTGGTGTGGATGTTGCTTAAGGAGTTTAGACAAGAGACTGAGAGCCATTTGTTTAGTTTTATAAAAGATCATTCTGAGCAATTTAAGGTGCATGGATTGGAGAGGGCAATAGAAGTGGAAAAACCAGTTCGTAGGCTGTTTTAATCAAGCAAGCAAGTGACGAAGGCAGCTTGCACGAGGCTGGGGATAGTGGAGACGGAGAGAAATGAGTTGTGTGAGTTACACGTCGGAGGTGACCCTGGCAGGAAGGCTGACGGCCTGGAGGTGAGGGTGCGAGACAGGGCGACACCAAGGATGGTACTCAGATGAAACCAGGGCTGCTAGCTGACACGACAGAGCCAGTGAGGGTTTGTTTCAAAATCCCAATTCCTTGGACAAAGTCGGTCTCCATATAAATTTACGAAGAACCACAAAGATTCCCTTAGGCCATTAGTAGGAAAACAGCATGTGTTTCATTTCACTGTTGAGCTCTCCGAAGAAAGTAAAAATTTTCTTATTCCTTTGTACCCTCAGCAGTCCCTTTATTTTCTTGCATGGCCCTTTTCCCAAGGTTTCCCTATTCGGCATTTATCTTCATTGCTTTGCTGAAAAGACATAGCAATAATTTTACTTTTAATATTATAAATGACCTCTGTGTACACTTTACCATCAGTCTCCCTGGAAAGTGGTGATATTTAACCATTCTGCACCACAGCTCCCCATAAAATACGTTGTTTTTCTCTTCTTGTTTGTTCAGGAAACAATGAACCATTCCAATCATACCTTGGAGAATTACTAATAATCACAAACAAATTATAGCTACAACTGAGACCAGTGCAGGGACTATGCAGATTGTGCTGTGGGGAAGGCTGCTTGGAGCCGAGCGCAAAGGTGAGCCGGCGTCATTCAGACTGGAGGAGCAGAGACAGGAGTGTCAATCACGGGTTGAGGTGCCTCCACCTAAGGAAGCTGGGTGGAGTCGCGCCCTTATATAGATGGGAGGCTATCTTGCCTCCGTTGGATCCATGGTAGCCATGGTGTAAGGTTTGGCTGCCTGCTTACGAGACAAGATGGCCCTGGGTGCCAATGCAGGTATCAATCACGACAATAACTACCTCCATTTATCGACTATTGAATGCTTCGACTCCTCTGGGCACTGTATTAAAGGCTTTATATGCATTACTTGATTTAGACCTTACAGCTACTACTATGTGAAATAGTTGTTATTATCTCCATTTTGTTGAGAAGAAAACTAGGATCCAAGGATTTGTGAAGACATTCCCGAGGTCCTAGAGGCAGGATTTTATGTCTGACTCTGCAGCCCATGTTCCTAATCAATATGCTAGACCCACCATGAGGAAAAGGCCGTATCAGGGGCCCCAGGAATAAACAAGAGGGAGGACGGTGGACTGCAAGCCAGTGGAGCGCCCGAGAGGAAATGGGTGCCCCAGGCTAGAGACGGAGGCCAGGGAAAGGAAGCTGGCACCGTCAGGGCATCGTGGAGGCGTGGAGAGTGAGGCTGGATGGCTTCCAGAAAAAAATGTTTTTAGGGGAATGATAACACCAGGCAGGTGCTAAGACAGCATCCAGGCACGGGGGAAGAAGAGGGGAACTGAATATCAGAATTCATAGTTTGTTTCCTAGGCCAGGCAAAAATCCCATCTCTCTTGGAGGTGATTGGGTCAACTGAGATAGTTATAGAAAATTACTTTGTAAACCACTGAGTACCAGAAAATGATTAAGATTTTATTTTTATTGCGCCTGACATTCATATAGCATCTTACTAAAGCCGTAGAAGCTCACTCCCTCACCTCCTTGTCTTTGCTAAAATGTTACCTTCTCAGAGAGGCTTTCCCTGGTGACCTTATCTAAAATCTCTCCCCTGCCCCAACCCCCAAGCACAGACACTTCCTATCTCCCTTCCCTGCTGTACTGTTTCTCCTTGCTACTTACACTTGGGCAATCGACACTTTCCTTGCTAGTTCTGTCACTAGTCTTACTCCCCCACTAGCATTATGCGATGGAGGGCTTAGTCTGTGTTTTCTCGGCTGAACCCCCAGTTCCTAGAAAAGTGCCTGGCACATGGTGGGGTCTAGTGTGTGAGGCAGTGGACAAACCAGAAAGCACTGGCTGGCAGTGAGGAGACCTTAGGTCTGCCCCAACACTGCCATGTACTAGTTGAGTGACACTGGAGGGAACATGTGTCCTCTTTCGGCTGCAGGCTGTTTATCTGTGAAATGATGGGGTTGGAGCAGGTGTGCTCTAAGGGACCCTGATTCTCCCTCTGCCATGGGTCAAGTTCTCAGCCAACAACAGGGAACAGTGGAGAAGAGTTCCACCTGGAGGTGGAAGGTGCCGGGGTGGGAGGAGGGGTATCTAATAATAGTGATAAATGTGGATGGCAAATTGGAAAGCCAACGGGAGACTCCCAGCTCAGCGAGAATCCTCTCAGCCCCCGCTCTGGCTATTAAATGTGGAGCACGTCACACAGAGGGCTGCTTCAGGCCCAGCAGGTCCCCCGGCACACAGGGCTCCATTTCCACTTTTATGAGTATTTCCCGAACTCCCGGGAGGTTTGCTGCCAGGTACTATGTGCTTGAGAGTAAAGTGCTACTGAATAGAGTTTACAGTTTTGTTTAGAGAAAATAGCTGAGAAAACAGACAAGACTTGATGGGACAGGTCTGTGAGGACACTTACAGGACGGTTCATGCTCCAGGTCACAGGAGCAGCAGCACACGCCTCCTCTCAGGTCAGAAAGGGTCCAGAGAAGAAAGCTTTTGTGCCTTGGTATCCTGGCAGTGCCAGGACGACATATTTTAAATGAACTCGATGGAAAGTGTTTAGGTCTGTGGCTGTCCTGAATCGCCACCGGTCTCTGTAATTTGCTGAGCACACGCAGAGGCTAAGGAAAAGAGTTCTGGTTTTGGAGACAGATGAATCAAAATTGAATTCTGACTCAATTGGTCTTGTAAAGTACTCGATTGCCTTGAGCTTCAGCCTCTATCTCACAGGGTTGTTCCAAGGTTTAGAAAAATAATAGGTAAGCCTCAGTGCCTGGTACATAGTAGGTGTTCAGTAAATGGTGGATAATGAAAACATAGTCTACATTCTTGAGACCATCTTGTATATTGGGGCAGATATGTGGGCTAATAATAATAATAAAGATAAAGTGTTAAAATAGGTTTGTGTTGTGACAGTTTTAAAACTTATCTGAAATTCTTTCATAATCCTCTTGAGCAGATTATTGAGGGGTGGGGGGATTTGTCTCCTCCCATTGAATCTAGGCAGGCTGGTGACTACTTGGACTAATAGCATATGCTGGAAGTCACCATGTGACTTTTGAGGCTGGATCATAAAAGCTATGCACCTCCCACCTTGCTCATGGATACATTTGTCTCTGGAGCCTGAAGCTTCCATGCAAGAAGTTTGACTACCTCAAGGCGACCATGCGGGAGAGGTCAGAGGTTGGCACTCAGGGGACAGTTCCAGCCAAGCTCAGCCTCCCTACCGCCTTTGCCCATGTAGCGAAGCCTGCACACCAGGTGATCTTTCACCTGAATCGCACTGCATGACCTCCATCAATGCCACATGATACAAAAATTTACCCAGCTGAGTCCTAACCAAATTCTTGTCCCACAAAATATAATAGTTGTTTTAAGCAGCTACGCTCTGAAGTATTTGTTATTCAGAAATAAATAATGGAAATGTATGAGTAATAGGCACACAGAGGAGGGGTGTCTAACTGTGGGTCAAAGGAAGACTCTAGAAAAGAGGTGACACTGAGTTGTGCTCAGAGAATTCACAGGAGTTCATCAGACAAGGAGAAAGGACAAGGGAGTCCAAAGAAGAGGACAGCATGCTCAGGGAACAGGAGGTTGTCTAGGTGACCTGGGGGCCCGGGTGGGCAAGCTGGCAAAACAAGCAGGAAGCAAGTCACGAAACCCTGAATGACATAGCAGAGTCCAGACTCTAGGCTTTATATGCATTATCTTATTTAGACCGTACACAACTGTATGAAGTAGGTGTTGTCATCTCCATTGTCCTGAGAAGGAAACTGGGATCCAACATTTGTAAAGTCATTCCCAAGGTCATAGAGTATCGGCAGAACCAGGATTTGAGCAGGTCTGCCTGACTCTGAAGCCCGTACTCTGTATCGATATACTATACCCATCAGAGTGGAAAAGGCCATTTTAGAAGCCTCTGGAATAGACAAGAGGGAGGACTGTAGATTATAAGACCACAGGTGACAAAGAATGTCTAATGTACTTGAAGAAGGGACAGGACCAGAGCAGGAGACAGGGCGAGGACCACGTCCTAGAGGGGTGTGGAGAAAGGTGTGGGGTGGGGAGGGGCTTGGAGACGCAGGTGGCCAGAGGGCCATCACAGGAGTTCAGAGAGGCCTGGGTCAGCACAAGGCTGTGGGGTGGAGAGGAGGGGGCTGGTGAGAGCTGTTTCAAAGGTAACGTTGTTAGGATAAGACTATGAGATGATGGAGGAAGCAGTACAAGATGGCACTTGCATCTGGGCTTGAGCCTGTGGGCAAGGGGGGCCATTTATCTGTAGAAGCAGACAAGAGGAGCAGGCTACTGCCAATGTGGAATGGTGCCAAGGGGCAGCGACTTGGACCGTCCATACTCTTTCCTCTTGCAGGGCCTGCATGGCCTCAGAGGGCAGGGAGTGCCAGGAGGACTCCGGCTGTGGCTCAGGGTGGCATGTCCAGCACGGTCCTGAGGTGAGGGGCATTCTGGGAAGTCAGGGCTCTGCGAGGAGCCGACTGGCTGACTGGATGCAGAGGGTGAGGTGTGGAGAGAGAGCCTTGGTGACCTAGCTGGCTCTGGTCCCCGTTAACTCAGCTCCCCCATCACGAGCTCCTCCCTGTTTCCCTCCACCAGCTCCCTGTCACAAAGTGTGGTCCTTGGGACTCTGAGAGCAGAAGGCTCCAAAGGTGTAGTCACCACAAAGGTTCATGTGTTGTGGATTCTTAGTGAAGCCACGACTGGTCTGGGGATGGAGAGATGCCTTCCTCCCTCTCCTTCTCTGCTCTGAGGGCCCATCTCTTCCTCCATGCCACCTGTAACACATGCCAACAGTTTGTGAAGCCAGTCACCCTAGAATGGCTGTGTCATGGTGTCTGGAGAAAGGCAGGCAGCCACGTCCCTGCTTTGGCCCTGCTCCCCCTGTGGTGAGTGACGTGGTGGAGAAGACACATGGGTTTCTCCCCGTGGGTCCCAGCCTTCCCAGCCACAGCCACCCTCTCCTGCTACCCTTCAGAGCACAGTGAGTGGAGGGAGTGAAGGCTCTGGAATTAGTAGACCTAATTCAAGTTCAGCTCACCCACTTACTATTGGTGTGGTCTTGGATGGTCCAACTTCTCTGAGACTCAGTTTCCTCTTATGTAAAATGGGAAAAGTGTCTTGTTCTTTTGCAGGCAAATTGAAAGGACTAAGTAGAGGTTAGGAAAGCAGCCAGAGAGAGGCTGGCCTGTAACATTTCTCTCTCCAGTCCTCCTTCTACCTGGCACTCCATCTTACCAATGAGAAGAATGGGCAGGAAGCTCTGTTCTGAGCTCAGATGGGCGGCCACTGGCCTGCCTTGTCATCTCAGCTCTCTGGGCAGACAAGAGCAGCCCTCATGTGCTCTGCACACACCTGCCTCTTGGTAGACGATGGCAGGCCTTGGCTTCAGAGGGGCTGCTCTGTGCTGGTTCCCCCTAGTGGCTCTCTGTTGAAATGCTTGGCCTGAAAAGGGGAGAGGGCAGGTGCCAAGTGGGAGGGAGGATGCTGGCTCAGACCTCAGGGGTTTGGGCAGCTCTGAAGCCTGATCCTGGACCGTGAAGCAGCAGCAGAGTCACTTCTGGATGTCCCTGGAGCATAGCCAACGTGCTGGCAGAGCAGCTTCCTTGCCGACTGCAGAGTCCAGGACAAAGACCAGCACCACCCATGTCAATGATTGGGACTCGGGCTAGCCCTGTTGGCCTGGAATGTGTTATGTCAAAAGTAAGCTCAGTAAAGAAAATAGCCTCAGAAAGAGCGGGGGCACAGGACACATTTGGGCTAAGCTGCCTACTTCCTGCAACAGTCATGTCCAACCTCTGAGGCCTCCTGCCAGTGGAGGAAGGGAACAGGAAGGGTAGGCACGGTGGGCTGGTGAGCTAGTTAATCACATTTGAATTTTACCAGGACTCTAGTGCTGGAGACTTCTCTGTGCATCACTCTGAGTTTAAGATTCAGAAGGGAAATAGAGGTGAGGACCACTAGTCAGGACTTCTTATAAAGTCTCTTTCACTGATGGCAAAACTACCTCTTCAATGAAAATACATAAGCTCAAGTCTTTGAAGATAATAGATGAAAAACTCAACTATTTCCACACTGTTCCAGAAACGATTTGAAGTGACCTATAATTACATATAATAAAAAATATATGAATAAATAAATTAGGGTGACCTAAGAGTAATATTTTAGTGTAAATGTGCCGTAAGGTTTCTATACGCTAACTAAAGTTTGGCTAATGTACATATCTGTGCTTCCTAGAAGCCAAAGCAAAAAGGGAAATAGGACGAAACTATAAGATTCAAAGTGTTCATAGAAAAATGAATGCTCTTTCTGACACCGAGTTCCAAGAAAAATTGTTTTGTGGGCCCTCCTAAGTGCTATAGTTGACACCTGTGTCTGGGTAATCATACAATAGCACGTTCACTTAGCCATTTTCTACAGTGTTACCTCTGAAGCACAGAAGCACACGTGGGTTAGAGTTTAAAAATTTGAGCTGCATTAAACTGGCAAAAATTTTAAAATACTATTCAGTACTAGCAAAGATATAGTGAGTTAGGGACTTTTACATACTGCTGCTGAGAATGTGAACTGATAGAATCTTTCCAGAAAAGTTTGGCAATGCGTTTCAAGAACCTTAAAAATTTTGTTCAGCATCTTAGACCTCGGAGTTTCATTTCTAGGAAACATTGTTGAAGAAACAGAGAGTTACACATAGACTCAGACTCAAAAGCATGCATAGCAGATTATATACCATAAAAGTAAAAACACAGAAACAAGAAGTCCAGTGATATGGGAATGGTAATAAAACTGGCACACCTGCCTCACACAAAGATGTTTTTGAAGAACTTTCACTAACATGAGAAAATTTTTATGATAAATTAATTAAACACACACACACACACACACACACACACACACACACCAGTATCTAAGACATGAAACAGCATGGCAAAATGCATTCATATACACAGAAAGAAAAGCTGGAAGGAACATCCACTTGTTAACCAAAGTTACCTCTGAGCTGAATGCTTTGGGTTTGCTTTTTGCTACCTTTCTGAATTTACATGATCTGTAATGGGCACATATAACTTTTAACATCATAAAAAAGGAAGTAGTTACTCTAAAAGAAGCGTCCTTTCTCTTCTCCTAGACCTATACCTGCATTCTAAGGACTCCTATTCTCTCTGCATTTCTATTCATGAAACTCTTCAAAGCACTTTCCCCTCCATTATCTCATTAGTGTCTCCCAAGCACTGCAGGTGGCAGGCAGCCTAGGGATTCAATCCATTTTTCAAGGGGAAAAAAAAGATCTACAGGAAGGTACCTTTGGAATGGAGTCTCTGCTTTATTTTTAGGAATCTGCTACTCATTCACAGCCTGACCCTTGCCTGCCTGAGAACCTCCTGCGGGTGCAAGTGAGGGCGGGTAGGGATGGGGAAACCGACCTTACATGCTGCACTGCCAAGCTGTTGACACTTCTCAGGGCTACGGCATGGCACGCCCACAGCGTGCTGGCAAGGCTCCTAAATCACAGTGTAGACTGCACTTCTAACCGAGGTACAAATTGCCACTTTGCCGTGCAGTGAGTCTCGACATCTGATTTCCATTGACAGTTAAATTAACAAATCAACTGAACTCTGCTATATTTTATGCCTCATCTTATACCAGATTTAATGTGTTCCAGGCACAACACAGTGCAGAGGAGTTTGGATTTACCGGCCCAGGGGTAAACTGTAAACTATTCTCTGTGTCCATTTCACTCACGGAACTAAGAAGCAATTCCTGCATCCATCTGTCAGTCTCAGAACTGGGAGGAGATGAGTGAATCAGAGGCAGCAGACCTGGCGAGGCAGTCCCAAGAGCTGGTCATTCACTCTGCAATACACTTTCTCGGTCTCCGTTTCAATCAGTGGGATAATTTTGCTCATAATTTCTTGCGCTGCTGGTCAGACTTGGTCTACACTCGCTCCCCTGACCTCACTTGGCTCCCTTGAAGAGTGACTCAGAATAATCAAGACCTTCATTTGCTCGGCAGACTCCACTTTTTGAAGCTCAACACCATAAATGATTTCATTTGATCCTGACAACAACTCTATGACATGTTACCGTCACCTGGTTTTATAAATGAGGAAGCTGGTTCAAGGTTAGTTAGGGGTAGAGCGGGATGAGAATCGTGATCTCCTGGGTGCCAATCTAGTAAGTACACTTTCTAGAATATTCTATGGGTGGAGTTCTCTGACCCTGCTTGAAGAGAAAAATCCTGATCATTCCTCTGCCAGAGGAATGCATGTTAGATAAACGGAATCAATGGTACTGACTCCTTTGTGTCATCTTCTCCATTCTTGATCATGTCACCTATTGACCTCAGCGTCCAGACCCTGGAGGGTGAGGTGGGAATTGCAATGGGTAAGCATCGGTTTAAGGTTAGTGTCTGTATGTGGAGGAACTCATGACAAATTTCTGAGAAGCCACCACTGTTAGCCAGTGGCCATCAGCTTCTGGGCACAAGCCTAGCTGCAAAGATTGGGTGGCCAGACCATGCCATTCTTTGACTCATTCTGCAAGCCCTTACGCAGCTAATTTGGAACCTATTTTCCTCAAATTTTAGGACTCCAAGATTCCTATATTCTTACTTCAAAGAACTGACTCCTAAGAGGGCCTGGAGAGAAGAGACAGCGACCCTGTGTGATAAGGAGCTTCACTTGAGTCTTACAGCAACCCCGGAACACAGGTTTTACTCTCTCCGTATTCCAGATGAGAAACAATTTTGGAGGATTTAGTAACTTGCCAAAGATCACTCAGTTGTTTAGTTCCAGTGTTATCTTTCAGGCTCCAAATCCTGAGTTTTCTCTTGTCCCTTGCCTCCTAATGGGCATAGAAGTATCGAATGATAAGACCGTGGGATGGCAATGGGTCATCACCCCAGCCAACGTCAACATTCCCTTGTTAGCAACTCCTGCTTGCCCCAGGCCAGTGTGAAGCTCTCTCTGATCTGCACCATGAATCAGATCCTCCTCCTCATCGCAGGTACTGCCACCCACCGGGTCACAGCCCAGCACTGAACTCTTCAACCCAGGCTCTGCTGATAACACTCTGGTGAGCTCAGAGTGTTCTCAACCAAAACAACTACCGAGCACCTCCACATGCCATGTGGGATTACAGAGATAAATGAGACATGGCATGTTTTATTCCCCTGAGGTTCCCAAGTCAGATATGCCAGTATGCTGGGGCATGCCAGACGAAACAGAAAGTGTGCCTGCTTGCTTCTGATCATGTCCTGGTTATTAATTAACCTGGAGCTACCTGTCAAGAGCAGATTTCTATGCTTAGCAATGAGAGGCAGGAGCAGCTCCATTAGCACTTGGGAGAAATACTGAACAGGACCACTAAAGATAATCAGATAATTAGTTGCTTTGGATGGGATGGGGTATATGTGTGTGGCAGGGAGGGAGTGACAGGCTCACGCTCTGAGTTTCTGGGTCTGCCTGCAGCTAAGATCCTGGCATCTTTCTTAGAGGGTAGAGAGATTTAGGTCTAGATTCTGGGCTCCAAAGAAAAGAATTTGGGAAGGCCTGTTTCCTTTTACCTCTTGTTAATGATAAAAGAACTGATTTATGGTCTGATTCACTCCTAAGATGCAGACACTACTTGGGGAGTTAGGGGAATGTAGGGGAGGGGAAAGGAGGGGTACTTTCCCCTCCACTGCCTTTTAGCCTCTGGCCCTGGGAGTAATGACTGCTCAGGAAATGAGCTGCCATAAAGTTTACCTTCTACATCTGCAGAGTGCCTTCCGTGAGCCACAGATGTAACTGGGATTTACTCCAAGGAAGTGGTTCTCAAACTTTAGCATGCATTAAAATCATGCTGCTTAAATCCCCAGCATTCCTCATCCAGTAGGACTAGGATAGAGCCTAATAACTGGCATTTCAAATTATGCAAATTCTAATGGTGCTAGTCCTGGGACTGTACCTTGGGTTTGGCTGCCAGCACGGCTGTGGGGGTTTTCTGTGTCACCTTGAAGACTTTCCCACAAACTTGATATAGGCTGACAGACTGATTCCCCAGCACTAGGGGAAATCTGGGGGTGAAGGAGTCTGTCTGCTCCCTTCTCACAGAGGCAACATGGTTTGTGCCAGGTTGGGCGGGGATTGAAAGCGTGAGTTATAGGATTCCACACTCACCCCAGTAGCCAGAGTCTCCCCATCTCTCCGAGGCTGACTTGGCACCTCTACCCAGCCAGATGGTCCCCCAGGGTGGTCCATCTTGGTCTGCTTATGAGAATGCATTAACTGTATCTGTAAAGTGCTGGCAGATCTCTGGAGAGGGCATCTTCACACAAACGCAGTCATTATAAATGCTTTCCGTTCACATGGTGTGCTGTGTGTCCTCAGGCACCCATGGGCCTCAACTCACTGGGGCTTTGCGGCAGCTTGGACAATCAGGTTGATAGGAAGCAAGGTAAGAAGATGGCCATGGATAACCAGTGTCATTCTGTGGTTGCACAGCTAGAGCTCAGAGGTTCACCAAGCCAGCCGGGACATCTCAGTTAGCTAGTGAGTAGCAGGGCCAGTGTTCTTCACGCACGGTTTATTCATACGACAGCTAGTACCACAGCTTCTATGGTCAACGTCATGGTTTCTGAAGCACCTTAACAACGTCATGAGAGTTAGTCTTTGTAATAATTCCGTGAGGTAGTTACAAAGCCACTAAGAGGTCTGATTCTTGTCCCGATCACAGAGCAGGAATATGGCGGAGCTGAAGGCAGCCTGCTTTCTTCTAGTCACACACAGCTCCTTCTGTCAGGACAGACTCCTAATTCAATGCTCCCTTCATGTTAACAGTGTTCACTGAGATGCCCCACAAAAGGGGCCCAGATTCAGTCAGGACCTCTCAGTGGGTCCCGAGCTGAGCTCTGAAGACAGGCTGCCTGCGTTTGACTCTGCTCTAGCCACACGCACTCTGTAAGCTTGGGCAAGTGGCTTGTCCTCACTAAGACACAGTTTCTCACGTGTATCATGGAGATAAAGAGTACCTTCTTCATCGGCTTTCTGTGAGGAGCAACTGAGTCAGCGTCCGTAACACTCTCGGTGTGCCTGACCCCGAGGAAAGCGTGAAGAGTGCTGGCTTATTACCACCACTCCCCCTGATGAAACGGGTTGCAGGGGCTGCCATCTCCATCAGCCTGAAGGAGAAAGTGGAGTCAGCTTTCTTCTGTGGGGCTTGCTGGGTCCTAATCACCAGCAAGCAGTGGTTTTCCCGACCTGCAACACAGCCTATCCTTTCATTCTTAGCCCCACTCTGACTGGTATCTTGATAAGAGGCTCCAGCCTGGGTTTTGGCCTGTTTGTGGCCTCATCCAGGGAAAGTAATTTCAAACTGCTTGCTTGTGATTGCTGCCTTGTACGCTGAGATTCATGGGCAACACTGGCTTAATAGTCCATGAGGAAACACAGTAGGGAAATCAGAGTGCATTATGCAGAGGCAACTGGCATGGCATCGACGAGGGTAGGGGGCAGCAGCTGAAGAGAGGTTCATTTAGACACAAAACCACTCCATATCCAGAAAGCAGTGTTCCACTGTGCCGGGCCGGTTTTCAACCCCCCAGTGCAAAAATCGGTGGCAGCCTGTGCCCTGGCTGGTGGCCTCTCCTTTCATTATGTGTAGCTCGTAAGGAGCACCTTGTAGGTGGCATGAAGGACGTGTAGAGGTTACCAGGTGACAGCTTATGGAGAGGCGACATGGGAGTAGGGAGACAGATGGAGACATGGTGTATACCTTCACCACCTGGGGATACGCCGTGCCCAGCAGAGAGCAGCCTGGGGTATATGGTGAGACCTGTGGGGAAGGCTCCAAGCTGGACAAAGAGAACCAGTACCTGCAGGGTCCCTGTCACCCTGGTTACTAGAGAGGGCTGGTCAGGAGGGACGAGGCAAGGGAAGAGTCCCTGAGACAGAAGCATCACACACTCAATGTGGATGCCAAGAGTCAGTAAGAGCATGTCCAGCGGGCAAGGCTACTGAACCGTTGATCTGAGGGCGAAGACTTGGACACCTGGCTTACCCTTTCCAAGTCTTGCTTTTTGTACCTGTAAAATGGGCATAAATCATCCGTGTCCTATCTATGCTACAGGGTTGCTGGGATCAAAACTGTTCTGTGGCACAATTTCAGGGCATTCCATGGAGGGTCCATCAGACATGGTTGAGGGGATGAGACAGAAGCTATAAAGGAAAGTGACTTTGTTATTGTACTCAGTGTGCTGGACGAGAGTGGACATTCTGTGGAAGTCAGCAGTCCATCAGTGATGGACATCACTCTGGACATCAGTGATGGTTCTGGTGAGGAGATGGGCAGATGTGGAGATCCTGGTAAACGCTCCCAAGTAGCATAGACTTATTACTAGTATTAGCTGTGGAAATGCAGGCAAGAAGGAAAGCCAGAAATGCCTTTAAAAGCCACATGGAGGCTGGTGATGCGGGGGGAGCTACATGAACCATTCTCCAGCTGAGGTGGAACATGTGGCTTTCGAGGAAATGCATCGTGGGGGCCACTGCTCGGGGCCCTCCCCAGCCTCGCTGTCCCCCAAAAGGTGCCTGTGCAGTGGCAGTATTGAATATGCTAAAGCGAAGCGACAGAGGACAGAATGTCAGAGGGGAAAACTGAGGCCCACAGGGCTTATGTGACATTATGATGTTGACTAATTCATCAGCAATCAACAAATCAGGCACTTCCAGATCCATCTATAGTGTCTCCAAGGAACCAAGATGGGTGAGAGGAAGAAGAGAGGCTAAGGGTGGTGGCTGGGGGTTACCGAGGAGTAGGAGGGGTTGTGGGAAGGGGGTGGAGCCCGATAGTGCCTGGGGGGAGGGCTGTCTGGGAAGAGGGCAGAGTGGAGAGGGTCAGGGTGTGGGGCTGAATGGGGACCACTAGTTCACCATCAAAGCTGACGCTGGGCTCACCCCGGCTGTCCTGTCCCCTTGCAGGTTATCTGACTGTGTGCACCCCTCTCAGAGATCATGGATGCTGAAGAGATCACAGGATGGTGAGAGGACACCTAACTGTTCGTTTTGCAAGGGAGGAATCTGAGCCCCAGAGAGGGAAGGCACAAGCCCTGAGTTCCCTCATGTCGGTGGCTGACTCGGGCCTCAGGCCGGTGACTTCTGGGTTCTGCCTCAGCTACCTCCCATCCCCCTGTGCCCACATCCTCCACCATGCCCTGGGTGGCAGAGCGGCAGGGTGGCAGTGGTTGAGAAGACCTGCTGGGCTGGCCGGGGGCTGCCCCAAGGGAAGATGCACTGCTCTTCCCTGTCAATCAACCATCAATTGTTCCCCTTTTTGTATATTTACATGTGCAATTGCCCCAATTTCCAGAGAGGAGGAAAAACAAACAAACAAAAAAACCCACAAAAAACGACAATTGAACAGAAGACCCATCTTTGGAATTTCCCAACCTGAGAACTGAGAACACTGAGTTTTTGCTGCATTGCTAAGTCTGGGTCTGGCACCATCAGCAGCACACCCCCAGCTCGAGCGGGCACAGGGCAGGGGATTTGCAAAGTGCTGTCCGAGCTGAAGCCCGCTCCTGTCTGCACACTGGGGAGACGTGTTTTGCCCATTACAGCTTGTGTGGGGCTGTAAGTGACCTGAAGTCAGTGTGTTGAGGTTTTAATATTTTCTGGTGGAGGAGGTCATGGTGGAGTGAGAGGCTGTAAAGAAAGTATTTATTGAAAACGTCCTAGTAGGTTGAAATTGCTGACATTGGACCATTCTGGACCCATGAACGTGGCCATATCAGACGATTCAACCGCAAACATACAGATGCTGCTGAATTTTTCATAAACATTCCACAAAGAAATCGTCTTTACTTCTTTTTGCCTGATAAAGAGAGTGAGACTCAAAGGTAGGGAGAGAAATGAATGAATGTTAAAACTTTCAACAAAGGACAGCGATTGTGGTCCCTATTTACAGGAGCGTGTTTGAGACGGAGGCATTTCTTTCACTTACAGCTCAAACTTCCCAAACTACCCTCTCACTGACACCTGCACCTTTTGTATGACTTTCAGGGTGGTCTCGTGTGCCCGCCACAGGTCTTTCAGAATGTTATTTCTGAGCGTGTAGGGAAATGACTGGAAACATGTCCGGGGAAGGCAGGAGGTTCCAGAGAGGCTAGTTGTGGCCTGTTCCCTGCACCAGCTTCTAAAGGAGTCTGCCCTGTCTTAAGTGGCCTGGTTGTCTCTGTGCTGTGATTTCTGGCCATGACTACTGAAGGGCAGCCCTTGCACAAGCTGGCCAAGCACCCAGGAGTTATGCAGCATGGTTCAAAAGGCCCCTCAGGGCCAGTCAGATGTCTTTCTTCAGAATCTAAAAGCGAGGCAGTAAGGGTTGTGAGGTCCTGGTGTGGATTTGGGGCCAAGGCAGCTCTTTATCAGAGCGAGACGAGCGGGGCAGTCCCCCGTCAGACGCAGGAACCATGCATGCGACGCCATGCTAACTCTTCACCTTACTCTTCATCCTTTCTCCTCATTATCCCGATTTTAGACATCGGAAAGCTAAAACTCAGCGGCTGTAACGATCCCTGACACATAGGAGCAGAGGTGAGGTGTTGAGGCGTAAGATGAACCACTTTCTTGTCGCCTATAATTTCTGGTTCCAGTCCAATACTGTGAATACCCTTCCGATGCTCCCACTTTGCTTGGTGATGAAAGGAGTGGGTGCCCGATACCTGCCCTAGCAACTGACTGGTTTCAGAGGCCTTTGGCCAACCCCTGGATGTCTCTGATGAGTAGGGCTTAATCCTTTCCATCTGAATAAAACGTTCATAGCTTATTATTTCATTTGCTCCTATAATATTCTTGTGAAGAAGGCATGGTAGGCATCATAAGTCTCATATTTTCAGAAGGGGAAACAAAGTCACACAGTGCTGGGCTTACATCCCAGGCTAGTGCTAGTGCTTCTCTATGTGGTCTTTCTGTTTCTCAGTTTACCTTCTACTAGGGTAAGTGCTGTGTGTGTAATTCCACTGATCTCAGCCTCTCCTGGTCTGTGCTCCCCTCACACACACACACACACACACACACACACACACACACACACACACACGTGTGCACCGTCCTTGAAGGTCTCTGCCATGCATGCCATTACTATGTTCCCATCTCTCAGGTGAGGCTCGCTGCCCAGTGGGCCCTAGCAGTAACTGAGTAGCTGCAAGCTAGAGAAAGCCTTTTAGCCACAGGAAGCAGTTCTGCTGATTCAGGCTCATCTAATTAATAGTCACTGAGCTGTCAGACACATTGCCTTTTGGATCAGGCATAAAACCAAGACCCTGACCTCTCCAGCCTCTGTTCTTGCTCCATACTCTGCCCATTCCCTGACATTTCCCTGCCATTGGCGGCTTACCTCCAAACTTTGGGCTACCTAAGGTAGAACATACAAAGCCAGACCTAGGAGGGACCTCCAGGATTCTCTGGGTTCCAAACGAGGCTCCTCTGAGTCCCAGGGCCAGTGCTGTGCTAGAGCCAGTGTGTGCATGCCTCTCTCCCTAAGTCTGAGTGCAGTGACCTCAGGGGGTATCTTACAATTGGCCACTATTGGGCCTGTACACACCGCAGAAACTGGCAAACACTAATATCAGGGCTCCCTTTCTCCTACCCCTCTGGAGAGCCAGTTGTTAAACATCTGCTATCTCACCACGGCCCAGGGCTCCCGGAGGTACCACAAGAATCTGCGTGGGAGTGTGGGTAGAGGCTGAAGGGGTAGAATTGCAGGCCCCTTGGTCATGGTCATGATACACTCTGAGCAGACATGCTTTTGTCTATTCTACAGAATAATAAATAGCAGCTGATCTTTACTGAGTACTAAACGTGCCAGGTTCTGTGCTGAGGCTTTACAAGTATTGACTCATTTTACCTTTACGACGCCAAGAGCAGGTAGTATTATTAACCATCTTTTTGCGGATTAGGAAAATGAGGCTCAGAGAGGTCAAATAACTCACCTCACATCACACAGCTCACGAGGGTGGCACCAGGATTTGAATTCAGGCAGTCTGACTCTTAAACCACATCCTTACTCTCTATGCACTATTGTTTTTCCACATCAGATTTAATTTGGGGAACGCTAAATTCTCAGGTGAAAAAAAACCCCAAACATTAGAAAATCAGCTAACATTTTCTCTAAAGTGTTAATCCAGAGATCTGAGTATTCCCTTCTACCCTCCTGCACTTTGCTGCCTCTGGTCCTGAAATTTAGTACAAGCTGCTTGCTCAGAGTTGGTTCAATCAATAAGTGATAAGTATACTTCAGAAACCCCAAACTTGCTCCACTCCTGTCTGGTTTGGGGATGAGACTGAGCAGACCCACTGGGTTGGTGGAACCACTCAACCATGCTGAAAATGACGTCTAAATAAATAAAGAAAATCAAGTGCACCATCTGGGCCCCGCGCACAGCACAGACGCCTGGGCAGCTGCTGGGTGCTGTTTATTCTGGGCTGTCTTGGGGTGGAGAAGAGAGACCTGAGTTCAGTCAAGGGTAAAGAGTATCTGGGTATGAGCTGAAACCTTAGTGGCTGATGCCTTCCCTGACATATGTAACCCACCCTGGACTGCTCCAAATCTACCTTTCCTCAAAAGTTCCAATCCCACCCTCTGGACCTTCAGCCACCCCATACCATTCACAGTCTCCTAAACAAGCCCCCGGCTTTTCCTCCATAAAACTGAATGAAAAGATTCAGCCAGTCCGTGGCTCTCACCTGCGTTTTTACACATTAGCTCTCTAATTAAAGCCTCTGCCTCTTAGGCTCTTTCTATCTAAAATTGGGATAATGAGCTACCACATGGGCTATGGTGAGGAGTGCGAGTTAACCCCTCTAGAGTGCTTAGTACAGAGTTTGGTACCTGGCCAGGACTGAATATGGTGGCACAGTTGCTGTTAGTGCTTTGTCCTCATCCCGTCCTCGCCACTGTCCTCACTGTCCCTGCACTTGGATAACCCGCCACCTCTCTCTGTTCAGGTTGCGCACCGACAAGACTCTGCTCATACTGTACTTCTTTGAAGACTTCTGTGGCTCTTCCAGGGAGAGCGACTGCTCTCTCCCTTCACATAGAATGTCACAACACTGCTTCTAGCTTCTAGGAAGGCCAGCTATATTATTCCTGTGCTACTTAGGGTCACACCACAGCCAGAGTCAACTTCCATTATGTCTTTCTGATCATAGGTGAGTGCTGTAGCAATAGCCCCTGGTCTCCCTGTCCTTTGGAATAGTCAAGGTCCCTCATGTCAAGTGCCAAGCTCCAGCTGGGATTCGACCTGGTATTTTCCTTCACATCAGTGACCCCCTTTGCAGAATCTGCAGGCTGACTTTGCAGGGACTTCCTGTTGGGATGGGAAGAAAGAGTTCTCTTCTTGCATGAGGGGCTCAAAGTTGGATCTCAGAAACTATCCCCTTAATTTCTGAGATGCTTAATGATATCTCATTGGTTGGCCCTTTCCTGGGTCCTTATAAGATAATAATGACTAGTTAGCAAACCTCCCTATGTATTAATTACTGTGAGAAACACCGAATATATTAATGCAATATCTCATTTACTCTACTCAACATGTCTATGACGTAGACGCTGTTATCGCAACTATTTTCCGAAAGGATAGACTGAGGCTAAGAGAAGCAAAGGGACTGGCCAAGTTCTCATTGCTGATAATCAGAGGAATGGAGACTTGAGCACAGAACATCAGACTCCAAAGCCAGAGTTCTTAACCAAGATGACATTGAGTTTGTCAGGGTCCCTCTGAAGCTTTCTGGTGTCGTGAACAACTTTTACAAGGAAACCTGCAAATGTCACCAAGGAAAACGATTGTCCTGAAATGGGCGTTGTTCTTTGAAATAAGTAATCATATTTCATAAGGCATTTTGTCTTCTTTATTTGGAAATTGAAATCTCTGAAGGATGACTGATAGGGCTGATCAAATTCTATACTTTTTAATAAATGTTCTGGACATAGGTGAAAAATAAAGATGGAGAAAACACCTAACTCAGATAAATGTTTGAGCCTCACACAGAATCTTAGGGAATTCGGCCTGCTTCTGTTTAGGGCTCCCAGTCTCGTTTGTCTCCAAATAAGAATAAAAGTCTCCCGGTACATGGAGCCCAGGAAGCAGTCTGGCTGACAACAAATCCTCCTAAGGGCTCCGAAGGAACTGTTTCAATCTTAAGTTGGCGTACGCATCAGGAAAGTTGATTGTTCACCAGTTCTGCTCGAATGTAGATTTACTCTGCTGGCGGGTTCCGACCTTTCTGTGCAGCTGCTCATCTTCATCTCCACAAAATAAACTGCGTGTAGTCTCTGAGAGAGGTGGCACCAATGCCATGTCTCCCATTTGGGGTCAACGGCTGATTTTCCCGTTCTTTTTCCAGGGTGGTACTTCACTTCGTTATATTAGGTTGGTGCAAAAGTCATTGCGGTTTAAAGGATTAAAAATAATTGCAAAAAACCGCAATGACTTTTGCACCAACCTAATAATTGGTTGTCCTACATCCTTCTCCTTTACTACCATAAAGCTCTGTAAGGACCAACAATTTCCTGCTGTGAACATTCACAGATGATTAATAAATGATTGGGGGATTAACAAGTAACTGGTTCTGGAATAGGACTTTTTCAACTAAGGGATGAACAGTTAAGACCATTCTAGGTTTATCTAGAAGGGTGACCCACACCAGAATTAAAAAGGAACTTTTCCCACTTACACTGTCGTATCCGCACACATATCAACTGGGATTGGTGTCTACCCTAGATCAGCGAGTCAGGGTTTGTACTGCAGCCAGTTCCCCGTCCCTCAAAGAGGGGATTGTGCAGACTGGCCTGTGCTCCTCTGCACCCCAATTCCAGGCTTCACCCCCTTCGAGCTTCACCAAAGCGGTGCCATTCACTTTTCAGATTATCCCTTACATACAGCAGGGTTCCTGGCAGGTGAGCTCCTTCTCAGTGAGGAGCTTAGTCAATTAGCCCAGAAATCGTGTTCCCTTTCCACTGGATGCTCTCTAGTCATTGGGCCAAGTCATGGTATTTCATTAGGACAATAAAAGGGAGAACGTCAAACCCTTAGAATGTGCAAGTCTCTTACATAATACAAGCTGAGCGGTAATTTATGGCTGTTCCACCTGAGGTGACTGTGGGATCAATACACTCTCTGGTTGGACTTCCAGAGACTTAATTCAGAACAGCTCTCGGCGTGTCATTAGTGAACTACATCCGCCGGCTTACCTCCCAGAAGGCAGCCAGTGCCACCCAGTTCCTCCCAGACTGAAAATCTCCTGAGCTGATGGCCTGATTGCGTGGTCTCAGCACCTTCTTGTCTCCTTTCTCCATCACGGAGAAAATTCTACCTAACACAGAGGTTGGTGCAGCTTGGTCCTGTGGTGTTGCCTATGTGTTTGCAGACTTTGTCCAATTGCTTCTTCATGAGTGTGAGAACGAAGACGTGCATTTCAACTCCCTTCTGATGTCCAGGGCAGTAAGTGTCCACAGTCTGAAAGCCTGACCAGATTTAAAGCCCTGAGTTGCAGCTTTTCTGGTTTAGCTCAAACGCCCCTGGCTTTCTGCGGTCCACGGACCTTCCCTTGCTGGGCAGAGTCCACACAGCCATGCAGAAGGCTTCTGGGTCCTAGTCTCCATTTTAGCCTGAGTGGGCTCTGTTTTCTTTCTTTCTGGATCAGGAGCTGCTGCCGAGTTTGCACACTGTCTGAACTTGCCCAGGTAATCCTCCCCCATCACATAGGTCTAGCCTGTGTATAGCCAACTGGCTGGCCTTTGCAGAGCGGGGAGTGCAAAGGGCGTACCTCAGCCAGAGCTTCTTACACAAGGCTCACTCTACCCACGATGTATACTTTCCTCTAAAGCCATGTTTGAAGCATGTTTCTGTCAGTTACTTCATGTTAAGGTTTTATTCATTGGGCATCTTCCGTGTATATGGTTCTGTGGGAAGTGTCAGGTACTGCGGAAACACAGATAATTTATTGACTCTTATCCTCAATGAGTAGCAATCTATGTGACAGGAGCACAAATAACTAGAAATTGTGGTAAAATGTAAGTGCCATATGGTGGTAAAAATAGAAGCCTGCAGACATTTAGAGGAGGAGAAGTTATTCCTAGGTTGAAGAAATGAATTAATTATGCTTAATTTAGGTGCTTTATAGTTGAGATGCTTGTATATGAGGTTTGTTTAAAGAGAGGTGGTTGGAAGCCCACTTGTTCTGGGTTCTTTTAAGAATGGAGTGTTTCTCTAAATCCCCACTCCCTGTGCCCCGCCATCCCCCATCACTGGTGCTTGGAACCAAAGGGGCTGTCAGGGGCTCCAAAAGAAGGAAACGGAAGTAGAGAAGAATGGCCATATCTGAAGGAGGGCCCCTGGAGGCCATGCTGTCAGAAGCTGAGCAGCAAAGTCTCCCAGGGTCCTCCTTTTTGGAGAGACTCCCAGGAGCCCTCAGGAAACTGATGAATCCATGAGCTGATCTCCGAGGCAGTCTCCAATCGATACTCCTGATTGGCAAAACAGATCCCTGTGCTATTAGAAGTGGTGACAGCTTTCAGACGGGGCATAAACCAATTGTTAAAAACCCCTCAGCATTATTCACCAGGGCGGGAGAATTAGCTTTAGTATCCGGGAAAAACAGCCATTTGGGTAATTACATTCTGTTTCTCTGTGTCTCCTCTAACGCATTAGCGGGAGATAATATTCCACATTCTAAGTCCAGAACCATCCCACAGAGCTGCTATTAAACAGCTGTCACCTTCCTCCCCGTAACTGGTTGCATTTCTCAGCAGGAAGAATGACTCCCTGTGTGTGCCTGTCAGCTGCATCAACCCTGGCATGCGGGAAATGTATCGCCAGAGTGAGAGGCAATGCATTATAGTGGGGAAAACACTGGACTTGTTGTCAGGAGACCTGGGTTCTGGGTTTGGCTCAGCCATGACTTGCTGTGTGACCTCGGGGAAGTCACTTCATTTCTCTGGTGCCTGGGTTTCCTAAGCTGTAACGTAAGGAGGCTGGGATAAGGGATTCCTGTGGGATCTGCATGGGGTCTCCATGACTCTTGCTTTGGGTTGGAAACTCTCAAAATAGATTAGTCACATGATCTTTGGATACTATGGCCTTTCCACTGCCACCAACTGCAGAGAGCACAGGCTGTGGAGACACTGGGCCTGGTTCTTCTTTGTTGCTCATTGACCTAAAGCCTATGAAGATTGGCTGCCATTGAAACAAATTGTATTTGGCTCATCCTTTCCTCACTTCATTGTTTTTCATGACCCATATCAGACCTCTGATCCCACTAAAGCAATGGGAAATTAGAGAAAGATGAGAAATTAGAGAAGAGAATAATGGAGGAAAGGATGAAAGGGGAGAGAGAGGGCACAGGCATGGGTGAGGAGGTAGGGAATTAGAAGAGAATGAAGGAAAAAGCTGGAGAAGGAGTTATGGAAGGAGGTAAAATACAGGAGAATGACAGGAGATCATGAAAATAAATGCTGGAAGTTTAAGAAATTCATTTCTCTCTTCCTCCCTTCCCCCCTCCTTTCTTTCCTTCCTTTCCCCTTTCTTTCTTTCTCCCTCCCTCCCTCCCTCCTTCTTTCCTTCCTTTCTTTCCTTCCAACACTTATTAGCAAGGAACAATCTGACACACAACATTCTGCATCAATATTCTAGGTATTAAAGATGCAAACATGAATAAAACATAGTCCTTGCATGCAAGGAGTTTACAGTATATTAGAAGGAGGAAGAGTGTTTAATGTGTGACGAGGTGTGGAAAGACTATCGTATGAGGGGTGTGTGCACAGCAAGGGAAGTGGATCAATTCTACTGGGGGAAGGGGAGGAGGGACAGGGAGGTTTCATGGAACTAGAGGGGTCTCATGACATGAGAAGAATTTCTGTGCTCTTCTATTAATGCAGCTCCTCTCTAGAGCTCTGTTGACTTATCTTCCTTTACACAGACCCTGAGGTAGTCACTCTGTTCTCCACATTTCTGCAGCACTGTGAAACAACTTGGTCTGCATTCATCTCACTGTGTTGTAATGACTTCCTTCCATGTCTGTCATACTCACTAGACTGAGTTCTCTAAGGCCAAGAAACCTGGTTTAGTTGGTTTCATATTTATACTGTCTAGGACCCAGCAAAGTGCCAACAAACAGCAGATGCAAACAAAACAAAACAAAACAAAACAAAAAGAAAAACCCCAAACCAGAAAACCAAAGACTCCCACATTGAATGAAAGTGTTTGGCATATACAGTTTCTCTTCTACTGGTTCCCATTTACATGGGTTATCACAACAACGGACTCCCCATCTGGTATAACCCTCTCATCACCACCATGTTGGGGAAAGATGTTTTCTGAAGGCTTTCACCAACATTCATAACATCCAGGCCCTCTTCTTGTTTCTCCCCTTTTCTTTCTTTTGCACCTGCTTCTTTCCCTCTCCAGGAGTCCCCAGTAGAAGTGGGTTAGCCTCAGTTTCCCTTTCATACTGGCTATCTAAGATGTTTTTTTAAAAGTGTGGGGATCTTGTCTCAGGCAGAACCTGGGGTGTGCATTAACACAATAAATCAGTGGCTCCTGGGAACCTCTCCTCTCTGGGAGCAGAGACCTCGCTTTAGCTTCCTTCTTCCTTAGGGGGCTTCATCCATTGCTGCTGAGCTATTTCTTGGAAAACAGCATATTTAGAGAACTGGGGACACAGCCTTTTCCATAGGGCGGTGCTTCTCTGAGCTCACACTACTGAGCCCCAAAGAGGTTGGGCTCTTGACTTGAAAGTGTAGGTGGAAATCACCTGGCCTCGTCTCTCACACCCACCCGAAAGCTTGGCTTCCACCAGGACGTGCACTGTAGGTCTATGAGCTCACTGGGACACTGCCACCTCTGGATCTCAGGGGCAGGACTGCATGGTTGTGTAGATAGAGTTCACTTGGCCTACATACAGGTGACTCAGTCTATTTTTCGCAGGGAAACTGTGTCTTTCAGTCTTTGTACACAAGCCCAGGGACCTCAGCGATGGACACATTTAAAAAATTGAAACGAATAACTCTTCAATTCATCATTTCCACCTCTGAAAGCAGGATTCTTGGAAAGAGGGTACAATTTGAGTCAACAATTCAGACTCAGTCATCTCTTCAGAAAAGTTATTAAGAAAAGTATAGTGGAAACCAGATTGCAATCTGTCTGTGAAACGCATCAGGAGAAGATAATACCTTCGCTTGAAACTGGGGTAACACTGGCAAGAATTGGCATTCCCTCCCGTATGAAACCTCCTTTTTTCTCCTATTTTGGGAGTGAGATTACAAAAGTTTCTAATGGTCTCACTGAAATAAATCTAAGCCCTTAAAATTGTACACCTGAAATCTATGTAACTTTGCTAACAATTGTCACCCCAATAAACTATAATCTAAATAAATAAATAAATAAATAAATAAATAAATAAAACAAACAAAAAGTCACACAACCCCACAGTCCCGCATTATTATGGGCTATAAATACAGATTCAAAATGGGAAAAATCTAAATATTACTGAGTTCATGTTCTATATTGAATCAGAGACTTTCATGATTTGAGGTTAATTAAAGGGAGGCTTTCAATCCAGAAAGCCTATCTGTCTGTCTGTCTGTCTATCTATCTATCTATCTACCTACCTACCTACCTACCTACCTACCTACCTACCTATGTATAAGACAGCTACCTGAACTCCATGGCAGACATGAGAAAAAAAAAAGCCCAGTTTGTGTAACAATCACACCTGGCATGGCTGACAGGCTTTGGTTTCAGCAATGAGTTCATGTTCCCTCCTGGAAAGAGAAATGGTGCGGCATGAGAAACTGTGGAGACTTCTGAGAGATGAGGGCAGGAGCTGAGCTGGGGGAAGGGCCAGCTAACGAGGCTGGCTCATGTGGGCATCGTATCACTGCTTAGGAAGCTGGAAACCCCAGCATGCCTGCACTACGAGGAAATCGGTTCTGACAGAAATCCTGCCAGTTCTTTCTGAAGGACACACTGTCTTTGAGGAAAGAACCATTCCTTCATGTGCCCTGGTTTTCACTGTCAAGGAAACCAAAGCTGCACTCAGGAGTCTTTGCCAAGCTTTTCCTTAGAAATATGGATGAGGGAGAGCTGGGGCTGAGGCAGCGGTCAGGGGATGATTAGAGAAGAAGAGCCAGTGAGGGGCCCTACTGGGGCAAGTTCTGTGCATTTCCTCCCTGGGACTTGGCCTAGTGGGCGTGGAGGAAGGAGGGACAGACTAGAATGGTTGAGGGGACTTGCAAGCAAGAAGATGCGTGTGCCTTGGGTTAGCTCTGGGCTCTTCAACAGATCAGGAGAGTAGGGGGGACAGCTGGGAGTTGGTGGGTAGAGAGAGCCTCGGAACCCAGAACAGCATGGGACAGTGTTGAGAGTCTCCGTGTCGCCCCAGCAGGGCCCAGAGGTGGCTGACAGGGTATGGGCAGCCCTGCGGAGGCTTGTAGAGGAGCTGCAGTGGTCCACGTGGACCAGGTGACCTGCGGGCAAGGACTCCTTCAGTCAGGTTCATGGGGCGTGCCCGACGGCCACAACCCAACAGGCAGTGAACCTCACGGGGAGGCCAGAATGGAGAGCTCTTCCGTCATCAGACAGCACAGAAGCCTTTCCATTTGTTCGCTCCCTAGAGGAATGGGAAGGGGAATGGAGAAGGGAAGAATTCTGACCTGTCAGAATATCTATCCAAAAGGGAAAAGGAAATCACCCGTGTCAGAGTTGACTCTAAGAACTGACGTTAGAGTACGCTGTTTGCCACCAATGGGATTGTGGGGGGTTCTCCTAAGACGTGTGTTAAGTTTAATTTTAACTCTTGCACGTAGACTGTAAGATCCACATCCTTGATATGATGTTTAAGAACCTTAAAGTCTGTTCCAATGGGCTGATTCTTTTATATCACGACCAGTCTGAGCTTTCTTCCTCCACCACAGCTCCCTTCGTAAGCTTACCCAGCGCTGGGTGTAGGCTGGTCCTCTCTTTGTAAATACAAGCTGACGTAGAAGTTTCCAGTATGCTTATCACCCACCGTGTTGCCCTGAAAATAAGACCGGGTCTTATTTTAATTTTTGCTCCACAAGACGTGTTAAGGTTTATGTTCAGGGGATGTCATCCTGAAAAATCATGCTACGGCTTGTTTTCCAGTTAGGTCTTTATTTTGGGGAAACACGGCATTGAAAACTTTATTAGGTGCCATGTATTCCATTTATTTCAATGAAGACCATGGACTGAGCAAACGCTCTGTGCTGGGCTCAGACTGGATGCTGAGCGTCCAGGATGAGGCTTGCTGGGGAGTAGTGCCTGACAAAATATGAAGATGTTAAAGCCACCGTCTAATCTTCCCAAAGCTGAGAAATAGCAGGGTGAGACTGAAGGAAAAATGGAACAGGAGGTAAAAAGTTATGACTCGGCTATTTGGTGATTATGGAACCTTAACTTTGGGCTTCAGTCTGGTAATCTGTAAAATTAGGAGGGAGGAAGGAAGAAAAAAAAATTCTTTATGCCTTTCCTAGATACGAAATCATATGAAACTTGTGATTTTTCAAAAGTGAAGAACTGTATTATTAACTGAAGCCCCAAAAGGGTCTCACTTGTCTTCGCTGTTCAGATCTGCTGTAACATCTTCAGAGCAGTGGCAGAATTCCACCTTAAGCAATCACATGGGGGTATATCCATCTGTGATCACATCCTTGGGTAGTCCTGGCAGAGTTTGGGGCTTTGGGGAAGGGGTTTCTAGATGGTGTTTACTGGAGGGCCCACACTTGCTATTCCTATTCCTATTCCTATTATTATTATTATTATTATTATTATTATTATTATTTTGGCAGGGGAGAATCTGGAATTTAACCTCATGCAATTGGGGTTGTCTTTGCCTATACTTATAAAGTAGAATGTCCTTAAATGATAATGTAGATATCTGAAGTCATCTGAAATATTGATGTATTTGCCTGTTTACGTTTTCTAGCTATTGATGTCAATTTTCCACTGTGCATTCATAGACACTTCCCCCTCCACCCCTTCTTGACTCATTTATTCATTCACTCACTTAACACTTTACAAAAATTCATGGAGCCTATTGGGTGCCAGGCTTTGAGCTACGTGTCAGGGATGCAGAGATGAAGTGGAAGAGTTGCAATTTAGCAGGAGGAAAAAATAACACAAGCAACAATCAAACAGGCTGTGGTACTTGACCAATCCACCTGAATTCTATGAAGCCTCGCTAGAACTCCATAGAGAGAGCACTGGGCCGCCCCTCAGACCTCACTTAATGGGGTTGTCTGTGCCCTGGAATCAAGGGCTGGGCTGGGGGGCAGTGCAGGGGAAGTTCTGCACCTGACAAAATAGCCCATCAAATGGTGACTGTGTGATTTTTTTTTTTTAATCTCTGAAAAGCAACAGCGAATGATGAGAGGTGGTAGTACCTCATAGGTCACTGGGGCTTCTGACGAAGTCGCACCAGATACTATAATAACACAAGAATGAAAATATGGGTTTTTAAAAAATCCCGAAGAGTTTGGATTCTTTGGAGACTTTCTTAAAAGTCTCTAGCCTTGGTTATGGAAGCATGGGTTTCTGTTGTGGAGTCCGGTTACTAAATGGTGGTGAAACGGGGAGTCCAGTGTATGCAGTGGACAATTACCAGGTAGGGAGATTCCACCTTCCTGAGTCAGGCCAAGCTGAGAACCTCCAAGTTTGGCACATGGTCGGGGGAGTGGCTAGAACTGATAGCCTCTTTTCTTTCCTCCCGTCCTCCGTCTTTGTTTCTGAGATTTGTCATTTCCTTGGAGAATTCTATGGATCACTACTGCCACCATCAATCTAGTTTTAGGAGTGATGTTTAAATCCTTTAAAACCCTGGCCAAAGTCCAGTAAAAACTCTTGGAGTCCAACCAAGGTAAGCTGGAATGTTCAATGTGACTTTACTAAAGACTGGGGAAAGACAAAAGAGAAAACCTCCAGTTCCTGCCCTGAGTTCAGACTCTGTGCTTGGCTGACGAGAGGTTTCCCAAGACTCTTCTTCCTAGCTTCTAGTATTTTCTGATGTACTGAGTGCAACCTCAACCGCCACTACCCAGGAGCTCACTCCAGTTTAATTTCTTGACCCTCGGAGGAAAATGCTGGGCCATTTTATCAACCTAGATGCATGCCTTTGCCATATGATGGGCACCTGGGCCTTAGGTAAGACCTCACTCTCCACCTGAAGGCTGTGGTCTGGCCCTGAGGCCCTCTGTGGGATCACCATGTCCAAATGGCCCACAGAGCCCCACTGTTCATGTGTCCATATGTGCTTGTAAGCATGTGTGTGCGTGTGTGTGGGGGGGGCGTGGGTGAGGTCTCCTAATGGGAGAATGACAGGCACATGAAAGGAAGGGAGGAATAATAGGTGAAGGGAAAAAGGAGGAGAAAATGTACGCTTAGAGTAAGGAGGAAAAGAGAGGAAGATTCTACGAGTGCACACCCTGGCCCCTGTGTAGCCAGCCAGTCTGACCATTTCAGCTGTTGTCCTCGGGTACAGAGCCTCAGGTCCGTGCCTGGAGGAAAAGCAGACCAGGCTTCGCTGATCACTGAGGTGTGGCCACAGGGATCAAGTGACCAATTCGCCTCATGCAAGGAGAGGAAGAAAGCTGAGAAGTGGGAATGAGTTAACAGACAAGCAAAAAGACACAGACATCCAGAGTCTGGGAGAAGCAGAGGAAAGAGAGGCTGAGGGTATGGAGATGTAGAGAGAGGCTGTCCACAAGATGCCAAAACCAAGAGCTGAGAAGGGAAACGATGTGTATGCCTTTACCTGTTTATTATCACACAGAGTAAACAAATGATAAGACTGTGAATGGAGTAGATGCTTTGGCATTACATAGAGCCACAGGTCAGGGGTGGAGAGAGAAATGAGCAAAAGGGCCATGAGAGGAAAAATGGCAGCAAATGGACAGGAGGACATATTAGTACATGTACATATTAGTATATACGTATACAAGTATATATGCAAATGGACTGGAGGACAGCCCTCTAATGTTAATATATATATATGATATATATATATATGAGAAAGCATGTGAAAGCCAGCGTGTGTGTGTGTGTGTGTGTGTGTGTGTGTGTGTCTGTGTACTAGCAAGAAAGAAAGATACCAGTCCTGAGATGGTAGGTTAAGAAGAAAAATAGAGAACCTCTGCACTTGTAATTTTTGCTTTCTGCTCTAATCTACGTAATGTAAGTCTAGGAATTTCTCATGTCAGCTTTACCTACTCATAAGCCCAAGTCCACAGGACAGAGGCTTTGGGCTGCTTACAAGCTCTCCTTGACCTCTGGGGAGTGGAGTGTAGGGAGCTTGCTCCATTCCCAGCCCTCCCCAGACCCAACTGACCCTCTCTCAAGGTCTGTTCTACTGCTGTTCCCAGCTGTGACAGCTCGTTCACCTGCCCTGCTGTGTGTTCCTGAACCATAAACCTGCCTCCTGACCCACTGCCTGTCCCTATAGCATTGGGGAGCTAATCAGAGCCAATGTTTTCATTATATTTACATTTCGCACATGATTGAAAAGATCAGCTTGTAAAAGCAAAAGAAAGTTGAGGCATTCAACCTCTCTGGGCCTTTTAAGATAACAGACTTATTATGTCCTAGTGAATTTCCAGGAAGAAGCCTCTAATTAAGGCTTATTGCCTCTCAGCTGCCAGTGGCCAGCGATATGGCTCGTCCTTCCTGTTCATTAGAACAAAAAGGCATCCCAGTGTGGTTGTAGCCTCACAGAGCCCATGTCCACCTTCCGGCCCGCTCCCCCACTGAGCTTGGGAGAATCCCAGTGCTGCCATGATGGCCTCATCAGCCCCCTGCATGTGACTTGGGATCCAGGCAGGATATTACACCCCTGTTCTTGAAGGAAATGATAAGACCGTGGTCTACCAGTTGCATGAATGATTAATGAGGGATAATTAGTCAATGTTTGTTAAGCGTTTTACAGACACAAAATGCTGGCTAAGAGCTAAATGAAAGAGCAGAAGCAGCAAAATCCAAAAGACTATACATCCACCCAAATGCTGCTCAGAGAATCCCAGAAGGTTGGAGTGGAGGGGTCACAGAGACCACTGGCCTGTGGTTTGCAAGCTGTGCATTGTGGGGCCTTCAGGGCAGTTGCCGAGCAACGTTGCCCAGTGCTTCCTCCCCATACAAATCACAACTAAGGCAAACTAAAGTTCCACAAAAACTGTGCTCCCAGCATAACGTGCAGACAGAGAATGCCCAAATCTTCAAACCAACTGTGAGTAAAAAGAGAAAAAGCATCGCATCCCAGCAATGCCAGCTCTTGTAGTCCCAGTGATGCCCATCAGCTAGCAAATGCTCCCCGAGCCCCCACTCAGGCTCCTCCACTCCTGAGGACTTTGACATTCAGTTCTCACAGCCCCTGGTTTGAGGGGCTCTGTTCAAGGGTCTGGGCGGGGAGGAAGTATAATGTCTCCAAGATCTTCAGATGAAACTTAGTACCCTTCTCTGGGTCCCCCTTAAAACAAAACAAAACAAAACAAAACAAAACAAAACAAAACACTCTGAGGTCAATTCTGTCCTTTAGGACAGGGGTGTCCAAACTGCAGCCCGTGGGCCAACTGCGGCCCACAATCCATTTTTTATTGGCCTGCAGCAAATTCCAAAAATATATTTAGTTTACTTAAACAAACCAGGTGAGGCAATACGTACCTCACCTCGAGTGAGTGGTCCGGCTGTTTGTGTATTTTACTGCATATGGCCCTTGGTGAAAAACGTTGAAAAAAGTTTGGACACCCCTGCTAGGCCAATGCAAAGGGGACTTTAAAATCTAATGTTGGTTAATCTGGCCCTGATCTTGTACCTCAATTTTAGGAACTGAGCCCTTCTCTGATTTGGTAGATTAGGACCCCATTGCTGGTCTCTGGTGTCACCATGTGATTCTGCCTGCCATCCCACCCACCTATGGCTTGTAATGAGAGGATACCTGCTCACTGGCTTCAGCTTTCTAGCAGGTGACATTAGGGCTGGCTGTACCTCCTTCTCTTACCCATGTCCCTCTGTCCCCCTGGAATGGTGCTTCACCGACATCCTCTCTGATGTGCCCCAAATGGCAGAGGAGAGGGGAGTCACCTCCCAGAATCTGGAGATTACTATGAGCAGGAAAGGTCTTTAAAACCCACGTTTTATCTTAAAATTTGTGTGCAGTCTGCATCAGAGCTCAATATGTAGCCATATTAGTTTTCATATAAAAATGTCCCTCCACTGCAATCTTTTGATAAAACTGAAGGTTTGGAAAGATGTACTACATTGAATCTGTGAGTTTGCACATTCTCAAAACACTACTACGTATCCTTGAGGTCTAAGTGTCCACGTGTGAGAAGCACTGGCCCCATTTTATCCCCACCCACTTGTTGGATCCTGGCGCCTCGGAGTTTGCCCACAGCTGAATGTCTTTAGCCAGAGCCCGTGTGGCCGGGCTCCAAGGCTCCGGAGGCAGTGCAGGGAGGCTGGTTTCAGACCTCGGGGGCACAGGACTAAGAGCACAGTCAGCCCAGCTGTCCCAGGCAAGTCCTTGGACTTCATCGAGCCTGGGAGTTGTGCATTCGCTGTTAATCCAGTGTTCCTGATAACTCGGATCAGTTGTTTGTACCATGCTTAATTAAGAGTTTCCAAGGCCGCTTGGTCAATGCTACCATGAGACACTTGGACTCAGAGAGGCAGAACTACCCCCATTTGATTTCCCACCAGGCTGCAGGCAGTGTCACGCAGGGCACACACACTGTCATACTTAATCCGGATGCCAGGGCAGGGACCATTGTCTTCATTTCACCCGTGAATTATCTCGTACTGCAGGGTGCAATGGACACATAGCTCTCACACAAATAAAGATTCAAATCCTTGTTTTTCTTATCCCAATCCTGTTTGCTTTCCACTGTTCACAATGCAGTGTCCCTTGCTTTCCTTTTGATCACATCTTTTTGCCCATTTTACTTGTTAGGGCCTCTATCAAAGAATGAAGGAAATAGCAAAGAGGTAAGATTGGAATGCATGAATTCGCTCTTAGCTGTTTTAGGAAGATGGAGAGGGTGTGGGTTGAAACCCATGTCAACACTGACATTTCTCTCATCATCTCTGGAATTAATTTATCGGGGTCCACCTTGTTCTCCTCATGGACACAGATTTTAAGGAACGGCTATAGAGCTCCTTCGAGATCCGAATAGGGAACACAACTTCACCAAGCCCCTCATTCATCATCAGCTGCAACATCAGCCTCATTAATAACTGGGGTTTAATCCTTCACATTCAAAGAGACTCCCATTACCCAAAACAATAATTTTAAAAAATTACTCAGGCAGAGTTGCAGTCACATAATTGAATACTAAGGATGATTTAAAACTAATAAATACTTTTGGAAATTCTTTGAACACTTTAATGAATTAAAAGTTATGAAATATTTATAAGCAATAACAACACCATTTAGTACGATTAATAAAATAAATACATTAGAGAATGAAATTCATTATTATTTTACTACTAGACATTGATGTCAATGACTGAATATTGCTCCAAATTACTTGTAAAATAGACCAATTATTTCAGTGTGATTAATCCTTTTGATTATTTCTTTTATGTAGTTGTAATTTGAAAATAATTTTCTTCTGGGAATACAATGACCTCAGCACATTGGTTCCTTGTTTATTTTTATTTAAAAACCTTTTGGGTTTACCCCCATTTCGGGCGATTTCTAATGGTCGAATATTTAAAATAGTTGTCCCAGCAATGGTTGTTCCTAAGCATTTTGTGGGGCATTTTTTTAATTGGCTTTATAAGATTATGAATAAGCCATTTGAGAGTAAGGAAGTCTCTGCCAACAGCAGCTGTACTTCAGTAGGGAAAGGAAGAACTGGCAAAAATCTTTGTCTTGTTCTACCAGCTAAGGGCCTGGCAGTTTGAGACCCTGGGCTCAGTCTGCGTGAGGAAGGCAGAGTGATAAACAGGCCAAAAGACTTCTAGGCTCTTCCCTGGCTTCCAATCATCCCCACAGGATTATAAAGTCCTACTCCTTTGTGTGGAACAATGGGTTCTGTGCACCCTGTCACAAAGGAAAAAATTGACTTTATTAGAGATAAAAGCATAGATTGTGGGGGGAAGAGAAATAGCTACCTTTAAAATCAGAACGTAGATCAGAGTGTACCCTGGAGTAGTTGTGCAGAATTATTCGGCCCTGGTTCCAGAATGAGGCCATTGAGCTTAGTTGAGGGAGGCAGGAGAGAGAAAGCGATGGCATTCATTGTGCCAAGCACTGTGCTACGGGCTCTATACACCGCATCAGTTTTCATTTCCCAACAAACCTGTAATGATGCGTTCTTAGCCACATCTACTGATGAGAAAATCCGAACTCATAGATTTTTTTAAAACTTGTGAGCTCAAAAGGGTGGTAAGTGATAGAGCTGGGATTCCACACTCATTCTGATACCAAAGCCTGTAATCTCTCTCCTACTTTGAAACAAGAATCTCCTTGTTAAGTGCGTACCATGAGAAAAGCACCATTAGTTGCTAACTGGGGTACAGAGATTAAAAAAACAAAAGCAAAAAACCCAGTCTTTGATTCTACGAACTTAGCATCTACTGAGTAAGACACATGAATAACTCTGGAAAGAAGTAGACTGTGGCACCTCTCTATTTTTTAATTATTTTAAAAATAGAAATATATGGAAACAATTCTGAGCTGCGACTTCTTAGAGAAGACACTATTTGTGCTGAGATTTAAAAGAAGTGCAGGACTCTGAAAGACAGAATGAAAGACAAAGAGGGAGAACACTCTTTGGGTGGCGTAGTTAGAACAAGGTGTGATGTAGGCAGGTGTTTGGTGAAATGTGAACAGATCTCAGGGGCTAGACGAAATCATCATTAATGCTTATCTTCTAAATAGCACAATTCACAGAGAAATTATGGGCAGGGAGTTTTAGAAAGAGGGAGTTAAGGAGGGGAGTGGTTTGAAAATGGGGTTCACCTCTACCTGAAGGACACAACGAGAACTAAATTAGGACACAAGGCTGTGGCTACAATTTTGCTGCGCCTTTCACTTCCAAGCAATAGATCCCACCACTGCATAGCTGATTCAGTCCCTTGAGGTGACCAACCCAGGTGGGGGCACCTCGGTGCCAGTCTCAGGTTGGCAGTGCTGTGGCTCTCATCACCCCATGGCATTGAGTTGTCATTCTTTGCAGGAGGCGTTAGAAGAGCCAGTTTGTTTTGTGAACAGCATTTTCTCCACAAGAAACTGAGCAGCATGGAAACAGCTCTGTCTTTAAAGGCGTCAGGCCAGGTGAGACCCAGAGTGGTCAGGTAGCACAGGGCATCACCTACAACGCACCTCCACAGCCATCTTCCCATTTGACCCTCATGATTAAGGTCAATTTGGGAACAACCATTGACATATTTTTATTCCTAGTTTCAGTTAAAAAATGATGTGCCAGTTCTGGGGGAGACCTTCAATATCCCTTCTGATCTGAAGAGTTGGCTAGTCGATGGCAAATAAGAGGTGGCAAGGGGACTTAAATCCCCTGATTGCTGCATCCATGATCACTCTGTGTGGACTTTCTGAGAAAGGCAAGTTGGCACTAGTTTGGAGGAAGACATCTCTGCAAATGGAGCATCTATTCAATATCTGGTGCAAATTAAATGTAACTCAGGGATCCCCTATGGGGAGCAGTTTCTGTGTAAAGTAGAATGGAGAGCTTAAAGCCACCACACCAAAACCCAGTCCTAAGATGGCAGCAGCAAGTTTACGTCAGTGTCAGTATACATTCTTTTCAGTATTTGCTCCGTGTCTGTCGAATGAATGAGTGAATGCATGGATGGATGGATGAGACACAGAGACTTTTCTGCTGGCAGCCCCAGGACAGAGTGCCACAGTAACCTCTGTTTTACAAGGACAGATGGAAGATCCTGCCGGGGCCTTGCTTGCTGTTGGAACAGAAAGTGCCCAGTTGGGGCCAGGCTGCCAGGAGCCTGTGAGGTTATCCCTGATTTTACGCAGTTGGATTTTGGAGCCTACTCCAGAGGCTGATTGGTTCCACATGGCTGGCCAAAGATTAAAATCTATTTGTTCTGCTTCGTTCATTTTCTCTTGTCTCCTGTTGGGCTAAGGATGACATCCTCTACTGCCCATTATTGTCTTTCATGGAGTAGGAGAGGAGAGAGGCTGGCAGAGGCTACACATTTTTTTATTGGAAGCATTTGTACTAGATCCAGCACTGTGAAGCCAGGACCCACCAGGACAGGAACCTGTCTTGTGAAAGTGACCCATATTCAAAGTACAATAGCTTTGTGTTTAGTTTTAATCATTTAAAGGAGTATGGTTAATACAACTAGTTTTGGCTTTCACATTTTATGTAAGCACAGAATTATAAGATCAAAGAGCTGGAGTTAATAGGAGAGTTGAAAATCAGACTGTCCAGGGGTTCTCAAATTGTATTTCAGAAAATACCATGTGTGTAAGGGGGTGTCAAGAGCTGCGAAGTAGGTGGGTCCTGAGCCCCTCACCCTCACTTCCACTAGGGCAGAGCTGCTTGTGTAATTTTATCTACTGGACTTCTCTACAAGACTATGTTCTAAAAAGCATTTGAAGACCCTGAATCTAGTTCAAATGCCCTCATTTTAGGCCCAGAGCAGTTAAGACATCTGTGCATCTCCAAGTCTTTTGGGACATATTTCTAAGGTGTTCAGGGGGTGAGACTGCATTTCTCACCTTGGATTCTCCCCCTATCCCACTCCACTTTCTGAGCGAGAGAAGTTAGGGAAATAACCCTCATGAGTAATGTGAACCCCGCCCTGCTGAATATGTAGCATTATTGGAAAGCTTACATGAAAAAACACACATATTTTTGCCTTTGCACATGGTAAATGCTCCACTGATGTTAGCTTTTATTGCTTATCAACTGAGCACCTATTAAGTGTTATGCCCTGTGATAGATAGGTGTCATGATTCAGAGAGCAAAGAGGCATGGACTCTGCTCTGATGATACCCACAGACAGATATCGTTTCCTATGCAGGGAGAACTGTTCCAGCATTCCCTGTAAAGCTTCTCTGGATTAACTAAAATGGCACCTCTCTTCATGTGGGCCAAGGAAGAGCTCTGGAGTTCTATAGATGTGTTTCCCTCATGTTCTGTCTATGCCTCCTACGAGGGGACCAAGCTACTGTCAGAAAACAGACCAACCATCCTGTAGACCTCTCTACAACCCTGGTTAGCATTTCACCAGCCCTGCTCACCCTTCTCAAAGACACAACTTCTCTTCCCTTACCTCCTCCCCTTCGTGACCTAACCAAAGCACTGATCTCAGAAAACACAGATTTGTCTACATCAAATAGGCCTTGAGTACGCCTCGAAAATAACTCCCCTTTAAATACGCTGAGTATAGTTTCAGGACGCTTCTTATGTTTGCAACTTGTCCACACCAACTGATGTGCACCTGAATTTGTTCTGCTACGGGGGGAAGAGTTAGAAATTCTCAGGAAACACTGGGATCACTTTTTTCTTCTCTGCTCTCTGCCTTACACATCCATACTAATCCCTTCACCCCCTAGGTGACCACAGGAGTCCCAGCCAGAGAAGGAGCACAGAGGACACCTGCCTCCCATGGAGATCATCTGTTCTTGGACCTTGAGCCTCTGAAGAAAGGTAACGGGACCATGAGAATGTTCTTAGGTCTCTTGGCCAACCTACCTTCCCTAGTGAGTCAGAGACAGACTTCTTTTCACTCTCCCCTCAGAAAGTGTCCTGCCAAAAGAAACACTTCCTGGATCATTAGAGAAAGTTAGAGAGGTCAACTCTCTTGGTTTCATACGAGTAGAGAAGCAGACAAGAAACAGGTCTTTTAATCTCTCCAACTGACTCACTGCAAATGCAACATAAGCTACAGGAGAAGAATTTTGTAGGTAAAAGGGAGTTGTAGGGGTAAGGAAGAAAAAATTTGCACAACTGGTTGAGACCCTTAATCAAAGGGACAAAGAATTGTTGCAGGAATAATTGTGCTGAGCCTGTTGTCTGGAGATTTGTAGTCTCTTATTCCCTTCTCCTCATGTTGCTCCAATGAGATTAGGTCAATGCTGGGAACTGATACCTTTTCCCTGTCACATTCCTGTTAACTGGCTCTGTTTCAACACATGGCCTCTTTTGGACGGTACACAGACCCTTGACATCTGCGAGGATTGATGATGTCCAGAGAGACATTCACAAATCCCCAAGCTCGTGAGTGCGGAAACATTTGTACAAGCTCCTGGCTTTCTCCCAAACCACATGTTTCTTGTACATTGCCTCACATCACAGGTTAACCACCTTTTCAACTTGAAGTGAAGTTCAATCTATCACATTATGGTGATTTTTCTTTTCCCCACACATAAACCAGTTTTGATCGAAGATAAAAAACACACTTTGTGAATGTTCTTGCAAAGCCAGCAATAAAAGAAGTGCCACAGAAGCATAAGAAGCTGGGTGATCAGTGGAGCTCCCTACCTAAGGGAGTTGCTTTCGGACACCAGCTCCAAGAGGCGCGAGACTCAAAACTGGGCCTCTACATGCAACAGATGGCTGTGTGTGATGGGCCTTCATGGTTGTTCATGAACAGTCTATATTGAGAATTTCGGTCTGAGGGCAACACAGCCTTCTTCTTGTCCACACTTCATTCTGGGGCCCCTCAGACCATGGGTTCCATAGCACAGATGAGAGCTCCCTCCCCAGTGAACCTCCGGGCAGCGGCAGACACCGCAGTATAGCCACAATGAAAGCAACTTTTTCTCTAAGATTTTCCTATACCTGTCTCCTATACCCTTTACATGTGGGAAACAATAAAGGATGTTTATGATGATGGCCCTAGGCCTTCTAAAGAGTCAAGGAAAGATCAACCGCCTATACTGATTGATGACCATTTCATCCTGCTTACCAATCAGAACTGAGGCAATATCTAATAAAAGATACATATAAAATATGATCTCGATAATAGGAATAGAAGATCAAAAGCTCTGTAGAGGGAGGGGGAAATAAGCTTATCCAAAGACTACACAGATATAATCACTGTGATAGAAGATTGCATTTAGTTCAGAGTTTCCTGGCACAAAGGCAAAAAGAAGAAAAAAATCAACAAATTATGCTTCCAGAGAGATATGCCTTCTCTTGAAATAAATTCACAATGTGAGACTAATGCAAAAGGAATTCAACGACACTGGGCCATGCCCTGATGGTTTTTACAAAATAAGTGAAAAATTTGACATCTAACCATTTCCCATGTTGTCTCTTAATAATAGTTTAAACCAAATCATTGCAAATACTTAGTTGTAAATTTTGCCTCAGGAAAAACAAAGTATAATAATAATTATCAAGTTGGTGAGGTGAGGAGGGGGTGGAGCTACGGTTGAAACAAAAATGGCAGGATGCTGATAATTACTGAAACTGGGTTGAGGGTATATGAGGGTTCATTGCATTATTCCGCTTATTTGTACACAATTTGAAATTTTCCACAATCAAAATTAAAAAAATATATACATAGCTGAAATCATTTGGCAGCCAGGGAATGTAAGCTAATATGTTCTCTAATAAAGACTATATTCTATTTGGTGACGTTTTAAGTTAAGCAGGTAGAATGTTACACTCAGCCTTTGAAAATTGATCAGCTGGGCTATGAAGCTCTTGATAATATTCAGAACAAGGCCCTACTCACTGTAGACTTTTCTGTACAAGTGTGCACATTCCCAGCCTATCATGGCAGCAGGTTCTTGACACACTTAAGACAACGAGCTATTAGGGAGTGAAGGGGAAAGCCGGTTTCACATACCTTCACTGCAGTTCTTCAGGGCAAAGAAGTCCACTGCAGACAAGCTTCGGTTTCCACTTGAGACGTATTCCAGGGCCACTCGGAATGGGTTCTCTGGGCGCCCGATTCGTCCCTGCAGCACTGTCCAGCTGGTTGCATGGGAAAGCAGAGGGGAAACAGTGATGAGAAGTGGGCCTCACCTGCAGAGAGGGCCTGCTTCTGCCATGACATCAGGGCCCTCATTCCTCAAGGCACCTGCCATCCAGAGACGGAACCCTCAGTGGCACTCAGGAGAGTGACCCCGAGAGTGGCCTGCAGCATTTGCTCTCTTCTTGTCCGGCTAACTCCGAGACCCATTTCTCAAACCCACTGTGGCCACGCTTTCTTTCTTTCTTTCCTCTGTCATATTATTCTCTTTAGGCAATTATAGACCGTTGGACGATTTTAGTGGCTAGTCTTACAGGAACAGAGTATATCTACTTGAGGAAACATGGCTGCCGAGTGAAGGAATAGTCTTCCAAACATTTGTCTGTCTATTCATAATTATCTCTGGAAAGAATGCTTGGTTATCAGAATTTTATCTGATCCCAAAGTCTCAGAGTCCTCAGGGTTGCTCTGTAGTTACTTAAGGGAAGCTAGCAAGGGCTATTTATTCACTGCAGGAAAATTAAAGTGCACCGAAGCATGTATTTTGAGGTAAAAGGTACCTAAGATTGACGTGGACTCTGCAAAAAGGTGCAAAACAGAGAAAGACAAAAGCAGGTCACACGGTGAGCTCTGCTTCTATCTATAATCAAGGATACGACACCGTGGGAGAACTGAAAATAAGCTAAATGAACACTTTTACACCTCACTCAGGCTTTTAACCTCTCAGAATAGCCTCCTGTCACTGATTGGAACATCAAATTTACTTTCCAACATTGATTCAGGTTGTTTTAAAAAAAAGTACAGTTATTTTGACAATTTTGTGTAGAGAATGGAAATTACATGAACCATTACATAGTTTCTTTCCTTTTAGGGAGAACTTTTTGAGGTGTAACTGAGGTACAATAGATGGCATATACTAACAGTTCACAATTTGATGACTTAAAGTACGTAAGTGGATGAGTTTTGATATATGGATACAGTAGTTTCCTCCTCCACCCATGGTTTAGCATTCTGCGATTTCAGTTACCCATATTAAATGGAAAATTCCAGAATCGAGCAATTCATACGTTTTAAATTGCATGTGGTTCTGAGTAGCATGATGAAATCTCGGGCAGTCCTGCTTCGTCTGCCAGGAGTGCGAATCGTCCCTTTGTGAAGCGTATCCATGCTGTATACACTACCCACCCTTTAGTCACTCAGCAGCCGTCTGGCTTAGCAGATTGACTGTCATGGTGTCTAGTGCTTGTGTTCGAGTCACCCTTATTATACTTAATAATGGCCCCAAAGCCATTCATATAACTTTTATGACAGTATATGGTTATAATTGTTCTATTTTACTACTGGTTGTTATTCATCTCTTACTGTGCCTAATTTATAAATTAAATTTCATCATAGGTGTTCTGCCTGTAGAGGAAAAAACATAGTATTATATCCGGTTCAGTACTATCCACGATTTTGGGCATCCACTCAGAACACATGCCCTGCAGACAAGGGGGGACCACTGCACACGCGTGAACTCATCACAGTATCACTAGGTTGGGCTTACGTATGGCAGTGCCAGTGCTAAGAAGTTCAGGGAAAGACTAGCTTTCTGTTTAAGAAAAATTTAAAGCATCTTCCACCACAAATATAAAGTGACACTCATGATACAAATGTTAAAAACCCAAGAATTCAGAAAAGTTGGTAAAGAAAAGTAAAAGTCACCCAGAAACTCATTATTCAGAGATAACCATGGTCAACACCTCAGCGAACACCTTTCCAGCTGTAATTTCACCTGTGCTGTGATTGCACTTTGCCACTCAATGATCTGTCTCGGTATGTTTTACTGTTATGAGACAATAAATATAGATTACATAACCAGTTCAATGATTGCATTTTTAATGATTTGTGCATCGCTCCTGATTTTTCCTCTTTATGATCATGCTGAAGCCAACCCTATGTACTTATGTAAATACTGCCTGAGGACAAATTCTTAGAATCTGAGTCAAAGTGCACGCACATTTAAAACTGAGGCATGCTGTCAATCTTCCAGCAGTGAATCTGAGGGCCCGTTTCTCCATTTTGGTTGCAACGCTGGGACCCATCAAGTCTTTTCATCTTTGCTAACTTTCAGGGACAAAGGTATTCCCTAAGGCAATTGATGGTCTTTTCATGAGGCTTTCCTGAATGGCGGTTTTGAGTCTCTGGTCTCTACCATGTTGCTGGGTGTGCAGTGGGAGTCTGTTGAGTGAAGAAGGTAGTTCTGTTCCCTTTGTATGATCTTCTGTAGTTAATTCAGATCACTGGAGCCAATGCCTCAGCCATTTAATAAAAGTATATTAAGTTTCCCCACAACAGATGCTGTGGAAGGGATTATTGCTGTTGTAAAGTTCGTTCTCTGTTACTGTACCCAGCAGGTTTTTCTATCCAAACTAAAACCAGTGCAATTCAATAAGATCAAGGAGACTTTTTGGTTTAAACTGTCAAAGAAATGAATATTTGAAAAGAAAATGTAAACGAGGGGTTCTGAAGGAAAAAAAAAGAAAGCAGAATTTTTCTTGTTCTTCTGAAAAAGAAAGGACCTTATTTTTGAGGAAAGATGGTGGTGAAAGGTATGACTATTCATATTCTGCCGAAATCGTAGCTCTCTGCTCTGAGGAATGATGGATTTTAATTCCAGGTACACAGTGGCCCTTGACAATGATTTCCATTTCTATATTGGCACTCGCCCTCTGGATAAATGTGTCAAGAGTTTTAGGAATTAGTTTCTGAGTTACTGATGCAATAACTTTTGTCTGAAATTCTCTGGCCTCCCATAGTTTACTGCTGCAACTTTAATAACTTTCAGAGCAGTTGCGAAACATATATTTTATAATCAGAGAAGTTGGGACCAAAAAGGGCAAGCTTATACCTAGGGTCAGATTTGTTTAAGAGACAGCCAAAAACCCCATGAAAAACAAATCCCAGCTCTCTCTTCTGTCTGCCTCAATTTCCTTTACTTATATCCCAGTGGTCATGGAACTTGCTCATCAGGGTCGGTTTTCCTCTTTAGCTGGTGGCAACTCTACTGGCGCTTGCAAAGGGGAAGGTGATGTTCTGACCTAGAGTCTTTTAGAAACAAACATGCAGCCATATCCCTGTGCTGGGGATTTGAGAACACCTTGGCAATTGTGCTTCAATCAATCAATTTGACAGTGTGGGGAGTCCATCTGGAGTTTGGGAAACCGGAAGGACTGTATGGACAGCCTGCCACATCCATTATCTTCCAGGTGTCTCTCTGAAGCTTTCTATTTCCAGTTCTGGCCCTGTCCCTCATTTGCCTGATGACTTTGAACAAGGCACTTTCCTCTAAATGCTTGAAATTTTGAATGTTTTCTGTATTCTTAGCCACAGAAAATGTCTTTGACTTTGTGTGAATTTGCAGAGATAAAAAAACTGACCACATATTTTTTGCTGAGTAGTTTCATCCTAATGAAACTAGAGTCCATCAAAAAATGCAGGAGAGTCAGTTTGTGAATATCAAGATCCATGTCTGATCTGGTGGTTGGATGTAGCTGTACAAAGACCACTCAGTTGGGAGTGAGCTACCGATTCTGGAGTTGCATGGGTAAGTCCCTACACCTTCTGGGGATTTAGTTTCCTCATCAGCAAAACGTGGGCATTGAATTAAAAGTTCCCCAAGGTCCCTAGTTTATCGGATGCCTGTACTTCTCATGCAGATTTCAGGAGTCCTAGTGACAAAACACTTTATGAAAAGCCTGAAAACTTCCATGGACAAGCAATACTCTACAAAAGGAGGAAGAAGAGTGATTAGTCAAAAAAACCATAGAACTTCTGCAAAGAGACTCGGTTCCACCCTCTCAGAGAAATGTAGAGACTTACCCAAGGTCACACGTTTGGTTACCTGCAGAACTAAGATTAAAATCCAGTATGTTACTGCTCCCAGTCTGCAAGAACGGGGACAATGCAAACTATGGACTAGTCTATGTATTCAGTTGCTTTTCACATCACTAGAATCAGGGAGATAGAAAAGGATATGTCTACTTAGCATTGCTAAAGGGATCCCCAGTCTGGGTTTTGTGGATAGACAGGCCAGCCAGACAGTGAAATACAGTATCAGAAAATGCACACACCAAACAAAAATTCATGAGAAGCTCTGGCATGGAAACAAAAAGAGCCTCTAAGGCTATCACCATTCCCTACCCGTGGAAATGTGGGGGGTTGGCCCCCCCACGTTTCACGGAAACTGTCTGTCATGTCTGATGTGAGACAAGCTGCTGATGAGATTGAAGGGTTGGCAGTCATCTCAAGAGGACAAAGGCACCAAGTTATTTGAAGCCCAGAGCGAAGGGACATTTTTGACAGCATGTGAGGGCCATAGGTGGCAGTTGACAAGACAGAGGAATGCGTACTTTGCTGCTGGGTGACATTCCAATGGGCATAATGTTGATGTAGGGTTGGCTCACAGAAGGGGGCTCTCAAACCCTACATGCCATGCAATAGGATGTCTTCCTGAGATGGTTTTAGCCATTGCAATCCCATGGGGCCTAGATTCAGTCCTCAGCTCCATCATTTACTAGCCCTGTGACATTAAGCCAATGATGTAACTTCTCTGATCTTCAGTTTCCTTATTTTTAAGGTGGAAATCATAAGATCTAGCTTGCTGTACTGTTGTGAGAATTTGCGAGAAGGAAGTATGCAAAGGAATATCTTTATTGGGAGCTCAATAAGTGGGAGATATTTTTACAGAAGACCACAGCTTTCTTTATGGAATGGCACTGGTCCATGAAACTATCTGCATCTCAACTCATTTATAAGATTCAAGGGGGAAAGAAACGTAGGTAAGAGAAGATGAGAAAGATGTTTGCAACTCATGAGTAGCAGCCACTTTATTTGTTCAAGCCAAAAAAAAAAGTCTTAGTTAAATGACTCATGTGTTAAGCAAATATGTTGAAACACCCGTACAACAAAATATATTAGGATTGGACTATGAGAGCAGATCAACCTTCTGCTCAGAACCCTCCAAAGTACCCCATCTGACTTGTACTAAAAGCCTCTTATTTATATTTGCATCTTCCTATAGCATGTGAAAAGGTGCCTTGTATCTTCGGCTAGAATTTGTTGAATTGAATTCCATTTCTCAGGTATTTATTGGTGCATTGTTGCATACTAGATAAAGTATTAACTGTGCTGGGAGCTTCAAGGTCTGGCTTTAGTTTTGCATCCCAGAAGCTTACAGACTAGTGAGAAAGAGGGAAAGTATGTACCAAAATTCATAGTGAATGAGAGCATGGAAGAGCTAAGTAAGTGGCAGAGGCACTATGTATTAGAGGGCATTATGTATTAGAGGGCTCAGAGTGGGTGGGCAGGAGATGTGTACTTGAAGATGGGTTATAAAGAGGGGGCAGGAATGGGAAGAGGGCAAGGTAGAAAGACAGGCTGTTATGAGCATCTGAGCAGAGACCATCCACGTGGTGTGTTCGGAGAAGAGGTGGTCCATTCTGTGAGAGTCAATGTTTTCCATTGGCCTCTACTGGCAGGAGGTCCCTGTTTCTTACCCACCCACGCCCAACCTCCTAAAGCCAGGATGGCCGATCATTCGTCATGGTGTCTCTAATGCCTGATTCATTACACATGCTCAACAAATATGTGTTGAATGAGAGAACAAACACACGAACAGATTTCTGTAAAATCAGGCAAGATTCTGACATTCCTGGCCCAAATTCATATTGTAGGGGAGCTGAGTTAATCTGAAAGTTCCTGTCAATTCATTATTGTTAGTTGCCATCCATTCAAGTGATAATGATGACTTCCCTGTTAGGAGGAAACTAAGGACTGGGGAATTTTGGGGGTTGGTTTAGGACTTAGCTCTTGGCTCCCCATTTGCTCCAAGCCCCTTCTTTAAAGGGGCAGGGCCATGGGAAGCAGTCATCAAATTCACTGTTCTTCATGTATTTGGAACCCAATGGAGGAATCAGAGAATTATAGTAATTGAGTCGTGGAGGGGACCTGAGTTCTCACCTAGGGAAGGTCGCACCTGATTCATGAATGTTCTCTACAGGGTAGGTCAGCCTTGAACTAAGTGAATATTAACAACAGTAACAATAATAATAGCAGCACTAATAATATGATTAACAACAGTTACCATTTGTGGAAGGCTCTGCTTCTAGCTGCCTTTTCAACAAACCCAGGTGACTGTGACTCCATAGTTTTTATGAGCATGATCTTTGACTGCCATTTTAAGCTTCTTGAGGTTAGAAACTGTGTCTTCCTGAGGCTTTGTTTCAACTTCTGGCCCTGGTGAGCACAGTTGGGGACCTGAAAGTAAAAGATGTGGCCATTCTCATGTTCTGTAGTGGTTACCAGAGCCAAGGCATTCAGGTGGTGACTAACCCCCTTGCCAGGACAGCCAAACTCAAGGGTTAGGTTGAGGATGGTGGCAACCACATAAATTAGATGACCGGCCATGTCCCTTGCAGGTAAAGCTCAGTCACACGATTATCACTGTCGGGAGCAGGCCACACAGCTGACATTCTTCCACATGTCTCTTTGCTAAGACTCTCTCTTGACAAGTGTCTGGACGTGAGTGTGAAGGTGTGAAGATTTGTTAGAAACAAGGAACTGAGCCTGTGGGAGCTCATCTGGATCAATACAGGGAAAAAAAAAAAAGGCAATTGCACTTCTCTCCCTAATCTTACCTTAGAGAAAAAAACCACACACAGCTTTCAAGTTTTTCTTAAAATATACCTCGTAGTAATTGTGCAGCAAATATAAAACATTCAGCACTATTTTTTATCGTTTCCATTAAATAGCCTGCATTTAAAGCATTTTTATGGGAGATAGCAGGGAAAAAAGTGCCAGATCAATGTAAATTTTAGTGTGGAGTCCTTTGTGGCTAGTTAATTTTCTGTAATAACAACGGCACTCTGTATGTGGCCTTATATCCAAGTCGCCTTGACTTCGTTATTCTCTTGCCCTTCACAGTTTCCCAGAAGTTGGATAAATATACCCTGCAGAGGATCAGACCTGGATGGAAAGGAGGTTACAGGTGGATTCAGAAGGTGGCTCCCAGTGGCCCATGATGGAGAAAAGCTGCCCTGAGGCTGCGTGTGGCTTCTGGCTCTGCTGGAGGGGAGCTGTGGGAACAACGGGGGGGCTGAGGCAGGGACGGGATCACTGGGGCCAAGGTGGACTCGGTGGAGAGCTTAGCATTGGCAGTTGGAAAGCAGGTTTGGTATACATCAGATATGCTGTATGGGTGGCAGGGATCTGGAAGGTGGCCTCACTTTCCCAGGGTGGGGTCTAAGAAGGTGTTCACAATGTGCATTTCCTCTAATTCTTCTCTCATGCTTTTGAGCTAAGAAAAATATGAATGTTCTTGGGCTCATGTCCCTGGCCTCTCTTTAACTTCTAATTTTGCCTCCTTTCTCTCCTTCCTTCCTTCCTTCCCTCCCTCCCTCTCTCCCTACTATACTCCCTCCTTTTCCTTTTCCTTCCTTCTTTCAAGAGAAATATACTGATTAACAGCTCGAACTTTGAAGCCAGACTTCCTGCTCTATAATCTCAATTCTGCCTCTTATTGGCTGTGACCTCTGGCCAGCTACCTAATCTAACCTCTCTGTGCCTGAGTCCTGCCATGGAGAAGTGGGGATGATAACAGAAGTTTATAGGGGTTTAGTGAAGATTACATGGGTTAAGACTTGTAAAGCACTTAGCTAACGCCATTGTTGTTATGTTAGTGTCATGCAGGGTCTCTGCTCCCGCTCCCCACATAAGAATGTAGGACATGGTGAGGCCAAAAAGGAACACCCACGGAGACATAGATAGGGGAGTCATACCACTATATTCTCGTTGGCGGCTGGGCTGGAGACACAGGAAGTAGGAGCCAGACGATCAGTCCGCTTCTCTGCCAACCAACCAATCCCCCAACACAGCCGCGGCAGTTATCTCCGTGGCTAATCGCTAACTGGTAACAGCTAGTCACAGCTGGTGGCCAACTAGGCACAGCTGACGGCCATCTACTACCTGAGCCAGCACCTTTCCACGTGAGGCCGAGAGCCTGGAAACTGCTCTCTGGGACTCTGTCCCCACAGTTAGTATTGCTTTTTTTAATCCTAAACCTGTTGTGGTGGATGACCTTACAAGGAATGACCTTATAAGAAGGTGAAATAGGAACATATGATGGTATTTTGTGGATTTGAAAGAGACTCCCACCCTAAAAGGCACCAAGATTTTGGGGATTCCTTTCATTTGCCCACATGGAGGTAAAGAGACAAATGTACAAATGCAGATATCCCAGGAAATAGTATGCCAGGCTCTCGATACACATTTCATTTGTTTGTATATACATTTATTTATGTTCTGCCTCATTCCAGAAAGGATTTAAGGCAGCTATTTTATGTATCTAATTTAATTTTTACAATAAATGCATGAGACGGATATTATCACCCCCATTTTATAAACGAGAAAATTGAGGCTAGAGAGTTTATATAACTAGCCCATGTAGTAAATGGTGAAAGGTGATATGAACCCAAGGCTAGTCATCTTTAAAAACTCTTGCACTTTTTACTATATTGCATAGGTTTAAATTTGTTAAACGTAAATGATTAGTTTTTCGGAGCTTTTTAGTGGGTCAGTGGGTATCTGAAGAAGAGCAGTGCTCAGAAAAGGACGCATCCAAGGAATATTTTGGCTTCTCCCCAGTGTTGCCCCAAGTTATCCTATTCCTTTCCTACTCAAGTTCCACATCATCATAATCCAGGTTGGAACACCCAGGTTTGTGGGAGGGTAGACATCTACCCTCGTCCTTGGCTGAGATTTATTTTTTTCATTCTACATATATACCAGGCCAGAGGGAGGAGAATGAGAGTCTATCTCTACACACCTAGGCCCTACATGACTGGGGGTAGGGTGGGGAGGGCTAGACTCAACATAGCTGCAGCGGTAAGGAACAAGTATAGCAGAAGTGTCCTCCACTGGCCTCTGTGTCCAATCTGCTTACTGGGTTAGCACAATCTCTACATTCTACATTTAATGGAACGCGCTGTGCCCTCTGAATGTTCAAGGTTACTGAACGTTCAAGGTTACTCTCTAGTGCTCCTACACCTTCTACTCCTATCACTTAAATTACACACGTATGAAGAGTCAATTATGCTTATTCCCAAGCCTCTTTACGCCAGTTGCACTAATTAAGTTGCTGTAACATGAGCAAGAAAAATTTGAATTACCTTAGTAAAGACTATTAGGGATAAGTCACTAAAACTAGTTGTTGTTTAATTAGGTGTGAATGGAGCAACAGAAAAGATAGGAAGAAAAAAAAAACCCAAAAAACAAAAACTTAAAAACCCAGAAAGCCTTCAGATTAGTTTACAAGTGTTCTAAAATTATTTTTTTTTAGAGAAACTAAAACTGAAAATCGTGGATGTAGTGGTGTCATGAATGTGATTTATGCAGAAAGTACAGAACTCCAATCAACAGACCCATTCTGGAAGCAAAGGTCTTGGCCCTACATCAAGTGCTTGGGGAATTAGCATGCATTTAGAAGTCGCACATTAACATAACGTGTTGAAGGCTGTAAATTGATTTCCACGCAACTAGCAACTATCGGTCCCAAACTTATTGTCTAAGAGGGCTTCTGCTTTGTTCTAGCTTGTATAAAGAAATACATAGAGGATTCGCTAGTATTTTTTCTTCTTTTTAAAGAATACTGTTTATCCAGGCCAAAAATCAAGAGAGAAAAAACTTTTCCAATTGAGAATAGGAATCCCGACAATCTTGAAGTTCCTTTTTCAGTTTCTAGTGATTCTTGGATTAGGTCCCATGCAAGCCACCACCTCCTCCAGCATCTGCTAAACATCCCTTATCAGGGGGACGATGGGGAAGGACTCGGCTGGATTCTGGGCAGGGGACGTGAAAGGAGAGAAAGTTTGGTTGGTGCTGGCCTTCTAGAAATCATTTAAAATGACAGAAATGAGCACAAGCGCACAGGAGTTCCCTGGGAACTCCGCAGATCTGTCAGACAATCTCTCTGGCAGGGTGGGTGGTGGATTTTCTATAGCATTCCAGGTAATCATTTTGCCTTTCTAATTCTTCCCATGAGGAGGTTTGGGCATGTCCCTCACTAGCAGCCAAGGGGAATCTGGAATTTGGTTTCCTAACTCTCTTCCTTCCAATAACGTTTTAGCACCATCTGTTCTTTTCAAATACAATCTTTTAAGCCAGCTCAAAGCAGTCAGTTCTTTTTTCTTTTTTTTTTTTAAATACATCCTCCCCAGGGAAAAGGAAAAAGACAACACTGAAACTGAAAAGTGGCTACTTCTGTAGGACCCCTCTCCTTCAGCCCAGTCTGCCTCCAGCTTGAGCCCTGAGTCCCCGGGGCTGAGTTGGTAGCTTTTATCTTGCATCCCCTCCTCAGAGCTCAATACCCAGGATTTCCCAGGCCTCGAGGCATTCCATGCTCAAATGATATCCAGTCACCCATCCTGCTTCCTAGAAAGCCAACCTCAATGCTATTTAATGCATTAATGTATTGATTGGTTCAATACTCACCCTTTGAGCCAAGCAAAATGCTGACACCCAAGCTCAGAGGTTTCATTTCAGTCATAAATCTTTGGCCAAGTCAAGCAACTGTGCCGAAACTTTATATGGTAGGGTAGACCTGGCCATAAACTGGGGCCTTGTAAGCAAACTCTGGGGCTGGAAAAGGCTGTAGGGGCCTAGGGAGAAGGGTAAGAAGAGCCCACAGACTTGTACCCATCGGAGGTGATCCCTTGTTCCATATGCTGCTCCTACCCCGCCCCTTTGCAGGGATGCGGAGGAAATTGCCAGAGGCATTGATGGACCTGAGCTCCTGGCACAGAGGTGCACGTTGGCCCTGCTACAGCTCCTATACTGTACTGAGGCCACTATCGTGGATGATGAAGTTATGGTGGGGTTGAAAGATGTATGACTGGCATGACTCTTGGAAACCACCATGTCTATTCCTCTCACATGACAGAGAAGGACTGAGGCCTGAGGACATACCTACCTCGTATTGAACTGCGTCCCCCCAAGAAGACACGCTGAGGTCCTAATCACCCAGTGCATCAGGATGTGACCTTACCTGGAAATAAGGTCTCCAAGGGAGGTAATCAAGTTAAAATGAGACCATTAGGGTGGGCCCTACTCTAATCTATGTCCTTATAATAAGGGGAAATTTGGACACAGAGACAGACATGCACACGGGGAGAATGCCATGTGAAGATGAAGGGAGATTTGGGTGATGTATCTACGAGCCAAGAAATTCCAAAGACTGTTAGCAAACACTGAAACCATGGAATGCCATCTTTCCTCACCGCCCTCAGAAGGAACCAACCCTGCTGACACCTTGAGCTGGGACTTCTAGCCTCCAGAACTGGGAAGTAATGAAGTTCTGTTGTGTAAGCCACCCAATTCGAGGGTCTTTGTTATGGCAGCCTTAACAGACGAATATAGCTGACTACTCCCCTGAGTGGAGAAAGAAACTCTAAATTATTTTTACTTACTCTTGATGAAGAGCATGGTCTTTCTGTGTGACGACCGGCCCATGACTGGCTGCCCAAAGTCTGTGGGAATACAACTCGTTTCTCACAAAGGAGTCCCATTTTCCTTGGGGCCAGAAAGAATGCAGGACATTTTTCCACACATTCATCTCTGCCTCCCAGATGAAACCTACCCAGATGAAACCATGTCTTTAGGGAGGCCCCACTGCAGAATGATACGAAGTGCTTGATAAAACCCAGGAATCATGGGCCCATTCGATTTGCCCCGGTGACGCTCAGACCTTTTTAAGCCATGCTTGAGCACACGAATGGAATTTGGACTTCAGGTTCCTACTGTGTCAGCCATGTGGAAGGTTTCCGGAACACAGCAGACAGAACTGCTTGAGAAGCTCTGAGATTATGCCAATGATGTGTTTACCTGGGGGCCAATTTTTGGGTTAGAATTACCACTACCAATTTTTATATGACATTAGAAGGTCAGCTCAAAATAGTGACCTGGAATTTTTAAAGGGATGCTGGGCCTGTACTAGACGCAGAGGCACCTGGGTGAGTTAGGAAGATTTTGGGGGAGGCAAGATTCCCCAGGCATGGGGCCAGCTTTTCCTCCCGTCTCCTGATTCCTCTCAGACTTTGCGTATTTACAGCAAGAAAGCCCTGAGCACTCAGAATTCTTTAAGCTGTCCCGGATCCTATACACTGGAAGCTGTGGTTTTCTGGAAAGGGCAGGCTTCTGGTTTTTGGCTAGTTCATCCTTCATTAAATTATTTCATCAATAAGGGCCTGGGGAACAGTCACCTACAAGCAGGAATAGCCCATCTCCCTTTAACCTGCCTCCCAAGACATGTATGCAAAGTGTCTTAGAAAGGGCTGCTTGAATATCCACTGTATTGTAAATGTCACCACAGCCACTGGAAAGCCTGCAACATGGTTTTGTAAAAACCAATCCAAGCAGAAATCTCCAAAGAGTAAATAAAAACTGACTCCTGGGGATGAGGTTGTAAAAGCCATCTTTTACTGATAGATCATGGAAACTGGAGCCTATCCAGTTGTTCCGCATGTTTTTCATGAAGTCGAGAGGGAGGGCAGAAGTCCTCTTCTCAGTCTACAGCATCTTCAAAGGACAGAGGACTTCAAGAAAAGACTGTGACAAAGGCTAGGAAGAGCCTCCTGGCTTGTAAGAGCTCTGTGGGTGGTTCCAAAGCTCTGCTGACAGCTCAGAGCAGGTTGAGACATCATTCAAAACAGCCCAAGGCTTTGATTCAAGGCGTTGGTGGGCTCTGCACCAAGCCAGTGGTGGACACATTTCCAGTTCTCCATGCTCACAGAGTGGGGGTTGTGTGCCTGGCACGCGCTGCTGTGGATAGATCCTGAAAGATGTGGAAGGGATCAGAACTAGCATCTCCTGTTTCTAGAGCCATACCTTGCAGGAGCATATACGCATAGAGGGGCCTGAGACAGAGCTGAGTTGGGAGTCTCCTTCTTCTCTGGCATTGTTACATGGGTGAAAATAAACATCAGTTCTTACAGGACAGGGATAAATGTCCCCATTTTACAGATGAGAAAACAGGCATGGAAAGCAGAAGGAAATGGAACCCAGTTTTAAGGTAGGCAAGAGCACAGACACTTGCTTTCATGTATGTTTGTGTGTATGTGTCTGGGGAAGAGGCCAGAGGCTGGAGCCCCAGGTTGAATTACATCGTACGTCACCGAGTCCTTTAGTGTGAAATACATAATTAAATTTATTAGGTTGGTGCAAAAGTAATTGTGGTTTTTGCAATTATTTTTAACCTTTTAAACTGCGATTACTTTTGCACCAACCTAATAAAAGATTGTATTACTTATTTTCCTCTATTACAAAATCTTTTGTGCATGCCCATATATTGCTGTCAATCTAATATTAAATATTAGTAAAATTTAATACTTTATTTTTCAATGAGTAACACATATAAGAAGCCATGTTACTAGTACCCCCATGAATCATTTGCATGCTTCTGCGGTGACTGCTCTGTTCGGAGATGCACTGGCCTAACCTGTTGCTGTTTTAGAAGGTCAACACTCATGAGTGATGAAGCCTCTTCTTGCTTTGGTGCAGTCCATTAATCGCCTTCTAATAGGCCATGCTGGCAATCCTTCCTGTAGCCTACGAAGGGCTGATGACAGAGAACTTGGGGGCATCTCCTTGCCAAGGTCAGGGTGCCTCATTCCCTGTTGGCTGCCTCCACCCAAGGACAGGTCTTGGACCATCAGTGTATGAAGGAGGCCCTGAGCTCCAGTGTTTCTCTTTTTCTCCTCTTCGGTGAATTTTCCCTGTTCCCAGCCTGAGCTCAGTCCTGCACCCAGCAGAAGCAGATGTTTTTGGTCCATAATTAAACTTTCTTTCAGCTGTTGGTGACTCTGGATGCAGTGTTTTGCATTTCTCCCTTACAAAATGCTGTCACCAGATGTAAAGCACTAAAGGGCATCTCCAAGGTGGCTCCGTTAGCTACTCCCACTCCCAGCACTCTGCCTTGGTTCCTTTACTCCACCCTGATGCAGCTGGGTCTTTGGGAGCAGGGTAAGAGCCTGCAGCCACTCCAGCCCTCTGTCCTCCCTGTAACATAGCTGCCCTTTGCAGGCTGTTGCTGCTCTGGTGTCCTCTCTATCCTTGGTGGTGGCAGGGGTCCCTTTCCAATACCTCTCAGGTAGCATGTGCTTTTCCTTTCCCCCAAAGCATCACAAGGTCCGCAAGGGCTCAGTGGAAGGATCTCTCCCCTCTCTGAGCCTTACACCTGACACCCAACTCTGCATCATATTCCTGGAAGGGATTTCCCATGGAAGGCTTCCCAACATGCATTTGTGAGTTCTCAGAATTGTACAGCTGACACAACAAGCATGGGCGAATGTGCCCATCCCAATGCATTGATCTCTTGCTTCCTGTTGGGGAGTGGGAGGGCAGGGGTGGACGGGGCATGAGCCCTAAACTCACAACTCCTTGTGAGGGGAGATTCCTCTCCTAAGAATCCCCAGGTTCCTTGGTGGGACTGCTTGCCAGACCTGGTATCTTCAACCCCGACTCAGCAGCTAAAGCCTCCCATGTAGTCCTCCAAACGGAGGTGACAAAAGTTGAGTGTTCAGATTGGCCGGCCGATTCCCAGGGGCCACTGTGTGGAAATAATTGAAGTCTTTTAACAGAGGTGTCTAAGAGAGCGATTAAAATGGAATTGCAATTATTGAGCCCAGAGGTAAAATTTCAGAACTCGCCCATAAATCCTGGTCTGACATGAAATTTAAAACTCCCCAATGGTCTACAATGCCATATTAAAAGGGTTTTAATACTAAGAAGCAGAAATAATGAATGATAATCAGGGTATTGTTTCTGGGAGTAGGGGCAGCTCTAAGGGATGGTCTGGCGGAACTACAGGTGAGTTTGGTTGTTTTACACCCCTTTGCTTCAAAAGAGATGAGTGAAGGAAGAGGAGGTGGGCCTGACAGAAGGGTGTTGAGGGAAAACCTGGCAGAGCCATTTCCCAGTGAACTCCAGCCTAAGCTCTGCTGAAAAGCAGAAGTGTAAATGGCCTTTGCCTACTATGCAGTTGCCCTGGGCCAGACAGTGCAGTGAGCATTGGCTGGGTGAAGGCTGGGCTGGAAGCTGCCATGGAGAGGCAGCATGGAGCCAAGGAAAAGCACTGGATTGAGAGTCCAGACATTTGGCTCATGACCCCACCGCTTCACTGGCTAGAGGTCTGTGGGCAAGTCACTCCACCTGTCTGCTCAGGGTTCTTCTATCGTATGGACTCCCTCCCAGGATGGTTGGAAGGATCAAATGGTAGAATGAATAGGAAAGTGCTTTAAAAACATATGTTATAATAGGTTTCTATTGTTTTGGTTCCTGGTGCTTGCCTCAATTGGTCATTCTCCCCTGGACTTATTTTAAGTTGATACCCTGAAAATTTGTCGGCAAAATACAGCTAGAAGATTCCTGAAGCTCCTTTCCGCTGTTGGATACTAGGCTGATGGCAGGGCTTGGTATTGGCTTGGCCAATGCAGGGAACGTTAGGGTCAACCCTCCCTGGGATGTGGGTTCTGCACCTGTAACCTCTTAGCCTCGCATCTTCTCAGGCAGCTGCAACGTACCATGGCTTTATGTTAACTTGTGATCAATTGCAATCTCTCCCCCTCCCACCCCTTTCTAGGCTACCCCTAATTTTTTTCCTACAAACTGTTTCCAAACCAAATTTTCCAGACCTTCTAGGTTGTGGCTCAAAGCAGCTCATTGTTTTGAACCTGAATGCAGGACAATGACATTTCCTGCAGCAAATGTTAACTGGTTTGGTTTCCGGAATTCAGAATCTGTCATCTGTGGTATCAGGTCTCCTACCAAGGTGGGAGTCATCAGCAGACCAGGCCTCCTAGGAAATGAGATCATGAGCGTACAGCTTCTAGCATGGAGGCCAGTAGGTCTGAACAAATGTTAGATTCTCTCTCTGCCATCATCTTAGACATGCCTTAAAAACATGGGAGAGCCAAAGGGCAGGCACAATCCTTTATTGTTTTTATTAGAGACACCTTCCAGATGTGTCTCTTCCAGTGAAGTTCACTTACTATGATTCTTTGCGTACAAGTGTTCAATTTGCTGAAGACCCAGCTACCAGAATATCAAGGGAAACACTGTCAAATGCATTGGTTAACTCGAGCTATTGTGTGTCTGTCATATTCCCTTATCCCACTAACTCATGACCCTACTGAAGAAGGTATTTTCCAGGACTAGTTTTAGGTGGTAAGCCTGTGTTGACTCTTGGAATTACTGCATTCTTTTCTAAAAGCTCCAAAACCACTCCTTCAGCAACTTGTTTGGAATATGACTGGGGTTAACGTTTTGAAATTCAAACATTTTTTGATTGACTCCTGACATAAACAGAATCCTAAAAATATAGTATTGAGATCCTTGCGTTTAAATCTAAAAATAAAATCGGCTATAACAGGAAATCTACTCAGACTAGCCTAGTTTCTTCTTATGTAGAGAGCATATAACTACTTATTCCAACAGAACATTTTGTAGTTCATGCTGGCTTGGTATAAAAAACTGACTTTAAAGAACAATTAACATGGCCCTCCAATATGTGGAGTACCCGTTATATAAATCTGTAGCAAGCAATCTAGTGGTAGAACGAAGGAAAAATGAGATAAGAATCTTATCCTTAAGGATTTTTCAGTTGTGAAGACTAAAGAGGCAATGTGGAATGACAAACAAATAAGTCCAAAGCACATATTAGCAATTTCACTGAATTTAGCAGACATTTATGGAGCGTGTACCAGGCATATGGTAGGTACTGGAGGCGGATGATGAGACATAGTTCCTGCCCTGAAGGAGTTTATATTCAAGAATTCACATATTTAAATGGCTTAAATGCTGGGACAATTCAAAGTAAGGGACTTTGTCCAGCATGACACAGGATTAATTAATTCTAGCCACGAGTCATTAATGATGGGGACATGTCCTTAGAAATGCATTGCAGGCGTTTTCCTCATGGTGTGAACAATGCAGAGGGCACTTACACAAACCGTGATGGCATAGCCTACACGCCTAACCTACATGGTCTAACCTCCTGGGCTACAAGCCTGCACAGCACATTACTATACTGAATACTGTAGGCAATTATAACACAACAGTATGTATCTAAGCATAGAAAAGGTACAGTAAAAATACAGTATAAAAGAAAAAAAGTGGCACACCTGTGTAGGACACTTACTACGAAAGGAGCTTGCAGGACTAGAAGTTGCTCTAAGTGAGTCAGTGCTGAGTGAATGTGAAGGCCTGGGACACACTGTACACTACCGTAAAATTGATAAACAATGTCCCACAAGCCCTTCCCCCGCTTCCTTCTGCCAAAATCAGAAATAGAACATCAAAGCTGTCAATTCTGCTCCATGAACAGGGACGTGTGCTGGACTGATTGGGAAAACTGAGGAGAACCTGGCTGGGTCAGACATAGATCACCATGATAGTGACTTCAGGAGCCAGTGAAAGGTGGCCTGAGGAGCAGGAGGAAAAAGAAACCAAGATGGAGAGGCCAAGGAAGAGAGGGCGCTGTCACGGCAGCGTGGTTTTGGCTAGAGCACGTTGGAGCAGTGGTCAGATTAAGGAACTTTGTGGGATTCACACACACACACACACACACACACACACACACACACGGGTGTTTAATATGGAGAGGGTGTAGAACTGAGTACTCAATATTTTAACTTTGGAAAATGTTTTTGGTTCCACTGACCCTATCTGGCACAAAGGGCTCTCTCGGGCACCGAACTGATAAAAGAAATGAAATGTATCTAAGTTTTCCATCATTACAACCTGCAAACATTTATTAAGCACAGGGACAGGCTGCCTCGGCACCACAGAACGCTTTTCCTAAAGTGGCTGTGGCACTTGACATTTGTTAAGCCAGCTCTTGTGGACCTGTGTCCTTGCACAGGATCTTAGGTCTTCGGCAAAGAATTTACTCTGTGTACCCTGCAGCCCACCAGGTTGGATCTGCGAGGGCTGTAGCATGGCGCTGAGGGGACTGGCTCCTCTGTGCTGTAACAGGTCCGTGGCTGGCTGACTGATTGGGATGTAACCTGTGCACTCAGAATTGAGGTGCTGTGAGTGAGATGAATCTGTTGCCAAGCCGCACAGATATGGCTCCCGGCAGAGAAAACAAAATACTTCTGAACCACACACCCTTCCCTTTTCTACAGGAAATTCAGTTTCATTATAATCTTATAGGCCCACCGTTGTATATGTGGTATGTTGTTGACAGACATTGTTATGTGACGCATGACTGTAATTGGGGAAAGGGAAATTTGAAGGAAGTAGAGACCGGGGAAAGACATTCCAGGCAGGCATCACGACACAAGGAAAAGCAACATGTAAGTCCTTTCATCCAGCTCCCGTGAGCAAGGAGGAGAATTTCTTGTGGGGGCACAAATTTGGGATTCTATCACCTGATTGCTCCAGACTTTTAAAGTTCAAATCCCCCAGACAAAGACAATGGTAATTTAAGTTTAACAAGAAATACATAATGTTACAGATCAGGGAGTCCGTATCAACATAAGACTTTCTTTTTGACAGCGTTCCTTTAAATGATGTGACTCTGGGGACTTTTTCTTGCTCAGCATCTGCCATCCTACACAATAATTAGCCAGCGACATATTTTCTTTGTTGTTCATTAAAGATTAATGAGAGGCAGAGCTTAAGGCCTGGTTAGATGGAGAAACCCTGAAGGGTTCATTTGAACCTTTCATATCTGTTCTTTTTGGAAACTCTGATGAACAGGTTTTCAATACAACAGCAGCCGTCTGCCTTCTAACCCACAATATGTCTTCGGTGAAACCTCAGACGTTTCTGGCAGGCTGTCTCCCACCATCAGCTTAAAAGCACATGCACAAAACAAGGCAGAACAGATGTTTGGAGCTCTGCATTGGGTTGAGTGCACTTCATGCTGGGGTGAGGGGCTTTTTCAGCACAGTGTGTCTCCTCACTTTGTGCTGAGTTCCTAAGATACCATCAAGTAGAAACTCCAGGTAGCAAGGCGCCACTTGCAAACAGAGCGAGGTCTGGCCAATTGGGAGGCAAGTCCTCCTTTACCTATTTATTTTGTTCTGTTGGATTTCTGCTAGTTCTGTCCCCTCTCCCCCTGGAGAGGCTGATAGGTGATAAAGAGGAAGTTTATTTAACAAAAGGGATAAAAGGAAAACTAATAGACGTTTAAATACTTCTGCTTAAAAGTAGGCAGCTGAAAATAATGAAGACAGGGATGACAAAGAAGACCCTAGAATAATGAATGTCTTTCTGGAATTTAGAAGGGCCTGGCCTTTTAAAATTAGCTCACATGAATGGATTCAGGCTGATTTAGATCTTGCTACTCAGAATGATGTCTGCCGGGTCTGGTCCACTTTCTGCTCGCTTCTGTCTTTTACTTTCTGAATCCGTATTTGGCACCATTTAGCATCTTGTACAATGGCCTGTACCCAGAGGAGCTCAAAATCCATTAATAGATGATGCTGATGACGCCAATAATCAGAGCTAGGAGCAATGATTGTATGATAAGCAAAGCATTTGAATAATTACAGAGCCAACAAGGCCCAGAGTGACATCTCTCCATCCCTGTCACTGATGAATATGACCTTGGGAGAACCCCTACAGTTCCCTCGGACGCAATTCAGGGAAGGCCAGGGCATCTTCCACAGAAAAGGCCAAAGGATCAAACGCATCATTCCCCCAAATCTACTGCCTGTGTCTTCCCCAGTCTTCCGTAGGAACTCTGACCTCCTGAAACCCCTTAGCCACCCTCTCCATTCTCCATTCCCCCGTCCAGAACCTTTGCACTGAGATTGCTTTGGATTTGAGGTTAAATGAGTATCTCTGAGGCTAGGAGCTGAATTATTCCCAGCCCGTCCTCCAGTTTGCCTTCAGTAAACACGAGGTTCTTCTTAGGCTCAGAGTACTCAGTCTGGGGGATGGCCAACACCTCTTGAAGTCCAGCCCACTGACTGCTAACTGTACCTCTGCTCATTTGTAGAGCATGCACAGAGCTGAGAGGGCTGCCTGATTCACGGACAAGAAGGTGAGGAAGTTAAACCAGAATTTTCAGGAAATGGCAGGGAGAACTGGCCTGCAGAAGGAGTGGGAGGCAGGACCTCCGGCTCCCCCGTCCCTGGCACGCTCTGAGTTTTGTCCAAGTGCCAGCTGTCCGCATTAGCGGCACATCTTATTTTGTGTGTGGCATCTACATACGTCACCTATGCCGCGTGTTCAGTCCTGGGCTGGCAGAACTGTCCCTCAACACTGCAGCCAACACTTCTCGCTGCCTAGAACTCATAGCTTTCTGCTCTGAGGCAGTTTTTTATCTTCTCAGCAGAACATATTTGCCACCAGGCTCCACCATCAATAAACTTGTGAATTGAATGTCCCGATGGGTGAGATGTGTAACGTCCCGGATGAGGGATTCAGGTGACCCTGGGTTTCTGATTCTACCTTTGTTGCTAATTACAGCCCACATTTATCGAGTCCTTATTAGGTGTCAGACATCATATTAAGCGCTTCATCTCTGTTATTTCATTCAAGTTCTTCACAACCGTATGAGGTAGCTCTATCATGAGGAAGCAGAAATTGAGGACATTTAGGTGACTTGCTCAAGATCACACAGGTCAAATAGATGTGGAGTTTTAACTGAGGACTCCGGTCTGCCTGACTTCCACACCATTGCTGCTAAGCACCACCGGACTGCCTTCCAATCCACGTGGAGCCATGGTTTCTTCTTTATTTGCAAAATAAGGAGGCAGGTCTAGGACTTCCTAGGTGCCTCCTGCTCCCACATGCTGTGGATCAAGTCCTCACACCCTTCTTTTATCCAGCAGCCTTTTCTACCTCACATTCGATTAAAATCTTCTCAGGGTCGTGCCTTCTTCCTACTGGGCCACGGACATTTCTATCCCCATGTGCCATGTCATGGTGGCCCGGCCATCACATTACCTGGCAACCTCCTCCATCTTTGTCTTCCTTACCTTCTACATGAGTGTGGAGTGGAGAAAGACAGTGAGTCAAATACAGGCCAATTCCTAGCGAAGTGGCCTTGGAAACCCAAAGCTGCAGAGACCGGATGCAGACAAATGTATGCCACCAAGGTCAAAGGAGAAAGAGTAAGCGGGCTTCAGGGTGGGGTCCTAGAAGATTCCTGCAAGCAGAAGCATTCAGGAAATAACCTTTTTATAGAACCTGCCAGGAGCTTATGATGGAAGTGGCCATGAAGGGCAAAGGTGAACTGAAGCTCAGGATGCAGGCCAGTGGGGCAGGAGTGTGAACACGTCTCAGCCACGCTCTTCAGGAGCTGTCACCAGTCACCTTGAATTAGTCTTTGTACTCTTAACCTGGAGTCTGGGGTTCCCAGGAGGGATAAGCATGTATTATAGGGACTCATAAAGTATCCTTTTTTTTTTAATTTTAAAAGGGGCTCATACAATACTCTGATTTGAAATATACTATCGAATCCATTATATGCACTGATGGCCTTGAGCAAGCCATTTCATCTCTCTTGGAATGGTTCTTCATGTTTAAAAAGAAAAAAACAAAATGGGGGATGGCTAGATGAGGTAATTTTTAGTTCTATGAGTTTTAGGCTGAGAAGAGAGGCAGGCAGACCTTTCCGAGATTGCCACCTTAGCTGACTGCCTCAAGGTCACCAGTTTTGAGCATGAGAATGCTCAGTTAGAAAGCTGAATCAAGAAAAAAGCAGGACTTACTGGTATTTTCTTTGGAATGGAATTGCCCAGGGTGAAGGAAACAAACAAATATCCTTATTGAGAGGCTGATTTATTTCTGTGACTTCCACATCTCACCCTACACTCTCTGAAGGAAAAGAAAACTTGAGACTTGTTTTGTTGTTGTTTGTATTCTGGAGACAATGGAAATGCCATCTCATCACGAACAATAATGTAAGTGAAGGAGAGGCACAGATATATGTATCTCATAATATATAACTCTAGGAGGAAAGCCCATATTTATTCTTATGTCCTCGAAAATGCCACCCATCCTTTTTCCCCCATCTTCAATATATACTTCACTATTAGCCTCTAGTAAGGTAAGAGGTTAGATCACTTTTTAATTTATTTGCCCAGCTAAATGGGAGTGTTCTCTAAGACCATTGACCTTTCTCTTTCTCTCTTTGCAGAGAGCTTGTCCATTCTCACAGGTACAGTGCTGCTTTCTATGGGGATGACTTTCAGATCTTCAGCTCCAGCTCTGATCCAATGGCTCATCGGGACCATCAGCACTGCATTTCCTGCATCTTTGAGCCATCTCTACCTGAAAGCCCTCTACTACACGGAGCTCCCTTTCATCAATCAGCCAGTCCTTCTAGCCATTATTCTCCAGGGGGTATAAATGTCTCCAGAGTGTAGGAAACATTTCACAAGCCCAGGGTTTCCTCGATCTCCTTTAATCAGAGAAGATGCCTTGGAACTTTCAGCCTTGTAATTACCACCATTAGCAGGACCATCCTCTTCTTTGATGCCCTGGGGCTGTGGCCCAATACTTTTGCTGAGTTTTGCTTTTTTTTTGCCAAGACTCTTATCTGGGTCCTTGATTCCTACGGGGCTTCTTGCCTGCCTGCCTGCCTGCCCCATTGGTAACCCCAGACCTATTTTTCTCCTTGAAATCTGTATTCTCCCGCTCTGATGCCTACTTCTCTACCTCATTTCCCATTTCTGGCTTCTCTGTCTGCCCGTCCTTCATGTGCCCTGTTATCTTCTCATCTGGTCTCTGGACATGGACCTGGGTCAAGTTCTTCCAGTCCCAGCCTCTTACCTGAGCAAATCTCAGTCATATACATCACTAAACACATACCCAATCTTCATAATTTGTAGTTCAGGAACCCTCAGAGGAACGTAGTAGGGGAAGAACCCCTTACCATACTCACATATAAGTCAAGGAGTTGAATCAGATCATCTCTAAGACCACTTACAGCTCTGAAATGCTCTGATTTAAAAGCACTGAGAGACCATTTAGCTAAACAATTTCATTTGAGAGATGAGAAATGGAGACTCAGAAAGATAAAGTAATTTGACAGTCTGGGGACTGAGCTGGGATTAGAATTTAGGTCTTCTGAGCCCTGACTCTTGCCAAACTCTCTGCTCTGCCGTTGTCTCCCTCTCTCCCTGCCCTAGTTCCATCCCTTTGGCCGTCAGTTAGATTGTTGTTTTCTTGGATATAAGAAGAAAAGTAAAAGACCCTTGCTCCCAGGTTACTTCTTACACAAGCAGCTTACAGATGACAGTGAGGATGCGCAACCCACTTACGAGAATAAACTGTTTTTAAGGACTTGAGCACATTGATTGTGTGCAAGTGGCAGCACTAATTACAAATAAGTCCTGTCTATTTATTAACACAGGCCCCTCCACACATTTCCTGCATGGAAACGCTCCTTACCCACAATTAGGGAAAATTAGTAAGGTTTTACTGAACTAATGAGACAATATTTGTGAAGCTTGTCTTTAAACAGTCCAGGCGGTTTCGAGACGAGTCTATAATTGGGATTCTCAAAGTGCCACATTCAAGGCAGGCTGCATGCGAAAAGATGTCACCAAAACCCCCAGTCATTCAGGGAATGCCATATAAAGGTGTAGCTGCAGGCCCAGGGGCATGACACATGTACGTACCCTCAGGATAGATATATACATATATATGTGTGTGTATATATATACATATATATACACACACACATATGTATATATAATCTCCATATATATCTCCATATATCTATATATAGATATAGATATATAGCTCCATAAAACAAAATCAAATCACATGTTTCTGTTCACAGTTCAGCTTCCCTCATTAACAAGTGACTATCCAGAACGGCATGGTGCTGACACGCGAGGTCTGAAATCTTGCCTGATTCATGAGGCGTAAGACAAATAAAGCAAACAGAGTAGCGGGTACCTTTCATTGTAAACTAGACTTTTGCTCCATGTTGGCAATTATCTTCACAACCTTCCAAGGGAAGTGTTATTATCCCCATTGAATGGAGGAATATGCTGATGCCTAGCAACCCCAGGCACGGGGTTAGTATGCCGAGCTGGCATTCAAACCCATTATCGTTCCACTATGGCCCCCAAAGTGTGTGCTTTATCCCTAATCTAGTTTCTTCTACTGAAGCTCTGTTTAGTCACCTAAGCTGGCATGCTGTCCTTAAGAACTCTTTTGTCCGTTTAGCATAAGGTGGATTCTCGACTCAGGTCATTAGCTTTCCGCCGGCCCCCACGCTGATCTATCATACCCTTCAGATCTGTGCCCTGCAGGACCACAGGAGACAGTGGGCAAGGAGTTTTCTTCGGGTGGTACAGCACTCCTTCAGTCCGCTGGCTTTGGCATGAGCAGGCTCCCTGGCCGCAACCACCGTGTTGAGGATATAGGCCTGAAGACTATAGGTGTAAAGAAGAGGGGGGGTGGGATGAGTACAGAACCAGCTCTGCTGCCGCGCCTCACAATCTCTTCCGGGTGCCTGAATGCCTATATGCCAATCTAACCAAAAGCCAGGGAATGGAACTAGGGAATGAAAGTCTAATTTGCAGGAGATCCATCTTTTAGCTATTTCTTCAAGTACCTGATTTGTGATTTGAAATAGGACTCAGTCCTCTTTTAGTTTCTAGAAACTGCCAAATGTGACACCAAGGGCCAGGCTTGAGAGGTGTAGTTTTGAGTTTTCCAGAAGGAATTTTCCAAGGGATTAGCTGATCTGCAGAAGATGCTTTAACAAAAATTACCCTCCAACAGCTATGTGAGGGATCTTTGGAGACTATCAGACGTTGGGGATAGGGTCAGGAAGCACAAAAAGCTCACTTTGGTGGCTCCATTAAGAAGAATATGAAGACGTCAGATCCAGTTTCAGGCTCCAGGCACTACTCCTTTGGTCTTTTTCTCTCAGTTCCCAGAATGCAATATGATGTACTGCAGAGGTCACAGGGATCAGGGTTCCCATTTTGATTCCACCCACCAATAGCTACGCAACCTTGTATCAGTTACTTAACCTCTTTAAATGTCAGCTTTTCCATCTGTAGTATGGGATTAGACTATAAGCTCCATATTGCATCTCGAGTACTGCCTTGTAGTATGGAGTCAATAAATATTTGCTCATAAGACAAGAATTAGTCCTGTCTTATAGATGTGTGGTGCATTTTAAACATTCTAGCAGGTCAATTAATGTTAACATCTTTGCTTTGCTTTGTTAATCAAATTTTGAAACACTTTCTCCTTCCTTGTCTCAAAATTCCTGAATGTGATCTTAGCGTATCTCAAGAGGCAAACATGCAGTACGAAGAGGTAGTCCTGTAGATGCTGCAAAAGACGGAGACTCACAGACTCATAGACTTCCATGCACGAGGGAGCCCTAGGTGTGAAAGGAGACCTCAGGAACTTCTGTCCTAATCCCTTAGTTCACCAGACAAGGAGACTCGTGGAGAGGGAAGGGACCTGCCCAACAGCACATAGCTAGTGACAGGTGTTCATTCCAAGGCAAGGTTATTTCTTCTGATTAAATAGCCTCTAGCCTACATCCCATGATCACCAAGCAGACAATTTCTAACCCAGATATGACACCAGGAAGAGAGACTGTTCCCCAAGGCTGTCTCATCCTTTGTGCTTTAAGTACATAAAGACTGGAACTGCTGTGTTCAGTTCTTGCAGCTGCTAAGTATGACGGTCCCGTGTACTGGAACACAGCCTAAAGCCATGCTTAAGATCAAGAGTGCACTTACCCTAGTGGCTGGAATTGCAAACTGTATGCTTCAGGCCATGTTTAATTTATATATTTTATCTTTCACAAGTATGGCTGTAATTCTATTTGCGCAAATCAACCGAAGAGACCTCTAAGTTTTGCACCCCTGGGGCACAGCACCCCTCTAAGTTCATGTTTCCTGTTTTCCTTCTCTTACCCTACACTCACAACCCATAAGAAGTGGATTTGCTTTTACTGGCTGGATTCGATTAGTCCTTAGTTTGAGTAATCTGTCCTTAAGCTAGATTTCCCAGTTTATGACCTTTGAGGACTGAATCAACTCTGCAATGAAAACAATATTCATCCAGACCAGAAAGCAGTCAATCTGTGTGCTCTGGCTGGTCAGATTCTTGATGTTTTCCAATCTCTACACCACAGCACTCCTTGGGGATTCCTGGGGCCCGAAAACCCAGCTATTAGTTCCAAGTTTTCATGGTCTATTCTCTTATTTTTGCAACCAAAGATTTCAGAGAAAAAGCATAATTAGTAACAGATATTTTATAACTTTGTTTTTCAAATCACATTACTAAGAGGTGAGTTTCTTTGCTTTGGGTGGCATAGGAAGCTAGAGACTAAAGATTAAAAGAAGGTTCATCAAGTATTAATGAATTAACTAATTAATTTGTTGATCATTCATTCATTTAAATAGTCATTATTTAAAAACTACTTTTTAAGTGTATGTGACATGCAATGCAGTTGGCTACTATAGCTGAGGGGGTAGTGTATAAATACAAAAATTACATGGTCCCTGCTCTCCATAACCCTATAGTCTAGTGGGGAAGACAAGATATTCACTCATATGTTATAGTACAAGGAGTTCCGTTATAAGAGTTACCAATAAAGATTTCCTGACACTAGCCCATGAGTTGGAATGTGAAAAGCAGAGATGGGAGGTGAAGGCCTTCCGGGTAGAGGAATGATCGTAACAAAGGTGGCAGAGTGGGGAGGTGTAACGGTTGGTTAAAAACGAGGAGTGAACCTGGTTGGCTGGCATGGAGAGTGCAGAAAATAGTATGATACAAAGCAAAAGACCTTACCCGCTCTATAAAGAAGTTTGGCTTTTGTCTGAGAGTCCGTAGGGAGCTTATGAAGGTTTATCTTATCAGGGAAGTTATATTAAGTAAAGTGGTCTGTAGGAAAAAAATGTCTTGGCAGTAGCAGTAATAAAGATATTTATTGATAAGGGGACTGAGAAGGGTGGAGACAGATTCATGTTGGGAAACTAAGGCAAGGGTCAAGATTTGGGGGGATAAGGCTTGGACGAGGGTGGTGATAGTTTGCCTAGGAAGGTGGGGGCTACACTGGAAAGATCTCCAAGACATTAAATGAATACACCTGACACTGCACTTCTAGAAAACAATGCTTAAATTCTGATCTTCCCCAACCTCTTTAATGTAGGCATCAAAGGTGGTCAGTAACATACAAGTAATAGTATGTTAATAAAACAAACTTCTACTGGTTGGTATTTGAAAGTTTTAGATGCTGCTTAGAATTGGTCAGAAAAACACCTGAGTGTGAAGGAGCATCAAATTCACTTTAATGCAGCTGTTCCCAGGTACATTACCATATTTATTCAGTGATTATTCTCATTTGAGGAGCATTCCCGCCAGGGCTGATTTTCCCTGCCAGCCTCCCACTCCAGGCCTGTGAAACCAGAGCTTCCTAACAGAGCTGGTTCAAAGGAGGGAAGGATCCTTGCCTGCTTAACATTCTGCAAAAGGCACAGGCAAATTTCCGAAGTCAATCATCATGAATGAAGCCATTTAAGAGTGAGGCCCGAGACTCCTCTGTGCGGCTGAATAACCAGGCCGAGTGAATCGTCAGCAGAGGGGACTGCGGACGCCTCTCTTTCTGCTTTGTCACTCTTTATGACCCGCCTTACGGTCTCAGCGCCCTTCACGGGAATGTCTTGCTTTGCACAAAGAAACAGATAATAACCACAGAGAGGAGAAATGCTAGCCTCACAGCCTGTTATTTAAGAAGTCTGGGGAAATGGAATGCTGTCCAGACCTTACTTTCACACCGACACACTTGCCACCTCTGCTTTGCGATTACATGCCCAGAACTGCAGCAGAAGCAGTCTAGAGACTGCATGTCCTCCTCCATCATGGAAACTGTCAGGAAAGCAACGGCCAGAGGGGCTGTGGGTGGCTCAGGACACCTCTTGTCTCCACGCTGTTAGTCCGTGTTCAGCCCAGGGTGCCTCCCGCCAGACTAGCACTGTTGGTCCCCTTTGTCCCGACATCCAAAGGGGATACTGGCTCCAATCCATTCCCTAAGTCATGGATATCCTCTGCTGGTACTGCAAGCTGCAGCCCCCTCCATCCTGAGGTCAAGAGGGCACTGAGAGGAAAAGCGGTCCAGACCGAGTGCAGCCACTTTCTATAAATCTGTTTGGCTTCAAGTGGCTGTGCTTGGATGTGCTGATCAAGTAAGAGTGCTGAGTGCTGATTTGATGAGTGACAGGGGTGGGAAGGAGTCCTGTGTGCTAATTTCAGCTCTGCCTCTGAGTCACCAGCACGATGTGTACTCATTCACTCAACATTTGTTGAGCACCTATCGTGCGTCAGGAAGCGTGCTGGTAGCTGAGAACATGAAAATAAACGGGACCCCTGAGGGAAGTACTGGGAGAGGAGGCATTCGGAAAGCCTTATGATCTCTCTGAGCCTGTTTCCTTTAAAAGTAAAGGTGCTGGACATTATTTCTACGGCACCTTCCCACTCTGTCTGTGAGTGGTGACTGGGCCTCTCGGACCCCATCAGAGAGGGGCACCAAATTAGAGATGTGGGTTCTGACTCCTCCTTCACTGTTTCCTGCTCAGCATGGCTGCCTCCTGTGTGTCAGACAGCCAGAGCTTCTGAGTCATGCAAGAGAATCCTAAGTGCCAGGCTTTGGTCAGGCATCTGGAGTAACCTCTGCACAGATCGTGGCCACGGTTAGGGTAAAGAAGAGCCCTTATATTCGAACCTCTCTGCAAAGCCCCATTCTACAAATCATAAAGTCTATGAAATACCCCACTGTAACATCCTGAGGAAGAGTCTTTGTTTACTAGAAATTCTAGAAAAGCAATTCATGTTATAGCCAATTCCTCTTTTCCTTAGCATCTAACAGTGTTTAGGATTCACTTTTTGGTGAACTCCATTCTGGAAATCTCTCAGACAACTTCATTTTGATGAGGCCTCTATGCTGAGGCTCCTTGGGCTCTGTCCATATGGAGAGGCCAAGGAATGAGAGTCTGGAGAGCTGAACACCAGGTTAGTCTGTTAGGAGCCTGCAGGTGGGTGTGACTCAGTCCCTGTAGACCAGGATCATGGAAGCAACAAGATGATTTAATGATAGTCAGGTCCTTTTCAGAAGGCCCTAAAGGTACCCAGCAAAACTGGGTGAGACCTGGGAAGGTTACTAGGGTCCCTTGACTTTCTCACTGATAGAAAATAGTCTCCCTTGGCACAGGGAAAGCCTTAAGAATGATGAATTGCAGGCCCCCAATTGGTGGGGAGCTACTCCTAGGGAGGGCTCTCCAGTCCCAGGCTTCTAACCACAGATGATGAGCATTGCCTAGGCATTAGCAGGTTTGGGTGTTTCCTGAGGTCAAATGTGACACTCACTCTCCCTTTCCAGCTTCCCTAACACTCAACTTTCTGAGGAAATGCTTGAAAGCAACATGTTGCTCAAGAAGTTTTTATTGAGCTTTTTCTTTTTGAGACTTGCTAGATATCCTTTATATCACATTTATCATATGGAAACAAGAAATGCCAATGACACTTTCTGCCAGTTGCTGATTCTTTGTGAGAGTCCCCAGTCTAAAGGATGGCAGCATTTGGCATGGCTGGGGTTATTACTCCTCTAGGAGTCCAGGTCTTACCCCTCTCACAGACGTTAGAAATCTTTCACCCTAAAAACTTTGTCAGGAACTACCTCAGAAGTGGTGCCCGGGTCTGTGACAACCCCAACCCTCAATCAGAACAGCATCTGGTACTTCATTATTTTTTTCTTCATCAATTCTCTGTTCGGTCTAAGAGATCTTATCTGTAAGTGTCACCAACTATGCCAT